>NC_143530.1:8870341-10070341 GCF_031878675.1 Megascapheus bottae
ACCAGCAAGGCTTTGATGGCGGGAAATTCGGCCCGTTGTATCACCCTACTGAGGTGACCGTGGTGATAAGCAGGCTGGAAATTGCAAGCAGTAACATCCAATAGAAAATAGAGCAGGGATGATTTTAAAGAACCTTGAGCGTCGAAGCACAATTTTATTGACCAGAGCTCCCATATCTGCATCCTGAGCTTGGAGTGGAGGTTGACAGGCTGGGACCAGGTAAGCATGAGGCTTAGACCCATGCTGAGAGCTACTGGCATCTGCCATCTGTGTCATCAACCTGGAGACAGATCATAAGAAGCCGTAAGAATCCATATGTGGGAAGTTGACAGTAGGAAGTAAAATAGCATTTGTTCCCAACAAAGCTGAACAAGTAAACTCTGATAGCCGCCTTCTCCTCCTTGCACGGTCTCCCTCCCTCCCATCCGGGCTGTGTCCAACCTTCTTTCTCCCACACAGCCTCACCTGGCCAGTTGTTCACTCACCTCCATTCATGCAACAGGGACCCCCTCTCTCACATACCCTCAGGAGCATGCTCAGTCCACATGCCTGCTGCCGTACACCAACCTCCTGAGACCTCCCACCTCTCTTCCCATTCACACTCCAGCCAGGCCTTCCGCCATTCACAACTAGATACACAGTGGTCACACAGGCTCACCTGGGTCTCCAGCCAGACAGAAAGACAGACACAGATTTCTGCTACTCCACATTGCTCCATTGTCCAGTAATCCCGATAGAACAATCAGGACCAATGGTTTGTGTAAGTTGAGGTCTCCACAATCCCCCCCCATAAATTACTCAGGCTGTTTTTTAGTCATTGATGACACAGTGTGTGGTTTTCATGTCATTTTTTTAATTCCCCACGCCTCACATTTCCTTGGTTGGCTCAGGCTATTGGCTGCTTTATAGAATGACAGTTATAATTAACATGTTTGCCTTGGGCTAAGTTCCTCAGAAGTGGAACAATGATTAGAAACAAGGATTTGAGTGTAAGTGCTTTTACTAGGGTGGTGATTTCAGGAGGAAAAAAAAAAGAGAGAGAGAAGAGAAATGGGGAGAGAAGATGGTGGAGTGAAAGCAAGCCTGCCATAGGCCTAAAGAGCAGATGACAGGGCAGCCCGAGACCCAGCCCCACTGGGATACGTACTCCAGTAGAGAATTTACAATGTGCTTCAAGATTGTTCCTGCTCTGAGAAGCTCATCCTCCTTGGCCCTCACAGGCTTTGGCTGCGGGATCATTGTTCCCAGCATGTTTTGTCTGTCCTGCAGGTGTAAGCACGCATGCTCCTCATGCAGAACAGAAAGCATGGCCTGCCAGAAGTGTGAGGAACCGTGGCAATCTATTGAGAGGACTGGTATTCATTCACTCATGGATTCACGCACCTCAGGTACCTACGCAGTGCCAGGTACATGGCTTGCCACTGGGGATTCAGAGCAGAAAAAAATTATAGTCCCTGCCAAGAAGGGGTTCCCAAGTGAATGGGAATAGAAGGCAGGCAAACATGTAATCACCTTGCAGCACAATAAAAGCCATTACAGTCTTGCTAACACAGACACATAATGCCTCGGAGAATGGGGGAAGCTGTTCAAGGCCTAATAATAATGTGCTTTTGATAACAGTTGCTTATTTTGGACAGTAGAAGTTTAAGCAGGGCCTCAACAGGTCCCCTCTATCCCTCAGACCTTTCAGACATGAGTTCTGTCTCTTTTGCTATTGTCTGTCCTATCAGAGTCAGCCTGATTTTTTTTCTTATGAAAAGGTTTGGGGGTGCAGAATGTGGCTCTATGCCAGTGGCTTCATGTGGGGGCAACACAGAGAATGCTATAGCCTGTATTGTATTATTGTATGGTGGGCATCTTTCTGTATCCATTAAGTGAGCACCTTCTAGGGTGGTGGCCTCCCCTTCTGATTCTCTCTCTCTCTCTCTCTCTCTCTCTCTCTCTCTCTCTCTCTCTCTCTCTCTCTCTCTCTCTCTATATATATATATATATATATATATATATATCTTTCTCTCTCTCTCTCTCCCCCCTCCCTCCTCCATGACTCTAACATCAAACCTGTGGCTCTCCAGGATCAGAGGCAGTTCCTCAGGTCAAGCAGGGAGCATTCTAGACCCAAGGGCACCCCTCCTCCGCTCCTCAGCCCACTCACCACACTGCCTCCTCCTCTTCTCAAGAGTCTCTATCCTGGGTGGGTGGACAGTGTCAGTACTCAGAAAGCCAGCTTCCTGATGCCAATTCATTTTCCGTACCCTTAGAAGGAAGTGCAGATGATCACTTCTGGATTTCCTCCCCACCTACCCCATGCCCCTCCCCAGAGCCTCTGCCTCCAGTGCTCCTCTTGATCAAGCTTGTGATTGATGGGGAGTAGCAAAACTCTGGGAGGGGAAGTCTGGTTAAAAAAAAAAAGAGGTGTAGGTGAATGGCTGCCTCCTATTCTCAGCCCCTCCCACTCTTATTAATTCACACTCATCCAGCCTGCAGCACCCTGGAGGAATGGTTCTTTTTACCTGAAGCCAGAGACAAGCATCTTACTTGATTTACAGGCTGGAGGGACTCACGGAGGGTACGGGCGGCTCAGGCTGGTTGCTAAGGTATCTTTTAAATGGAAATCAGGATGGAGAGACAGCTTACATAGAGAGACCAGCCATCTGCTAAATGTTGTTTCTTATGTCTGGAGCAGCTCATGGTGGTTCAGACAGGGTGACAGCTTGGGAGCAGGGAGGAAGGGAGGAAGGGCTAGGGTGTGAAGAAAGCCTGGGGTCTCAGAGCTTCCAGCCACAGAGTTTTCATTTTGATTTTTCTTGTCTCCACATCCAGCATGCTCCACTGTCCTCATCTTTCTTTGTTCCTGTTGTTTTAAATATAAAACTCCATCTGGAAGCTTGGATCACAAACCCACAGCCTAGACCCACGATGCTATATTTGCTCTGTGTGTGTGTGTGTGTGTGTGTGTGTGTGTGTGCGCGCATGTGTGTGTAAGCACATACATGGTGAGTGACTCAATACCACCAGGCCCTGACCCATGTGTCTTTCTGAACTAGCCAGGCCTCTTCTTCCAAGTACACCAATGTTACCTTCTAGAAAAATGCAAATGCAGAGGAAGAAGCAGTGAGTCGCCAGTTCCTAAGCCATTCCATTCTAGAGCCATCCATTCCCGACTGCACAGAGCTGCCTCCACTGTGAGAATGGCCTGGAGCCAGGATATGCTCAGGGTCAGCTGTGCTGCTTTCCAGGGGGAGCTTGGGGGAAAAAAAAATCTCACTTCACTTGCCAGTGGTTGAAAGAGGAAAGCAGGGCTCACGAGGTGGGGCTGGGCAGGTTGTTTACTGCTCATGTAAAGCCCCTAGGAACATCCACAGGGGGGGCACATTTCTGCCTGCCCAAGGCTGCATTCTCCCCTCTCACACATGTGGGATAAACATGTGGGATAAAACCTATTAAAGTTGGGGGAGACACTTTGGGGTGAACATCCAAGATGGGGCTAATTCTAGGAAACTGTGGGGTAGAGGGGACCCCCTCACCCCCATCCTCTCTCATTCTGCCTCTCCTGGCCTCCCCCCTTGTCTCCGCTCTCTACAATGGCCTCCTGTGCAGAGGCCCTCCTGCTCTGAAGCTGATTCTGACATTTGATGACCAGGGTCATCTGTCCTCCCATCCTCCATCCCTCCATCTGCAAGAAACTCCCGCTGCCCCACCCACCAGCTTTTCATCTGTCTTTTTCTCACTGGCCTTCTCACTGCCACCTCTCCCTGCTCTCCGCCATCCATACCACAGAGACCATCTTAGAGGAATTCAGACCAGAGCCCCTCCTTCCAGCATTTGTCCCCAAGGAGTGAGCCACACCCCTACGCTGTTAGGTGACAATCCAGCTCATTTGTCTTCCTCTCAATTGGGAGTTTAGACAGCTTTTTGTTTGACTGTGAGGGCAATATATTAAGTGACAATTCTGAGAATACAATTTTAATTAAGATGCAACAGTCACTTCTCTGTCAGTCATCTCACACACTGATTACTTAAAATATATTTACCCAGTTCTATTATGTCATAGATTTGAATTCATTAGATGTTGGTTAATCCCCAACAAACTTTTTTTAAAAAATGTGATTCATTTGGCATAATTACCAAAGACAGAGCTGTCTTTGTGAGGCAATGGGCCTTGTGCCTCTCGGGCTTCAGAATGAATATCTCAAAGTATCCGCCTTCCTGCTTGCTGCCACCCCAGGGCCTTCCACCCTAGGATGGAAAGACTCAAAGGATGTTGTTAGCAAGACAAGTGAATTGCACTAGAACTGGTCCCTATGGTTGAGACTCCCAGGATACAGCTGAGTGGAGAGGCTAGAAAGAGAGAGCGGGGAGGGGAGAGAGAGGGGAGTCTGGAGGGACAAGTCTCAGGGACCAGCATAGATGATGGGGTAAACTTGAGTCTAGGCCCAGGTGAACTTCACAAACATGATCAGTTTCCCTATGTGACATGAGAGAAAATGTTGGCTGGTTCTGCTTAGCTTTTAGAACATGGTGACATTTATTGATAAGAGCTCATAGTTAGATGGCCTTCTCCATGGAGCTACACAACACTCACCTGTTTTCACCCCTTACCGCCTATACCCACAGCCTCTTCTGGCTTTGAAACCGAGGGGCACTCTTTGATATATCTGCCCTGCATCCCAGTAGACACCAGATACTACCCCCAGCCACTGTAGTCAGAGGAACATCATGATTTTGTTCTGTGTCAAGGAGGGAATGGAAGGCTAGGCAGGAATCCCTAGAGGAGCCAGTGTGGAATCAATGATTCCATCTGTTCTATTATGGCCCAGTCAACTTGCATGGAGATTGGTTCCATTGGCTCTGTTAGGCCCTAGTCAGTGTGGATGGAGAAGATTCCATTATCTCTATTAGGGTCCAGTCAAGTAGGGGCCTGGAAGGCTATAATCCATTAGCACACAGACAGGAGTGACAAGTGGAAGGCTTCCAGATGTCACCAACTGTGAATGAGTCAGGTGCTGGTGGCTCACACCTATCATCCTAGCTACCCAAGAGGCTGAGATCTGAGGATCACGGTTCAAAGCCAGCTAGGAAAAGAAAGCCTGTGAGACTCATCTCTAACTACAAAAAAGAGGGAGGAGAAGGGGGAGAAGGAGGAGGAGGAGGAGGAGGAGGAGGAGGAGGAGGAGGAGGAGGAGGAGGAGAAGGAGAAGGAGGAGGAAGAGGCCAGAAATGGAGCTATTACTCAAATGGTAGAGTACTAGACTTGAGTGAAAAAACTAAGGGACAGGGGCGGGGAGTTTGGCCTAGTGGTAGAGTGCTTGCCTAGCATGCATGAAGACCCGGGTTCAATTCCTCGGTACCACTTACATAGAAAAAAAGCCAGAAGTGGTGCTGAGGCTCAAGTGGTAGAGTGCTAGCCTTGAGAAAGTCCAAGGACAGTGCTCAGGCCCTGAGCTCAAGCCCTAAGAGACAATGCCCCAGCCCAGAGTTCAAGTCCCAGAACTAGCACATAAATAAATACTACAATCATACAAATGATTCTCAAACTGAGATTCCTAAAACTCTACTTCCTCAAAATACTATTCATAAATATTAGAAGATTAATGTAGACTTAACCATTAATTGATGCAGTATCTTTACTCCAACTCTTCTGAACTTGTTGGTTTGCAGAGTTCTCTTGCAATGGCAAATGAGAAGGCTGCAGAAGTCACTTCTGTGGATTCATAATTAGCAATTCCAGAAGGCAATTTAAGAGATGTCAGCCTGCAAGAAGCTACAAAACCAGTGTGCAAGGCTTTCCCAAAGTCCAACCCAACTGGTTGTTTTCAGTACGCCAGAAAGAAGTTACATAAATCTGGTACAACACGGGGGCAGTGAGAAAATTAAGATCCGAAGCTAACACACACACACACACACACACACACACACACACACACACACACACCCTTACCCTTGTCCCCTGCTGCTCCAGGTACTCGTCCATGTAAAACTGCCTAGTAAATCCTGCTGGTGCTTTGGCTCTGGTGATACCATGGTCAATGAGAGCAGCCTCCTGCCACCTAGGGTTTTGCTGCCAGTACAGAAAACAATGAGCAGGATGAGTAGGTAAAATATGGAGGAGATTAGAGGAATCTGGGTTCCGAGGAGAAAATATCCAGCAGAGGACAGAGACATTCAGCTTAGGGGATCTTGAGGATAGAGTACCAGGAAAGGCTTTGTGCCACCCAATGAGGCCATGAGACCATGACCAATCCTTGTCTGTGTATATCTATAATCCTTTGCTAACCCTGCCATGACAAGTTTTGGCTCCCTATCCACCCCATTCTTCAGTTCCGTGAATTCTCAAAGAGCTGTGAACTATGTAATTCTCCTCAGTGAAGAAAACCATCAAAAGCTATATCTCTACCAGCCCTGGCATCTCTCAGGGCCAGTTCCCTTCTTGTCCATATCTTTACTGGTGAAGGATATCGGTCCTATTTCATTTCATACTAAGCCTAAACCTAAATGTTTCCTAAAATGGAAACATTGTACTTCAAAAGATATCCCTTTTCAAACTCAATGGTTTTTTGGATAAACCACTAAGTTGTGTCAACCTCCCATCCATCCATCCATCCATCCCTCCATCTGTCCGTGATTCTGTCCATCCTCCTATCCACCCATCTATCCATCCATCATCCACTTATCCATCCATCCATTCATCTCTCCATCCATCTATCTGTCCATGCTTACATCTATCCACCTATCCACCCACCCACCCATTCATCTTTCTATCTATCCACTAATGCATCTGTCCATCCTTCCATCCTTCTATCCACCCACCCATCCATCCAAGAATATTGTCTGATTGTTTACTTTGTTTCAACCATTGTACTAGATGCTTGGGATATAGAAACTCATAAAAGAGACAAAAAATGCATGCTCTCATGGAGCTACTAGAAGTAGCAAATAATCACAATCAATAGATGAAGTAGTATGTTGAAGACAATGAGAACTATGGAAAACAGATCAAAGTAGAACTGAAATAGGGCACTTTCATGAGAAGATAAGAGATCTTGCCAGAGCATATTCTCTGCTAACTCCCAAGGCAGTGGGTTTGTCAGATGGAAGGAAGAAGGGAAGGAGGAAAGAAGAGAGGGAGGGAGGGTGGGAAGAAGGGAGGGAGGAAGCTCCTGGCAAGGACATTGGGAAGTTACTTTGTGATTTTGACCTGTTCCTTCTTTCCAGGCACAGAGGCCTGAGTGACCAGACCATGGAGACCTTGCTTGGTGGGCTGCTGGCATTTGGCATGGCGTTTGCCGTAGTCGATGCCTGCCCCAAGTACTGCGTCTGCCAGAACCTGTCTGAGTCACTGGGAACCTTGTGCCCCTCCAAGGGGCTGCTCTTCGTGCCCCCGGACATCGACCGCCGGACCGTGGAGCTGCGCCTGGGTGGCAACTTCATCATCCACATTGGCCGCCAGGACTTCGCCAACATGACCGGCCTGGTGGATCTGACTCTGTCCAGGAACACCATCAGTCACATCCAGCCCTTCTCCTTCCTGGACCTTGAAAGTCTCCGCTCCCTGCACCTCGACAGCAACCGGCTGCCCAGCCTTGGCGAGGACACGCTCCGGGGCCTGGTCAACCTGCAACACCTCATTGTCAACAACAACCAGCTGGGGGGCATCGCCGAGGACGCCTTTGAGGACTTCCTGCTGACGCTGGAGGATCTGGACCTCTCCTACAACAACCTGCATGGCCTGCCCTGGGACTCGGTCCGACGCATGGTCAACCTGCACCAGCTGAGTCTGGACCACAACCTGCTGGACCACATCGCCGAAGGCACCTTCGCCGACCTGCAGAAGCTGGCCCGCCTGGACCTCACCTCCAACCGCCTGCAGAAGCTGCCCCCAGACCCCATCTTCGCACGCTCCCAAGCTTTTGCTCTGGCGGCCACCCCCTTTGCCCCACCTTTGTCCTTCAGCTTTGGGGGGAACCCGCTGCACTGTAATTGTGAACTCCTCTGGCTGCGGAGACTGGAGAGGGATGATGACCTGGAGACCTGTGGGTCCCCGGGGGGACTCAAGGGTCGCTACTTCTGGCACGTGCGGGAGGAGGAGTTTGTGTGTGAGCCCCCTCTCATCACCCAGCACACGCACAAGCTGTTGGTTCTGGAGGGCCAGGCGGCCACACTCAAGTGCAAAGCCATTGGGGACCCCGGTCCCCTCATCCATTGGGTAGCCCCCGACGATCGCCTGGTGGGAAACTCATCCAGGACCTCGGTGTATGACAACGGTACCCTCGACATCCTCATCACCACCTCTCAGGACAGTGGCGCCTTCACCTGCATAGCTGCCAACGCGGCGGGCGAGGCCACAGCCACCGTGGAGGTGTCGGTGGTCCAGTTACCCCACCTGAGCAACAGCACCAGCCGTTCTGCTCCCCCCAAGTCCCGCCTCTCCGACATCACTGGCTCCAGCAAGACCAGCCGGGGAGGAGGGGGAGGAGGAGGGGGAGGAGGAGGAGGCAGTGGGGCTGGAGAGCCTCCCAAAAGTGCCCCCGACCGCGCTGTGCTGGTGTCTGATGTGACCACCACGTCAGCCTTGGTCAAGTGGACGGTCAGCAAATCTGCACCCCGTGTGAAGATGTACCAGCTGCAGTACAACTGCTCTGACGACGAGGTACTGATTTACAGGTGGGTACTGTGTATGGAGCGGCTGCAGGAAGGGCAGGGATGTCCAGCAGGGGCGGGGGAAACCTCTCCCACTTTAGGCCTCCTCAGGGCCCTGCTGTGCCACTGCCATGCGTGGAGGAGGAGACAGAAAGAGAGGGCTGCTACAAGTTTTGTGGTAAGGGATTTTAGTGAGTGAGAAACAGAGGAGCCACATTCTGAGAGGTCAAATCGGGAGTCTTTATTGGAGAGCTGGGGATGGTGGATTCCTTTCTCGAAGACAGCAGGAACAGAGGTAGCACAACGCTTTTAAAGACAAAAGAAACACATTTAGCTGGGACACCCAGTCTCAACAAAAGCAAACCATATTGGGAAGTAGCTCAGATACCAGCAGATTTTTCCATCTAGAGAAATAGCTCAAGGTTCGGCTTAAACTTTCCATATTGGGGAGGGGGGAAGAGAGGGATTATGCCTCAACTTTTCCGTATAGTGGGATAGCCTTAGAGGCTAGCAAATGAAAGCATTTAAGGAGATAATCAAGGACGAGCATTCTCTGTGTAGCAAAAGCTCTCCTAACATTCAACAGCACGTATGATCTCTGAAATTCAATGAATGGCTTGTCTCAACATTAGTCTTTTTAAAACTGGGTGAGAAGCTCCTTCCACCCAGCAAGCACGAGGATGGCTCTAAGGACAAGTCTTCTTTCTTCAGTTTATGAAGGAGAAAAACACATGTGGGCAGCTGGAGAGAGGCTGTGTAGAAGAAGCCAAACAGGTGGTAGTGGTGGCTATAAGTCTCCAAACCTGATGATTTGAAACCACTAGGGGATCTCTTAGCCAAAGGATCTGACTTGCAAGCTGTCATTTGAGGTCACAAGGGGCATTGGAAATGTGGGGGAGGGGAGGGTGATAAGTTGTGTGTCTGTTTGCGGTTATTACAGCTCTGTCACCTCCTGTCCTTTCATTTTCCTGGCATGCCTCAGTTTTCTTACCTGTAAAATGGACTTCATTTATGTTAGACTTCATATAAAAATGGCTGGAGGGGGGAAAAAGAAAATCGAAGCAATAAAGTATTGGCTCATGTCATTGAAAAGCCTGGAAACTGCTTCAGGATAGGCTGTATCAAAGAGATAGACTCACTGCTGTCCTTCAGGATGTTTCCCCTAAATCACATGTAGATTCATCTGCAGCAGCCTCTTCCTTCCAAAAGACCTCTACACAGCCTTGGAGGGATGAAGAGTGGCCCTTGAGTCCTGATAGCAGAGAAGCCACGTCTTGAGAGGTCGAATAGGGAGCTTTTATTAGAAAGCCAGCCACTGCCAGGGGACCCCCTGCCTCAAAGACCCACAGCTCTGAATGAAGCTTGCACAAAGCTTTTAAAGACGAAAACCATATGTTTGGAGGTGGTAGACACTCACCCCAGAAGCAGGTAGGGAAATACTCAAGGGCACGCAAGCCATTTCATATAGGAAAAGACTCAGAGGCTAGCAAAACCTTCCATATAGGGGGGCAGTCAGGGTTGAACATTCTCCATAGTAAAGCTTTCCTGAAACTAAAGCAATTCAGAGAATGGCCTATCTCAGCTTTAGGACTTTCAGAGCCATGTGGAAAGGTCCTATTACCCAACAAGGCACCAGGATGGCTGTGTGGACAAAGCATGTTAACTTAGACTCAGCCTCTTTATTTCAATATATAATTAAATTTAAGGATACATATGTGAGTTTTCCTACTTATGAAATTCGGGTCTTTGAAGAAAATTTGGAAAGCAGTGAAAAGTTATAAAGAAAGAAATAAAAATTACTTGTTCTCCACCATCTGCATTTAAACCAGAGAGGTATTTGGGAAAGTACTTCTCTTTGGGGAAAGTACCTCTTTCTTTCAGATCAATCCTAATTATATTCATGGCCAATTTAGTGTATATAATTATATCTTAATCCTTTCCACTGAGTGTTATAGGTTGCCCAGTTCCCACAGAATTGAAAGACTTTTTACTTGGACTTAGCCAATTTTAATCATTGAACATTCAAGTTAAGTTATTAGCCATTTGTCAATACAAAATGTAAGACCGTGATGGATACTTTTATACATAAACATTGGTGCATGTCCAATGGTTTTTCTCTACCTATTTTCCTGGGAGTTGAATTATTGGCTTAACCAGTAAATTAGAATAGTTGCATGTTCCACATACATATTTATTTACCCTGGCACTCAGTGGTTCTAGGCACTGCCAGTCTGACCACACCCTGGTGGATAAGGAATATAAATAATGCCTTTCATCCTTGCCAGTTGAAAGGTGAAAAAAATGAATGTGTTTTAATTTACATTTCTTTGATAACGTGTGAGGCTGACCTTTTGAAAATAAATATATTGCTTCCTTTGTGAATTTCATATATGGACTCAACTTTGATAAGAAACATAAAGGCAAAAACCTAGCAGTTCTGCACTAGTACAGGTATGGGGTGAGGGGATCCAGGTCTATGAAGGTGGGGAGAAGATAGGAACATCTACAGAACAACACACCAATGGCCCCAAAATGGTATCCTTGGGGTGTCTCACAAATTCCAGGATGAGGCAGGGAGGGACTGTGTTTCTATAGACATTCAAAATAAGAATTAAAAATTGCTTTTATTTGTTAGCTAGGAATCTGGAGACTCTAGAATTATATATATAATGAAAATAAAATGGAACCATCAGAATTAAAAACGCAGGTGACAAAGGTGACTTCATTTTATTTTTAGCTAGTTATGAAGACTGGGTAAGATATACATAAAAGTTCTCCAAATAGTGCAAGCCTGCAGAAGGGACCAACGATCATAGCAAAGGAAAAGGAGGAGGAGGAGGAGGAGGAGGAGGAGGAATAGCAACATAAAGCTATGTATGGGTAAGGAAATAGAAAAGGAAGCTTAGATTTATGATTCAGCCTTTCTTTAAATGGATTGATTGATGAAGTTTTAGGGTCAATCTGAGTGTGAGCCTGGAAGATGAGTAGTGATGAAATAAGGAGACTGGGTCTAACCTGTGCCATCTTGGCCATATGGTAGATGATAAGGTGCCATCTTGTTTTCATAGTAGAGGAAAAGAAGTTCCACCCCATATGATGGGAGTGCCTGAATTCCTAGAGGCAGAGACAGGGATTTGGACGATGGGTTAATGGACCTGTCAGTCCTGTGCTTTGAATGCGGGAGACTCTCAAGTTTCCTGTGACCCTGTCTGGTGCCCCTGCCCCCATTTAGGTCCAGACTTGTACAGGTGCCATTACACCATGCCTTATGTGTCTTGTGCCTCCTGGCTCTCCTCCAGCCACCATGGTATCCCTCTTCAGCTCTCCATTGTGGGTGACCTGGTTGATTGGTTTACTACTGTCATGGCTCAGTTTTCTAATGGTGTTAAGTGTATTCAAGGGATTGCAGGTCTTTGAGACAAGAGTTCACCTGCATTCCACAGCTTTCTAATGACTCCCAATTAGACCTGTCCAAATGTGGCTTCTCTGTTTTGCGCAACTGAGTTCTTGTAAGAATAATCATTTGCCAATATAATTGTGATTATACTGTCTGACTTTGCTTCTAGTTTCTGTCTCAAGAATTTAATGAAGCTCTGCCAGAGTCCCACAGCCAGGGAGCAGCAGGACTGTTGCTGTAGCTTGGATGAGTCGCCTCCTCCCCCGCCAAGGATGCATACATAAAAGCCTGGTTCCCAGGACAGCAGAACTAAGAGATTCTGTGGCACTTTTGGCATGAGGGGGAGGGGGTGGGGGGGAGGGTGGTCATGAGAGATTCTGAGGCCATTGGGCTGGGTCCTTGGCAGGGGAGATGGAAACCTGCCTCTTTCCCTCCTGGTCTACTTTTGGCTATTGTCATTGGGCATCTTCTCCAGAGGCCCACAGCAACAGGCTTTGAACCTCTGAACTGTGAGCAAAGTAAGACTTTTCTCTTTATGAAAGCTAATTGCCTCCCGTATTTCCTTATGGAAATACCAGACTCAGAGACTCAAAGGTGGAAGCAAGTTAGAAAAGGCCTGCCGATTCCTTCTGGGATGCTGAGCTAGCAGCTGACTTATAGGCAGGAATGGACATGCTTGACTTTCACCCTCTTGGTCTGTGACTCCATGTCAGATTTCCCAGCCCCGTGAACAAGTCAATGCAGCTGTGGATAAATCTACCAGGTTTCCCCAGTGTAGGACCCTGCGGCTTTTGTGTCTTTTAGGGTTCCTTATCTCATAGGCATTTGAGCCTCCAAACCTGAAGACAGGGACAGAGACATTGGTAGAGGCTCTGCGAGACCTTGACATACACTGAACATGAGTTTCCATGCTACATTGTAGGGAGGAAGGGAGGGGCAGTGGATAATCCCAAATTCTATGTAACCTAAACATGGCTGGCTGGAATTTGATGTCAGTGCAACTATGCCTGGCATTTTTATGCTGGCACTGGGGCTTGAACTCAGAACTAGGTCACTGCCACTTGAGCTTCAGTGCTCCTTAATGGAGCCACAGCTCAACTTCTGGATTTTTGGTGGTTAATGAGAAACAAGCATCTCATGGACTCTCCTGTGCAGGCTGGCTTCAAACTAGATCCTCAGGTCTCAGCCTCCAGGGTGGCTAGGATTCTAGGTGAAAGCCACCCGTAGTACTTTGTTCTTTTGCCAGATAATAAGCTCTCTAGCTGTCTGGTGGTCAAGCTGACCTCCTGAGACATTTGTCCTCAGTACACATCGCTGAGCACTGCAGGCAGGCACTGGACATGCCAGACACACTGAGTTCACAAATGGAGCCAGGCCTGTTTCCCTGAGCCTGGCAAGGACTGACAGTGTCACAGCTCTCATCCCTAGAGCCTACCCATCTAGGAAGAGCCTGGCATTCCTGACCGCATGTGAGAAGGGGAGAGATGTGAACAAGAGAAGAGTAACCCCATCCGCACCCAAAGTCAGCAACAACCCAGCCCACTCAGCCTGATCCATGGTGTGACACAGAAAGTTAAGTGGCCGGAATGTCATTACCAGCTCCAGTGACATTCACACCCACTTGTCTGTAAGCGTCATTGTCGTGGAGAACATCTGTTACCAGATGTGATGTTAGAAGGGTCCCCGGGGGAATCAAGGGATCAGCAAGCTTGCAGGTGGGATTTGCCAGGCTGCAGGCTTACCTTCAGGTCCCATGTGATGTGTCCATCTTCTTCATGTAGAGAAGGAAAGGTCAAGGAGAGCCAAGCAGCCCTCTCCCACTGTACCTGTCAGGCCATGTCCTGTTCTGAGTGAGAATGGACCGCCCATCCCATCCTCCATCTAGGAAAACGACCAGAGAGCTGAACTTCCCAGGTTTTATGCCCAGAAAGACCCAGAAAACCGCAGCCACCTCCACCAGAGAGTGAAGGAAAATGTGCCAATAAGTGGACCATCCCAGGGTAGGTAGGTTCTGAAAGGTGAGGGGTGGGAGGAGGTTCTCTGATGAAGCTGCAGCTCAGGACAGTCTGACTGGCTGCTTCTGAAAGGCCAGCCATGTGCACACAGGCAGAAGAGAAAGGTCCATGGGAGAAACTGGCGCAAATGGGGAAGAATGTCCAGGTCAGCGTCTCTTAGACTCTCGCAGTGATGTTCCGGGGCATTCATGTTCTGCCACGGAAGCTGGGCAGCAGCACTTCCGGGGTCCCATCCCGATCTCCCTGAGAGAGAAGCACTCCTTGTGTCTCTGTGAGGCTTTGCTTCAGGGCTGGGAAGACCCCAGGGAAAACTAGAAGCAAGGGCAAGATTGTTGCTGGGGCCATTTTTACTGTCCTTTAGCTGATGGAGCATTAAGAGTGAAATCCTGGGCTTTAGGTCTGGTTTCCTACCCTCTTTTTTTCCAGTCCAGCCTCAGGTTTCACATCTGTGGAATGGGGAGAAAAATGGTGCCCTCCACTCCTTGTGGGAATAGGAAGGGGTACCAGGTGTAAGAGAGGCGTCCGTCCCCTTGTAGGGAAAGAGATGTGGTCCCAACAGCTCACCAAGCCTGCAATCCTCCATACAGATAAGCACAAGAGGCGGATTGGATCTTTCTGGACATGTGGTGTCTGTGAGGTGTTTGTGCCTGTGGCCTAGGGTCTGACCTCACTGACACAGCAAAGGAGATAAGAGCCAGGAAACTCCAATTTCTAGTGGTATTAGACACCGAGCCTCCAGACTCGGTAATGAGTTGGGGATCGCATGTTCAACCTCCTTTCAGTGCAGCAATTGGCCTTCAAAAGGGGTCAAAGGTAAATGAATGACTTGCTGGGGAAAATTGGTGCTCTTGAGCCTCTTGGCTGACCTGGGCTGGGAGGAGTGTATTCTGAGGGGTTCTGGGAGTAGGGGAAGCAGAAGTAAAAGCTGTGTTCTGGGGTGTAGACAGAATTTGGAAGGAAAACGTGGGGGACAGCCACTTTAGGTCTGAAGGAAAAAGGAGAGGAAGGAAGAATGAGATGGCTCAGCTAAGGGCCTGTGAACACATAAAGACACAAGTGTATCAGCCAGCTCTCGCTACAATAACACGGTGTGACAAAGAGTCTGAAGAAATTAAGAGGCTACACTACCCGTCGAGCTGGGGCTGAGCTGGACTTAGCTGGGCTGGCCTCTCCCCTGTACCACCCCGACACACACTTCTGCAGCACCAAGTTCGGTTCTGGTTGGATCTGCTGTTTTGTGCCAAATGGTGGAGACCCGGGGGGGAGAGCTAGAAGCATCTAAGTGTACACTTCTCCTTCTCCTGGCACAGCCAGCCAGCCAGGAAGGCAACCCTACTGCAGATGCGAACACCAGGCTTCTGTTGATACCACGTCTGCTGAGTTGTGTCAGCTGAGCAAGCTCTGCAGGCTGTGTGGTGGTGAGTTTCGTGGCAGGTGATGAGGAGACATCCCCAATTACTCTGCCTGGCGCTGCGGCTTCCCAGGCCCCCCGGGCCAACCCTGGGGCCCTGGCTCTTAAGCCTAAGCCATGCATCAAGCTGCTAGTGAGTTTGTTCAGATGGATACAGAGCTCTAGTGCTGCAGTTTGGATTCGGGAATGAACAGAGCTGAGACCCTGCATTCGGAGGTCATTGTCTCAGGGGCGGTGTCCATCTGGCCTGGGAATGGAGCTGACCAGCCATCATGGCCCCAAGTAGAGAGAAACTGGTGACTTCCCCATGCAGATGGAGACACCCACAGCCTCACTGACCCGGCTCCCTTTGCTAAGAGCCACCCCCCTTCACTCCTCCCCACTCCTCTCCTCCCCTCCCCCCCTGCCCTTTGATGAGGCACCATTATGACCTGCAACCCTGGGCTTCCTCCTGTATCTCTGAGTACATTTGCTCTGGTGCCTGGCTGTAGTGACAGGGAGGCAAGAGGTTGGGTGTTGAAGACTGGGATCAGGAGTTGGTGACCTATTCTCTGTCCTCTGGGGTGGCTAAGGCCCGGGATGGGGGACGGTGAGCATGGGGTATAGACAGGGGGTCTGGGAAGCTGAGATGGTGGCAGCTGAGGTGACAGCCTACACCAAGCACCAGGGAGATATTTTTACCACCATCAAAATGCCATCGCATGTGCTTGTGAGCTCCAGACTGTTCTGTCCCTCCCCCCTCCCCTCCCCTCCCCTTCCCCACCTCTGTTGCCAGGAAGAAGGTCTGAGCAGATAGAGGAGCTTTGGAAGCCCCTCCTCACTGGGTTGCTCCAGGATGGGGAGCTGGAGGGGATTTCTGCCCTGAAGTAAAATCAGGCAGGAGGCCGGCTGCCTCTCTGTGTGCCCAAGCTCAGTCTTAAACTCTGCTCTCCCCACCCTGCCTGCAGTGGACCTAGGAACTGGAATATGTCCAAAAACATTCCCTTTGCAGATCAAGGAGCCTGAGATTCCACCATCAGAGATGGATTTCTTTGTGTCTATAAGGTGTAGAATTATGGAGAATGCTGATGTGACTTCCCCTGGGCTTGGTCCACAGGGGATACTGGTGCTGTGGAGGGTGCAATGGGAGCCTTGGAGCAGGAGGGGACAGGAGAGGTCCCAAAGCAAACTACAGCCCAGCTGCTCTGGATGGACATATTTATTGCCAAGGGCTTGAACCAGTGCAGGGAGATGAGGGACAAAGCCAGGATCCGTGGAATCAGTCAGCATCTTGTTGGACTTAGTGTCTGTGTCTTTAAAATGGATCTGGCTCTTGCTGAGAGTAGACTGAGAAATAAGTCTAGAGTGAGAAAGGAGCAGCTCAAGTTCCACACTCCGAGAACCCTTGTGGTTCTGCCCTCGCAGATTCCACCCTCATTCCCACCCACATTGGACGCCCATGGCGTCTTCATGCAGAGGTGACTTGCAGAGGCGGGACACGGCCTGCATTTGCTTTGCTCTAGGAGCCTGCACTCCTTTGCCTGTGTCTTGAAATTCCCTGTTCAGTCCTGTCCGCCACCCTATCTCCACCCAGGGCCTGCCCACACACTCCAACTTCCTCCATAGCTAAAGCTTTCATGATTCTCATGGCTCGGGCTCCATCTCCCCTTTCTTCCCGCTCATTGTGAGTCATCTTGCTGGTTTGGTTGTATGCTCCTGACATCAAGTCTGGGCTACGTTTTGAAGTGTGAGCAGGGCATCTCACAGTTCCCTGGGAGATGGTAGGTGGATAACCACGTGTGAGGCATTCATGGGCTCAGAATCTGACGGCCATTGTACAAACGAATATGAGAGCAGGTCTTGACAACTGACCTCACCTGAGGAAATCCACGAAGGCTTCCTGGAGGAAGAGACCCATCCCTGAGTGTAAAAAGATGCAGAGAGCAATTGTAGGCAAAGGCTGCATGGCTGCTCTTCTCTGGAGCAAGAAGGGGCGGGTGTGTACCCTGTAGTTATCTGGTTATCTCTGACATGTCCTAGGTAGTCGACCACTTCTGGTGGTAGGCAGAATGCCAAATGCCCAGGAACCATGAAGGCTCAGTAATCAGTCCACCACCGAGTACCTGTCCAGCATGGTCATGTGTGGACCTCATTTCCTGTCCCATTGTCCCCTTCTGAGTCTCATCCCTAGAGCCATGAGCCCATTGTCACCCAGAACCACCACAAGCAAAGAGGGGACAGATATAGGGGCGAGACCTGTGGCCCCTTAGATAAGGAGTAAACAGGTGGCCTCTGCAGGTGGAATCTCAGTTAGATACATGGAAGAACTTCTAGGCAGAAGCCTGGGATTGAAGGCAGAGGGGTGCCCTTGGGGCTTAGCCGGTCTGGGGAGTTGGGAGGGGGGGTTCCAGGTGAGAAAGGCAGGCTGATGTGGGCCTACCTAGGGGAAGTAACTATACCCTCAAGCATGTTTAACTTTTTTTTTTTTTTGCTGTTTGTGATGGCGGTTGTGGGGCTTGAACTCAGGACCCGGGCACTGTCTCTGAGCTTTATCACTCAAGGCTAGTACTTACCACTTTGAGCCACAGCTCTACTTCTGGCTTTTTCCATGATTAATTAGGGATACGAATGTCATGGGCTTTCCTGCCTGGGCTGGACATTCTCAGATCTCAGCCTACTGAACATTTGGGGTTACAGGTGTGAGCCACTGGCACCTGGCTTTGGGCATTTTCATTTGAGCCTCGCTATTTGAACCAAGGCTACTCTCTAGCAATGAAACTGAGGCCTAAATTGAGTCTAGTGATGAGGTGGGCTTGGAGGAGAGGAGATTATGGCCACCATTCATAGAACACTGTGGTGGCTGCTTCCCCGGAGAAGGAAAACTCGAGCTCAGTGTTGTGCCAGGTAGCACCTGGGGCTCGGCATGGAGTCATGAATCTCTGTCAGCTGTGGGGCTCCATCTCGAGGCCGCCCAGCAGAGGGGAGCAATCTATAGATCATAGCTGGGCTGCTGACCTTGAGTCTTAAGCAAAGTGAAGAATAAAGGTCATATTTATTCCACCAGAGCCATGGGAGCTATGAAATACCAGAGTGTGAATAAAGGCAGCAGTAGATCACTCATCGGGCCGGGGAACCTGCTGATCTGTCTTCCAGCCTATTACTCACTGGACGACTGGGAAGAGGGGTAGGAAAAGAAGAGATGGGGATTCCAGGGGCCCCCAATTGTTCTGGAATCACTCTGATTCCTAGGTCCCAAGGAGTTACCAAAGCCTCAGTGTCATCTTCACAGTAATATTATAACTGACACAAACCCAAAGCTGAGCCTGTTCTCCCTTGCCAGAAAGACACTCTGTCTCCATCTCTGTCTCTGTCTCTGTCTCTAGCTTATATAGCCAGAAAGGGGATGTGGCAAGGGTGTTTGCACTAATCACAGCAGAGCTCTATGCGAATAAAGGATATGTGTGTACCAGTCTTAGCAGACCTTCACTCAAATAAAGGATATGTTTGCACCAGTCATAGCAGACTTTCATGCAAATGAAGGGCTGTCATGACATAATCTCTTGTGCAATCGAGGGACTGAACTTGCAACACTCATAGTCCCTGTGCAAATGAAGGATGGTGATTTCTCCAGACACAGGCCTTTTGCTGGGTGGATCTCCAGAGGCAGTGCCCTCCATCTGTCCTGGGAGCAAATGGCAGCAGGGTCATCTAAAGTGCACTGAAGCTTGTGCTAACACAAAGTCCATTACAATCTGAAACACTCAGGTCAGAACCTTTCAGAACCAGATTTGTGCTTTGGCAGCAAGCAGCTGTGGTTGCCATGTGGCTTCCTCAAGGTGTGCAGTTAAGGGTACAAAGCAGCCAATGGGTGCAGGAGCAGTCCATTTGCTTGCTCATCTAAAGGTGTCCTTGCATCGGGGAAGGGTCTAACAGTCCATTAGGGAGTGAGTTCTCACTCATGGTTTACTACTGGGAGTGTCCAGGGTACTCGGTGGCTCCACCCTGTCACTCTGCGAGCTGGCTGGGATGGAGGATCATAACATTGCTATTACGCCCAGACAAAGCTGGCAAAGTTCCCTGCCAGGCCTCACACTGACATTCTAGCTCACAAGTCAGTGCGGGACGAGCAGTATTCAGACCCCAGGCCAGGGTGCCCGGTGACCCAGAAGGTCACTTCTGTAACTAGGAGGCCTCCTGTTAGAAGAAAGCAGTGACATTGATGTTGTCTGTAAAAACAATGGCTGTATAAATAGGTCAACTCATTTGACAGATGATAAACACAGACATTCACCATATGTATATACAATTAGATGAATGTGTATATGCCAGTGTTTTGCATACCTTGATTCTAGTTTAATAAACTTCTTTTGCAAACAATAAGACTGAAATTTTAGGAAATTGAGATATATCTAACCAGGCACCAGTGACTTACACCTGTAATCCTAACTACTCAGGAGGCTGAGATTTAAGGATCGTGATTCAAAGCCAGCCCAGGCCACAAAAGTCTGTGAGACTCTTAACGCCATTAACCACCAGAAAACTGGAAGTGGGGCTGTGGCTCAAGTAGTAGAGCCCTAGCATTGAGATGAAGAGCTCAGGGACAGTGCCCAGGCTCAGAGTTCAAGCCCCATGACCACCACCACCAACAAAAGATATGTCCAGTAAATTATGGAGTCAGAATTTGTACCTAGTGCCCAAGCCCTACCACCTTTCTCCTGTGTCTTCTTTTCAGGCCATGTTCTTGGGGGAATTGTACAATGTCAGAAGTGGGTATTGAAGGGCAGAGCAGGAAACTGACTTTCCAAGTTCACACAGCGGTAGTTTAGAGCCTCATCGACTTGGTCTGACCATGGGGAGACCTGTGGAAGGCACTGGCTCTGCTTCCTCATCCTTCCTTGTGAAGGCCTCTCCTTGATTGGACAGAGCAAGCTTTCTGCTTTTCCACCTAGGATCTCCCTTCCTGGTCATTTCTCTCTCCCTTTCTCCCTTCCTGGCCACCCTGCATGTGAGAGGCAGGGTTGTCTGGAGGGTCAGCAGAAATGCATCCTGGAGAAATGCTGAGCAGGATCCTTCTGACCACCTGGTAGAAAGGGCATCTCTCCAGGGGGTGAGGCAGCGGGCAGAAGGACACAGCAAGCCAGTGTGCACCAGCCACTCATTGTGGGGGTCTGCCTCCAGGCATATGGTTTGAAGCAGCCCCCAAGGAAGTTCAGTCTGTGTTTCCATCACGCTGAGTGTCCTCATTATGGAAAGTGACAGCCCTCGTCTGTGAAGGATTTGCGACACGTAGGCTCTAGCTGAGTAGCCTCGCATCTTCGTATGCTTATCCAGTGGTCCTGTGAGGCCAGCAGTCATGCACAGTTCATCTGACAGACAAGGAGGATGAGATGCAGGAGAGACATGCCAGCTTAGACAAGATCGCCCTACCAGCAGACAGTGGGGCTGGATTTGAACTTGATCCTCAGATACCAAATTCCAGTATCATGGCTGATTCTGTCGCCAGTATAGGGTTGGAACTCAGGGTCTCATGGTTGCTTACACTGCTAGTTCATCTGACAGTCTACCAGCCATGCCTCCAGCCGTTATTTGCTGATCATTTTGGGAATGGTGTCTCACAGGGGCTTTTCTGCTGGAGCTGACTTTGAACTGTGATCTGTATCTCAGCCTCCTCAGTTAATAGGATTACAGGTATGAGCTGTGCTGGTGTCTGGCAATCATGGTTGTTTTATTACATGACCGTAGTATAAGATTGCACTCAACCCCCAAAGGCACCGTATCATCAATATCAAGAAGCCATTTTGCTGATGAAGAAGCAGCGAACCTCAAAGATGGTGTCTTGTCCAGCATGACACCGTAAGCTTTGTCCACTGTGTCCGAATTTATTCTAAGGATCTATATCATTTCCTTCTACAGGGCTTCTCAGCTGACAGAGGGAAGGGTTATAGTGTGTGTGTGTGTGTGTGTGTGTGTGTGTGTGTGTGTATGTGTTGGGAGGGTATGTGAGACAGGGCCCCAACATCATTCATGAAAACAATGAGCACCTCATTTTACTTGATTCACAACATAAGGGTGTTGTGGTTTGAGCCCACATGGTTCCTTAGAGGTTACTTATGGGTGGCAGGGAAGATGGGGGTTCTAAGAGATGGCGGAGTCATAAAATGGGACCAAGGCTCTGGGGTGAAGAGGAATTCTCCTTTTCTCCTGTTCTTCCTTCCTCACCTGCTTCCAGGTGAGGATCTGCCCCCCACAATGAAGAGAAAATGCATTTCTGGTTTTTATGAAGTGACTTACCCACGCTGTGGCATGTCTGTTGTAGGAGCACAGACAGGCCACGAGAGTTTCCACAGACTTCTCATGGAGGAAAGCCTTGTGTTTGCTGTTCACTTATTTATTGCTGGGCATCATGACAATTCCACTCACTTTCCTCTATTGAAGCCTGGCAGGATTTGCAGGAAGCGGCTGCAGGGAAATAGCTCAAATCATGAGGGCCAGACCTTTTACTCAGAGTCCCAGATTCTTCCACATCTGGCCAGAGTTTGAACCCAAGACCTGCTGCTGTGGTCCTCTCCGTCTTCAGTACTTCTCCCTAGGTCTCTCATTAATCACAGGTTCCTCCATGCAGAAGGGCAAGCAGATGGACAGGGGACCAT
This sequence comes from Megascapheus bottae, assembly GCF_031878675.1. Lineage (NCBI taxonomy): Eukaryota > Metazoa > Chordata > Mammalia > Rodentia > Geomyidae > Megascapheus > Megascapheus bottae. The sequence goes on from NC_143530.1 coordinate 8,892,431, forward strand.
ACTACCCACTCAAGCCATTCTTTCTGTGTTTCTCACTGGCCCAGCCATTCCACGGGCAACAGAACCAAGAAGCCTTATCTGTGGGGCTGGGCCCCAGGTGTCCTCAGCCTCCGTGAAGTGACAAAGACATTTGCAATGACCTGTCCTCTTTCCACCCACCTGGTAGAACTTCTTTTGTGATAGCGTTCTGTGTGTGTGTGTGTGTGTGTATGTGTTAAAACATACATAAAGTTTACCATTTCAGGCAGTGACTGTGTGAGACTAGATTAGAATGTGTTAGATTCATTGATCCCCACCATCCATCTTCAGAACTTTTTCCCATCGGCCCCAGCTGAGACTCTGCCCCCAGTGACAAACCCCATTTGGGACTGTCCTTTTTTTGTCAGGGAGCTGGACTGCAGGATCTGTCATTCTGCACCCAGTGTTATCCTCAAGGCTCCTCCGTGTGGTAGCGTGTACCAGAACTGCCTGCACACACGGAACGCTGCACGAGTGTGCCAGTCATCCTCAAGCATCCGGGCCATCTTCTCGGTAGGGCTCCAGGTACAGCATGAAGGCTTTGAACGCAAGCACTAAATGGTGGTTTTCAGAAGGATGGTGCTGGCTTTGTCCCCTCCTCCCCCTCATGTAAGGATGGGTCTGCCAGCAGGGGCAAATCATTGGATCTGATTCATCATTAGACGTGTTGACTAGCTGCCAGCGGAGTCTAGTGTGTTGTGCTTGGACACAGCTGGTAGGGAATCTTCATTTCGCACACCCCTGCCTTTGCAACGAGCTGTAATTGATCTGACAACCTTCTTGTGGAGCAAGCTCTCCTCAGCTTTTCCAGAAGATAAATAGAAGTTACTGCCATCATCATCATTATCGTCAAGAAAGAGACAGACAGACAGAACTTTGTGTGGACTGGAAGACTATCCTGTGTTGTTGGGGAGGGGATACTCAGGCGACAGTGACAGAGACTCCATTAAATAGAATAGGAGCAAAGGTTGGGGAAAGACAGGGTGTCCCCACTGGGCACATGTGTGAAGGGCCATGCTGAGGAAGTGTGGGGTCTCGTCAGGAGAGTCTGGGGTCCTGCTGTTCTCTACTGCTCAGACTCCCACAGAAGGCCAAAGGCCGCTGGTTGTGGGATCTGACAGCTCACCAGAAGCTGGAAGCCACGTGCTTAGGAGAGGCTAGGAATGCTCGGCTTGATTTCAGAAAAGAGAGACATTTGGGAAGCAATGCTCTTGGGAAAGGGCGGACGAATGGGGTCTGGATGGCTCCGTAGGTGCATGGCTAGAGGTGGAGATGAAAGAGGAGCACTCAAGATAGTCACTGGTCATTGAGTTCAAGTTCATCACCACCCATGAAGAACTTTAACCTCTCTGAATCTCAGCTCATGGTCCGTTAGAATGTAGGTGATAATTCTGTCTCCCCGCAGGGTTGTTACAGAATTGTTAGCTAATGCTTACGAACTACTCCAAATACAGGAAGTGCTTACTAAATGGTAGCCGTTACTACAGAGTAACATATAATTTTTATTCTTGGTTACTTGCTGTCATACAGTAGGTGTGGCTCTGAGACTGGCTTCCGCTATGACTCAAGAAGATCTCATTTCAGTCCCCGGGAGTCGGAAGAGGATGGGTTCCAGGAGTCCTGTAGTAAGGAAACTCACAAATGCTAAACTCACTGCTAGGGAATGGTTGTATTTACATATGACCCAAACAAGCACTCATTCCCTTAGGTGCAAAATCACCTTTTATTATTTACCATGCCTCCTGCTAGGCTAGGTGAAAAGTTGTGAGTCTATACTGTTTGAAGAACAATATTGTAACAGGAAAATAGTCTGTACATGGTCAGATGTTTTTATTCAAGCATTTCCCATTTGCAATGGGTCCAATTCATGGATTTCCAATCTGCAAGGGAGCCTGGGAAATATAGTTCTCTGCCATGCAGGGCAGAGGTAGGAGGAAGAGCAAACAGTAGCCTTCCTGGGATACTTTGCAAATTCTCCTTATGCCTCTGTGGATTTGTTTTCCTTTTTGGTTTTTGCTAATTCTGGTGCCACAGGCCTTTGGTTTGTTTGCTCACAGCTGGTGCTCTATCACTTGAGCCATGCCTCTAGTCCATCTTCATGCTGGTTGATTGGAGATGGAGTCTCACACCTTTAAGAATAGAATAGGAGCAACATTTGGGCTGGTTTTGAAACCAGAGCCTCTGGGCCTCAATCTCCTTAGAAGATAGGATTATAATATCCAGCTACCTTGTGGATTTATCTGCTAGTGGAGAGAAAGAGGGAGGGAGAGGGGGAAGGAGGGAGGGAGAAGAGAGAGAGAGAGAGAGAGAGAGAGAGAGAGAGAGAGAGAGAGAGAGAGAGAGAGAGAGAGGGAAAAGGCACCCATTTTATTTTTCCTGGGTAAGTGCTGGGGTTGCAGTTTCAAATTGTGTTTTAGAGCATAAGAGCTTAATTAAATTTAACATGTTGGAGCAACTTAACTTAAAATAGCAATTCATGCTCTCTGCTAACAGAGACGCCACCAGTTTATATGATGGAAAGGAATGCCTCAGAGCTTCAGGAATGAGTTGTTCACAACAGAACTGGGACTTGCTGTGGGTACAGCTAACTTTCTGTGCCTCCCAGGCCTTGCTGTCTGCCTTAGTAGGTAGCTGGTGTGATCACGAGCACATCGGCTGGATTCTTCCTGGAAGGTAGCCACAGGGCTGGGCACAGCACAGGGAGGGAAGTTGGTTACCTATCTGTTTGGTCCCTGACTGGTGAGGTTACCCTGGCATCAAACACTGAACTCTCTAGGCCATTGTGTCTTAATGAGGGGATGATTTTTGTCAAGGGCAAAAGGCATCCGGCTACATCTGGATCCCATCCCAGATGTGTTCTGCACCTAGCAGGTAGAACTGTCTGCAAACGCAGAGAGGACCTGCACAAGGGAGATTGATTTTCATGGGCCTGGGGGTTTGTTATACCAGGGCAGAGGCGCCGAGCTCCACCGTGTCCTCCTTCATCTCCAGGTGTTCTGTGGGGGAATGCTTCCCTATCTGCTGCAAACCAGAGAATGGAAATCAATTATCAGAAAAATAAATAATAAATAACCATGCACTTGGACTTGACAGTGTCAAATTGCTGTAAAACTTGACTGTGTACTCTCAGTTCTCTTCTGTATGGTCTGGTCACAGAGAGTAGAGAATCTGTAGCTGAATGTCAATTTATGAACCACACATTGGGTAGAACTGACTTACATGATTTGCTCACCTCACTAGGCAGTGAGGGCAGGATGGTGTGTGTGTGTGTGTGTGTGTGTGTGTGTGTGTGTGTGTGTGTGTGTGTGTACAGATCAGCTGCTTGGATTAATGACACATCAGCCTTAGGTTATCATCCATTCCTCCGTGGTTCTCCCAATACCCTCTTACAATTGTTCCTCTGCCCCTACAGGCTTGGTCTGGGATGTTTCCTTGCCTAAGCTAGCCAAGGTCAAGGGTATGTGTGCAGGTGTCAGGACAAGAACATGTCTGGCAGCCTGATAGTCCATAGAGGAGCTTGGATTCCTCTCTTTCTTCATTAGTGTACATTCGTTGTATCAGGGAGTGCTACTGGAGAATTTCCATCCATACATATACCATCTCTCCTCATCTCAGCTTCATTATGTCATCATCATGATAGACATACGTCCACATTATTCATTCCCCATAATTCCCTTTCCTCCTCACCCTCCTGCTTTTCCTCAAACAGTCCCACATTTGCATTTACATTATATAGATGTGCATATTTTATATATACATATGTGCATATATATACAATACAAATACGTACATATCTGTATATCAGTTTATATTCTTCAGAGGAAACATGCATTCACTGTCATTCTGAACCTGGCTTGTTTTGCTTACCATGAGGATCTCTATTTCTATTTCCCCACAAATAATAAAGTTTCATTCTTCTTTATGGCTGAATGATATTCCATTGTGCACACATATGTGTGTGTATATATATTTTTTCTTTATTCATATACCTATTTACAGGTACATGTTTGTTACATTCGCTGTGCAGGCATCTCAGTTGTACCCTGTCTTACATTCCTTTGGACATATTCCCCAGAGTGATGTCACTGGGTCACATGGGAATTCTACCTTTAGGCTTTTGAATAAGTGGCACACTGATTTCTGTGATGGCTACCCTAATTTATATTCCCATCAGCCTGTATATGCATTCTTTTCCATTCCCACCCCCACATCCTTTCCAGCATTTGTTGTTGTTTGCCTTTTTTGTGCCAGCCATTCTGACAGATCTAAGATGAGATTTCAGTGTTGCTCTGATGTGCCTTCCTTTCCTTTATGTCCAGGCATGTTCAACATTTCTACATATATTCATTGGCCATTTGAACTTCTTTCAATAGTTGTCTCATTGGGATTGTAGGTGTGGCTTGGGTGATAGAATGTCAGCCAATAAGCAAAAGCCTTGGATCAAGAGTTCAAGTCCTGGTCTCAAACAAGAAAGTATTGTCTGGTTAATTCATTTTTCAAATTCTAATTGAGCCTTTGGTGCTGTTTCATGCCATGTTTACATGTTCTGCTTATGAATCCCTTGTGGATGGTTAACTGGGGAAGAGTTCTTCCCATCCTTTGGACCATCTCCTCATTCTAGTGGATATGGTCTTTGCTGTCTAGAAGCCGTTCCCTTGATGCGCTTCCATTTGCCATTCCCTCCTCTTGTTCTCTGAGCCAGTGGAGTTCCCTTCAGGAAGTTGATGCTGTTTTCCAGGGGTTAGCGTAGTAGTTCTAACATTTAAGGCTATGTGTGAAAGTCTTAGATCCATTTTGAACTGGCCACCATTCAAACTCTTGAGACAGATGCAGAATTCATTTCCTACTTTTGTGTTCTTTATTTACTTTGTTTATTTTACTTTTTTGTTGGTCATGGGGCTTGAACTCAGGGCCTGGGTGCTGTTCCCTGAGCTCTTCAGCTCAAGACTACCACCTACTCTCTGAGTCACAGCGTCACTTCTGGTTTTCTGGTGGTTAATTGGAGATAAGAGTCTCATGGACTTTAGTGCCAGGGCTGGCTTTGAACCTCGATCCTCAGGTCTCAGCCTCCTGAATAGCTAGGATTACAGATGAGAGCCACTGCACTCAGCTCTTTGTGTTCTTTATATCAACCACAAAACCAACAAAACTGTCACCTCACCTTCTGCGTGAGACCCCACACTGCCCCTTGATTCCTATCCTGTCCCACAGCACTGGGGAGTGAGTTCTGTTTCTGCCCTCGTCATTTCACAGAACTTTCTCGTGCACCTTGCTCCTCTGCTACCTGGAGCAATCACGCCTTGGATGAAGAAGTGTGCAATCGTGTAATCACACTCAGTAGATCCTAGCTGGTCTCAGAGCCATCATTTCCCTGCAGGAAAGTGCCACTGTTCAGCTTCCTCTTTCCGTAAGTGGAAGTGATAAACACGTCCTCCGGGGGATTCGGGAGGCTGAGTGAGGCAAGGCAGTAAATCTCCCAGCTCAAGAAAAGGCCCTGTGGGTACTGGTGATGGTTCCTGGTGAGCATCTGCTGGGATGTTTTCACTATATTGGTTCCTGCTGTCCTTAACCACTCTTCCTGCCCAACCACACACACACACACACACACACACACACACACACACACACACACACACACAGGTTAGAGGAGAACATGGCTTTATTTCTGACAGTCTAGCCCCTTCTTGCTGCTTCCAGAATCCACCTTGAATCCATGTGGTTCTGCCATATCTGCTGTTGTAGCTTTACAACATTATGATTCCACTGACTTGGGAAACTGGTCTGTGGAGAGAGAGAGAGAGAGAGAGAGAGAGAGAGAGAGAGAGAGAGAGAGAGAGAGAGAGAGAGAGAGAGAGAGAGAGAGAGAGAGAGAGAGAGAGAGAGAGAATGGGAGGGAGAGAGAATGGGAGGGAGGGAAGAAGGGAGGGAGGGAGGGAAGGAGGGAAGAAGGGAGGGAGGGAGAGAGAGGGAGAGAGAGAGGAAGAAAAAGAAGGAGGAGGAGGAGCAGGAGCAGGGGCGGGGGAGTGGGGGAAGCAAGCTTCAGGTAGGTCAGGAAGATGAGAGGAGCTGGATTGTTTGGATTGGAGCCACTTACTGGCTGGGCATCTTTGGGCAGGTAGCTGATCCATTCTTCTTTTTTTTCTTTTTGCTAGTCCTGGGCTTGAGCTCAGGGCCTGAGCACTGTCCTTGGACTTTCTCAAATCCAGAGCTCTACCACTTGAGCCTCAGCATCACTTCTGGCTTTTTTTTTCTATGTATGTGGTATTAAGGAATCGAACCTGGATCTTCGGGCAAGCACTCTACCACAAGGCCAAACTCCCGTGCCCTAGCTGATCCATTCTGTGCCTCAGTTTCTCATCCTCAAAGTGGAGGCCACAGTAGAGGTAACTACCTCAAAGTCATTGTTGGGAGGGAGGAGGAGGGAAGAGTATATTCTTGCCACCGGCAAGGAGAAGGCAGGTAAGCACCCAGGGGGTCTCTGGCCTTGTGGTCCAGCTCCCGTGGCCTGGGGCTGCCGCGTGGGTAAGATACAGGAGCAATTGTGGACAGCCATGTCCTGCAGCGGAAGCCCCGCCCTGTCTCAGTGCCTGGGAGTCGGTCAAGTGATGGAGCACCTCTGGTGGCGGGGGTTGGGTCCAAGCTCCACCCTAGTATCTTTCCTTTCCTGATATCCAGGTAAAGACCTAGAGAAGCTACCAAGTCTCAGCCAAGCCAGAGGCACCCTGTGGGACCCTGGCTGGATCCATCTCCACCTCCCCTCTCCGACAACTTCTGCCCCAAGCCATGTGGGGTAAATGAACTCTAAGGGCCCAGCGCAGTGGCAAGGAGGGTCAAGCAGCTTCCAGAGCTGCCAGCCTGTCAGCTCCGTCCTCCATGCCGCTCCCCAGCGGATGTCTCCAGCCTCCATCGAGTATATTTCATATTTGAAATCTCAATGAAGTTGTGTAGCTCAAGGTTCGAAGGGCTGATGGAAGTAGATGGAGCCTTTTCATTTTCAAGCCATGAGACAGAAAAGTGGCAGAGTGTTGAGGGGGACAGAAGAAACAAGTTGAAGGTTTCTCCACGAGCTTCTCTGGGCTGACCCCAGCACCATCTCCCTCCCAGCATAGCAGAAACACACGTGACTCTGACAAAGGTCTTAGAGATCCGTGCCGGGTACAGGCTTCCAGGAGGTCCAAGAAGGAGAAAGTCATGAGGCAGTACGTGGGCTCAGACATGGGGACATGCCTGGCCAGCAGGCTAAGGTATGTGGGTCAGGCTAGGCTGTCCTGGTTAGGCCAGCCTTGGCCTCTTGGAGGAGCCAGACTTCCAGTGTGGCTGTGATGTAGGAGTCACTTGTCCCCACGGGAGGCATTTCACCCTCTGGGTGGTACATCTGATCTCCACCTCTGGTCCTTTGCTGCTTAGACCCCCACCCCTAACCCCGAAATCTGCAGCAGCCAGTGCCCATTCTGAGTCAAGGAAAACCTTGGTGGGAAGGGGAGGGGAAGCAGGGCGGCTGACCGCTTAAGACAGGACCTCAGTTCTGACTTAGCACAGCACCAGGCCTAGAGAGTGCTTGGTGGGCCTGGCGATCCAGAGGAATCTCACAGGATGGGGGACATTTGTGGCTGATGCAAGAGATCTAATCCCTGCAAGAATTCCCACCTCTAATCTATTGACCTCTGGCTCTCTCCCTCTGCCTTTCCCCAGGCCTTTCCTCCTTCCACTGAGTGGGGCTTCTCTTCTTCCCTTTCCCTCACCTGACCTTTGATGCGCCTCTCCGCCTCCCCCTTTCTCCATGCCTCTCTCATTTCCCACTCACTTCAACCCTTATCTGGGTCTCTCTCCTCCCATCTGCCTGTCTTGCTCCCTCTCCACCCTATCCCCCTCTTCCCCTTCCTCTCTGTCTTCCCAACTCCCTTTCCTCCTGTTTCTTCGCCTCTCTGTGGTTTTATGTTCGCTGTGCCTCCTTCTCTGTGTGTGTGAGTCTCCCTCTTCCCCCCTCCATCACTCTGTTTCTGCTTCTATCCCCTCTTCATCCCTTTACTCTTATTCTCCACTCTCCCTCACTCTCTGTGTCTCCCTCCTTCCCCCAGGATGATCCCAGCCTCCAACAAGGCCTTCGTGGTCAACAACCTGGTGTCGGGCACTGGCTATGACCTGTGCGTGCTGGCCGTGTGGGATGACGCGGCCACCACGCTCACGGCCACCAACATCGTGGGCTGCGCGCAGTTCTTCACCAAGGCGGACTACCCGCAGTGCCAGTCGCTGCACAGCCAGCTGCTGGGTGGCACCATGATCCTGGCCATCGGGGGTGTGATCGTGGCCACGCTGCTGGTCTTCATTGTCATCCTCATGGTCCGCTACAAAGTCTGCAACCACGAGGCTCCCAGCAAGATGGCAGCGGCGGCGGCCACGGTCAGCAATGTGTACTCACAGACCAATGGGGCCCAGCCTCCGCCGCTGGGCAGCTTGGGCAGCGTGGGCAGCGTGCCTGCTGCACAGGCCCCGCAGGCACCGCCCAAGGTGGTGGTGAGGAACGAGCTCCTGGACTTCAGCGCCAGCCTGGCCAGAGGCAGCGACTCATCGTCCTCCAGCTCCCTGGGCAGTGGGGAGGCTGCAGGGCTGGCCAGGGGCCCTTGGAGGCTCCCACCCGCTGCCCCTCGCTCCAAGCCCAACCTCGATCGCCTGATGGGGGCCTTCGCCTCCCTGGACCTCAAGAGTCAGCGGAAGGAGGAGCTGCTGAGCTCCAGGACTCCAGCGGGCAGAGGGTCAGCGACGTCAGCCAGGGGTCAGCACTCGGACCGCGAGCCGCTGCTGGGTCCCCCGGCCGTCCGCGCCCGCAGCCTGCTCCCCTTGCCCGCTGAGGGCAAGGCCAAGCGCAGCCATTCCTTTGACATGGGGGAGTTTGCGGCCTCTGCAGCCGGCGGGGTAGCCCCTGGTGGCTACAGCCCCCCTCGGAGGGTCTCCAACATCTGGACGAAGCGCAGCCTCTCTGTCAATGGCATGCTCCTGCCCTTCGAGGAGAGTGACCTCGTGGGGGCCCGGGGGACATTTGGAAGCTCCGAGTGGGTGATGGAGAGTACTGTGTAGCCAGCTGCCAAGTGCCCTCCCTCCTTCCCTCAGAGGGAAGGGTGGGGAGGGAGGGTCCTCATGGCAAGTTCTTTTTTTGTGTGGCGTTTCCATGGTGATGTTTACATCTGGGGACCGCTTTGCCTCCCTGTCAATGGCCTCTTGTCCCTCCCACCCAGCCACTATCCCCCCCCATCCATGTCACCTCCCCAGGCCCCCGTCCCCACCACCCAGCGGGGTGTGCTCAGGGAATTCAGACTCACTCAAATGTCGGACTGAGCCCTGGGTGTTTGGAGAGGCGACACTCTGCCTTTCTGATCACAAATGTAGCGACAAGCAAGTGGCTTTGGATTGCTTATGGGTCTCGTGTTGTCTTTCTTATTTCTTAATTTATTTTTTTTCCATTTCCCAGACTCTTCCTCTTCATTCTTCCAGATAACTGAGAGTTTCCTTTGCATGGCCAAGCATGTGTCTGCTAGCCCTGGGCTAAACCGTGGTCTTATCGTCGTTTGTTAGGACATGGAAAGGCCTCTGGTTCTGGTCTTGTGTGGGGCAGGGTAGGATGAAGACCCCATGATTCCCAGTCCTGCTTTGCCCACCCTTGCCCCACTCTGGGAGGCCACTAATGATGGTCACACACAGTGGAAACACAACACCCACAGCCAGCAAGGCAGCATAAACCAAAAGGTCAAGCCCAAGATCTGTACAGAATCAGAGTGGAGGACCGGAGCTAGAAGGCAGTGGAAGCCTACTCTCCATGTGTCACAGGGACAGTGAGTCAGGACAGGAAGCCCTCATGTGCCTCTGCTGGCCAGTGAAGTTTCTCCTGGAAGAGCAGTGGGGGATGATGGGAGGACGGTGGACTTGAACCACCCACCGACTGATGTGGGTGCAGCCTTTACTCTCTTTAGACCTTTGTTTCCTACCTGCTCCCAAATCCCAAGATAGACACTGTCAAGGTCACAGTTCCCTTAGCAATTCCCAGCTGTGGTCTGCGGGTAGAGTGTGTCCAGCTTAGTGGCACTGTGGACACAAGCTACCAGTCTGGAGGGAAGCAAAGTCTCTTTGTTTTGTTTTTAAAGAATCCAAAACTTTTGGATATTGGGGTGCATTTACAGTAATCTCACACTTGCCTCTGTCTTCCTTCTTCTCCAGAGCCCAAGAGACTTGCTGGAGATTACATAGTTCATTGACGACCTGTCCAGGCCAGAGGCAAAGCTGCTTTCCTCCAGGGTGGGTGGAGGGGTGTTTGGGGTCTGGGAACCTCTTTCCCTCCTTAGGACAGTGTCAGAGCAGAGCTTGGGGCTGGGTATTGGAGAGGAGGTGGCTTCTCCTGGTTTCCTGAAGAGGACCTGTTTATGGGGTTGACAGGATGGGAACAAAGGGGGCGCTCCTGAAGCCAGTAGCCCCTGCTCTGCCTGCTTCCTCATGCTCAATGCACTACCTCTCCACTCCTTCAACTTTCCACTCATTCTGTGTCTCTCCCAAGCCTTTTGCACAGACTGCTATCTTCCTCTGCAAGTCAACCACACAACATGCAAACCACACACACAGGTGAGATCATACAGGGTTTGGGGGCTGGGCTCAGAGCTGGGGTGGAGCCGTGGGTCCTTAACCCAGCTGAAGGACACATGGTGCAGGGTAGCACTGTCTCTACAGGCTTACCTTCTGGCTCCGGCCCAGAAACCCTCAAGCCATATACTTGCTAGCCATCCTACTGCTGTTCCTTCCTAGCCACATTCTTCTCTCTTTTCCCCTCCCCTCCCCTTCCTTCTGCTCTCCTGTCTTCATTCTGTTTTGTTTCTGGTGTTTTCGACTTTTTTTCCCCATCCTTTTCGGGTACTGATAAGTTCATTACAAGACCAAATCAGCCTCTCCTGAGAACAGGCTACGTCTCCAAAGCCAGGCCCTGCTCTAGAGGACAGCTCTTCTCCATCATGAGACAGCCCCCAGAGACCTGGATGACTTGAAAGTAAACCTCCTCCTCCTCCTCCTCCTCCTCCTCATTCCTCTCTCATTTACCTCCCCCCATCCTCCTCCTCTTCTTCCTCCTCCTTCCCCCTCCATCTCTCCCATTCATCTTGTCAAAATGTAGCCCTAGTGGCTACAAATACCACCTTCCCTTGCTTTTGGATTTTTAACTCACAGAAGGAAGCAGTGAACAGGGTAGGGAGTCACCAGTTCACTGACTCTCTTGTCCGTGCCCGAGCTCTGGCATGACATGGTAAGTACCTGCTCTTGTGTTTGTCATGATTCTGACCTGCAGTCTGGGAAAGAAATGTCCCTCCTGTGGTCAGAATATAAATGCCAATCTTCACTAAAAAAAAAATAGTACAGGAAAATGTACAGTTTTTTTTTTAAAGAACCACACACTCACACTTCCTGGGAGGGAGGAGAAGAAGAAGAAGAAAAGAATATACTCATGTCTGTGAATGTCTTCTGGTCATTTCTCTGGACACTCTGCTGTTTTTCTAAAGATGACTTTGAAGTGGCGTTTTTCTCTGTCTGTGCTTGTGCCAGCCTGGCCAGAGCTTACTTCCTGCCAACTCCATTTGTGAGAGGGGGAGTTGTGAGAAACAAGGGTGGGGTTGCGCTCATCCTGAAACAGGGCTGGAGCAGCCTTCGTGGCACAGAGTGACAACTGGAAGCAAATTTCCAGGCCGAGAAGAGACTTTTCCCACTTGTCTGTCACCTGAGTCTGTCTTCTCCCACCTGCCCTACCACCCTGCTTTCTTCTTCCTGGCCACTAGGGGCGCACAGGGCCCTTATCCTCATTTCTGTCCAGCAGGGAACAATGTCTTCCCTCCCCACCCCCCACCCCGTCTTTTACTGGGGAGCAGGAGGATAACCCCAAACCCAACCTCAAACCCACACTATAGGTGCCAATAAAATGTAAGTCACGCTATAATTTTAAATTTTCTTGTAACTACAGGAAATTGAGTATAAAGACAGGTGAAATTGGTACTAGTGACATGTTTTATTTAACCCAGTATATTCGATGCATTATTTTACACAGACCAATCTTGGAAAGAAAAAAAAATTTACAACATTTACTTTTTGTGCCCAGTTTTGAAAACATGGTGCGCATTTTACACTTCGAGCAAGCATAACTCAGCTTACAATAACCATGTTTGCAGTGTCTGCGAACTCTATGTAGCAGCACAAGTCAATATATTGAACTGTGTGGTTCAGTGAATAAGTGCTCATTAATAACTACTGAGTACCTACAATTTCTAGGTACTAGGTGTGGTATTTCACATGCATTTCTTACAAGACTTTCACTATATTCTTTCAAGGTAGATAGTATTAGAACCGTTTTTTTATTGAGGCATCTGAAGCTCAGGGAAGTGAAGGAACTTGCCCAGGATCACACAGCAAGTCCAAATACAAAGCTGTAGCTCTTTCCCTGGCAGCACACTGCCTCTCCGTTGGTCCTCCTCCCTTCAATGTGTTATAGATTATAGGTTGCATTCACTGAACTTGGTAAACCTACAATCTAATTTTGGAGCCCTATATTTGGTAACAAGGTAAAACAGAATCATCGGTGTAGTTCTCAGGCTTGAGCCCTTGGTTTCGTGGTTCCTTCTGACCTTGCACTGGCCTTCCTGAACTTTCTTGATGTGTAACATGTTTCCTCCTCTGACTAAGCACATTCCTCCAGGATTCAAACTCTTGTCTAAATAAGAGTTGCTGGATAGTCCCGATATTACCTCTGCTCCTCTCCTAGAGACCTCTATGGGATCTGTTGGCTAATAATTTCACCACCCCAGCCTTATCTGCCAGACAGCATACAGCTTCTTCCCCTGAGGACACTGTCCCCCCACCACCACCAACACACACACCAGTGCTCTCATGGCCAAACCCAGCCTCTCACCTGTTCCTCTTCCAAAGTCCTTGTCCCCATCAAGAGGATTCTCCTCAGGGAGGAAGGCCTTGCGCTCTTACAGCAAACAGTTCAACCCCTGTGGCCACGTTCTCAGCAATCGCCTTTTCCCTTCAGAGGAAATATTTTTCATTTTTTCATTCATTGAATTGCCATGAGACCATGAGCACACACACACACACACACACACACACACACACACACACACACACACACACTTTTCAGCCACATAAGGTGCTAAGTCTGACATCCACCTTCCAACTGGGAAAGGAGCTATATCCCATATCACCCTGCTCTGGATGTCCTTGAGGACAGCTTGAGTGCCTCTGTACCTTCTGATCTCCATGTGTCTGCAGGGAAAGTTCTCAGGGTGTGTGAGAGCAAGTTGGCCTTCCAGCTACTGGGACATTTGCAAGCTGGAACATCAGACTTAATCCAAAGAAATGACCGTTAGCAGACAGCAGTCCCACTCTGAACCTGCTTTAAATATCACACCTAGATTCCCAGAAGTCCTGTACGATATGCCTGGCAATAGGAAGAGTTTGTTGTGACAACACAGCTTCCCACAGCTAAAGAAATTACCTGAGGTTTTTAACCTCTGTGTAATAGGATCAGACTCACCTGAATGGTTCTCCCAACATCATCCCTTCTTATTTTAAAAATGTCAATTTGTGCTTTCAGCCTTTAATCCAAAGGCCATCGTTTCTCAGCTTCCATTACCTGGATTAAAGGCTCTCTGTGCCTAGCAGGGTTATATTCATATCAGACTTGTGGGGTCCCTTCTTCAGAGGTTCTGGCAGCAAGATAAGTGCTGTTACCAAGCAGGCCTGTGACTCTACAGCTGTCCTGAGATCTCCATCACAGATATTTAGGGCCTTTCACACAGAGCCATGACCTTGCCCTAGCTCTCAACTGAAAAGTGCCTGGCATTTATCTTCTGTTCATGCCTGTGGGAGAAGTTGAGCCCAGATGTCAGGCTCTTCCTAGTTCTTGATCTTCTGGCTCCTTCAGCCAGTGAGCAGTGGTAAATCAGAGCCCGGTGCATTTTTCTCTGTCTGGCACTGGAGCAAGGGAGATTTCATGATGTCTCTATTTGGGGATGTCAGTGGGTTTGTATACCTCCTCCTCTAGACAACAAGGAGTCTTCATCAACATTCCCTGCCAACCCAGCAGTGACTACCATTTTTCTACTTTGTAAAGGTGAGATTCCTTTCCCTTAAATCACCTGGAATGCATCCAAGATGTCTCCTATTCCTCCATGCGTGGTTAGGTCTGTTGGATGGACTACTTGACATGAGTTCTCTTTTCTCATGAAGTAAAATCTCAGGGCCCTGCGTAGCTATCCTAGACTCAGTCTAACCTGGTGCTTGAGAAGGAATATTGCTCAGAAGAAAGGAGTTAAGTCCTCAGGTATATCCCTGAATCCAGCAGCACTCCTGTCTTGGATCCTCTGCCATGTCTCTCCTGCCTTTTCCTGTGTAAATTTCTTGAGGTCTTGGATCTGCTTGTCCAAACCAAAGATGGTCTGGTTGCCTGGCCTACCCAGACTTCATTATGAGAAATCCCTTAAGCTTTCATTAGGCAGATGCCAGGTTGGCATTTTTCAAGTACTGAACTTCAAAATTAGGTTGATAATCCAAATGACATTTATGGTGAGCTCCCTATGTGCCTCACACTTTCCCAGAGCTTTTTACCGATTATCTCCCTTTATTATCAAAGCAAGTCATGAAAGAGGTGTTCATCCCACCGCCACTGGGTGTTCAAAGCAGAGGCAGAGAAGGGTTAAACTGGGTTGCATAACCCATTGGGGTCACAGAGGAGCAAACACTTACTGGATGGGATTTGTTCTGAAGACCAAGAGGATCAGGAATTGCAAGGAATTTTAGGAGGCTGAGCCCTAAAGAAAAAAGATAGGTAGGAAAAGCCATGCTTTCACTGAGTCCTGTCTGCCAACACCAGGCTCCATATTGAGGGGATAGAGTTACACTGGGTCTACAAAGATGGGTTGTCTTCACTCATGTCAAGAGAGCTTGCAGCTTGGTGGGAATTCTGATCCAAAAGAGGTGGCAAACCAGCCTGGCTGAACTCATACTGCCCAAGATGGTATTTCTGACTAGAAGAAGTCACTACAGGTTAAGTTCCAGAGTCGGCTTTGAGTCATGCAAGAGCCCAGTTAGGATTGGAATCCTGAACCTAGAAAAGCAGGGACTGAAGGAGGCGGTTTTAGCAGGAAATTTTCAGAGGTGTGGCAGGACTTAATCATAGGCCTGATAAACACTGGGGAGTGCTGATTACTCTAAATGAACATGGTGGTTCCTGGGGTGAGGGGCTGCCAGAGTGGGACTGGGTGGGACCTGTTTTGCAGCCTCAGTTTCCTTTTCAGGAACATATCAATGGTAAGTATTGACTTTGGTAAGTACATCTGTACTTTATGTAGATCACAGGTCAAGGTGATGGCAGAGTGATAACAGCCATTGTTACTAATGATACGCAACATTGAAACATTGTTATAATGATAGGATCTTAATGATTCTATCAGGTGTGCTGAGCACTCAGCTGGCGAAGGCTATCTCAAGCCGTCCTCATTCACCACCGTTTCTCTAGATAAGTGTGAGAGGCCATTGCTTCACGCTTATGTATAGTCTCGTTTACCTTATTACCAGCAAAAATGAGTCTGATGAATCCTGGCCATCATCCAAGGCAGGGAGTGGTTTGCTGGGCTCTTGTCAGGCTGAAGCCTGCTGGCTGTTCTGGATTCCTGTTGATCTTCTACAAATCCATTAGCCCTGCTTTCATGGGAAACCTGGGACCCAAACAGAAAGCAGCTACCAAAGACTTAGATGGCCCAAAAAACATTAGAAATTGGACACCAAGCCAAGACATGGCTGGGAAATTTTGGGGGTGGGTGGTGGTGGTCGCCAAATCAGGTCTCCCTGATGCTAAGAGGAGGAAGGAGGCAGGAAAGGGGCATGACTACTGGGTAGGATCTTTGAGACACACCACCACTCATGAGAGCCCCTTGTCCCTTGCAGATGTCCATGAGCAGAGGGCTGGAGACTAAGTGGGTAGAGAATGGCTAAGGGTGATGATTCCTTGACCTTCTAGATTGTTCTAAAGTATGTATTTTCCTGTTTATCCAGTCTTCTTGGCACAGAGGTGAATCTTTAGGAAATGTAAGATCTGGATTGACAATTGATCTTGAACATCCAGGGAAAGGAGACATTGTGAGCACAAAACTAATGCAGAGAGTTAGAGGATCATGTATAGAAAAACTCTCCGCAACCTTCAACTGTGACACTTAAAACAGAGTGTTACCATCCTTTATGTGTCATAGGCATTATTCATCGTGAGCTTCATCCATGCTGTGTCAAAAGAATTGGACCATCCAGTCTTCTTAGCTAAGACTGAGACGCATGAAGTTTAAGTAGCCTGCTAAAGATCAGGTACTAGTTAGGGGAAGGGTCAGCCATCACCCAATAGCTACAGTTTCCTCTCAGTTACCTAGGGAACAGCCAAGGACATTAGACTTACAGATTTTCTGGAAGAACCTAGGTGAGCAGTGAGATTAAAAGAATGAGCCTAATATGGAGAAAACAGAAGCCCTGGGGGAATGCACTGAGCCAATGCTTAGTGACCTGCCTCTTCCTCCCTGTTCCAGTGCCTCTGCAGGTGAAAAATATACGACACATCAAGTTTGTCTGGACAGACTACACATTAGCAATTATTCTCAGGCCATGATTAGTCTTCTTCCTAAAGTGTGGGAGGTGGGTGAGTGAAGGGGAGATAGCCGGCCCTGAGGCAGTATAGCTCATCCAGGAGATAATTCCCTCTCTAGCCAGTGCAGGTACTCCGCACATTCCCTTCTCCCAGGGACTTGACCCTGCTTTGAGGATCCTCCAGTGTGATCTCACAAAATTGCTGTTGCAAATTACAGAGCCCTATACAAGTACACAAAGAAGGGGTAGGATCTTTATCAACTCATGAGGCTTTAGTGTAATGGATCCAAATAACACTGTTATAAACTACAGGACACTAATGAGGTACGTTTGCAGCTTCTCAATAAGCCCTTCTCCACTCAGTGTCTCTTGCCAGGTGGAATTATCCTAATGACAAATGAGTTCAGAGTTTTACAGCACAGGGAAGAGGACACCTGAGAAGGTGCCGCCATGTCCCAGTGAGTGTACAGCCTGACCCCACTCATCCAGCAGCTCCCAAGTCCCCAAGGCCAAATGCCCACCCTCTCCCAAGGTACACATGGTAGCCAAACCTGGCCAGTCAGGGCCCCTGCTGAGGAACATAGGGATATTTTTGTCTCCCAAGTCAGCACTGGTCCCCATGATAGGAAGAACAAACAAAAGGGATCAGACACCAGTGGCTCAGGCCTCTCTAGTCCTTGTTACTCAGAAGACTGAGATCTGAGGATCATGGTTCCAAGCCAGGCCAAGCAGGAAAGTCTGTGCGACTTATCTACAAAGTCATCATCAAAAACTATAGAGCTGTGGCTCAAGTAGACTCAGCCTTGAGTGAAAAAAAGCTCAGGTAGAACGCCCAGGTTTTAAATTCAAGCCAGCACTAGCACGCTTGTGTACACACACACACAGTCAGGGGCCCTGGGAGGCTCTGAGAAGCAGATGTTTCATATTCTGACTCTACCAGTGAGGGGCAGGTTAGGCACAACCACCCTCCACTAGGCTTTAGTTCCCCTGCCCATCTTCTTTTCCTCTCACACAAATTAAAAGAACCAAATCATGTTTAAAATGTGCCTAATCAAATTTCAAGACCTCACTCTAAATCACTACCCCCATTCCACATCCTGACGTTCAGGGGAAGCAATCTTGTCCCTGTAGTTCCTTCCTGTCATGTCACAGCATCCGTGCACAGAGAAAAACCCTGGCAGGTGTCTAGTAAGAGACAGCAGTGGGAATTGGACAGGGTGGGGGGAGGAGGAGCCTGGGCCCCTGCAAGAGCTCTCCTCATTGGCCATCTCCCTCAAGCACAAACATGAATCTACTTGATCAGATAGAAACACAGGCTCTCAGCTCTTTTCCTTCTGAATCAGTACACCAATCGTAAGTTGTAGTAGTGAGTCATTACAAACATTTATTAAGCTTCCCTACTCTATTCTGAGGTATGAAGGACTCTGTTGGAACCTGGGTGACTGACCAGGTTCTCTAAGTCTCACAAGACTTCTCGTTTGCAGACAGATAGCTTTGAGGAGGCCAAATAATTCACAAAAGACAGAGCATATCCCCATCCGAAGATGCAAGTTTCTGTGTTGATGGTAATGGAAAAAGCTTCGGGTGAGAGCTTAGCTCTGGCGGGGAGAGTGAGCCTGGAAGCTCATGGCAGGGCTCCAGCACAGAGCCAGTTCTGCCAAGGGTCCCAGGAACCCTGCTCTGAGGACTACACTTGAGGCCCCAAGCTCCAATTTCTTCCCAGAAAGCCCAGTTCTGGATACTTGGCAATGGGGGAAGGGTGGCGAATAAATGTGTAAGTGCATGGAACCAGAGACCAAAGTCCTACTAGTAGATTCCTCCCTGGATTGCTAACGTCAGCCCAGGCTAGGGAGGCAGGCATGAGCCTCAGAATGGCTGTAGTTGAGGTAGGTCCTCTAGAAGGGGTCAGGGGAGGCTCCCCAGGTCCTGGACAGTGGTGAGGTTGCTCCAGTTGCTCACTGGTTTTCATCGGAGGTAACTACTCCTGTGACAGACAAAAATAAAATAAGTGAAAAGGACACCTGGAAAAGCAGCAAGACAGCAAGCATTAGACACACTAAGTGAGGGGAGGGGGAGAGCTGCAAGGGACAGGGAAGAATAGTGAGGGGTGTGTGTGTGTGTGTGTGTGTGTGTGTGTGTGTGACGTGGACCAAAGGCCACAGAGTCCCAAACTGCTCTGGAACCCCTTCATACAACTACTTAAATAAATATGTTTATATTATATATATATATTTAAAGTACATACATAGTTTAAAAAGAATCACACTATGTGCTGTCAACACACTCTTTCCAGGAGACATTTCCACTGTCACACAGTGCTTCCCCGGGTGTGATCACAGAAGGTAAAGTGGTGTGGGCCCCACGGAGCTCTGGTGAGAGGGTGGCATGGGCTCGGGAAGGGGATCCTTTGTCTCCCAGGCCCCGGGGCTTGCAGCCACCCCGGTTCCCCTCCCCACCCGCAGCCAGGATGCCAGGCCCGCGGGCCCAGGAGGAGAGCACCTGCCCACTCCACCCCACCCCACACCCCACCCTACCCCACCCCACCCCCAGGAGCTGGGCCAGGGGACAGTGCTGCCGGGGCACCTGCTGGTCCAGCCTCCGGCCTCTGCACGCGGGAGAGTTGCTTCCTTGGGAGAATGGGATTCTTCTTCCACGAGAGAAGAAATACAGAGGCAAAGGGAGGCCGGCTTGGAGGTGTGAGAGGGAAGCCCTGCCAGCCCAAAGGCCTGGAAACCGGCCTGGCTGGGAGATGCAGCGCACAATAACCGCCAACGGCTTTCCTGGAGCTGTGGCCAACCCCTGGCCACGCCCACCGCCCGCGGCCACACCCACCTGCAGATAGGTCACTGGCTCACCCACAGCCACGCCCACTGCCACGCCCACGTCCGATCCTCCGACCACGCCCACGCCTACAGCCACCCTCAGAGCCACACCTTGGCTACACCCACAGAAAACCCAGGACTGTGCCTGCAACCATTCCACAGTCACCCTCACAGCCTGGCCCGTGACCTTAGCCTCCCTGCCTCAAAGGCCTGTTCCTTTCAGCCCCGCTTGGGCTTCCAGAGCATTCCACCAGGTTCAGCATACTCTCCCACCAGACTTGTCTGGATGTGGCACCCATCAGCTGTGAATTCCACCAGTGGCTCTGGAGTGTGTGAAAGGGACCAAGGGAGCCCAGGAAGGGAGTCCCCAGAGCAGAGGGCCAGGCCAGTGCAGATGGTCCCACAAGTGCCTCTACTGTGTATTTACAATTTCATTCTAGCCTGGGGCCTTTAGGCCTGAAGTTACACTACTGTCAGAAATGAGTCTCTAGGCCAGAGCCTCCTACCAGCTCACCGGAGCTGCCTTCCCATCCATCAAAACCCTTCCACTCGACAGAAACTCAACAGGCCCAGCCAGCACCACGTGAGGACTCGAACCTCCAGCTTGAGGGTTTGTCAAAAATCTACTGCTCCCTCCAGCCCCTGCTACAGGACTGGAAAACGGTTTTCAGATTCTCAGCCAATGGGAGAGTGTGCCAATCAAAGGAGAAAGTTTGCAGCCAGTGCCAGGCCGGGATTGTCTTAGAGAGCCACTCTGGGGACTCCAGGTCTGGGTCTGTTGTAATTATATATAATGCACGTTTGGGAACAAGCTTGGCCTGGAATGATCAGATAAAACATCTTCTTTGGACATCCCATACCTAGTTTTAAAATTCAAAATTTCATTACGTTGTTAACTGTTTCTATTACTATAGTATTTTGTTATGAAATTGATCAACTTTGCCATTTATATCTGGTTCCTTCTCAAATTATTGTTTATATATATTGCATATATCATGTATATTGTATATGTCTGTGTATGTATATTGTGTATGCATATAAATGTATCAATATAGGCATTCCTAATATGATTTTGCCATTCTCACGGTCTCCGTTAGTACTATGTACATGATTTTCTTTAGATTTTGATTATATCAAAAATAATGGATTTAAAGCCAAGATCTTGGGGATGTAATTTTTTTTCTCTTTCATTTTAAAATTTTTATTTACTTATGTATTTTTTTTTACCATTGGCCTCGAACTTAAAGCCTGGATACTGTCTCTGAACCTCTTTGTGCTCAAGGCTAGTGCTGTATCATTTGAGCTACAGTGCCACTTCCAGCTTTGTCTGAGTAGTTTATTGAGGATGAGGCTCAACAACTTTCGTGACCTATCTGTCTTCCAACCATGATCCTCATATCTCCTGAATAGTTAGGATTATAGGTGTGAGCCACCGGTCCAGCTCTTTCTTTTCTTTTCCTGGTGCATGGGTCCTCTTTTGATTTTTTTTGCATACCTCATAATTTTTTGTTGATAAATTGACATTTTGAATATTGTAATTATTGAAATCAGGCTCTCTTTCAATACCCCTCCACCCAGGGTTGATTTTTCTTCTGTAACTAATAGCTATAACAGTTGTTTAGTGACTTTCTGAACTACCCTTGCAAAGGCAATATCTTTTATCATGTACAATCATTTGTCTCATTACAAGAATTGTCAGAGACTTAATGAGATTTTCTTAAATACCTGAAACCAAAAGGGAAAAAAAAGAAGTCCTGGTTATTGCAGACAAACTCACCTCATCTACTATGTAGATCCTGAAGACTAGTCAAAGTAGTAAGTTTGGGATTTCTCCCAGATTTCCTGAGCATGTGTCCACCCTAATTAGGTGCCTGACTTTCTAGATTCTCAGTACGTTTTCAAAGAGCTTTTCCTCCAGACCTTCACATCCCTACTTTTCTTTCCCAGGCTTTTTAGTTTATATTCCCCAACTGAGATTTCTTTCCATGGGCAGGAGCAGCTAATATGTTTGCCTTTAAACATTCTCATCAGACTCTGCCTATGTAGCTTCCTCAGCCCTTGGAGTGTTTTCTTTTTTAGGTGAAATGAAAGCAAGCACTTTGAGACAGCTCTCCAAGGAGCCACCAGAGACAGCAAAAACAAAAGTGTAATTGTTGGGGAATGAGATCTGTTTGTGGCCCCCCACGCCAGCTCTGGGCCCACACTGACAGCGCTGTTTATTATCTGCAGGCAGTCACCAAGCTGAGGGAGTGGGGGAGAACGAGCCGCAGGGTAAGTCAAAATGTCACAACATTTTCTTATTGAGGCTTATTTGTGTTTCACTTCGGAATCAATGACATGTTCTTCTGCTTGCCTTAAGATTTTTGGTGAGATTCCAGAATTCCTAAAAGTTGTTCCTACAACTTTTTGCCATTCAGTCTTTTCCTGTGGATTGGGAACAGACTTTCAAAGTCTTCTTCATCGCCATTTCTGTTAACATCACCATTGTCATATCTGTTTGCAGCAATTAATCTCCCTCCCCCCCGTCTCTTTCTCTCTCTACTGGGGATTGACATCAGGGCCTCTTACTCTTACTTAGCAAAGCTCAAGGTTGGTGCTCTACCACTCAAGCTACACCTCCACTTCTGGTTTTCTGGTAATTTACTGGAAATAATGGTCCCACAGACTTTTGTGCCTGAGCTGGCTTTGAATCATGATCTTTTGATCTCTGCCTCCTGAGTTGCTGTGATTACAGGCATGAGCCACCAGCACCCAGCAGAAAGAACCATTCTTTTATAAGTGCTTAGTTCTGCAGGAATTTAGCAACTTGTCGAAGCAGACCTAGAAACAGGAACAACAAGAACTTAGACACAGGCCATTTGACTAGAGTCCATTTTCACCTATGGTAATATCGATTCATTCAGTCGAGAATATTTTAGTTTGCATCTTTTCCATGCTAGGTATAATTCTAGAAATTCAGTTATACCTCATTGTACAGAACAGGAAGATGCCTGTTCCTGAGATTTATAGTAACGTAGGAATTCTTATGCAATTATAATATTCATAACAAAATATAAATAGTTGCTATTAGGACTCAAAAAGCACTAATGGACTACAGAGATTGGAATACATATTGGATACCAGAGCTGTTGTGAAGTGATACTACCACAGTTTTTAGGCATTTACTTTGTCATAGTTGCCAAATTATAAAAATAATAGATGAGTTTCTATGTATGCTTACATTTTGGAGACCATGCAGGCTCTGGAGGGCAATTTACAATTTTGTGCACCATAGATCCTCATTTGTTGCAGAAAAATTTGTTCAAAGTCCTTTTTCCCATTGAATTGTTACCATGCCTTTGTCCAAAGTCACTTGTCCATCCATATATGTGAGTCTATTTTTGTATTCTCTATTGTTCTATTGACTTATCCACCTGAGTTTATACCAGTGCTGAGCTGTCTTAATTTAGTCTTGAAATCAAGTCTTGAAATCAAGTAGCACGAATTCACTATGTTTGTCCTTTTTCAGTTGTTTTGAGCTTTTAATTTCATTCTAGGTCATTCTGGGTCCTTTAATTTCATGCAGATTTTAAAGTCTGCTGGCCATTAAGAAAAACACTCGGTGAAATTACAGTTGGAATTACATCCAATCTCATAATATATGAGAATTTACCTCTTAGAAACATTGAATCTTCTTGATTGCAAATAGTATATCTCTACCTATTTATATCATTTAAATGTGCTTCAATGGGCCATAGATATCAGTGTATTGGACTTGTACATTTTTATTACATTTATTCTAATGAGTTCATATTTCTGATGAAATGTAAACGACTTTATTCAATTTCCCATTAGTGACATAAAAAATACAATTACCTTTTGTAGGCTGCTTTTTTTTTCATTACCCAAATGGCTAAATGTAATTACTAAGTCTAGTAATTTTTCTTTTTACATTGTACACAAAATATCATGATAGATTCTTATGTTTTATTGTCCTTTCCAGTCCAAAGGCATTTTTATTTCATTTTCTTGCCTTATTGCTGTATCCAGAACTCACAGAAAGTATTGAACTAAACAGTGAGAGCAAAATTCTTTATCTTGTTCCTCCTCTTGGGGAAAACGCATTTAATCTGTCTCATTAAATGTGATGTTACTCATACATTTTTTTACAAAGATAACTGTGTCAAGTTGAGGTTTTCTTTTATTTTTCTGAGATTTTTCTTTTTAAATCATGAATAGTATTTAATTTTTAAATACTCCCCCCCCCCCGACTTGCCCCCAAATCTACAGAGATCACTACATGGCTTCCAGTTGTTAGTTTTTATTTGTTTGTTTTGTTTTGCTTAACGTGGCAAGTTACACTGATGAATTTGTTTTTAATGCCAAACCAACCCTGAGTTCCCAGGATAAATCCCACATATATATGACAATATTCTTTGATTTGTATTATCTCATTAAGAACTTTTGCACTAAATGCATGAAGAATATTCATCTTTAGTTTTCTTCCTTTGTAATGTCTTTGTTTGGGTTTGGGATTCAAGAATGATCACTTCATAACATCACTTGGAATGTACTTTCTTCTCTTTTAATTTTCTGAGTAAGTTGCTATTGTATTGTAATTTCTTCCTTACAAGATTGATCAGTGTCACCAGTGAGCCATTTCCCATTTTTGAAGTTACTAGTTACATTTCTTTTATAAACACGAGACTATTCAGATTATTTTATTTCTTGTATAAGGTGTGTGAGCTTGTGAATTTCAAAGTTTCCTGATTCATGTAAGGTGTCAAATGTATTTTCATAAAATTGCTCAAAGACTTTCCTTCATGATCTCTTTAATATCCATGGAATTATAATGATGTAACCTATCTCATTTTTAATATTGATAATTTGTGTTTCCATACATTTTTCCTGGTTAGCCTGAGCAGGGCTTTCATTGTTTGAGTGGTTTTGTTTTGTTTTATCTTCTAATTAGATTTTGGGAGTGATGAATTGCCCTCTGAGTAACTCATTGGCAGCATTCCACAATTTTGATCTTTTCCTTTTTTTTCTCTTATGTTTGTTTACTTCAAAGTTATCTCTGATATACTTTATATATATTTCTTATTTGACCCATGGCTAACATAGAAGTTTGTTATTTGCATTGCAAATACATAAGAATTTTCAAAGATCCTTCTATTACTGACTTATCTTTTAGTTTAATTGCATGTAAGGCCAATACTCTGTGTAGGATATGAATTCTTCCAACTGTATGGAGACTTTTTCAGTGTTAAGAATATGTTGGTGTCATAAAAGAATTTGTAGCATGCTGCCACTTGATGTAGTGATCAACAAATACCAACTAGAGCAGGTTGGTTGTGCATTTGTTGGTTTTCTCTGTATCAGTTATTGAAAGATATATTGGAACTTTCAGTGTGATCATGGATCTCCCTATTTAGCTTTAGCTTCATGTATTTTGAAAGTGTGATGGATATCTAGAATATGAATATCTAGAATTTTATATCCTTAGCTGATTAGTTACCATTTAAAAATTATTATGAAATTACCACTTTCATTAGTGATAATATTGTTTGCTCTGATATATACCTTATTTTATGTTCATATAGCCACCACTGTATCTTTTTCAAAATTAGTTTTAGCATGAGATGTCTTTTTATATTTTTTTATGTTATTTGTCTTTATATTTAATCTAGAGACTTGTTTTAACCATTTTAACAATCTCTGCCTTTTTTTGGTGTTTCAGAATTCATGTGACTTCATTTGCAGGCAATGTGACTACTAATATGGTATGGTATAAGTATATTGGTTTGCAGTAATTTTGTATTGTCTTTTGTTTCTCACTTTTCCCTTACCTCCCTTTTTCCCTCCTTCTTTCCCTCTGTCTTTTGTTTCTTTCTGAGTTGAGCCTCTTGTTAATGCCATTTTCTCTCTTTTGTGGGCTATGGTCTGTAGCTCTGTTTTACTATTTCAGTGGTTACTGTGGAGTTTATAATGCACAACATTAAATTTTCACAGTCTGCCTTTGAGCTGATATCATTCACGTAGTGTATAAGAAACTCCAAGAGTACTCTTCGCTTATCTCCTCCTGGTGTTTATCCTATCTCTGCCAGATACTTTACTTTTACATCTAGTACAAATTGTGCACAATGTTTTCTTAACTTAAATGCAATAGTCTTTGAAAGATACTCGAGTAAAATGGAAAAACAGAGTCTTACATACTAACCCACATGGCCATCTTTTCTTGTGTTTTCTCATTCCTTTGTATGGTTCTGTGTTTGGATGTAGCATTGCTTTCCTCTCTGACAACCTCTTTGAGAAGGTCTTGTAGCGTGCATCTGATGGAAAGGCTTTCCGTGTTTGTGTGCAAAGAATTCTTTGGTTCGTTTTTAAATTCCAAGTTGGCAAATTTCGTCTTTTTGGACTTCAGAGATGTACCATTGTCCTTCCACTTACATTGTCTCTGGCTAGAAATCTGCTATCATCCTTTTCCTTGTTCTTCTAGGCTTACATGGTCCTCCTGGGATTGCTTTGAATGTGCTTTCTCTATCACTGATTTTGAATAATCTTTTTATGCTTTGGCATAGCATGGTTTTCTTTGTGTTTCTTTTCTTTTTTGGATAGTTCTGGGGCTGAAAGCCAGGGTCTCATGATTGCAAGGTATTCTGAGCCATGCTTCTAGCCCTTTTGGATTTTATTTATGTATTTATCTTTGAATAGGATCTCATTTGTTTTTTGTTTGTTTGTTTGTTTGTTTTGACCTGGGCTGGCTTTGAATTGCTGTCCTTCTGATCCTCGCTTTCTGAGTAGCTACAGATGTGTGAGTCTGTGTCCAGCTTCTTTGTGTTTCTTGTACTCTGGGTTTCTTGGGTCTGCAGGTTAAGTTTCCATAAACTTGGAGTATTATATGTCATTAAGTCTTCAAATATATTTTCCCTCCTTTTCTCTACTCTCCCCTGAGGACTACAATTACAGGTATTATAGGCAGCAGGAGGCTATCTCACAGCTCACTGTGTGCCTTTAATTTTAGGTATTAGTGTCATTCTCCTTTTGTTTCATTTTAGGTTGATTCTTTGTCTTTAAATTCACCGATATTTTCTTCTATGTATCCAGTGTGTTTTCATGTCCCACCTGTGGTTTGCATGTCTAGAGGCTCAATTTGGATCTTACCTGAGCTTCTACATCGCTACATCAACTTTTAGAATGTCAGGAGTACAGTTAAAAAGGGTCTAATGTCCTAAAACATGTATGTACAACTATAACACATGTATATAGTTACAACACATGTGTACAGTTCTTGGTAGTTTTAGTTGATTGATTTTTTTTCTCCTCCTTATCGGTTTTGTTTTCCTGCCTCTTCAGATGCCTGGTAATTTTTTATTGGATGCCAGACGTTGTGAATTTTAATGTATTGGATGGTGAGTATTTATATATTTCCTATAAATACTCTTGAGCTTTGTTCTGGCATGCAGTCAAGTTACTTAGAAACAGTTAATCCTTTCACATCTTACTTTCAAAATGTGTTAGATGGAAACATAGCAGCACTTAGTCCTGGGTATTCTGTGGAAAGATCCTTGTGATCTTTCCTTGTGAACACTCCATACCATTCTTAGTGAATTATGAGGTTTTGCAGCACAGCCTTTTGGGGTGGACATGATTCTTAGCTCTGCAAGAATACCTAGCAATGTTTCTACTAGTCATTTCTATGGATGCTTCTTCTTCTTCTTCTTCTTCTTCTTCTTCTTCTTCTTCTTCTTCTTCTTCTTCTTCTTCTTCTTCTTCTTCTCCTCCTCCTCCTCCTCCTCCTCCTCCTCCTCCTCCTCCTCCTCTTCCTCTCCTTCTCCTTCTCCTTCTCCTTCTCCCTTCCTCTTCCATCTTCCTTCTTCTTCATCATCTTACTGACTGGTTGTACAAAGAGGTTTCAGATTATCAGGACAATGTGATTGGATCAATGTCACCCCTCCATCTTTCCCTACCCCACCCCTACCCTCAAGTTACAATATTTGTTGACTGTAATGAGTATGTCTACTCAGTCTTCCTCTCTCATTTTCTGTGCCCTCCCTGAGTTGTCCTCCCTCCTCACAGGACATGTTTTGGCTTCTACATGGCTTTGTGTAATTCTTCACATGATCTGTATGTACAGACTGAATAAGTCATGCTGAGAACTTGAGACCGGCTGCAGCTTCCCTCTCTCTGGTTTTTCTGTCTGAAAATCTCTGGCCATCTTGATCTCCTCTGATTCTCAGTTGTTTCTCAAATCAAGGAGTCCAGTGGTTACCCAGAAAGTCTGCCAAGGCATTAAGTTTGACTGAATTATGGAACATCTCTCACTAGATATCCAGCTCTTCAGGAAGGCTCTCCTCCATGTTTGTCTGCTCCATATCTTATCATGGTTCCATGTGTTTTGTTGAAGGATGATTAAAATTTATCCTTTTTTCCCTACATCTTTGGAACAATATCTTATACTTCATTTTTCCCGTTTATTTATTTATTTACCTATTTCCTTACTTACTTACTTATTGCTGTGCTGGGGATGAAACCCAGCACCTCATACATGTGAAGTAAATACTCTACTACTTGAGCCATCTCCTTAGCCCTGGAAGAACATTTTTCAGCTTTGTCTTTTTATTTCTACTTCATTGCATAGTGATCAGAGAATTCTCTTTGTAACAGCCTTACTACAGGATTTACTCCTGTTTTCTGTTTGATCTAATTTATGACCAATTTCCATGAATGTTTTATCTCTGCTTAAGAAAAAAGCATGTTCTTTTTTAAAGGCTATACTGTTTGATATATTTATGAATTCTAATTTATCATTGACATTGACTAAGTCTTCTCTCCCTCTCTTTTGTTCACATGGTCTTTCTTCTGGGAGTGAGTAGTGTAAGAAACTCTCTTATCATTTTTTTCTATTTCTCTTCCATTGCTATGATTTCTACTTTATATAAATAGCATCTGTGGAGTCTGGTGCATGGATATTCATAACTGATATATTGATGTTGTAGGTTATTACTTAGTGTGCTCCAGTGTTTTTATTTGTCCTGTTTAGTGTGGTTTTTTTGGTTGTTGTTCTGCATTTTATAAGGCTGCTACTTGTGCTTTAGAAATATTTCAACTACCTGGCAAAACTTTTTTAGAAAGACTTTTAACAAAACCTTGTTTTGAATACCTTCTCCATGCATAGAATAAACTAGAGCCTATTTCTTTGTAAGGTTTTTTGAAAATCTCTTTTTGTTAGGTCACAGAAGCTTGTTTACATTCGCTAATATGACTAACACCTTGCATGTCAACTCCTGTCAATGTATCTTGGAACTATTCTATGTAATATATTCTGTTGAGTGTGTGGTTTATCTTCTCTGTATCAAATGCCATCTTTGCTCTTGCTCTTTTAAGATGATCTCCTTTGGATTTTGCTCTAGTAGTTATCATTGCACAAGACTTTAAAATATCCTTATGTATATTGTTTCTTACTTGACCTTTCACTCTCTCAATGGTTAATTCTACAAAGTAGAATTTAACCCTTGCCTTTTCCCCATGTAATAATTATTCTATTTACTTTCTAATTTTGTATTTCTTCTCATTTTAATATTAAATCTATATAATAAAAAAGATCGGAATGAAGAATTAAAATTTTAGACATAGGTAAAATATATACCCGATTCTTAATTTATTAGAATTAAACTGAAATGCCGAACCTGAATTGACTGATGCAAAGGGTACTAAATGAGACCAGAAAAGGCCTTCCTTGGGAATCTGTTACAAATGCAGACACTCATCTATACCTGTGGAATCAGAAACATGCAGGTCTGCTCGAAGTTTAAGCTGAAATCTTTCTACCTGGCTAGAACGTATGAGATTTACCAATGTCTCTGATTCTTGTTTAAGACACAGACAGATCTACACTTAACTGTCAGTTTGGTGGAACTCATATCCTAGCAGAAGAGTTCATCTGTGCAAAATTCTCTCCCTCCTTCAATACATAATATGTCTTCTGGTATCCTTGATAATTGAATGATGGCTTCACTGCACGTGAAGTCCTTGGCTCAACAATTTGTTTGTTTTCTTTGGTTACTTGAAAATAATGCTTGACTCTTGCCTCAGTCTGCAAGATGCTCTTGAACGTCCTGATGCCAAACACTTTTCAAAGGGGTGTTGTGTCTGGCATCCTTGAGAATTGTTTCATTGCCTTTAGAGTTTAATCATTCTATTAGACTGTGTCTCGGAATTGATCACCCTGGATTTCCTCAGGTGCCTTGGCCCTTCCATAAATGTAGGCTTTCACCTGTTTCTATAAAGCGTTCTTGAGTTATGCCTAAAAGCTGTTAACCCTATCTACCCCATGGCTTCCCTCCCTTTTAGAGACAGCGGTTTCTTCACTACAGGGTGTGGTGGGGTAGTGGAGCAGTGCAGACTATCCATCCCTTCCCGTGGGCAGGTAAGCAGAGTGCACCATGAGTTTTAATGGATGGACAGCTACAGGAGAGCCCCTTCTCATTGCTTCCATCTTCTCAATGGGAGGGAAGCTGACTAAGGTCATGAGCTAACCTTTTAATCCATCAGCCAGAAGGCAGGATGGACAAAAGTGCGGTTGACTGGAAGTCAGGTTTGTACTCTCCATGGGAATCAGTTTCCCAAACCTGTGAAGGATGTTCTAGAAGGGGCTTAGAGAGGGAGATCGGTGTCCTGGTCCTTCTAGCATGTATGAGACCCAGCTCTGCTGTCTTGAGGGTCTTCAGGTCCTGCAGGCTGAAAAGGTTAGCGGGGTGAAATGTGAACTAGGAAGGAGGCCAGGCTCAGGGAGACCTCAGGGCAGGCCTGTTAGGAACCTGGAGGAATGTCCCAGGATGATGGAGCCCCTGCCCTTGTCCTTTTAGGTCTGGAGAAGTGGGCGGAAGACAGAGGGACACAGACGAGTATAAGAAAGGATGAAAAGGACCGGATGAGGGTGGGATGTGAGATAGCGGATGCTCTGCGCAGGGAATATTCAACTCAGGCATGTTGGGTAAGTACATCCACAGGTCAGCAAAGTGATTTCCGCATGGTTATCATGGCAACACCAGGCTGCCCACCCATCTTCTTATTGATAGGTCTGTCCACCCTCAACATATATGGAGAGCCCAACCCTTGAGTCCCTTGAGTCATCTCGGTAGCCTTCTCAGTGACTCCTTCGCTCCCTCCCTTATTTCTAATAGTGGTCAAACTAGGTCAGGTGATGTCACTTGTGTCAAGTTCCATGTCAGATTCCATTGGCCCACCTTGATGCTCCACCTCCTTCAGGGTCAAGGAGTCCTAAAATGTCCTCCATTGTCACAGGAACCTTGTCCCTGGCTCTGCCAACCCCTGGCTTCATCCTAGAGCTCTGTCCCTTCTTCTCTGTCCCTCTAGAGCTCTCTGCTGCCGGGCAGCTGTGAAAACACAGCAAATGCTCTCTTTCCTCTATGGAAGGCTACCACAGTTTCCTATCCTAGAATGCTTCTGCCTCTGGCATTCAGAGAATTTACTTTGTCTTACTTCCTCTTCAGACGGCATTAACTATTCACCCAGCCTCTGCCAGTCCATACCGTAAGAGAAACATTCCCATGCTTTCATCTCTCTTTATTTTCCACAGCAATACCCATCACCTATGTATTATGTACTTAATTATTTGTTTACATTCTGGCTGCCCTGTCTGACAGTGGCTTTGTCTGATTTTTGCTTTGTAATACTCAATGTCTAGCTCAAGAAATATGGTTGAATGAATGAATAAGTCAATAGGTATGATTGTTCCTTTCTGGGATGAGGACAATGTGGTAATCAGCCAGGCCTTGCCTCCTTCCCCTGGAGGGAAAAGAGGTTAGATCCCTGGATGGGGCTGTGACATCTCGCTGTGTCCTGGGTTCCGGGTCAGATGAGGACGCGCTCAGTAGCCTCCCGCTCTCCCTGACTGTTCCACTGGACATGGTGCCTGGTGTTTCAGCTGGCTGAAATCTCTGAGCAGGTGGCAAGTGGAGCATAGGTCTTTTCTTATGCTTAGCAGAGGAGCTCAGCCCAGGCTGGGGGTCAGTAAAGGGGGTGGGCTGTGAAGAACAAGGAGATACTGGCAAACTCCCCTGCTTTGGGTTTGCACAGTGGACGCCAGTTTTCTTAGACTCAGAGTGTGGGAATGTCCTTTGTTCTGATCCCTTGTCCCCTCCTGAAGGAAATCTGGTCAGCGCTGGCAGGGCCAGCAATGTGGCTGGCTACATTCTGGCCTGTAGGAGCTCCGGGACTCATCCTACCTTGGGGACCTCATTTCTCCGGACCCCTCTTCCTCCGTCAGTGGGGGCGGGGTAACACACTCTGGAGAAGCTGGCAGGGGACACGTGACTGACAAGTCTACCTGCGTAGCCCCTGCCTGACTCTTTCATGCCATCCACTCCCTCAGAGGAGCCTGGCACCTTGCATTGGCCCCCATGCAGAAAGGGGCATCGAGACACTGGCCTTCTGAAAAGTGATACAGTCACTGGGTCAGCCAGGCTACTTTTGGAAGATGGGTGGCAGAGGCTCCCTGAGCCAATGTGGCACTTAGGGCCAAAAGAGTTCATGGGGGTGCTTCTGGTGTCCTCCAGACCTCCTTTACTAAAGAGTGACCAAGGCCTCAAGAAAGGCACAGTTAGTTCAAATCCAACCCAGAGTTTGCAAGTAAGCCTGACTGGTGTTTCTAGGGACAGGAGATGATCAAGGAGTCAACCCAGCTTTAGAGTTGGGGGGAGATGGTTTTGTATGTTTTGTGGTAGGGAACAAACAAGGCAGGGAGGCTGCCTGTCTCTTCAGGAGGGGCGGGAAGTTTAGCTCCTTAATGTAGAAAATGGAAATGGGGAATGATGGAGCTCAGGGGGCCCGGGCCGTGAGAAGCCCTAAGTAATTAAATACATAACAAACAGGACAGGAGCACAGCCTAGCTGTCTCCCTCGGTTAATTTCACGCATCACTGAGCTCATTGTCACCCACCCTGATAGTGATGGTGATATTGGGTAGACCCCTTCTAGATCCACTGGCCCTGCACTGGGAGTGTCTCACAAGCCGCACACCCAGTCTCTACCAGCTCTCACAATTCACCATCCCGTTTTTGTGCAAATTAAGCGCTGGGCTGTGCTAATGATGCCTAACAATGGGCCGGGTGCTGTGAACTTCAGAATCCATCCAGGGAGTAGAAAGAGGAGTTCTCCAGCTCCCAGGCCGACCATTTTGGTCTTCCGTGATTCCTCAGTGGAGCACTGTGGTCACCACCTGCAAAGAAAAACAATGGGTCAGGGTGAGGCAGGGAACACAAAGCTTCATGGGAACAAATATCCCAGGGAATGGGGTTGGCTGTGTAATTCTCC
Organism: Megascapheus bottae; assembly: GCF_031878675.1. Classification (NCBI taxonomy): domain Eukaryota; kingdom Metazoa; phylum Chordata; class Mammalia; order Rodentia; family Geomyidae; genus Megascapheus; species Megascapheus bottae. The sequence continues at coordinate 8,925,240 of NC_143530.1, forward strand.
CATACCCCTGGGGCTGTGGGTGAAGCAGATGTTTTCACTCTACTTCAAGGCAAAGCTGCTCAGCAGAGGTGCAGTGTGAGGGTCACAGACTCAGGTGGTGACCTTGACTTCATGTGAACGTAAACAGAAGGGCTCAGCCCAGCAGTGGGATGCTGAAGATGGATCCTGGGAAGGAGGCTTAACTGTCTCTGCCCATCAGAATCACTCTCCCCTTCAGGCAGACTCAGTGTCCTTAGCTGAGGAAATAAGGAAGATCTGAGGATTTTCTTTGGGGTGTAAAGCTCCCCCTCCTTGCTGGGTTTGAGGACCCATAATTCCTAGGGCCTGGGCACAGAGGGTGCAGGAGGAGCCTGGTAAGGTTTCTTGGTGTCTCCTGGAGAGAGAATGTGTCTTGCTTTTTTTTTTCCTTTTTGCCTTTGTCCCTGTGTGAGCAGATGGGCCTCTTCCACGTGGCCCCTCCTGGCTGAACATTGTGGGCTTTGATGCTGGTGGGAGAAAGAGACAATCATGAGATACACAGGAGCAGCCACAGAGATGCAGTTTGGCTGACAGGCACTGCCTAGCCAGCTGTGACCCAGATGGGAGACCACGAAGATTTATGGCTCTCCCTGCAGTGTGGATGGGATAAGGTGCTGCTTTTCTGGACTCTCTCTCTCTCTCTCTCTCTCTCTCTCTGTTTTTTTTATAATCATTGTGTTGTTGAGAGTCCTCTTAGCAGTTCTGAGTATACTGTTAACTGGACATGTCTAACAATGCTATCCAGCAGATCGCATGCCTAGCAACTGACACTTATTTAACAGCAACTTGACTCCTGGCAGCCACCATTCCACCTCCTGCTTCTGTGAGCGTGACTGTGTAAGACCTCTAATTCAAGAGGAATCCGGCCATCTCACGTCTCAGTGTTTATCCAGAAGACTGGACCCCAGGCTCTCCAAAAGGATGTATGCACGCCATCTTCAGATGGTCCAGAGGGGGGAAAAAAGGCAACGGGCATGCAGTGATAAACTATTGTTGGAAGTCCGGTCTTCTGTGACTGCATGGGGACATGATGAGGTGGAGAGGAGGCAGAGGGAGAAGCAGTGACAAAACGTTTTGGCCATGTACAGGGTACCAACCCCAAAGAGAGTCAACGAGAAGTGAGAAAACCAAAATGGCAAATGTTCAATACCCCAACCAGCCACTGTTTTGTGGGTGCCCCACTGTCATCTCTCTGCACCCTCTGCATTAATAGATTGCTACCATTGCAGCAGTCCAGGTCTCTAGGTGGCACAGATGAAACCAGTTTGCTGGGGCAGAGGGGAGCTGTCTGTGTGATGGGCACCCACGTTTAGCAAGCTCCACTCAGTAACAAGAGCAACTGGACATATCTCCACCCCAGCCCCTTCTGAGAGCTCCTCACACTTTTTAATCAAATCTTCCATTTCTCCAGGCAACAGACACCAAAAGGCCCTGGCCCATGGGTGGTGAAGATGCTCCAGCCACTACACAGAGCTGTTTTCTGTTCGGCTTTCTTCCAGGCCTGGTAATTACCAGCCTGTCCCCAGAGCGTTCTGTTTCTTAGCACCGGCTACTAGAAAGCCGGACAGTGTCGATCCAGTCTCTCTACTCTGTGTTTCACTGAGCAGCGGGTAAACCCAAGTGCTCAGGGTCTTTTGGGACGTGGGTAGGATACTCATCCATCAATAAGGCTTAATGGGTGCCCTGCGTGCCAGGTGGAGAAAAGGGATTCACAGCAGTAAAGGAGGGACAAGGCCTCGGGTATAAGGTTGGAAACAGTAAGGCAACAAATCAAACTATTTCTGGTGGTGAGAACTACTGGAGATCATACAGGAGACAGACAGGAAATGCCTCTCGGCTCCCCAGCCAGGTGAAGAGAGGTTCGCATGTGTTCTGTGTGTGTATAAACACACACTGTGCCCAGGCACGCACTGGCACATTGCCTGGGCTTCAGCTTCGGGAAATTTACAAGGAAACTACATTTTTTTGTAAATCAAATTCCATGTCGATGCACTTTGATTTCTTGCTATTTAAAGAAGCCTCATTGCGAATCCTTTTGTGAAACAGATGATCACCTCTCCCATAAATAGCAAAGCTCATGTGTCTGCTTTCAAACATGGGAGCTCCTGTCTGTTCCCGTGTGTGTGTGTGTGTGTGTGTGTACGAGCTTACGTTCGCATTCACTCTGACACATAAAATGATTCTCCACGCATGCATGTTTCCCCTCTCTCCTTCCAAGACTTAGTTGTGATATGCTCATGCAAAGGGCGGACTAGAGCACCTCAGAGCTCTAGCTGAGCATTCTCTCTTATTCCTCCTGGCATCTCCCCACCATTCCTGATGGATGTCGTTGATGCGTCCACGTCAGGAGGGCCCCAGAGACCCCAGGCTAATCGAATGGAAATCGTGCCTGCCGCTTGCCTGAGGGAGGAGGACTCTGTTCCACGCTAAAATTGTGGTTGGATCTCCTTGGAAAAGATCAGTGGAACCTCCCAGGGCATGGCCTCCTGTCTGTTCCCTGCATGGAGTTAGGTCCATTCGTTTCCTTAGCCTCCTATAAGCTGACGTAGAGGCCAGCCCAGAAGCCTCTGTAAAGATTCTCTTTCATCACTTATTAATGATCCCCGGTCTCATCCTGAAATAATTAGTGTCAGGATATTTTCATTGCATGCAGTTAATTGCCATCTGCATTACTTAACAACCCAGGGCTCTGGGGAGTGACCTGGATGTCCCTTGAGGATGGCAGGGACCAGGTCTGGGTCATGGTGCTGGCCTGCCGCCCCAGCCTGAGCTGGGGTGGGATGGGAGGCAGGAGCTGGCCTCTCTGCACAGCCTTATCCTCCTGTCTCCAGCTGGAGAGAAGTGCTTAGAACGGGCTTCCGGGATGAGGAGGAGGAATGGAGATGGTCTGAGCAGGGTGTGTAGATTTCCAGGAGCCCTCTCTGCAGCATCCAGATTGAGAGAATGAAGCCCTTTGTGTTCTGGCCCTTTGACTCCATAGAAAAAAGGTCTGTGCTAGGGTTCGGCTGTGAGTTGCTGGGGGACAGGGCACAGGAGAAGGCAAAGCATTTGAGCTGGGGGAGGGGGAGGAAGAGGAAGTGGTCAGGGAGAGGTATGTCCATCGTGTGGAGACAGGGAGGAGAGAGAGAAGGCAGCTTGGAAGAAGTATTCCGGAATCATCACCATCATGAAAGCTATCACTCATTGTGCACCCACTATGTGCCAGGCACCCTTAAAAGTTCATGTGTCATACTGTAGATATGATTATTGTCCTTTATTTTATAGGGAGAAGAAATTAAAGCCCAGAGAGGCAAAGTGTTAGATACAAGATCATCCAGTCCATAAGTGGCAGAATCCAGATTTGAACCCGTTCTATAGCTGCTGGTAATAACCAATAGATCTTTTCTTCTAAGCAAGTATGCATTGAGCACTTACTCTGTGCCAGACACCATTCTATGCACCTTATCTGGGGGCTCCTCATGTAGCAGCCCCACTTTACAGAGGAGAAATGGAGACAAGAGAAAGGTCAGCTGATATCACACAAGGCCACGTTGAAGAGTGGAATGAGAACTTGGCCCCTGCAAGGGTCATCTGCACCTACAACACTATATACGATGGGCGGGGTGGGGGGTGGTTCAGCCACCAGAGTGAGGGCAGAGGTAAGAGGGCCCCAGCCCGGGCAGTGTGAAGGGCCTTTGGGAATCTTCCGAGGCTGGAGCAGGACCTGGGAGGGGCTGTCTCCTTGATGACTCCTGTGGCCTAGTTTTGAGGCTGCTGCCAGGTAGTGGGTCCTGGCAGGCAGGTTATAAATATCCCAGAGTGACAGCCAGGCCTTCATTCTGACACTGATGGGGATTAAGCTGGATGTGAGCCTCAAGGTCATTGGCACGGCCTTGGCTTCCGCTGCTCTGGAAGGGGTCCAGATGACAAGAGGGAATGGACTCCATCAGTGGCCTTCCCTTTTCATAGGGTCCCAGGGCTGGGCTCCTAGTTCTACCTGGCCCTTCTCTGTCTACCCCTAGCCTACCAGCTGCAGATTTGCTCAGCTAGTCTGGGCCTGGGAGCCCCTAGACTGTATGTCTTTGGTGGGGACAGTGCCTGGCCTGACCTGGCTTGCCAGGTGCTTCAGCCACACCTCTTCTGCCAGCACGTATCCCTGCCTTTCCTTGTGCGGCTGGGTTAGACATTGACTGGACACTGACCCAGGGAAGCTGGGCCCAGCTCTCGGGGGACTGTGTGTGTGCACACATGTGCACGTGTGTATCTCCCTTCTGCTTATCAAAAGGACCTTTTAGGAATAGCAGTATCTCACAGCTGAATGAGACCTAGGGATAAACAGACTCCCGGACCCAAGGAGACTCAGTGGGCCCTGGGATCCGAGTTGAGACTGGGAGTCGAGGGAATGGTACCTGGAGCAGTGGACAGTACCCACTCTGGGTTAGGACAGATGGCTGTGTGGGCCCAGGTGGCAGAGGCAGGAGGCGGAGTCACACCCACAGCCTTAATGAGACTCACCCTAGGCTGGCACCCGCTGGCCCAGAGGGACTGACGAGTGCCAGGTTTACTCTTTGTGGTCTAGCAGTCCCCGCCATCTGTTTCCCCACCTCCACACGTCCACTGACTCACGGGAACTGCAAGAAGAACGACACTTCCCAGAATCCCCTGTGCCTATCATTCTGGCTGTAGTTGGTTTTTCCAATCCCTGGCAGAGGCTGGCCCTCTGTGGAGGTGCCACATTCTGGGCAGGCTCCTGTTGATGTGAGAACATAGCTGATCTTGTCATAGCCCCCCCCCATGTATAGCCCCTCTTCTCATTTGGTGACCCCCATTTCCCTCTAAGTCCCCTTTGGTATGGAGGTACCTTGGGCACCTCTGTGTTCTATGTGGAATGGTACAGGACAGCCCAGGGATAGGGAGGGAGTGGAGGGAATACCAGGCCACAGGGAGGAGAGGCTACACTCAGACCCACTGAGTCAGACTGTCATGGTGGCTAGGGGTCAATTGCCAACAGGGCCTCAGTGACATGACGCAGATGCTGGAAGCACATGGCAGACATCCAGCAGGCCCCCTGGAAGGTAACCTAGAGCTGCCTTTACTCAGAGCCCAGGGCTACTCTCCTGCCAAGAGCTGAAGAGAACAGAAAACAAATGCAGGTCGGGGCCCAAGACCCAGCTGCGGACAGCATCCTGGCTCAGCCAGAGAAGAGCAATGCACAGCCCCTGCTCTGCCAGGCTGGTTGGAAAATTGAGGGCTATCAAGAAGGAATGTTTCCTGGCAAAGGTGCCATGGCCACTGTGGACTCCCCAGAAATATAGCTTCTACCACTTGCCAGCCTCCAGGTGGTGGGGGGGTGGCCTAGGCCCTGACCTTGGCCCTGGTACACCTGCCAGACTAAGTAAGGCCCAGCAGAAGAAGAGGCTGAGCCTCCTGTTAGATCCCCATGGCACTGCCACACACCATCCTGGTAACAAAGCCGGGTATGAACTGCGCTGTCTCAGGCTCTTGGCTTCTGCCTCTGATTGGCAGAGGCTGCTGCCAGTCAGAGTTGCTGACCTGAAGGTTCTGTCCCACTGAGTCCCATCAGGAGTGGCCATCTACCCAGTATTACACTATCCCACTGGTTCAGACGAGAAAGAACTGAGCTCTGGCAGCTTGTGGCCATGACCACGTCACAGGTCTGACAGTCTGTGAGCCCTGCTAGTGCCACCGGGTCCTCTCTGCAGCCCATTCTCACCTGACAGGGCTGAGTGGTAAGGAGTTAATGTAGATAATGCTACCTTTCCCTTCTGGATTGGCTTGTCAGACATTGAGTGATTTTTCTCTCTTTTAATTCTTTCTCTCTCTCTCCTTTTTTTTTTTGTAATCCTTCTTCCCTTTCTTCCAATTTAAGCCCGTCACTGCTCTGATATCATCCACTGACATTTAAGACCCAGTGCTTTCTAAAGGCAGAAAGACAACTGGCCAACCTTGGATCTTGAGAGGAGCAGGGAGGAGAGGGAAGGCCCCGGGGGCTGGCTTTCTGCACTGGCCCTTGAGACTTAGATCTACCCTGGAATGATTCGAGGCTGGAGGGGAAGGGCTGCTACCCCATCTGTGGTCCAGCATCTGCTTGTGACTCCTCCTTCCAGCCGGCCTGGGCAGAGTGACACGCAGGGGACATGATCCTGTGCTTGGCTTGGTTCACACAAGGTGGAAGGAGGCCGACTGGTAGCATCTGTGTGCTCAGACGTTCCTGGCCCCGGCCACTGCCTGCAGTCTCATGGGCGACCTTGTGACTTCCACACTTAAATGTCAGGGGCAGCACTGACCTATGAATTACACCTCGTGAGAACTGGTTTATCCTCGACTCCCCTCTCGGAGCACTCCAGGTGACTGAGGGGCTGGGTGTGGATTGGAGCCACCAAATCGCTGGAGATGCTGTCCAGGCCACCAGAGAAGACCTGGGATTGTACCCGGGGCCTCAGACACCATCTGATCTGAAGCAGGGCATCTGCCCTGAGGCAGGCATTATCCTGAATGTAGAAAAGAAACCACTCCCTTCTCTATAGGTCTCTATTTTTGGTGGACACCAAGTGTTTCATGCTCCCCATTGCCTCAAGTTAGCACACAGCCTGCAGGTGAAGGGCCTAACCCCCAAGAGGTCCCCTACCTCTGCAGTCACAGTCCAGGTGAGCGCCTGAGCTTCTGCAGGACCCGCTGTAACCCTGAGTTCCAGGACCCCCTTTTCGTAGTAGGAGAAAAGCGTAAGACAGAGGATGGATGTGGGCCAGGTGGGACTCGGAGCTTCCAAGTCACATTCATGTTTCCAAGTACTCGGATGTGCTCACCAACAAGAAGCTCTCTGGGTCCTGCCACTGGGTTTCCATTTTACTTTTTCATGTTGTTTTCATGGCAGTGTCATGGGCTCTAATCAGCACGGCCCCTGGTCATGGCAGCGTCCCTTCCCCTACTTCATTAAAGGTGAATGGCTGCATGCAGACACAGCGGGCAGAAGAGGTGAGTAAAGCAGTCCCCACCCCATCACCCCCTGAGGGCTTACAGTACCCCAAGCTTCCTGGTTTTTAACCCTCTGGGCGGCTAGAATGGTCTCCATTCTAGACTAGCACCAACTGGGTCTCAGAAAAGGTTCATTATCCCATGCTGTACCACTGACAAGTGTGAAACGAGTCTTTCTTAATCTTCTGTGCATTCTCTATGAGCTAGGACCCCCCCTAAGCTAGGGGGGTTTTCCCACACAGGAGATCACCCACACTGCCACTCTGAGATGAGTTTACATTGATGGGGAGCAGGAAGGGGGCTTGGCCAGGGCCTCCTGGCTATGTGGACACTGGAGCTGGGGATCCACTGGAGTGTTCAGCTTCTAACACTGCAGTCCTCCCTGGAATGGATTTCCGGGAGGCGGTGGTGAGAAAGGCCCCCAGAAGGTGGCACCTTAGCAATTCCCAGCTCTGCTCTCCACATTTGGTTTGAAGTACCGAGCCCGCTGAACTCCATCTGCTGGAGGGGTTTCTGCCTGCAGCCATCTCTGACAGACGCCGCTGAGCCCCTCAATCCCAGGAGTGATTCTGTCTCACGGATGAGAGCCTCCGACATCTGTACCTGTCGGGCAACAAATCCAGATTCACGCGCTCCCTGTCTGCTTATCTGCTTAGAGATGCACAGGGCCCGATTAGGCCTGCAAACCTGCTGCTGCCTGCAGATCCTTTTAGCACAGAGCCCAAAGAGAAATACAAGTCAAGAATAGATCATTCCAGAGAGGATGTGCAGGGAAGCTCTGGCATAGAATGGGGTACTGTAGTCTGTAGGATGGCATCTACCTAATACAAAGCAAAGGAGTCTGTCCCCCAAATCTCCAGTCTCCCTGGGGTCCTCAGCACAAAACTTTTGCATGTCTGGGGAGTCCCTTGAGGGCACTTTAGTCTTAATGGCCTTTGAATCTGAGCTTGGAAAGGAGGAAGCACAGACAGCCATGAGAAGTCTGCCTGTGAAGAGCAACAGAGGTGCCCTGATACTGCATCACACCTTCAGAGCTGATTGCTTCCTCACTTCGTGTCCTCTTCTAACCAGCAAACTTATCTAGAAAGGGGTTTGCCTAGGGGGTCCCCACTAACTCTTCTCCAGGGGGGTCTGACAGCTCCCTAATAGAAGGTAAGCTACTGGTGGAAAGATGCCAAAGGTATGCATTAATTATCTGCTTTCTTCTAGGGCTCTGCTGTGCTGAGTCCTGCCCCTCTTCTTTCTCCTCCCTGTGATGTGATGATGTCACAGCCCGGCCTGGTGGCCCACATTGAGGTGGGTGATCTCCAGCGGGGTTCTTTTGGAATGCAGAAACCGGTGTGGTGAAATTATATTGGCCTCCTCACCCAGTGCACCAACAGGCACAGATGGGGGAGGCTGCCTCTGTGAGTTTCCGATCTGTAGCTTTCTGCTCATTCGATTGCAAACTTTCTTTTATCAGCTCTGCACCTCTGTCCATCCTTCCTCATGAAGAGACTAACCAGGACCTTGCCCAAGGCCACATGTAAATCAGAACACAAACACAGACATGGGCACCGCTGCTGGCTCGGACCAAGGGTGCTGGAACGTGGGCTATGCCATGTCTACTTGTAGTAGGAATAGTGGACGGGGAGGGGGTGGTGGAGGAAGGGTCCAGATCCCCACCAGTAGTCAAAGCTGGCATGGCAGCGCTCAGCCCTGGCACCATGAGGGTCTTTGTGGCCAGGCCCACTGAGGGCAAGAAGCAGGCAGGCCTCTCCTTCAGGCTTCTGGCCCTCAGGGGTCTCAGGAGGTTGAGATGTCCCGGAAGTCTCATGTGCTGTGCTGTGCTGTGCTGTGCTGTGCTGTGCTGTGTGTGTACCTCGCTTTCTCTATCTCTCAACTTCTATCTCTGTGTTTCTCTGCTTCACTCCATCTCTTGATCTCTAGGTCACCAAGCTGTGCTGGAAAGGGGAGAGTTGGAATAACTTCTCAGCCTTCCCCACCGTGTCTGCGCAGGGAACATTATCTTAATCCAATGTCAGCTTGTTCTCGGCTACTCCACTGCCGTGAATAATGGGTGTCCAAGTGGACTGGAAAGACAATGGGATGAACAATGTCATGCGTGCCAATTCCAGCCCTCTGCAGAGGTAGGGAGCTCGCCTTGCTCTGAGTGCAGAGGGCAGCCTGCCATGACCCATACCTGGGATTTCTCAATGAGAAGCCTTGCTGAGGGGTGTGTGTGTGTGTGTGTGTGTGTGTGTGTGTGTGTGTGTGTGTGTGTGTGCAGGAACTAGAAACTTGCCTGCGCACCCTCTTGGCTCTTTCAGGCGAGGGCAGCCAGAGATGTTTCAGAGGATCAAGGCCATGAGACCCCATTTCTCTTCTACAGGCACCAGAAGACGTTCCTTTGGTTGATGACTTTAATCTCAGGGTGGTAATCCAGGGGTTGCCTGCTCACTAGGTTTCTGATATCTGCCGTCTTTCCTGTCTATAAAGAGAGCTGCAGTTCAGAGAGTTGGGAGTGGCCCTGTTGCAGTTTGCAGAACCCTTCTCTGTGTGTAGACTGCCAACAACTAGAGTGAGGATTGCTACTTTTGTCTCTAAGAGTCAAAATAAACGATTCTGCTAATACCCTTAAGGCCTTTCTGCTTCCCACATCCTAGCCCTAACTTGAAGCTCCCCCTCTGCCTGTCTGAGGTTCTTCAGCTCTGTTCCCTTAACTACCCAAGTCTAAGGTCCTGTCCAAGATGTCATGGCTGTGCCCAGAAATCCCTGCTAATTAGCCCCTAATCTGACCCTGGGATCTAGGGGAGGGGGTGTAAGGATACTCTGGGAGGGGACGGGAGGGGACGCTGGGTTGACCAGCAGCACCTGGTGGGTTGTTCTTGTCTATGGCAAGCTTTTATAGCTTAGGGCTAATAATTCTCCTCCAGCTTTGTATCCGGGCATCCTCTTGTTGGTTTTGTTTGCATGCCTGTGGTGCGGATGATGGGACGCAAGCTGTGGTTGTTTAGTGGTTTTAACTTTAACAGCTTTGGTAATGTAGCTAAAGCTTGTTCAGCTTCTTGCATTGTTGGTACCCGATGCTCAGGCAAAACACTGCCAGGTCATCTGGTCATCTCTCCCACGGGGCAGGCTGCAAACACCCAGGCCATTCGGACATTTGAGGATCTCTGAGGGGCAGGGGATGGGGTGGACTGTGCTTAGTGACTGCTGTGCCTCCTGACAGGACTGCCCTACCTCAGTTTCCTTTTAGTGCCCATGAGAACATCGCATCACACAGAGCTCTGGAATTGCACATTGTTAATGCCACTTATGACAACCAGCCAGGGACGGAACATTTGCATAAAGTGACAGTTCCCTGAGATGGTAAGAAGTAGGAAAGGAAATCCGGCTTCAAAATTGTTTATCAGGTGGCTCTTTGAGGTCAGGCACATCAGAGCTGCCAACTCTGGACTCACTGCTCTCCCTCTTGTACCACTGTGCTGGCAGTTTTTAACTGGGATTTCAACATGAACTTCTATTTCTGGGAGCATTTCTTTGTTCTCAAGATAGACAGTGCCCTGGGGTACAGAGTCTCCAGAGACAGGTTCTTGAAATGGTCACTGGAGGGGGTGCGGGAGAAAAGATGCCAACGTCCACAGGTATGCATCCTCTGACCCCTACACACAGACCAGAGATGCTCTTCTCTTTCCTTCCTTCCTTCCTTCCTTCCTTCCTTCCTTCCTTCCTTCCTTCCTTCCTTCCTCTCTTTCTTTCTTTTTTTTTTTTTTTTTGCGGGTCATGGGGCTTGAAGTCTAGGCCTGAGCGCTGTCCCTGAGCTCTTCAGCTCAAGGCCCCTTGAGCTACAGCCCCACTTTCTGTTTTCTAGTGATTAATTGGAGATAAGAGTTTCACGGTCTTTAGTGCCCGGGCTGGCTTTGAACGGAGATCCTCAGATTTCAGCCTCCTGAGTAGCTAGGATTACAGGCGTGCGCCACTGAGCCCGGCTATGCTCACCTATTTCATAGGCCAATGTTCATTGTGTGTCAGGTGCCAGATGAGCAAATGTGGGCCTGTCCCCTGCCCTCTGGTAACTTGCATTCCAATTGAGCAAAAGGCAAACATTGATGGCAAAAGGCAAAAGGAGACATTGATGGGCGGGGCAGGAGAAGTACTTGTGGGAGGTTTTACAAGGGTGGCAGCTCGTTTGCAATTCCAGCAGGACTGGTACAGGATGTGGTGTTCCCGATGAATGTTCCCTGTGTCTGAGATGCTTCCTGCTTTCCAGTTTGTTCATTCAGTTCTTCAACAAAGGCCTTTGCATGTCTGGAAGCTCTGACTGAGGCCTCTGCTCTTCAGCTCCTTTGAGGAAGGAGCTTCCTGGCTTTTCAGCCCTTGTTCTCACTTTCTTTCCTAGTATCACAGTCTGAAACCAGCCAGGCCCCCTCCCTGTGTCCCTCCTGGACCTCCACCCTCTCAGCTCAGCCTGGCTTCCTCCCACTCATTCCTCCCCTGCCCCCTGCTTTGGAAAACTCCAGCCGCCTGGCCTATTTCCCCTTCACAGCAGAGCCTGAAACCAAAACCGGCTGTTGTAATGGCAAACTAAACGATGGCCTAACACTCAGATCAATCTTTCTGCGCAGCAACTCATTATTCAGGTTCTGATTGCAGGGGTTGGAATTAGGAAGAGTTTGTAGAGAAGGTCTTGCTGCCCACAGGGGAAGCGAGGGGAGGAGCAGGGGTGGGGTTGGAAGAGAGAGCTTGAGTCCACATGGCTGGGCTTTAGGCATGGGTTGCAGGTCCTTGAGAACAGAGGCATCTGGGATCACCTTTGCAGAGAAACACAGGCAGAGTCAACAACAGGTTCTGGGGCTCCAGGGTGCTGCTTTATTAGGATTAGAGCTGCAGTTCTGAGTAGACCCAGACCACAAAAGCAAGGGCTCCCACTGGTTGCCTACGTGGAAGCTGTGGTCTCAGAGAATGGTCTCCAACCACTTAAGGGTGATGCATAGAGAACAAGCATAGCCTTTGTATAAAAACAGGTACAGAAGAGGAGGGGAGCCCTGACTGCCCCCAAAGCAGTAGACTAGTCCCAGACAAGGCTCACAGTACCCACATGCGTGGTTGAGAAAGGCCTCCCTCTCTCAGGAACCCCTAGGCTTTCTGGGAGCAGAGAAGATCACAGTGGGTTTAAAAAAATATCGAAGCAGTGTTATTTGAGAAACTTTTTCCTCCTGATGCAGCTCATCCATTCATTTATTCCTTTATTCACTGAAGATACATTAGATAGCCTCATTTCTAGGGCACTGGGGGAAGGTCTTCAACCTCATTAGAACACTGTCAAATACTATTGATCAACATTGATGTTAATGATAAGCTTTGTTTTCCTTTTCTCCCCCCTTTTTGTTGGTCATGGGGCTTGAACTCTGAGCCTGGGCGCTGTCCCTGAGCTCTTCAGCTATGATTTTTTTTTTCTTTAACTAAGCTAAAATGTTAGGGCTGATAACTCTTAGACCTCAGCTGCTTTGGACAAAAGACTGTCAGGCAAGCAGCTGCTGGATTGCCCTCATGCCAGCATCGGTAGCTTTGAGGATTCATCTCACAGACACCTTGAGGAACCTATACAACCATCACGGCTGCTTGCTGCCAAAGTACAACTGTGCCCTGAAGGAAAAGTCTTGGCTATAACTATATCAAACAGTTGGATTTTTCTTTTGTACTGCAAGTATCAATGAACTTTCAATGAGCCTTCAGGAACTTCTACCGAGCTAGAGGGGAAGTATTTCCCCTGCTGGCCCAGCAAAAGACATGTGACTGGTGCAAATGAAGTTCTTCATTTACATGATTGACCACCCCATAATTGATAGAAATAGTCCAACACTATAATTGGTGCAAATAGACTTCTTCATTTGCTTGAGGGACCACACCATGACTGGAGCAGAGTCCTTCATTTGCATGAGAGATCACACTATGATTGGTACAAATAGAGTCCTTCATTTGCATGAGGTACCACATTATGATTGGTGCAAACAAAGTCATTCGTTTGCATCAGGTACTATACTGTGAGTGGTGCAAAGAGTTCTTCATTTGCATGAGGGACCACACCATTATTGGTGTAGGTAGTCTTTCATTTGCATAAAATGTCTGCTATGATTGGTGAAAACATTCTAGCCACACCCCCTTTTGGGCTGTGTACTTAAGCTGTTGGACTCACTGTTCAAGCCAGCTGGGAGACACTGTCCTGTGCTATCTTCTGGTGTTGTAAGTTAGTACCCTAGCAGGACCTGCCTGCTGCTGCTTGCTATTGTCTCCTGTCTCCACCAACTGCTGCTGGAAGCCAAGGATTGCCATAGCAGCTACATTTCCAGGGTCACTGGTAGTTAAATCCCAGAGGAGTCAGCATAAAAATGGTTTACAGCTGCAAATCTGAGGCCCCCTAAGTCCTGGATCAATAGACCCCTAGCTCTCAGGGTCTGGGGCTGAAAGCCTCTGGGTCTGCAGTGCAGCCCGTAGGCCTTGGGCATTCAAAGGCCCAGCATTGCCAATGCTAAGAGAACTTCTCTTTGCCTATCAAAAGATATTTAGCAGTCTCCTCTCTCAGCCTGTCTGCCCCAAGAGGATGCGGTCACAAGAGGAATATGTGGAAAAGCAAAGCTGAGGTTCTAATCCCAGATCTGTTATTTGGCTGGGTGGCTGTTATCATTTCCTCTGGGCTTTGGACCTGGGTCTCCTCTTCTCCCCGGAGGAGGTGGGAATAGAATAGGCAGAAGACTTCTCTGCAGCCCTGATACTCAGTGCCCCCAAGACAGGTTTGGAGTCTGGAGCCCAGCAAGCAGGAGTTGGAAGTAAATACAGATGTGTGTTATGGAAGAGAGTCAGGGAAAAGCGTGTGCTTCTGGGTCAAAGGTTAGAACATGGGTGAGAGAGCAAGAAAGAGCATGTGAAATTAAAAAGATGGTGGAGAGAATAACACAGAAAGACTGAAGAGACAAGACAGGGAGAGAAACAAAGAGAGGAAGAGAAGGAAGAAGAGAGGATTGGAGAAGACTATATCCTCTGAAGAGGAAGGAATTCCTTTCTGACTCAATCTACCCAACAAGATCTTTTCCCTTGGGGGCGTCTGCCACGTGCCCAGGGCTGTTTTAAGTCTGGGAGAACACAGATGAACGAGACAGCTGCTCCCTCCCATGGGAGAGCTCGTGATTGAGTGATGATGAGGAAATGGCGTTGTAATGAAACACCAGCCATATCAGTGTCTCCACCACAGGACGCTCCTCCTGTTCTGGCACTGGGAAAATTATCATTGCAGCAAAGATCATGTGCACTCACTAAATCTCCAGAGAAACCCCGGGAGGAGGGTATGGAGTGAAGGAATGGAGGCACATAAAGGTGAAGCAATTTTCCCCAAGACACACAGCCAACGGTGGAGCCAAGATTCCAATCAAAGCTAGGCCCAGGCTCTGAGCCAATGCTGAGGGTAGACTTCTGCATCCAGGCAAAGAAACTAGACATAAACCAATTAAAAACTGCCCCCCCAGACATGGACCAATAGAAACTGCCCCTCCTTCAGCCAGTACCCCAGGCGGGGTAGAGTAACTCACCTCCTGGCTTCACTAATCAATATACCTTGAAAGACAAGACAAAGGAATAGAGCTGGGCTCCGGTGAGCTTGGCTCACAATCTTACAGCTGGTGCCCAGCCATAACAAAATTGAGGTGCACTCATGCTTGTTCAGGGGGTCTTCTGAGCTCTCTACGTGCTAATGGTATGGTGGGCTGAGTCACAAAAAGCTGGAATCATGCCCCCGGTTTGCTCCGGGGAAACCTGCTCAGGGACTGTAGATACCGACTCATTGTGAGCAGGTTGGGTTACACGGCACACTCTGAATTGTGCACCCCTGCCTGCGTCCCCCACCCTTCACCTCTACCAGCCTCAAGTCAGAAATGGTCCAGAAATGAGGCAGGCAGGTGCGCTGTGCCCACCAGGGAGATCAAGCCAAGGACTGTGGGTACACAGAGCCATCATTGCTAAGTTAAAGTGGAGACTCAGTATTGTGAAAGAAAGCTATGATGAGCCAACCACACAGAAGGGCGGCTCCTTGACTTCAGGAGCCTAGGTTCCTTCCCTCTCCTGTCCCCATAGATTCAGCAAATAGATTCTACTTCACAGTCTCACATGGCTGCTAGGGCTCCAGACTTTGCATTCATATTCCAGCAGCAGGAGGAGGAGGAGGAGGAGGAGGAGGAGGAAGAGGAGGAGGAAAATAATAATAATAATAATAATAATAATAACAGAAATTGTGCCTCTCCTGTGTTAGGAAGGCTACACAGAACTCTCCTACCACACTTCAATTAAAACTCAGTGTACAGAACTAGCCATACAGATTTTGCTCAGCTGCAAGAAGAGGCTGGGTAATACAATTTATGTATGTGGTGAGTGAATACGCTGCAGAACTTTAGCCAGCTATCTCAATCTGATATATCCGATATCCATGTGATTATCCAGAAGGTCTGTTTTCCAAAACCAGGGTCTCAGAGCCACATTCAGGGATAGGAGAAGCTAACATGCGAAAGTAAATGGTCAAGGGCCAAGGCAGAAACTCTTAACAGCCGCAGTGTGCTGGGTGAGCTATTTCTATCTGTTGCCCCCAGGCCTTTCCCTTCCTGTGCTCTGGCCCTAGCTTCTAGAACTGGGTTGTGAGGCTAAGTTTTCCCAGTTGTGTGGTGTGGGGGCCAGGGGACAGGGAGAGAGGGAATGACATGCCCCAGGTATGTGGCCTGCAAGAGAGGGAGGTTAAGAAACAGACAGTGCCAGGTATTTAGACCCAAGATGAAGAAGCCTGCATCCTTGTCCGAGGAAAGCCACTTCCCAGCCCAGCCTAGGTCCCCACAGGTGGCAGAACCGGCCACTTGGCCCGGGGACAGGAGAGGGGAAGGATGTTCCTGGAAGCTGTCTGGTGGAAGTGCCCTTCTCTGCAATGGAAATGGTATTCTAAACAGGAGAATAGAGTTTGGGAGGCAAAACAAAGCTATTCCACTGAATAAATGTTCTGCATTAAAGCCGCCAGAATAGTGATGAATTAAACATCAGGTCTGAATGCAGGGAGATGCTGTGATTTATAATTGCTTTGAGCGGGAGGCAGCCTGTGAGAAAGGCTGAGGCTCCACCGGGGACCCCATTCCTCCCCAAAGCAGTAGAATCATGGAGAGAAGATGTGAGCTTCTTTCAGGGTAGGGAGCCTGGGGTGGGGAACTGGTGGGGGGATCCTGAAGAGAGGAGGGCTAGCTATTGATCCCAGTGCTGTGTGACCTAGGCTAAGTCACTCAGTGTCTCTGGGCCCATTGCTCCTTTGGAGGAGACAGTGACACCTACCTCTCCTTGCTTGGTTCCTGGGAGGATCGAAGACCATGGGTTTTGGAGAGGCGGTGTGCTGCTCATATTGCTTGCTTTCAGCTCTCCTGCAAGGCAGGGGTGAAGCTGGCTTCCTTGAAGAGTCTCCTGGCTTCTGTAAGGCAGTCAGTTCTGGAGGATGGAGAAGGCAGTGGGGGAGGAGAGCAGGATGGGTGGCAGGTTGGACTCCATGGGAAAAGCTCATAGCAGACGGGCCCAGCTCCCTGCAGCAGTGTGTGTGTGTGGCTGGGGAGATGGGGGTTGAGTTTGAGCTCACCTGAGGGGTAACACATGACTTCAGGTAAGCTACTTCAGGTCATAGTCATGGGTCTGTGTGAGGTGATTGATGAATCCATTGATTGGTGGATTGATTGGTTACACTGCCGAGGATAGAACCTAAAGTCTCTCACTTGCTAGCCAAGGGCTCTACCAATGGCCCCTCAACCCTAATCCTTTTGCCTTTACTTCTTTTTTTTTTTTAAATGTTTTGTATTTGAAATGAGTTCTCGATTCCTTTGCCTGAACGAGTCTTGACCTCCTGATCTTCCTACTTCGGAGAAGCTAGGATTAGAGATGCATACCACCAAGCCCAGCTCTTCATGCATTTTTTTGTGTGTTATTTTTAATGTTGCCTGGTACTCAGATACTCCTCTGTCATTGGTAGTCCTTAGTCAGATGCTAATACAGACCCCATCAACGAAATCAATGGAAAGAAGCCAACGGCTTTATCGGTTCCTGAACGCAGCTAACGCCTGCCGATTCATGCTTCCCTGTGCCTGGGAATCTACTTGGAGGGTGTGTGTGTGTGTGTGTGTGTGTGTGTTGTGAGAATGGGAAAGGGAGTCATGTCCAAATGGAGACGATGATTCAGAGGGTCTGACTATGAGCTGGGGTTTTACATTTCTCACCCAGCTCCCTGGGGATGCTGGGACAACAGCTCGGGCCGCCTTGCAAGGCAAACGAAGGCTGTGCGTCTGGCTGGATCCCCGCTGGCCTTTCCATCCTCCGGATCTTCAGCTATTTCTGGAAGCTGGTTGGGTTCCACACATCTGTGCTCCACTCTGTGTTCCACCCCCCACCCCTTCGGGCTGCCTCGGGAGACTTCCCTGGGAGGGGAGGGGGGTTGGGGAAGGGATACCCAAGAAGGATGAACCTTAATTTGTCAGCTGACAGGACTTTATCAGCTTGGGGAAAACCTCCTGAAAGGCCCAAGCAGTCTGTGTGGCCGGGCTGAATGTGATCTATTAGAAACGCCACCAAAATCCATCCCTAAAAGTCCCCACAGCTGAGGACAGGGAGGAGACTGCCTGGAGAGAGAGTCGAGTGGATGGGGCTGCCAGGGAAACTGTCCCTTCTGCCCCCTGACTTCCTGAGGTGAATAGGCCATCCCCTTGGAGTGGGTGACCCCCCAAGAAGTCAGCTCCCCAAGAGCCAGGCTTCCAGGCAGACAGCTGAGGGCTTCAGGCCTCTTTATCTAGACCATCATGTAGGAATGTCACACAAGCCCCCCACAGCCGATCAGAGAATGAACTACAGAAAACCTCCATTCCCTGTACTCAACAGAACAATCACAGAGATTTGCAACCTCACAAGGTCTAGAATGTTGTGTCTGCCACCGTCAGGTATGTGGTTTATATCAGGGACAAGAGAGGTAGGATGAGAAGGAATCTTTTTTTTTTTTAACTTACTCTCATGTCAATTTCTCTATTGTTTGAGTGTGTTAAATAAGGAGCCAAGCATCGCTTTTATAATGGGAGAAAATTCAGCTCCCTTTTGTTGTTTTGTTTAAGAAAGTTGTTGTTTGGTTTTGAAGGTGGTGCGTGAGTCCCCTGGCTATGGTGTCGTGATGGCACCTCTGGGAAGCTCAAATCATAGGATTGGGGTAGAGAGTCCTGGGTCAAGTCTCAGCTTTGCCCCTCACAGCTGCAGGGCTCAGGTCCTCCATCTGGGGGATGCCATACCCAGGCTATTAACAATGACACACACCGACGCCTTCCTGGGAAGGTGACACCTGCCCAGGTGAGGAGCAGGGCCCCTCTTGGGATATTTCTCTCCATCACTGGGCCCAGCAGGCTTCCCAGCAATCCCTTGCAGCCCCTTTGAGACTTGGCAGATAAAAATAGGTGCCTGACCGAGGGTGGGGGGGCTGGCGATGGAACTTCTTTTTTTCTTTTGATAGAAACTAGTTAAGACTCCTTCTGGGGGTCCCCTCTGACCTGTGTAAGGGAGCTGGAGGCAGGAACCTGGGTGGGAGGGAGGGAGGGACTGGCGCCCTCTAGTGACCAGGTATGGGGTAGCAGCAGCACCGGATGGGAGAGAGAGGGGGCTCCCTGGGGAGAAAGACACCTAGAGGGGTGAGTGAGGGGAGCAGGAACCCCGGGGTTGGCCCTCTTTGCAGCACAAGGCAGTGGAGCCTTCCTGAAGAGGCTGAGGCTTGGCTGAGCATGAGAAGAGCTGAGGAGGGGGTGGGGTGCAGGGGCCTGGGGCGTGCAGCTACTGCCCCGGGCAGGAGGGAGGCCAGGAGCCAGGATTGGCCAGGAGAGGACACCAGGCTTCCTCTCCCACTTCTTCCGCTTCACCAAGGAGGGGGCCATGGTTGAGATGCTGGCAAGGAATCTCCAGAGAACCCAGGCCCCCTCTCTGTCCGCATGGAGCCCTCTAGAAAGACTGATTGGCTCTCAGGGGCCTCCCAGGATACCGGGCCCCAGACCTCATCTTGATCATTGCCTCAGAGTGGCCAGGCAAGGCCATTGATAGGGAGGTCCCCAGAAGGCAGGCAGATAAAGTGTGGGCCCTACCCAGGCTCCAGCATGAGGGGTGTCAGCTCCACAGCCCAGCCCCCCCCATCCCTGCCCTCCCTCCTTCCTTCTCTTGAGCATAGCAGAGGATCCTATCTGCTTCATTCACTGCCCAGCTCAGGGGAAGGAGCTAACCTCTACTTCCCCCCAATCCCCGTCCATGCAGACATTCTGCTCTTCCTCCTTCCCTCTCTCTTCTGCTCTTGCCTTCTCCCTGGTCCTCCAGGGGCCCTTCTAGGGCATTCTAGGGCATTCTGCGCCTTGTTCTCGTTTGTGTAGGGAAAGCATGGGCAGGGGCATCCTGGGCTATCTCGGGCTCCTAGCCCTCCATGGCTTCTTTCCTGAGAACAGTTGCTGGACCCTGGTTTGACATTTTTCCCTGACATGGTGAGTCTCCTAGAGATAGAGACACAGAGGAAATGAGCTGGAGGGGTTGGGGGGAGAGATGCAGAAGTGGATGGTAAAGTCTTGAAGCCTCACTCTCTCCTAGGTCTTGATAAACTCCAAGCCCACGTGGTGACAGCCCATATGGAGCAGTGGGCACTGCCTGGGCCTCTTGTCTCTCACTGGTGAGAGGTCAGATGCCTCTAGGATCTCCCATCCCCCAGTTACCCTGTGCCTGGGTCTTGCTCAGACCACAGTGGGGTACCAGGGCCTGAAAAGACAGATAGCAACTGATCCAAACTCAGATTCCTCCCTCCAGTGCCCCCTATGTTTACCCCGGGCTCACTTCCTAGAGTTCAATTTTAATCTTCTATTTCTTTTTTTGGTTAGTCTTGGGCCTTGGACATAGAGCCTGGGTACTGTTTCTGAGCTTCCTGTGCCCAAGGCTAGCACTCTACCCTTTCAGCCACAGCTCCACTGCCAGTTTTGTTTTTTTCTGAGAAGTTTATTGCAGTCTCACAGACTTTCCTGCCCAGGCTGGCTTTGAGCTGGGATCTTCAGATCACAGTCTCCTGAGTAGCTAGGATTTACAGGTGTGAGCCACCAGTGCCAGCTTAACTTCAGTCTTTCTTGCTGCCATTAAGCCCATGGCCTCGGGTTCTGCCCTCCTCAGAGCTGGCCGGCTTGTGTTGTGTTCCTGTCCACTTGCGTGGCTCATCCCATTTAACTCCCCACCCCCAGGCTTTTCCTACAGCTTTTTTTTTTTCCGCTCTTCACCCTTTCATCGTTTCTCCTATTGGCTCTGGCTCCTCTCCAGAAACTCCCAGTCTTTCTGAAATGTGACAACTAAAATTAGCTTCCGAGAGACGGCCAAGCGCTGTGGGCCCATCATACCCCTGCCTGGCGTGTGCTGCTTCCTCTTTTCTGGGTCCTGTCCCGATGTGGAATGGGCTGGTGATGCCAAAACTGGTGGTTCCATGATCCTGGGCCCCCACATTTCCAAGGTTCAGGGGTGCTGATGCTCTCACCCCAACTCTGAGCCAACACCGGGACTGCCCCTCTCTCTTCCGCCACCAGTCTCAGAAGTAGCTTTTAGTCTTCAGGAAGAGGTCCGAGGAGCCGGAAGTCTGCTTGTCCCATCCAAGGGATGTCCTTGGAGCAGTCAGACTGACCTGTAACTTAATCCTTCCCCTGTTATAGAACCTTAAATATGTTGCCCCTGGCCTCAGGACTGGTTCATCTCTAGTCCCTTCCTTGGAACACAGTCTGCTGCCCTTGGTTTGCATCCCTGGCATCTGAGCCATGCAGGCTTTCCTGCGCTGATGCCACCAGCCAGGTCACCCATCCCGGTGGGCATGCTAGGCTTGAGGTATACCAGGCGTCTGTCTGCTTTCTTCCTGTATTGGGGTGGTTTCTGTGGCAGTCACCAAAATCTCCTCTGTGGCTGCAGTTCCTGTGTTTTGAACTAGCCCTGCCAACAGCCCCCCAATCCTTTCACACCAGGGAAGGCAGTGACTTCCGAGGTTATTTGTTTCTAGGTGACTGCACAGCTCTAGTTCTTGATTTCTCTTGCCCATTGGTTTATGTGCCTCTGCTATCTCCTTCTCTGGATCTCTCTTCTCCTGTTTAGACTCTGACAGATAAACCAGGTCCTTGGCTGGACTCAGAGAGAGAAGGAGGGAGGAAGGGAAGAGAGAACAGTGTCAACTGAGCTAGGGAATATGAAAGGTAGACATTAAGTACAAAGGCCAGGGCTCCATCCCAGCCCCTCTTTGTCTTCTCTCATGCACACACCAGGACCAGCTCTGGTAGATACCTGGCTTGTTCACACAGGCACAGCTGCGCCCTCCAGGACAGAAGAGGGTTTCTGGGGAGTCTCCTGTTGGCCAGGCCTGTGTTGTCTTATGATTTCCTAGCCTGGTGTTGTGGCCACTGCTAGGCAACGTTTCAGTGCACATGGCACTTGGCTATATCTCATAAATCACCTCGGAAGGCCACTGGCTTCTCAGCTAAGGCATCCAGCACACCTGCAGTGTGGACCAGGGACAGCCTGAGTTCTCAAACCAGAAATGACCAGTAGGCCTGGCCTCACCACTGTGGGAATAAGTAGTTGGGTTCTGTTTCCAACCAGGTGATGAAACTCTAGACGCACCCAGCTACTCTTGGACAGGCAGGAGACAGGCCTGGGGCAGGGGCTGTGGGAGAGGGCAACCATCATTAAATAGTAGAACACTGGGAGGTTGCAGAGTTGGAATCAGAACCGGGAAATCGTGAAGGGCCTTCCTGGTGACTCTTAATTCTAGATACACATCAGGATTGCGGGTGGAATTATTTTGAATAACAGACTGACTGACACCCACACATGCGCCCTTGTCTGGCTGCTTCAGACTCAGAGGCTGCCTAGGTCCATCTCCATGGATGAACTGGGCATGCCTCAGTTTACTGGCTCTTAGCTCCATCGCTGGCTTGCACAAGGATCCTGAGCAGAATCCTGGCTTCAGCCACTCAAATCAAATAATGCCGCTCTTCTCCCCAATGCATGAAAGAAATCCAATTAATGAATAGGATGCTGTGTGTTTCAAGTCCCCTCTACCCCCATAAATGTTTCCAGTCTTCCTCTCGTGGTGCCTGCTTCTTGCTGCCCGACTTACAATCAGCGGGAAAGCAACGCCAACAGAAAAATCTCACAAGCCATTGATCGTGTCTGCTTGGACAGCTAGTTTTTTTTTTCTTCTTCTTCTTCTTTTTTTGGTAAATCCACATGCTTGAGCTTACCTATTTTTTTTAAAATCATATTTCTAGCATAAATTTAATTAAGGGCAACATTTTGTGAAGCAATTTGAGCTTTAGTTAACTCAATCAGCTGTTTTCTCAAATCCTCTTTAGGACAAAGGAGACTGTGTGTAGATAAGTCAGATGACTCCTTTCCTGAAGAACCCCACCTTTTGGGGGCCCCCACCCCTACTAAGGAGTTAGGAGCCCCCAGACTCCTAGCCAGCCTTCCCAGGGTCCAATGGATATCAGTCCTGCTGCCGGCCAAGCAATTGGCCTTGGGGAAGCTGTTTATTCTCGGTGCCTCAGTTGCCTTGCATGGAGAACAGGGGTGGTTGGTCAAGAATTTAATAAGTCTAAAAACAAAAAACAACAACAAAAAAAAGAATTTAATAAGTCAGTGCATTTTTAGCTTCTTGCCAGCTGTACAGCACATCAGAGAACTCAGTGGGATTCAGACTTGGTGACTCCCAAGAGGCTGTGTTAGTCAAGGCAACTTTCTTAGGCCCATTCTTCATAAATTACTCAATTGTGCCTGTACCATTCTTACTTTACAAACATCCAAATCAGCCAGGAGCTAGCAGCTCATGCTTGTACTCTAAGCTACTCAGGGGGCTGAGTTCTGAGGATCAAGGTTCAAAGCCAACCTGGACAGGAAAGTTCATGAGACTCTTATCTCCAACTAACTACCCAGACAAAGCCCCAGAAGTGGGGCTGTGGCTCAGTTAGTAAAGCACTGGTCTTGAGTACTCAAGAAACTCAGAGACAGTGTCCAAGCCCTGAGTTCAAGTCCCAGGAACAAAACAAAAACATCCAAATAACATGGCAGAATATAGGACTGAGAAGTTAGTTATTTGTCTCTCTGTGGACCTCGCCCTGCCTAACCCATTCTACTTCTTCCTGCAGAGGAAGCAGCTTCCTGGCCTGCTGTATATTTACCTGGTGTCTTTGCCCACTTGACCTTGGCCCTGACAGTGCATATCCTGTTCTCTAGGGACTGACAATCCCATAGCCAGTCACAAAAATAAAGCACTGCACAGAGGGAGTGAGAGAAGGTACTGAGTGGTAACTGAGAGGAGGGAAAGGGTAGTTTCCCACGTGACCTGGGAAGATGGCAGCAGGAGAGACAGATGCCAGGGAAAGGTAGGCCCAGTAATTCTCAAAGCAAGTTCCACCAACAGCAGCCCCTGGATGCTTGTTTGAAGTCAAGTTCTCAGATTCACTTCGAATTGGGAGTCAGAAGCCCTAGGTCAGTGGTGTTGGGAGGTGGGGCAAAAGGGAACCTGAGATTTGCCAGCCCACCAGCGACACTTTGCACCCCAAAGCTTGAGCCTCAAATGGAAGAACCCATGTGGTCCTTCCAGGGAAGTAAGGATGGCTGTAGGTAAAGTGACTACAGAGGGGCTGACACAGGCTGAGCTCATCCTTGGGGAAAATGGATGAGTGAAAGGCCAGAGTGGCCATCCTCATAGTCATTTTCCCCGCAGGCCTGACCTTCAGTGGGGAGTCACATCTCAGCCCTCTCCTTTCACTTCTGCTGGAGGCAAGCGCCACCATGCTCCCTAACAAATCCCCTGAAACAGTCCACAGACTGCAAACCATCAATAATGAATGAATGCAAGCTGGGTGGGGGTTGGGACAGATTAGCCCCGGTAATAGAGTCAAACTCAAACTCATTTGTTTGCTAGATGATAGGGAAGGCAGAATCCCTGTGGCACAGTTCTTGTGTGGGTTGCAGAGCAGAAGGCAGACAGCGGATGACCTCCTTGGGTGAAGGTGTGTGTGACACTCACACACGCCTAGATTCCTTTATGGATGTCTTTCATAAGGACATTGTTAAGGAGAGAACTGGAAATTCGAAAGCTTTGATCCAGAGCCTGAGGCCCTGATTGACTTGCTTCAGTCATTTCCTGTGAAGCACTGCCGCCCACGCCTGGCCCACCCTCCCCTTTGCTTCTCCTCTTCTATCCTGGTGCGCCAGGGGTGTGGCTACTTTCTCACTATGAATGGATAGTCTCATCTTTCGAAAGTCACCTATTTCTGGGTTCTCAGGTGTTAAGATCCTAAAACAACCACCATTACCTGCTTCCCAAAGGGATGGGGCTCATTTGTCCTCTCTACCAGAAGAAGAGTAAGCCCTGAGCTCTGACCTTTGTCCTCAAGATCACCCCCCCTTGGGGTTCTCCCAGTAGTTATTGGACACCATTTGGCTGGCCTTGGGAGCACCAATAGAAATGTTTCCCAACGAAATTGAATTTTCTTTCATTTCTTTCCAGGCTAGAACAGTTAGACGAAGCTTTACCAGAAGCAACAAGAAGATAAAAACATAGAGAATCAAAGGCAAGTGGCCAATCTAGTTCATGCATTCTCTTCCTCTGGAGCAGTCTAGCTCACTTCCTCAACTCCTTATCTGACTGGTGGCGCTGGGCGCCATCTTGATTCCCATTCACCATTGTTCCTCTGGTAAGGATTCATCTACGATTTAGACCATGGCACTGGGCATTCCCTTGTCTCCCCAACACCCATTCTGTGGGACACAGTACATAGAACAAGGACCGAGGAAAACTCCCGAATCGGGAAGGCTGATGGATTCTCAAGTATCTGGCACCCCACTATGGCTGTTATCTTCTTCCTTTGGGAGACCTGCCTTTACCACTTGAATGCCTTTTCTCCCGGAAAGCTAAAAGAGAAATTGTGGAGGAAGGAAGGAAATGTACAAAAGCCTACTGGATCATCTTCACTGAGCCAGGCATCCCTGGAAGGGTCAGAGCCCACTCTCTCCTCCTCCCACCGGCCAGCTGGCTCGTTTGGAATAGGCAGGTCTAATTTTATAGCCAGGGGGAGCTCACCGAGATGGAACATGCCTGATTTGGAGGATCAAGCTCCTTCTGAGATACAGAGCTTCTGCCCAGTCCAGAGCCAGTTGTGTGCATTTGGCCAGCTGTGTGGCTTGGACATGTGGAAGACATATGGGTGGCCTGGATCATGACCTTGAGCCTCACCCCGAGCTTTGCAGCATCATGATTTCATGCCTCATCCTCGCCCTCCGATGATGCGTGATGATGCACACATGCATCTTCCTTTATCTTCCTTGTCAGGGTATTGACAGTTGTGAGATTTGATAGATTCTCTACAGGCCATCTGTTTAACATAACCTCCATTAATGCAGAAAAAGAATAGTGCTTGGTTTTTAAGTGACCAAACTACAGCCACATTTTATTTTCAGCAACATGACTAGATGACGGGGCAACAGCTTGGCCTGAGCTGTGGAGTGGATGGACTTGCTGACTGCCAGAGCTTCTGTCCTAGTTGTTTGTTGCTTTGCTTATGTGGTCTCTGGAAACAAAACCTGTGTCATCAGTGGTTTTATCCAGAGGCAGATTAGTAGAGAGAGCAACTCAGATGCCTGGACACTAATGCTGGATCCTAAGTAGTATCCAGAAGGTGGGAGAAGAGTTCTGTCCATTCCTGATCTCTTGATGGTTCATTCAACCACAACCTCACTCAGTCTCTGATGAGGGGGTTACCTGAACAGGTAAGTAGCCTGTGCCATGTGGGCCCAGTTCCTCTCCCTCCCCATATTTGTGTTTTGGGCCATTTGCTTGCACCTGGGTAAGGGGATATATCTTACCATTGATTCTGGACCTGAGCCCATTATTGGCTTTGGCTAGTAAGGTATTTGTGAATACAAAATTTAAAAAAACAGAAAACAAATAGCAAACCTCACTTGGGGTTCTCCTGACCCTTTGCCTCTGCTTGAGAAATGCCAAACCAACACTGTTACAGCACCAGGGACAAGTGGAACAGGGTGAGGTGAACCAGTTCTCCTAGCCCAGAATAACCCGCAGCAGACAGGAGCTTATAGACGTGTGATTCAGTCCAGCCACTGGGACAGAGGGACATCAAAGCCAAGCCCTACCTACGTTCCTGCCTTTGGAGCTAAGCGTTTATGGTTTAAAGCTATTGAGTTCTGAAGAGTTTTACCATATAGCATGATTGTGACTATTGAATAGCTAGCAACTAGCTCTAATACAGAGATAAACTCCCCCCACAGCAACACATATACATATGCACTAGCCAGGTAGAAATAAATGCTGAATCAGAGGGATCTGAGTTAGTTCAGATGTTCCAAAGGAAGAGATTTGTGAAGTAGTCTTCAAGCAATTGTTCTCTGCTTGAGGACCATACTTTAAGGAAAAGACAGTTTATCATTTGCATATTGATAGTCAGGAAGATTTTCTAAAGAATTTAGAAAAGACTTTTAGCTATTAATCTGGTGATTTCCCCCCCCCTGCAATCAGTATAGACTCAGGCATAATTTTTAAATAAACACTGTAATCTTTTGTTCTTCCTTTTTTCCTTCCTTCCCTCCCCCTCTCCCCCCTCTCTCCTTCTCCCTGTCTCTCTCAATTATCTCTCCCTCTCCCTCCCCTCCACCTCTCCCTAGAGGATGGAACCCAAATACTATGGGTAGGCCATGACTGTGTCACTGAGCTCTACCGCAGCCCTTACCCCCCTCTTTAACCCTTCTCCATCACTAGTGCCTCCTTCTCCTTCTCCAGCCTTTTAAGGTTGCCTTGGGAACCTCTGGTAAGAAAGGAAGCAGTTAAGAAAAAAATGAATTTGGGTTAAAATGTAATAAAGTTTTATACATCGAGGCACTGCAAGCAAAGTAGAGGTGGAAACAAAGTGTTTCCTTTTACTCCAGATATTTGTAATTATAGGGGAGAGGAAAGTTGGTGCTCAGGGGATCTGAAAGTCTCATAGGGTTATAGTACCTGTCCATAGATTCACGTTCAGTCTACACCATGCCAACACCCTGCAGAAACAAACTCAAGTCTTTTATGGAAGACACGCTCTGAACCCATGTTCACAAAGATGCTTGCAGAGAAAATGGGGGTGAGCATGAGTTCCCACTTTATAATTCTCAACACCATGAGGAAACAAACAAGCCACCAGTGGCAAAAGTTATAGGAAATAAGTCAGATGTATGGACTATTCCATCAAAACCAGAATAGTTGTCCTCATCTAAAACTCAGCGTCTTAGCCAGAGTGCTCCAGTGGGGTGTAAGCTTGATCAAGATTTATGGAGAGACTGATTAAAGTTGGGTGTGGCACCAGTAATTCCAGTATATGCAGGCGGAGACAGGAGGACTGTGAGATGAAGACTAGCCTGAGCCAGTGAGTTCAACACCAATCTGTGCTATGAAGCAATACCCTGAGATGCTGTCTCCACTGAGCAAACAAAAACAATGGAGGATTTATTATTGGAATTGACCCATGTGATTACAGGGGCCACGGAAGTTCAAGGAAGATGAGCTTAAGGAAGAGCGGCAGTTGGTGTCAATCCTGAGAACCAGGAGCTCCGGCTCACCCAGAGGCAAAGGAGCTGGAGAGGGAGATGGTGGGGAGGGAGGCAGAGAGGGAGGGAAGGAGAGAAAGAGAGAGAGTTTGCTCTGCTTCTCCGTTTCAGTTCTTCTGTCCTCAGGACTGAGTGTTGGACAACGCAGCTCACACCCGTGAAGGTAGGTCTTGGGTACCCAGTCTACCCTTTCAGTGCTGAATCCTTCCTGCAATACCTTCACAGACAGACCCCGAAAGAATATTGAACAGGCTACAGGAACATCCCTTAACCCAGTCAAGGCCACGCATAAAATGAACCGTCACGCCCAGCTTAAAAGTAGTAGATTTAATACAGTGAATGAATCCAATGAAAAAGTGTGACAAATCTACGAACAGCGGTCAAAACTGACTACAGAATTTGCAAAAGAACTAAATATAACTTGTTCCCATGAAGAAAATAATTGAAGGGAGGAGGGGGGAAACGTACTAGAAAAGAGAGATCGTAGATTTCAGCATGGGCGAAGTAAGAATTTGTGACCCTAGAAAATAGACTGAAGCTAACAGACTCCTCAGCATGGAAGAAAGAGTCCCTGGCCTGAACAGAATAGACATGGGGTTGAGGGTTGGGGCAGGGTCAGGGGGAGAGCTAGGTACAATCCAACAGTGCCATGCTACCTGTAGGAAGCTGGGAGAGCCTAGGCTACTCTACTGTCTCTATTAGGGAAGGGTGGAAAGACCTAGCTATAAAACAGCTCTATCTAGGAAGAACATTTACAGTCTCAAAGCATCCTCAACGTTGTGGCTAGCAGGCGCTCTGCTTAAGGACCATGGTGTAACCCACTCCTCCCAAAATGTGGGGCCCAAAGAGGCAGTCATCATTTAGTTTGATCAAGGATTTTCAATTTGGAGCCGGGCACTGGTGGCTCACGCCTATCATCCTAGCTACTCAGGAGGCTGAGATAGGAGGATCGTTGTTCAAAGCCAACCTGGGACAGGAAAGTCTGTGAGACTCTGATCTCCAATGATGCTGTGGCTCGAAGTGGTAGAGCACTGGCCTTGAACAAAATAGCACAAGCGACCAGGCCTTGAGTTCAAGCCCCATAACCACCACCACCAACAACAACATTTTTTTTCACTGTGGGCAGGACATGGCAGAAACTGTTTGGCTTTTCTTGACATGGCACCAGGGGTGTGATTCCTTCAGGGCTGGAACATGGCTTTCAAGGTGGCTCAACTGGCTAGCCAGTGGCACTGATGGTCAGCTTGGAGCTTGGTGGCTTCTGTTTGGGCTTCCTTACAACATGGTGGCTGAATCTGATGGGAAGGGCAGTCATGACATCTTCCTTAAGAATCAAAGAGAAAGGGAAGTCGGAAGATTCTAGAAAGACTTGACTTTATCTCTGGAAATGGCACCTGCTGGGATCAATGATGAGCAGAGACTTGGGCAGATGTTCAGTTGGCTTTTCCTTGCTGGACCGACAGGATCACAGTCTGAACAACAAACATTTATGATATTGGGCAAGAAGAACCCCCCTGCCCCCCCACCTATCTCTCTCTGCCTTTATTAAGTGGGGTAACAATAGGGTTTATCTTGCTGGGTTGTTGGGAGAACTTGGCAGGTTAATACGAAGGGCCAGGCTTGCTGCCTGATGGTCAGAAAGAGACATGTGCATAGCCCAACCCCGAGGAGTCTTCTCAGGCCTAGGCTCTGTCAGTATTGGGCAGGCTGAGTCCTGCTCTGGGGCACAGAGGTTGGAGGGGAGGGAGTGAGCTGATGGGGAGTCTTGTTGAATCATGAAGCATTCTTGCCAGGTGCGGTGGCTCATGCCTATCATCCTAGCTACTCAGGAGGCTGAGAGCTGAGGATTAAGATTCAAAGCCAGCCTGGACCTGAGACTCTTATCTCCAATTAATCACTAGAAAATGGAAAGTGGGGCTTGGCTAAAGGGACAGTGCCCAGGCTGAGCTCAAACCCCAATGCCCACAAAAAGAAGAAGAAGAAGAAGGAGGAGGAGGAGGAGGAGGAGGAGGAGGAGGAGGAGGAAGAAGTGTTCTTGGGTGGATTGACTGGTCTCTGCCCTACAGCTCTCCATAACAAAGCCAAGTCATTTAAACACTAAATTTCCTGCAGTGATTTCCTAAGCAATCAACACAGTGAGGTGTCCCGAGGCTTAGATAGATGGAGAGCCACTGCTTCCTTCTCACCAAGTCTTCTCATGCAGCCTTTATTACACCTGCAGGGGCATCGAGAGCATGGACTGAGGAAGGTTGGTAGGCTATGGTGTCCACCACTAGTCTTTTGGGGCTGGGGGTCTGTACACAGAGCTTGTGCTCAGCCCTGAGCTGCCCCCCCTCCTCCTGTGCAAACCCATGCTACAGCTGGCCCCAGGAGCTGTCAGAGAGACATCTTCATCCTCTTCAATATTTGAGGGGTGTAGAGTCTGTTTCCATGAGCTACGACTATGCAAGAGCAGCACTGAACCAATTGCTCTGTCATTTTTTGGGCCTCAGTTTCCCAGTCTGAGAATTGAGGACAAAGATGGTTTCCTCAAAGATGACCAAATGAATTACTAGCACAGGCCCCCTGATTTCATCTGACTTCCCTTCCCCTGGTCAGCATGACAGCAGTGACCTTGCTGTTTTGAGGGTTCCAGGCTTTGCTACATCCTGCAGCAAGATGATTCTGGAAAAAAAAAATAACTAGTTCCCAGGTCAGAGAAGTTGAGATGGGTAAATCAAACGATGCTAAGGTCTCTTATTTGTCTCTGAAAAATAAAATGAGAGCAGTAAATATCTACCTTTCGGGGTGCTGAATATTAGAGGTAGTATACACAAACTGCTGGCCCAGGACCTGGAGCACAGAGCAAAGGCACTGAGTAGCAGATGCTGTGATAGGCCAGGGGTATAGTGACAGAGGTGAATATTCCATGGTGAGACGTGAGGGACGGCAGATGACTGAGCTGACCCAGGCTTGAGGCCAGGGGTCTCAGGACCCACCATGGAGATACTCCAGATCATAGGGGCAAAGCTGGGTGTGGGGGAAAGGGATGTACACTCTTTCTAGAGCTAGAAGGGTGGCCGGGCACCTTTCTGGATAGATAAACCATTAAGGAACTGTTTTATTTCACAAGGACTAATCTAGCACCTACTCTATGCCAGGCATTCTCAGACTCAAAGAAGATGGCTAAGAACAAAAGTAGGACTTCTGCTGGGCACCAGTGGTGGGGAGGCTGAGATCTGAGGCTGTTGAAGCCCACCTGCGCAGGAAAGTCTATGAGACTCTTCCTGCCAATTAGCCACGATGAAGACTGGAAGCGGTGCTGTGGCTCAGCGTTGTAGAGTGCTAGCCTTGAATGAAAAAGTTCAGGAACAGCGCAAGGCCCTGAGTTCAAGTCCAGAATCCTTTCCTTTGTGAAGCTTACTATAATTACAAAAAAAAATCAGAAGACACAGCAATTCTACGTTAACGGTGGGGGAAGGAGTAGAGGGGAGCGGGTTTATTGTCGGCAGGGCGGTCAGGAAATACTGGTCACAGCTTCACACCATTCTCATCACCAACACCTCCATCCATCCTACCCATCCTCTGGGACCAGCTCTCCCAGGTGCAGTTCCAGAAATGGCCACGAGGTGGAGCAATGACTCTAACCCCCATCCAGAGGCTGGGTTCTGGAATCCAGAACCCCCAATTCCGACCCTCCCACCCCTGCCCTGGAACCCTATCAGGATTCAGGGTCACCTCCCACTGCTTGGGAGGGCACAGAACCACCCCGTGAATGGGGTCGCAGACTTCCCAGTTGGGGTCTTTGGGTTGGGGATCTCTTCCCTTACCCAGACACTGGATAGCAGAGAGCCAAAGAAGGTCTAGAGAGGCAGAGGTAGGGGTATGGCAGACCCAAAAGTCCTGAGGCTCGGGTTGGCAAAGCTACCACAGGGCATATCCAGGGCAGACCAGTCCTCTTCATGGCTAGGGGCGCCTTAAGAGCCTCTGGGGTTGGACACCTGTGGCTCATACCTGTAATCTTAGCTACTCAGGAGTTTGACATCTGAGGATGGCAGTTCGAAGCTGGCTAGGGCAGGGAAGTCTATGAGACTCTTATCTCCAATGCACCACCTGAAAATTGGAAGTGGAGCTGTGGCTCCAAGTGGTAGAGCCGAAGGAATTCAGGGACAATGCCCAGGCCATGAGTTCAAGCCCCACAACCAACAATAGAAACAATCCTCTAGCCCTAGCTGTGGGGCAAGCAGATGGTAGTCAGACAGAAGAGCTGAGTCTAAGGTTAGCACAGTCTGCTCTAAGGTTAGCACAGTCTGCACTTATTATTATTATTATTGTTACATATGTATTTTTTTTTCTTTGCCAGGACTGAGCCTTGAAGTTGGGGCCTAAGCATCGTCCTTAAGCATTTTTGGCTCAAGGCTGAAGCTCTACCATGTGAGCCACAGTTCTACTTTCAGCTTTCTGTTGGCTAATCTCATGGACTTTTCTGTCCCTGTGTGGGGTGTGGGTAACTTTGAACTGTGATCCTCTAGTGTCAGCTCCCTGAATAACTAGAATTACAAGGCATGAGCCATCAGCTCTGGGCTCTATTATTTACTAGGCATAGCTATTGCATAGATTTACTCCAGTGCTTCGGTTTTGTAAGCATGGTCTTTGGGATTGTAACATCCAGGCTGTGTCTGAGCACATTGGCTGGGTCTGGGTGGCTTCTCGGTGTCAGCTTCCTGGAGTGTCGAACCCCTGGCTCTTTCTCTCAGTGCACCTGCTTATAATGCATTCAGGATGAGCAAGCTTTGTTTTCGGTGATACCCAGAGTGATCTTGGCAACACTTTGTAACACATGACATCCTAAAGAGGCACCCTCTCTACCCTCCCTCCTGCAGGCCTTAGCACTGGGGGGACCCTGCCCTGGACCTGATGCCCTGAACAACGGCGCCTCCTCCTCAGGTGGTAGCCTTGCTTTTCCCTCTGGGGAAACCCAAAGCCTTGGGCTCCTCCATTGTGAGCTGGCCTCTGGGTGGGGGCCACCCCACCACCTGAGGGCCACATGCTGAGCCCCAGAAAAGGTGTCACCCCATCCTACAGGAACTGGGTGAGTGTGCTAAGCCGTGCTGGATGGTAAGAGGTTCAGTGAGGCTTGTTACCCTCC
Source organism: Megascapheus bottae (assembly GCF_031878675.1). Lineage (NCBI taxonomy): Eukaryota > Metazoa > Chordata > Mammalia > Rodentia > Geomyidae > Megascapheus > Megascapheus bottae. The sequence continues at coordinate 8,958,031 of NC_143530.1, forward strand.
TGAAGAGAACGTTCCAAATGTTAAATCCAGGCCCAAGTCCCTAAAACCCACCATTCCCCAAATCCTGAATGTTGAAACTCTAAAAGTCCCAAACCGCCCAAAACAAAAGTCTTCTGGAGAGATGTTCGAATCTCCTTGTGATGGTGATTTCGGAGGAGGAGGTCAGATTTACAAGTTCTCGCTCTTCCCATTCCTGAGATGAGGAAAACGTTCTCTATGGTAACCGTGCCCGATGACTAAATGCATCGAAGGTGGCTAGAGTGGGCCTGGAGGCATGGCTCAAGTGGTAGTGCACCGACAAGGGAAAGGTCTTGAGTTCCATCTCTAGTACTGCCAGAAAAGAAAAGAGATTGGCTGTTGTGACCGAGGGACTGAGTCTTTAAATAGCTGTTAATTACGACCCATTCTAGTATAAAATGCTACATGTGGGTACCATATTGGACGCTATTATCTTTGCCAGCCAATTTCCTGTGGGAAGACACACATGATCCAGACTCAGTAAACCTGGCTCCGTATGAATCTTTCCTCCCTCTCTTTCCTGAACTTCAGATCTTCCACTACTCTGCTCCCTTGGCTCTGTGTTTCCTCTCCTCACCCCCCCCATGTCTTCATGGTGCCTCCTGAGCTCGCTGGCTTCCCATGGGACAGCCCTTCTCTTACTTAGCTGTCGCTGTAAACCAGCCCCGATAATTTGCCATCTGGTTCCCTCCCTGGCTGCAGCTGCCAAGTGGCCGGTGGCCGGAGGAGGGGTAGTAAAACAGGTACCTCAGGCAGCCAAGGCCGCTCCAATCCTGTGCCTGGCCTGGTCCCCACACAGCACCCAGTGCCAGGAACCTGTGCCAGGCCCAAGTGGGCCGCCAATCACAGAGGTGCCAGGATCCTGGCTGCAGGTGTCTGGCAGGCAGGTGGCAGATGGGTGCATCAGTGGCAGCGACAGTGACTAAAGGCCGCTGGACAGCAGCTGGGGTCTGCTGTGCACGCTGGACACTTAGGGTCTCCGGGGCGTCCCTGTAGTCTCTGCAAAGGGCCTGGCCTGGGAAGCGCTGGTGGGAACACGAGGTTGCTTCCTGTGTAGGCCTAGCCAGCTTGAGCTGCCTGCCCTCCATGTAGATGCAGCCCCACAGCACCGGGGCACCATTGCTTTGCAGCCCAGGGGCCAGGACCAAGACACAGAGTGTGAGAGGATGCCAGGCCCTAGGAATCAGAGCAGACATGCCCATAAACTTCAGTTCAGGAAAAGGCCAGGAAGCCAAGGTGCCACCTTCATCATCACCAGGAGGGGGCAGAGTCAGAAGAGAGAAAAAAGCTCAAGTCTCGCCATGTCTGAGGAAGTTCAGAGCCCATCTAGGCTCCTGGTCTCACTGGAAAACCCAAATTTCACCCTTCAACTGGCCCCAGAAACCCAGACCACTCAGGGCCAGCCAGGAGCCAGGGGCAGCAGGAAGGAACATGGTGAGAGCCCAGGAGGGATAAAGCAGGTTCTTGTTTGCTGCACACAAGGCTGCCTGTCCGTGCCTCATTCTGACCTCCTACCACCTAGCAGAAGGAATGAGTTATGAATGTTACAACCAAGGACTTGTGGTTGGAGTCAGCTACAGAGTTGCTAGGGACCATGTTGGCTCATCTGATAAAGATGTGCACTGTGTTTCACACACACACACACACACACACACACACACACACACACACACACACACACACACACCATGCTGCTAGCTTTGCTAGCCTTGAATCTATGCCAGCAGTTGCCTGTCTCTGGATTGCTTATCCTCAGACCAATAAAAAGCTTCATTTTTGAGGGCACTGGAGTTGGGCATTTTGCTAGTTGGTGTCTATTGCAATGTTACCTGGCTTTCTTGCCAGTGGACAGCTGTGTCATGCGTCTGATGCCAGGTACACAACCTGGATTCCAAGAGCCTCAGCCCACATCTATCTGTCTTAGTGAGAAGCCACCATGTCCTCTGTCTGTACCCCGCCTCTTCTGAGTTCCCTCTCTCTGTACCCCCACAGGGGCCGCCCACAGGAGCTCAGAAGGCCCTGGTGCTGGAGCCCCTTTTGTCTACTAGGGTAGCCACATGGCAAGACTTGCTGCCCTGGCACCTGCTGTGCTCTCCCCCCTGACCCCCCACAGCCCACAGGTAAAATCTCCTATCGGACTTTGCTGTGGAGAAACCCACAGATCAGATTGCTGGGCAATTTCCATCAACCTGCTGGTCCTTTCTGGGTCTTCATGGGTTCCCTGGGGTCTCCCTCTTTATGTATCCCAGAATCTTGGTCTGGTCTCCCCATCCTGTGTCCCCTTGTCAGTCCTGAATTCTCAGGTTTGCCTGGGGATGGGGTTCTCCACACAGACAATGGGAGGAAGCAGATTACCAGGAAAGGATTAATGATGAGGGGGGGTGGGGGGAGAGAAATAGCAAATCTTCAGGCTGACGTTAAATCACATGAAAGGAGAGGAGAGACAACCAGGCATGGCACCCATTAATTAAGAATGAGCCAAGGTAGCAGGTGCCAGGCAGCCAGGGGCAGGGGCCAGGCACATGGCAGGTGCTAAGTAGTTGTGGTGGCTTTGGTCACAGGTCACTGGAAGCACAAAATGCTCAGTGCTGCCAGGATAAAGGGCAGGAGTGTTGAGGCTGGAGGCTGGCACCTGGCTGTAGTTCAAGGCTGGCCGGCAACTCCCTTCCCCAGAAGCCTCCAGCCTCCAGGTCCTGCTGCTGGGCTTGCTCAGAGGCCATCTGACCAGGCTCTCCTGTGCCTGGCTTTGTGACCCCCCCACCTCCATCAACCCCCACATCTGACGTCTAGGGTGGGGAGAGCTTTGCAACCCCAAAACACAAATCATGGAGGCAGAGAGAGGAGGCTGAGTACGTAAAGGCCAGGTGAGAGAGAGGCTAGTACAGTAGTGGGAGAGGGGGCTCCCACACCAGCCCCGGACTCAGGGAAGCAGAATGAAGGCTTCCAGGGAGTGACCCCAGCCGAGCACAGAGGTCTTGACCTGCTCCACGCACAGCAGACCTAGAGTGGAGGCTGACAGAGGCCAGTGTCTTCTGTCAGGCAGCCTCCTTGTGGGGCGAAAAAGCCACAAAGCTTTGACAGGCCCCTGTGTCCCCAGCAGCAGAGAGATAGGCAGAGCCGTGGATCATTCTAGAAAACCTGTCTTGATCACTGGTCACATAGAATGTCTGCCTTGCCTACATCAACTACAGAAACAGGCTGCCCAGGGGTGATGCCGCTCTGAGACTGGTCTTCCCACCTCCGTCTCCTCCCTCCGCTTTCTGCAGCACAGGGCTTCCATCCTGGGATCCATAATGTCCACTGGCCCCACACAGGTAGCACACACTCGGAGCGCAGTTTAGGATTGTGACTCAAGCGGCACAGTGCTGGCCTTGAGTGAAAAAGATAGAAGACAGTGTGGAAGACTTGAGTTCAAGTCCTAGAACCAGTACACTGGCACGCATGCATGTACTAGGGCACACACACACACACACACACACACTTCCTCCAATGGCCACATTTACTTGCAAGATGGGACCCAAATATCAATTTTATTTTAGGGCTTGGGGATGCTAAGAAAGAGAAGTGGGGCCCTAGCATTCATGACTACGAACAGGATCTCTTCCTAGCCAAGGATGGCAGAGTTAGGGGGCTGGAAATGAGCCCCAATATGTGGTACACTTGGGCTACGAGAATGCTGACATGTGCTCTCCATCGCAGACATCCACACCATGTCCAGGGGCCAGGGGTCCTGCATCCCAGGGACCCCACATCTCTGAGCACACCTCCTACCCACCCTTCTGCTGGCAAAATTTCCCAGCAGACCTTTGGCTCCTCTAAGTCCATTTCAGCTTCTGCCTTCCAGAGAGTCGTGCCAGCCTTTGGGTGAAGACACCATTCATGATTCACCTCCTCTGGCACTGCATGGCATCTCTCACATGACTCCTAAGACAACAACCACAAGAGGCTTCTGGACAGCTGAAGGAAGGACTGCCCTCAGGACCTCTCAAGGCTCCCCAGGCTCACACACAAACCAGGCCACAATTTCCCAGAGGCCTTCAGGGGAGATAATTTCCAATGTAATGATTTCTCTTATTACATATGTCTATTGACTTTTTCTCCACATTCCATTGGCAGTTACCAATACGAACATGTTTATCACCAGTAGATGAGCTGTGAGCAATGGCCACCACCACCATGTCCCAGAACAGGCAGCCTGGCAAGTTCCCTGGTGGCAGCAGCAACTCCTAAGCCACCAGACCCTGCTTCTCTTGTCCTCAGGCCCCAGAGTCCAAGGAGTGGATTCATAAGTGCCTGCCATCCTGAACAAAACCCACAGGAGCTGGGCAGGTGTGGGGCAGAGGGGGGCAGAGGGAGGATGGTGGGAGGGGAGCTTTCCTTGCTTACCCTTGAGCTTTGATGTTTTTTAGGATGGATGTGGAAGAGAACAATGGAGAAAGGCTTAGGCTACTTTGTGTGCTGGGGGGCAGGAGAAGAGGGGCGACCCTGACCAGCTTTATCAAGTGCATCCTGCAGCCTCTGCCTGTTTGGATTTCCCATTCAGTGGAAGTCTCTGGCCTCCTGGCCTCTCTAAGAGGCCGAGGGAGCCATGCAGAATTGTCAGGGTCGCATTAAGACCTCCTCCTGTGCATAAAAGCCGAAGTCCAAATGGCCCAGTGTCCTTTACGTTGGTTTTGAGGTCTTCCCTTCACCTCTCAAGCTTTCTTGGCTTGATCCTGGCCAGTGGGAAGGACCAGGGAGCCCTCAGGGAGGTGGGAGTGAAGTGCGTGCATTCTTCCCGGCAAGCCTTACTGTGACGCTCCAGCTGGTGACCTGTTTGAGCTCTGTCCCATCCTTGGCTTCCCCTCTCCAGTTCTTCACTTGCACTTAGAACCGGGTCTCAGGCCTGTAGAGGATCAAAGAGAGGAGGTTCAAATCCCATTTGTGACACTTAGAACTGTAAGCCAGTTACTCCAACTGTCTTGGCCTCAGTTATGAAGTGGGTGGAAGGACAGACTACTTCTTAGAACTATCCTAAAGAGCAAATGATTGTGGAAATTAAAGACTTGAAGATTGTGAATGAGGAATGTGGGAAGCTGAGTTATCACAGTGAACAAGAGAGACAGGACCCCACCCTAGGGACCTTTGATTGGGATAGGGGAGACAGTTATTAAACCAATGATGCTGTGTGTGTGTGTGTGTGTGTGTGTGTGTGTGTGTGTGTGTGTGTGTGTATCCTGGGACTTGAACTCAGGGCCTGGATTTTATCCCTGAGCTTTCATGCTCAAGGCTAGTGCTCTACCATTTGAGCCACAGCTCCACTTTCAGGTTTTTGGTGAGATTACCTGGAGATTCAAGTCTCCGCAGACTCTTCTGTGGGGCTGACTTCAAATCATGATCCTCAGATCTCAGCCTTGAGCCGAGTCAAATGAACAATCGTTCCCTGCCTGGGACTCATCCCAAGTCCTTCGGGGAGCACTAAGTGGGAGCATTTGTGTAAATGTGCACTTGCACAATTGCATCTATGTGTTTGTTGGATGCATACATATAGGTGTGCATTTGTGTTTGTGTATGCATATGTTTGTATGTGGGAATGTGTTCATTTGTGCATTTGTGTTTGTGTATGCGTGCACATCTGATGGCATACACACATAGGGGGAGGGGTGCTGCTTGTGTCAGATGGGGAAGGTGCACAGGTGTGGCATCTGACTGGCACCCAGGTTCCCCTGAGGACCGCCCCCATGATGTGCACCATATATCTGATCCTCTGTCATCTTGCTGCACTCCCTTGCTCCCTCCTCCCCTCCCTCCCTTGCTCCAACTTCCCTTGTGTCTCTAGAGAGAAAGCCAGAATTGGTTTTCTTTTGCAAGGAAAACAAAAAATCTGCCCTTTCCAAATTCCAAATGCTTTTATACCTACTGGAAAAATCTATAACAATTAACCAGATCTGCCAGAGGAAAAAAAAAAAACAAAAAAACAAAAAAACCTCTGAGCCTTGTGCACTGGCTCCAGCCAAGGCAGAATGTTCTCGGCGCTGGTTAAAAATTCAGGAAGCGCATCGGCATATGATATGAGGCACAGTCTTTTACTAAAGAGATTTAATGGCCCACAATTCAATTTGAACTGAAAGAATTCCCCTTCCCCCAGTGACTTCTTAGAAAGTCTTCCCAGCTCACAGTCAATATTCACAGAGGCTGGAGAAGAATGTATGGATTAGCTGTCTCTGCCAATGAGCAATTCACATCAAGGGGGTGGAGGGGGGCATTGGATGGTATCTAATAAAATGGGTACCTATCCTCTCACTGCAATGCCAAGGATGGCTTGGGGGCACCCCAAAGTTCTCAGGCCCAGACAAACTCAGAGCAGCGCTCCCAGGAGAAGGGAGAAACCACCCTCCCTCATAACTTTCCCAGCAGTCCTGAGATCTGGCTGGAGGAAGAGTTGAAGCTTCATTATGTGTGGGTCACAGACAAGGAGAGGGGTGGTAAGTCACCAAGCACAGAACCTTAATGCCAATTTGCTAAGGTCAGCTGCCCAAGGCACATGAACAAAGATTCCCAGGATAAGTAAAAACAAATGGCTTCTAGATAATTTTTAAATCCTCATGAGAAAGTTCCATGTGTGGGAAAAATGCATGCTCTCTCCGAGGAAGAGCGCTCAAACCCTCAGAACCTAGGAACTGTAGCATCGTGCATGCTTCAAACTGACTTTATTTTGGGGGGATCTCATCTGTAGCTTGTTGTACTTAGTAAATGAAGGACGGGGGGGTTGCTCCCTGCAGCTGGGTCCACAGTAAGAAGCGAGGGTGAAAGAGCAAATGGAAGGCGTAAGAGGAGAACGGGAAGGATACTAAAGTGGGGACCCCTTTAGAGGAAAGGCACGCTGTTGGACAGTTCCTGGGTCAGTCTACACACGGGTGCCAGATTGTTGTTTTGTTTTCTAAAGACAGACTCTGAGTCGTCCTATCTCAGCCTCCTGAAGGCTGGGACTACAGACATGCGTCATCACTATAGTAAGTTAGAAAGTGTGGGCCTGGACACCACAGAGGACCTGCTGTGGGTCAAGCTACGAAGTCCTATCTTGGCTGTCCAGGCTGTGCCATGTGGTGCCTGGACCACCCACTGCGTGCTGGTTGCAGATGTGGGAGACAGTTCTTGTTTCTCTCTGGTTATGGTAAGGAGAATGCACCCAAAGTTTTTCTCCATGCCAACCTGTTGAGTTCCAGGATCCAATATCTGTCCAAGTCTCCAAAGAGAAGAGAGGCTCATTTCACACCAAAAAAAGTAGGTCCAGCCTCGTGCCCCGCTCTGTCCGAGTGCCCTGACCGAGGAGCTGGGAGAGAGCAGAGGCGGCTCAGCCACACCTGGACAATTGATTTGCACCGAACCGCTCTAATTAGCACGCGGCGACGCGCTATGATTAAGCTTCGACAGGAAGCCTGCCAGATGCCATTAATTATGGATGTGATCTTAAAATTATCCACTTGGAATGTTTTCTCTCTCCCTCAATAGGCCCACTTTTTTTTTGTTGTTGTCACATCCAGAAATAGATGCAATTAAACCTCAAAAAAAAGAAAAAAAGAAGTGGAAGTTTGTTATGGGAAAGAAAAGGTAAACTGAACATTAATCATTTTAAAACAGATTTTCTTTAGTCCTAAATTAGTGAAATTGGTTGAGGACCAGGAAGCAGACAGAGAGGATGAGAGAGGAGGCTTCTCTTCTCTGTCTCTTTTTCTTTCTGGTCTCAGCGCATACTTCTGTAATGCCACACTCTGGTGGTCTGTGGATATCTGTCCCTTTCTTAGGCTGCTTCCCCAGAGGTAGATCAGGGCTGAGGATTCACTGAGAGGGATGTATTTAAGAAGCTGGAAAGGAATGGGAAACAGCTGCCTGGTCCCGTTGAGCTCTGGACCTAGATTGCAGAGAAGCCGCTGGACGACTCAAGGACTGGGCTGTTCAGTTGGGAACCAGTCAGTGGATGACTACAGCGGGAGTGGGTTAAGTCCCAGACTCCATGGCCTCCAAACCCGAGGGTGGACAAAGCTCCAGGAATGGAATAAGCAGGTCCTCGGGCAGGCATGAGGCTGGGGAAAGGAGGGGCAGTGGCAGACCCTGGTAGCCCAGTAAGATACACACATCAGATCCAGTAGCAACCATTGAGGAACGCCTGTCATCCTAGCTACCTGAGATTTGAGGATCGAGGTTCAAAACCAGCCTGGGCAGGAAAAGCCCATGAAACTCTTATCTCCAATTAACCAGCAAAAGGAACCAACTGGAGGCATGGCTCAAGTGACAGAGCACAAGGCCCCAAGTTCAAAATTTGGTACCAGCACATATACACACAGTATCAAAAAGCAAAACCACTCTCTTATCTCCCTGTTAATTTGAACCTTGACACAAGATGCTGGGTGATTTTTTTTTTCAATTCCTATTTTATAAGTCAGAAAAATGGAGGCTTCCTTGTTGCATTAGTCACAATAATCAAGGTGTGGAAATAGCCCAGATGCCCCACAAAAGATGAGTGGATCAAGAAAAAGAAAAAGTGGTACCTATACACAATGGAATTTTGCACAGCAATTAGAAAGAAGAACATTATGTCATTTGCAGGGAAAAGGATGGACCCAGAACTAATCGTGTTAAGTGAGGGAAGTCAAACTCAGACACACAAATGGCAGGGTTTGTCTCATGTGCGGAAGCTAGATCTAAAATACTGGGACATAATAACTTATATGGGTCTCTGGGCATTCACACACAGTGAGACCAAGGGAGGAGACGTTAGGAGAGGATCACAAAGTCACAATGCCTAAGTGCCTCTGAAAATACAAAATAACAGTTACTGAAATGAACCCCAGGAAATGGAAACAAGGTTGTCTTTTCATTCTTCCTTGCTGTTTTTTTCCTTTTATCTTGTATGTTCCTTTATCTGTCTTTGGCAAGGTGGGAAGGGGACACAGAAATGAATGCAGGGACAAAGGGTGAAGAAACACAGCAGTGGCTCCCACTAGACACTAAGAGGAAAATGAACTCTACAACTTGTGGGTGGGTAAACTGAGAGAGAGCAAGGGAAGGGATGACACTGTCAAAAAAAATGTACTCTTGACCTGCTTTATGTAACTGTAATCCCTCTGTACATCACCTCTATCATAACAAAAATTAAACAAACAAAGAAGAACAACACAGGCTCAGGACAGCAGTAGGACAGCCTTGGACTTGCCCTGTCTGCTCAGGTATGGTAGGTCAAACCGAAGGGCCCAGCAGCAGCTGATGTATGGTTGTAAGAAGACAGGGGGCCCCGAACCCGTGGTGACACAGATGAACCCTGCTGACTCCACTGACCCTGTTGTCATCCCATTGTCACCAGAAGACCAACCGGATCCCTGAGCTGCTTAACTCACGATTCCGCGGAGCCAAGAAGGAGGAGGTGGGAGCTACATGCCACAGCAGGGGGAAAGACGGCTCAAGAATCTTCCTTCCCCTCCGCTTCCTTCTGGAAAATTCCCTCTGGGCATCTCAACCCACCTGGTTCTCTGCATCCCGCCTTCCCAATGCTTGATGGTGGCACCTATGTCCCATGTCCTTGCCCTAGACCCATGGGACAGAGGAACCCCCCAGCATCTGGGGGGCTATGGAGGAGCGGAACCTCCAGCCCCTCCCTGGGAGGTGCACAGTGATGGCTGCTCCGCAGGACAGTGGTAGCCGCTGGCTGTGTGCAGCTTCTGATTTCATGTTGGACTGGCTCCTTCTGAAACATGGACTTGAAGCCCCCGTGGGAGCAAAGTTAATCGGACCATGATACTCTAGACGCTTGGCCATATTGGACAAGCACTGCACTGCAAGCTCCCACCCACATCTCTCTGCCAGTGTGTGTGTGTGTGTGTGTGTGTGTGTGTGTGTGTGTGTGTGTTTAGAACCAAGAAAAAGGATTTATGGGAAAAGCCACCGGGCCAGGCCCCTGCTAGACGGAATGTGAGTCCCACACTAGAGTTGGCGGGCAGGGGTGGGGGCTGGTTGTGGGCAAGCCCACTCCATTTCCCCGGTTGTTTAAGAAGCCCCTGGGGTTTGCCAAGGTGGCGGGTGGAGCTGAGCCTTGGGAAAAGCAGAGCTGAAGGTGTGGGAGGATGTCCAGAACAGGTCGGGGGAGAAGGGGAAGGGGAGATGCCCAGGATCCATTTCTGTTCAAAGCAAAGCAGAGAACACAAGCCCTCATGAATGTCCACTCCCGACATGGCGCCTCTGCATCTTCTCCATGCTGGTGCCTGAGCAAGAGAAGAAGGCAGAAGCGGCTGGGGAAAAACTTCCCAGATCTGGGACTTGCTGAGAATGAGGCCAGGTCAGAAGGGTTCCCTTCCCTGTATTAATTCATTCTCTCCAGCTGACATCTCATTTTCTCAAAGGCAACCCGTGGCGCCCGACTCCCTGCCCTCCCAATCCACCCTCTCCTTCCCTCCCTGTCAGCCAAAAAATAACGGAGGAGGTTGGAGCCACTGCAGAGCCTTCCAGTTTTCAGGAAAATAAACCACTCTGCTCCCCGTTTCATTGCAGCAGCCCACCCTTAATCACAAGACTGAGAAAGGGAGGGGCCCCCCTCAAAGCTCCAGAGAACTCCTGGTCTTTCTCCACCATCAGATTAGTGCCAGCTGTCTCTCCTTCCTCCCATCCTTCTCTTCCTGCTTCATTTATTTATTCATTCATTCATTCAACATTTATTGATGGAGCACATCCGGCTTCAGGTACAGTATTCTGGTAAGAACCCAAGCTCCGGACAGCAGCACGTGACCTGAACAACAGATTTGGCAGGCAGAGCTGAACCCTGCCAGCTTCTTCTGAGCTGCTGATGCATGGGGTGGTCAGGGAGAAAGCAACAAGACGTAGCCACAAGGGGTTCGACAAAGGCAGCCTAGGATCCCCCCCCCCCCCGCAAATCTCAGGGCTACAGGGAGGGGACCCCGGTGGAGTTCTTTCTATACTTTCCACGAGGCGTCGGAAACATGTCAGCTATGTGTTAGAGCCACAAACCCTAAGCCCTCATGGAGTGGCCATTCTAGTGGGAGTGGGAGAAGGATGGATGAAGAAATATGAGTACAGACTGTGTATGTGTGTGTACACATACACATATGAGTGTGTGTATTTATTATGTCTATGCAGGTGGACATCTTTGGGGAAAAGGAAAAAAATAAAGGAACTGCTGGGGGAGGGGAAGCTGCTGATAGAAACTGGGTAGAATTTATCTGCAGTAGAAGGCAGGGGAGGGGGGAGCTACAGTGCAAAGGCCCTGGGGTAGAAATGTGTTGCCTGTGACAGGGTTGCTAATGGAGGAGAAGGCTGATTGTCAGGAATTCTACCAGCTGCTGATTCAAGGCAGCCATTCATCAACGCCATATTCTGTAATTGATTCTTACATAAAAAGGAAATGTGATAAATATTCACAGTCCTCCCTCCCTGATTGTGTAGCTGTGTGTTTCCCGTGGCCTTTGGTTGGCCTGGGTTAGATGAGGGGTTTCCATGCTGGCAGTGTTTGCATTTTGGGAATTGGCCTCCAGGGAGAGGAAAAATGTTCGGGCCATTTAGGATTAGATATTGTTATGCCAGAAGGATATGAGGCTGCTGCGGACGAAGGAAACAGCCATTGTAAAGGTTCTCGGGGCAGAGGAGAATGGTGTGGTTTTGCAATGAACTGTTTGTGTCCTGATTGGGGGCTTTCTTCCCATCCTCACCAGCCCGGGAGATGCCAACCTTCAAATGTTGCTAAGTGGTAACTTGGCAAAAATAATCAGCCTTTAGTGTAGTGGTGAAATGGCTTAGATCCTAGAGTACACAAACTTAGGCTCAGATGTGCAAGAGGAGTGAACAGTTACATAGGAAGCCTGGCTCCCTGCAGCTGGCCTGGGACAAAGCATTTCCCCCACAGCTGTCTTCACCAACCCTGGAACAGGGCCCGAGGAGAGGTGGTCAGGGGGCAGGGATGGCTACAAATGACAGTCCAGGCCTTTTCTGTGGTCACTGGGAATCTGCTGTCCTGTCACTCTCGGGGAATTAATGAGATACTGCTTGTGTACACAGTTCTGTTATCCAACATCCTTTCTAAGAGCATCGATGCACTACGTTCCCCCAGAATGACAAATTGCTTTTTCTGAATTTTGAGCAGAGACCACCTTCTTCGTAGAGGGGGGAAAAATCCATGTCTTCAGATAAGCATGCTTGCCTGCTTTTATCTACTACTGTGTGACCTGACCCCTGGAACCTGGGGGAATCCCATCCTGCCATGTTAATGTGACACCACGTAAAGAGATGCAGAATGCAGGAAGGCCCCAGTAGACATTTCCTTTGAAGTTGCTAGCATTCATCCTTCCTAGGGAAAAAAAAATTAAAAATCTCTTGGATAACATTATAGAAAGCTTTTTGTTTGCCCAGAATCTTAAAACTGCTGTTAAAAGAAGCCCAGGGACTCCCAGTTTTCCTAGAAGGTTCTGGATGTTTAGAGTATCATAAGGGCCCAGACTCCCCTGGGAAAAAACACAGCTCTGCTGGTGTGGGAAACCACATTTCACAGATGGGTGGACACAGGTTTATGCATATTTGAGAACCACAGGGGAACCATGGGAACCAGCATGTGCCATTCAGAGACCACCAATGGTTAAAATGCAAGGGGTGTGTGTGCGTGTGTGTGTGTGTGTGTGTGTGTGTGTGTGTGTGTGTGTGCATGTGAAGGATGAGTATAGGAAAGGAGGTGAGCCTTTTGCATTTTGCACATGCAATTATTGAGTTACTGCTAATTTATGTAAGAGACCATGAACCTCCCCAAAATAATAAACTATAATATCTTCCTTCCTTCCTTCCCTCCTTCCCTCCTTCCCTCCTTCCCTCCTTCCTTCCTTCCTTCCTTCCTTCCTTCCTTCCTTCCTTCCTTCATCTGTCTGTTTCTCCCTCCTTCCCTCTCATACTTGGGCTTGAACTCATGACCTTGTGCTCCCGTTTGGCTTTTTTCATTCTTGGACAGGTGTTCTACCATTCAAGCCAGATTCCTACCTCTGGCTTTTTGCTAATTGGAGATAAGTGTCTCATGGACTTTTCTGCACAGGGCAACTTCAAACTGAGATGTACAGATCTCAGCCTCCTGAGCAGCTAGGATGATAGGTGTGAGCCATTCCACCTGACTGTATTTTCCTTTTTGCTTGGGCCTCTGGGATGTTCAGATATAACATTAGCGTTCTGTTGGTGACCATACCCAGATTCTTGATATATCTATTTCTTGGTAGTTCTTCCTTTAGTCTTTGTTAAGCTTGTGCTAAAGAAAGAATACATGCAACCCACAATACCAAAATGTAAGTGTACCTCAGAATGGACACCTCTTCCTTCCATGAGTAACTCTGGTTTTGTCTTGTTTTGCTTTCCTTTGTTTTCCCAAACAACAACCAAGACAGGTGAGGATATAGGAACAGAAGGAACCCTCATACACTTTGGGTGGGGATATCAATTAGTATAACAGTGGAAATCGGTATGGAGGTCCTAAAAAAAAAATAAGAAGAACCCCAAACCACCATACCACTGTTGAACATTTATCTCAAGGAGAATGAATCCTGCATATCTGCGTTTACTGAAGTTCAGGTCACAATAAACTCTAGAAATCAGCTGAGGTATTCACTAACAGGTGACTAAAGAGCCTAAGGTACATATATACTGTGGCCTATTATTACACAGACATAAAGAAAAATGAGACCACATCATTTGCAGGAACATGGACGGACATCCAGATTACCATGGTGAATAAACTAAGCCAAGCTCAGGAGAAGCCAAACATCCCATGCTTTCATTGGCAGAAACTAGACCTACAGGATAAGCACATGGGATTCATGATTCACACAAAGCCATGCACCAGTCCACCCATACATCCCCCTCTCCCCCAAAACCTCTTCCCCCCCCTCCTTCCCTCTCTTTCTCCTCTCTCCTCCCCCTCTCCTCCCTCCACCTCCCCCCCTCTTTCTCCCTCTCCATCTCCTTCCCTTACCATCCCCTCTGTTCCACTCTAACAAACATTGAGCACATTTCCTCTCTATCAGAAATGGAGCCCTAAGAAGTTAGCACCTGCCTCCCAGAAGCCTTTGCAACTAGGAGAAAATAAGATTTGTCAATAGGAAGCTGAAAAGGTGCTAAAAGACAATTGGAAGAATAGTCACGACAGTCCTAGACAAGGGCTGCGGGGCTGGGCTCTCAGAACCTTAAATCTGGACTGTACCACAAATAGCTGGACGACGTGGGGTGAACTCTGTAACGTCCCTGATCCTGGAGGATGGAACCCCACCCTTCCCACTGCACCACCACACAAGGTGATCGTTCATCCTACGCTGTCCTGTCCTATCACGCATGACAAAGTCCCCCCACCATTTCAGGACAGGTCAGTCCTGGGGGGGGTCAGTGACTCGAGCTGGACTATTTGTGCTTATGCCATACCCAGTGACAGAGTGGGGTCTCCGATGGCTCTGTACCTGGCATCCCAGCTGAATGCAATTGGGCGGTCAGCAGGTCACTCATAGGGGGCCTCTCTATTGTGACAGCCCCAGTCCGTCCATCTTCCTTTCTCTTTTCTTTCTTTCTTCCTCTCTCTTTTCTTCTTTTCTTCCTCTTTCTTTCTTTCTCTTTTTTCTTTCTTCCTCTCTCTTTTCTTCTTTTCTTCCTTTCTTTCTTTCCTTTCTTTCTCTTTTTTCTTTCTTCCTCTCTTTTCTTCTTCTCTTTCTTCCTCTTTCTTTCCTTTCTTTCTCTTTTTTCTTTCTTCCTCTCTCTTTTCTTCTTCTCTTTCTTCCTCTTTCTCTCTTTCCTTTCTTTCTCTTTTTTCTTTCTTCCTCTCTCTTTTCTTCTTCTCTTTCTTCCTCTTTCTTTCTTTCCTTTCTTTCTCTTTTTTCTTTCTTCCTCTCTCTTTTCTTCTCTTTCTTCCTCTTTCTTTCTTTCTCTTTTTTCTTTCTTCCTCTCTCTTTTCTTCTCTTTCTTCCTTTCTTTCCTTTCTTTCTTTTTTCTTTCTTCCTCTCTTTTCTTCTCTTTCTTCCTCTTTCTTTCTTTCCTTTCTTTCTCTTTTTTCTTTCTTCCTCTCTCTTTTCTTCTCTTTCTTCCTCTTTCTTTCTTTCTTTCTTTCTTTCTTTCTTTCTTTCTTTCTTTCTTTCTTTCTTTCTTTCTTTCTTTCTCTTGTTCTTGTTTGGGTGGAAATTGAATTCAGGGCCTCGTGCTGGTAAGGCAATGATTTTACCACTTGATTTTACCATTCCCCCCTTATATGTCTTTTGGTTCTTGCACACATTTTGCGTGGATTCCTCTCTGATTGCCATACATCCTCCATGTAGGACTCCCCCAAGTAGGCTGGGTTGTGGACATGAATGAAGATGCCCAGCTTGTTTGTTGAGATGGGAATAACCTCACCTCACTCAGGCTCTTCTTTACTGCCATCCTCCTGTCTGCATATCCCCAGTTGCTGACACTATAGGTATGTACCACCATGCTGCACATCTTTTTTTTTATTACATTGTGTACAGGATTTCCAAGAGGTTAATGCCCAGAGATAGTAGAATATGCTGGTCTTTAAACGCCTGCCAGGAACCAGCTCAGATCCTTCTATTCTGAGATGAGAGGAAGCATGGGGCCTGGGTGAAGGAGGGCAGAGCAGGTCCCATCCCTCCTGTGAAGACTGAAGAGAGGCAGGTAGGTGGGATGCTCACATTTCCCCCTCTGTGGTAGCAGTGTCCCCATCTTTATGAATTGCTCACAGATACCACCCCAGCCAATAGAGGTGAAGGATATATAACTGACACAGTTTTTATGCCTTCTGGACTGTCCCAGAAATACCCTAGAGACACACAGAGGGACAGGGGAGTTCAGCTCTCAGCATTTGGTGGGTCCTAGGCTCACGCATTCAGAATATACAGAAAAGCAGAGGCTAAGAGGTGGTGCCCAACTCTGGCCCCTCAGCCCCTGACTAATTAGAAAGAACCATTTGCACATCTTAGCTGAAAACGGAGTTTTTCTTTCCTTGATGTCGTGATTTGACTGGGAGTTAGCAAAGCATCCGGAGAATCCTAAATGCCTGGCTTTTCAAAAATAAAATAAAACTGAAGCCTCTGTGTGGATCTGGCACAGGGCTCCCCGGCTCCCCTGTGGAGGGACATAAAGGGCATCCAAGCATGTCCTCCCGCCTGCAAAGGAGGGCTGCTTAACCATCTCCGGTAATGGCTTGGAGGTGCCAAGCTCTTACCCATCCCAGTAACAGTTCCTGTCTTTTAACAGCTTCCACGGGGAAGAGCCACAGCAGCCACACAGAACACTGGCTGAGAAAACCTGAGGAGGGAGAGGCACCTGGAGCTGTTGCCGCCATGGTGTACTCGCTGCCTTACTGACCTTTTTCACACTTTTTCACAAATCACCTTCCTCAATCCTCCCCTGCGAGGCGGGGTGATGGGGAGGGGGAGGATGGAAAGGGATGGGATGAAGGCTATTGTTATTCCTTTTAGAGTTGAAACACTTGGATCCCAGGAAGATTGAGATAGCGGCCCTAAGTCACGCCCACTGGGTGTACAGCGTTGAGATCCGTGAGTGGCTGTGTGGCTTGCGTGTGCATGAACTCTCTCTCTCTCTCTCTCTCTCTCTCTCTCTCTCTCACACACACACACACACACACACACGCCCACACACACTCAGATTTCCTTTTTGATGTTCAGATGAAAGAATAGACGACATCCCTAGGAAAGCCTCGAGCAAATGGCTCCCAGCTCAGCTCAGGGCTCACTGATCCAGAGTCTCCTGCCTCTCCTCACCCAGGCAGAAACGGAGACTGGCTGCCGAGAGGATGTGGTTTGCTGTCCAAAGCGAAGACTTGGCTGTGCAGGTCACCCAGAGAAGTTGGGGAACTAGATTAGGGTAAAGCAGAGTTGGCGAGGCTTCTAGGCAGCCCTCACCTCTCCTGCTCTCCTCGCAGACCGCCAGGCTCTTCCCTGTGTCACCTCTCCAGAAAGGAGGAGCCGCAGGGATGTTTTCCTGCTCTGCTCTCCCAGCGCTGGGCAGGAGGTGGGGTCAGGTCAAGGGTACAGCAGTTTATTTACCTCGATGCAGAATTAATTCCCTGGCACCTGTGACGGCAGGGAGGCAGGCTCAGGCAGCAGCCATGCTGGCTCATGGCTTGAGCCCTCACCTGAGCCAGGTGCTTGTCCTTGACCTGGATTTGTTTACTCCACACAACTACCCCCAGGGGTGGGTGTGGACAGAAGCCTAATTGACAGAGTATGAGAATGAAGGACAAGAGTTTGTGGTGTGCCCTCCAGGATCTCAGGGTGTGTACTGGGCTTTCGTGGGAATGTGGTGGCTGGGACACATCTGCCAGTCACGTGGACGGAGCCTGCTGGGACAAATGGACAGCTGGGGCTCAGTGAGGCTGTGGTGAGCAGGTCCTTGTTTCCTCTGTGCTCAGCGATGGGCAGATGCTGACCGGGAGGAGCTGGAGGTGACCGCTGCAGGTACAAACTTCCCTTCCCAAGTCCCAACAGCAAATTCCTCCCTGCAATGTTCTGCCTTCGTGGCCCTTCCCACAGCTAGCTAGTGAACCAGGACCCCAACTCCAGCAGTCTGGGCCCATGTGTCCAAGTACTCAACCTCCAGTGGGCAATGGGGCATGAAAGGGTCTCTAAGGAGCCCTGAGCTAATGCTAGGATGGGGTATTGTAGACCTTCTATGGCTACTGTGTGTCTTTGGGTAAGTCATTCATTCATTCATTTGTTCATTCATTCATTGAGACACTCACACACTCATGCAGGCATTTATTGAGATGCATAACTGAACACCTGCAGGATGTCAAGTCCCCTCTGATACACCCTGAGAAACAAATGCCTGCCAGACCATGTCCCCCACCCCCGTGAGGAAGAAGGACCACCATGGCTCAGGAAGACATGGAACAAAGATGGATTCCCTCTCCCCTCGCCCCGCCCCCACATGAGTACAGAGATACCAGTGGCTCCATGGTGTACATAGGAAAGAGATTGAACTTGAGAATCTCCCTGAAGCAGACTCTCACCCAAGGCTGACTTTAAGACTTTCTCTCCGGGAGAGCGAGCAGGACCATGTGAGCGCAGATGTGGATTCCAGGCTGGGGGCCAGGCAAGCAGGACAGAAGCTTCAAGAAGCAATAGAAACCCATCCTTTTATGGAGGAGTCCTAGAGAAATCAGCACAGTCATTTGAAAAGCCACTCACCCAAGAATTTCCTTAGTCCCCTCCTCACCCAGCCATGTGGTCTCCTATCCATGACCTTGAAGAGAGGTTCCTTATCTTGCTGCCAGTGATGGCTAGGGAAATCTATGCTCAATTAAACAAGCCAATGTTCCTCTTGCACTTTTCACTTTCTCGCTGTCTTAAATAAGCACTGGCTGGACCTGCGGGAGGAGACACAGGACTCTTGCCTATGTTTTTCATCAGGCTAAGCATTGTTGCCCCACAGCATACACTTCAGGGTCTGCTTATTAAATCAACAAAGCCTCTGTGCTCCCCAAATGAACTCCTGATGATGCGATAATAGCAATTACCTTGGAGAATTCCAACTGGTGCAAATCACCAGGAAATGTCAACAGCAGCAAGCATCCAGGCTAAAACAACCCAACAGGTAATTTGATGGTTTATCACCCCAGAAGGTAAAAATGCCAATGGGGCCGAGTGGCCAACGGAAAACGGTTGACAGTAGAAAATAGTTTTCCAGAGCATATCCCTGTACCTTTGAACTTCTCTGTGCTGTAAATTCTTCCTCTCCCTCTAGCCATCTTTAGCTTGGGTAGAGGCAACCAGGGTCTGTATCCATGGATTCAACAAGACCTCAGAAAGAAAATATCTGGAAACAAAAAACAAAACCTTGCATCGGAACAGAGAATGATGATTTCCTGAACAGTATCATAACAACCATTTATGTTTATTGAAAATAAAGTCAGTAGTAGTCCATGTTCAAGCAACACAACCGATGAAAATCACTAAAGAGCTTGCTTACTCAATGACTTCACAGTGTATCACTGGTGTTAGAGGCTCACGCCTGATATCCTAGCTACTCAGGAGGCTGAGATCTAAGGATGGAGGTTTAAAGCCAGCCTGGGCAGGAATGTCATCTCTCAGACTTTTCACTGGTTTTCACACCAGAAAAGTAGAAGTAATGCTGTGGCTAAAAGGGGTAGAGCACTAGCCTTGAGTGAAAGGGCTCAGGGACAGCTCTCAAGCCTTGAGTTCAAACCCCACAAATGACAAAAAAAAAAAAAGAAAGAAAGAGAAAAGAAAAAGTTCATGCACCTGGAAGGGCCCTAGACTAATAGGACAGGCAAACAGAACTTTAGAAGGGACCAACTACCTGAAAAAGGATGGGCCACAGTCAGATGAGAGAGGGAGAAGAGATGACTTGCCTGGAAGCAGGTACCCAGAAAGGAAAGACTTCCTACTTCCTGCTAAAGGAGAAGAAAGTGAGGTGCAGACAACCCCCCCCCCCACTTCTGAGGTTCAATCAACCCCAGAGCTGCATATAGTAAAACTGCTCCATGGAAAATAATGAATCTTAGGTGATGTCTGGAAATTTTGTACAGCCCATAGTTCTCAGCCAATGAGGGACTGGGGAGAAGGACTTGAACATTAGCGGATAAATTGCACTGGCTTTGCTCTGCCTTCCTACTAGATACCTAGCCTGGCAAGGCACCATTGACTGCTAAAGTCTCACTTTCTCTGTACTCTGTGTCTCCACGAGTCCATTCTTGGAGCTTGGATGGACAAGTGTGCTGGCTCCCATGTTGTACTGATGTTATATTGGGTATTAGAAATAATCTAGATATGATTATACAAAATAATGCACACCATTTTATGTAAGCAACTTGAACGTCGGAATTTTCAGTGTCTGTATCCTGAAGCCAACCTCCCCGCCCCCCCCCCATACACATTGAGGGGTAACTCTGTAAAAAACAGAAGTTGTTTTCCCTGTAATTACCAGCTCTTCTGCCACGTCTCCTACAGAGCAGGTATGCTATCCTGCCTGCCCCTCCCTCCACACACACACACACACACACACACATACACACCTCATAATACCGGTCTGTTTCTCTGCTCTTACAGGTCCTGCTGCTTTTATTCTCTCTGATTTGCACATTGTTCTATCCTGATTTTGTCCTTGTCTCTCTCTTAGCACGGGCACTTAGAATCTGCTTTGGATTAAAAATAATAATAGCACTGACTGCTTGGGTCAACCTGAAGCAGCCTAAAGAGCTTGTCATTTCTGCCATCTATCATGTCTGCCATCTGTCCTTGCACTGAGCAGTTCTTGCTGCATCTAACCTTTGCAGCCACATTGGAATCCAGGAAGGACAAGATTGATCAATAATCCCTGTAACAAGAGTCACAACGAACTACCACAGACAGCATCGCCTTGCTCATCACAACCAGAGGCTGTCTGACCATCCCACATTGGTGATCAACCAGAGTCCACTGTGAACTGTGATTCTTGCTAAATAAGCATCTTCTTATCCTCTCCCCCAATCTTCCTTCCAGTTAAACCTGAAGCTCATGTCTGCACCCAGGAAAGTAGACTGCAATGCTGAATTAACTTCTTCCTGGAGTGTGCGTGTGCTGCGTAACAAATGTCTCTCCCCTGCCCTTACCACAGTGTGGTTCTTTATTTGGTGTATTGCGACACATAGCTTGGCCTTACATGTGGAACTCCCGGAGTTGAGCCCCTGGCCTAAAACTTGGTTATATTTCCTTTCCCTGTGTACGCTCAGCCAGAAGATCTTCCTAAACATCAATCAGTCTTGTGCAGATCCCACAGAGAACAGCCAGGCTGCCCCTGCTGGCAAAGCTGCGCAGCCAGAGTGACCCCAGCTCATCCATGCAGCACGTTCAAGTTCATGTGAACAGGAGACTACCCCACCCCAGGGCAGGTAGAGATTTCAGGATGCAGGAATTGGAGGACTACAATCCCTTTGACTTAGCCCCATATGACCAGGATGGTGAAGTGGAGTATACCAGGCAGACAACTGGATCATGCGCTTGTTTCCTGGGGATCCAGGGGAGACCTTTGTGGCACAAATGAATGCTGCCTGCTGCCAGAGGCAAGGTGTACTGTGAACTCCTCAAGCACCAGGAAGGCTAACCAGGAAGGCTGTTTACCAGGCTGATCTGGGCCTGACCCCTGGGCTGCCTGCTCAGAAGCTTTGCCAAGGGTACCAGATGAAAGCACACTTTGGGTCAGGAGGGAAACATGGGGAGAGAAACAAGAGAAGAGGAGAGACTGGTCTCCCCCCAGGACAGTGGTCTGGAACTGGTTTATAAATGGGTGGTTTGGTTTATAAATTTTTGTACCCATCAGAAGACTAAGAGCCAGGATATTTCATAAGAGGAGGTGATCTTTTTCAATATGGGTAAATATAAATGGAAATTATAACATTGTCTTCCTCTCTTCCAGATTCTGCTTTTAGGTCCCAGAATATTGCTTACTTTGGAAGCCATGGTCGCAGGAACTTGGATAGAAATTTTGCTCATCAAGCTCATCACCCCATTTGGGGCCCTTCTTTTTGCCCATGCTTCATCCACCTTTCTGACTCGGTCAGCAACGCTGACCTTAGGATCAAGGTGAGACCTGAAGTCTTCCTTTCCCTTCTCAGTGGCCTGGGGGAGTTGTGGTGGCCATAGCAGGCATGTCCTGCCTTTCCTACCCCATGCACCCCTCAAAGAGCACTGCAGGCTTTGCCTCCTGCTAGCGAGTGAGGAGTTTGGACTCTGACCTCAGTAATGCTCAGTCTTCACCAAGGTGCTGTGAGCCAGGCCTGAGGTGATTTAATGGCCTGTCGTACTACTGGCGACATGCTTTCTCACCTGTAAAATGAGAGGGCTGCACTGAATGATTGCTTGGCCCTTTCCTGCTCTGCCGGGCCAGGCTTCCATAAACCCTGGCAGCACGCTTAGAAGTGCAAGGGAGAGTGGCAGGATGGGAAATGGCTAGGGAGAGGCAAACAATGATTACCAAGTTTCCCACCAGATTGTTCTGCCTGTGAAGACAGACCCAGAATGGCCCAGGCTCCCCCCAAAAAGGTAACTAGGACTCTTGGCCTTGACGTGCTGAGCGGCAGCTATCGGGACCCGTTCCATTGCCTTTTCTGTTAGCCTTCCATGCTTTCCCCCCAAATCCAGGCAGCTCCGCAGCAGCACTGTGGAACTGGCTAAAGGTATAGCCTGAAATGCTATTTTGTTTCAATAAAGGCCATGTGCCATTGTGTGGCATGGAAGAATGAGCATGTTCCATTTTTTTTTCTTTCAGGGGTATGTGTGTGTGGAAGGGGGCACTGTTTTCCAGCCTGCCAGCCAGGCTTACAAGAGGAAAGAAGTGTGCCCTTCCATTAGGAAGTAGACGACTTGGAGAGAGGACACGCACAGAGATGGGGATGGCATGTGTCGGTGTGGAGGTGGGTCAACACAGATTCAGGACTGGAGCCCATAGCTGCAGACCCTTACCACCTTTAGGCCCAAAGACCCCATGAAGCATGGAGAGAGCACTTTTGGGAACATGGAGGGTTGTGGAAAAGATTCCCCTGGAGGAGAGCAGCAGCCTTTGGCAGAGAGACAGGCTGGATGGAAGTGCTCTCTCCAGAGCAAATCTCTCTGGACATTTCTTTTCTCCTTGTCATCTCCCCCTTCAGCTCCCCTCAGGTGGGCCTTTCAGGAGCTGGGGGACAAAAACACTCAGGGATAGTACCTGGGGTAGGGGACAGGTTATTGCACAGGAAGATGTAAACTTTATTTCTTATCATAGATTGCAGTTCTATATTTAAATATAGATGTATGTGTGTGTGTATATATAAGCGGTCATATATGTTAAGTATACACACACACACACATCATTATATAAGAATTCACATTTGAGAGGTTGAATTGGGAATCTTTATTAGAAAGCCAGCAGCTACAAGTGAACACATATCCCGATCCCCCCAAATTTGCAGCCTTGAGTACACGTAATACTGTTAGGAAATGAGCCACAAGGGTAACAGAGTAAAGAAAGAACAAAACAAAGATCTTAACAAACCAGATCAACTCTAATGGAGAGCTGACGAAGGCTGCCATGGTGACCTGACGAGTCAGGAGACAGGAGACAGGGTCCCAGGGAGCTGGCAAGTGCAAAGAGTGTGGGGAGTTCCTGGTACAGATCTGGCAGGTGCAGTAACCTATTGTCTAACTTCCAGCCCCTGCCTCTAGGAATACAGGCATGCCAATCTAGGAATGCTAATCACCTGAGGTGGTGGCGGGGGGACCTCACCTTCATCCACCAAGAAGCCAAGATGGCAACAGTTAGACCCTATTTCAATATCTATGGAAACAATTATAATGCACTGTCCATGAGGGATCTTAGTAAGTCATCTGGGCTTAAAAACTGCCAGAACAAGGTTGAAGTCCTGATTCCCCTACTTGCATCATGTGAGATCGTGGGCAGGCTACTTAACCAACACATGTAAGAAGAGAGACAATAATCCATCCATGGAGGCTTATCCTGGGGATTAGCAGTGACAGTTGAGCACTTCACATAGACTGGATGAATCTTAGGTCCTGGGCATCACCACAGGAATGACGAGTTGACTGTAAGTTCTCCACATAGAAGTGACCTCAAAGCCTAGAGAACCTTCCACTGCCCTCAGCATGGGTTACTGGGTTGCAGTGCTGGATAGGGACTTCTAAGGAGAGCCAGGAACACCGAGAGACCCCAAAGGGAAAGGCCCATTTTTTTCCTGGGAGGATTTAACAGTGATGACCTCTGGCCCATGGGCCCAGGGCTTGGCTAGAGTCACGTTCTCAGGCAGCACCTCTCAGCCCAGACTTTGGTTATTTCTTCTTTGTCCCAGCAATTATCAATAGGATGATTTGTAAGTTACAAGGTGTTTATTGCTCCCAGGGAAACAGTAGGCCAGTTGTCAATAGAATTTACTGAGGAAATTAAGTGACAAAGAAGCATCAAAGCCCAAGGAAGGAATTGGAGCCAGAGGTGGAGGCTGCTAATTGGGCACGTGAGGTTGGTGCCTGCTTTCTGTGGAATCCTTAAGTTCTTTGCAGCTCCTGGAAGCATAGAGCCTGCCCTGCTTCAATGGAGTTGGCCATGCAGTTTCCTCAGCACCTCTAGACATGGCACGAGCTGAACCCAGGCTCCCAAGCTCTCAGTCTGGGGACCCTGACCCATGGATTCCCATCCACGACCATAGATGGAGTTCATGGGGAAATTTGCTGCTGAGCTATGAGGGTTTGGGAAGACAGAAAAAGCAGAAAGCAAGCTCAACTTTAATGGAAAGTTGAAGAGGGATGCCACGGTGATCTGAGGAGAGTCAGGAGACATGGGGCATCAAGAGGACAGAGATGGAGGGTCCTGGATGGGAGTAGAGTTGTCCATAGCTGGAAACTTTACAAGGAGTTTTGGAATGTGCCTTAAGAGTTTGAAGTGGCCAGAAATGGCCTAGTTCTGGGAACCTATTGTATAGGTTAATGAATGTATGGCCTGCTTCAAGGAATACAGGTGCCTGTCACTGAGGGGTGGGGATGGGGGGGTGGGCTCTCACACGGAGGTTAAGATTCTAGACTGCAACAGTTCAGGAAGGTGGGCTTGGTGGGGAGTCAGTGGGGAACAGCACTGAGTTATGGGAACAGCAGATTCTTATCGTGTTCCATGTCCCCAAATTCCTCCAGTAGATGCCTGAAACCATGCATAGTTTCAAACACCATAAAGACTGCAGCATGAACACACAGCACCAGAGTTTACCTGGCCTTCTGTGATTAATACCCCAGGGCCTTCTTAGCAAACTATGTCTGTATTTTGGGGACACTGGCATGTGATACAAGAGTTACTTGAACAAAAGCATTGTGATGTCATGGGGTTCTTAGTCACTAATGGGTGGGTAGCATATCCAGCATGGAAACTCTGGATAGGAGATGATGTATGATCTGGGTCTTGGATGGGTGGACACTAGATTTCCTCTTGCAGATCTGAACAGCAAACGATTTTAAATATTTATGTTGTGTTGTGCAGTGAGAAAATAGAGAAGCCACATTTTGAGAGGTCAAATTTGGAGCTGTTATTGGAGTGCTGGGGGTCTGCAGATGGACTTCTGTCACAAAGAGGCACAGCCCAACAAATCACTTAGCGCTGTTAGAAAACTAAGCCATGAGAGCTGGAGACAGAAATATAATACCAACAAACCAGATTAGCTTTTATGAGGCCGCCGGGTGACTTTGAGGAGCCAGGAGACACAAACAAGAAGGCAGAGACACATGGCCTGGTGGGGTCGCTCCTGGGTGGATGCGGCCTAAATAGGGTCAAGTCAGGGGGGCAGGGTCACAAGAAGCTAGAGGGTTCAAAGAGTCTCAGGAGTTCCTGGTACAGGCCTGGCAGGTCCTCTGGCCTATTGTCCAAGTCCTCTAGGAATTCAGGCATACCCAACACCTGGGGGTAGGGGGGATAGGAAAGTGAATTTCACTGAGTCCCTAGCATCCACCACAATGACAATAGGCACCAGCTGGACCATTATCCATAGCTCACTGTATGGAATTCTCATTTAATATTTTGGATCGTGTCTGGCCAAGGGTGACTAAAACCATGAAACCATAGATGGAGAAAGACTAGTGTATTTCCTCTCCCTCCTCCCCAACAAATAACTGTGTTAGGTGCTTATGGATTCCTTTCCCCAGTCCTGTTTAAGTCTCTGCTCATACCTACATTACCTAGGTAACTAACACACCTAGAGGCAGTTAACTCTCCTTCTCTGAGGTAGGCCACATCCTATACAGCCCTGGTCATGCCTCTTTGGACCATGGAAAAGTTCTCAGGCTCTGAAGTCACGTGTGCATCCACATCTGGCATGGACACACCTTCTCCTGCCCCGCCCCTTCCTTTCTTAACCCCAGTGAGGTTAAGTGCTCTCTCCTTTCCACCTATGTCTCCAAGCTGCCACGGGGGCTGGCAGTTCAAAATAAACTCTTCTTACCTGCCTGAAGGCCATGTGGTAGTCTCTTTTCATAATCTAATTAAAATCTAGCAAACTGATGTCCCTGTTGTTTTGATAAAGCTAGCGGGACTAGGAAGGCTTTTGTTAGGCAGTACAACTTATCAAGATCTGTTTTCCTGGAGGGGTAGGGGTTGTGGTTTGGTTCATTTCTACCTAGGCTCTGAGCTCCTACACAGCTGCAGGAATTGCTAGGGTGGCTCAGGGAGGAGTCAAGGTGTGGCTGGCCCTGGGCATCTGGTCCTCAGATGAGAACCGGCCTCCTTCACTGGGGAAGCGGGCAGGTCAGCCTCCTTGTGTGGACTCCAGGGCTGTGATTAGAAGCAGTTTACCATTGCTGACTGCTTCCTGCAGCTCTGCAGGAAGACACTGGCAATTAAGCCTGGTGCACAGCCTTGAGCAGGCCAGGCGAGCTGCCTGCTCAGCAGGAGCCTTCAGTCCTGGGTTCATTTGCATTAAAATCAGGGCTCTGCTGGCATTGCCGCAGCTCTGCTGCTAGGCTACAGATCAGGCTTGTCACTGGCTTTGGTAACAGGGATCAGGGCCACAGCGGAAGCTCTGGGTGAAAAGGCGTGACAATGTGGGGAGGGAGGAGAAAGGGCTTGGAGATCGTCCTTCAGGCAATGCATGCAGGACAGTACAGGTGCTGACAGTACAAGCGGGAGGGGGGGAGGGAGGGGAAGGGGGGTGGGGGGAGGGGACAACAAAGAAGTTTCCAGAACTTAGGTTCTCAAGTTTTACCCCTGGGGTAAAAGTGTTGGGCAGTCTACAGGAAGACATGTAGCTTCTCTGTGCCTTGGTTTCCTTCATTTAATATGCAGCTGTCTGTGCCATCGCTTCCTTACCTTGCACCACCATCTTCATCTCCATCCTCATCCTCCTCATCCTTTGTCTTCACTGTCCAATGCTACCATCTCCTGGAAAGAGGGGGCCCGTGCCAGGAGCCCCGGGCTAGGTAACTCAGAACGACCATTCATTCTGCATGTGTCATTCCAAATAGGATTTGAGAACAGCTAGAAACATCATTACTAAATTTGACCATAATAAGACAGAATTAAGTCTGGGGGGAGGGAGAGGAGGAGGAGGAGGAGGAGGAGGAGGAGGAGGAGGAGGAGGAGGAGGAGGAGGGTGGGAATCAAGAGAGGGGAAACTCAAAAGCAAATCTCTCCTGCGGTCCTGTCAGCTGATGAGGTGGCCATGGTTTCGAGCTCCCAGCGAACACCATCAATCGCAGAACTCACGGACAAGTAAATCAGCTGCAAAACAGATGAATTTGGAATCTGTCCAAGAGATGGCTGAAGGAAAGAAGGCAGATGCAGAGCTCATGCTGGGCAGTCTTATTTATACTAAGTACAACAGACAGAACTCATTTATGCTGTTTGAAGCCACACAGGAGCGTTATTATCTGTGGGGCCATACATTGGCTGAAAAGGGAGCAAGGGAGGGGCCTCGAGGGTCCTGGTAGCCTGGCGACATGGATGTAGTCAACTACCAATGCCTCAAGCTATTCAGTTACAATATACGTGTCTGTATGTGCATCTATGGGTGCGCACATAGATTATGGAAAACTTAAATAAAGGCTGTTGCTTGGTAGAAGCACAGCTTCTCAGTACGCTGAAGTTTATAAGTAGCACAATAATGACAGATATGAAGAGCTAATCTTTAGTGGTTGCGCCTTCTGCTGCATGAATTTCCCTCATAGCCGTCCTGTGAGGTGGGTAGCATCCCACTTGTACAGATGGGGCAGCTGAGGGTGAGACTGAGACACTGTTTCCTCGGATCTCTTTATGATCTGTGTCCCCCCCCAGTCCCCTCAGCTACAACCCATATGGCACAGGATCTGGCACACCGATGCTCAATAAGTGTTTAGAGTATGGAAGAGGGAGAGGAGGGAGGGAGGAGGAAGGAGCAGAGCAGGAAGAAGGAAAAGAGAAGAAAGGAGAGGGAGAGAGAAGGGAAGAGAGAAAGAGGGAGGGAAGGTGAGCCATGCATGCATTGTCACTAGTCACCCCCACCTTGCCATTTTGAAACCATTTTCATCTCCTCTCTAATTTCTGTTGCACTCATCGGCAATGCCAAACAGTGCATAATTGCTTCTTTTGCTAGGCCTAAAATGTTCTGTCAATCGGGCCTGTGCCTTCAGCTACACAATTGTTTGGCATGATTGGGAAATAAATGAAGAGCTACGCAGTGGCTTCTGGCAGGATGACAGCCCTGGTGGGAGCGGGAGGAGGGGGTAAAGAGAACCTAGGTGGGGGGAGAAGGCTAGGTGCTCCCCCTGACAGCATCCCAAGTGTGCCAATGCTTTGTCCCTTTGATATGGGTGGGTGCTTAATTTTTTTAAATTAGTGTATACTACATGTGCAGTAGAATGGATTTTCTTGACATCTCCAGGTGCACAGAATGTATTTGATCACATCACCTCTTATTTCCTTACCTTGTACCCCACCATCCTCTTCTTGTTCTTCCTGTTCCCTCAGAGTCTTCCTTGGCTTCTTTTAAAATCTTGATTATGCATATGAGAAAACATATGATATTTGTCTGAGTCTGGCTTCTTTTGTTTGATACAGTGGTGATGTTCAGTTCCATCCATCTTTCCTACAAAACAACATGGTTTTGTTCTTTATGGCGGAATGATATCGCATTGTCTACAGATACCATGTTATTTTCAATCCACTCATTCATTGCCGGGCACTAGACCCATTCTGTGACATGGCTGTTGGGTTCAGTGCGGCTGGAAGCATGGGTGTTACAACGAGTAGAGCATCTTTTCACCTTCTGTCCTTCACCTGGAACTCGGAAGTAAGAGTGAACCAATGGCTCCAGTGCACTTTTGCCACCTTCCCACAACCCCAAAACCTTGGTTTTGTCCTGTCCTCTGCATCGACCCTTCCCACGTTGTTTCAACAAAGAACCCAGTCCTGGTTTACTCAGCACAAGGTCTCCATTCAACCCCTCGGGAGCATGTTCTCTTTCTTTTGAGATGACTTACCAGAGGAGGTGTCACCATCTTCCGACTCTAGAAATTCTCCCCAGCTCACAGAACTGCTGGGGGATGGGGGAGGATCGTGTTTTTCTCCACTGCTTGCATTAGACTGAGTCAACATTCAAGGAATAACGAATTATGATAATAATAACTGTGGGAAATTTATTCACTGGCACCAACTAGGTCCAGTGCATGAAGGGAAAACTCGCCATAAATTACACCCTGGGACTAGCAAGCGAGTAACATAGACAAGTTCCCTGGAGAACTCCACATCAACCCATGTAAATGAATAAATCCTACTTTCCTCAGTGCCCAAGAACAGGCTTATTTATGTACCTTAGAATTGACTAAAATCTGAGGGAGGGAATGGAACAATTAGAGCTTCTTCTTTATACTATACGAGGCATTGTCTAAGCTTTCATATGCTTGACAATGTAAGAAAGCAAGAGGGGGAAAAAAAAAAGTCAAATTCAACCTGATAAATTGATTGCTTCCAGATCTACAAGCTGCCAAATAACCCACTTGTATGAAATTTTCCACTTTTCAGATGGCAAACCCAGTCTGGTCTTTCCTCACAGAGTTCTAGCAGAGTCTAGGGTTGATGTTTTAAGTGTTTAGCACAACATAAGGCCTGGGGCTAAAGGTGGACTGTGTAAAGAAAGGGGTCCCAGAAGCACATGGGCCAGATTTGACATGTATCAGTCTTTTACCAATGGAGGTGAAATCCATATTTCAACAGTATGAGTACCCGAATACTAGCCTTCCTGGGACAGGGCTCTGAACCTCTGGACTGGGGTGGGCAGAAAGGTCTGATCTCCTCTCCGTGGGTCATATCTGCTCTCTTCCTTGGAACCTTATCTCCCCACACTATTCCAAATCTATCTATCCCACCCATCCCAGGTCATTTAGTGGGGACAAAAGGCAACTCCATGCTCCCCAAAGGCTCATTTTTGATGCTCAGATACCAACGCCATAGCTCTGAGGACCCCAAGACACCTCATTCACTGGTTACAAAGATGGGGGTCCCCAAGACCTTTTCAAGTAATTCACTAGAGTGACCTACAGAACTGAAAGATGTATTACATTGGCCATGCAGTTTTATAATAAAAAGACGTAAGTCAGGACCAGTGTAAAGAACGGACCTGCAGAACAACATTGGGGCATCCCCACTGAGACCTCTTGGGCACATTTCTGGCCTGAGCTTCCTCATCTGAAGATTCTGATTTGTTGCTTTGTTATTTTATTTTGGGGTGCCAATTCTGGAGCTTGAACTCACGCAAGGGCTGGGTGATGTCCTTTAACCTTTGGTACTCAAGGCTGGCTCTCTACCACTTGGCCCACAGTGCCAGTTTTCCGGTGGTTCATTGGAGCTATGAGTCTCACAGACTTTCCTGCTCAGGCTGGCACTAAACCATGATCCTCAGCCCTCGACCTCCTGAGTAGCTAGGATTACAGGTATGAGACACCAGTGTCTGACTTGGTCTGACATTTTTATGGTGACTTTTCTCTGGGTGTGATTGGTGTAAACACAGGCCATATGACTGTTTGAACTCTGGGAAGCCGGGTGCCAATACGCTGCCCTTTGTAGGATTCTGGACATCATTAAGTTGAAGAACTGCCGCCTTGCCTGGCAGGAAGTGCTCAGCAGAGGTCTGGGGAGAGAATGAATGACCCCTGTGGGGTGAGTGCTCTTCATCCAATCTAGGGAAAGAGGGTTCTCTGTGGGCTCTTTCTCAAATCAGATCTGTCTCAGGGCTGAAGATCGGTCATGTTGGGCCAGAGAGGAATTTCTCTTCTGTGCTCTGAGCCACAGGGTGAGGGCTCTGGGCCCATCATCATGAATTCAGCCCTGGCTGGCTGTATTCAGTGGAAGGTAGCTTTGGGCCCACCTGTCACCATATAGAGGAGGTGTGCAGGGAAATAGAACTACCCATATAATTTCCAGGATACTTGAGCAACTCTTTTTTTGGGGGGGGGGGAGCCTCAATCAGTAATATTATGGTATCTCATTGCATTAGATCTGAGTGGGAGGAGAAATATCTGATTTCCAGCACAGTGCAGAACTGCTACAGGAAGGATTAAATCTAGGTTGGCCTCAGGAAGAACTTTCTGGAACTCTGAAAGGAAGTTCTAGGACAGTGATAGAGATCGAAAGAAATTTGTAAGTGCTTGGATCCAGATAAGCACTATCTGTGGGTAGAGAAATGAAGACCCAGGTCTGAATTCATTTCCCCCGAGGGGTTTCCTAGCCTTGGTGGTATCAACACTTTATACTGAGTAGTTCCTAGTGGTGGGTACTACCCAGTGAATTTTGGGGTGGCCAGCAGCACCCCAATACCATTGTCAGTGCTGAGATCTCCCCGTAGTGACAATGAAAACTAATGACCTTGATGAATGACCCTGGTGGGGCAGGCCCTGTCCGACTGTCCCACAGGATACCCCTGAGGCTGGGAGGACCTACAAGAAGAGCTGTATGGCAAGACCTGACCTGGAACAACAGCGGACAGGGCCCTCCACCCATTGCAAATGCTGTGGATAGACCACAAGCCCAGCCCAAACCTGATTGGTAGTATTTGTGGGGGGCAGGGGTTCGGGGGGTTGGATGACACTGAGGATTGAACTCTAGGACTTGCACTGGTTAAGGCGGCACTTTACCACTAGAGCCATGTCTCCAGTTGTGTTTTGCACTCATTATTTTGAGATAAGGTCTCACTTTATTGCCTGGTCCCCTGTTTCAACGACTATCTGCCTATTTTACACTTTCCATTGTAGTTGGGTTGCTAAGACTATACCATGCTGCCCAGGTGTGCTTCCTTTGAGACAGAGTCTCAACATGTTCATTTGTTTATTTATTTCTCCCTGGAGCTCCTCCTCCTGAACCCAACTTACCCATAGCTGAGATGGGGGATGGGAGGGGGAGGGAGACAGGGTGTTTCTGTGTATGTCTGGGCTGGCTTCACACTCTACTCCTCCAGATCTCATTCTCCCAAGTATCCAAGATTCCAGGCACAAGCTACTGGCACCTGCCTTGATTTGATAGAGTCCCTGGAACCTCAAATCTTTGTGTAGCTGATCCAGTTAAGGAGAGAGCAGAAGTTACACAACAGACTTCCTCTCCCTACCCAACCTCTGTGCAGTGCTAATACCCCAGGTCTTACTTCTGCAGGAAACAGAGGCCAAGATCATAGCTAATGGATGGAAATTCCTACCAGTTCCTCGGTCTGAGTGATTTTCCAGACAGGACTTGTAAAAAGCTTCTCTGAGGAGTCAGAGATGGAAGCAATATTGGACAAAAGGCGGGATTGCATTTTGAACAGTGATGTTTTGTTCTGCATAGGCGTTTTTGCTTGTTTGTTTTGCTTCCATTCATCTTGATTCCGCAGAAATGTCACATTAAAACACTTAGTTGCTGCAATTCTTTGTGTTCCCAACAATGCTGAGCCCAGCCCGTGTAGTGTATCACACAACATCCTGGTATTGGCTTAATGATGTACAATCTGCAGTCCAGGGAGGAACAACGGAGCAAGG
This sequence comes from Megascapheus bottae, assembly GCF_031878675.1. Taxonomy (NCBI): domain Eukaryota; kingdom Metazoa; phylum Chordata; class Mammalia; order Rodentia; family Geomyidae; genus Megascapheus; species Megascapheus bottae. Next base: position 8,990,559 of record NC_143530.1, read on the forward strand.
GAGCCTTCACGGGGGGGCCTTGAACCCCTGCAGTTACAGCAAACCTCCGCCAGGATTGCTCCATGTACACGGTCCTCACAGAAACTCCCAGTGAACAAATGGTTGCAGGATTCTAGCCATCATTCATTCTTTGGCTCACAAAGCATTCCAAGAGTGTGGTTCATAGGAGACAGTGGGAAGAACTCACAGGCAGGCAAGATAGCTCACACACACAGAACCAGCCGTAGACACTGACCCCAGCACCAAGGGGAGACCACAGCAACGGCGGTTCGTTCAATCTGATCTGCGAGGACAGAAGAGGTCCAAACACAAGATTCATTCTCACCCCAAGAGAGAGCTTGTCAAGCGCGGGTCATGCTCCACATTTGCTAACAAGCCTGCCAGTGTCACCATGGTGAGATATGAGCCGAGGATTAGCTCAGCTCATTTCCTTTCATCATTTAGGTAACAATCAAGGGACTTCTTACCCCCTTCATAGCACCGAGAGAGGCTTCATCCGGATGGAAACAATTAATGAAACGTTTCCCACACAACTCCAGGGTTTAACTGACTTTTTTTTTTTTTAACCATCCAGTCTTTCTTTGTTGTTGAGAATTTTTCTTTGTCGGGGAGATTCAAAGACAGAGCAGAAGGGGAAACAAATGTGAGTCTATCAACAGTGATCTAAGTCTCCTTTTGTCAGATGGAAATAGTGAGGGCCAGAGAGGGCTAGTGATTGGTTGAGCTTGTCAGCCACAGCAGAATACTTGTGATAGTAAAGAATTTGTTGGTAATCATGTGTGTGTGTGTGGAGAAGGCAAGTGTGTGTTCACTTTTCCCAGCGCACAGGACACAGTGGCCCCTTTCTTCATTAAGAAATGAAAACCCAGTGTGGTGGTACATGCTTGTCATTCTAAGGCAAAGACAGGAAGATCTCATGTGCAAGACCAGCCTGGGCTGCGTAGTTAGACCCTGTCTGAAAAGAAGAGAAAAGGAAGTCATCAAATAGCAGGGGATACATCCAGTGGCAACAAATGATTCTCGTAACCCAGTATGTGGTCTATGGTCATGATGGTCATGTGGTCTGTGGTGGGAGATAGAGTTCCTGGGAGCTGGTGCCTGGATTCCCTTCTTCAGGGAGTAGGGTTAGCTCACAAGATGCTACACTGTGAGCAGGCCTCTGGCTCTTTCCCCCAACAGCCCTGAGCTCCTGGCAGTTTTAAGTCTGCCCTCTTCTGCTTACTCTCCCCTCCCTGAGAGAGGAAGGGCAGGATGCATACTGGCTTTTAGTTTTTGACTGAAAGGTTCACCACGTTCAGAAATTCTTGACCATTGACCCCAGGACAATTTGCTAAGCAAATTGCTGGCTGTGCCTTCCTACCACTCTTGCTGCCCTAGGCGTGGTGCCTCAACCCTGCAGAAGGTCTGCTGAGCCCAGAGACATCAGGCTCCTGTTGGCAGTACTGTGTATGGCCTCCTACCCTCAGGATCCGCTCATCTTTGCTGAACTCCCCCAGGGGCCCTCCTGTCATATGGCCCTCTGCCATATCTCATGGAACCTTTCTGTAAGTTCTTCCTGTTTCTTCTGCTGCAGGGCAAAGAGAGGATCTTTATCACTGAAACTAGGGGATGCATTGCAAGTATCTGCAAAAGGGAACTTGAGGCAGTGACTCAAAGCCTGCTGAGTTTCTAGAGATGCCCCTCCCCCCACCTCCAGGCTCCACACTTGAGATCTCAGCCAGAGTGCTTGCACTCATCACCACCAGAAATCCAGGTTTCTGTATGATTTGTCTGAATGATTGTTCCTAAAGTTGTCTGGTATCCTGACATTAATTTATCTTTGAAAAATGAGGTCATTGACTAGGAGTTTGGCCTAGTGGTAGAGTGCTTGTCTAGCATGCACCAAGACCTGGGGTTCGATTCCTCAGTGCCACATACACAGAAAAGGCTGTAAGTGGTGCTGTGACTCAAGTGGTAGAACTTTGCCTCTTCCGGCGGCTTAATTTATTTATTTTTTGCCACCCTAGGGCTTGAACTCAAGGCTTGAGCACTGTCCTTGGGCTTTCTCAAGGCTGAGACTAAAGAAGTTCTCTTCTATCTCCTTCCCTTTTCTTTCTCCACTCTGATGAGATCAGAGGCCCCAGCCCCAGTCTATTTTGTGCAGTGGGGCTGGGTTATTCTCCCAAGCGCCTATCTTTTCTCCCTGTTGGGTAAACGAGAGGAAAAGCCCAGCAAGCAGTACACTGTCCACAGTGAGCAGCGCTCAAATCTCCAATGTCTTCTCCACACTGTATTTTCAATTACCTTCTAACACACCTTCAGGGAGCTCAGCCAAGTGGGAGGATTAGTAAAATAATGAGTTTAAATTATTTAAGCTTTTCTTCCCCCCCTTCCCATCTTTATTCTGTCGTGACAATATTGAATGTAATCCGGGTCCAGATGTGCTGGACGATACATGACAGGTTATGGCTAATAAGTGATCTCATTTGCAAATTAATATGCAAATTCCCCTGGAGCTGAGGATTGCAAAGGTTTGAGCTGGGGAGAGGGAGAAGGACTGTGCCTAAGGAAGAAGCAGGGACAAAGAAGAGAGAAATCTATATGGGAATTTTTGTCTGTGACTTGCCAGTATGATAGTAGCCTCCCTGTGTGTGCTAATGCTGCTCTCTGCAGGGAGGCAAAGCGTCTACGCTGGCCAGGAATCAGCCCCATTTTATAGATGGAGAATCTGAGACCTTAGGCTTCCTAGCATGTTGGGGGCAAGCCTGTGGCTATAAACCAGAGGATCAGACTCCCTGCACCAGAAGGAAGTCAAGAAATCTGTCTTTTTCATGGAGAGTAGCACAAAAGAGGGACTTCCAAAGGCTAGAAGAATCGAGAGGGAAGAATGGAACAAATATAGTCACTATATCCAATGCATTGTCCATATGTGAAAGGGATCTGGTAAATTAAGGGTGTGGATAGGTGGGAGAGTGCGGGGGAGAACCAGGGAAGGGGTGACATTGATCCAGATGCATTGTTCTTATAACTTGAACCAAAACCCCTTTGCACAATTACTTCAAGGTAATTAATAAAATACAAAGAGGGACTCCCTTTGACTCTTAAGTAATGCAATTACTTAATGACCACGTCTGTCAAATCTTGTACCCGGAACACAGTGAATGTTAAATAACTTCCTAAAGAAGTGAGTTGTGTGCATCCTGAGACTGAGCTCTCTCCTCCCCAACTGAGGCTTGGATAAAGTTCCTTTCCTGTCATCTCTCTGACCCTGCAGTCCCTGTCCCCCGCCTTGACTTTAGCTGTGGGATTGAAAGTTGAAAGGGAGCATAGATATTGTCCATTCTAAATGACCCCTGTTGTGGACTATGAGCTCAGGAGGTCTGGAGCCCTCTATTCAGGGTCTGCTCTTCCTTGAGATGGTGCCTACCTATCTAAGCAACCTCCTCCTTTTTTTCACACCATTTTACTTCTACAGTGCTCTGTGTGACCTATGCTGCTTCTTTTCTTTTTCTTTCTGGATCTTCCCTGTTTCTTTTGCTGAAACAATCTATCTCTTCCTTCGGCTTGTCTTCCTCACCTTTCTAGTGTCAAACCTTGACCCCAACATCCCCTCTTCCAAGAAGGCTCCCATGACATGTTCACCTTTGGAATTCCTGCACAACCCATACTTCTCCCATGACTCCCGATTCTGGAGAATCATTGCTTCTCATTCATTAAAAAAAGAAAATATCCCCTCTAGCACAGGCTTCTCCATGAGACAGAATACCATGAGTGTTCCTGCTCTGTGCTGATCTTTGTGCTAAGACTAGCATAGGCTTTTGTCCTGTAGGTCTGATTCATCATCAACTTCACAGGAATGATGGGAAAATTGCATCCCTCAGGAGATTTGAGGAGGGCAGGGGGTAGAGACCCACACAGCTGCAGAGTTTGCAGGAGAGAGGGGTGCTAAGCCTCCTCCATCTGTCTGGCACACGCTCTGTTTCCCAGGACAACTCCTTTGCTTTCAGTCAGGGGGCTGGTGGATTGCATCGTCAGCAATCAGCAATTCAGGAATTGCCCCAGCCCATTTTGAAGATGCTCGAGGAAAAGTAAAATGGGAAAAGGCAAGTATTGGGATAGCTGCAGATGGCCTAGAACTAGTAAGGAGAGACAGGACATAGTTCTTTGTCTACAAGCAGGGCCCAGGGACTGATGCCTGCCTTGCTTCATTAGGCAAGGTTGTCTCACAGGAGCCCTGTTCCCTTAATCGGTTAATCTTCCTGTTGGTTTCTTCAGTGCTATTTACCCTCTCGTCTTTCCCCTTGTCTGGGCTGCAGTTGTTGGCTGTCACTGTAGCTGTGGCTCAGATTCTGAGGCTGTCGGGGGTGGGAGGAGGGGGACTCTGGGATGAAGGGATAGTACATAGGATAGACTGCCAGAGCTGGAGCCGAAGGCAGGGAGGAGGGGCTAGGGAGATTGGCAGGCCACCTTGTCCAATGCGATGGCATCAGCTGCTCATGGCTACTTCCAGCTGCCTTTGTAATTGAAGTTCAGTGAAAGTGAAACTTCAGGTGCTCAGGCTTGCACTGTTTGCACTGATGATGATCGTGAGCGGGCACTTGGGCAAACAGAACTTCTACCACTGCCGGGCACTTGTGGTGACTACTAACTACTGTCATCCCGGCTACTCAGCAGCTGGGACCTGAGAACCACAGTTCAGAGCCAGCCCAAACAGGAAGATCTGTGAGGCTCTTCTCTCCAACCAACCAGCCGTAAACCAGGAGTGAACCTGTGCTTCAAATGAACGAATGCCAGCCTTGAGTGCAGAAAGGCAAGGGACAGAACCCATACCCGGAGTTTAAGTCCCAGTACCAGCACAAAAATCAAATGAAATAAACATTTTCATCATCATCAAGTGGCAGGGGATCTTTATCGGCAACCCCTGCTCAAGGCGTGATCTTTACTGGGGCTTGGTCCATGTCCAGTAAGAGCCACCCCAATCACAGGCCATTGACGTTAAAAGCCAGCCAGCCAACCCAGACAGTGCCATTGCTTCCAAAATGAAATGCAAGACCATCTCACGGAGCACATCAGCACAGAGGAGAGAAGACCAGGAGAAAGGAAGGGAGGAGAGGAGACTCCAAGAGCTAGGGAGGACGTTCAGGAGGCCCAGTCTCCAAGGTGCTCACAGACTCCAGGTCACGTGGCTCAGTGTTTCTACAGACAAGGACACTTTTCTCCACTGTGCCCATTGTGCAGATGAAGACATTTGGCTTCCAGAGGGCTTCGGGAACTAGGTCGAGGCTGTCCTGTCCTTGCCAAACACCAGAACAGATACTGAAGTGTGCGGTGGATGGCACAGGCAGCAGGCACTCTGTGCAGACTGTGAAGTGAGCAGCAGAAGCGATTTTCTGACTGAGAACTGAAAGCCATTTTGCAGCAGAAACAGCAGGTGAGACAGCGGAATGGCAGGAAGCGGAGTGGAGGAGAGCAGAGAGAAAGATCCAGATAAGACCAAGATGGAGACAGGGCAGGTACAAACCACCTGCAGTGGGTTGGGGGGGGGGGTCACCTTCCAGGTCGTTCTAAGCACAGGTGATGGGGGAAACATCAAGTAGATGGTGATTTGTGTGGTGCTCCAGAGTCCAGCTGGTACCGGATGACAAGGCCACCAGGCCTAAGGTGGTGGATAGTGGGGCCAGCTGAGCAACTCCCAAGTTGAGATTCCCCCCTGCGGGTATTTAAGGTGCTCTCCACAAAACCCACCTTGGTGGCAGGTTGGGTAGCAGTCCCGTTATCCACAGTCAGATCTTGACTATTTTCCTTGCTTAAAAATTCTTTTGAGGAAAAATGGATGCTTATTACATCACCATCTGCACTCCAGATGATGCTGGGGGACTGCAGGGATTTGTACCGGAAATACAGTTCTGTCCTCTTTTGACATCCTCTCATTAATACTTTCACTTTTGTAGTTGCAGTGATGCAAGGAAGACATTATGACCCAGGACATGCACCGTACATGTGTGCGCACACACACACACACACACACACACACACACACACACTTTTCCCAACCAGTATTGTCATGAAGACACATAGGCACATTCCCTCTTTGCTTGTTATGTCTTCCCTGTGACTTTCCCTTCACTGGAACCTCCTAAATTGATCCCGCCCACCGTTCGGGGGCTTCTACCTGCAATTTAAGACAGATGCACGGATCCTGATGAATCGCATAAAACCTCAGGCTACCTTTCCCTCTCCAGGTGGGCTCTGCTTGCGTGCTCTTCTTGCATGTTCTGCATAGACTCCAGGGTAGGGTGTCTGTGGAGGGTTTCTGAAGCATTTCAAGAAGAAATCTTACAGCTTCTTCTCAGATAGTGATACAACTGGCTTCCACCCACAGGACAATCTGTTCTTTGCTTGCACTGGAAATTGTGTGAGTTAGGACAATGGGAAGAACCCTTAGAGAGAACCTGGTAAGGCCCACAATCACAGGGCCCTGACACTCTTAGCTACAAGCCTCCATATTTAGGGTCAAATTCTTAGTCTCATTTACATTTAAAAAAAATGTCAGAGAAGCCAGATAACTATTTAAATTCACATGGTAGACAAAGCTAGGCTTATTTTGTTATTGGTTTGGCCTTGACACTGGAATTTGAACTCAGGGCCTTTCCTTTACTTGGCTTCTAGAGGCAAACTCTTCACAAGAACTTCTGAGATAAGCCCAGCTCCTGGGCACAGATGAGTAGAAGACATTGTAAAAGCAGATCTCTCACTGCCATGGCTGTGCCATCTGAGCACACCTCTCACTTCTCTGGACCTTAGCCATTCCAGATGGAAAGCGCAAGTGTTAATAATGTGCCTTCTGTGGTCTAGTCTAGCCCCCTTCTCTTCTATCTCTGCAGCTTCACCAGCAGCCCTCTTGGGATATCTACCCAGGTCACAAGTCTCTGGAGATCAAATTTCCCTTTGGGGGAAACGAGATTTTTGTCCTTGTCATCCCCCTTGACTAATATTGACCAAATGTCCACAAGCACTTTGCAGACTCTGGCCTTGCCCCTTGCCAGTTTCCATGGCCAAGAGGAAAGACAGGTACAGGGATATAGACTCATCACCTTTGACCTTTCCCACCTTCCTTGTGAGATTAATCAGAGCATGGGCCAAGGGAGCTGAGTGTGGATGAAAGTTGGGAGGAGAGAGATGATCAAATCTTTGCCAGAGGTCTTATGGAACAACAGAAAACAAAGTCCTAAAAAATTAGGATTTGTACTTAGAGATTGGAAAGTTCAAAACTCAGTTGTGTTGCTTACGAGCTTTATATGTAAGAGTCAATTCATCAAGATCACTGATGCCCTCATTTATACAGCGAGGGAGTCCCTGGCATATGGAGCTGCTTTTTGATGTATAAATATACATTTGATTACCTGTTGAATAGCAAACATTCAGTAACCAAGCTTTGAGCCATTGTAGTCATTAAAACATTTTTTTCTTAATTACATGTGACAGAAACTGACTGGCTAAGGTAAATGAAAAAGGGACTTTATTTTTCCTGAGCTATTGTGAGATTCTGCAAACAAAGTCAAAGGAATAGCCAACCACCAGGAGGTAGGAGGGAACAGATAACAAACAGGCTCGGCTGAACAGCAGCATGCTACCTCTGTGTGACAGAGCTGGGGTTTGTTCCTGTTGCTCATTTAGGACTAGCAATACGTGGTAAAAGATTTAAAAATAATGAAAACAAAATACTTTAAAAATATAATTATAAGGAGGGTAAGACAGAGGAGCTTGCTACATTATTTTCTTACGAATAATGTGATGTACAAGTTAGGATTTCTATCTCGATGCTGATTTTTCTTTAAGTTTGGGAACAATTGCTTACTTTGGGATCATAACAGTTTGAAAGACCAAACTAGGCAAATGTCAGTCTCAGAAGTAGCTTAGTTAGAAAAGACGACGCTAGAGAAATCTGGCCACTGATTGACGAGCCCTCAAAGGTTATCATTGATGGGTTGTTTTTAAGAAGCGTGTTCAATGAAGCAAGTTATCTCTGATGGATTAGATGGGGACCGCTTACCACGGATTGATTAAACAACGTTAAAACTGGTTCTGCAAAGCAATCTATCTCTGGCTAGAAGCATGAGGACTTCATTTTTAAATCATAGTTGATGGTTTAAAATGATCAATTAAAGGATTTGTGTTTCCAGATTGGAAAACACCCAGTAGATGCCTGGCATAAGAGATCCAAAGTGAGATGGATTACTGTAAATTTCCAGAGCTCTGCACACAAGGAGACAATTCTAAAGGCATCCACCAAGAATGCAAGTCATTACAAAGTAGGAAGAATCAAGGCTTTCCAGAAACAATGGGAAGCCAGGAAGCAATGGACATTGTTAAAAAATAAATAAATTCTGACAGAAAACTACCTTCAATATAGACTTCTATGCCCAACCCAACTATCACCCACATGTAAATGAAGACTAAGATATCTCCATTTCAAACACTTTACTTTGCTTGGATCATTTCTAAGTAATATTTTAGGAAAGAGGCTTGAGCAAAAAGGAAGTGAAAATGTACACTCAGTAGGAAATCTATTTCTAAAGTTGGGCAAAGAAAAGGATGATCCGAGAATGAGAACCATACAGCCACCAGAGAACAATTTATCCAGATGTGTGACCCATGCATGACATGTTGAGGGATTTGTGTGTGATCACACATCAGTGAGACCCCTGCTGCTTTGCTTCTTTTTGGTCTCCAAATCAATTTTCCTAATGGGTATAACCCTGATTCTTATCTGATGTAAATTTATCTTAACTATGTTCTCTGGTTTGGAATGTGACCAAAATGCTACTTACCTCAGTTTCCCTTGGAAGCCTTTAATAGGAACTCTGTATGCCTGTTGCTCAGTTTAGGAATAGATACATAGGTGGTAAAAAGTAAATATAACTTTTTTTTGTTAAGGTGGTAGAGAACTGAGCATGGTAGGGCACACTTATAATTCTAGCACTTGGGAAAGTTGAAGCAGAGGATTATGAATTTGTAGCCAGCTTGGGATATATAATGACTCCTGTCTCAAAATAAAATACAATCAAATAAAAACCCAAGGTGATAGAATGTTTACTCAGAGTGTGAGGGACTGGCAATTATTGGGTAACACGGGGGCTTTTCAGGTCCTTTGGTCTCTCTGTATTTGCAGAGAGCTGGCTCCAGGATTTTCTGTGGCTGTGCCAGGCCACAGTGGTACAGTGTTTGCATAAAGCCCACCCACATCCTCTGTAATTTCATACCAAATACAATGCCAGTATTATATAAGCCATTGTTCTACTGTGTTGTTTAAAGAATAAAGACCCGGAAAATAAAACAAAACAAGAAGTTTTTGCATATTGAATCAACAGATGCAAATGTTTCCAAATATATTTGATCTGCCTTTAGTTGCATCCACAGAGACATACACACACACACACACACACAAATCCCACAGATACCGAGAGCAGACTATGGGTTATTTCTTGATATTAAATAAACTCATAATGATCCCTCAACTTGTCACCAGGTTTTACTGCTCTTCTGTGTGTAGGATTCACTTTGCAATTTTAAAAAATCTGCATCATCTTTTGTAAATAAACGCGCCGTGGTGCTTACTTACCATGCATCTTTCTGAAGGCACATTAGCTAAAGTACTAAAGACCTCCTCAGCAAAAATCCTGAAGGGTTAAGATGAACAGTTGTACTTTTATCTTTCTGCTGCAGCTGAATGTCATTTTATAAAATTAAAAAATTTGATTTACGATTTTTTAAATCTAAACATGATGAGACACTTTTTAATTTTGTTGATTGTACTGCACATTTATTCTTCTCTCTGTCTCTCCCGTCTCTGTCTCTCCCTCCCTCTTTCTATCTCTTTCCATTTCTCTCTGGCCCTCTCCTTTTCTCATCTCATCTCTGTCTCTGTTCTCTCTCTCTCTCTCTCTCTCTCTCTCTCTCTCTCTCTCTCTCTCTCTCTCTCTCTCTCCCCCCTCCTCACCTCCCTCCACTCTCTCTTCACCACTGCCACCACCACCACCACCACCATCACTTTTTAGTAACTGTTGTATCAGAAAGCATGGAAGAATCTGTCTTTACCACCAAATGACAAGAAGCAGTGTGAACAGAAAGGATATAGAGTTTACGTGTTCCCCCCACATGCCCCAGGAAAGTAGTGGCTCTAACCCAAAGCACACTGAGAGGGAATTCTGGGAGCTATAGTTCCACTTCTCTAAGATGCACACTATAATACCACGACAATACCCCAGGCCACTAGAAATGCATGTGCTAAGGGAGAGAGGTGGGAAATAGTATGTTGATCTGGGCAGTCAATGGATATGTCTGCTTTTAATAGTTCCTTTACATAAGCCAGCCTTTTCCACCCTGGAAAACTGCCACAGGACACATTCTAAGATCTAACCATCTCCTCCAACTGGATTTTCTCTTTCATCTCTCTGGCTCCCGCAGCCTTTGGCCTTATTTCTGGTTTTGACTCTAGAACATCCTCGTATTGTTGACCTCTTCTTGGTCCCACTTTCACACCCCCTGGCTTTGCTCTCCAGTACCTGGCTTCAGGCTTTCCTGGAGGACCTCAAAGATGACCAATTGGCAAAGCAGCAGGAGCTGCACTCCACCAGCTCTGTTGGCGACTAACCCCAACCAAAAAGATATGCAAATGAGTCGTGCAGAGGAGTAATGATGAAGACACTCACAACGAAGTCATTTGTCATTCATGACTTTCAATTTCTTTTTATGCTGAGTCTAGATCACTAAGAATGAATCCTGCTGCCTCAAAGCTACTCCAGGGAATCTGGGGGTAGAAAGCGCTGTGTGAGTCATGGGTTAAAAAAAAATCCTGCAGCCTTTAGAGACCTAATGTGAAAATAGTCCACTCCTACCTCCCCCAAATGGCTTGCTTGCATCTGCTCATTAAACATCTATAATTACACCTTCGAGTTGTTTTCATTTGCAGTTCTTTAATTGAGAATGTGAATGCCTCTTTCTGGCTATGATTTATAATCTCAATTTCCTTGAGTTGGCATTTTCTTCTCAGTTCTTTTGATCTTTTATTTTGGGGATATCAACCTTCAATATTTTATCAAGTCTTCACATATTTTGGACAGCAAATATTTCTGATTATGCTTATCAAATATATTTTCTCTTCACTGTTGACTTCTTTCTGATGTTTGTTTTATTGCTTTTTATTGTGAGAAAGTCCTTGGTTTTATGGGTTTCAACACATCTATCATGTTTCTGATGGTATCCTCCATTTTTAATATTCATAAATTTGTTTTCTCCCACAGCAGAGATAAATATTCTGATTTTTATTTTCTTCTAGGTAATTTTTTATGGACTGGACTTTTATATTTATCTTGGATCCATTGGAGTCTGTAAAGAGTAATATTAAAGAGTCTGGCCTTTGATGTCAAGAACATATGAGTTCAAATTCTATTTTTTTCTCATTACCTGCTATGCGACCTTGGAAATAAATCATTTTGTCTTCTCAGAAGCTTTTCTCAGATTAGCCCACCAAACTGCCTTTTCTTTCATAAATGCTTCCAATTAATGAAATATAACACATAAAGGAAGAGAATATGAATGCTCAACTGATTAACTTTTCTAGATTATTTCTCCATTAGTATTTACTCTTCCAATTGGATTCTACTGTAAGCTGGAACCAGGGAATTTTAACACTGACAGTATTAAACCTCACATGTCCGAGCACACTGCTCTCACAGCTGTCTCAGGGAATACCAAGAAGAAAGTATTTGGAGATTGACCAGTTAAGATGGCAACCGCAAGTGGCTCTAAACAAAGGGCTAACTCACCATGACAGGGTACCCAGGGTGAAGAAAGAGTAGGGCAGAGGGAGTCAAAAATTGGGACTTGAAGTCCAGTAACTAAGAATCAGAACTACAAACATTAGGCAGAAATGATGATGAAAACAAATCGAAAGAGGCAGAAAGCTGCCAAGATTGGTGGTTTGGCTTGGAGCATGCTCGATGGTTGAAGATGTGTTTCTAGGGACACGACTTTGAGGAAGTGATTGGATGGTGGGGGCTCTGAGTCGCCAGATGGCTTCCGAGAGATGTTGGAAATGTTAGGAGCTAGGACCTGATGGAGACCATAGGTCACTGAGGTCATGTCTTTAAAGGACATGCATGTGATCCCTTGACCCTTTCCTCCATGCCTCTGCCTACTGTTTGTCCTGGCTGAGCCACTTTGATCCATGACAAACCATCCGTCAGGACATCCTGTCTCAACAAGCGCAGGCCCAGAAACAGCTGAGCCAACAACTGTGTGTGGATGAACAACCCCCAAAATGTAGGCCTAATGAGAGTTGATATTTTTTTCTCAGGTTTTGGGGCACTGAGACATACAACTGGCTAAAATGGTTGGTGGTTGAGCGTGCCATGCCCACAATACCAGGTGTCATGGAGGGCAGGAGACTGAGGCTAAAGATGGCCATGGCAAGTCCAGATGTACTTTCTTTCCTGGCAGTATTCCTAGGCATGAGATAGTGTGGGTTCTTCTCTCTCTCTCTTTCTCTCTCTCTTCCTCCCTCCCTTCTTCCCTCTCTAGACCTTAATGCCTTCTCTCGCCATTAAATATGTACAATGCTATTTGAATAAATCCCTTATAGTGCACGTTGCAATTCAATTTTTTTTCTTTCTTATCATAAACGAGCTCTTAGTTTTCATTTTATTTTGTGTGTGCAACAACACAATTGATTTTTTTTTGGAGACTGCATCTTATACCCTGCAACTCCCAAGAATTCATTTATTGCCTCTCATAATTTTTTGGTTGATTTCTTTTGATTTTCTAGTTCACTAGTAAAAAGGAATATTTGCCTTCTTTACCCCCATTTATTTATGTGTCTCAGAGTCTTTGTTCTCTAGCAGCTGCCATAAGCTCTGCCAGTACTACATTGAACAATCTGTGCAGAGGTTACGCTGGCTTTGTTCTGCTTTTGTCTTGGCTTTAAGGAATGTCTCCAGTGTTTTCCTTCTTCCAACTTGTATAATGTAATTTCCATCTAAAACTTAGTAGGTATAGATTGAAAGGAGATGTCATCCATGTAATCGTCAATCATTTAATTAACTTAATATAAAGGATCTATTCATTCAATCTATATAATCTACATTAATTGCATACAAATAGATTTTTTTCAACATGCCAAAGGTTAGTTCTGATCATATTAAGACAACATAATGACAGTATCTTCCTACTAACATGACTAATTATATGGAGATTTTCATTGCTCTCTGTCAGCCTAGAATTCTGATTAAACTTGGGTTGGACTTAGTAAATAAAATATGAATATTAAGAGAATTGTAAATTTCCCATAACAAAAGAGAACATCTGTTTTTCAGTGAATTTTAGATTCTTAGAAGTACATAGCACTGCTGTTGCTAGTGTTATATCTGTAATCCTAGCTATTCAAAAAACCGATCTGAGGTTCAAAGCCAGCCAGGCCAAAAAGCTTGTGAAACTCTTATATTTTCAAGTTTTATCAGCAATCAGTCAAAAGTGGAGGTGTGGAGCCAGCCCAGGCAGAAAAGTTCATGAGATTCTTATCTCCAATGAAATACTTAGAAAAAGGCCAAAGTGGTGCTGTTGCTCAAGTGATAGAGCACTAGCTTGGAATACAGAGTCTCAGGGCCAAAGCCCAGGTTAAGAGCTGCAGCCCCAGTACCACCAAATAAATAATAAATAAAGCCAAATGACAGCATGAGAGGCAGAGTTCAAGTCCCAAGACTGATTCCTACACACAAAAATGACACCAAAGTATTCTAGGAATCTATTTACAGTAAATTCTTTGTAGGGGATAAATCTTTAATCTCTTATTCAGTTTTTTTGTTAGTTTAGTCAGATTCTGCTTCTTTTCTCCTTATTTCTTGAAATTTTACATTATATATATATATGTATGAAGTAGGTACTTCCAGTTACATTGTCAACTTTCTTGCCCTATCATGAGAAAAATTGCCCTACCAAATTATGACTACAAGAGAAAGGTATTTTCTTTTCAATTGACTGACATTACTAATAGTATTTGAAGTTAAGATCAATTCCTTATGTATGTATTGTTTTCCTGCAGAACCAAGTATATGGTATCTGTTTGTTTGGTTTGTTTGTTCAGGCACTATCACCAAGTGCCTGAAACAGGGAACTGCATAAAGAAAAGAGATTTACGTTAGTTAACACCTCTTGTCTAAGTTCAAGAGGGTCCACGTCATGATGACCTTTCTGCTGGAAGAGTCCTGAGGTGCCATAGGAAAACAGGGTAAGAGAGAAGAGGGATGTGTGTGTGTGTGTGGTCTCCTCCTTCTAAAGCCAGTCATGAGGCTGCAACCTGATTCACCTTATTTCAATCTATTTCCATCTCAGAGACTCCATCTGTATCTCCCACAGACAGATTCTTTGTATCTCTGATGTCTCCCACAGAAAGGGCCCATCTTTCACTGTGCTGATAGGGACTGAACAGAGCCCATACTGAGACCCTGGACAACACATGCCAGACTCATCAGCAGCAAAGCAGACAGAAAGAGACTCTGGAGTGACTTTCCGCAGAAATAATAAACTTTGCAAAGTTGTCCTTTCCTCTTTTGATTTCTATCCAGACGCGTCTTATTGTTTCTGAGTCTGAACAACATTGTCTCATTTTTAATGATTTCTGGTGCTTTTTATTTTAAAGTCAACTCGATTAAGATCATAAAACAGCACAATTTTTAAAGATAATGAAAAAAAAAAGTTTTAAGCCCAGGAAAAATAGATGTGTTAAGTGCTGATAATGGTTAGATATTTGCAATAAAGTGCTAAAAACATTAATCTTTATATCTTGCTATGGTCTCTCCAAGGATGTGCTTAATTTTTTGATGGTGCTTATTTTATGTGATTAGGTGTTGATATGATAAAAGTAGAAATATACTGGCTTCTTCTAAAGTCTCTGTGCTTTCTACTCTCTCTACTTGGTTTATAAGCTCTTGTTTCTTTCGGCTTCTTGGAAAGGTCTCTGTGCCTGAGAGTGTTTTTCTCAAGGCTGTGCCAGCCAGCTAGAAAACAACAGCTCCTTCAGCTTTCCACAGAAGTCCTTAGTCTCACAATGGGAGAGAGGGGGTTGGCTTTATTTCAGTTATTCTGACATCTTTTTTTTTTCTTGCTGGCTGGTACTGGGTTTGCACTCAGGGTCTGCCTGGATGCTGTGCCAGAGCTCACCCCGCTTCTCCCACCAAGGCTAGCAATCTACCACTAACCCACAGCTTCATGTATGGCTTTTTAACTTTTAACTAGTTAATTGAAGTTTGCTGGGGGTTGCAATGTATCCTGGGGAGGAATAACTCCAGGCAGAGGGCTAGTAGCATCACCAGTCATGTTAGCGGGCAAACAGTGCCTCAGTATCGTGGGATGTATTGAAGGAAGAGCTGGAAACACATCCTCTTGCCCATGGCCACCACAGACACTGGATCCAAGTTGAAAAGGCTCAGCTGGCAGACAGCCTCCACTTCCTAATGTATTGGGGCTGGTGGCAGGGGAGACACCAGCCACCACAACGCACGGCAGTCATTACTGAAAACCTTCAGCCTGGGTTTGTCCATTTGTGTGTGCATAAAGTAACTGTAGGGGCCAGGAGTTTGGCCTGGTGGTAGAGTGCTTGCCTAGCATGCATGAAGACCCGGGTTCAAGTCCTCAGTACCACATACATACAAAAAGCCAGAAGTGGTGCTGTGGCTCAAGTGGTAGAGCTCTAGCCTTGAGAAAGTCCAAGGACAGTGCTCAGGCTCTGAGTTCAAGCCCCAGGACTGGAAAACAAAATGTAACTATAATGACTTGGCCTTTTATTTGTCTTTAAAAAATGTTTTCAGCTTAGTTTTACTTGAGTCTCCACTTATCTCTTGTTATTTTCATTTACAAATCCAGTAAATTTTAAATAAGAGATTCCTTTCAATGCGTCTGTTGGATAAGGATCCATTTATTTAAATGGAGCACGTTTAATTCATCTCACTGAGCAAGTTTAATGTACACACTTAGCTAAACTTACTAAATATTCAAACTGTATTTACAGTGCTAACATTTTATTTCCTCTAAAGCCTTCAAATATATTTGGCCCTCACAAGAATAGCTTCCGAATGTTCAAACAACTGGAGGGAGCTTGTTAACCACTGGCTAACCTTGGAATCTTGACTAAACTTCGTTAAGTGATTTTTACTCAACTTTTAAAACCATAGGCCCCCCAAAAATCAGCCATGAGTTTCAAATCGGTTTCCTTTAACAAATACATTTCAAGGAAGTTTAAAAAAAGAGAGAAGGGCTGGGAGTTTGGCCTAGTGGTAGAGTGCTTGCCTAGCATGCATGAAGACCCTGGTTTGATTCCTGGGAATCACATACATAGAAAAAAAGCTGGAAGTAGTGCCGAGGCTCAAGTGGTAGAGCGCTAGCCTTGAGAAAGTCCAAGGACAGTGGTCAGGCCCTGAGCTCAAGCCCAGGAATGGCAAAAAATAAAAATAAATCTGGAAGACACATTGAAAACTCCATGTTCTTATGGAGACCATCCTATTAACATCCCTACCGTGCTATCTCAGTCTTCCGGGGTTTTGTTTCCCAGTCACATCGGAGGGAGAAGTGGGCATGGTTTGGATAGGGTACATGAGTCGGCAGTGGTTGAAGATGGATGGGTAGTGCATTCATGGACCTCATTAAACTACACCGTACATTTTGGTAACTGCTAGAAACTGCATAATAATCTGTGCTTTCAATAGTGAAATGTGAGTTTTTCAATGAATGAGTGAGACTACCTAAGATGGCATCTTTTCAGAAAGATTCTAAACTCATTAATTACAAAAATGCATTTTTAAAAATTGCTCCCAAAGTAAGAATGCTAGGAATTAGGTTTTTATTCTTGACATGTCTTCTAGAACTACTCAGGGTTGCAAAACCACTCACCACTACCACCAGAGCTGAAGCTTGAAAATCAGCCAGATTGCTTTACAGCCTCCCCTTGAGGGACTCTAACCTGGAGCCCAAGCTGAGCATGACCTCCCTGTGGGAAAATCCCCTCAGGGTTTAGCTCTGGACACTCAGCCTCATCTCCCTGGGGGCCCGTCTCAGGAGTCAGTGATGGTGATGGAAAATCAGTACTTGCCACGCATTCTGAGGGATGCAGACGCTGCTGCTTTGTCCTCACATGGAGAGTCACTAGAAAAAGTGGAGTCCTTCCTCAAAAGCATCCGAGTTACCAGGTCAATAAGCAGGCTCATTAGTCTCTTCCGTAGGCTAAAGTCGTTCAATGCCCTGACTGCCGGCTAGACACAAAACAGTGGCAGTCCCAGAACAAGCTCGTGGATAGACTTCAAATGGTGATGACAGTGGTGGGCAGGTTCTCCTGTTCACTTGTGGTTTTGCAGCCCTCATCCTGGGCTCAAACCACACCTTCCACAAGAGTAAAGGCTGCACTGCACAACTTTCTCAACCCATTCAGCTTCCTCCACTGTGGATTGGTCTTGTTTTCCCCCTATCTTAAGCCATTTTCAACTCTGGAAACATTTTGTATGCAAGTTTGTAGGGTCCTGAGAGACTTCAGAGTTGCATAGTAACATGACCAGAGCTGTTAAGTTCCACAGCTGGAGTGGGAGCCTGGAGCCTAAGGGAAATAAATCTTCAGAGAGGAGGTGTTTCTTAGGTGAGCCTCAAGGGAGGAATAGAAGAGTGGATGAGGGGTCAGAAGGTCAGAGAGTCTGGGATTTTCAAGGTTTCTAGAATGTCCAATGGGAGTGAACCCGGGGCCAGTGGAGGAAGGAGAAGAAAGGCTGGGCACACACTGAGATGTGGATATCTTTCCACGCCAGTTTTAGGGGTATTGACTTTTTTGTCTGAAAAGATTTAAGGCCAGTTAGATACATGCATGGAAATTAAATCTTAAATGTAGAAGTAAGCAGTACAAATTGCAAACCAAAACAGGAGCAGTACGATAACATCCTGAAAGAATTTCACATTGGGTCACAAAAGGTCCCTTGTCTGCCAGAGACTGGCTGTGAATTTGGCTGCTGACTTTTGAGCAGTCAGAGAGCCCAGGAGGCTCAATTCATCACTTGATTCACAGAGCTTGTAAGATAAAAGGACTCCAGCTAGTTGAGAAGAACACAGCAAGTATTGGCTCCGGAAACAGAAATTTCTCCCATGGAACCGCTGGGAGGGGGAGAGAGAGAAAGAGGAGGGCTACTACTCCAAACAAATTCAGCCTATCAGAGGAGATCTTGTTTCTCTGAAAAATGATTCTTTTGGGTAGAGATTGACAAAGCAGACAGGAAGATGAGGCTTAGTCACCATCTTCTGCCCTTGGTGTGGGAGTCTGGCAAGCCAGCTTGTCCAGCCAGGCCATTTTATGGATCATTTTGTCTTGTCAAGGAATTGGTTGATTTGTTCCCAGAAACAAAATTGTAACCAAGAACTAGATGTCTCTGGAAAGAGAAGTGGTCACCAGCCAGGCAAAGATTTCATAAGCATGCTCAAAGATAAGGGATCTCTAAGACAGAAGACAAATGCCTCAGCTAGGAAGTTAAAGGAGTGCTTAGAAATCAGCCTGGATTCTTGTGTGCAGGGTTGTTTTAAAGGCTGGTACAGAGCCTAAAACAGAAGTAGCTTTGGCGGTTGGTGATGATGAGAAAAGCTGTCCATTTGTGTTGCAGATATATTAGGAGTGATGTTTCTGAGGGAATTTAGGAAGTGGAGCAGTGGTGTTATATATAATTATTATATTACATATGTAATATTAATGTACAATGCACATATTACATGAGATTATACATCATGTATTCACTATATGAATATACTATATACACCACACATGTTAATATATGTCATATGTATTATATAACAAGAATATTATATACAGTGCATTATATGTGGAATGCTAAATATACAGTATATGTTAATATGCTATATACACTATATATTGTAAAATATACAAATATGTTATATATGTTTATATAATCTTTAATATATCACATATTATATACTATTAACATAATATATTAAATATGTTATATGAATATAATATATACTAAATTATATTATTCTATATGATATATAATATATAGTATGTTACATAGTGTATATATAATACACGTGATTATATAATGTTATATATACTATACAATGTATATATACTATATAATATATTACTATAGCACTATTATACATAATATAAAACTGTAGATGATACATATATGTATATTTAATCTGATTAATTTTTTATTTCAAATATTAAGTTCTGTTTTCTTGGAGTTTGGTCTCTTCTTACAGTTTCTGAAGGCATCTACTTTTTCATTACCACATACATGGATTCTTTCTATAGATAAATATGCTTTCCTGTGTGTCCTCAAACACAGCCCACTGGGTGACTCACACAGGAGTCCTGCCCAGGAAGTGGGTGGGCTGCCTTATCACTCAGCTGGGAGCCACTCCTCAATGGGAGGAAGGAGCAGGGCTGAGTCCCCTGGTACCCTCTCCCTGCCTTTACCCTGTGTGCAGAAATGGCAACTCTTCCAAGTGACAGAGCAATAGATTTTCCCTGACATTCACTTTCAATTTCCCATCTGGCCACAGGCTACCCTGAGGAGACTTTAAGAAGGACTGGATCACAGATTCTACTCAAAGCCTGGGCTGTGGGTTGCACCAGCCTAGAAATCGATGAAAAGAAATGGAGCTCCTCTTTTTTTATTTCTTAAATGACCCCTGTTGGGCGTGGGCTCACAAGCCTGCTATCCCCAGCCCAGTGGTCCAGGCTGGGCAGAAATGTGCCTTTCATGGATGACCTGTGAGTGCAGGGTTGGGGGGATCTAAGGAATAGAGAGTGCTGAGAAAGCACAGGGATGGTGGTAATGGGGGAGGAGGAGACACAGAGCCAACCTCAAGGCTGAACCTCTGGGGGTTCAGTCATCCAGTCCCTACCTGATCAGCCTCACAGATCACAGGAAAGTTGCTGTTCCTCTGGTATTTCCTCTCCAGTGAGTCGTTCATTTCACACAGATCACTGCTGCCTCTGAGATCACACAGCATGCGCACCACATCCCATCTGCCTTGTGGAACTCCACGTCTCTACTCCCCCCACACACACACTGCCTCTGAGCCCTCTAGCCCTGTTACCTGCCCTGCAAGGGGCTCAGAACAATGAGCCAGCCACAGGCTTGGCCTGGAGCCTCCGCTACTGTGAGGATGGAAGGACTAGGGCATGGTGGCTCTTGTCATCTTAAGGGCCTTGGAAACTGGGGGAGATGAAACCCCAATTCTGATCACCAGGCTATAGCCATAGTCCATGCTATCCACGGAGGAAGGGACATAAAATGTTCCCTATGCCTATAGGTATTTTACACAGGCTCGGTCATTTCATCCTTTCCAGTTATTATGCTCATTTTCCCAATTGGCAACTGAATTTGAAAGAAATTGCCTAGGGCCACACAGCCAGAAAGTGCTGGCCTAGGATCAAAGATAATCATAACCTGGAACCCAAAGCCTTCTCCCCCTCACCCTTGGCCTTACCCATTGGATGGAGGTTTATTATTCAACTATTATGTAGAATCTCACTCCAAAGTCTATTGAGGCTGCTTTGTCCACTGCCAGAAACAAAAGTCTGGGAACCAAACAGAGGATAGTTGGGTCCTCCTTCTGCAATGTACTTCCACAGGGGATGAACACCATGTGCCCAACAAGGAGAGACATTTCCCCCAGAGACTAACAACTGCAACAACTGGGCAGGGGCTACATGGCCTGAGGGAGGCCTGCACAGCATGGGCATACACAGAATAAACACACCTCCTTTCCTGTCCATCAGAACCATGTCAAAGCTGCAGGCAGCGGGCCAGCTGCAGACAGGAAGATCCTGCCCCCTGACTCTTGCATCTCACTGTATGGTAGGCCACATTTGGGGATTTCTGAGTCTTATCACACATGGAAGTGTATTAGGCCCTCCCCCTCTGCATTGTGGGGGTGGAGAGAGAATCTGCCTTGAGCCCCCATTGTCCCCTTTAGGAAGAAAGGATTCTTCTTTCCACTCACCAGTCTCTTGCCAGCTGGAGAGGGCTCCACTCCAAATGGAAAAATCCTCCCAGAACAGCCCACCTCCAGCCACAGATGGACACAGGCCTGACCCATCATCTTGTCTCCCCACAAAGTTGGCTGGGTTTCCATTGAAACTATCTCTTCAACTTCTCCCTCTACCCAAGCCTACTTCTTGCCCTTTCCCTTCCGTAGGTGGCACCCCAAGGCCCCCCTAATTGCTCCCCACATTACTCAGTGTCAGCATCCCAGAAACAGAGAGAAAATCTGGGGTGACGATGTCCAAGACAATACAAGAAGTACCAAGAGCCCGGTCTTTGGTCTCCTGGTCTGCCATGAACAGGCCAGATGACCTTGGAGAAGCTATTTGGTCTGTCAGTTCCAGGAGAAGGGTTTGGTTTAGATCAACTCAAAAGTTCCACAAAAACGGTTCTGAGGTCAGAAAACCATCAAGAACTGTCAACTAGAAAACTGGTTTGTTACAGGGTAGAGAATGGTCCTTAGGGAATGTTCTCTGAGACTGGTAGACAAATGCCCCCTCCCCCCACAGCCCAAACTTCAGAGTCAGGAAATCATTTGTAAAGTTTCACACCCACAAAGTCTTCACTCTCCCCCATAAAACCAGGCCTGCAGCTCTGAAGAAGTCTTTGGAGCAGCTACCATAGCTGGCATTTTATTCACCCAAAGAAGGTCGTGAGGCAGCTTTCCTTCTGGATCAGAGAAAATCCTGGACACGATGGGACAGGAAGCATGGCAAGGCAATAAACACCCCCCTGGATCATGCCTTCTGTTGGAAAAGTGGTTCAAAAACTGATGTCCAGCTCTTTGCCTCTCCAGACCTGCTTCCCCCACTCTCCCTCTGGGCAAGAACAAAGTCCAGTCTTTTGGTCAAAAGGAATTTCTTTCAGGGTCCATATGGCCTCCTGGCTCTCCTATGAATCCCCTAAATATTTATCAGACATGGTAGAAATAAGGACAAAGATAAAAGGATATACACCATGATCTTCCTTTCCAATCCCCCCCTGTCTTCCTCTAGTACCTGACAATGACCTCCAGCACAGAGCAGGGTCAGGGATCCTGGGAGGGAATGTGGGAGGTCTGACAGAAGGGTGGTGCCTCATCCTTAGTCTACAAATCAGTAAGAACAGATGATCTTGTCCCGATGCAGCCCCACCCCTTCCAGGGGTTCCAATCTGGCTCAGGAGACTTGGGCCAACTTTGTAACTCAAAAGAGTTTCCACCTCCTGTCCCTACTTACCTCCAAGCCTAGCTTTTCTCTGTTCTGCTCAGAGGAAGGGCTAGCCTCCTTGGCTCTACTCTGCTAGGTGCTAAGGAAAGACAGGGGATAGCTGTGTAATGCATTGTGCATTTGTGCCCCTGGGTGCTGGATACATGGTAGATACCCACAGCAATTAGACTCTGAATATTAGGTCGTCTATCCTCCCCATGGCCTATTCTGCAGGAGAACCACAGAATTACTGCCTGATTGCTCCAGCCACAGACACTTTTAGCAGCCTGCAGAAAAGAGGTTCAAGTGCCCAATCCAAATGGCACCCCCACTTACCCTGTCACATCCCTTGCATGCCACCCCCTTTACTGCTTGGCCAGCTGAGCCCCACCAGCTGACCTTTAGCCCTTGGCTTGTTTTCTACAACCTGAGCAAGATAAATAGATTATAGGATTAGACACGGTTGGTGATACGCTGTAAGCCCATATTGCAAACTGACCATGCAAAATGATCAGGCTACAAGCCGAACATCTGGGAGCTGTGTATGCTAATAGGCCCCAGGCCTTAGCCTGTGCTGTGTCCACCTCAGCAGGAACCTTTCAGTTCACACGCAAGGCCTGGAGGAGCCCCTTCCTCAGCCCTGTCTGAACTACTGTCTGCAGTTGACCTTCTTTCCAAGATCAGAATTTCTGCAGCACATCCTTATCCCCCAAGTAAATGGGGAGAAGGGGTGTGGGGAAGACTCTCTAGGGCAGGCCATGTGCTCCTCAGACTGGGCTCCCTTCTAACAAGGCAAGCTGTGGGGGAATTTTCAAGTGAGGCGAGACAGATCTCTCTTCAGAAGGCAGGTTACCACACGTACTTAGCAGTGTGCTCAGTGTTGTGAAAGGAAGGGAAGTGTATACCCTATGTGGTATGTCAGCAGTGCCTAAGCCAAATGGCTGCAACCAGAACGGCTAGGTAAACAGTCTCTCTCCAGTAAAATGACCAAGTTTCTCTGTGGAAGTTAAACTGGTTAGTTGAATGCACTTACGAAGTAGCACGTTCTGGATATGATCCTGTCCCTACCATCTACCTGCTACATAGGCACTCTCCTAACCCCGGGAAATTCACTTCCTGTCAACTTGATATTGGACTTTTGGCTGTAAATTACTTGGCCAACCAAGGCCTAGAGGCTCTGCCCACTCTTCTTTCAAATACAAGTTTTCTTCTAAAGATCTTGGCCTCTTCCCACCTGCACATTTCTATGTACCAAGGGCTATTGAAACTCCAAAGTACAAACCTCCCTGTGCCAGAGGGACTCCTTAGAGTGGGAGGTAGCCAAGACCATGTCAGAGGAGATGGGTACAGGCCTGCTTGGAGAGTATCCTAACCCCTCGCTGGCTACATTCCTTCTTCTCACCCTTGTCCATGCCTGACCCTCTCTCCCATCTCCCAGTGTCCTGAGGGATTTTCTCTCTAGATTCTGCCTTCCCTTTTCTGAGTCTCATAGGAGACTCAGAAAGTCCTTAACATAACTTCTTTCTGGACCCCACCTTGCTCAACCTCTTTAAGTTATGCTCTAGAGGACAGCCTTTTGGGGATCAAGTCACCTTTAAAAAAAAAAACTGCTCTATGTCTAACTTCTCTTAAAAGCTTTAGAAAAATCAAGGTCCATGGTTTCTAGCAGAAAGAAGGTAAATGCCAATGAGAGAGATTTCCTGGAGGAGATTGGCTATAAAGGGACTGGATAGGCAGAAAAGCTAAGTGCTAGATCCTCCCTCCAGGGCCTCAGGGGGCTCAAAGATAGAACTACAGTTCCAGGAGAAAGGCTCTCACAGCTGTGGCCTTTGGTAGGCATAAGCTATAAACCCATACTCATGTGGTAAGGCGTGATCTCCATGGCAGACTCTAGTTCTCTGTCTCCTGCTGGCAATTGTCTCACTGAGCACAGCTCAAGTTCCAGGGCAAAGCAAAGGACAGAGGGGCAGAGGCTGGGTCTGAGGAAAGAGTCAAGGGCATTTCTTTCTAGCCTATGAGGATGTGGCTCCCCTAACCAGGCTGCAGAATGCATTTTCTTTTGTTTTGGTGCCAGTCCTGGAGCTTGAACTCAGGGCCTGGGAGCTGTCCCTGAGCTTTTATTTACTCACGACTGGGACTCTACATTTGAGCCACAGTTCTACTTCTGACTCTGTATGTGTGTGTGTGTGTGTGTTTGTGATTAATTGTAGATAAGAGTCTCACAGATTTTCCTGCATGGGCTAGCTTTGAACTGTGATCCTCAGATCTCAGCCTCCCGAGTAGTTAGGATTACAGATGAGAGCCTCCAGAGCCTGAATGCCTTCTCTTCTGAAGGCTGCTGTGACGATACCTCTCCTTTACCTACCAAGTTTCTCAGTAGATCTTAGTTAAATATAAATGAGACCCCAATCCTGGTTTCCTGGAGCATAGAGCCATTTTCTTCCCATCACAGGCCTTCCACTGCTGGGTTTTGCTAAATGAAGAACTAGAAGGAAAGATTAACCTTGCGAAGCCAGGCCTGCAGACACTCGTCAAATCCACATCAGCACTTTGTGGCTATGTGTTCTTCCATTTGCGTCACAGCCACCTCCTCCTCTTCATTATCCTCATCATCCTGAGGATGTGGACTCAGGCTGAACTAGGTGACAGGATGGCACAACCAGGGTACCTCCACAGGTGCTCCATTCTGTGGGGGGCCCTGGCCTTGCTGTCTGTCCCCTGTGACACTGCCTCACTCTCTCCCTTACCCAAGTGTATACCACAGTGAAGCCATTCTGGGACCCCACAAGGGAAACCAGAGTTGAACTTGGCGTGTAAGTTCAGAACTCCCTGGTTCACCTTGGAATGGCTTTGCTACTGGCTAGAGTGCAGTGAGTGGATAAGACCTGGATTTAGGGAGTAGACAAAAGTTTTTTTTGTTTTGTTTTGTTTTGTTTTTTACAAAGTCTGGAGATATTTGCATCTTGTTTATTTAATTTACAAATAGTGAAAGGAGCTTCAATGAGTAACTCACTGAGGCCCGTACTCTAGCAAGTGGCAGAGTACAGCATTTGCAAACTGGTGCCCAAGCTTCCATGATCCGTGCTCTCGTGTTGGTGCTAAACATGCATGTTGTGACCAGGAAGAATTTCCTAGTGACCCCTGGACACATTCATTTCTTCTCTGTCCACTCTTGTTTCCAGATGCCAGTGGACTAGGCACCATCTAAGGAGGCCAGTCTAGGAAGGAAGTCTGCCTCATTCTAAGAAACCACTGCTCTCCAGTCTCCACGTGCTCTTTCTGGCAGATGTTCCAGTACTCTGAACACATGGACGTTTTCATGAGCTGATGTTCCAGCCCCTGCAGCTATACACATGGCTGGCTTTTCATAGACACTGCCGTTCTGTCCCCCTGTGGGCAAATAAAAACAAGATGTTGCAGCTACAAACGGGTCCATTTCACAGTTTCATTTTACTTGTGGAACTGGAAAATATCCAGGCGATGCTTGGAGGTCAAGTACCTCCAGAATTTTTGCACAGTCCCAGCTAACCTGAAATAACCAGCTCTCTCTAGCCTTTACTGATTACATTACAGTCACTCATTTTTCTTCCCAAGCCTGGCCCAAAGCACCCACAAATACATGTCTACAACTAGCATCACATTCCTCTCTGTTTTTAACATGTCAGAGTCCAAAGACCCCAATAGACAAATGGAGGAATATTGCTCCATCCTAGCACATTGGCCTGGCCCCTAGATAGCCATTTCTAATCACATCTCCAAGCCTTGAGCAAGACACAGCAATAAAATGAGAAAGGAAGCCATTCATTTATACTGTGCTGGGTTTCCATTTTTCTGAAGTTTCCACACAATCATCTTTTATGAGCTATAGTAAAACCACATGTTTATACAGTCTTTTTCCCTAAGTCCCAAACATTTTAGTAACATTATCTTATATAACACCTGGGGTTTGAGAAACAGAGCCCGAACAGACTGCACTGGCTTATGCAAACAGTTTTGAAATTTCCAGATGTATCTATTTCCTTTCCAGTTAACAAAAATGCTGTTTTGGAAGATAGCTCTTCCCTGCCTGCCTGCCACCCCCAGTCCTGTTTCTCTTCACTTGGAGGTTAATAGGTGCATCTAAAAATGAGTTTGTGCTTTGTGGTAGTAGGCAATCTCAAGTAACTTTACTGATTTGTTTTTGTAACTCCTGATGAATATCTTTATCTGGGTCTCTGTTATAGAACCAGCAGGTACTGACTAAAATTAAATCACCAAGTTGTTATTTTAGTTCTCACCCAGTCTGGGATCTGGGATCTACTTGGAACTATCTCTTTTGTCTCCCTCCTCATTTGTTAAAGGGCCAGGATCCTCTTTTTAGGCTCCAAATGGTTTTGCATTTCTTTTCTTTCCTATTCAAATTGGCTAGGATCTTTTCTCTGGATCTCTCTCATTCATGTGTGAGGTTTCCCAGTTAATCAGCTTCCTTTTTGTTTCCTGTTGCTAATCTTTGGCATAAAAGCTCAAACTAAGAACTCAGAAAAGACAGAACACTCACTTGATATAGGTGAATGAATGATGAAGAGAGAATTTAAAGAGCATACACATTTAAGAATAAGGAACATAAATACCTGAGAAACTGGACGCTAACCACTGAGCAAGAATCAATTGTCATCTCCAGAAGAGACATTTCATCTTGCAATACCATATATTTTTTAGCATGTACAGAGTTACAAAGTAGGTCAAAGACATTACAAAGAACAGAATTAAATAGCCTGGAAAGCTGTACAGTAATGGACACCCAGCATTTCAAAGATATCTTACATCTTACACATTTTCCTACTAGAAACAGATTACCTGAATCAGAAACAATATACTTAAAATATCCAACTTGGTTCTTGATACATCTTGGGCATTTAGTATTGGGAAAACTCTTCTTTAAGTCTGATCAAATAAATCACAGGAAGAGACTTGAAAACAAATCTGCCAGGGAACTAGATGGGTGTTGAGTGGTGGTGACTCCCACATCTATCTAGGACCTTGTTCTTGGTAGATGAAACCCAGTCGCTTCAAAACAGGGTCTTATTTTCCTAGCAATACCTATCCTGGAGAAAATGGGGAGACCACAGAACCTCAGCCCATTTCTCATAATTTGTCAGCTTCTAACCATGGCCATGTGACCAGCTTTTCTTTCTCAAATGCAAGGAGGTAGACCACTGGTCTTCGGAGGCCTCCTGTCTAACAGAGAGGCCACAGTTTCACAGAGAGGAATTCATCTGACAAAAGCTACAGCTAATATTTGACCCAGTATATACTGAACAAAATCTAATGTTTCAGACTAGAGAATGAAAGAGATCCACCTAAGAACTCACTGCTCCCCTTAAGGCCCAAGTTTCTTTCTCTCTTTCTTTCTCCCACTCTCTCGCTCTGACTAAAGCTCAAGTTTTTCTTTTTCTTTTTGTCAGTCATGGGGCTTGAACTCTGGATCAGGCCCTATTCCTTGAGCCACGGCACCACTTCCAGTTTTCTAGCTGTTAATTGGATATGAGTCCAACAGTCTTTAGTGCCTGGGCTGGCTTTGAACCACAATCCTCAGATCTCAGCTTCTTGAGTAGCTATGATTACAGGCGCGAGCCACTGCACCTGGCTAAAGCTCAAGTTTTTCTTGAGCAGATATATATAATTAATACATATTATATTAGTCTAGGAAATAACTTCTTTTTTTAAAAAAATATTTTTTATTGTAAAGGGTTACATGATATTTGCCAGATAGAAGGTGCATTAATTCACATACATTGAAACCCTTTCACATGTCTTGGTCCAGAAAATAACTTCATATAAATTTTGTAACTCCCTGTCCAAACCAAAACCTTAAGCATCGCATGGATTCTGGAACAATATGGGGCTCAGAGTCTCCAGAATACACAAGGGACAGTTTCAATGGACAACTCCATAGGAGAAATGTTTGCACCAGGCTGGAGGAATATAGATTTTCTCCACATACAGAACCTACATGCCACTGCAAGCAACAGGTAAACCAGGAGAGTGGACTTAAACTCTGAAGCTCTCGCCCTGCCTTATCTGTTCTCTTCCCATGCCAGACTCTCAGGGTCTTCCTGCTCAAAGGCTTTCCCTCCACCCTTCAGAGTGGTGCATCTGAGATTCAGACAGGCCCTGAAGGCCAACCTAATAAGTATCTTTGCTCCACTGTCTGTCTGCTCATGTGTGAGCTAGAGATCATGCCAACTTTTACAGCTCGGAAAAAATCTAATGGCTTCCTATTGCAGATTGAACTTTTTTGGGAGGAACAGATTGTTCTAAGCAATTCAGTGTGCTGGATGTGTGTATTTGGGAGTGTCACTTTTATATTGCTGACTGGATCTGTTACATCAGCCTATGATGTAATAGGAATAAGTATTTGGGGGAAAGGAAGTATTTGGGTGCAGAGCCCACTGTACCTCTGCCATACCTACAAGAACTCTGGGCCACTCCAGGGTGGTGCCAAATTTTGATGCCTTTGCAGATGCTGCTCCTTTCGTAATCACAGACACAAAGACTTCCTTCTCCTCATCTCCTTCCTTTTCATTAGCCCAAGCGATGTCATACCGACAGACAGGACAATGTGGTTGCTGTCTCATTAATTCTCTGACTTCATGTTTCCATGTAAATTAAATGTTTCTATAGTCCTATCCGACAGCTTGTGGAACAATATTAGTTCAATGTATTAAGAGGAAAGTAATTAAATATTTGTTCTGGGGTAATTGTATTTAAATTGCATGACAATTGAGCCAGTGATATAATTAGTAAACCTTAATTGGAGGCTCCCCCCCTTTTTACAATCAATGTTTAATTTACTAACAACTGTTTTGGCTTAAGTGCAAATTAAATGCTTGTCATTGGCTGTCCACACCCATGCTGTTCAGAATCAACCCACTTTCTGGCTGGTTGCAATGGAAACTTGGCTGTTACCAAGCAGCCGTGCGATGTCTAACAAGTGATTCACCCTCTGGGGAGCTCACTTTTATGATCTGCAAAACAGGAGTTCTGGAAAAAATGGTGATGGGTAGTGTATACTGAGCATGTGCCATGAGTTGGAAACTATGCTAAGTACACACAGGTCACTCAGTCCAGATGGGTGACACATTGAGTCCTATCAACAGCCCTATTATTAGGTGCCTCTCTAGTATGCTCATCTTAGACAAGAAATTGAAGCATACGGTAACTGGCCTAAGGTGGTAGGGATAAATGACTTGACGCCAAAGCCGATCATTTTAACAGGTAAGGCCCACTGGCTCTCATTCACTTATTGTAATTTTTAGCCCCAGTCCTTCAGTCACCAAATCCCTCCTCTCTTGATCTCTGTCTGTGTCTGTCTTGTCTCTCTCTCAACTATATAAATAGTTCTGTTTCAGAGATTTGTTGGCTTTGGCCTTATTTTTCAGCTTACTAACAAGATTAAGAATGCCCTGCTTCACATTTTCTCACGGCTGTATCATCAGTCCATATAAGCTAAGTGACGCTGGGAGGACAAATTGTCCCCAAATATAAATGGCTTAGATAGAGTTTATTTCTCACCCATGCTTCAAATGCAGTGTGGAAACTCAGGAACGCTAAACAAAAGTCACACTGTGTTTGCTGGAATTTCCATTGTCTACTTCTGCCTCTGCTTCAAGTTGTCTTAGAATCCTTCACCTCTGTCCAAGGAGCAGTACCTCAAGCATACAACCAAACCCATCCTGTTGTAAGGAAGTCTCATTGCCTCCCACTGAGGAGTGTGCAGCAAATATTCCAAACGATAATGGAAATCACCACTTCAGTTGTCATCCCGGCCTCTGCCTTAAACTAAACCAATATGTGACTGCTGGGTTCCTGGAACTGGCTCCAGAGCATAAAATCCCTTCCCTGTTAACTGTAATGCTATCTGAAAGGCACAGGGGATAGACCAGAAGTCCAGAAAATACGACTTTCCATTACAACCCTAGTCCCAACCTGCACACAGTTGTATAGAAAGACCTACATCTTTCTCGTTTGGCCTCCCTTTTCTATCTCCTTCCAGAACCCACAACCCTGGCTTTCTTCTTCTGGGGCCCTGAAAAAATCTACATCTCATGGAAGTCCCAGTGTTTTGTACATTTATCTGGGGAGCAGCTTCTGGACTAACAGGGATTTAGAGAGCATCATCTTTCAGGTGCATCGATGCTTATCTTGGCAATCTCTCACAGCAGAAG
This sequence comes from Megascapheus bottae, assembly GCF_031878675.1. NCBI lineage: Eukaryota > Metazoa > Chordata > Mammalia > Rodentia > Geomyidae > Megascapheus > Megascapheus bottae. The sequence goes on from NC_143530.1 coordinate 9,021,024, forward strand.
AAACTTCCTGTACAGCAGCACTCCTTTGCCTTCACCGCCATTCCTGCTCACCAGGTTAGGTTTGAGAAGAATAGTTGGGTGAGAGAATTCAGCCATCTATTCTTGGCTTTTCTCCTCAACCCCCATCAGGAGTCATCATATTCCTCTAGTCCCAGTCGTTCTCTCTTTAATTCACCATAGTTCTTAATTCACCCTGTGAATTCCTAGCTCTCCTTGTTGCATTCCTCATTGTTTCCCTTCTACCACCATCATCATTTCCTTGCTTTTGTCTCTTGTCTTTATGATTCTCGGAGCTAGAATCGCAGGGGAATAGAGGGTTTCGGTTCTTTTTCCAGTCAACCATTAGCCTGGAGTGTGATACTGAGAAAGTCACCAGGGATGATTTCAGATCTGCCTTGCACCTGCTCTATCCCAGCACTGACCTGATGCACAGTAGGTGCTTAGTACAGAGTAGGTAGTCAGTAATACACTCAGCTGCCACTGTTGATTGAATAAATGAACATCTGAATGAATGGTAAACTTCCCTCTAAAAAGCAAAGGCCCTCTGCTATCTGAGACTCCACAACTTTTGTGATTCAATCAAACCTCCACTTCCAGGCTGTCCTTTGGGACCACCAGGGCAGAGATACCAACTGAAATGGCAGTAGATGTGCAAGTGATTTTATACCTAATTGACAAACTAAATGTAGATAAATCGCTAGGACCAGATGGCACCCGCCTGAGAGCAGTGAAGGAATTCAAGGGTGAAATTGGGGAATTGTTGGCCAAAACATGCAAGGGCTCATTCAAATGGAGCACAGCAATGCCAGAGCACTGGAGATGTGCCTCTCACAAGGCCCTGGGGACTGTTGATTGGGGAGATTGGCTGGGAAAATGGGCTAACTGGCCAAGTTTAGAATAAAGAGAAGCATCTCTACCAAAACCACCATCCAGAGAGGGAGGCTTCTAGCTTGAATGAGGAAATCATGCCTGTCTCAGTACTCTAGAATTTTATGTGGAGAAACAGTAGATGACGGCATGGAAGATATCAAGGTTCTCAAAAGGATACATTAGAATCATGAAGAAATGTAAATCATATAAGACTTGCCTTTGAAGAAATTCGGATTCAAAGCTGGGAAACCATAAAGGACTAAGAATGATTTGTAATTTCAAAGACTGCTTCAACTTCTTGAAGTTATTCTGGAAAAGTCATCTGTACAACACCACGACATTGATAGAATAATTTTTGTTAATAGTTACTACCTGAGAAGTGACACAGAAAGTCAGTGACTTGTCCAGATCACACAGACAACAGGCTGAATAATTAAGTTTGTTAACTTCTTAATTTTGAGATCTAAATAAGACACTTAAGACCTTAATACCCACAGATCTTTAGGCAACATCTTTCCTCTTCATTAGAGGAATTTGATGCATTGATGGTCCATTGCCTCAAACAGGGTATGGAAAAACAACTTGAAAAATCGCATATCCCCATGCAAAGCACCATCCACTGCTTTGTTCACTGCTATTGGTCAGTTGGAGAGTCTTTCATCTTTATCAGGCCCAGCTGGCTCATATTGCCCTGTTCCTCATGCCTCTCATGATCTCCTGGAGCTAGCTAGCAGGTAGGGGGCATGTTCTCTGGGTGGCAGCAAAGGTGTTACATAGAAATACACAAAGCTTCTTCAAGCTTATTTGTACTATCACACCGTTGCTTCTGTCTCATTCTTTCTAGGCTACATGGTCAGTCCTAAAGTCTTCCCATGCAGGAAGGCTGCTGGCATGTTACATGGGAAAGGTTAGAGATTTGGGCCACTGCCATTTGCCACTGCCAACCACAAGAGGGCAACTGTAGTAGCACTTCTGAGCATGTGCGAGTTCAATGCTAAGCAGACAGGCCTATTTCTTGGGATGTGTGCCTCTGCCTGTGTAGGTAGAAAAGGGACAGACGTCTTCAGACTAGTTTCATCTATTGGGTTGAGGTTTGGCGAAATGTAATCAAACCACCTTAAGTAACGGACTTAAGCAAGACAGTTCTTCCTCCTATTGAGACAGGCTGGAACAATGACTCTGCCTCATAATGAATTTATCCTCCTTCGTCAATCTGTGTCACCACCCCTGGGATGCAGGTACTGATACAAAAATACCCAAAGCTCCACCACCTTGTGACTTGTGCAGGAAAATACCACTGCCATAACAATCTTATAAGAGTACATTCGCTGGGGATGGAAGCACTTCATGTGCATCCAGAATCCTACCTGCAAAGGAGTCTATACAAAATAGCTTTAAGATTTAACTCTCAAAAATATCCCAAGTCAAGAATGAGTGAGGAGAGCTCATTAACCATCTGCCACCATGCTTTAGTTTTTTTTTTTTTTAAGAGGAGGGAAATTCCCCTTTGAAAATGGGAGAACAATATCTACAAAGGGCTGGATCACAAAAGAATACTATAGTTTTGGAGAATCGAGGTCCTGTGGAAAGATTGTGGCATGACACAGGGAACTGTTCTTTTCTCTGCCCCTTTTTCTCCTCACCGCCTGACTGAGAACAGTCACTTGGGATTCATGCTCTGGGGGCCAATCCAGAGAAGAGAGGGTTAGTGAGATAAAAGTTTTAGAAGTCTATCATGATCTTCCTTAACTAACACAGGTGGGTCTCTCTGCACCACCTCAGAGAGGAGCAAAGAAATACAGTAGCATATACATTATTAAATGTAATTACATTGTTACTTATAGGTTCAATTAAATATTCTGGACATTTTTATAACGTTATTTGAGGTGTGAGCAGGCAGCCACGGCATTAACCTTTAATCATGGTTCTTTCCCTTCAAGATGCAGTAATGATCCTATTAATTAGTAATGAAATGATTAAATAGAAGCCATCTGATGATGATTCCCTTCATTGGGTCCTCTCCTTAGATTTAAATGTGGCCTTTTGACTTTCCTCCCCCCAAAGAAACGAGTCTCCAGATGTATGTGTGTGAGGGTGGGGTGTAGAAGAGGATGCAGACTCTCCTCCACGGAGACACAGAATAGACATACAGATATGGTGAGCTTCGGGCGCCCTAGGTCAGGTAGAGCTTCATGGAAGGCTATTTTGTCTGCCCCTCTGTATACTGATAATTATTCCTCCTAGAGACCTACAGGTAGTGATGTAGAATGATGGATATTCTACCATTCACAGAAGCACTAGGGCCTCCCCAAGATCAGCTCAGGCCCAACTGTCTTCCTGTTCCCCACTCCTAAGGTCTCCTGAGGTGGAGAATGCAGTCACCACCCGTTCTGTGGAGGGCCCAAGATGACACACCATGCTGCCCTTTGCCCTCTGGTTTATGGGACGCCTAGGTGTCAGGAATTATGGGATTGCACAGAGGGAATGATGTAACATCTGCTACCTTTAGTGAGCCCTGTTAGATTCAATCACATTGTGTGTAATCACTGATGGTTAGTACACCAGAGAGAGAGCTTAGAGGAGGAGGCATCTGGCTCAGCTCACAAGTGGTATCAGGGAGGCCTTTCTTCTACGCACAGAAGCTCTTATCCAGAGTGCAACAGCCTCTCGGCATTCCCTCACACAGAGTCCAGGCCCATGCCCTGCCATGTGTCAGCTCAGTCGTGCTGATGAGTGAGTTCAACCCAGATTCTGCTCCCTCACTGTAACTCAATTACGTGTTGGACTTACTTATATGTGCTGGCCCCTGTGGCCTGGGCATCTGAGGTCTCAGGTCAGGAACATGTGATTATGTTCAAGGGTTCTCTACACTGGTTTTCTCTGCATCATATTCTGCCTTCCTCTAGCTCTACCGCTGGCCACCATTTAAAACTAGACAGGGATAGCTGGATGAAGAGACAACTGGTATATCAACATAAGCATGCATATATGCATGCATGCGTGCATGCATGCATGTACACACAGGTTGGTCTTAACCTAGCCCTCTCACCCCTACTTCCAGCTGTCCTTCTATACCTGTTAGGAGTCTTCACCTGCTACAGAAGGCCTTGGCCTGATATATCCAGAAGGCACTCCCACCGGACCAATCAGACTTACAGAGCAGTTCAGAGGTTGAATAAAAATTGCTTATACAGGAGACACTTTTTCCTCTTACCCAGAATTCTTGGTGATATGGCTCTGGGTGGGTACCTTTACCACCACTAGGAACCAAGATTCCCTTTATCTCTTTGTTCTGCCAGCTTTTACATGGCCCAACATGGCTGCCCAGCTCCCGCCCTTCCAGGAAAATGCAGAGCCATGGTATTTTTTTTAGGACTAGCAACTCTCTCATACCACTTCAGCTCACATAATACCGGTCAGCACTCAGTCATAAGGTACACAGGAGCTGGGTAATATATTTTGGTAGTCATTTATACTCCACCATACATTGTATATACATAGACAATAAAGGATTTTGGGGAAAATGTAGTAGACTCTGTTATAATCTTTAAAATCTTCTATGTGAGGTTCCCAGAAACTTGATCTTTTCCTGTAGCTTTCTTACCTCCCTTTCCTTTTTCAGTTGTTCATGTATCAAAATATATGAAGCCAGACTGGGGATGGAGCTCAGAGGCAGAGTGCTTACCTAGAACGCGTAAGACCCTGGGTTCAATCCTCTGCACTGCTAAACAGAAACAGCCAAATACAAAACGAAGTATATTAATTAGCCACCAAGAATTAGGTCCTGGGCTTGGTAAATAACGACAAAGGATTTGCCCTAAAGTTACTCATTGTTGAAAGAAGGGTTGATGTTTGGGATGGGGTTGTAGGAAATCGAAGCGTGGGAGAGTTCCTCAGGAGGCAGCACATAGAGGGTGGTGGGCAGTGGACAGAGCCTTGGGTGTGGAGCTGGGGTGGTAGACACAGGCAGGGTTGAGCAGACATCACTTTCCTCAGCTTTGCTCTCAGCAAAACTTCAAGCAGCTGAGAAGCCAGTCACAGTCACAGCAAGGACAGGAGAGAGGGCAGCAGGCATTCCCTGTAAGCTCTGGTGCAGGGGCAAAGCTATCTACACTGTGGGGGCTCTGGGGACGTCGCGGGAATTGGATTCAACCCTGCACTAGAATCTCTGAGGTCCTAGGCAGAGAGAGGCCTGGTCTCAGGGAGTGTCTAGCATTTCCACAGGATTTAGAACATGGGCTGGTAACTGTGTGGCCTGGATGGTCATCCACCCTTCTTGTTCATGATCAGGGAGGGGATGTCAACTAGAGAAGAAGCCATGTGTGGTGGGGTAAGTTTCAGAGGACCCCGAGCCGGCGTCCCCTTGTGATTTCTGCTGTGATCAGCACAGCACCACAGACTGACGTGCACATCTATAGGACGTTAAGAGGAGGAGCGGTGCCATCAGGACCCCACCACCCTGACCACAGCTGGTGGGAGGGTGGTTCAGGCCTCCTCATCTCCCCCCATCCCTTGCCAGAGGCTCTGTCAGGTACACGCTCCTTGGTGGCAGTGAGCTTCAGAGAAACTTGGCGGTGAAGTTCAAGTCTGCTACTGCCTGACCCTGAGCTGTTTGGGCAAAGCAAACCTCTCTCACACTCAGATTCCTCATCAATGTTTTATTGAGGATCTATTTACCAGTTGTCAACAATCCTTCACCCTAAGCAGTTTTATGAGCATTTTATCACTCGCCGTCACTTGACAAAGTAGGAAACGGACTCATGGGTGGGAAATGACATGGCCCGAAAGTCACAGAGCTTAAATGGTTGGTTGATAGGGATCAAAATTGAACCCCGGGGTTTTTTGATGGGAAAGCCCTTTCTCTCAGAGTCTCTCTGGTCTGCAGGCAGACTTCTAACAGGAACACCATCCAGCACTCTGGACTTCTCTCAATATCCAACAGGCCTCTCCTTGTTTATTGACCTGGGCTCTGCTTATCTTTGAAAAATCACACATCCTCTAGTGAGAAGCAAGCCCTATGCACGGGTTCCATCTGCCCACTTCTCTGTCTTTCGCTCTCCATTCCTTTATTTTTTGGCCAGTCCTGGGGCTTGAACTCAGGGCCTGAGCACCAGCCTTGGGCTTTCCTCAAGGCCAGCGTTCCATCACTTGATCCACAGCACCACTTCCAGCTTTTTTCAATGTGTGCGGTACTGAGGAATCAAACCCAGGGCGTAGTGCATGAAGCACTCTACCACTAGGCCAAACTCTAGGACCCTCCATTCCTTTTGACTCCAAGGGCTCTCCCTCTTTCACTCACCTCCCTCAGAAAAACCCTTCCTTTGCCCTCTAATCCTGTTTCTGTCTCCTCCACTCACCCCCACCCCACCCCCCCACATCTTCCAGGCTCATCTCTGCTCTTGCTGGGCCATGCTCTTCAGACATCTCATTAAAGTAATTGTTGACCTGAATTCCTATTCCAATGCATCTATAATTATTCTCCACAGGAGACCCTGGGGGGAGGGGGAGGGAGGATTCAAGACAGACTCTTAATCTATTCCACATGAATCAAAAACAACTCCCAAGAAAGCAGCTTAAGAGTCACGATTAGCAGAATGCTACTTGGTCATCCATGGAGATGGCATTGCCCACCTCCCTGGCATCGGCTCAGAGACATCAAAGGTCCTCTCTGAAATGAGTAAGGCTTTAGGCTCTAATTTCCTTTTCCTACTTAATTAACTGGATGAGGAGAGAGCTAGTGAATTCCATGAGAAGAGCTCCCTTATCCTTGTTCTCTGTCCTCTGGGCACAAGCCCCTCCTTCCCCTACTCCCAATCTGGCCTGGTAAGCTTTGGTTTGACTCTCAACCTCAAAGCAGGGTCAACTCCGGTGAGCACGGGTAGTGTTTGCCTAGATTAAACCAAGCTACTGGCAAAGCCAAAACGATGTCCTTTCTCTGCCTCAACATTCTCCCTACCGAGCTCACATTTCTTCTGCCCATAAGGAGCCCATCCTTCTTCATGGATGTTGGGAGCAGGGCACCCAAGTGAACACTGTCACGAGTGTAGGTGGTCAGCTACTCACTTGATGCCAAGCTGACAGAGGCCTGGGTTCCAGCACCCTCTCCCATATCCCCTGAGTTAAAGGCTTTACACAGAGACCACCTGGAGGGCACCTTGAGGAAGCTTGTGGGCCTGTCTGTGCAGGTTGAGTCTGTTATTTCAATGATTTGCAAAAATCAAGGCTGCAGCATGAGATGGTGATGCATGCTTATTATCCCAGCCCTCCAGAGGCGAAGGCAAGAGCATCGTGAGCTGGAGGGAAGTTTGGGCTACATAGCAAGACTGTCTCGATAAGTACTACCATCATCTAAAAAGGGCAGATTAAAGCCAGATCTCTGATCCTCAGGCTCAGAGCACCTGAGTCCGAGAATCTTCATTTCTTAGAAAAGTTTTCTGTGCAGATTCTCCACATGGGGAGAATTGACACTTGGTTTTAACAGTGTTCTCTCCAGAACAGCAGCACAGGCCTTTTCCCTGGAAACCCACTGGGAATGTAAAGTCTCCGGCTCCTCCCAGATGCATGAGTGAGTTCACAGTGTCTGCCATAATTCCCAGGAGAAGTTGCACATCCAGGAATGTGAGCAGCATGGGTCTGGAGGAATGCTCTAAGCTGTCCAGGTAAAGATGGAACTGGGAACAGGTGAAGAACAAGTGCCTCCAAGCTGCCAGGGACATGGCGGGAGACCAATGTCTTTAAACAGCTTCATATGGCACTGCCTTGGCTGCCATCTCCCTTCCTCATGCATATTCAACCACCACCATGAGGCATAGTTCCTCTTCACTACCAAAGCTCCACATAGGAGAGATGTTTCCTAGGGAATTTTGCTAGGGAGCAGACCCTGACTGCAGGCCCAAGGCCGACAGTTATCACTTCTGTCTCCATACGTTCTTATGTGTTCCCCCCCCCCCCGCCCAGCTCACTTCCTCAGTTTATCCTTTCTCCTTGGGGAAGGAAGTGACAGCCATTGCCATCCTCCCAGCTTCAAGAAATCTTATCCTAATGAGAGACTAGGAAGATAGTTTTGTCTTGCTGTTATCATGCGTGGCAGCCTTAATGAGAAGTCATTATGCATCACAGTCAAAATTAATCATTTCATAAGCTATGTGATTTCTTCCTGGCAAAGGGAGAAGTCATCTCTTCTAGCCACAAGAACACAAACTTGCCAGTTAACCTGCACAGCTTGAACCACACCAGGCCCTCTTCTCCTCAGTGTTTTCCTTCTAATAGGAATCTGCTGTAGACCAGGTATAACGAGGCAAGGGATCCATTAATAGGTAAACAGCCTTTACTAGTTCCTTCTTAATTTCCAGCAATCACCAATGTGATCCTCCCCCATTGCCCTCAGGCTCTGGTTCACATTTGTGTTGGATTTACTTTTCCATTTACAGTTAAGTGAAACCTTTTTAAGCTACACACACAAAAAAGTATCATAAACCAAAATTGCTTTATGATAGGTAACAATAACTTAATTCTATGTGCCAGTCACTGTTCTATTTTCTACATGTTAACTCACCTAAACTTTTTAGTAACAGTTGTGGTAGGTAAGGCCTTTAATCATTACTAATTTATCCCCTATTGACCTGTAGAGAATCTGAAGCCTAGAAAGACGGCAGTACTTTCACAAGGTCATACAAGGACATGTGGCTAGCAGGCCAGAAGACCTGATCTGAATTTCGTGTTTTGACACTACTATTCTAGCTCCCAAGAACTCAAAGCTTAAACATAACCAACACAGGTAGGGTTCCACTCACCTTCAATCAAGAAGAGGCCCAAAATATTTTCCTCCTTATCACTTGGATAATCTTTGCTCTTCTCAATCTTGCAGGCCATTTTTTTTTTTAGTTGGAAGCATTTTTAGAGCCCAAGGAATCCCAGAATTCATTCCCCCATCAACAACAGACCCAACTCTGAGGCTCTAGCTAAAGCCCTGAAGGAAGATTTGATTTTTTTTTTGGCAACCATCTCCCTCCTCTTCCTTTTCCTCCTCCTCTCAAAGCATCTATGGATTCAATAAATACATGACCACATTCTAAACTGCAGTTGGAGTTATCCTCCCATCCCTTTAGGAACTTATAAGGTAGGGCTGTGGACAAATGTAACAGTCACTGTCTACCAGGCAAATAGAGCAGTTGTCAGAAGGGGCATGGGACAAAGCTGGGCACAGTTTCTTTCCTGAGGTGTGATAGACCATCCCGGGGTCAGTTATTGACATTTAGAATGTGCTTCATACCTGCTTCAGCAGAGGCAACCACACGGAGAAATCAGACAAGGTTTCTACACAGACCAAGTCTCAAAAAATGGTTGGTTAGTTATTTCCACTATGGCATTTTTGGTTGCAGGGGGAAAGAGGCAGTAAAGATGAGAAGTCAGACACATAAAGGAAACTTGGAGAAAAGAGTACATTGGCAGAGAAAAGAGTAAATTGACAGTGATTTGGCTTAGGAAGCAAGTGATCCTTGTAGAGTCAACTTTCAAATTGCTACTCCCCCCAAACACACACAGCAGTTTACCCCAAGCCTAACATTTGTCCTTTCATGAAATTTCTCATCTCTAGGTGCAAGCCTGCTCAGGTTCCCCTGGCACAGACCATGGGACATAGAAAGCCACTCCCCTGCCATCTTGAGTATTCCCATGGTGGGTATCTGCTAGCTCACCCTTCTCTCCGAGATCCTGAAACTTTCTCACCCCACATCCCTGCTTTATAACTGTCTTATCCTATCCTGTCACCTCCCCAGGCTAGTGAAGACTGCAGCTAAGCTCATAATCCAAGTGACAATGGCACACACTGGTGGTTCCTTCTGCTGTGGAGGTCTGCTGTTAGTTGGCTGTAAAAAATAAGGACTAGGAAATCTCCCCATTCATTGGGAAGCCAAGGATGGGAAAGAGGGCTTCTGCTCAAGCCCAGAAAGAGCTGAGAATTTGGGGGTACACAGAGCAGGTTAAAAGCAATTTCATCAGAAAACAACCACCACAAAAAAAAACCCTTGAAACTCCACATGCTAGCATGACACTAACTTCCCTGAAGACACAGTGCTGAAGATCTTTAGCGAAACCATAGACTCAGGTCCTCCCTGAGGTTAGTTATCATTTCCTGGGAAGAACCCCAAAGACCAGGAGAGGACATTTACAGGTACCTCAGATGATTCCTAACTACAAAAAAATGCTAAGAAAACACAGTGATAGTTAAATTCTTTCCATAAAGAAGCTGACCTTTGTTTTCCAATTATGCCATGGCATGAGAAGCTATGTTTTTGTGTTTTTTTGGCAGGGGAAAGGGGGCAAACTAGAGATACCTGGCACTAAATGTCTTCACTTCTTTTGCTGCTGTTGGTTGACAGACAAGGAAATAAGTCTAGGGAGGGCGGGTGTTAGCCTTTGATGGGAGAGGGAAAGAGCCAATTAGAAGTCAGAAGTACAGCTGTTCACCCAGAGTGCTTTGGGGCAAGAGGGTGGGGCCCTAACCTCCAGTCTATAAAACCTGGGGTGGGAGGAGAAGCGCACTTTACTGCTGGAAGTCTCCAGGCTGTTTGTGGCCTTAGAGAAGGCGGGGTGGGGAGGATGGGTGCACAACTTCTTTAGAATATTGTAGATAGAGGGAAGAAAAGAATGGGAAAGAGGGGGTAGCAGTTAAAAGCTAGCATTTTCCTATGTAAGCTTTTTCTTAAGACCTCATCTGCTGAGAAGCACATTCATTCTCTTTGCTTGCCTAGTCTATGTGCGGCGAGGGGGTCACAGATGGCCCGTTGGCTAACTCTTGAGCAGGGACTTTCACTTCAGCCTGTTCCAAGACCTGTTTCTTCCCCCTTTTCTATTTGCTTGGTATATGTCAGAAAAAGTATCTCTGCATTGGTTTTTCTTAACTAGGAAAAGTGACTATAGCTCTTCTGTAGTAAAAGCAAAGCTTAAGTCCTTCAGAAAGACTCTAGGAATGACTTCTGTCTAAATTGACTTCTGAGGAAGGCTTGCTTGTACAAATGAGTTTGAGTTGGACTCCATGGGTCTGAGAATCACATTTGGAGTTTAAGACTAGTAGGCTGCAAGTGAACTTTTGTGATTAAATTTTACGCATGTAGACTTGCTCTCTTGCTCTCTTGACTACCCGTGTTGAAGACTATTTCTCTGGGCTCCAAGATTAGATTTTTGTAGTGATGGTGGTACTTTATCTCCTGGTCTCATAAGTCTCTAAGTCTAACTTGTCTCTGGGAATCTGCAGAAAAGGAGCAGGTGTGCTATCTCGAAAGCCAGTCAAGAATGTGATCAGGTGAAGTCTCTGAAAAGGAAATGGTAGCAACCCACGTGTCTTCTCCCCAGTGGAAGAGAACATAGTCAATATGTTGAATTGGGGGCAACAGATGCTAGTTAAGGTCCTAATCTTGAGGTACTTTAATCTCGTGGGTGTTACTCAAATCCTTAGGACTGGATTGTTCAACTTCTTGGAAGATGAAGGCTAAACAGTTCTGAAAACCCCTTGCTGTCACGTCTCCCTCTCACGTAAGGAAGAGGAGCCTAGGCGCCGTCACTACATAGCATAGCTGCTTCTAGTGTATTAATATTATGATGAATATTGTGGCCTGTGGCTGAGCTTTTTCAACATGTATGAGTAAGGGCTCTCTGAAAGCTTCCAGGAGCCTATCTTGGGTTTATCTCTACCTCCACTTCAAGTACAGAGGGTCAAAGAGCCGATTAGTCTGGACAAGCCTACGTTCAGATGTATAAGTGCTCCCTGAAAGCTTCCAGGAGCTCAGTCTTGAAGTGTAGGTAGAGACAAACCGAAGTACAGAGGGATCAAAGAGCTGATTAGTCTGGAGGAGCCTAGGTTCAAAGTAGACATAGCTCTAGAATGTCAAAGGTTTCTTGGGCATGAATCAAGGTCCTCTAGAGTTGACAGCCTACATGTAGTCGTCAAAAGCCAGCAGCAGTGGCTCCACCCGAACTGGGACAAGGGGACAAGAAGCTCTGGCCTTCCTTTGAAAACTGGCCAAGGATAAGGCATGGAGTCTGCTCAGATGAAGCAACTCTCTGCCTGGTGAGTCGCCTTAACCTTGATCAAGGCAGACTTCAGGAGGTGTGAATTCTGCCCCAGAGGGAGCTGGGAGTGCTGACCAAGGGTATCAACACTGACCACCTGGAAGAAAATGCTGTGGGTGTGACGATAGCTAGATGTGGGCTTGAGCTCAGCTGGTGTCAGCCTCGCACTATGAGCCGAGGGAGTTACTGATGCAATCCAAAGTCCAGACACTAGGCTGGTTATAGAGCACTATTGACCTATCACGAGTATGCAGGGAAGACGAGTGGCTGCTGGAGTCTCTTCTCAACTGGGAACCTGAACTAGGGTTTGTTGGCTTATTCATCACTGACGCTCCTGCAGCACGTATCTTCTGGTTGTAGGTTCAAGTGACATTCATCACTTCATGTGTTTCTCTATGTAATCTGTCTGCTTTTATGAACTAGAGGTCGTACCTCACTTGAGGTCGTACCTCACTTGAATATATTCCTAGCTTACCTGTTGAGGTAGAGTTTGTACTTGAATTATAGAAACCTCTGACCTGATCAATTGCTTCGGCTGTTCTAAGACCGTGGATGAGAACTGTTTTTCAGGGCCCCAAAGGACTTACAGGGTCAGAACCTGAGCCAGTGATGCACAAAGGGTCTCCGGCTGCCTCTAATCATGGAAACTGCATCTTTTTCGCTGAGGAAAGACGGTGGCTAAACCTGCAGGTGCCACTCGGTGCAGCCTTGAATGTAGGAGGTAACCGTCCATAAGACAAAGCAGGAAGATGCCTGTGAAATCTGTTGTGGAGCTCTGAACTTCTCAAGTCTGGGGAGAAGCTGAAGGGCAAGCGGACAGGCCCAGGTAGCAGTGGCTGTTGTATACGCTGACTGGGAAAGGTCCCCTGGGAAGTACAGGCTTGGAACCCATTCAGTTCCAAGGGAAGTTTGTTGTATACAGCCGGGGACTCAAACCCGCAGCAATCCAGGCACTGACACTCAGGTGGGCTAAGAATCTTCAGCTGGTTGCACAGTGTCTGTTTCCTCACTACGAGTAGAGTGAACAATCCCAGTCTTCAGTGGGGTTGAGTTTTAAAGGCAAAAACCACAAGGAGGTGGCTGGCATAATCTTCCCTAACAACGAGTAAGACGGAACCCCCAAGTAGGTGGTCAAGCAAGTTGAAGCAATTATAATGCTTTTGTACAAAGTTGACTCTACTGGGTATTAAAGTATGTTAAAGGCCTGCACCTGCTCAGTGGCACTATCATGAGCTCAAATTCTTACATTTTTCTTACTCAGATCCTTTGCTATGTGGTGACGTTGATGGCCTTTCATGTTTCCATGTTGGGTGGCTACTCAATTCATCGGAGTTGAGTCACTAAAGAATAGGAGTTAAAATTCTGTTCTGGGATGACTGAGCGGTGTCAGATTTCTTTGCTCTCACCAGTGGCACTTTGGAGAGGCTTGAGTCTGATCAGCTGGCTCGATTGGCTTCTCCTATAGCAAGACAGAAATAGGGCAGAGGTGGACGTTCAGAGAAAAGCTGTTGGCCTCCAGGCAGCCAGGAAGCTGACTTTCTGGTGTCAAATTAGACTGATTTCCATGCCAAGAGCTGGAAACAGTTTAAAGGTTCTTTCCAGCACTTAAAAGGTGCTGCTCTTGCAAGAAAGTTGAACAAACTTAAAGGCCTAGATCCTCAAAACTGGAGCTGGGGAGGGGGAGTTACAACATTCCTTCACTGAAAACAAAGGTCCTATAGTTCTCCATAAGAGAACCACAGCTTGCCAGCACTAGAAGCTTCAGCAAGAATGAGACACTAGCCAGTAGGAATGCTCAAAAAAGTAGATAGGAGCTTATCTACACACAACCGCTACTAATGGGCATTTGAAAAACTGAGCTATAATCTCCCCTCCATACAAAATCTATAAATGGTTCATTGGGTGGGGGAAAGATGCATGACATGGGGGAGAAGAGGACAGACCCAACAGCTAATCTACCTCCTCTATGACCTGGCTGAAATGGATGACAGCCAAATGCTTACCATAGAGAAAGGAAAGTAGCGTGCTAGCTTGGACACCTGTAGGGACTGGTCCATACCTGTTTCTCTGCCTTTAGCACTAAAGGGTCATCAGTACTGGATCTAGTGTCTATAGGCAAGTTTCATACTTGTATAGAAAGCAGAAATTGTTCTGGATTTTTCCCAAGAGCAACAGCTGGCTTGTGTTGGTACTCTTAATATCTTGAGTTGCAAGAATCTGGGTACACTGGGTAAGGAGGACATAATTCAGTGACTAGAAGAGACGTCAGGAACAAATCTTTCCTGGCTCTGTTCTACATACTTTTTAGGTCCGTAGGAAGTTGACAATTCCTTGACCAGGTCATGTGCAGACCTAAGTCCTCTGGGGAGATAACATAGCTTCTTTATACGTAAACTTTTGTGCTGTTTTTAAAGACAGTGTGGCCTGACTCCTATTCAATCTGAGAATACAGGGATTTGGGGGGGGGGCAGGGGAAGGCACTGGGAAGATAAAGATTCCCAGCCCATCAAATTGACGAGTCAACCCTTGTCTGAGTAGTGGGAGGGAGGATAGAGCTCACCTATGAAGTAGCACTCAACTGCGAAATAGATGTCATTCAGGGTTTCTCATGGGGACACTTCCCTTCTCCTGACCAAAAATGCCTTTCACCATTATACTGGAGGACTTGGGAAGCGAGTTAGCCGAACTTACTAAGGAGAAAAACAAATGTAAAGATAAACCTAGGTGGAATGCCATGCACTTTCTTGTGGCTTAAAAGAAACAAGGAGTTGAAGACTTGACTAAAGAGGCTCAAAGGTGGTGACAACTTCTAACAATGGGAAATTCCATTGATACAGATGCTGTTCAGACAGCCTAGGCCAGGAGCCAAATCCATCAGAACGGGCTCTGTGTGGAGAGTCAGAGGGTATCTCCTACCTAGGCTCTGTATTGCTCATCTTCTAAAACCCTGTCTCTTGAGGCCTGCTTTGGGTCATGTTTGGAGTTTGATAATGGAGAAATGATGCATCAGGTCCTTGATCTTTTTACTTGGGGAAACTCCATTTGAGTTATTCAGGAGTGTATTGCTACATTTCGTGCCAGGTTTTGCATGAAGAAATGGAGGTAGACATTACAGACCAGTGTTCTAACTTGCTTAAGCATATAGCTTATAAACCACCTCCCTCGATCTTTGAGTGGTGAGCATGTCATGCTACAATGAACTTGAATATGGAACTTTGAGGTTTTGGTAGCCTTCTGAAAACACCTTTTGTTTGGTCCTGGACTTGAGCCTCAAACATGGCCATCGCCTGAGACCCTCTGAATACACACGTAAGAGGGAGCTCTGCTTGACCTCATGGGCCTCATTATCTGGCACTAAAGTCTCAAGATTACGCACCATTTTGTGAGTTGACTGAGGACTGAGAACAACTTGAATATCCTGTCTATCCTCTCCATCACTCCCAAGTCAAGGCTGGGAATTTTCCTATCCTGTGTTGCTTTGATAATTGGGACAATTTGGCTGCTTTCCATCAATCTCCTTGTCTACATCTTGTCCACATAAGCATCTAGAAATGAAAGTACAAATGACCTCATTAAAGATGGAATAAATTCTCCCATCAGGTGGCATAAAATAGAAACACTTAAGCTTTAGTAAGGGCTTCAGTAGGCAGACCGTACTTGGCATGTGAACAAGCTCATGAGGCAGCTTTGGAAATGGTATGAGTTCACCCCCTCTCAAGGTTCAGCATATTGGGTAGACTCTGCCTGGACTTGATCTAAGGACTAATGGACATTAGTTATTGGATACTCACTGGAGTGGTTATGAGTGGTAAGAACAAAGAGGGAAGATGCTAAACTGTTCAGCTCAGCTCACAAAGGAGGTCAGGCTCATTGGAAGTATCCAGTTCCAATTGCTGATGAAACACATAGGTTCCAATGGAAGAGCTTCGGGCAACATAGCTATCCAGGTACATGGCACTAAAGGGGCATGAACTTGGCCACCTCTGAGGCTACCTCTGAAGTAGATGTAAGATAAAACTCGAGTACAAAAGTAGATGAGAAGCTGAGGAGCAGGGCAGATGGGAAGGGGGCTGAGAGTCTGGGTCTGCAACTATTCAGGCTGGGACATGAGCTTTGTTTAGTAGGGTGATAAATGGATTCCCTGCAGTGAGGGAAGTAAACTAGTAAGTGGCAAACAGTTTAGATCAAACCTTGGAGGCCTCTTAAATTTAGGAGTCATCTACTTCACTAAACTGAAGATGCTGGAAAAGTTGTGTTGGGATAGAGTGGCTCAGGCTTCTGAGCACCCCCCCAACACTTGTATATTCATCTGTCTTTATTATGAGCCTTATATTTTAGCTTGGACTCAATTCCTATCCAACCATTTCTCTGCTGCTGACCAGTTGGTCTGATAAAAGGAACACTACTTTGACTTGAATAGAAAGTGGCTGTAAGAACTAGAGATGGCAACTAGCTATCCTTTAAACATGGCTTGTAAGCTTGTGGAGGACTAAATCATTTGAAGCTAGCTGTATCTGGGCATACTTAAGGATGCTTTCCTATAAACTCCCTCAAATTGAATTTGTTTTAGACTTAAGACATAAGGCAGTGCCGGGGCCAGCCAGCAGCGAACCAGGATTCCTGAAATAGAGGGCAGGGACTTGGAAAAGAAAGACCAGAGACAGAGATGGGGTCTGGGAGGACTATAGCCCAAGAAGGCTGTGAACTTAAGACTGTAACACTGTATTTCTACATCAAGTCTTGTATCCTTAACCAGGGAACTGCCAGGGGTTACATACAAAGTGGTAAATCTCAAATCAGTTAAGCAGGACAAGGCCATAAAAGAAAGCAATAAATCGATAAGGTCGGAGGTTACAATGCAATGTAACTCAAAAGTTCCTAGGCATGGCACCATACATGACAGCTCATACCTGTGTGGTTATTGTACTCAAATTCCTAGGACCCCGAAAGAACCACCAGAGGCCATAGTCAAAGCTAAAAGCAAGGGTCATTTATTACGAGTTTGAACTTGGATACGAGTTCGAACTCAGACCTCCGCAATGCTAAGCGGTCCCGAACAAAGGTTTTTACCAGCTTTTATACAAACAAGTTTTAAGGGAATTAGTTAAAATCGCCTGTTGGGCTGTTTGGTAACTTCAAACCATTGGTCGCTTCAAGAGTGATCAGAGCTCAGGTGTCCACTGAGCATTGAGCTGTTGCCACCTGGGGTTCAAGTCCGGACTAGTTAGTATATGGGCCCTGAGCAAGGCGGGGGAGGGGGTCATTCCCAGAACATGGGACAATCTCAGCACCAGTTATCTTACTGAGTTATGCAGACTCTGGCTCCCAACAAGGCAGCTCTGTAGACTGTCTAGAGAAGCCACAACTTAAAAGGCCAAATAGTTTTTACTGGAATCGGTGGGATGCTGGTAGACTGTCTTGAAGACCAGCAGCCCTGAATGCAGTTTGAAAGCTTAAAGCCCCAAACCACAGCAGGTGTACAGAATTTACATTTGCTACTTTTGTTATGAGAGAACCAGAGAAGGACACAAACCTTACAAAGGTGGTAAATATAAGCAAACCAAATGAGACAGAAGGGAAATAAGCTCGGTAATAAGACTTTTCTGAAACTTGACACCTCAAGACACATCTGGAAACCAAAGAATGTCCTCTGTTATTGAGGTTCATCGCTTAGGCACTTTCTCCTCACTTGAGCTCAAATACGAAAAACCCCACTGCCGGGGTCTTTCGTCCCGGGTCCCCCTCGATCAGCAGGAGGGATAGACGCGTCAGGTAGGTTTGTCAGGAAGGAACTCATTACTTCCCTACTCAGGAAGTCCCTCCAGCTAATATCGGGTGCTCAAGCCTGTGGGCTCAAAGGTGGTCAGCACCGGGAGGTCCATGTGTTACCCCTCACTATAGGTCTCAGCAGAGTGATAAAGCAGTACCGAATTTGTAAACCAATGGTAATCAAGTCTTGCCCCTTGCCTTGGCTCTTGGCCCTTGCCTCTTGCATGTTGCCTTGCTTCTCAGCAGAAAGTGATTCACAACACCAATGATATAACTCAAAGTTAGACATGGCATTACTCGGCTCCCAGCCGAGTGCTGTTGTCACTATATATTGTGTAAATCTTGGTTCTAAAGATGAAAGGCCGAGTACTAGAGCACAGGCATTTGCTGAGACCTCGGAGGTGTAAATGCATCCACTCAGGAAGAATGTGCTTATGTGATGCATGCATCAGTCTATTGTAATGAAAGGGTATTACTATATCTCTTCAGGGTCTCACTTCTCAATACTGTTGGATTGGTGATGGCATTTTCAATGCAGAAATTTGACGATATACTGAAACCATATCATCAAGCTCTGAGATCTTCTGGAGACTTGTGAACTCCACAGTGGTGTCCAGTGAACTCCACAGTGGTGTCCAGTGAACTCCAGTGGTGTCCAGTGAACTCTCAGTGGTGTCCAGCACTCTACCACAAGAGGCACACATGCGTGTATTAAGTGTCATGAGTCTGAAGCTTCAAGATTGTTTTCTAAACTCAAAAGTTTTCAAGGTCAATGAGAGAACCTGGGTCAGGATTGGGGGGGCATGCTGAGATTGATTGCTGTGTGTTCAAAGGATTGAATTTCATAAGAGGGAAACTGGGCTATGGAAAGTACTGAGGCCAATTCTATGTAAAAGGAAAGTGTGTGTGATTATAAAGATATGCTGTATCTGATCATGAGATACCCACATCCTTGACTGCTAGTACAAGCTGCAGAATACTAAGACATGACTAAATGAGGTTAGCCTTGTTCTGTGAAGCACATGAGCAGGCTGGACCAGAAGGATGGCCTGAACAGCATTCCCAGGACAGCTCAACACTGGGCTCCACAAGGGATCTGCTCATCCCATTGGTAGCAAAGATGTACTTTTTTTTGGGGGGGGGGGGTTGAGTAAAATGGCAAATTCTTCGTCCAAACCAAAATGGTTTGTTCATCCCCAGATGTTGGAGAATTGAGACAGGCAACTACTAGGAAGATGGTGAGCCAGAGTTGAGCCTCCATGCTGGAATGGAAGAGCTAGTGGTTGGCATTTGGGAGTGAGCTACTGGAAATTGGCTATCCTTCATGCAGTAATTAGGATTCTAGGAGTACGCAGATTCATGTTCTCCACTGAACACCAACTGGAGGCCCTCTAGCCCAACTCAGCCTGATACTTGTCTGAAGTAGGGTTAGCCTCAGTCCCATAAGAAAACTCATTTCAGACGAAGTAGGTGTTCACCTATACTAAAAATGGACAATGGGGCTCCATAAACCTCCCAGTTCATCTGACTTTATGCCTCACAGAAGTCACCTTCGCTCTTGTAGTAAATGGAACTAAAGGATTGAGATAAACGGTGACAAATGTACAGCAAGTCTAGGCTTGTAGAAAAGAGCTCTCTTGGAATAGGTCTCCTTAGGAACTCCATACATTGTGTTCTGGAAACAAGCTCGTCTGAGTGACTTACTGAACTTTGATTTTATTGCATGACTGGATTATTGGCCAACCTCACCATTTTTTTGGGGGGGAATGTTGGAAGGCCCAAACTTAATGTCATGTTGGAGTCTCCAATGACCACTTGCCATTCAGTCATCTCATTGGTGTATAAGACAATCCTTAGATTTCCAGGCATTGAAAAGTGCATGTCAGGAAATGAAAATCTAAATCGGGTACTTCTCAATGTGGCATTTGGGAATATCTTTCATGTATAAACGTACATAACTCTTATCCTTGAAGTATCTAGTTAAAGGCTTAAGCTATCTTCATGAGGAATAGCCCCAGCTCAAACCTTGGGAGCTTATGGGGAAAGTACTGGGCATTCCCATCTCCTGGAGTAGAGCTTGCCTGTCCTTTGCTCATTCATCCCGCTCCTGCTTTACAAAGACCTCCCACATGGCGCTTGAAGAATCTGACCCGTGAAGGTATTCTGTGGTCAGTGATGAATAAGAAGGCGGCATGAGAAGTCTACCTAAACTGGTGAAGCAGACCATGCGTGGATTCTCGAGGTGCTCTAGATGATTGACGGCCATCACTATAACTTGGGAAGCTTGAGGTGCTTTGTCAACCTGGACTCAGTGTTAACCTCACTGATGGGTGACTAAAGGATGCCATCCAAGATACAAGGTTGACTTTCTTGGAGCTGAGCATGACCCATTACAATGGTTGAGCTCTGTATTCAAATAACTCGAGATGAGGCAAGGTGTTTTGTATCTTGACTGAATAGGGCCCCATCTTAGTCTGCATTTTCTTTAAAGACAGGTTTACGGACAGGAGTGTGAGTAACTGAGACGACTGTGACCCCGAAACAGTGGGCATTGCTAGAATACACTACACCCTCGTCTCAACTCTGCTGTATCCTTGGCCTTACAGTACTAATGGCCTTGTCATCAGTGGCTCATTTTCCTTATTCAGAGGCTCAGTTCTGTTACTGGCTTTGTTGCATCAAGGAATGCTGTCAATCTGCCTGCATTCAAAACACATCTGGAATTCTCCAGATGCTCTAGATACCTTATTGAAGGATCTGTTCTCAAAGGTCTATTGGAAGTTCTTAAAGCCCAGCAGGTTCCTGCAGACACCCATAGCTACTGGAGCGTACCTTGGGTGCTAAAAGGTGAATGTAGAGGACACAGCTTCAAGCCATGTGGCTGTACTTGAGTAACTTGTGGCTAGCACTTCATACAGGCCATGGGGGAAAGCCTTAAGTAAATATGAGCAAGTGGTCAGTGTGTGCAGCCTGCAAATGGATCTCTTTACATCCCAAGCAACAAAAGGGGTTTCATGTAATACCTGTCTCCCCTGACTGTGCAATTTAAACACTATAGACAATGTAATCGTTGTCCCAAGTAATATCCCTCTGTCCTCTTGACAAAGCACCTTTCTGATAAACAATTGTGTACCCTTCATACACAAGGCTCTCAATTCTCAGTACGATGCCAAATTACAAGCAAGCTGAAAATAAACTTTTTTATATGTCAGAACAGAATCACTGGGGTAGCTGTTCATTCAGTTCTCCCAAGCCTAAGGGGCTAAGGATGTGGACCTGTAACAGACGGATGATGTCTTAGGATTGTTAGCTACAGGTATCTGAAGTAGCTGAACTCAAAGAGGAAATGAGGCTAGCCTTACTCTGGGAAGGACGTGAGTAGGCTAGAAGGATGGCCTGAATGTTGTAGAGCTCAACACGGAGCAAGCTAATGCTGAGCAAGTTCCACAGAAGATAGGTATTCTCTGCTAACCCCATCGGTGAGTGGCAGAGATTGACTTTTTTGGATAAGCTAAACACGGTAAGGGGTAAACCAAAATGAGCGGCTTCACATCCACAGATATTAAACTGAGCCAGCTTGATCCTTCTATGAAAGGGAGCAAGGAGCTCAGGCTCACTCCAGAGGTGTGGGGGCACACGTGAAAGCTGGATACAGAACATGTATTTTAAGAATTTCATGCAGAAGACATGCTGGTTAAGGCCTTAATCCTCTGCAGGTTCCTTTCTGTTGTCTATAGGTTCCTGTTTGGTCAGACCAAGAGAGCTGGTCATCCTGACGTTGATGTGTCCAGTCTTCACTCTGCTCTGTGCTACAATAGAGGCGTATCCTATGGACTGCATTGCGAGCTCCCTTGAAAGCTGTGTGGTGGGTTGAGCCAGGAAAGTGCAGTGTTGGAAGACACTCGCGGTACTTCTACCTTACTTGGCCTCGTGCGCATGGATGGCATGGGCAGCGGTGTCCAGGCCTGTTCATCTGTCCAGGGGCATCTTCTACCAGTTCCATCTCCCTGGGATTTGGTAGCTTTTGTTACTCCTTTGGATCTTGTGGGAGCCAGGCAGAGAATAGAAAAGACAGATGGGGTCAGGAGGTCTACAGCTTAAGTCAGCAGCCCAAGACTATAGCCCCATTTATTTCTAGTTTCAGTCTTATATACTTTTTCTTAAAACTAGGACGCTGCCATGGGTTACATTTGTAGGAAATGGTGATCAAGTCTCAGATCAGTTAAACGGGAAGTGATGGACATAGCCCAAAGTCATCATAACAGCTTATCTCTTCGTGTACTTAGTTCTAATGAGTAGTGCACGTACAAGGCCAGTCTGACCACACACTCGACTCCCAATAGTCTGTGGTTGGAAGTAGCTGCTTACCATTTTAGTCTGACCTTTTTCACCACTTGGAATCCACAAATGCCTTCCCTATAGAAAATGTGTTCAAATAGTCTTAGATTGAGCATTCTCCTGGAACTGACCAATATAAAGGGAGAAAGTTCTATCTTAAGCAGCAAGATTAATGTATTCTCTTTCATACCTGAGATGAGAAATGGAATTCTCTTTAGAAATACAGTTCTGGGCATCTTGAATGATGCACCTGAAAGCTGGGGGGGGCAGGGAGAAGAGCAGGGGAATCTCCAGCTGTTTCCTGATGACCTTGATTCATGACGTGACCAATGAAAGATTAACTATCCTGAT
Organism: Megascapheus bottae; assembly: GCF_031878675.1. Lineage (NCBI taxonomy): Eukaryota > Metazoa > Chordata > Mammalia > Rodentia > Geomyidae > Megascapheus > Megascapheus bottae. Next base: position 9,043,422 of record NC_143530.1, read on the forward strand.
CCAGGATCTGAAAGTCAGTGCACATTAATGTAGGTCTGTTAGCATATGAAGAGTCGTTCATTGAAGCTCTTGGTGAGGGTTGCAGTGACTTCTCAAAAGGCTGTACACTGTTTCCTCCTGATGACACTTGTGATGAGGGTACAGCTTTATTTGCCCCATCTGAATTTGTGGCTGAATTTGTGGCTCAAAATCTGCAAATGTCAGTTGTGAACCAAACAGCTGCCTTCCAAGGGTGACAGGGCCCAAGTACAAGTTGAGTTAATGAGCCTCTGACTCGAAGCTACTGTTGTACCCGAATTCCTAGAACCCCGAAAAGATCACCAGAGGCCACAGTCAAAGCTAAGAAGGGTCGTTTATTACGAGTCTAGACCTGGACCTCTGCAAACCTGTAGCCAGCAACGCTAAGAGGCCCTGAACAAGGATTTTATACGGCTTTTATAGGGGAATTCCATAGTTACAATCACCTGGTTGGCTATTTGGTAACTCAAACCACTGGTCGAATCAGAGCTCAGGTGTCTAACCACTGAGCATCAAGCTGTTGCCACCTGAGGTTCAAGTACATGGGCCCTGAGCAAGGGGGGAGGGGGTCATTCCCAGAACATGGGACAATCTTGGCACAACAGCTACAAAAGCACATGCTGACAGTTCAGCAAGGGCCTTATCCACTGCCTTTATCTGAGGGATCTCTTCCTTCCTACAGGGGCTCCATTAGTCATTGCTCAAGAGTCCCAAGGAGTCTGGTCCTTTCCTCCACACAATGAACTGGAAGCAGCTGTCTCTACCTACAAGGAATGTTTCCCCTGACTGCTTTCAGAGCCATGAATGAAGTTCCAGAGGAACAGGGGTCACAGGATGTAGCTGGTCATCCTTAGACCAGACCCCTATCCTTTCAAGGGATTATGAAGAAATCCTCATAAGGCCTAAGAGTGAACCAGAGTTGGGTAATTGATGCTTTGGATTCTGTGTGCTGTATCCGGAGGGTACCAATTTCATTCTGCAAAGAATTTCTAATGTACTGGCTTCAAGTATGACAATGTAGAAAATGACAGGTTCATGGTCATGAGTTTTCAGTCTTAAGGTTAAGGCATGAAAATACTACATGAACTGCTACTTGGAATGTTTTCATGTTTCTATGCTGCACAGTTCTGTACTAGAATGGCTAGAGCATGTCTACCACATGTCACTGGGATGTGGGAGTCGGGAGATATGTTGATGGGGTGATACTGAGTCTTGGATCTGCTGTAGAGCCCTTGGGCACTAGGTTTCACTCAAAACTGGAAGTCTTCTGTGGAAGTCAGCTGGGAAGTAGCATTTACAAGTATGTTAACATTGCTTCTCAAATCCAGAGACTTGACAAAGCATAGGAGAAGTTGTAACTAGTCTGGGAATGAATGAGTTTCCTTGTATTATGACCCAAATTTGGGGTCCGTAAAGACGACCAAATCCCATGTAAGACCACAAGAGTCTTAATCGCAAACTCGTGTGGACTCGGAACTGACACCAATGCAGCAGGTGTGAGTTGAGAGCCCCCACCCTCCTGTTAGCAGGGTTTTTTTTATGCAAAGTCAGGTCTTGGGGGGGGTATCCAGCTGAGATAATACATGATTGGTTGTTTCCCTGTAAATGGCCCCATGTACATGAGCTGTGACAAAGGCATAACAGCTATCTCTACATTTTCCCCTTCTCAACAGTAATGCCAGACCAATCATGCTTGTGAAGGGGTCATTTCTATGTGACTCCACTTGATACCTGCCTTGCTGGGTTTGCAGGGGTTGGTACTCAAAACAATTAGTTGGACAGCATTTATTCCAGCCTTAAAGGAAATCAACTTAAGTGGTCTCATTAGGGTTGAAATGAAGGTAGTTAATCAGTGGGAATAACTGAACCAAGATTCAAACCATCCTTCCTGCTGTTCCCTTCTTTCACTTAGCCAGCCCTTCTCATCTTCGCATCCTGAGTGGTTAGCATAAAAAGAACATTCTTCACCCAATGCTGCACACAGTGCCCCTTGTTGTAAAAAGATGAAATCTAACCCTCTCCTGTAACACAACCTCTGCCAAGGAGCCATCTATGGCTGCCCTTAGGTTGGTATATTAAGGTTTTTGGGTGGCTAGTGATGGAATCCCTGTCCCCAACCCTGCCAAACCTAACACTGTCCCGATGGTAACTATAGCTGTAATGGGTTCACTTTTAATGCATTGTTAACATCAGGGTTAGTGGTGGGTTGCCACTCATGTCTTGGCACCAGTTTGGCATTTTGGGTTGTCCAATTATACAGCTCAGTAGCAAAGGGTCAACAGTGAAAGGGTTGGTTACTGGCCCCAACAAGGGGTCCTGCAGCACGTAGGGGGATGACAGTTGAATCTGCCCTCCCTGGGGGAGCTGCCCTGTTCTCCCTTGGGTCTCCTCCGCCGGCCTTCCACAGCTGGTACCACCCACCCCTCATGGGGCAATATTCCTGGCTCAGCCACGGTATTATCAGGCACTACTGTTGGCTGGTCAGGAGGGGGAACAGTCAAGCCTTCTCAACACCCTGTAGAACAGGGTAGAAAGGTGCCCAGTTTTGTGGGGGTTGTCTTTCACTGCCAAGATTCTTCTCAGCGATTGTTCCTGAGTGGGTAAAAGTGTTAGCCAAGAGGGAAGGCTTTTGACTAGATCTTGCCAGACCAGAATGTCTGGAATTTGGTCTGGGTGGCCACCTGTTCCTGGAAGGAAAATCATTATAGATGGTGGTGAGATCACAAGTTCCTTCAGGCGGCCATCCACCTGTGAAGGAGGGCCATTCTGTACCGCAAAGAGTAGCTTGCCTTCGCTAATTTCCATTCACATTATGAGCCCTTCCCTTCACATTCCTAACGTTGCCAGTCAGAAGGGAAAGAGGAGAAACGGAAGCCCGCTTAAAAAGCAAAAGTTGCAAGTCTTTATTGGAGAATTGCCAAACTGCTGGCGGCCTTTGGTCTTTTCAAAAGACCAGCAACCCTGAATGCAGCTAGCACAAAGCTTATCGAGACCCCAAACCACAGCAGGTGTGTATGGAATTTATCCTAAAAGGAAAGAACCAGATAAGAAAACAAACCTAGTTAAAGGTGTTGTACATAAGCAAAAACAAATCGAATAGGGGCACAAGGTAAATCTAGACCAGTTATGTAAGGGAAGTAAAACTTGTCTGCAATTTCACAATTCCAAGACATGTTTGTAATCAGAGGACTGTCTTCTATTACCAAGGCATATAGTGCTTAGACCCAAGATTCGTTCAGCAGCAGATGTTAAGATGCTTAATGCTTAAAAGTCGATTGGGCTTTTCTGGCTCTATCTTGAACTCAAGGATAAGGTGGTGAAACTACTCCAAGGTTAATGGATGACAATTTCTCTGATTAAAACTGAGGAATGTGTTTTCCTGGCCAATAGTTAAAGTACCTCAGTCAGCTGCTGAGAAGTTATAAAGATATCATAGCTATGACTTGAGTTGGCTTAAGTTTGATAGTATAACTTGAAGGAGATTTCATCTCATTTTTGAAGGAGGTATTCTAGTAAACCAGAGGATGGGCACCATGCCATTTTCTACTTTCAGTATGAAGAGCATGGGACTTACTCTTGGTTCTGGAAGGAAAGGAAAATAAGGGATTCCACTTAGTATTTCTACCCTGATGACTTGTTGATAGGGTCAGGGAGCCAGCCTGCAAGTCCTGAGGATGTACATTCATCCTGATTAGGTACTCGGGGACAAAGGAAATGACCATGGAGGTCTTGTAGATGCATGTTACAGTCACTAGGAGGGCTCTTGTCATTTGCCACAAACACCTCTCATTCATCTGTATCAAGGTGATTACTAGCTTGATCCCCTTGACAGCAGAGGTAGTCTAGACTCTGTAAAAGTGTCTTGCTTTCTGCATTATTGAAGTCACCCAAGGAAATGGGCATAGGTTCCTGTCAAGAGGGTGGGGGAATCTTGTCAGACACTACAGGTCCTTTCACGCATTCATTTTAACGCTGTCCAGAGAAGCCATAGACAAATTTACATAGCTAATTATATAGCTAATTGTGATGAGCTGAGCAATGTATGACTGAACACTGGTGACAACGAGCTTAACACATGGGACTGAACTCCCATATAAACTCTCGGTGAAAGTTGCTGGCCTACTAACCAGTACACTGGGTCAGTAAGTCAAATGTCTTCAGCAAATATCATGGATTTCCTGGTTTGGCATTCATAAGGGGGGGGGGAAATCCTATGGACTAGGTTTGTATATAGGCAAGTAGAACAGATGTTGTGGTTTCATGCAGCATTAAGTAGGGGAAACATGGGGAAACGTGAGAATGTTCATCTGGAATGGATGCTGTCAAATACTGGCTGCCATAAGTACCAGGAATATCAGTCTTGTCATCCTTCCTGGACCTTAAGATGAATTTAACTATTTCTGCATCTACCATGCATCCTTGTACAAACAGGTCATTGATAAATGATTGCTGTACTCAGTGCTACGAACAAGTTCTAGTCTCTTGCCAACACTTGTGATATCTGTTTGCAATACAACTTTGGCTTAACTTGATGGACACAGACTAAAGTGACTCCTTAAGTGTGTTGCTTCAACAATGTCTCTTATTTTTTCCCTACCTCCTCAGGGCCCTGGAACAGAATCTTGAATTAAGAGATTGGTTTAACCTTAGCAAAAAAAAATCCTTGTATTCCAGTCATTATCAATACTACTAGTTCACAAATGACTCCTTGTAATCTGAGCCAATTTATCGTGGATGAATTCTGTGCTCTGTTGAATTGAATGCTCTGTTAAATCTCATATCTCCAAAGGGATTGGGATACGGTAACTCAGACCCCAGGCATCTTGAACAAGCATGGAGCCTGATGTACTGCAGCTCATGAATTTACGTGGACGTTGAATAATAGTCCCATGGCCTGTGTAGGATTAACTTTCATTCATGCCTGCTCGTTCCATGGTCACCAGGTAGAAGGCAGGTCTTACATGTTTGTAGAGCTCTGGGGTGTCTTAGAACGTACATAAAAGCAGAACCTGGTGCATATGGTAAAGAAATTACTCCACTCGTGAATTTGACCATTGCTACTACTTCAGCAAACCATTTATACTTTCTCTGTAGGGTAACCAGTATCCAAGTAGACAAAGTCCAGAAAATGTTTCTTATTTTGAGGAATTGATACTAGGTGACCCCCCAAAATTGAGTCATTTAAAAATGAAGCAGAGAAGTTTGAAGGGCTAGTTTCTATTACAGGTTAACTTGACAGCCTTTAGAAATGTAGAGATGCCATTAGTGGATGAATGCTCAAAAGTGTTGTACCTAATACACAAGGAAGGAAGTATCATTCACTATCTACAAAGGAAGGAATCTGTCATCGGACAATGAGGCTGCCTCTCCCTCTGCATATGAACTTTGTACACACTGCTTATTAGCCTTGAATATAACATAACGCATTAGAGGAAGCAAGATGGTAGTCAAACACTAGGCAATTGTCCCGTGGTCTCTAGCCAAATGGAGATGTGAGGTCCTAGCATAGTTGTGCCCACCCAACAGAAGTACATGAGCAAGCTGAGTCACGAGAACTGAAAAAGCTAGCTTGCAAATGACAAAATTGTGAACAGCCCTCCCCAATCCATGCTAGAAGCCCATGGGAGCTGCCTCCTGGCTGCTTGGGAGTTTAAGACCCACAGCAGATTGTAGTGTTCTGCTGTAGAAAATCTTTTTCTATGTAAACCACTGTAAGAGAAAGCATCACTATCAACTGAGTAAAGTATTAACTTGTGGCTATTACTGGGTAGCAACCAACCAAATTGAGGATCTTCTAATGCTCATGCAAGGAGGACTTAAAATCATGGACACATGTTCTATATGTGTTTTGAGTCTTAACACTTGATTTCTAGGCACAATGGCAGTGTTGGAATAACACTGAGATGGCCTATAGATGCATAGGTAGAATCTCATGGGTATGTGATCAAGATTAATCAGTTTCTAGCCAGTATGGCTGCAGGTTGCACAAGGAAATACTTAAGCTCTGTGTTGAAAGGCTAGATTTTGCAAAATAAGAGCTATTGCTCCAGCTTTTTTTAATTTAGATTTTATATAGAATAGTTTATATAGAAAAGAATGGTTACATTAATTCACCAGATAGTCCAGCTTCTTAAGGTAGATAAAGGTCATCTTGCTTGGAATTCGACATGCCCTTTCGAGCTTCAAAATTATGTAATGGCTTGTAGAGGATGTGGTACGCAAGACACTGCTTTTGGTTTGTCTTTTTTAACCTCTCCCAGATGGAAATGGGGTTGAAAAATGAAGGCAAACTATGAAGTATGTGCCTTTTAGATGACAAGGCTGGCTTTGAAAAAAATCACACCATCTATTGGACTTACAACACAGAACAGCACTCATCAGTGGTGCTGTGGATGTGTGTGCTTAGTAGTACAAAATGAAATTAATACACCTACTACACTAGAATTGGGATTACTGAACTCACTAGAAAACATTTCTGATGCCTAGGCGAACTGCAAGGCTGACATCTAAATGGAATGGCTTTCAGAATAAGCGGGGTTGGGGTAGGGATGGAATTCCTACACAGGTATGAGGTCTGCTCCAAGCTTTGACGCTGTTGGGTAGCAGACGGACTCCATTATCAGACCAAGATGATATACTGATATAGCTCAAAGTTAGGCATGGAGTTCATGCTCAGTGCTGCAGATTCATGGGCCAGTGTGACCCTGCACTCGGCTCCCTACATCCCACCCCCGTCTTCATTTTAAAAGAAGCGAATCCACCTGTCTTTGTGTGGACCACTGATTCTGCCTTACCCATCATGAGGAACTTCAAGCTGAAGGTGCTGTCGTAGGTTGGTCAGAGCATCCCCTCACACTCATCCTGGGCTGCAATTCCTTTCACAGGAAACTCTTAATCTGGAGCCTGATTTAATGAAGCTAGAATTTTCTAGGCAGGCACAGAAGACTTGAACCTGTAATCATTAAGTGCGGTCTCTTGCACATGTTACTGTCTCCCATGTCTCTAATTTATCCTATCTCTTTCCAAAAATGACTCTGGTCCCTTCATTTTAAGGGGGTTGATGGGCGAAGATACTCAGGGGCATTGTCTCTATACTTAAGTAAGGACCCTAAAAAGCTTAGCCTATTTTACCAAGGGGTTGCCAGGGAGTGAAATTGTACTCCAAACTGGAGATCATATAAAACATTTAACTGCACAAACCTTTTCTTTGGCTACAACAGTGTAGCTTTCTTGGCACCCATTTGCAAAGGCATTTTCTTGATTGTTTGGGGAACTTAATCTCTGCGAACCTAACAATGCTTCAGTTACCTATGTAGGCCTATATACATCAATGGGGACACAGCCTCAGGTCCACAAACTTCTGAATAAGGATGTGCTGTTCTCTATAGGCCTGCTGGAAATTGCTATAAAGAAACAATGCATTACAATACCCGATTTTTTTAAATACACATTTCAGAATCTTTAGAAAAATCATTTTAGCCAGTTCCTCTTTAAAACAATGCAATAATCCTTTGAGACATTGGAAACATTCAAACCTAATCATTTTCTTGAAGTTTAGGCTTAGATTTACCCAATTGCCTTTGTGTCTCAAGTATAAATTATTTTACATAGCATGCTGACAATTTAACCTTGAACATGTTCACTCACACCCATTCACACACACCAATCTGGGATCCTAGATCTCCAAACCTTGGAAAGATGGCAAGATCCTCGGTAACTTGAGTAATGCCTGCTACTGGAGGCTCTAGGGGGCCTTCTCCCAATTTTTTCCATGCAGCCATCCCAAAGCCTGCACCTGTTCTTGATAGGAGGCAGGGATTGCAGCCTGCTGGAGGCCTGTGGATAACAGATCACTGAATCTTGATGGCGGCCAATGTTTACTTATGGGATGCTATTAACCAGGGAGCAGAGCATGTTAAGGCCTCCCAGATCTTAAGTATATATCTTGACATCTTTAAGCGCCAGGTTCTCATGCTTGGTGTGAGATTATCCCATCTTTTCAGGGAGACCCTTTCCCTACTACCTCGCTTGGCTCGGCTAACCGAAGGTTTCGCTTCTGATGAGCGCTCTTTTTCCTGCCCTATGTTGGGCGCCAGAATGTCAGGGATTTTAGTCCTCAGTCCCTCCCGACTCACAGGAGGAATAGAGAACACTAAGATACCACAAGGTATCAAGTAATCACTTGGTCTGCTTCAATGTCTGCTTCACTCTAGGCCTCAGCCACATCTTTGTATTCCTCCATGAATCTATTTGGGGCCCGTTGCTTTCTATGGGTTGTGGCCTCCATGTTACATTCCCATAGCAGTTAAAGACCTAAAAGAATACCCAGACAAGATATCCTGAGTCTCAAGTTTTAACTTCTCCAGATAATTGACTTGTAAACTATGTATTTACATTTTGTACTTTAAGCTCTTATGACTTGATCATTTCCTGTGAATTTGGAAGAAAGCCCAGTATCTTATAAGTAGAATTTCCAAGGACGGTCTTGGGTGTCTTCTTTGGCCAAAACTCTTAAAAGTAGCCTGCATATTAAAGTACACTTGAATCTGTTTTCCAGCAGGTGCTCTGTGAATGCTGAGAATGTTAGGACTGAGTAGGATGTATGGAAGAAGGACTTCATGAGCTTGTTAATGAGGTCAGAAAAAAATGCCAAGTACCCCAGCAAGCCTGGGAACAAGGCAACTTCACTGTTTCGTAGGCAATTATAAGACATTTCTCCCAAAGGTAGAATGTAACTTGATTCTATGTCTCAGGCTGACCACTGAGCAGATACATGGCTCAGATGAACAAATGGTAACCACCACCCATAATTCTCCATTTGACATCCATAGCTAAATTATAAGTGCTTTGTTTGTTTCTTCCTATCTAGGTTGCCTGAATACCTCCATATACTGATTCTTACTGGGCTAATGTTAGTTTTCCCAATTGACTTGGGAGACTCCCTGAATAAACATAGTTGCTTCCTTTATATTTGGTACCTAGGTATCTCTGGACACTTGCCCAGCTAAGCAGCCTGGTTTGATTTCTGTCTACATAGAAGCTAACAGAAAAGCTCAGAGCAATCCACAGAAGAAAATTAAAGCTTAACACCAGATGAGGTGCAAGGGATAATTTATTGCAGTGGCAAAAAGTTAAGACACAGGTGGCCATGTGATCAGAGGACTTCATTGAAACTTAGTTTGAAGTTTTCATGGGTTGGGTTTCCATTGGCTTTCAGAATAGGGGAACATATGTATGCAAATCTTAGAGTCCTCTCCAAATGGAAACCTTTACTATAGTCATCTCCAAATGACAAATGAGGGATCTGAGAAGATCTTGAATAGTGTCCCACCATACTTCAAGGTAGTAAACCTTCTACGATCCTACAGAAGGTTTCCATTTTGGAAACCTTGTATGAAGGAGGGCTAGCTTGGACCTGAAGTGTTAGGGAAACTGAAGGGCTTAACAATTGAAGTCCAGTCATTCTGAAGGATAGGAATGATGTAAGGTATATCACTTCTACCTGGGTAGCTGTCTTTGCTCTCACACACAGGCTTCTATTAAAGACTTAAACTCTACTTCATCAAATTCTAACTTGGGGCCCTACAATACAAGCAAGGTTAGTTTGGGTTTTCTAAACACTTGAAGGTAATGCCTCAAAGGTAATACCTTAACTAATGCCTTAACAAGACTGTTTCTTGGAAGAACTATTCCCAAGAAGTTTGTCAGCAGGAAAAGAATAAAACACCATCTAAAGTGAAAGTGGGCAAATTAAGTACTCTTAACAGACTCACTCAAACCTATGGCAATAAAGTTACCAACACTCAGTGAATCTGAGTATTAGCTGTGCAGCCTGGGTCTTGTCCCATCCCGAGCTTCAGTAGGGCTGAGTTACTAAAGGCAAAACCACAAGCAAGTGGTCAAGCAAATTTAGAGAAGGGAATATACTTCATGCAACTTGTACTGAAGTAACACCAGTGTCGATTAAAAATTCAACTTGCTCCCTCTTACCTTGCCCCTCTTACCGTCTTCCAGTGTCATCTTCTCTGCCACATCCTCTGCCAGTGGAGGAACTGTTGAATTGTTCGAGCTGCCTGTGAAATTTTCTTAAGCAAGCTGTTACAGAAGCAGAATGTAGTGGCTATGCTAGCAGAATATTAACTCCTTGAATCTCATGCTTTTTAAGATCAGTATCTTATCGCAAACTTACATCTTGGAAACAGTCATCTCAAAAGAGTAAGTGCCTTTGCTCTGCACAATTTAACTTTCTTTTAATACGGGATAAGGGTGTTTATCGTAGGGCTGCTTTTTGAGCTGGCAGGAGTTTGTAATTGGATAACTTTAATACCTATTTGAGATGGGATCCTAGGCTAACTTTTCCTTAATGCTAATTAAAGATGGGGATTCCACAATCTTAAATGGCATATGTAGACCTATTCATAAGTGAACCTATTGGACTGAGGTATTGTTTCAGTCTTGGCGAATTCCATTTCTTGTGAAGACAGGTCTAGAATGAGACAAACTTGATAGTCTTCCAGGAATATTGGGAAAGGTCTGAGATGATGCCAGTATCATTTCCTGAATGGATGCTTCTCATGTAGTCCTTTCCCTAGTCTAGCCTCTCCATTTAAAAAAAAAAACCTGGCTTTGGGGAAGTTCTCTGGACCACTAACTCACTACATCTAAAATAATGCTAAGCCCACTATTAATGAACCTTCTTGGTTAACTCTGAAACAATGACTTATGGAAGTATCCATTTCTTGAGCAAAAATGTGGAAACACTGCTATAAGAGTAAGCCAAATGGAGAAATTTCAACCTGCAGAGCTAAACGGCCTCTCGAGCAGGAATTCCATGTTAAGATGAACTGGACTTGAAAAAGGCATCCATGATGAATCAACTGGCCATATTGTGGACAGTAAAACTGCCGATGTTGACTAGCATGGGGTCAAACTAATCTACTTCACACAAGGTGGACCTCACAGAACAAATGAGCATTTGGCAAGGAGATACCTTCCAGTTGGAAGGGTTTGGCTTTGGGCCCTGGCAAAAGTGATGGCCTACATTTCTGCAAAAATGGAATGCCATCAACTCTTATCCCAGGGGCCACATGGTGCTGATGGGAAGACCATGCTAAGGCTCACAAGCCACGGTGGTCTTACATGGTCTTACGTGGTCATCATGACATCACCTTAGTGTGAAGTTCTGTGCATATTGACCTAGTGAATCTTTAAGACCTTGTATAGCTTGTATTTAAAAAATTCTCATTTTATACCTTTTAGACATAGATTTGACCTCATGATTTACCTTTTGACATCAATGTGCCATTCATTGTCATAGCTAAAAGCTTAGAGGCCTATCCGGGTGCATTTTGAACACAATCCCACTTCAGTTTCTCCTTTGTCTTTATTGGTCACATTCCATTCCTTGGTGACACTGCATTCCTCTTAAAGTAAAACCTGCTATCCTCAGACGAGTAAGTATCCATACTGATAGCTGAAACCTGACTCGATCTGCTATTTGGATATCACATTATGAACATGGACTACTTTTCTGGGCTGTTCCTCCTTCTCTCATGCTTGCTGGCTTCATACCTAGAGCTGCTGGTACATAAAACCCAGAGGCCTCTCAGTGTCGTATCCATTCTACTACAACTATCACACAATGGAGGTCTCTGGAAAACCCTGCACTATACTCCAGGAAATCCACTGAGCTTTTGTGCCAAATGAACGGGAGAGATGGGGGCAATTAGCATCTAGAGACGCTTTGAGAGTTAGAAGCCATGAATAATCATCCTTCTACACAAATACCATCTTGATGGTGCACACTTGGGCCAGTCACCCTGCTGTCTACCTGTCCTCACTCAAGGTCACATCCTCCAGTCAATTACTGACATACAGGCTTTTGCTCACCTCTTGGCTTTCGCTCACTTCTTGGCAATTAGTTAAGACTCATACAATGAACTGATGAAGAAGCCTGGAGAAGTTTATGCTCTTATTGATCTTCTGAGGATGTTTAGTTAAACCACTTAGTTGCTAGACTCGGGTTTGGAAGCCCAGTCATACAGAGTCAATGAGTTAGAGGGGAAAATTAGGCTTCTTGAGAGGGACTAATGTCTAGAGGGCCCCTTTTTGGGAGAGCTACAGCGTGCCTTCCTATAAAAGTCTGGGGGGGCTCTCTGTAGAAACTGGAGTTTCCCAGGAACTGAATTGAGCATCTGCTTAACTTGTGCTAGCATTTGCCTGTGGAAATATGCTCAGCTTGATTCTTGTGGACATCTGGCTCCTGGAATGCCTTATAAAAACTAGATTTAATGGGAACACAAAGTACAGTCCATAACCAAAGAATGAGGAAGATGGAAAATGGGGAGCGAGCAGGGAGATAGAGCCATGAATAGCAATAGCCTGCTACAATATCATACTTGAAGAATATGGTATAAGTTGGAGTAAAAGCCAGAGTCCTGCTGGGAAACAGCCCCGTGATGGAAATGGTGTATCTCAATCATACCAGTCTTGCTTAATATCAAGTGCCTTAATAAAGCCAATGTGGCCATTAGGGACTTTTGATCTTAAAACACTTACTTGACTTCTGGTCCATTGGTTAGACGACCAAAGGGAAGCCAAGCTGGAGAGCAGCTTGGCCTTGATGGTCAATGTGTCTTTTAAAATAGTCCGGCACTCATGGGCTATAGTCATACGAGCCACCTTATGTTCTGTATGGGATGACATTTCATTCGAAGATGTTGGTCTTGGTCGTGCTGAAGAGAAATGGAAAGTGACTGCCTGTGGGATCTCATGTGTATTCTCATGTCATTTCCATGGCTAAAAGCACTTAGAGCTGCCCACAGAGCATTAAGAATTATCCAGCTGACCACATTGTGGTTGAACTTGACCTTATGTCGACTTTTGGATGCTGGAAAATTGCTCACAAAGGTCTTGCTACTGCATGTCACTGGCAAATAATGACCAAATTTTTAAGCTTCTCAAAGGTAAAACTCGGCCTTCACAGCAACTAAGATTTAAACAAGGAACAACAATCAGTAAGCTTAATCAGTAGCTTTTACTTCCTTTGCTCAAGCTTAGACCATTAGACCAATCTTATGTCTTGAAGATTGTTACCCAGTCCTCCTAAGAGTCTAGACTTCTATTGCTTTTAGTTTGTGGTTACAATAGAAACCAAAGCATACAGTTGGAAGGTAGTGACTTAAATTTCCACATTTAAGTGCCCAGTCAGAGGCTTGTAGCTTGTTGCAAGAATGGCCAGGAAGTCATGAACACTACTTGTGCCTAGATACTCTTACTCTGGAAGAGTAAACAGGGGTGCAGCCACCAGAACTTTCTGGCATGCTACTTGACCCTAACCATGTTCTTTTTCGAGAAAGGAATATTCACTTACACTTGGCTAATAAGTGATTCTATCTACACCTAGCAATACATTCAAGATTGATGCACATGAAAATCACTTGCATTGACATAAGTTTACATTTAAAGGTAGACAGATTTCTGGTTAACCTCAGACTTCTGAGTTTCTGAAAATGACTGCTTAAGGATGCGAAACTACAAGAATGTCAAGTTATTGACTACTCAAAGTTGAGTTCATGCTTGGCTCATTGAATCTAGACTTAAAATAGAACCTTGGCTCATTGACTCTAGATTTATATTAGAACCAAGAGTCTTCAGTGCTTCAGGAAACATTGGAAAGTCAAATCTTGCCTATTTTGTTTCTAATTACTCGATTTGTACTGATGAAAGCAGAATAAAACTATATAACCCAAAGGCCAGAAAAGGTCAAATATTAGGTGATGTGGCAATATAAGTTGGCTCAGGATGTACAGATTTGTACCACATCTGAAGGAAAAGCAACCAGGAGAAATGTTGTATAAAGAAAGCAAGACTTTACAGCACCCCATGCACACAGCAAAACAAAATCTAATGCAATCAGAAGCCCATGGCTAACCTCTATTATGGTGGTGCCAGTATTTCCACTTTTAACATGTACCTGATTTAAGCATCAGGTTAAAAACTTACTTCCCCACCCATCGATACTATAACAGACCTAGAAAGCTGACTTGAGGCATTTAAAGTTTGTTTAGATGTTTGACATTCATGGTCTTCATGGTCACTTAAGTTTGAGGTTTGTCACTAGAGTACCCTAGTCTGAGACTGCAATAATCTGTAGTGCTGATAGAGCGTGGAAATAAATTTGCTATAGAAGTTGTCAATAGGACACCTAGATAATACTATGCTGCAAATTTACCCTGTGACTGACCCTCTTTTTCAACCTATGCTACCTTTCCCTTTATCTTCTGCCTGAAGTTCGGCTGGTCTGGGTGGGTTGCCTATGGGGACAGCTGAATGGCATAGCACCATCAGCTCAATCCTGTGGCCTAAGGCTGACAGAGTAGAAAATAAAAACCATCTACCCAGCTCTCCAAAATGAGGAACCTACAACCAAGTGCCTCATGTACTCATCCTGACTTATTTCCATCTTGTAGTGGCAATCCTCATCATGAAGAGATTCCTGCCAATGTATTAACCTTCATTTGCCCGATCCCCACGGAGTTCAGATCCTGGTAGAGGCATTCCTCCCCTTCAAGGAGCTAGAACCTTGGGTCATCCAGGATGACAAAAGAAAATTACTGCTCTGTACTTTGTAGACTATTGGGAGCCATGTATCTTTTTCTTCAGGACTGTGCCAATGTCGGGATTATTTCAAAGGTTGATTCCTTGGCATTGGTATCTTTTTCAAGAGAATTATAGCATCTAGCTAACTTGTTTACGTATTTCTGGTAACGTAGTAAGGACCAGTAACTCAACCACATGCCATCTGATGAGTCACAATGGAATGGATTTCTTAGTCTGAGACAGTTAAGATAATCTAGCCAAAATGATTAGCAAGAGGAGCACAAATTTCTAATGTGGACAAAATAGTTCTTCCGAGGTGAAAAAGGAATCTGCTATTGAATTTGCCCTCGAGTGGTCAGTGATTGTCTTAGAGTGGCAATCATAAAGTTCGTTATCAAGATGAGTCTTGATGCTCGTAGGCTAGGTGAATGGTCAAGTCTGGGTGAGAAAGTTCATGCGGCTCAGTTTGTGTGGTCTCCATTTGTGCCATCATGAACAGGCCATTTGAGGCTTTATGTACACAAGATTTGAACTTAAGATGAACAAGAATCTGTTGCCTTTGGGTGTCCGAGTCCTGACATGCAGATCTTTTTTTTATAGCTGCATCTACATGTCTCTGGGGAGATCATTGCATCTAACCATCAGTCTTTCCTGTTGGGCATTGGGCCAGATACAAACCTATTTGCCCACAAATCTTAATATCTTTGAATCGTCTCTCCCAAATTGGCTAGGCCCTACTCATTGACTACGGAGCTTCCTAACTTAGCAGTATTCAGGATTGCTCCCTGTAGGACTGTAGTTAAATTGTCACCTTTTGCTAAACGGACACCTGTGAACTAAAGGCACTGTTTTTCCATGTTGGTTCAATATGGAAAAATATTTCTCTGTGGTGATAAAATGAAGTGACAGTGGGAGAAAGCGGGTGATGTCTGCCCTTGAAAGCTTATGCATATTTGTTCTCGGGACACCTCGCCTTCATCCTGGGTGTACTGTCCATCTTGAATGAACTCGCCCATCCTTTTGAGTCTGTTCCTCCTTTGAGATGGCCAGTTGTAGTCATGACTAAAACAGTGGATAGAATAGCCTGAGTATCCTACTGCAAGATTTTTTTTTTAAATGAAGGGCTTTCTGCACAACCTACATGAGCTAGAGCACCGTTTAAGTGTGATAATGCCTTGTTCATGTCAAATGAAAATGTCAATTTTGTATTCTGTAGCAAGGGAGGAGGGAAGCAAGATGCAGATTTTTGCTTTCTACCTTGGAGATGTCCTGAATACTGTGAGATGACAGAAACCCTTGCGTGAGAATACACATGCTTAGTTTTTCCCTTGCCATGTTGACAATGGAGTATGGTCTTCTGAACGCAATGTATGAATGGGAGCAGGGCTTTAGAAAGTGTAAATGTGTATCTTTCTGTGCAAAGTGAGAACATGATGCACACTGCTATCTTGAAGCATATCCTTCAGTGGAGGGTAGGAAAGGGGGACAGACTTTTGAACAAAGCCCCAACTGTAGAAGCTTCTAGATGGAATGTGCTGAAGCATAACTTGGGGCTTATTCCTTGATCACGCTGGCATTAATCTCCAGAACTGTTTTCTTGTTGTCCTGAACTGTTCCTTTACTCCTATGGTTATCATGAAATGTTCCTTTACTCCCATGGTTGTAAGATGAGTGTGATCCCTCACAGGGAGATGAGAAAGACAGGGAGTTCCCTAGGGTGGGGAAATGGAGAGAAGCATTGGACAATGTAAAAGGAAAGGGAAAACGGGTCTTTAACAAATTTGTATAACTGAAAGCAATGCTGGCCCATAAAACTTGTTTGGGCTAAAGTAATTGCAAGAATATTTGTGTCCCTGTTAAAATCTGGCATATAGATGTTTCTAGGACAGCCAGGAAATGAGCCATGCTTTTTTTTGCCAGATAAATTAACATGGCATTGCCAGGAAGAAAGGATTAAATGGGTGTGGTATGGTGTGAAGCCATTCAAGAGCTCTGACAGAACAGGGATTTAAAATTTACAAGCCTGAGGTGCACTATTGTCTCTCCCATGGAAGTAAACTGCCCTTGTATATCAAAGATTGACCATATGCTCGGGCTCTTGGAGCACATATGTAGGATTTGATATTAAAGCTGTTTTGCTAGCTATCTTCTGGAGAGAAAGCTATGGTCACTGAGTTACATAAACTCGGGGCTCAGAAGGTGATACCTGGTGTTGTCACAGTTCAAGGCAGAGAGTTGTGATCTTTTCCTGGGGGATTATGATAGGGACTCTGGGTATGCATTTCCTTAGTCTCCTTGATTTTTTTTTTTTTACTCAATATTCAATCCTAGTAAATGACCACTGAAGACTCTGAAAGGATAGGGATAACTCATTGTGTACCTGTAGACAAACTCAAAGTCTGAGATTTAGATTCTTGAAGCAATAAGCACTTGGAGGTTCTGAGGTCTGGTGTAGATCTAGAAGTCAGGTGCGAGGGGTTATCTGATCAGTGTGGCTGCCTCCACTCTTCCCAGTAACTCTTGATTTCATCCATGCCTTCGTCTAGAAGTCGACCAATACAGCTAGCAGCCCTTCTTATTCCCATGAAGATAATGACGTATCAGTTCCCCTTGTGGGTCAAGACATGCTGGTGGCTACATGAGACTTCTGAGCCTCTAGAGGTTGTGCTGGTGGCATCTGATCTCTCACTGCCAAGGACACCAGGAAGCCTGATTCCAAAGCATCCCCTGTTATCATTACTGACCTAACAGAGGACAGACAATGCTTAAGTGGTGCTTCACTGGTGTTCCTTGCTTCCTCATGTCTGCTTCACCTAAAGAAAACATGATGCTAGACTCTTCGGAGAGTCCTGTGCTATGAAAAGGCATTTCCCAGAGTTGGTACCGGAATCTGAAATCCTTCCCCATGGGAGCTAGTCTTAGACACAGTCAACCCTTTCCCAACATCAGGATTTACTTCCCTAGTGATGTTAGGTCATGTGAACTTTCCCCCAAAATAAGTTTGCTTCTGCTTGAAACTGGTGTCCCTTTTTTCAAGTGGCACTGGTAATAGACCCTAGACATTGAACCCCAGTAAACAGGAAAGATCAAGAATCTGCTCACTTCTTTCCAAGAGCTTAGCATATAGACTGAGACAAGGAGCAATGGCTGTCCATTTGTAGAAGGTAGGGGCTTGTTTTTGGCATTTTCAGGCTGTGTCAAGTGAACTTAGTCAAGATTCCTAGGTTTATCTACATAGACGAACCCTGAGTTTGAGTTTTTAATCCTTGTTTGTCCTGACTTCATGGAAACCTTCTAGCACTGTATATTTTGCCTATTGTATCTCGGCTGCATTTGGAGCCTAGAACACAAAGCCTTAGCTTTCGATTAGACTTCGATTCTGAGTGGCCAATGCCCAACGGATTCAGTACTTGTCATCCATCACTGACTTCCAAAGTAGTAAGTGCTCTCCCACTCCACAAAACTTATGATTACCATGGAAATAGCTGTATCATATGAATGATGTAGCCCATTACAGGTGTTTCCTCTTCAGCGAGTGTCTTGTACAAAGATGCCAAGATGAGTCTTACTGGTGCCACCGTGTGCTACCTGAGTTATCACCTGTCTTGACCTAAATTGAGATGCTTGGTGCCCCCAAGCTGCCTTAGTTCTAGATGGTTAATTGAGTGCTTGAGATGGTGATCTTTGTTTTAAAGAAGCAATCTTAAACATCACTACAGTACAAAGTGGTCTGTTTGGGGATTCATTTCCACAGAGCAAATTAGGGGAGTATGGATGAATGACAGTACAGCATTGTATTACTTGGCTTTCCTGGCAGAAGGAGTGCTAGATTCTACTGAAACCTCTTGGTCAGGAGCTTGTTGAAGGCACTTCCTCACGGGCCACTCAGAAAGCAGGCACATTGATCTAATGAGCTTTTATCGTTCTATCGATCTAGACTATTGCTGCCTTAAATTTTTCCTGAAGGCTGTTAGATATTCTAGTGGAATCAGAATGAGAGGTTTTTAAGGGAGAATTTGATCTCAAGGGTCGATACAAACTTCAGTTTTTGTACAATTCCCAGGAAACTGTTTGAAGCCATGCTCAACCATTCTAAGCCTTGATCACCCTCTGGTGTTGGGCCCAAAATTAGGGGTCCCCAAAGACCACCAAGGAGCCAAATCCTATGTAAGAGCACAAGAGTCTTTTATTGCAAGCTTGAGCCTGGACTCAAAACTGACACTGGCACAGTGGGTATGTGTTGAGAACCCCAACTCTATTAGCAAGGTTTTTATACAAAATCAGGCTTTGGGATTATCCAGCTGAGTTACTACTGTTGTACCTGAATTCCTAGAACCCCGAAAAGACCACCAGAGGCCACAGTCAAAGCTAAAGAGCAGGGGTCATTTTATTTACAAGTCTTAGACTCAGGCCTCCGCGTACCAGCAGCCAGGAATGCTGAAAAGGCCCTGAGCAAGAACTTTAGACTGCTTTTATAGGGAAAGTACAATTACCTGATTGGCTATTTGACTCAAACCACTGGTCGAATCAGAGCTCAGGTGTCTAACCACTGAGCACCAAGCTGTTACCACCTGGGGTTCAACTACATGGGCCCTAAACAAGGGGTGAGGGGGTCATTCCCAAAACATGGAACTATCTTGGCACAACATTCCCCCCTTTCCCATGATACTTATAGAGCCAATCTTGGATCTATCTAGTTAAAATCACACAAGGGCCTAAGGGTCCAGTTAAAATAAAAAACAGGGTTATCAACCAAGGGGAAAAAATTCCTTCACTTTGCTCCCTTTCCCGTTTTAACACCATTAGGTAGAAATGCACAACTATGAGTATTTACCCACACAAAGTCCCTATCCAAATACTGCCCATAACTATTACTGATTTTGGACCAAAAGTAGCCCTTTAAAAATTAAGTTATGCCACCAATCAATCTTCCAAGCTGTTTTGGACAAGGGTTCTATGAAGTCTGGAAATGGATCCACTGGCTTGGCATGTGTGTAATGGATCCAAGAAGCTACTGTCTACTTTGAGGGCCGTGAATATTGTCAGGATGACCTGAAAGGGTCCTTTCCATCGTGGCTCCAGATTTTCTTGCTGGTGGCGTTTACGAGTACCCAATCACCTGGTCTATAGCAATGAGGAACCAGCGGTGGTTCTGTCTTGTACAAGTCCCTCAGCTTGGACCAGACTTCTTGGTGAGCCCTTTGCAGGGCTTGGAGTGAAAACAAAAATTCAAAATGACCATCCTCTAACAAGATTTTCTTTAAGATTGGGTATTATAGGGGGAGGTCTACCAAACATTTCAAGAACTTGTTTAATTGTACTTTCCCTATAAAAGCATTGTAAACAAGGAGGGGGGTCATTCCCAGAACATGGAACAATCTTGGCACAATACTACATAATTGGTTAACATTTAAAGTAATCAAATTACAATCTTACTGACTATGGGCACAAGTTTAAACAATAAGGAAGTGAAAGATATAATGCTCTCATGTCTGGGGCTCTGGTGTTTGTTACCTGGTGACTAGCTGTTGGTGAGGCGGTTTCAGGAAAAACATTTAAGACAGTCCAGAAACTTGCATTTTTGGTAAACAGGTCTTTGGGTAAAAATGGGGTCTGAATTCAAAATGGCTTCACTGTGGTTAGGCTGTACATTGGTAGGGCAGTTGAAGACTCTAGAAGGGCCGATCTAGAGTACAATACTATGTCCTCTGCTTTTTCTGAGGCCATGCTTTTTCTAGACAGTTTGAATTTGCAGGAAGTCACTGCTGAAACTTGTCATGTAATCCCTTCCTCTGGTAAGAGACGTGGGAAACATTTTCACTAAAAATACCTGGATTTAAGGTGGGCCACCTCCCAAGTCTAACGTTGTTTCATGAGCTTTGTTCTGGCAACACTGAATAAGAAGCCTTTTATTCTTGGAAGACTTTCAACTGGTCATTTGAATGCTGTGACTATGACAACAGCTATTGACAGCCAGACTTCAATTCCAGCATTTACATCAAAACTGAACTATAATCTAAGGCTGGCTCACTAAAGAGAGGACGTGTATCTTCAATGCGTTCCTGACCTCTTTCACTGAATTATTTCTGTATGTTCCTGACTTCTCTAACTTAAAAGCATCTCTACAAATACCTTTTAATTAGCAGAAACTGAGGAATTGATCCTCTCTGCACCAAGACTTGAGGACCGAATAGATGTTCAGTATATGGAAAACACTTGAGAATGGCACACTACCTATTTACAGGCTGGTTCTGTTCTAGGTGAACGTGGTCATAAGACCAAGTTTTAAGCCACTGCTTAAAAGGCCAAATCACCAGTCTGTCTTGGAGAATCCATGGACTGCTGGTGGTTTCTGCCTCAAAGACCAACAGCCCCACCCGAATGCAGCTAGCACAAAGCTTCTAGAGCCCTCAAACGACAGCAAGCATAAGGAATATTCTTAACAAAAGTAGCAAAAGCAATGAAAACCTGATATGGACACTTAGTGAAGGTGTTAAATACAAGCAGAAGCAAATAAAGTGGGGACACAAATCAATGTGGGCACATTAAGGGGAATGGACGACCAATTATCTAAGGGGAGTGACTTTTCTGGAACTCAAGACACATTTGTAAACCACAAGAATGTCTGTCAAGACATACTGCTTAGACCCAGTTTCCTTACTTCAGTTCCATGGAAACTGAAACAGCCTCGATTCCTAGATTGTGTTCTTACTGGCTACCCTTGATTCATCTGATGTAGGCAAAGCTTACAACTTACAAAGGTGAGGAAATGACCAAGATTCCAAGGTCTGTGAGCCTATGCTGACTGTCCAAGGAGAGTGGTAGGACAAAGTTATAGAGGTACAGGGCTCTTCTGTGATCTCCTAAGATACTGACTGGGTGGGAAAGGCTTGAAAGGAATTAGGAATTGGGGGATACTCTGCAACTTGCTCCTACCTCCAAGCTCTGCCCCCCCATTCAGATCCCTGCTAGTGCATATGGCCACCCTTTAAAAGTGGGGCTGTCTAAGAAGACTATCCTATTTAGCCTCTGCCCGTGCTTTCCAGAGGCAAGTACTCTTGTCTCAAAGGTAAGCAGAACATTCCTAATGAGTGCAAGCTTACATTTCTAGAACGAATACTGGGGATAGTGAAGGTTTTATCATGCTCAAGATTTTTTGTCCTAGCCTCCCTGTGCTAATAAAGTGCTAGCATGCTGTACGAGGAATCTCAAAAGTGGTTCACAAATGGAGATACCATACTCTTCCTGGAGTGCAACAATGGCGCGCATGACTTGAATGTAGGCTCTAAGATGAGAAGCATGCACAGGACTTTGTCTCTCTTCTTCCACTGGATAGAGGCAGTAGGAGCCAGGATCCACGTCAACCCTGCTGCCTCATTACCTGCCCACTTTCATAGGGATAATTTTGTACATGTAAATTTGTGACTTATCTTGGGACCTGTTGCACAGGCTCTGAACTCTTCATGATGGGTAGAAATGATATACACGGCTGCCTCATTGCAATCTTGGGGCAGGGGGTGGGAAAGAGATTACAATTAATAGTCTATAGATAGTAGTGACAAACTTGGGTTTGTGGAAGTCATTTTGTATTTCTACTTGGTTCTGAATTACTCTATTAAACTCAATCACTCCATCCTTGGATCTAGTGAGGTAGTGTCTAACCTATTTGATATTCCTGGAAGGAATTCCATGTGGGCATGATGTGTGTGCCGTGGCTGGGTTTGATTTATTAGAAGCTGATGGATTTCATGCACAGTGTGGATTGATGAGGCATATTGGCACAGCCTCACTCAGTTTTAGCTAATGTCAGATTTATTGCACCAGATGTACATCAAAGGGTCTGAAAACTCTTAATCTTACATAAGACCCATGAAGCATCTACTGTATAAGGAATCCTAAAAATTTAGGATGTGTGATAATCCAGGTCCTGTGACATGGAAAAACTAAGTATGCAATGAAAGCATTAGGGGAAACCCCTAAGAGGAAGACAGGAGACCCAAGAATCCAAGAGAACTGTCAGCAATCTGCGAGCATCTCTAGAGATCAATGGAGACAGGACTGAACAAGGAATGGAGAATCCTGGCCTGCAATACAGTTTTAAGAAAGTTCTCAAACCAGAGGTCATGTGGGGGGGTCCCCCATCTCCAAGGAACATATTTGAATTGGTACTTAGGCGATGTAGGGTTAGTCGTCCATGAGAACTCAAGAGGAAGCAGTGAACGACTTTACAATACAGTAGCAGACATGCCAGTCAAACCTTCATTACAGCAGTCCCATAGCTAACACAGAAGATTCTTACTAAGTCTGGCTTGTCTCTAACATAGGTTCAGACCTAGGAGGGAAACCTGAATGACACGATAGTAATTATTTGGGCTACCTGTTACCGCTTCCTTGAAAATGACACAGCACTGAATGAATGCAGCATCGACCATTAGCACTTAACTTGTCATTGCTGCCACTGTTCAGAAATGAACGCCGGGTATTGAATCTAAGGTGCCGTGCTCTAGTGTTCAGAGCTGAATGTGTGTGCTGATGCATTGAGGAAAGGGATGGCTAAGATGAGGATGGAACTGTAGGGTACCAGGAACTAGCGCCGAGCTGTCTGCCTTAGGCAGCTGGTATTGATGGGCAACCCAGACTGTGCATCCCACTGGGACCTCACATTACCAGTCATCTAAGCAGAAATGACATGGTGTTCTTGGGTTTAAAGATGCCTGTTACCATTTTTGCCTCAAAGAAAGGATGGTCACTGTCTTCAGGCAAGATGATGGGTCTTGCTCAGGGTGACTCCTTATGTGCTCAGGCTTTGTGCAACTGAGACACAGCTGGAGAAAGAATGCTGCCACTGATGTTGCCTTTGGTCCTTAATCCTTTTGAGTGACTCTTGGTCAGGGTTGTAGCATATCAGAAAAGCTGTCCTTCAGTGCAATGCAATATTCTGGCACTAGGACATCCAAGGTCCCTGGCCAGTTCTGCTCTCCAATATTGGACTTAAACACAGAATAATCTTAATTCTTCAAAGACTGCCATAATTCTGTTCTATCAGGGCTAATTATCTTGGCCAGTAGTCTACCTTAAAAGATAAGTAGATGCAAGGTGAAGTCCAAGATTTGACTCATTCCCTACTGAGACATCAGTTTATATCTTACAAAAGATGAAAAGCACAAAGTGTATAAAACTTTGCTATGTGCAAGACTGGCCCATGAGTTTTGAACTCATACTTAGGCAACTTGAATTTTAGGCATTTGGCAGGCTCAAGATAAAAGTTCAGAGGTTCTGAGTCTTGTTGAAAATCCTGAGCTCTGTGATGAGGGCCAATGCACAGCAGATACTACTTTATATCCTGGAAGAAAGCGCTTATCTCCAGGATAGACTTAAAGCAAAGAGTTTGTTTTTTCAGCTAGTAGGTGCTAATGAAAAGGATATATCTTTCAGATGAAGTGTACAAGGTCAGGTCATAGACCTCTGGTTTCTCAAAGCCATTTAGTGATAACGAAGGAGAAACTTGGAGGAAACCTGAGAAAATGGAAGTGTGTATATGTGGCTCAAACTTGGTGGTCCTCTTGGTACATTTCATCAAACTACATGATTTGGTTGGTGGCAAAAGTGGAGGGCAAGAATTGATGGCAAGGCAAGATTTGGGGGTGATCATGCCAGGAGCGTTCTTACCACTCGTGGACTTTCTTTCAGGTGTGACTGGTAGTCAAGCCCAGCTTGACTTAAAGCTCAAAACATACCTGTCAGGCTTGGATAATGACATACCCTCTTATCCTGGCTATGTCATTGAGCAGTTGCATGAGAGACTTACCAGCCTGAGAAAGCACCCTATAGAACCTTAAGAATTACTGGTACCAGGATATGAAGATGATAGGGTTTTCTGGAATGTATAACTGTGGGTAGATAACTACATTACTATATTCTATAAGAGAAACCCCATTTACACAAATGGTATTCCTTTTTTCAATAGGCTTGTTTTTATTCTGGCTCATAATCTTTCAAGGAGAATTATTGCATAGGAATAACAGTAATCCCAGTAAATGCAGAGGTTAGTTTATTCTAACTAGGATGTACTAATGAAATTTGTTCACTTCAGAGGCAGAAGGTTCCAATTCAAGTTAACAGGAACCTTCTGCCTCTGAAGTGAACTAACTTGACTCTGGGTAGGTTACAGGGGTGAATGCTGGCAAGCCAACTGTTGAAACACATCTACATTCAAATACATGGTGGAAATTGGCTCTAGAGTTCAACTGCAGTGTGAGTAATTGGCAAAAATAAGGTTGCCAAGACATGCTGTGGACATGAGATAAGCGTGCTCTTCCTTTGCCTAGAGTCCTTATTAGCAAGACTTACAACCTATAAAAACTTGGCTTTTACTGAGTTCTTACGTGGTAGGCATGTGAGGTGTCAAATACCATAATTTTTCTTGGACACTCACCTGGTAGACTAGGCAAGTGTTCAGATTCCAAAGGGAACTTAATAAACAAGGGTGGAGAGTTACTTACATCTTAGGTAGATATCTTCCCCTAGTGTGTTGGTGGGAATGTTTTAGGGAAGTGGTCCCAGGCCCGTGAGATGTTCCTCTTGGTGCATAAAGCTATGTAGACTTCCAAATTGGTGTGCAATGTAGTTTTCAGAGATAAAACTCTGCATAATTGTGGGACAATGACTGTCACCCCAATACTCTTATATTGTTAGGTGCTATGCTATGCTATTGCTATAGAAAAGACAGTCTCTCTGAACCCCTAGATATAAGTACTGGCTGAGGTTCTGTGGTTAGAATTCTGTAAGAACTTGCTGGCCCTTATGTGCTGGAAGGGGCCTAGTAGTTAACTGCCCTATAACTGGTCCTAATAAACTGGTGTTATGCCAGCTGATCACTGTCGGCTTTGCATAGTTATTGTCTGTGCTACTGTGACAGTTCAACCTGGGTTTAATTACCATGGAAGTTCTTGGATGATCAAGAATGAAGCCAATACCAAGTGGTCAAGTTACTTCATCAGTTGGGTTCGGTTGCTTCTGAACTCGAAGCCATATTGTATCAAGTACTATATCAAATGAGGAGCCGAGGATAACTGAGTAACAGGACATAGAAAATTACCAGTTAGGCAGATGCCCACCAATGCTGACAAGCATACATGTCTGCCGTGTCATGTACCAGATGACTTAGGGATAGGAGACACGTGGCATGTGGCTTATTCCTGGTCCACTGTCAGGCATCTATCAGGATATTTTGCCTGTAATTATCCCCTTTCTAATGCCTGACAAGTCAGCCAGGCACTTGTAGCTGCCCAGAAGCCTTTTTTTCTCTAAAGGTTACTTCCATGGTATATGGATGAAGGAAAATTTCCCTTGTCACTATATTTCAAAGCCCTTCTCAATGTATCTGTTGCAGAGCTTCCATTTACATCATTTCACATGGCCTCATCCATCTGACGATACAACTTGTATCTTTCAGTTGGCCACAACGGGCCCCTAGTTGTCCATTTCAAGGAAAGACCCTGTGGATGAAATGGAGAGCCATGAGTCTGTCTGCAGCCCTCTGGTATTTCTTGGGTTCAGTTCTGGTTTTTTTACCTCTGAAAAAAAGATAGGGGTTTGGCTTAATTTGAGGGTCTGAGCCTCTGGCATGTAATGGAAAATTCCAGGCACTGTGTGGTTAAGACTTCCTGTTTGACAGGTGCTGGCATTATCTGGCATTACCTGAACCATTTCTTGAAATACTTGTCTGCTGGTGATAATGTGAGACTACTGATAGCCTTAAGCCCCAGAACACGTCATTCTTCTACCTTTCCTTCAGAAATCAGAAGCCACCCTGGGGAGAGGTGAAGGCCCAGGGAGGTAGGGAGATGACCAGAGGCCACCAAACCATGCAACAAGGTGATCTATCCTTTCTGGTCCTACTCTTAAATTTATCAAGGGGTCCTATTTGGACCCATCTATAGAAAAGAGCCCCTGACCTCACTATTCCTCAGTGGTGTGGCAGGAGCTACTTTCTCTTCCTTCCAGGATATGGCTCTTTTAAAACTGCATTTCTCACATTAATACTACCTGTTCGTTCTTTCTCCCTGAAGCTTGTGAGTGGGGCCTTCCTACTTGGCCAGTTGTGGACCACATGCTCTTAGCCCTCTTCTTTAGTTTCATCTCACTTCCCATAAACCTTTTGGGCCTTGTTTAATAGTTCCTTCAAGCGCTAATCCTTCCAGTTATTTCTTCGCAAATGTCTGGCTAACTGTTGTTTACAAAATGAAGTTTAATGATCCCCTGCCTTAGGAGGTCGTAAAAACTTAACCCTGCATATTTTTCTCATTTGAATTTTTTTTGCCTGTGATGAAAGTCTGCCTCCCTTTCTTTGCCATACAGCAAAGGCCTAGGCTAGATTTGGAGATCGGAAACAGATTCCCTGATCAATGTTTGCATGCTTCAACTTCATGATCTCTCTTCTGTCACTGTGGTGGTTATTCCAGTAGCGATTTTGTGTCTGTGGGTTGAACCTCAGGGCCTGGTGGATACTCTGGCCCACCTAGTCACAGCTTCTCTCTAATACCATAGCACCCTCTTTCCCAGAGAATGTTACAAGGATGGACGTGAGTTCTGCCCAGGTACCCTGGTACAGATTTGTGGGCCAATGAACTGATAAAGTTCATGACCCCATCTGGGTGTATAGACTTCTGTATTACTTTGCAGAGCATAAACAAAATCAAAGATGCCATCACGTGTTGAGCTCTGCCCAAGTGTGTAAAGGGCTTGTGTGGGGGTACTAAGGAAGCAGAGGGAAATGGGAAATTCCAAACTTGATTCTTCTAACATTGTAATAGAACCTCAAACTTTGAAACTGGAGTTGGAGCTAAAGCTGACCAGTTCTGGAAGAACTGTCTCCATTGGGGAGTAGGACTGTTTCCTGGCATCTGGAAAGCCACAGCTTAAGGACTGTGCAGAGGAGGTATGTAGGAAATAGGATCTTACTTTTGACACCTCTGGACTATAAGGGGGAAGTT
Source organism: Megascapheus bottae (assembly GCF_031878675.1). Lineage (NCBI taxonomy): Eukaryota > Metazoa > Chordata > Mammalia > Rodentia > Geomyidae > Megascapheus > Megascapheus bottae. The sequence goes on from NC_143530.1 coordinate 9,071,036, forward strand.
GGCAGGAAAGGGAATCCCACTTGGAGAAGGTTTTCTCTGGCTTTTTCCTAATTTAAAAGAAATTAACTAGACATTCCTATTTTCAACAGACAATTTCTTCCAACTTAAGAGTGTTGCTTATTGAGCATGTTAATGACAGCTGGCAGACCCAGACCTCAACTGATCCACGTTTGTCCAAAAAAATGGCTGACAAATAGTATCTGTATTCAGATGAAATAGCAAATGATCATTGGTTGCAGTGAAAAGCATAAAAATTATATATATATATATATTTAGATCTGTATTAGCCATTTGTATTTTTGTATTTGTATTTTCTTCAACTTGCCTTTCTGCTTCTGTATACTTGCTTGCTATAACCTGGAGGAATGTAGCAGCAGTTCTCGTGACTAATCTACAACCACCCACTCACCCTTGGGCCCCAGACACTCCCGGATCTGGAGCATGAGTTACCCTCTGGCAGGGAGTATACACATTCCAGACCCTCCACATAGGCCTGGAGCTAGAGATAGTGGCCATCTGGCTCCTACAAGGTCGGACTTGTGGGGGGCCAGCAAACTAGGGCAAATGCCAACCAATCATAAGCCCATCACCATGGAGATCCCCCTGGACCCATCAAAGCACTGGAGATCCCCCTGGACCCATCAAAGCACAACAGCCTGCTAGACCGACCAATGATAAGTCAAGACCCTTATCCCGCTTTGTATTGTGCCAATCATTTAATGGAATTATACGAATTGCCCGTGTGGTGTATTGATTTGTTGCCCATGCTTGCTGGGGCCTCGCCCCTACCAAAGAATGTATAAAAGGTGCTGTAATCTTGTGCTCGGGTCCTCTGGTCTGCACTCGATTATCAGTGGATAGAGACCCATGCTCGAGCCCGCCAATAAACGACTCATTGCAGTCTGCATTGATCCATGGTCTCTGGCGATCCACTCGGGGGGTTTCAAGTTTCTGGGCATTATAGCAGTGTTTTCTTTGGTTCGAGAATTATCAAACCAATAATTTAACATCTTGAAGGACTGTCCCAATGGAACTTCACATTTTCTCTCTCCCAACCTGTTTCACTGAATGTTTAGAGAACCAAGATGGGGAACAAGTGATTAGACCCTGTAGATTCTCAACCTTCTAAATCTGGAGATGGCCTGCAAAACACTCGGTGTGCTTTGTTGCTCTACATCCAATTTCCTTTTTGCAGAGTGATAGCCAGTTGAATGAACAATGTAGCAATACAAACTCAATCAGCAGCTCCATAGAGGACTGGAAATCTATCAGACACCTGGATGCCTCTAGAACTACAGATCAGGATTTGATTCTTGGATTGAGTCCAACTGTACCAGGAACAAGGCAGAAGGTTTCTATCTCTCTCAGGGGAATGGACTGCTGAACATCTCAGATGGAAAGATCCTGGACCAGCCTTCAGGTCAATAAAACTATGAGCCCTTAGAAATGAGTCACGAGTGAAGACATGAAAGCAAAGAATTCTCTAGCAAGGCACAACTGACTTCCATGCAGTAGGATGCACCATTGGCCAAAATCCTAACAAGCAAGCACCCAACAGGTGGGCTGGTCCCTTCAGTCTCACAGAAGGCCCTGCCACCCTTGGTTGAACTGGCCAAGCACAAGTACATGGTCTGAGTAGGTTAGTTTGGAAAACGGTAAACATTTTTAAAAACTGTGGCTTTACTAAGAGGAATAGATTGTCCTAACAAGACTAGGAATAGGACATAAGTAAAACTTAATGAGCTTGTAACGGGATATCTTCACAGGAGCAGGATAGGATGTAAGTAAAACTTACCCAAGAGCCAAGCCACATGGCCAAAGTAGGGACTTTTCAGAAATCTCTTAAAATTGATAGGAAGTGGTGCACTTTGACCCACTTGATAGAAAAGACCACTTTCCTGTTGACTACCTAGTAAGCATCAAGCCCGAGTTCAAACCTAAGTACCACCAGAAAATTCACTCTAAAAGTAAGGGTGAAGACAATTTTATAACTTTTAAAACTCTTACAAAGATAAGCTGCCTACAGCTCTAGCCCACACATTGAGTTCAGTGTCTTATACATTCAGCCATCAGGTTTCAGATTTCTGAGATGTCTGTGCAGGCCCAGAATTATGTGTGGGGTTCTAATATATCTTATTAACTGGCTGTTCGTGAAATCTTTCAGGAATCCTTTGTTGATACAAATATGTGAGTCCTTCAATGTCCACAAAGTGGATACAACAGTTCATAGGCTGCAATGGACTCTTACGTGAGCATGTATCCTCCATGGCACAATGCTGTAACTTGATTGGAATGATGGCTCCAAAAATGCTGGTGCTTGCTTAATTCAGTGTACCATGGCTTTTAGGCATTGAATACAAATACTGTTATGATCCCAATGACCACTGAATCAAGACTAGAGCCATTCACATTATCACTATGATTATAAAAGCCACTAGCAATCACCCAGGGGGCAAACTTCTGAATGTGTCTTAACAATTGCATGTATCTTAACAATTGCATGTGAGTTAGAACTGCTCTGGTCATCTTATGAGTGGAATGGGAAAGAATGTATGACTATGGGCTCCATGCCATGTCTAAAGACTTGAATCAAGTCATCACTAGAGCAGAGCAGTCTAGTTCTCAGTCATTGCACCTAATCTTCCAGGTTCTATACAGGCCAGAAAGGCAGGGAGCTGTTGAACTCAGCCTCTTGAAGCTGGTACTAAGTTACGCCACAATTGCTCATTTCAGCTCCTAAAATGTGATTTTTTTTAATTGTCTTGGGCAACAGAAGATAGTTTGAGTTTGTTCATATTCTTGGACCAAAGAATAAGAGGAAAATGCCGTATGTGGAAAGTGCCAATGTATGGACTACATACATACTAACGTGTTTAGAGGGACTGGAGGAATGGCTTCATGAGAAGGGCTTGGGCCGCTTGGACCATGAATCCCATTTATTGACTTGAGGGGTCACACTAACCAATGTCTGGAGACCAGAAATCTGAACGTGAAGTCATTGGTGGACCTTGTATCTAAGAAAGTTGAATGACTGGTTTTCCTTGATCCATAACTAATTAGGGCTCTTGGAAGAACCAGATATATCTTTGGGGGGTCAAACCACCATTCTGGGTGCTGGGATGACTCTTCAATGTGTCCAGGTCTAAAGGAGTTTGAGAACTTCTCGAATAAGGAGGTTGCAGCAACTGCCATGGGCCACCGTGTTCATTCTTTTTTGATCAGAGACACTAAAAACCAGCTCTAATCTAAGACATTATATTCTTTCTCAGGGATGCCAGGCTGTTATTTACCCTTGACTCCCTGTGGAAGATTCCATGATTAACTTTGACAGACTTGTAAATAGCATAAGTTTCTCTCTTCAAGGCTATGAACGGCTCAAAGCTTCAAGTTTGACTTTTGGACTTTGTAATGTCTGGTTACATGTATAAGTTACAGGTTCCCAACTATAGCGGATTCCACCAACACCTCAGAAGTTCTTGTGTGGACTGTCAGCCTCTGGGACTTTGTTCCTTGACCTTCCATCCTAGACTCAGCACAACCACCTCTGAGCACCGAGGCGCTCTCCACAATGGAAGTTCCTAAAATGCAAGTATCTCACCAAGAGCTCCAAAAGCAAAGGAAAGCACTGAGCTTTCAGGGACACTGAAGCCCCTCTTCACAGATGCTTTTCCAGTAGCCTTGATTAAAGGTATGTGTATATCTTCACAATAGAAATCTGAGTTTTCTGGTCTGGCACAATCCATTCTGTGCCATCCTCTCTTCACTGCCACTGTTCTCTCAACTCGAGTAGGTCATTTCTCTTCAGCATTGACTGTTCTCACCACAACTTGAAAAGACTAGGGATTGAGATGCTCCGGGCTGAGTAGTTAAGAGCATGAGAGTAACCATTGCAGTGAGGTTGACATCTCTGGTCTTGTTGCTGAGACACATGTATGGCATACTGAAAGAGCGTGAAGTTGAATAATCTGGAGCTTCAAATGAGAAGTCTTGAAATCCAGTCCTAGAAAGTGTCTCTGGGGTCCTATTGGTACTTTTGTAAAAATGATTTCTTAGGATGCAACTTGTCTTCCATCTGTGTTCATGCCCAGCACTGGAATTTAATCATCAGTCTAGCATCCAGGAAAACCTTTCCATGTTAGCTTTTGCAGCCTCTTTCACATAGGATGTTGCCCCATATATGGAGGCTCAGGGATATTGGACAAGCTACAATCCTTAGGTGAGCTCATGTAGGTGTTTCTAGCCCATGGTTCTTCAACTTCTGCTTCATCCAGGCATAACTGACATAGAGGCAGACCAGCCTTGATAAGCCTGCCTGCCCTTAGTCAAATACCTGGGTAGTCTGAATTTCAGATAATAGTATGGCTGCCTAGAGAACAGGGAGGAAAGCTCAAGGGCTTGCACACAAAACACTCCTTGGACACAGTATGAAATATTTCTCCTGGCTTAAAGACAAGGAACTCCAAAGGCCCATAAGAGTCTTGGAAGAGCCTTTGAGGGAGAACTATCTTGAATTGTATGTATAACAGTAGAAATGAGACAGGCCAGATGGAAGATGATAGAGGACATCAGATGGGATGTCTCTCATGGCCCTTCATTTTAAAAAGACTGCATGGATGACCTACTTTCCTAGTGATAGCCTCCACTTGTGTGCATAGCATGGCTCTGGATTAAAGGTTCTAGTAAAGGGAAGAGGCTACGTCCTTAAAATTGTAAGTATGTGTGTTCAACCATCTCATTCCTGGCTCATAGGAAAGGCAACCATTAGAGCAATTATTTACTCTGAGAGCCTAAGGTATTACTGAGTTAGCCAGCAAGTAGTGATTTTGAGAATGAGTAAATCATAGTCTTTGGATTAATGAGTGTTCTGGCCACTGATGATTGGAGTAAATGACAACATCATAATCTACTTTCTGGGAGCAACAATTAGAACAGGTGTAACTTACAGCCTGGCATTAGCCTTCAGGAATGTGGCTTCCTCACCCCTGCTAGTTAAGATGAGAAACTTGTTTGAGGATTAAGTCATTTCTTGAGCTTGACAAAGCGGGTCTCTTTTACTGGAAATTATACCATTGGTAGACACATGGGGAAAGCTGCTGGAGAAAGGCTTAAGGTAGAATGCAATAGTTGTACATTGACCTTGACCACCTTGTTTTAGTAGCTCCTTGTTTAATGTCTCTTTGGTCGGGGCACAGGGGAATAAATTCTCCTTGTTCATCGACCAGTAGGTTATGTCTAATGGGTTAATCTGCTTTGTGTCCTAGATTCATGCTTGCTATTTGATAGTGCATCTGTTGACTAAGTTTAGGTCCTGAGACCTAAACATTAAACCCCTGCCAACTGAGATACCAATGTGATGGCTTACTCATCTGTTTTATTTGAAACAATCCCAGTCCAGTCAAGAAATCGGGATCAGGCCGACAAGTTCAACAGAGGGAATTGGCTTTGAAGAGGTAGATGTTAACCAGGAAATACTGAAATTCCCATCAAGTAGAAGCTACTTCAAGTTCAATGCAGTATGACCATAGCCCCTCCAGAAGTCTCCCCAACGTGGGCATGGGGAGAGGATGGGCCTTTCTCGAGTGTGCCTAAAGGAACCTGGGAGAAAATGTCAGAAGTGAAATGGCTACTATAGCAGACTGTACTTTGGTGGGGAGAAAAGCACACGGATCAGATTTCCTTTCCCTTAGCCTCCAGTTCTCTGTGCTTGCTACTAGTCAAATCTAGCCTAGAAGCCACATTGAGAGCCTAGGAAATGGAGAGGTCATTCCATGTCCCTCCTTCTGCCTTCCATCTTGTAGTGATTGCTGTGGTAACAGAGTGCATCTGGGCTGGGTGCGAGGCACCATTAACCATTGGAGTTCTATTAATCTGGACATCCATTGCTAAGTATGTTTGGACCTTCTGTCTCATTCATGAAAATGGATTGCCCATTAACACATCCTGAGATCTTTATCCCAAGACCATATGATATAGTAGGTTAACAGGTGTGAAATACCAGGGCCAGCTAGTCCTGAAAGGATATTGACCGAGGGTCGCATAATAAGGAATGTGATGGAGTTATGAATTCTCATTGTTATATAGTAAAAGGCTGAAATCCAGTTGACTTTAGCTATCTATGGGGCAGCTGAGTAACTTGGCTTTGTAAGGCTGCACCAAGAGCCCTTGTAACCACAGAAATGAGCATTTTTATATTGGCCTATAACATTAGAATGAAAATCAAGAATTTATCTTGTAGGATTTATCTTGATCCTTTCAATACATATTTTGTATGATCAGCTACACGTAGGAATTGTGGTCTGTTCCTCTAAGTCTCTCTGTATGTGAATTCTTAGACATGCATAATTGTGTCAGTGTATTTTGGGGCTAGTGTCCTCATACGAGAGACATGCACCATTGGCTTGAGCTTTGCTTAACTGCACTTAACATGATCTAGGTCTATCCATTTCCCTACAGACGACATTCTTAGAGCTGTATAAAATCACATTGTGTACAGAAAGCACATCTTTTGGATGTACTCATCTATTGTGGATATGAGCCAGATGCCCTACAATTTGGCTGTCGTGAATAGTGGTCATGAACATGGATGTGCACCAGTGAACATGGATGTGCAAGTGTCCTTAAGGTATCTTGTGATGTTCTGGTAGATGCCCACAAAAAGTGGCATGACGGGGTTGGAGGAAAGATCTATGTTCAGTTTTTTTTTTGGGGGGGGGGACTCCAAAGCTAGTCCCGAGTGGTTCCTACCAACAGTGCAACAGGGTTCCTTTTCCCTCACAACCTGCCAACATTTGTTGCTCAAATTCACAAGGTGGCCAATCTGAGGTGAGATGGAATCTCAGAATTTGATTTGCATCTCCTTTATAGCTATGAATGAACACTTACGTTTCTTTGTCCATTCTCAAAGTAGAAGAATGGCAAAGGAGCCAAGGAGAGACTTAGGTGTTTGGGAGGGCTTAGTTTCTTGTGCTCCTTGTGTATTTTGGATATTAAGCCTTTGACTTGCTAGTAAAAGATATCTCAGGCTATTGGCTCTTTCTAGTTTAGTGACTGTCTTTTGCTGTGCAGAAACCTGTAATCCCATTTGTGGAATGATATTAACAAGGTAGTTACAACAAAATACTACAGGAATAAAAGGTAGAACAAGACAGATCTTAGTTTGTTACTGTCTCTTGCCCAAAGACCTTCAACATTGACTGCTGGCCTCTTCCACCTACATTAGAGTCCATCACTGTGGAAAAAATGGAGAAACAAATGTGGGTAAGTGCCGGGGCCAGCCGGCAGCAAACCAGGGTTCGCAGATTGGGATTCCTGAAATAGGGGGCAAGGACTAGGAAAAAATAGAAGAGAGACAAACAGATGGGGTTCAGGAGGGCTACAGCCCAAATCAGGAGCCACAGCTTAAGAAGCCTGTAGCCCAAGACCGTAGCCCCGTTTATTTCCAGTTCTCAATCTTAAATACACTTCTTTAAACTAGGGAACTGCCAGGGGCTACATTCGTACACAGTATCAAGTCTCAAATAGGTTGAATGAGAAGCTATCAAGTCCCAAACAGGTTAAATGAGAAGCTATTGACACAGCCCAAAATCATGATAAGAGCTTACTTCCTTGTGTACTCAATTGTGCGGGTCCAAGGTCACTGACCCCACAGTCATGGTCACTGACCCCACAGTCAGTCCCCAACAGGTAAGACTATGAGGTTCTAGACTAAAGGGACTGAGGATGGATATATAAGATTGGGATCCATTCCAAGTCTGTCAGGAACACAGACAGCTAGCCTATGTGGAGCACAACTGGACAGGCCTTTTGTGTTCTGTGCCATTCTTGACCTCAGGATCTCTTGAGATATCCTATAGTCCTAATCCTGGAAGATGCCCAAATGGCTATAACTGGAATCTGTTGGCTAACTTGCTTTATAAAGCAGATTGGGGTTGAAAATAGCCCATCTCTGTGGCTACTACAAATAACCATGATTGTCCAAATAAGGATTTGTAAAAATAAAGGACACAAATCATACTAGGGAACCAGCACAAAGGTGGGGCTGTGTCAACAAGCTGGTATAAGTTGTCCCCAGAGGGAGGGCAATGGCTGGAGTTGGAACAAAATTCAGAAGAAAATACTATAAAGCTGCTAGAGAAAAGTAACTTCAGTGGCAGGCTGAGTAACCAAGTAACACTTGAGGACTCAGTTTACCCCAGTGGACCCAGAGCACACACTGGAAATTCTGGACCTCAAACATGAGGACTTACAGGGCCTTTATGGGGCTGTGTGAGAGGTCAAGTTAAAAGGGCTATGCTAGCTAAGTATGTGATGATTTCACTGTGGGTGCAAGAAGTTTGCAGAGGGGAGAGAGGGAATAAAAGGTTCTGGGGAGAAACTAGTTCACAGAAACAAAGAGCTGGATATCTCAACCTTTTGATTATCTAGGGCATGCTGGCCTTGGCTCTTGGGAGTAATTTTCCTGTTTTCTCTGGCATTCTGTCTGTTGGTGTGGAGGCTGGCTTTGTGCTTCCACTTTCCTCATTGAGTTGCTATGAACTTCTCCATTTGTGCTTGTTTAATGGCTGAGATCAGGCTGAACTTACCCAAACCTACTTTAGAGTCTCATCACCCTGTGACTAAAGGACTTTGGTTCATATGGTTGATTAAAAAAAAAAAAGCCCAGTTCTGTGCTCCTTCACTGTGACACTGAAGGAATATCAATCCAGCCGCTGTCACCTCAGCCCTTTAAAACCTGATGCTGGTTTTATGACTGTTTGGACAATAGATGATAGCAGAAAGGAAATAACTGTTTTAAAACTTGAAGAGGGAAAGGAAATGCCCATAGACTCATTCCACTGACATAAGGAGGAGCCTAGGCTACAGGGAGCCTGCTGGAAACTAGACCACAAAGGTAAAGAGACAGAGTTCCTGTCAATGATCTTAAATTCAATAACTGTCTGAATTTCCCAACCTGTCCTGCTCCTTCTGCATAGGATTCTGGAGAAAAGTTGTGTGTGGGTAGATAGACACCTCATTCATGGGACCAGAATCATAAAAAAACAGTGCTTAAGAATCTTGACTGATATGCAAGTACTTATTTCTAAATCTACTGGGCAAGGGTGCCAGTCCACGGAGCCAACACACAATCCTACTTTATGTCCAGATACTAGAGGAAACAGGTTCTTGTTACTTACAATACATGTTCTTTGGTCTCCATTTTTCCAGTATCCATGGAAAGATTCGTAACTGCCATCTTGAGCTAAATGCCTGTGCTATAGTAACTTGAATGTAGAGTGTGGCCCATTGCCATTTGATCATTGTTCACGGAGAAGTTCTGGGGAAGAATCTAATTTTATTATATAGTACCCAACAAGGCCTTCCACGTATGCTATAACTGATCCTCTACTGGCCTTGTCTTCCACAATGCCTGACGCTCTATGGTACAAGATGGGAGTGAGACATGACCCAACATTCCTGCTGTGGAACAGGCTTAGCGCCCAGGCATATTACCTAGTCAACACTGAACATAGTATTTGCTTTTTGACCCTGATGAGTGATGGCCTTGCTGACTGATTGCTATCCTGACTCCATGGTTGCTTCCTCTTGATATGTTTTAGATGGCATTTCAGAATTGAATTGACCCAATGTGATTGACTTTCTGATCACCACTGAAATGTAAGGACTTCATAAAAAGATCGGGTGTAGGGGGAGAAATCCTAGAACTGAACAATCTATTCCCATTTCCTATTCAGTTTTGTGGGAGCTGCTGCAGTAGTGAAGGGAATGACAACTGAAGAGGTCAGAAACCGAGGCTTCAGAGGCCTGGTGATTAGGGACCATCATCTTTGTGGAATGGTAACATTTTGTGGCAGAGGGGCTGGAGGTGAGCATGGTTGTCCATGTTCATATATTTTGCTACATGCTATGAGCTAGGTTCAGCTCAAGTCCTCTGGGTTTCAAGTTACAGCATAAGTGCTGTGGTAGAGCAGACTTAGTATCTTCAGGTTTATGGTCCCAACGAGGCACCCTGAGCTAAGGGAAGTTTGTAAATGTCTTGGATGTGTAGAATGGATGTGTATCTGATTGCTTCCTATAATGCTGATCTGCTTCTGCTGAAGACCTGTCCTTTTAAATTTTTTCACTGCAGCCCTTTGGGACTTTAGAAGATGACCACAGACAGTGCTTTTCAAGAACTTTGGCTTTGTTGGGGACCTGTTTTCACACAGCTAAGGGCCTGAAAAGTTAGCAGACCAGTGAATTCAACATAACTAAAAATACATAATTGCCAGAGAGCTGTTCAATATGAACTGGGCTGAATATAAACAAGGTTTCAGAAACAATTTTCATGCGGGGAATTTATAAACTCCTTCCACCGTTGGTCAAAGCTGAATGTTATGTGTAAAAGGCACACTTGACTGTGTTTACGGCTTAAAGTTAGACGGGACTGAGGTGTCTACAGGGACCTTGCAAAGCCCCAATAGAGTCCTGGGACTTGTGGACACGCCTAAGGAGTGTGTATGAGGGAAATGGCCTAGTGTCCCTAAACTCGAGCCTTTGGCCATCCTAAAGACTCAGCATGGAAAACAAAGGCTCAGGTATTGTTCAACTGCCCTGCTAGTGTTGCAGGAAAGCCCTAGTAGAAGCAGACAGCCCCTCAGGAAGGACTTAATGGCTTGCAGGCATTTAAGGAAATGTGTCCTATCTGTGGCTAACCATCTAGCTAGCAGTGTTCTAATCAAACTAGCATGCACTTCTCAGAATTCTGTTCTCCAGCTAATGACAAACCTTAGACTCCTAGATTGATGACTTAATGTCTAGTTTCAAACATGCAAACCAAAAGGTAAATAAGAGAGATGACCCAGATCTTAGAATTACCATAGTGATTGTGAATTGTCTGCTTAAATTCTTTTCCAAGAAATCTTGGGTCAACCAAAATCCTACATGGGATAGGTGTCTTACTAGAAATTGTTAAAGGTTATTGGTAAAATAGTGAAGTTCTGTAGAAGTCAGCTTCAGTAGAGGTAATAGTCAGTCATGAATGGGCAGGAGGAAGAATCTGTAAACTTGAAGACCGATAAGTAAAGGTAGGATTATAGATTTTAAACTTAACCAAAAACTGAGGCAAGTTTACATGATCAAAGCTAGCGTTGACATCTACTCAATTTGGTTTCAGCCTTGTGAATATACACCATATAAAATGTACTCCTTTTAAAAAACTATGCAAAATCTGGATTTTCAGTGTTTTATAATGACCTGAGAGGGAGAAAATCCAAAGACATGGTTAAAGGTGTAAAGCTCTAACAATCTGCAACTTGCTTGTTGTGGGCTACCTCAGAACTAGAAGCAACTGCAACCTCCCAGTGGGCAAGTTTATTTTCCTCTCCCCTCTTTACAGGCCTCTTCTCACCCCAGACCTCTTGGGTCTCTTCAGGCTTGTCCGTAGGCTTCTCGCCTCTCTGAACGCCCAGGCATTGCTCAGCTCCAAGAGCTTGGGTTTGGCATGGCGCGTGTACCATTCTCTCTGAACACATAGCCCCTTTGTATTGGGTGTGGGGCTGGACTTCTTCCCCTTCTGGTTCCCACAGAATAGCTTGACTTAATTCTCATGCTGGCAGATACACTGCTAGGATCCATGTAACTTCTGGGTGTTGGTCTAAGTTGATAGAAAGCTTGACATCCAGCAGTGTTGAGTATTAACAGGTTCTAGTAATCTCCAGCAACTGAGACTTAAACACTATGGACTAAAACTACTAACAAATGCTAAGATACTGAATTTTTAACCACAGTTCCAGTAAATCATAGCAGAGACATTAGGTAGAATATCTACCAGTTAAGTCACTAGAAAAAGGTTTGGTAGCAAACAGGAGAAAATCAGAATAAAATACTGTTATAATCACAATACCAATGTACACCTAATTTATTACACTCTCAAACTTTCCAATGAAGAAAGTAAAGCCAGATGTTGGCATAATCTAGTTACGTTGTTACTAAAATCACTACCTACTTTGTCACGGTCAGACTGGCTTCTATTATCCTGAAATTGGACCTAAAGTATTTATCCTGCAGGGACCTGGATGATACTCTTGCTCTTGGATAGCAGAGATGGATCAGGCAAGCCGTGCTTGTTCTAGAATGACCAGGCAGCGGGCTTAAAACTGTTACAGTTGCCTTGGACAATTTTCACCAGTAAATGGCTTCTGGCCAAGCAGTTTGTGCAGATGGCAAGATGGGTCCCTATTGTGGTGGCTATAATGACACAAAAATCTGGGACAGAAAATTCGGTGAGGTATTTTGAGCCTAGCATGTTCCCATACTCCCTGCGGATAGGAAAAGGCCTGATGTGGAAGCTCTAGTAAGATTCAGTCCCATTACAGCTGTTTCATTTACAAGTTGGCTGAGGTTTTAAGTTGCTGGCAGGCAGGTATTCTGGTAAGATGGGCTTGGATCTCTGAGCATTTGTTCAACTGAGTCCATGTAGGAATCTCTAAGTGGGTGGTAAATAAAGCCTGTCACCTTATGCTTTTGAACCAGGCTGTCCTGAGTCAGAATGTTTTATGGGGCTCTCATGTCATTGTTCTTAAAGATGGCTACAACTGTCACTCTGAACTTCAGTGGCTGAAAGATCCAACTGGGGAATCCACACTACTTGAACAATGGGCTTCCTGGCATAAACAGACATGTGAATCTCCTTATCCTTCTCCTTGTCTGACATATTTGTGTGCATCAAGTGACAGCTTTTTTTCATGTCTCTGGAACATACTGGTGTCCCTAAGCAAATGAAACTCCTATCTTCCCTCTCCACTTGAGAGCTATGAAACTTGAAATGCTTTTCTTAAGGTAGAAAAGTAGCAGCATGTCTTCCACCACACAGGCGAATAATGGGAAGAGCTTTCCACTGAAAGGCAGGCCACAGTTCTCCAAGTCTTGTACTGTTAATTTTAACTTATCTTTGGACCCAGCAGCTGTAGGGAAAAAGCCTCAGACTGTCTAAATGCTCTTCGATTGAAGTCTCTTGTGTTTTTCTGTTCCTCAGGATCAAATCCCAGATGTCTTTTTCAAGAAAATAAAAATGTCCAGCACTTGTGAGATGTCAACTTGAGCCATGCTCAATTGTTTATTGGGGTCCTGTCTCTAATATCATGAGGGTGAAGAGATCAGACACAGTGCCTTATTAACAAAATTGTGGTCATGCATCCCACAATGGAATTTCCCCAGCTGAAACCTGAACTATTGGAGGCATTACCTAGGGGACAGCCAGATACAAAAAGGGTTAATAGGCTCATGTTCACATACCTTCATTGTCCTTTTGAATAAAGGAACAGGACCCTTCATCAACATGCAGGTCCCAGGCTGGAGCTAAAGAGAGGTCAGCCATATCTTAAGATGGAAGTACTCTGGAATGTCAAATCCAGGGCTTTTATTTCTGCAAACTTCAAGGAAGTGGGTAGTTAACAATAAATCACATGGTCCCTTCCACTCATCAAATCCTTGAGGTTTTGAGTAACACACCATTTCTGGGGCAAGAGGGCTGAAGAAGTCCCAGTGTTGTAAGCACAAACCCGGAGAGAACACATGATGGGATGGAGAACTGGCTGGTGGTATGTAAACGTTTAATCCTAACTCGGATTCCTAAGTTGATCATGAGTCTGATCAACTATAAAATCGCAAAGTCTCCAGAAGGGGCTGACTTGGAGGGATTCACCCTAAATCAAAGCAGAGCTATACACTACACGATTCCATTTTTTCAATGGGTTTCTTGACAAAGCTTAGCTATCTCAATCACTGTTTCCTGGTAGGTGGCTCATCTCAATGCCTGAGCAGCATGGTCTATCTCCTGCTGTTGGAGTCTGGTAAAAGATTGTTTCCTGATAGGACTTGAAGTTATCCTGTCTTAAAACTGGAATTGTCAAAGGTCGGGCAAACAAGGCCAGGCAAACTGGGCCATCAGTGGAGCTACCCCATTAGAAGTGTGAATTTCGTCCAGAGAGGAAGGAAAGACTAGACATGAAACGTAGGCGAGAAGTGGGAAAAGAGGACACTGGTCTGCTAAGCCCTCTTCATGTGGGGTGACAGGCCATCTGCAGGACCAGCCAAGTGAAAATGAGGACCCCTGTAGGTGGGTGCATCTAGCTTTGGAATTGGGCAATGATTCTATCCCTGTGGGCTGGAACATAGAGCCAAGGTCAGGATTCCCAAGCAGATCCAGCCAACAAGGAGTGGTGGCCAAGACACTGTCACTGCAAAGTTGAGGAGCAAAGACCTCAGGACAATGTTGTAGTACTGGAAATCTTCTGGCATATAGATGAGTCCACAGGCTCTTCCTCAGCTGACTAGACAGCCTGTAGCTGTCTAGGGCTACACTGAAACGATGGTGTCTGTCAAATAGTAAGGGCACTTCCAGGAACTGCCTGGCAAGAGGGGTGGCCCTGACTACCATATTCCAGAGTAAGTAGCAACTCTGAAGACCAAAGGTTCCACAGCCTTGGGCTGAGGTCTACATGCAATGTTGACCAGACCACGGACAATGAACTCAGGATAGTAGGCAGAAGGCCTGGCCATCTCCTAGCTGTAGCCCAGAGTCTTGGGAGCCACGTTGATGCAAACGCAACATGCAACACGGAACAAAGGTTTACCTATACCTCAAAAGAATTGTAAGGCACCTGAGCTGACAAGTGGGAAGATCTGAAGCTCTGAAGAGTCTTAAGAAATGTCAGTGGAAGGGTGGCGGGAGTGGAGAAGGCTCCTTGTCACAATATGAGGTACCACCATTCATACAGAGCAGTCAGGTTCTTCATGCCCACAACAGAGCACTGTCTGGCAGCTATTTGAGCTAATACAGGATGTCCAGGCTGTGCTCAGCTATCTGAGGCTGTCCATCTACTCATGAGATACAGCAAGGTGGCCGAACTCGGTGGCATTGTCAAAGAAATGAGGATATTCAGCTTGTCCGCCTGGGGAAGCATGTTGCCCAAGGCCTGGTCCAGTGCTTCAGACCCTAAGTTGTGTAACCTCCTCTGTGGTCACAGCCGTCTAGCTCTTGGAGATGACTCTGCACTGTGTCAAGGTCTTTGTTCTTGCAGATTTTATCTTCAGCATGCATGTATGCATTTTTCTTGCCTATTAGAGCTGATGGGCCTTCCCATGACACACTTCAACTGCAGCACTTTCTACCTTCAGGTTCTCTACCTGCTCCCACATCCTGTTGATCCCTGAGCTCACCTGCTGCAGATAGGGGGCAATCTGTGGATCCCTGTACTATGTCCCTTTTAGTCTTTTTACCTGCAGAATAAGTCTGTTTACATGCAATGTAAGTATTCACTGGAGATGACCATATATTGCATCCACTCAGGGCCCGAGGTGGAGCCAGATCATACTTTCATTCTGGTGAATGTTACTCTCAGCTCACTCTTAGGCATTTGTCTGCGGAAGGTCCTTCACATGGGCCTGTTTGGAAGCAGAGTCCTTGCTGATCGGTTGCCTTTGCTATCTTCTGCAGCTGCTTCACTGTGAACTTTGGCTAGAAAAGGGCCTGGTCTATGGCTAGTCTCATAGCAAACTTGCTCAGATAAAGAGATTGATCTTAAACTTGGCTGATGTCACTAACATCCTGGGATTTTTACGTTCTTGCTCTTGTGCAAAGTGTCTAGGCATGCGCAGGTAGAATCAACCTCTTCAATGAGGGTCACTCAAACTCATGAAAACTTCGGTGTTGATGCAGGAGATGAACATGATCTGATGAAGTCCTGTTTGAAGAGATTCTCCACAAAGTCCTCACTGTTTGAAGAGATTCTCCACATCACATTCTACGATGATGCTTCTTGCTCCAGAGTAGATTATGCACCATAAATAAGTGCCCTCGTCAGAGGAATTGATGTGTCTGCAAGCCTGGCTATTGCTTAGGGGCTGAGAATAGTTTTGGTCCTTTGCCATGAAAGCTATCAATCCTGTCATTCCCCAAGGTGGCTACAATTTTAGGATAATGACTGGAGACTTTCGGTACCTTTTTGTGTGTGTGTTCTGGAATAAGACCTCATAAATGCTGGTAGTACAATCCCTCAGTTACTCTTTTTACCTGGGAGGGAAATGAGATAATGAGCCTCCTAGAGATATGACACCAGCAGTTTCTAGATTTTATTGAGTGATTAGCCTGCCTACCTCTAGAGTTAAGTGTTTGGACCCAAGTCTTACAGTAGGCAGATGCAAAATGAAGGCAAAAGTTCTAGGCATTTATCCTTCTAACTTGTGGGCCCAAGTGGGAAGTCAGTATTTTTTTTTTTTTTTTTTTTAGCAAAAGCTATTCAAATGTCTGTGACAGCCAAGGACAGATTTCTGCAGGTTGGAGTTCTCTGGGGGCCAGAGACCTGCCTGCTTCAAAAAATCACTAGACATATGATAGGGGACCTATGTATAGAGGCCTTCTCTCTATTAAGACAAATGCCGAAGCAACATGTCCTGTCACTAATTGCCTATAAAGGGCAGTTTCTCTTAATGTGGTAATGCTCACTGATAATCTTTCTGTGCCTTTATCTTAAAGGGCTCAGAAGATGCTTCCTCCTTACTTGGGAGGTGAGGTCTGTAAACTTGCAGAAATGTTACCATGGATTTATTCTATGATAACATTTCTCCTGTACCTTGCCCTCCCCCGACTCCTCAATAACTTGTCTGAGTCAGTCCCGACACCCCACTTTGCTTGAAGGTCATCATGAGTTTTGAGCTCTGCAAGAGGCTCCTCAGGAAGCTGGCCAGGACCTTGAGTCTTGGTTGACCTTTGCCTTAGCTGATCATATTTGTTTCCCTTACCTGTGACCTAACATCCTTACAATACACCTCAACAGGTGCTTTTACAAGCTACATGTGTTTAGATTTCTGAACTTCTTTGCAAAAATTTTATCTTCCATTGTGGCTTGGGCCACCTCAATGCAGCTCTTGCTAGAGGGAAGGGAGGGAAAGAAAGAGCAGATGCTGAGAAAGGTGCATCATTTCTCTCAAACTGCCTTAGGAGTGGTCTTTAGAGTCCTAACAAGTTTTCTGCTTTTAGCACAGGAGAAAGGAACCACAAGTACAAAGCTGGTGAGGGAAGAGTTGGCATCTGAGAATTCAAATGGTTGGAATAGCCATAGGATAGTTTTTCTCTTGAGTGACACCTGTACATCCACTGTCCATGGCAACTCTTCCACCTTTAAAATATTTTCCTCATTGGCAAAACACAAAACTGAAATTCAGGTCATCGAGATGACTTCAAAGAATAAAGGGCAGCATGTTCTGACCTTCTGACCAACTACCAATTCGAGACAAAGTCACTAATCCTGCTGTTTAAAAAATCAAAGGTCTTCCATAGTCCTTAGTTTGCATTGGCCTGTATTCTTCAGGCACTCAAGCCACTGCACTAACTAGTTCTTCTATTTCTACCCTGACCTCCTTCCAGGGAAGGTGAGCCATTAGACACAGTAGTCATACAGAATCATCTGGTGTAACTGAGAAGAGATGTCTTTTGAGAATTGAGCCTTTATCGTCACTATTGGAGAGATGCCAATAAGCTGCCTTTCTCCTCGAGGCTGTGCTGGCACATATGCTGAACTTTAGAGAGGATCCAGATAGAGGAATAGTTTCTACGAGGCCACATGTTGTCAGCATGAATTGACTTCCTTGGGATGACCTAGAACATCCGCAGCAAGAATGAGTGACAAGTTGTGGATGAGGTTTAAATGATGGTACCCAGAACGTGTGGGAGAAAGAGCAATACAGTAATAGTAGTAACTGATAGTAATTAGGCAATACGTTACATAACTATGTTACCTACATAATACAGCTATAGAATACAGTAATGCAACTTCTCATACTTGGCCAGACCTTCCTCTAAGAAGATTCAATGGGGTGGGTTTCTGAAGTTTTTCAAGGAGATTTTGAGAAGGAAAGCCTCAACCTTCAAGCTCTGCTCTCAAATCAGGGTAATTCCATTTGTACATGCAAGGGCTCTCAAGTATCTAGGGCATCCTATGAGGCTTATATCAGAAGAAAACTGGCATTGAAGTGGCTGCTTGAATGATGCAATCCAATACCAGATGGGAAAATGGGAAATTGGCTACTGGCAAAAGGATGAAGTGAAACCTGTGGGGCCTGAAATGGAATGTCGCAGATCCCTGATGACACTTTGTGCAAAGAGAACAAGTAAAGGAAAGTTGGAGCAAGGTAGAAAGTTGAGCCTGGTACTGGTGGCTCCTATCTACAAGACCTAGATACTGAGGAGGCTGAGATCTGAGGATCTGTCCCAAGATCCTCAGCCCAGGCAGAAAAGTCCATGAGATGGACTTTGGAAGATGGGTATGAGATAAAGATGGAGTTGTGGCTAAAGTAGGTGAGTGAAAATGCTAAGGTACAATACCCAGGCCCTGAGTTCAAGCCCTGGAACTGGCACACACACCAAGCTGATAATAAATGTTCATAGGCATAATCTATGGGACACACATGTCATTTGAACCCATTTTGTCAGATTAGGTCAGTAACTTCAAATACACACGGAAGGCCTATAAGATGAACCAGCTGATACTAGCTTCCAAGCTTCAGCAAACTTCTATATTGCATCACCCTTTCTTGGTCTGATAGTTTCCTCAAGTCCTGTTTTCTAGGAAGCAGAATATAGGAAGCTTGTTTGGGATGTAGGAGTGAGTGGGGAGAAATGAGAATAAAAACCAATAAAAGGAACATTTCAAAGCTGATTGCTGTGGGAATCTGGGTCTGGATCCTCTGGGAACTCAATGTGGGAGCCTTTGCCAAGATGAAAGGCTGCTGGGGGGGGGGCGGCAGCGAGGGGACAGATCGTTCCTCTTCACGCATTCCCTACCCATGAAGGTTATTGCCCCCCCTGGAATATTGTTCTACTTCTAGCCT
This sequence comes from Megascapheus bottae, assembly GCF_031878675.1. Taxonomy (NCBI): domain Eukaryota; kingdom Metazoa; phylum Chordata; class Mammalia; order Rodentia; family Geomyidae; genus Megascapheus; species Megascapheus bottae. The sequence goes on from NC_143530.1 coordinate 9,089,903, forward strand.
ATCCTGACTGGGTGTTGGATGAGCCCTCCATTCCAGAGAAAGCTGTAGAGGAAACAAAGTTAATGGCCTTTGAGATGGGACGTGCTTGGCAGGCACGTCTCCCACTGCTGAAATCAGGTAGTCAGGTTGATGGAATAGGAACACGAAAAGTTTGCTATACATAGCTACCACCTTCTCTGACCAAAATATGACTTGATTTCCTTCCTGGTCTAACTTAACACCCACATACTGAGAGCTCCAGAAACACTGAAATGCTTCAGATAAGATCAAATCACAAGATAAATGAGGAGAACGAGAAGAGATGCTATAAATCAAACTTGAACTATAGAAAGTATAATTCACAGGAAATTTGAGGGTGATTTCCCCCCCCTTCCTTAGCATCCTGTTACTGACCATAATTGACCAGTTGGTATAAGAAAACCCTTAATGATCTAATACAAAATTCTAAAGCAATCTTAAAGTCAGAGTCTCAGACTTTTCTGGGAAGGTTGGCTTCAAACTACAGGTCCTCGGCTTAAGAAGCTCAGATGAGTCATGAATCACTGCTCCTATGTCCCAAAAACTAAACCATGTCTTCAGCCCAGCTTTTTAAGTGATAGAACACTAGTCATAAGCAAACACAAGGCTGAGTTTGAGCCCTGTTACCAAACTATTATGTGTGTATCTATGTATAATATACATATGTGTGTATCTATGTATAATATACATATATATCCCAAGAGGAAATGATTAGTGCCATTTACATATAAAGGAAATGGGTAGAGTAGTGATTTCCATATCTTAGTTCCCTGGCAGGATGGCTGGGAAAAACAAAACATGCCAGACCAACAGTCTCCCCAATTTCACATTCTGAATGTAGCAGGCTGCTATGTTTACTAGAATTATCTTGGCCTCCAGTATGTGTGATATACATGGTTATTCGTCAACTTAAACCAATACCTAATATATATCCTAAAAAATTTTCCTTATGCACTGAAAATGGTCTTAAGATGTATCTAGACTATCACTACTTGGTTAAGTGGTTTAAAAAAAGATTTCAATAGGCCTTTGAGAAATGGATAATTATACATAGAAAATGGGAGGTACTAAGGTTCAATTTATGTATGGAATATGAATTTTAAAAAAGCAGGAGTTGCATTGTCACAAAATAAAACCTATGCAATTTCAAGTAAATTCTTACAACCTAATTTTAAACACGCTGCTCTGTAATTACTGGGTCAAAGAATAAATCAAATACCCAGAGGTAAACTCATAACCTTAAACACTTTTCAAGAACACATGTTTCTGAAAAACATTACAAAACATTCAAGTGTAATTATAGATTTAGTCAATTCTACACATTTTTGTTTAAAATTAATGAATTTCACTTTTCCAACTTCAAATCATGTAGCTGATGAATGTCAATGCTGTTTCTTGGGACTGAATGAGTGAGGGAAAGACTTCCACTGACCTTGTTATTGTCATGGAATAGACTGGAGTGGGCCCGTAATAAATGATGGGATTTGAGTCAGGAGACCTGGCCACTAACTGGTCATTTGGCTTTGAACAAATTGACTCCTCTTCACTTGAAGCTTACCATCTTTATGCTAAAGTGACATTGAAAGAGAAAGGGGCAGGAAGAGGGGCCTGGCTACATAGATGGCTGGATAATAGGTAGCAGGTCCATAACTATGGTCCTAATATGCCAGTGTGACTGAGCACCTAAATGGCAAGAGCTTGAAAATGAACACCTTCTGTCCATTATCAAGGGGTCCATGTTCTTTCTTAAGCAGAGGATGGAGCCATGTCACTCCCTGCCCAAGCCTTCTGTCCAGGGAGTCTTATGCAGAGCAGTCTTCAATCAAAAGCCCCTTGGATTCGATTCTTAGCATGATTAAACTGTCCTTTATGAAATTTCCCACTTCCCCAACCATTGGCAACACATGGCAAGGAATGAAGGGAGGTAGGATCACACCTGTAATCTCTTCTATTCATGAAACATATCAGGAAGATCTCAGTTGGAAGCCAGCCTAGGAATAATAGTTACCTGCTGGGGCATGCACTTGTCAGCTACCCTGAAAGCAAAGATCAAAGCCAGCTAGTTTTAAGCCAGCCTGAGCAAAACGTCTTTAAGACTGCCACCTCAAGAGATAAAGCTGGGTGTGGTGGTGCTCACCTGCTCTCCTACCTAGAGCAGGAAGCAAAAATAGGATTGCAATCCCAGCTAGCATATGCAAAAGGAATCCTTTCTAGCTCCCCCACCCTCCACCCCCACATGATTTCCAATAACCTGAGCAAAAAGAACTGGTAATGAGTTGAAACCCTGAGTTGAAATGGTGGAAAAAAGTAGGAATCTTCTGAGCATGTTAATACTTTGAACCTGCATCTAATGATGGCCACAAATAGTTTTCTCTCACATTAGCATTTACCTCTTTATTTGATTTACAATGGCAATATTGCAATGGAAAAAATAGGAAGTCATTACTGCTATTATTGCTAAGTAAATTAGATGCTTAACATGGCTCACCATTAAATGTGATTTTTTTTTTAAGACTGGTAGAACTTGATCCAGTGATTCTTCAAGTTTCCTTCCATTCTTGGCCTTACAAAATTTATCCACAATTAAATTCTTGCAAATGCTTCTTATGATGTAAGGTAATGTGGATTGTTTTCCTTTTTTGTCTTTAACATATTAATGCAATGAGTTATTGATCCTCACACCCCAACTATTGATCAACTCTTGCACTTCTGGAAACAAATTATAGTGGGTCCCTACTCATCATGCCTTTTATATTTCTCTAGTTGATTTTCCCCCCAATATTTTTGGACCCGTAGCATCTGTTAAATAATGACATTGACATAGCTTGATCTTTTTAAATCAAAACTCGGCAAGCTTCATAAAACAGGATGTGTTCACTTTCATTTTGGCATTTTCTTTGATCACTTGGGATCCAAACCAGAACAAAAGGATCTAATAAAGTCTTACCAAATGCAAAGGGAAACTTATTCTGGGTAACCAGCTATTCTGAGGATGGAGATTGTGGAAGTCCAGCAGAGTACAGACATTACCAGAGGCCACAATGGGCCCTTGTTTGTCACGAGGACCAGTTAAAGGAGCCTGCAAGTATCAGGGTCAGGGCCAGCACCGTGGAATCCTGGAGAACAGAAGAGGGTAAAGATGGAAACAAAGAGCAGATGCAGCATATGTTGGGTTCCAGGTTTTCTGTGTTCCAGATGTTTGGCTGTGTGAACAATGTGACAGGTGTGGTTGGTGTTTGGGGGTTTACATCCAGGTATTGGCTGGACCCTACAGTTGACTAGAAACCACCCAGCCATGTTACCAGACAGGTGTATAAGAGACACTCCCGCATGACACTTCTCATGGTCCACCGTTCTGGAGTTCCAGGATCTTCTCTCTGTTCCTCAGATGCTCTTCTTTCTTCTACCTGGTTCCAAACCCCAAAGTCAACCTGACTGGACTTGAGCACCCAGGCCCTCTTACCAATGTGGAATGCTAGCAAGAGACCAAAGATCTGAAAGAGGGAGATTTTATCCTTGAGTCATATAACACTTCTCCCTCAGGTCACTAAACTGTCCCATGTGCTTTTCCTTCACAAGGCCAACATTGTGAAAGGTATCTTTCCACTCTGGTCCTATAGTCTTGAACGTCTTTCCTTTCTTAAAGAGACTTAGACCAAGAGGCATCCAGTCTGTTTCTACATTAGATACTTGCCATGACTCAACCACTAAATGTTTTTTTTAATCACACAAGCAATATCTAAGTTCCATACCTGGACCATTACTTTACACAGGTAACTAGTGAACCAGATACTGTTTACAACTTGCCCATTAGGTTAGACTGAACTGCTATGAGATAAATGAACTTTGTTAACATAATATGAATCTTAGTGCAGAGCTCAGTGGCATGTGCTCATCTAGCAAGCAAAAAGCTCTGGGCTCTATACCTCATCATTGCAAAAAAAGTATTTTTTCTCTGCCTGAGTGTCATAATGAGGCAAGATACTTGACATGTCTTCTCTACACTGATAAAAATTAAATCTTAATATTCAGTGATGGATTCCTACATGTTAAACTGTTTTTGTGATCTCTCCTAAACTTCGTAACCTCACAAAACAGGCGCTAGTTTATTCCCACCTTGATAGTGAAATTGATACTGCTTACATGCGATGAAGTAGGATCCGTTGGAATCCTACTTCCTTATATGAATAATCTGTTAGTGATAGCAAAGCAGGGTGGAAGCAGGGATGTGTCTGAGCTGTGGTATGAATTCCAACTGATTGGAATCTATTCAGGGTTCTTCAGTGCCATTTGGTAACTTGAGGCTTTGCTTTCCCTAGCAGTTACATTTGCTCTGGACGTTACATGGGATCCAGTGGGATCATGCTCACTCTCAAAGACCCCATGCTTGACATTATGCATGTGGTCTTGGAGGTTTGAAAATCTGTGGCTTTCATTGGTTTTTGAAAGTCAGTCTTTTACCTTCTCGTAATATTGTCCCTGCCTTAAAATGACAGGTTTTTTTTCTATTTTTATGATTGCGTGAAAATAAGTTTTCAAGTTTTGATCTTTTCTAAGACTGAGAGGTGGCACTGTGGACTCTGTTTCTGGAGGGAGGCTCCGCCGTATCTTACAGGCACCTGATTGTTTCCCCTCTACAGTAGGCTATGCTGTTGGTTAACTTCTGGGAACCAGCCCCTAGGAGTAGTAAAGACTAAGAAGCATTACTTATCCTCAGAAAGGTTTACCCATGGGAGGTGGCCCAATGAGTCAGAGGGGTTGGGCCTCGGGTTTTGTTGGTCCTATACCAGCATTGCCTTCTGTCTCTCCAAGGTGTCTGCCTTTTCTGTTGTACTCGGCTCTCGTGGATCTAATATCCTGTGTTTTCACAGAAACTTAGCCACCCTATTAATAAAGAATTCTTTGCATCTGTTCAAGGATGCTAGAGTCAGGATCCAGGAAAGTAAATAGGGTGGGTAGGGGGAATAGAGAAGAAATGAATTGCCTGGTAGGGTATAGAGGAATGGGGGTCCAATACTTGAATCTGGCCTCCAGCTGCACTGTCCTCATGCCTGATGTTTCTCTTTGCCTTCATCTTTTCTCAGATACGGTGAAGGGCCTTTACCAAGAGCCTGTGTGCCAAGTCTTCTCATGCCTTAGTGTAGAATGAGCAGTGATTCCAAGATTCAGCCATTTCCATTCTTTAAGAATTTATTTTCCCAGACATGTTTCTAAGCTACCTTTATGGCTTCCTGAATGTGTTCTATGGGTGAAAGTATGCTTTCTCCCCTTGCCTCTGGGTGGCTCAGCATTCTTCAGCATTTGACTTACCTCAGTGCTTTGGAACCTCAGATCTGAGCTCAACCAAATTAAGAATTGTGTGGGTCATTTGTTTTTACTCATAAGGGAAAGAGATTCCATTTTCCCTACAGTTCAAACAGCATCTTGCTCCCAAATACTTTCTAACTTGTATCACAAGTTTCTTTCTGACCAATGGATTACTAAATGAGACTACTCATTGCCAATGCAGAATGATTGTTTATTTTTAAAGTATCAGTATTGATTTCCACTCTCTGAATTTAACTGGAGACCTTTGGTAATAATTTGCCTCTTGAGGCTTAAGATACAAGCTATTTAACTTTTTGCAAGGTGTGCACTGCTCTGTGCAAATCATGTTCAACTATTGGATTTGCCTTCCTATCTGTTACTAGAAGAGGTCTCTACCTCTTAGTCGATTTTATTCTGAGATCATGTTACTACATTCTAAGTGAACAACTTAGAAGTGACTATTCTCTTGCCTCTTTCTCCTCCATCTGATGTGACTATCGGTGGTAGCTTTTTTGGTTCCATTTAAGTGGCACCTGTGGGGCTAGATCTTCATTGAATTGCCAGGTCTACTAGAAGTCCTTTTAGTTTTTACCTTTTGTGGTTAATTGCTAATACCACAGGATCTATAGTTCTTTCTCTGTGCTTTCTTTGATCAGTAGATGTTAGATTTTAGTGCTGGGGATTAAACCCAGGGTCTTATGCATGTTAGGCAAACACTCTACAACTGAGCTACATTCCCAGTCCTTGGTTGCATTATTGTCCCAAGATTTCCTAATAACTTGTATATTCCCATCTTCATGAGATAAGAATTAAAATTCCACCAAAGGCTAATGGTGCTGAGTATCTGAGTTCAATCTGGGCACTGGTAACACTCTAAAATGTTGAACCTAAATGTTAGTTGATGTCCAGATTTGTCTGTCTTTGGCCAGTGGAAGCCTCTACAAGCAAATGAGATTGTGGGGACGGGATCCTTCACTCGCCAACTATAAATGGAATGGTCCTATCTCCCTCATAGTAGAGCACTGACTCTTCATTTGGTGGGTATCAGAATCACTTGAGCTTGGTTATGTGCATGGCTTTCTTGCTTCATTGAGCCTGTGCCTGCTTTCCTGTCACTTAAGGCAGATACTATATGAAGTCTTGAACATCCATTGAAGCAACACTACGACCAAGGCTTCTCCCTTTTTGAATGGAGATGACACACGGCTAGAAAGATACTCAGTTTCCCAAGCATTTGAGAGGGGGAGCAGTAGGACCATAATCGAGAAGTTGGTTATACCTATCTTGACGCAATTTACTGCTAGACTAGTACTGAAGAGAGAAAGGAAGTTCAGGCCATTGATAGGACATCTGTAGGGTTTCTCACCTTGGACTGAGCCATTCCTGAAAATCAAGAGTTAACTGTTACGTTCCCAATGTGGGAAAATACTTGTCTTTTAAGAAAGGAGTGAGAAGCTAGCATAGGGGAATATTAATGAACCTCACAACGTTGAAGAGAAAGACCCCAGTTCTTCAAACCCACTGGACCTTCCCCTTATAAGGATGATGTACATTATCCCCTGAAGTTATGGCCCATCTTCCTGTAGGCCATTTATTGGTGCCAAGTCAGACCCAAGTATGTGGGGGGGGCGCATCTATACCCACTATGAGGATTGTTCACTAGTGGACTTACTGGATCTGGCTATTCCATCAACCAGGAATCACCAAGAGTCTTGGAGAAACAGGAAACATTCAAGTCTGGGTAGTGGAATGTTTTGTATAGAAATCCTCACTGGACTAAAGTCCTAAAAGATTTATGGGACCATACCCCCAAATTGTGTTGAGGTAACTATGAAAAGGAATGATAGCATATGCTAGCAGATGTTAGCCACTATTGTACATTTGAATCCATATGGAGACCTTTCAACTCTCACTAAGCTGGAATGGATTGATCTGTGGTAGACCCGAGCAAGCATTTCCAAGAACTTCACAATGGGAACCAACTTGGACAGCCACTGGTGTAATGCCCAGATTTCAGGTCCCCAAAGACCACCAAGGAGCCAAATCAGATGTAAGTGCACAAGAGTCTTTATTGCATGCTTGAGCCTGTGCTCAACCGTCACTGACAGAGTCAGAATTGAGAGTGTACTGACCCGTTAGTTCATAGGGTTTTATAGTAAGTCACAAGCTGATCACATACACAGCATCCAATAAAATTGTAACATTTCACCTGGTTTATTGCCTTTGTTCTGCTATCAGAAATTCACCGCCCACAGCTTGCTCAGGAATTGCCAGAGTTGTCTGGAATTGGGGCTCAGAGGGAGTTGCTGACATAGGGCCTTAACAGGATGGGATCTAAACCTGAAATGGCTATATTTTGTTCAGGCTTCACACTGAGTCTATAACGAAGAAGAAATGAAGAGGGATCTCAGTACTAAGAGGTCAGAAACTCAAGTGTAGGACTGCAAGACAGCTTCATGGTAAACGACTCCCAGATGCTTCAGAGGTCATGCTTTCTCCCCAAAACAAAGCAGTCACAACCTGTTGGCAGGCATCCTCCGTCATTATCCTGGAGAATGATAAAGAAGATAAGGTGCTCTGGAATTGTATTCTCCAGTATCCATGGAAGTTGTAGACTTCAGAATTAAGAGATCCAGGTCCCAGAACTTGTATAACAACCATAAATGAGGTGCAAAAGATGGCTATTCCCAAAAGGTATCTGATTGCCTCACTAAAAACAAGATGCCTGCCATTAATTGACCAAATGGGAGGTCACTATCCCTCGTTCAAATAGGAGCCAGTATTGGCCAAGTCCACTCAAGGAAGGGGTTTACATTACTATAGCATATACATATGACAGTAATTCCCCACAACCCTCTTCAGAGGTATCTAGGTCCATGCACCTGAGGAAGTACTTTGGGAAAGAGACAATGCTCAGACTGTATGAATAGTTAGATAGGAGGGTGTTATCTATTGTTGAATAGGCTTTAAGGACTCATGCTATGCCTATTACAAGATCAGTTAGTATAATTGCCAAGTTGATCTTGTCAATCCAATGAGTCTCTGGATCTACTAGATTGGCATCAATGGAATGTTGGGGCACACTGGCTGTCATCTTCTCTGTAGGCTTCATTAATGGAATAGTGACAAAAATAAAGAAGCCCAAGGGCATGATCCTAAAGCTTATCTGTCCACAGGACCTACAGCAGATAGTGTTTTTTGTAGAATAGTGCTCTCTATTTCCTGTTCAGTGTGTCTGAATGACATCTGCAAAAACCGGGAGTGGTAGTGGTAAAATGAGGGCAGCAAAGGGTCACAGAAATGAGTGATTTACTGCCTTGGCTGGAGGCTGCTGGCCTTGACAAGCCTGAAAAGACCTCTTGTTCAACTCTTGTCACCTCAACTTTGGACATGTCACTTAGTATCTGTGCGCTTTGAATCACGATCTATTTGATATGACAAGAAGGTAGAATGAGTATATTTTGCCAAGTACAGTAACAGACCACATGGGAGAACTCATGTCTATTGCTAGACCCATAAAGGTTCTAGATTCTAGTACAATGAAAAGTAGCAAATACTCTGCCAAGGGGAGCACAGTAGTTTTCACAGCTTTTTGCCTTTTGCATAAATGACCTAACATGGAAATAGCTTGACTGGAAATGAGGAGATAGAGCTGCGGTTACATAAAGTCAACAAAGTGGATTTCCTGGGATTTCTTGGACAAGTCTTCTCCCATGAAAGGTGACCAAGGGCAAACATGGCCTGGCAAGAGTTATCTAGCCCACATCTCTTAATTCCTTCAGGATATTTGTGTTAGATATCTGGGCAGATAACCTAGAACACACAAAGGCTGAGATGAGAGAAAGGGAGGAATAGTGGGTGTCAGAAGTACTTCAGGATATAGAAATGTAGGATGTAGAAAAGACAGCAGCTTGGGAGGAACTTGGCAGGCAAAAGGGCAGAGTGCTGACAGAAAGCCATGTATGTGATTGTGCAACTTGGGAAAGTTCATTCAGGTTTTCTCCCCAATGTTATTAGTGCCCCACCCTGTCTGTTTTAGCTTGTTCAGATAAACTTTTTCCACCCCGGCTGATAGACAGGCTGCCTGGCCCAAAGCAGGAACTTGTCAGAAAAATCACTTTATAAGAGACTGTAGTTTAATGTTTTTTATTGTCCCAAACAGGCTTTCACAAGGCTGAGTAAAAGGGTGTGCTAACTGTTGTAGACATCAGTGGATTTTCTCAGAATCCAGGTGTACGGAATGTTAGGAGAAGCCACACCTAAAGTGATAATGGGTAGTGTTGAACTCTTCACTTTGACAGAAAAAGACTTGAATTTCTACATGAGGAAGAATCATAAAGCAGAAACTTGTTGATAGTTTCATTCTTCACCAGTACTCTTGTTTAGTGAAGACACTTGGAATCCACACCTGTGCAAGGACTGAGGAGACACAGGGCAGATGGGGACATGGAAGTAGCTAGGTTAGAGCTTCAGACACACTGAAAAAGCTGTGACTGAAAGAGTACCAATTAGAATCCCATGGTTAACCCAAGGGTGCAAGGATCCAGTTGCTTGAGGGAAAAAGAGCAAGGCTGAACAAATTTCTAAGGACACAAGTCACTGAGAGATGTAGTCCCAAAGAAGCCAGCAAATTTGCAGATTTCAGGCTACCTGATGGACACAAATTTGTTTTTCCTGCAGTACTAGGCATGGCCAACAGCTGCATAGAAGGGAACCGGAGCTTTGCAGGGAACCTGCATGGAAGAAGTAGACCACAGAAGCAATGTCCATGAGTTCCTTGGTCTTGTCTGTTTCTGGACTTCAATTCTTAGTGATCTCCAATCAGATCTGACGGCGTGAATTCTTCCCTAACAGAACACAAGGTGTCATCTCTTGATTCCTGGCCACTTGGTTGTTACCTTCCTAGTCTATCTTATTCTAGTGTAGCCATTCTATTTCTATTGTTGGAGACAAATTGTAGCCTCTCATAGGCTCCTCACTTGATAATATAGCTCCTATTTCCACGTAGCATGAAATCCTTCATGGCTTTGAATTTTAGCTGAATTTTGGGCAGAACTATCTTGATCAGTGGTGAATGAGCTGGTAGGCAGATGGAGAGATCTTCGAGATCTATTCATCAATTTAGGCCAGTTTCCCCAGATAATTAAAGTTGCTTCTAAAAGGCAAGGAAAGAGGGAATAGAAAGGGCACCAGGCTTCTCACTGAGACACTATGGTAAATGTCCTCGGCAGGCCAGGATTGTTGAGCTAGTCTGCTGCAAAACTGGGCTCCCTGAGGTGTATAATGATGGCATATCCCAGAAATGGCTAAGGCTAGGCCACAGCACTGAGTCATCAGAGGCAATGTGGATATCAGTAACTGTGAAGATGCACTGATAATGCTTCTATCACTGGACATTAGCTATTAGGTAAATCACATACAAAGAATTCCTCACCATTTCCCACACAATGAGAGGAACTGTGCTCAAAAACTGTCCTTTTGGGCCCAGAATCCCAAAACGTCATACAAATGGTAACATTTTTATGCATGTGGTTAAGAACGTGGGTATCGGCATTTGGTTTGGGGGCAACCAAATTTTTAGGTCTTGCTGCTCTAGGAACACCTTCCAAGTTCGCTCACACCTAACCATGGCCTAAATAAAGTCTTAGCCAAACAAAGCACTGGGACTCTTGAGCCATTTTGTTGGGGGGCGGTGGAGAGAGAAAACTTGCTGTTCCCTGTAACATATCCGAATCTCACACGAATTCTCATGTGCTTTTGCTACGATCCCTTTGTGTCTCCCTCACTCTTTGTGCGGAACACAAATGGGGCCTGGAAGATCAACTCCATTCCCAGAGACACATGCATAGTATATGTGTTCGTGTCTTCAAGCGGGGGAAGCAGCCAAGAGGTCACTGGTGCCAGATAAGGTGAAAACCCAGCAGGGTAAGTATTAATCCTTGAAGATGGGGAATAACTTGATGTGATACCTCAAAGTCGTACTAGAATTCAAGGATGGACACAAAGTTGTTAGGGAGAGCACTTTAAGACAGAAGTAAAGGCAGCTCTGAAGGGGAAATTGTGTCTAAAGAGCATAAAGAAACTCTTCTATTCCATACCTATCAGTGAGAAAAAAAGGCAATAGAGGGGGGTTAATCTGAGTAAAGATAAAACATATGTGAAGTTCCATGGTGAAATACCTTTGTACAATTAACAGGCACTTACAGTGAATGACAGTGTTAAGTTCCATGATCAAAGGAACGAGACTGACAGAAAGCCAAAGTTAAGTAAAGCTTTATTTCGTGCCAAGCCTTGAGTTGCTGACCGGTCAGGGTCCTCTCTATGGAGGGAGTGACCTCTCCCAGCCCCACAGGCTAATTTTATAGGACAAAACCACAAACTAAACTGCAAACTGTAAGTTTACCAAACTTACATAGCTGGTAAAGGCTGATTGGTTAAAAATTGTGCAGTTATATATGTGCTTTTATTAACTGGATATCTGCACCTGGCCTGTCCTGACCTTGATACTGGGCCTTGTTACTGAAAACTGACTCGTTTTTGGAACTGTGTTGTAAGCAAGTTTTAGTCTTTTCATGGTCAGGTAAGTTTGAACTTTGAGTTTTTTTGTAAGCAAGGCCAGTTTGTACTTTTACATAGATAACAGAATGGCTGTTCAAATATGATGGAGTTACTCAGGCTAAGAACTGCCCTTACAGGAGGGGGAGTGAGCATACACAGGAGTACGAAAAGGCAGATAGTGGGGGAACGAGGGGAATTAGGGTCCCAGTATTTCTGACAGAACAATGAAACCTGTTGATGGTTTTGAGGGGGAAGGAGAGTGATGGAGTGGCTGATTTTTGATCAGGGGACCTTGTATGTACTTACGAAATGTCATGTGCAACTCCCTGTATAACTCATGTAATAAAATGTGAAAGATTCCAAGACTTTTCAGAAATGTGTTGCTCTGAGAGAAAGAGTCAAATAGAGAAAGGGAGTTGAACTCTGAAGTTGTAATTCTGTTTCTGAGGACATTGAACCTGGATGGAAGCCTTAACAAAGGGCACCTCTAGATAAGGAAGTAGGGGGAGGGGATAGGGGCTGGTGTCCCAATATACACCACGTGTTTATTTCTAATTCTATTCTTGAAGGAACCATGCTGTGGCCAGTGTGCAGGTAGTCTACTGGGAACACAGAAGAACCCAAGGATGTGCAGATGAGTTATCACTAAGGCAACTGACTGCTCATACCATGAGAACTTTAACTGAAGTGCCCAGGAGGGATGCACATCTGTCCAGAGGTTTTAATCAGGGTGTGACCCCTTTGTCGATGTGGTCTGCATTTGTGTGAGCATGCCATTGTGTGGCTAGCTGTGTGGTCAGGTCCCATGCTCCAGGACAGGATGCCAGTTGGGTTGAGACACTTATAGTTCCAGGTGCTACTTGTCTTCATAGCAATGGGATGAAGGTTCAAAGGGTTTCAGGTGAGCATCCAAATGTTTCCAGCGCAGTAAGGGGGAAAGTAACAAGTACGGTGAGCCACTGGGGAACCAACACTTTGAAGAGAAGTGCATAGTGTGGTGTCTACAAAGCTCAAGAGGGAAAGAATGGAGAAGGAAAGATGGAGGAAAAATCAAATAGACCTTCTCCGCCCCTTCAAATGAAGAGAATCATACCTGGTGACTTTGATTCTTGTGATGAGAAAAATAGCACACTAGCATTTTGCTTTCTAAGTCGAGTGATGTGGATGGAATAGCATTGGTGACTTGTTTAGAAAGTCTGACCTAGATGCTGCATTAGTATAAATACGAGAGTATTTTCACTGAAAACCTTTTTATGTCTAAAATTAGTCATGTGAGCAAAATGGTTCATTGGCTAATGTTGTACGGCATGTTTTAAGGATCTAAAACAAGGATTCAAGTTGTGTGTGTCTTGATTCTTAGTTATCCGGATAGCCCCAAGTAAGGACATTGTTTAGAGATTAAATTGTGACACTCACTGCTTTTATTCACCGGAAAATGCTTGATTCTTTGGGAAGATATCCAATCTGTCATGTTTCTATGCTCACTGGTTTTACCGATGCCGTGGTTTGGATTCGGGAGCTTGGGCTTGCTCTTGGCCAGTTTTCTACCACCTAAGCCATATCAACAGCTGTGCTTTTTACTGGTTACCTCAGTTTTATGCACTTCTCTTCCTGGACCAGCTCTTTTTTTTTTTTTTCCAGACTTCAACCTCCTGAATAGCACAGCTCAAAGATTAGAGGCATGAGCCACCAGTACCTAGATGTTCTATATTTTTAGCCAATCAATCTTAGCCAATCAATCCAAACCTGCTGGAATTATCTGTAGAAGAGTCTTTTACAGACTGATATTTTCAGTTTTCGAAAACTATATCTCAACATGAGAGACTAAATCTCAACATTAGAAACATGTCTTGCAAATCGGATTTTACCAAATTCTCTTCATGGCATCCATTTCTTTTCCAAAAGGAGCTTTTATTTTCTTATCAAACACAGAGGATTCCTCTGAGACCATCCGTTCCTACACTGTTGAGTAGATCATTTGACGTTTTTAAAGACAAATATAAATGGCATTGTACCTATAAATGGATGGTAATAACTTTGCACAACTACTGAAAGATAATTTAAAAGAATAGAGCCAACAAAAGTAAAGTGACAAATATAAAACCTACTTAAAATACAACTGTTCTATGCCTCAATGAGGTAAGAATGAGAAATATTCATAACACAGGCCTCAGCTAGTTGTAATTGCAAAGTATGATAAATGTTTAGTTAAGGCCTTGTCATCAATGGGGTAAATTCTACACATACACATCTTTTTAGCTCCATGCACAATTTTTAACTTCCTCCTGGCAACTCCCTGTTCATGAATGATGCATTGGGCAAACTGTGTCTCTGCTAGATCTGTACACTTTAGTATCAACAGTGATTACACTTACATTTTCCATGAAGGAGGTCATTTCCTGTTGAATATTGCTCACAAAAGTAATTTTAGGTGTATATCATTTTTGAAATGGAATCGGGCAGATACCACAATCTGAGACAGGGGCAAAGCATTTATACTTTTCATCCGACTGCATTTACTTTCCATCCAACTGCATGCAACCTCCCACACACTATAATTTGTTCTAAACCTCAATTCCCTAACTCTCCAGTATTTTCTGTGTATCTGCCAACAGTATCTGGTGATACAGAAGTACATTTGGTTGGGTCTTTTGTTTCCAGTATATTCTAGCAATTTATATCATGGCAGGAAGAGCCAAGTGTTTCCCCAGTGGTAAATTGATTTTTTTTATCTTTCACTTCTAAACATTTATTGCTAAGTTTAGTGAAATCTCAGAGCATTCGAGTAAAAGTCACATAATTCTAGGGAGCCCTGACAAGACTTGCCGACATTTATGTTCTGGGGTGTTTAGTATGAACTATCACCAGGATTAGCAAGACTGCAACAATGCGACAAAGGAAGACAACTGTACCTACTTGGAGAAGGAACTTAATCTACTATGAAGGGCGAAGTTTACTATGGATAATTTCAATTAATCTTTTTGCAGATTCCACGGGAGCACTGACTGGCTTTGCAGCTATTGGAAAGCTAAATTAGGAATGGAAACCATCCATTTTGCCATTCTTACTCTTGTTTGCTTTAGTTGCACAAATCTGTCTTTGCATTCTAGTAATCTTTCCATCCCCAGTCTGTGAGTCTGCAGCTGGGCTTGAAGAGGGTCTTGGCCACTGTTTCTGGGTCAAAAACTGATTATGTCTTGTTTCCCTTGTGACCATTTGGTATACAAGTCAGAAAGGATTGGATGTCTTCATCGGAAGTTACCAACACTAAATGGATGTACCCTGACAGATTTTATTAGGGGTAAATTGAGAATATCTACTTTAAACTGAAGTCCACTGTATTAGGAATTCATTTGAAGAGCTTGTTTGGGGGAAGTTAGGGTAACAAAAAATGCAAATTTTTGTCACTATTTTCACTAGATGAAGGAAACGTGAATATTGTAGTAGGATGAGGGGAAGGGACCACTAAGAAAAGTTGAAGGGATAAGAGGAATATAAACATAATGTATTTCAAGAAGTAAAAGGTATCTGGCAAGACCAGGGAAGAATTAGCCATGTAAAAACAAATGAGATCCAACACCCCTTTATTTTAAACGCTCTGGAGAAACTATTATACTGAGGAATGTTCCATGGATTCCTAAAGTCTGTGTATGACAAATCCACAGCTAGTAGTATACTTAATGGCAAAAAACTAAAGCCAGTCCCTCTAAAAATCAGGAACAAGACAAGGATGCCCACTCTTTCCACTCCTCTTTAACATAGTATTAGAATTCTTAGCCAGAGCAATAAGGCAAGAAGCAAGCATAAAAGGGATCCAAATAGGGAAAGAGGAAGTAAACCTTTCCCTCTTTGCAGATGACATGATTCTGTACTTAAAGAATCCTATAGACTCCACTCCTATAGACTCCACTCCCAAGCTCCTTGAGCTGATTCAAAACTTTGGAAAGGTAGCAGGGTATAAAATTAACTCTTAAAAATCAACTGCCTTCCTCTATGCCAACAGAGGAATGAGGCAACAATCAGGAAAGCAACTCCTTTTGCAATAGCCTCAAAGAAAATAAAGTACCTAGGAATTAACTAAGAATGTAAAGGACCTTTTTGATGAAAACTTTAAAACCCTGAAAAAGGAAATTAAAGCAGAACTGAGGAAATGGAAAAACCTCCCATGCTCCTGGATTGGAAGAATCCACATCGTGACAATGACAATCTTGCCAAAGGCTATCTACAAATTCAATGCAATACCCATCAATATCCCAATGTCATTCTTTAAAGAAATGGAACCAACCTAGATGTCCCTCAGTTGATGAGTGGACCAACAAGATGTATTTGTACACAATGGAATTCTATGCTGCTGTCAGAAAGAATGACATTGCCCCATTTGTTAGGAAATGGAAAGACTTACAAAAAAAATCATATTAAGTGAAGTAAGCCAGACTCAAAGGAGCTTAGGCTCAATGGTTTCCCTCATTGTCATAATCAGTAGAAACCTTGGGCTCTCCTAGCAGAGATTTGCAATAGAGCAAAACCTTGATACAAAAGGCCATATAGTATGACGCTAAATGAAAGGATCTCTAGGATATAGAAACATAAGCCATGTAATGAATGATTGTTGTCCTTAAGGTACTATGTTATCTCTTTTGCTGTCCCTTCGTTATCTCATATTGTTACAGTATCTCACTTTGTTACCTGATATATCAGATATATTTGTATTTGGTTATTTGAAATTGGACAGGGAAGGGGGGAAAACAAGATGAGGGTGGGGGTGGGGGGGAGGGAAATGGGGACCAAGACATGTGAAAGGGTATCAATGTCAATGTATGTGAATTAATGCACCATCTATCTGGCAAATATCATGTAACCCTTCTATTAATTACAATAAAAATATATGAAAAAAAGAAATAGAGGCAATCCAAAATTTCATATGGAATAATAAAAGACCCCGTATAGCAAAAACAATTCTCAGCAGAAAGAACAGCGCAGGAGGAATTTCAATACCAAACGTTAGACTCTGTTACAGACCTATAATAATCAAAACAGCTTGGTACTGGCACAAGAACAGGCCTGAAGACCAATGGAATAGAACTGAGAACCCAGATATTAAGCCACAGACCTATGGCCACCTAATCTTTGATAAGGGAGCCAAGAAAATAGAATGGAAGAAAGACAGCCTCTTCAACAAATGGTGCTGGCAGAACTGGTTAAGCACCTGCAGAAAACTAAAGTTGGATCCTTCTTTGTCACCCTGCGGTAGAATTAACTCCAAATGGATCAAAGACCTCAAGGTAAAAACCGACACACTGAAAACTTTACAAGAAGGAATAGGAGATACACTAGGTCTCCTTGGCACAGGTCGAAACTTTAATGCAGTCCCACTTATCCAGCCTTTCTCTGATTTGTTGTGATTCTTGGTCCTTAAACTGCAGAGCTTTTGTATGGCAAAGGACATAGCTAGTAAATAGGAAGCCTACAGAATGAGAGAAGATCTTCACTAACCATACAATGGACAAAGGCCTCATATCTAAAATATACCAACAGCTCAAAAAATTGAATCCCTCCAAAACTAACCTCCAAAGTAACAACCATCCCATTAAAAGATGGGCCAAAGCCTTAAAGAGTCTTCCCTGAAGAAATAAGAATGGCCTATAGACACATGAAGAAATGCTCGACATCTATGGCCATAAAAGAAATGCAAATCAAAACAACTCTAAGATTTCATCTCACTCCAGTTAGAATGGCCAGGATCAAGAAATCTAACAGATGCTGGAGGGGATGTGGCAAGGAGGGATCACTACTACACTGTTGGTGGGAGTGCAAACTCGTTCAACCACTATGGAAAGCAGTATGGCAGTTCCTCAAAAGGCTAAACATAGAACTCCCCTATGACCCAGCAATTCCACTACTTGGCATTTACCCAATTATCCAGAAAAGGGACATGCTAAAGCCACTAGCATAACAATGTTCATTGCAGCACTATTTACCATAGCAAAGATATGGAACCAACCCAGATGTCCCTCAGTTGATGAGTGGATCAACAAGATGTGGTATTTGTACACAATGAAATTCTATGCTGCTGTCAGAAAGAATGACATCGCCCCATTTGTAAGGAAATGGAAATACTTAGAAAAGATCATATTAAGTGAAGTAAGCCAGACTCAATGGAACATAGGCCCAATAGTCTCCCTCATTTGTCATAATCAGTAGAAACCTTGGGCTCTCCTAGCAGAGATTTACAATAGAACAAAATCTATCCTGGAGGTCCTTACAATAGAACAAAATCTATCCTGGAGGTCCTTACATTTAGTGTCATAAAGAAACAAAAGCCATATAATGAGTGATTGTTGTCCTTAATGTACTATGTTATCTCTCATCTCTCTTGCTATCCCTTGGTTATATCATATTGTTACAATATTTCACCTTGTTATCTGATATATTTTATATGTGCTTCATTGGTTATTTGAAATTGGATAGGGAAGGGGGAAATCAAAGAGCGGGGGGAGAGGGAAGGAAATGGGCACCATGTCATGAGAAAGGGTATCAATGTTTGTGAAGTAATACACCTTCTATCTGGTGAATATAATGTAACCCTTCTATTAACTACAATAAAAAATAAATTTAAAAAAATGAACTAAAAATGGATGGTGTGGTACACTCTGAAGTGATGCTAGGGAAGAGGAGGGAGAATTGCATCCACCCTTGGGCCCGTGGCTTATTGTCTTGCAGAAGCAATTCTTTTTTTGTAAGGCTCACAAGGTTTAACAATGGAAAAAATGAGCACGTAGTTCACGGGGAATAGGCTTGATAAATGAGGCACACGAACCACATAGTGAATTCCAAAATTAGTCACTGTGTCAGTAGAATCAGGCCTGTGGAGAGTGAAGTCGGGTTAAACGCTGAGATGCCATCGTGCAAGGAGTTCTTAGGGAGGATGGTGGCTGACCTAGCCAGGAGCCTTGATGTTGCATGGTGATCCAAGTGTCAGCATCTGGAATTGCTGAAAGCCTCACAGGATAATGGTCCTTCTCCTGGTCTCGGCACCCAAACTAGCATCTCGCCTTCCAAGCCAACGTAGAAACTCCACAACAAGAGAAATGAGAGAATCCACATGCCATAGCGTATTTCGGTGCAGCAATTCAGAATAGCCAGTAAATAGATGAGGATAGAGTCCTGATGAAAGAACCTGGACCGTCTGAAGGAAGGTAGGGAATCATGAGGTAGGCGTGTCCATCACACATGCCACGAGGCATGTGAGCATCTGGGCTGACACATGGAGGCCACAAAGGCGCCATGACAGTCATGTGCAGACAGTGTGAGACTGTCCCTCCCCTCTTCCCAAGCACTGTCAAGGAAAATTCCACGTGGATGCTAAATGGTGCAGCTCTAAGTGAGGCGATTAAACAGTTCAGTGACAGAGCGCCTTTCCAGGGAAAAAAGCCACAGGAGGTTCCCGGGACATGCCTGAGTGAGTCGGAACAGGTTTCTAGTGAAGGAAACTGGCAGACAGCATGGAGAGTGTGAGCATATCTTCTCCCAGGAGAAGCATGGCCCGCGTGCTTTAAGGAAACATTATCTGCTATAGGAAAGGGGTCTACATGCCTCAGGCCAAAGCTGAGGAGTTACTGGATTGAGTCAATCCTGAAAAACAGGCAATAAATAACATTTGTAGACATGACTGATCGCACCGAGGCCCTCGTCTATAGCTTTGCATTTCTTCTAGATTGTCATCCTTCCCAAGCGAAAGAAATAGAGGACTTCTAGTCTCTTGCTAGGATAGAGCTTGAGAAGTAGGGTGTTCATATAGAGATGAATACCTAGAGAAAGAGGAAGTGGGGTGACTTGGACAGAATAGGAAATGTGACTATAATGCAGACCCACTAAAATGTCAGCCCTGTGGAAGAACTGTCTATGCTAGTTCATTCCCCACTTGTCACCGATCACACTGACCCAGGAGGTATAGCCAGAAGCCTGTCTTTGATGCAGGACTGGATACCTCCTCTCCGTACCTCAAACATCCCGCTGGCTGGAGCTGTTCTTTAGCAGATGAATGCTGACTCTAAATGATAGAAGAGGAAGAGCCCATGAGGCCATGATGAGGGAATATGGATGTTGGTCCTACATGAGATAATGAGGTGCTGGGATAGGTCCCAGTATTGCCTGCTAATTCTAGGTCCAGTGTTGAAATACAACTGGACCTTGTGTCCCAGCTCACAGCAGATAAGAGAACAAGTATACCTAAAGAAGGCTAATTCTCCCACTTGGGGTTAATATTTCCACATGGGTATTTGGTGTGGTTTGAATGCTGTGGGCTCATGCAAGGAGGGTCAACAATAGTTGTGCAATAGATAGTAAAGCAAGGTGGCAGTAGAAAAAGGTGGGGGGGGGAGGGTGTTCACTGTACCCTGGGTCCAGTCCCCAAACAGAAGGCAGCCTTTAGAGGACAAAATCTTAGAGCATAGCCATCTAGAAATCTAAACATGACCTATGACTGGAGGAGACTCATACCAATGCCATATATATTATATTACATGTTATAATTATATATATATATATTATCTCAGCCTTCTGAGGCAGAGTAGAACAGAAAGATCATGGGCCCAGACACACTGGAAAGGGAATTTGGAAGAACTCTATCAGATCTTCCTTTCCCAGACACAACTCAAAACCTCTTTCCAAAGGTGGACTGAGAAGTTTGTTTTTATGTGCTTTAAAAATGTTACCTATTGCTGTGTCACCAATTGTTTCAGGATGCTAAATGTGTAGATCTGCATGTCCAGAATTGAGCATAGCTGAACTTGATTCTGGCTGAGAGTATATGAGAAAGCTGCAGTCATTGAAGACTTGATGAGTAGGGGTGGAAGATTGGCTTCAAGATGGATAATCCACACCTTTCTGGGTATGATACAGTCTTGATTTGCTCATCGATTGTCACTGGCCACTCTGAACTATTCAGCTCTTCTGTAGGGGTGGGTATATGGCAGAGACCATATGGCCCTCAAGTCTTGAAATATTTAGGATCTAGCACGGTATTGAGAAATTTGCCAATCTCTGATACACTTACAGAATGTAAGTTCCAGAGGGGATGGGGAGTCCTTTAGCATCTGCATGTGTAGCTAACGATGTATGCTAGGGTGAACAGACCTCTTCAAATGCCCATAGCCTGAGCTGAGCGCATCCCTGTACATTGATAGAGCCAGAGTCTTCTCACACAGCTGGAAGATTCCAAAGCTCTGGAGTCCAGATGCCTTCGTGCAGTGCCAGTGTACTTCAGGTGATAAGTACATTTCTCACATGGAAAGAAATCAAGTAACACAGCATGAGTGGTCTGCCCACCTCCATTCACATGTATCCCTCTTACAGCCAGAGATGCCACCATTGCAGTTAAGCTTTGGCATTCTGGAATGTGTCAGAGAAAGCCCTCAGCCACGGGCAGAAGGCTGCTCCCACACATGGGAAGACTCAAGGTCTAAGATGTCAATGGGTAGACATCCCTGATGCTTTGCCTCTGATAGTGTGTCAGGGGACACACCTGGCATTCTTGGAGTCCCTCGTTAAAGGTGTGTTCTCGTGTTCCACCTTGATGCTGAACTTGACTGTATACAATGGGAGATTATCTGCCTGCCTGCCTCACTTTTCCCCTCCCTTACCAGGATTTTCCTGAGATTACCTTCCAAATGAACACTGTGGTTCTCAAGTATTTTTGTCTTAGCTGTGTGTTGACAGAAGGAAATTAAGAGCCTGGGCTTTTCAACTTGATGACAGCCTAGAAAAGCCCTTGGTTTGGCTCAGCTGATTGTCATAGCTGACTTTTTACTACTTCACCTGACGGATATTTTTGCCCAGTTTTGCATCTCTATTGTAGGATATCAGGGATATGGCATTTCTAATTAGACTAATGAGAAATCCCCAAGGGCCTATCTAAGCTGAACCCTCAGCGCCTACCCTCTTCCCAGGACAGAAGCCTCGGCCCCTCATCTGTGGTATGCATGTAACCTTGGGAATCTGTCAGAAGTATTGCCCAGTGGGTGATTAAGTGGGTCAGGAAGAAGACAAATGCAAGAAAATGACCTCAGTTTCTACCTCACCAAGGAGTCTTGAGTGGGGCTGAAAGACAACTTGATCTTCCAAATCTGATTGCTTTTCCACATATGCCAAATGTGTTCTCCCTTCTGAAGAATAAGAGGGGGCATTCCAAAGGCAGATGAGATTTTTAAGCCAATTAGGATAAAAGAACAGATCTGGAATGTGATGTAGCTTGACTGAAGGATTGAATTGTGGGACTCTTCTCCATCACCATACTGTCCCCCTCAATAGAGAAATGAACACCCTATCACAGTGGCTGAGCACAGCCACGGTGAGAAAGGTATTGGGAGCTAATGGACTCCCCTGGTTGGCAAGGTCACATTAATTAGGGAAGCAGGCTAACACTTTTCAGAGGTGGATAAGGTGACAGAATTCTAAACAGAATATGGTCTAAAGAGGATTTCTAGAGGTAGAGACTGCTAAGCAAGATGGAACCAGAGAAGTCTGAGGCATGAAGATAGACTCTGTTTAGCTCATGCACATGCACCCGCACATGCACCCGCACACGCACTGAGGCGAAGACTAACCACATGGTCAAATGTTGTGGAGCTTTCCACTTGGCCTTGGATTTAAATTTGGCCCAACCTCTTGCAAGTTGAGAGGAGCACTTGGGCAATTCTGATTTCTAACTTCAATCATCCACTTTCTAATCTGCAACCCAATTCATAACTGCCTCCAAAGGGCATGAAGAGGATGGCAAAAGGCAACATGGCTAGGCTATTAAGCAGATAGCAAATGGTCGGCCTGGCACACATGATGGTTATGCCATGCTTGAAGGCCATATTTGTGAAAGAGGTAGGATGGTTAGGCACCATGGCCCAGATGGAAGTCGTAGAAGCAGATGCCCTAGGCATTAGGGGACTGGATGAATGGTAGAATGCCTTCAGGCAGTTGGACCTCCTCTACCAGACACTTTGAGCTGTGGCTGATACAGGCTCACCCCCTGGCTAGGTTATTTCTAAAAGGTGTTGAACAGCTGTGGGCTGTCTGGGAAAACATCTTTCACCCCCCTGAGTGGTGTGTTAATCTTGCTTTTTCTCAGACCAACTAGGATTTGAGTAGACTGTTCAGATCAAAACACTCAAATTTTGTTTAAGCCTTTCCCGTTTAAAGACCTTTGTTGCATCCCATAGTCTAATCAGGGAATTTCATTAGAAGAAGCAAGGTAGCTAATAGGTATGAAAAGTGTGTTGACCTCTCCTTTTAAGTCTAAGAGAAACCAAATTACCTTCTAGGGAATTTGTTAGATATTGTGATTCTGTATACAGCTGTGCCCACCTTGAACCTGTGCAAATTAAATCAAATGCGCCTGTTATCTAATATATTGAATTTATTTGTATTTGGATATTTGAAATTTGATAGGGAAGGGGGGAAAACCAAGACGGGTGGGGGGTGTGGGGGGGAGGGAAACGGGTACCAAGACATGTGAAAGGGTATCAATGTATGTGAATTAACGCACCTTCTATCTGGCAAATATCATGTAACCCTTTTACTAATTACAATAAAAAAAAATAAATCAAATGCGCCAGGAGAGAGCTTACTCTTTTCACTTGCACCAGAGGAGGATCCTCAAGCTAGAGGATTAGTAATAAGGTGCTGGATTTGTATATATTCAATTGAAAGTGACGAGTGGAAACCAGTTTCCAACTGGATATAAAATGAGAATTACATGGACAGGAGTTTAGCCTAGCAGAAGTGCTTGACCAGCATGCACGAAGACCCGGGTTCAATTCCTTGGTACCACATATATAGAAAAAAGCCTGAAGTGGTGCTGAGGCTCAAGTGGTAGAGTTCTAGCCTTGAGAAAGTCCAAGGACAGTGCTCAGGCCCTGAGCTCAAGCCCAGGACTGGCAAAAAAAAAATTACTCTGAGGATTTCTAGAATTGCTGGGTGAGACTTGGGAAACTTAAACACATGCAAGTCCTATAGATTGCCAATTTGCCAAAGATCTTTGTCTTCATGGGTTCACCCTTGTAGGTCTTCTACTCATCAATATTTTACTTGGTGGCATCTCACGGAATTCCTTTAAAAGGCCTCTTGTTTCCCAACAACCTGAGTTTCCGGGGTGACCTTCTATGGTCAGTATCACATCTCTATTTAGAAGTTTTCCTAAAGTTGTAGGACAATGAATGGTCAAACCATAGCCCTAAGGTAGGTGGCATCTAAAAATCTTTAAAAAATTTTTAAAACTATCTGTAATTGTTCACACTTCCCTTGTACAAAATGGGATATGGATCCAATGCCTCTTGACATGTCACTTCCACATCCCACCCGCTTTGTGCTTCTCAATTGTGTGGTCTATGCAATGCATTATTGACTAGGCTTTCTCCAAGCTGCCATTAACCAGAGACTGAGCATTAGAATCTCATCTCCCTTTGCTTGTCTGTTTCCC
Source organism: Megascapheus bottae (assembly GCF_031878675.1). NCBI lineage: Eukaryota > Metazoa > Chordata > Mammalia > Rodentia > Geomyidae > Megascapheus > Megascapheus bottae. The sequence goes on from NC_143530.1 coordinate 9,114,255, forward strand.
TCCATCCTCCATCTGTCTCTGCCTCTGTACACACATAGCTCTGCATGTGATTCTGAGATCTGTCTCCATGTCTGTGTCTATCTGTATCTGTTTCTATCTGGGAATTTGTCTCTTTACTCTTCCCCCATTCCTCCCATCTCTCACCTGAATGACATCATTCTGAGGCATTTTTTTTGTACCATATTCCAGGTCTTCACAAAGAATTGTTTCAGGTGCCCTTGGCCTCTGGCTTTATTGCTTTCCTTTCCGTCCCCTCCTAAACCTTCTGTGTATTGATTCCCATGCTTCCACTAGCTCTGTACCTCCCAACTAAACTCTTTGCGTTAAATCTTTTCTAAGGAAAGGTAACGAGGTTTTCTCTTCCTTTCGAGAGCACTGTCCTATTTGTAGACCTTCCTACCTCTCCTTAGAAGCCTTCTTGGACAGTCCCTTGGGTCTGTTTTTCTTGCTTGATGGATTACTCATCTTTAAACTCACTGTTTCCCCTCATCCCTCCAGTAAGCCCTGCCCTCCCTTGAAGGAGGCAGTAGCATCTTGGCATAGGGCTTCTTACCAAAATGCCTTGTATCTACTGATAAGACTATTAATAGAAGTTTCCAGAAATGTACTTTGTTTAAACTGTTCATTCTACCTGTCCCCAACCCCAAACTAAATGATAAAACCACTTGGTTTGAACCCGTAAGACTCATGATCTGTTTCCATCTCGGCAGAAGTGAAGAACAAGAGGGAAGTCATGTTTTCTTCTGGGTAGGGAAAAGGTGGAAGTTCAAAGAAAATAACCTCATGCTGTTCACAGCTCTTCCGATGAGGACTGGGTTTATCCATGTGTCTAGGTAACATTGATCCTCTATATTTGCCTCCTTCCTTACCCCTTTTCTAGGTTCCTGGGGACCTTTGGGAAGTCATTACTACCTTACTGATTCTGAAGGAGATAGTCCTTGCTTCCTGAGTGACGTAAGGGACCTGGGTTGGGGGTAGAAGGCTCTTTGCAAGTCTCGAGAATTGGCCTTAGGGTCTGGGTACTGTTTATAAGCCTCTTTGTGTCAAGCTAATGCTCTACCAGTTGAGCCATAACTCCACTAGCCACCTTCGCTGAGTAGTTTATTGGAGGTGAGTTTCATACACTTTGCTGCCTGGGCTGGCTTCAGAGTGATCTTCAGATCGCAGCTTAAGTAGGTACGATGACAAACATGAGCCACTGCCACTGGCCTAACAAGCCTGTTTCAGATGGCTGACTCTCACCTAGACGTAACCAGTGGTTAGGGCTGGAATGGCTTGGTGGTACTAAGATGGTAAGAAGTAAAATTCCCTTGTGAAAGATAACTCGATTTTCCATTTTTGCTCAAAACTGGTATCTAGTCCTTTACAGGTATCACTTATAAAAACAGCACCATCAAATGGAACTTCACACCTTGGTAGAAAATTGTATCGGTCAATTCCATAGTGTCCTATTTCACTGCCTCTGGCAGTAGCTTGCCATCTTCCTGTTCTGAGCTGGAGGGAGCGTGCCCCTCACAGGAAGCTGCACTTCCAGAAGCATTCCTGCAAGGAACAGGGCAAGAGGGACGCAGAGCCAGTGATCTCATGGTCTGGAGGGGGTTATGAAGGAGGCAATAAGAAGCTGGAAACTGAGTCCCTCCAGAGGATGATCCTAGTTACTTCATCTGAAACACTAGGTTCCTGTCACTTCTGTATTCGTCCCCCAAATGAAGCACCCCCATTGTGAGAAAGACAAGATCAACTCTGTTGAATGTGTACCTGTCAGGACCCTGGAGTCAACTGTGCAAGGAAGTAGGAAGCTTATGCATCCCAAGGAGGGAGCATAGGCAAATTCCAGCATTTTAAGTTCAACCATCTATATGCTCAAGAGGCCCGCTGGGAACCAGGGGGAGATGAAGCTTGATGAACATACTGAGGTTGACCAACACCATCACAAAGGAAGCGGACACCTGTTCTGAGTGACAGGCTCCCAAGCAAGACGATATGCTACCCCCAGAGAGGCAGGGCCAGTCCATCTGTCCTCCGTCCCTGGTGACAAGTGATGTGTTGGTAAATGTGACACGTGTTTGTTGTCAGAGAATACATGTTTGAATGAAGAAAGGAGCTCCCACATGATGTCTTAAGCTGCTGAAGGCAAGCCCAAACCCAGAGAGCTGGGCCACATAAATGTCAGGGTCCTCGGAGAGGGAGAAGCAATTACAGCCTTGACATTTGCAACGTGAGGCAGAACTCCTGAAAGCACCTGGCCCAAGGATTTATTTTGGAAGCTGTTTGGTAGGCAGCTCGGCGCTGGGGAAGGGGCAAAGAGGAAAGATGGGAGAAGGCTTTAATTTCCCCGTTCTACCCCTTTTACCATACTCCTTTCTCTGGCTCTTACCTCTCCATATCTGCCTCAATGTGACAGAAATAAGCAGGAAGTGACACTTGGAAGTCTAGTCTACAAAACACTGTGGAAAAGCACTGAACAATGGAAGGCAAGACCTTCCAACATGGTGGTGAAGAGATGGAAGGTGTCCCTTTTCTGTGTCCATGTGATCTTAACTGGTCATTTGTTGGCACCCACCTACAACAAGGATGGAGAGCCAAGCTTAAGGACCTGGCACTCACACCACCAATTTTTCTATAAGCAAGGGTAAAGAATTTTCAAGGGCTTTCGTCCATGACCATTTTGGGTAACTTTTATTGGGCCCCTTATTTATCCAGGAACTTTTGTTCCCTATTATCTAGCTGGCCCTAAACTGGTGATGGTTCCAGGATCATGTTCAGATTGCATTTGTTTATTATTTACTGACTTATCTAAATGTTGAATTTGCCCTTTTTACAAAAGGAAACAATGGGTTAAAGCCGTAGTGGGAGGTCGCCTCAAATCTGTCATCCCTGCTTTTTAATTAAAAAAAAAAGGCTTGTTACAGCTTAGGATTCCATGAATTCTCACATTTTAACTCAAAACTCCTGACTTGGCATGTACTTCTGGAGACCCTGAGGTAATTTGTGAGGGGAAATTCTAGCTAAAACTTAAGGCCAGCAAATGGTACGTGTTCTGTAGGACTCAAACCTAGAAAAGGCCAGCAAATGGTACGTGTTCTGTAGGACTCAAACCTAGAAAAGGTGATGGTTCTGCAATAGTTTCTCACTATATTCTTCGCACAAAGTGCTCTGGACAGCCATAACAGATACTAAAGTTCCATTTAGAAATCACAGGTCAGAGGAAACTGCATCCTTGAGGCTTTATCCGCCATAGAACTTCATCACAATATTGTTAGTGAACAGCAAGTCCAGTTATACTAACCATGGCACCACCCAAGCCATTTCTTAAAGGACATATGATTCCCATGCCTGTCTTTTTCTCCATTTTTCTCTGCTACTCCAGCTCTCCTAACTGGGTTTTATGGCTGGATATAATTTGCAGTGAAAATATTCCTGCAGGGAGGTAGGTTATTAACCAAGACATTCTAGATGGAAAGCTTTAGTTTCACAGGAACAGCTGTAACAGAGGGGAATGAGTATGATTGAGATAGTTGTGAACTGGGCACAGAGGAAAATGAAGGTGGTTTCCCTTTTTGGAATGCTTTTAACTCCTGGAGGGCAGGAACAGCCCTATTCTCCTGTATAAAAACCCACATGAAATCTCAGTGCACACACAACTTCCCACAAGTTGTAGCTGGTTTCAGATAGTTGGGCATGGAACTGTCCAAGTGTTGACCAAGTGTCTCCTAACTGAACTGAGTACTTTCCTTTACCCTGATTGTCCCCAATTTATTCAGTGTGTGTCAATAGTCTTGATTTCTAGATCTCATTCTCAATGAAATCAGCAAGACCAGAAGAGTTACATCTGTGATGGAGCTTACCAAAATGCCAGTCTATTAAAAGCATGGGTTGTCTACTAAAATACCAGTCTATTAAAAGCCCCAGTTCATCAAAGTCCACTATGTTAATTTGCCAGGAAAGGGTCCCATTGGATTTGACTTTTAATTGGTATGAAACGCAGCCCAGAAAACAGGGGTCCTGGGGAAATTTCATTCTATAGGCTGGCAGTAATTAACCAACCTCCTCCTGAGTTACTACCCCCTGGAGTATTGGAGTTGTTAAATTACCAGGCAGGGGGAAATTCTATTACCCAGAAGCTCAACCCTTCACATGTTCCCAGTTCTCTCCCCTGTTCCACTCCACCCTCCTCTAAAGGAAGTCATAAATCAATCCCAAAGCTTCCAGGAACCGAGGTCTTGGAGACATGTATAACCATGAACACGTACCTCTGCCTCACCCCCAGATGTCAGATCATCTCCAGTTTTTCAAGCGGGGAAAAACATATATGGGTGAATCTGTGACAGCCACTTTGGTCTTGAACTTCCTTGTCTCCAGCCTAAATATACTAAAGACAGTGTCTGTGGAAAGCCCCCTTGCTGACTCATAGATGTAACTGCCAGCTGTGTCTTCACAGTGAAGAGGGCAAAGCGTTCCCCTGGGGAGTTGTAGATGGGCACACTTCTTGTTCATGAAGGCTCCATCCTATGACACTGCTCTCCTAGCACCATCACGCTGGTGGTTTGTTTCCTTATGAGTTGTAGGACCACAGCATTTCACTTCTGCCTCTAAAACTTTCTTCTGGATGCACAATGTATTCTTCTGGATGCACAATGTATTCATTTCGCCACAACAGCACCAAACTCGATTCCTGGTAAAGACCCGTTCTTACCAAACGGACAAGGCAGGTCTCTGGGGCTCCCTCTGTAGAGTCATAAACAATCATTTCTGAAGCATCCACTCACTCCCAACCTAATCACCTCCCCAAACTTAATCCCCTAAATCCCATTTCATTCATGGTACATGAATTTGGGGAGTACAAAAGCATTGAGTCCTTTAGAGCTTTCTATAATGGATGGGTGGATGGACAGATCAAATCTATCTATCTGTACTGGGAATTGAACTCAGAGACCCACACTTGCCAGGCAGATGACTACGACTTGAGCATACCTTAAGATTGCTTATTTTTGTGATAAGATTTTTGCCCCAGTCTGTGCCTGGACCTTGATCCACCTATTTTAGGCTTCCAATCATATCTAAGATAAGGGTGCACCAGAGTATCCAGCTCTCTGTTGAGATGGAGTGGAGACTGGCAAACTTTGCTATCTGGACTGGTCTTGAATTACAATCTTCCTAATCTGTCTCCCAAGTAACTACTAGCACCCAGTACATATATTCTTTATAGAAGCCAAGATGATAGGGTAGTGTTGTAAGTTTGTATTACCAGGAGACGGCAAGCTAGTATTTTCCCTCCGATGAAATAACATAACAAAAAATACAGTATTTAAAAACTAAGTATATAAACTAAGGATATAAACTAGACTGCCAATATGTGACAATATGGGTGAACCTCAAGCAAATGATTTCAGCGAAAGAAGCCAGACATGAAAAGAAAATGATTTCTACAAACCTGAAGTTCAGGACAGACAAAATTACTGTGGTGGAAATATAAAATCTGTATAATTGTGTTAGAATGTAGGAGTGTCTGAAATGAACTAGGAAGCATTCCTAAGTGAAGGGACTTGTGTTGTGTTGCAGATATATCGGGAATGGTGACCAATCCAGTATGCGCCTTTGTCAAAACCCATTGTGTTGTATATTTAATACCTACACATTTTTTTTCTCAACACCTACTTCAGTAAATAAACAGGCTCAAAGGTGGGGAGGGAAATAAACATAATCCCTTTAACTTGGCAATTCCCCTGGGGAAATTTGTATGTCATCACCCAAACTAGGGAAGGCACTGCCTCAGGCTTCAGTAACTGCAGAAAAATGGGGATGAATGCTAGGTGACTGGGGTGTTTCTTGTCAAGATGGCAGAATTAGAAAGGATGTCTCGTTCTACTTTTCTCTCAAGATCGAGGAGTGGTGTTTTCGGTCCTTTGTGAATGTCGTGTGATAATATCCCCTCTTTACCCCCTGAGATATTTGGGGGGCAGGGAGCCTACCCTGGAATTGAGCCTTCTCCAACAGCATTGAACAAAAATGATCAGAACAGGGTGACAAGTACTAAAATGAGTTCTATCAAAAACAAATAATACCGGGCACCAGTGGCTCACACCGCAAACTTAGCTAGTCAAGAGTTGCATGGAATCTGTGATCCACAGATCTCAGCCTCCTATCTCCAATAACCACCAGAAAACCAGAAGTGGTGCTGTGGCTCAAAAGTGGTAGAGTGCTAGCCTTGAACTCAAAAAGCTCAGAGGCAGTACCCGGGCCAAGTTCAAGCCCCACAACTAACAAAAATAAACATTAGACAATATCAAAACAACTTCTATTTAAGATATGCAAAACACCTGAAACAGTAAGTATATGAGATGGACTGAGAACAGAAACAGACATAGCTAAGAAGATACTTACTGTAGCTGGCTTTGAAATTTTGAGACACCAAGGATAGAAATGCAAGTGCTAAGTTCAGCATTACAGGCATCCCAGAAAAGAATTCAATGACAAGAATGAGTCTTAATGGAGAAAGTGTAGATAAGCTTCTCAGAATTTCAAAAACACCTTAAAGACCAAAAGGGCCTAGAGATGAAAGAAAAAAAAATCATGATGCATAAAAAGTTATTTAGAAGCAGTTCTAAAGCTTACTGCAGAGGGCAGTGACAAGAAGGAAAGGGGAGACATCCATAGTTTTACATTCAGTGTTTCTGTTGAAAATATGATGTAAAAGTGCTAAAAGGAAATAAGTTTTTATTCTAGGAAATTATATCCAGGCAAGTTGAACATATGATTTAAATATTCTCAGGCAATCAAGGCCTTAGAAATGTGCCACAAAAGGCCCACATTGAGAATGGCTTTTGACAGTGTATATACTTAGAGGCATATTTGAGAAATAAATTGCATGTATTTATGGTACAGAACGTATTTTAATATACACTGTGAAATGATTACTAGAATCAAGCTATTAATGTCTTTCAGCACTTAGGATCACTTAACACTTAAAATCAACTCTCAGCCAGGTGTGCTATTAAACACTTGTAACACTCAGGAGACGAGGGCAAAAGGATCATGAGTTTGAGACCAGCAATAAAGACCCTGTCACAGAATAGGTGTGGAAATAGCGTGGTTTTTGAAAGATGGTTAAGAAGGTTGACATCTATTCCCTGGATGTATGGTAGAACTCAGGTGTGAAGTCATGTGGTCTTGGGCTGTTCTTCATTGGCAGGTTTTACATTACTATATTTACTTTTTTATATTACTTCCTTGTTGAACCAACCACTTTATCTTTCCATTTTTCTTCATCTTAATTTTACCTAAAAATTTATTTTTCTATTCTCATTTCAGTTCTGTTTATTAATCTTTCTAATGTTGGACATAGTTAACAGCTGAAATACACACCTGAAGGGAACTCGAAAAGTTCTTTTTTTAAAGATGGGCATTGTATTGCTATGAACTCCCCTCCTTGAACTGTTTTTGCTCTCTGTTGCCTTGTCATGTGACGTTTTTCAAGTTCCTTCTGATTTCCTGTAAAATGTAGTAGTGGTTCAAAAGTGTCTTGGTAACTCGTAAATGGGTGTTCTCAAATTTTCTTACTACTATTGATTTCTTCATTTTGTTTAAGGTCAGAAAAGAATGATTCCTGTCATCTTGAATATGAGATTTAATGTTGAAATGTGATCACGCGTAGAGAATATTCTGCACACCTGTAAGAATGTATGCTCTTTCACAGTTGAGTGAAAGGTCTGTAAATGTGTTACACCCATTTGACCTAGTGTTATTCAGTCCTACTATTTCTTTATTGATTTTTATGTCTAGATCTATTCGTTAGACACACTACTGAAATCGCTTGTTACTATATTGTCTGTTTCTCCCTTCCATTCTGCTCTTAATTGGCTCTATCTTCAGGATCTTTGGAAGGGGAAAACCTTCTGCTGGTCCCTAGATCAATTTGATCTCAGAGGCACCCCCCCACACACACACAAAGTCCAACAGGGAAGCAGCTAGATGACATGATGCTCCTGGCTCAACTCTTGGGTCTTCAGCTGGCAGCCATGTTCCTAGAGGATCCGGCACATGCCTAATCTTTTCCATGCCATTATAGGAGGAACTATGGTTATGCCAGGTCATGGGCCATGCCTAGTACCATTGTTAACTCTGCAGACAGTGGCTCTATCACCCAGGTCACAGATTGCATTGCTCCTATGGGGAGTTCATGGGCAACCTCCTACCTAGACCTGAGTTCTTCATCTCTAGACTGCTACCAGCTCACTGTGTAGGAGGGTGCAAGCTGCACCTGCCAATCCATTATTCTGCCAGCATTATTCAAGTTAGGAAGAGTTTGAGTTAAAGCACACACACAAAGGAATGAGTATACATATACTGCAAGAGAAACAAATTAATAATCAAGTGCCCTTGGTCTTACATGTTTTAGTTAACACTTAATCTTAAATAGCTAAGAATAACACAACAGTAATACAGGTCAGGGGTAAAGTTGGATTGTGCTAGAGTTTCTATGTTATGAAGACACAAATGTTATGATATTATAGATGGTGGCTCACATCTGTAACTCCAGCTATGCAGGAGACTGATATCTAAAACCACAATTCTAAGCTAGCCTTGGAAGACAAATCTACAAGACTCCTTTCTCCAATTTACAAAAGCAATAGAACTAGAGATAGGCTCAAGTGCTAGAGTCAGCTATGAGTGAAAACGCTGAGAAACATCGTGAGGCACTAAGTTTAAGCCCCAAACTGGTGTACACACACACACACACAAGAATTTAAAAGGAACAAAAACTCCCAAGTTTGGGAAACTCCAAAAATCGAGACTAAATTACCATTATAATAAATATAAATGTACCAAAAAAATCAGCTACAATAAACACTGACTGAAGATAGAGTAAAACATCCAGACAATTTACAAGACTCAAAGCACATAGATAAAATCTGCAAGTGAAAATCAAAACCAAATTGGCCTATTCTAATAAAATATACTAAGAAAAGATATACTCAGAGAAGGTGCTCATGAGGAAATTTTACACATGTACACATATGTACATAAGCCATTAAACTGCTTCCAAATACAGGCACGATTACAACTATAAGACGTTGAAAAATGAAAGCTAACACTCTTAACCCAAATGTCTGTCTTCTGCCAGATCCTATTAAACTGTGGCAGACAAATTAGTTTGCAGGTAGGGTACAATCTTAGACTCTCACAGTTCTTGACAGCTAACTCAAGATAAACAGGATGAAGCCTGTGATACTTACTGCACACCTGGCGATGGTAAAATTCCTAACTGGAGAGGTACCAAAGAATTGATGCTTCAATCAAAAGTGAGGACATTTTGATGCTTCAATCATAACAATCACAAAGGAGATAAAACTATTACCATTTGAATTTGAATAACAACTCAAAGTAATCCAGGCTTATTAGTAATATACATTAAGATGATGTGAGAATACCAAATCCATATTAAATACTGGAAATTGGTTGTACCCATGTATCCATGTACTAGCAGGAAATATAATTGATATTTGGATAGTGATGAAATATAGATGGTATTTTTTCCTCTTCAAAGACTTGAAGTTGTGTACTTTTGTAAGAGTTTATTCTTCAATATTTGAGACTTATTTTCCCTATTGAAGATCTAAAAACATGGGAAATTATAGCATGTTTATTGACTGAAAGATTACTGTTAAGATTGTTATACATTACCAAAAGATGATTACACATTACCGAAAGATGATTACACAATTTATACTTAGTAAGTGGCCAATAAAAGCAGTATAACAACACCATTTCTCAATCAGATATAATTACTTGAATGTTACATTAATTTAAACTGAATAGTATTAACAAGATGGAAAACTAAAAGCAATAGAAAGGCCCAGAACAAATCATGAAAATGGAATATGTCATTGGTAAGGGAACGATTTTTCAACAAATACAGTTGGAAATGTTTTTACTCCCATGAAATTTTACCACTACCTCGAAACATACTCCCAAATTTCCTATGATTTAACAGAAAAGTGTATCACAAAGAAATTGGGGAAAAAAAAACATGCCATGGGCTGAAGGTTTGTGCTCACTAAAACCTAATCATATACTGAGTCAAATTCCCAATCTGTACACATGTGGAAATGAAACTAAAAAGTCACGAGGGTGCCATCTGTGTGCTTAAGAGTAGGGAAAAGCTAGGTGCTGGTGGCTCGCTCGTGCACATAGCCTCTTGAGTATCTAGGATTGAGATCTGAGGATCCTGTTTGAAGCCAGCTGAGGCAGGAAAGTCACCATGAGACAATCTCCAGTTAATCACAGAAAAAAACCAAAAGTGGTGCTCTGTGGCTACATGTGTGCAAAGCTAGTGTGGAACACTAGCCTTGAGCAAGAAGAGCTCAGAGAGGACACCCAGGCTCAGAGTTCAGCCCCAAGACTGGCAACATAAAAGATTAGAAAACACTGCTGATGTGATTTCTGCCTGTCTCCCCTCTCCCTCCCTCCACCACATGAGACAGCAGCTGTGTACTAGCAGAGGGTTTTAACTAGGAACTAAATCAGCCAGCACCTTGCCCTTAAGCCTTCTTGGCCTCCAGAACTGTAAGAAATAAATGCCTGTTGTCCAAGTATCCCCCATCTCCGCAATCTATAGTAGTTTATTATAAATTGAGCCAACTAAAATAAGGCTTCAGTGGTAATCCCAGAAGCCCAGTGGCCTGAACCTAGGAAATGGCATAGGGATTGGTTCAAATGGGAAGATTTGAAAGAGAGAAGTTCTTGCTACAATAAGTGCCCTTGGAAATAATGGGAAAATAAGTATAGAAGCACTACAGACCTTGGCCCATGGAAGAGGGGCCTTTGTCTCCCTCCCCAAGGAGGAAGTAAAGTCTACCACCCCTTCATCGCCATGGTTCTTCCCTAGAAGAGGAATGGATGCAAGAATTGATAATCCCAGATTTCATGCCAAATGTCCAGATCTTGATGTGTTAATAAATTAGGTTTAGCATCACAGCCTACCAACTATTTTAAATTTACCCATGCCTACTTGTTCCACACAAAAAAAAATTTTTTTAAATGGTACGATGATGTGTATCATAAAATATTTTGTTTGTAAAATCCACCCTTTACATAAAATCTGAACTTTTGGAAGATCCCTCTTGGGTATGACTGATAATTAAGGGCGTTTAGTTCAGATAGCTGAGCACTAGAATTCACTCTGTAATGGGAGGGCGGGGGCGTGCTGTCTACCCAAGAGTGTAGCATTTCCAGATGCAGAAGTAATTGAACTATAAACCTGGGGATTAGTTACAAGAAGCTAGCAATCCCACTCTCTGTCTTGGCATCTGTTGGCAGAGGCACCCACGCTAAGATTTAGGCTCATGTAGTTGATTTTGGATGGCATCCCAGGAAAGCATTTTTGGGGAGGGCGGGGAAGTGAGATGAGCAGTAACCAATAAAGAGTGTGTTGCATGTGTTTGCGGCTGTGGGCTTGCAGCTCCCTCCCACTGTAGAGTTCTGGGAGATGCTATAGGAAATCTACCTGGGACCTGTGTCATCTAAAAGGCCAGGAAGTGAATACTAACTTTCGATGCTCTGCCCTCCCAGTAGTTACATGTACAGAGTAAGAAGTCAGTAGGTTCTAGACCAGAGAGGACAGGCACAGATAAGACTGAAAAGCCAGAATATGTGGATGGAATACCCAGGGGGCCTCTGATCCCAGGCAGGTGTCTTTGATTCTCTCCATTTAGAGGACTTGGATGGAATAAGTATCCTGGATGACAGAGTACTGGGTGCTTAACGGCGGACCAAACCAATCATGGTTGTGTATGTAGATATGACATGTGCACCTAAGGAGTCTAGGACAGAGTATTGGCTGTGGGATTTTTACTGATGACCCCACTTCCCTCCAAACATGAGGGCCGGAGGCTGCCCAGAGGAGCAGGCAGCCTGAGCCCAGTACACTCGAGACATGCACATATGAGAGAGCACATCTCCAAGTCGTTTCTTACCGGGACCTCTTGTATAAAGGATGGACTCGCCCGAGCACCTTACCCTGTTGCCTGGAACTTCAATCTATTGTATCAGCCGGGGACAAATGGCCTCTTTCTACCACTTTGATTTGCTTTTTGATTTGCTTTTTGCCTTGCCAAGGCTCCAATCTAAAGAGAAGCTGTTTAGAGCATGCCAGTATGTTGGGTGGTGATTCTGAGTGTCCAAAGGTTTTTGCATCTCAAGCAGTGCATTGGGAGTGTAGTCTACACTAGTAGGAAACTACACTAGTGCAAGGGTGTTGGGAGCTGAGTGTGGGGTGAGGCTGGCCCATAAATCTGCATCACTGAGTTAGATAACCACACAAATGAGCTGTCATGTATGACGCCATGCCTATGAACCTTGAGCTATACCGTCAGTATTGTCAATCACTTTCTGCTGAGACTTGATTATCAATGTAACACCTGACAGGTTCTTGTTTTGTAGAGACTATATAAGACTGGAACAGGAAATCAATGGACGCTGTGGTCTTAAGCTTACAAACTTAGGCTGTAGTCTTGGGCTGTAGCCCTCCCTACCCCATCTATTACTTGTCTTTTTTTCTCATCCTCATCCCCTAAATCAGGTATCCTGCCTTGCTGCTGGCTGACTCCGGCACAAGGGAGGGGTCTGTGTTTGCCGGTGTGAAGATAGATTGATGAAATGCTGTTTGAAGAAAGGAGAAAGAGGTTAAGGAACAAAATAGCATGGAGGTATTGAAAATAGTCTGTGTACATAGAATTATCATAATGAAGCCCCTTTGCTACTAAGGCATTCTAATAAAAAATATAAAGGACAGGGCTTTCTTCCCTATTAGTCTTAAACTTTATTTTTGTATATCCTTAGCAGTGCTGGGGTCTAAACTTGGTGTCCCGTTTGAGCCACACCCTCAGATTTTATGGCTTTGCTTTTCAGATAGTGTCTTGCACTTTGAGTCTGGTCTGAGCTATGATCTTTCTAACTGCATCTTCCAAATATCCCAGCTGATGACTTGACATCCACGTGACGTTTCTCAAGGTGGATCTTCTTGAAGTGATGATGGATAATAATGTGCAATGAAAGTAGCCACGAATTCTCAAAATCTGGGTGCTGTCTGAGCAAATGCATATATACATCCATAGCATGAGGCTGACATATTTTCAACTTTTATCTCTTCCCAAATACACAAGAGGCATTACCAATCACGATCCACACATTTGAGAGGGAGAAGGGATTTGTCTATTATCATAGGATGTGCACATTTCCCCATAGATAAATAAGTCACCCCAGACTCACTTTTTTTTGGCTGGTCCTGGGCTTCAGGTCAGGGCCTGAGCACTGTCCTTGGACTTTCTCAAGGCTAGAGCACTACCACTTGAGCCTCAGCACCACCTCTGGCTTTTTTCTACATATGTCGTACCAAGGAATTGTACCCGGGTCTTCGTGCATGCTGGGCAAGCACTCTACCACTAGGCCAAACTCCTGGACCTTATTTTTCTTTTAGAAGCTGGCATGCACAGAAATGCCCAGGTACAAATAGCTTCTGTCCAGGATAGTTTACTCTGCAGAAAATTGCTAAAGTAAGTAAAAAAAAAAAGCCCCAGTTATTTAGCCTCAGTGCACATGGGATTAGCTGCAACTAAAGCCAGCCCCACTCTCAGGGAGGGACGAGAGCGAGCTGTACCACAGCCAATGGGCATCTTGGTTCCCTGCTTGTGTATTACAGCTCCAAGACCTTTCTCGTCTAATCAAATGTATCAACTATCTGTGGATTTGGCACAAGAGTAACAGAGCCTTCAACTTCAGACATTTTAATTCACAGAGGAAAATAATAAACTTTTAAAGGGAAAATTCCAGGCCTCTGATGCAGATAGCATGTGTTCAATCATAACAGGTGATTCGATCCCACTGAAACCAAAATGTACTTTATTTTAGTTCTGGGTTTTTTTTTGCCTCAGCAAAATCATTGACTTTCTATCATGCACATTCTTGTTTTTCTTTATGCTCCAAGTGTCCCAGTAAAATATTAAATATTGAGCATCATAGATTCTGTATTCTTTCCATGCCATAGGCTTGGCTTAGTGCAAAGGAAACCTTCACCTGGGACACTGCTTCAAATAATCCCTGAGCAGGCAGAGCAAGGCATTTTCAAAAATGTTCTGTTCTGCCTCAGGTGTTTCTCTCCAAAAAGCACCCTCTGTGTCAGACTGCTTTACTCTGCCATGCAATAAGCGTTCTCTACCACACTCCGTCCCCTCACCACACACCTAGAGGCCATAATAGTAAGCCCGTGTGTCCTGCTCTAAGTGCTCCTCATAAGATTTAAAAATTGTTCCAAATGCATCCATCAAATACACAGGGGTCATATAGATGTATGCACAAATGTATTAACTAAAGGATGGCTTGCGCAGGGGAGGATTCCAGCTGTGTGATTCTGCCTTTGAACACCTCACTTAGAATTACAGGAAATGAATACCAGGGTGCTAGAACCTGTGTTGTATGGGCAGGTGGGAGGTGAGGTTGAGGGGAGCGGGTAGATAAATGGAGAGAAGATAGGGAGGTAGCAACAAAGGCCATCTTGGTATTTGATGTATATGTGTAAAAACAGAACTAGGTAAACTGAGGGGATTGATAGGGCTTGGAGAGATGGGGAGAATGACGAAAGGGGTGACACTGATAAAGATTCATTGTGCTCATAAACTGGCACGTTGAATTGAAATTGAAATTCTCCCCCCTTTTTATTTACAACTAAGGATAATTTTTAAATGGTTTCAGTTCTTTGCCATTTTATTCATCTCTTTACTATTCTCTCCATCCTCTTCCTCTTCCTGTCCCTCTCATCTCCTAGGTGATGGAGTCTGAGTTAACCAAGGACCAGTCTGGAATGCAGAAACCAGTCCAGTGTTTTGGTAGTGCGAGAGGACAGGAAGTATGAGGGTGGCTCTGGGCTGCTTTGCCCCTCAGTCAGCGAGTATGTAGCCCAAGGCAAAGCATGCATCCTGGGTTGGCAATATGTGACGAGGTATGTGTAAGTGTGAATGTGTAAGAATTCTGAAGCCCACTTTCCTATAACACATAGACCCTGTCCCTTCTTCTGTCCTGTACCTGAAATGAGAGATAAAGGGGCTACATTACACAGCTGGGGTGGTGCCTTCCAAACCCCAAAAAGGTATAGGCAAGAGGCTGAAAACGGAATTCTGGGAATCCTCCTAATCATTTGACATCTTACACTGGAAGTTGAAACAGAAAGCCATAGTCTTCATGCTTGTTAATGAATTAATCTCAATGCATTTTCTGTTGCTAATGACACAATACCACACACTGAATCAGTCAGGAAGAAGAGGTTTACATTGATTCCTGGTCCTGGCTTAGAGTCGAGGGGCCATGTCTGAGAACTCCCTTGCTGCTGAGCCACATCAAGAAAGCTTGAGGAAGAGAGTGAAAAGGCTGGTCTAACAGGTTTTTAATGGCAGGCCTACTCCACTGGCCAGGTCTCTGTAAGTGGATGAAGCCCTCGCGTTGAAGTGAAGTTCTCATCTCCTCTTAACGATCTTCAGCCGGGCCATAGGGGTTTGTGCCTGTTATGCTAGCTACTCAGAAGGCTAAGGTTTGGGGGTCATGGTTCAAAGCCAGCCCAGGCAGCAAAGTCCATAAGCCTCTAATCTCCAATAAAAAGAAAGTCAGAAAGTCAGAAGTGGTACTATCTGTGGCTCAAGTAGTAGAGGCACAGGGTAGTACCCAGGCCCAGAGGTAAGCCCCAGAGGGGGGAAAAAAACCCAACACACATACACACACACCTATACAACCTTTTCTCCTAATAGCCCAAAATAGGGTTGCATGTTTACATGAGTTTCAAGCATGACAAACGATTCAAACCAAAGCTGCTGCTTTACAAAGAGCATGAATTCAAGAGTGCCTTAGTTGGGTGGCCCTGGCTCAAGAAATGTAGTCAAGCTGTCGACAGGGGTATCAAGCAGCCAGGGATGGTGGTTCAGTACTCTCGTTGCTGTTGGTGATACATGGTTCTTCCGAGGCTGTGCAAATGAGCTTTTCCACTGTCCATGGATCTCAGCACAGAATTCCCGGAATGTTCAAAACCTACAGGTTTTCCCTGGAGCAAGTGATCTGAGATGGAGACCAAAGAAACTCCAACCACCAGCTGCAGGGTTTCGTAGAACTTAATTTCCTAAGTGCCAGGCCAGCACACTTGTGCCATATGCTGTTGGTTCACAGGGCAGGAGAGGACCTCACAAGACAATGATGGTGGGGCCATGAGGCGCCATCTTGGCAACTGGCCACCATACCCACTCTGTCTTCTTATCCAGCTCTTGGAAAGAGCAAGGACTTGAAGGAAGCATTCCTAGTTCACCTACCAACAAAGTGGCCATTACTTTTCATTCAGCTCCTGTTATCTGTGTCTCTCTAAGGAACAATGTGACTTGAAGGGATGACATTATGGAGTCCCAAGATAATACGATCCAATGCTATTAAACTGTAATCGGGGAAGATCAAGTGAGTATATTCACGGAATTTGGGAGTCAAGTACTATATTAGAAGGTTAAGGTCTATAGTATGCAGCTTATCCGGGATCTCAAAATGAATTGGATTTGGATCTTTTCTTAGCCTGCATAGAACTGTCTTTCTTAGGGTCAGGGGAGACTGGGTCCGGGACATTAGATTGTAAAAGTGGATGAACACGTAATATCTTTGAAGGCTAACCTCATCCCAGATGGAGAGACCAGGACTCTTGGCTGGGGCAGAAAGGGTACAATTCAGGATAAGCCCTTTAGTCTCTGGGTGTTATGCTTTTTTTTTCTGTCCCAACTCCATCTCAAAAAAAAAAAGATTCTCAACTGCTTGGGAGTTTTTTAGTGCTGTTAAAAAATTGGTCAATGACTAGATGCTGCCTTCAGGGCAGTAAAATCAGTTAATATCCAAGGATCCCAAAGGTTAAGACAAGATTTTAGAGGCTGGGACAAAGATCCTGATAAATTCCATTGGATTTTAGATTACCCCTCCATCCTCATTTCATGATTCAAAGATAATCTCTTAATAACCAACATGACTTTAGATCTCCTCACCAAAATGTTTGCTGAGTCTTCCCTAAGCACACCCATCAGAATTTGAACATCCTGTATTTCAATTCTGACATACACCAGGTCCTATGGTTGAACTCTCAAACCCATCTGAGTGCCTCCATTTAAGGTGCTGGCTGCAAGAGGAGAGGGTAGTGTACACTTCCAATCCAACACCTATCTCTTGTGTTGTCATGATGCAACGCCCTGGGCTTGATTAGTTTACAACAGCAGCTCAAAACACTCAGGAAAACACCTTACTTGTGCTTGTCTATTCTCTTCACAATACCCTTGATAATACAGGCACAAAGAGGCAGCTGGCAGAGCCGGAAGGATAAGGCATCTGAGGAGACGGATGGAGCTCCCATGCCCCATCTCAGGTCCCTGCTTTACACCCATTGCCGTATGTTTGGCTCTCTGGAGTTTCGCTAATCCAGTCCTGTTAGGGTTTTTGTGGCAGCATCGCTCTGGTAAGCACTCATGGTGATGAGACACCATTGATGATCAGTGATCAACTCGACCCTTCAGCCAGCATTTCTCACCTAGAGGTTGGGAGATGGGGATGGAGACAGAACTAATTACCAAGTTTCTTACCATGACATTGTCTTTCTAGTGGTCCTAGTTTTTCTCGTTAGAATCTCTGGTGTAGTCCAGTGGGTTCATTGAGCATCTATGTCCTCTAAACGTCATCAGGATGGAATTAATTGTGCTGCGTTCATATACAAAGTCCAAAGGTTTCTCTGTGCTACATTCATATACAATGTCCACAGGTTTATTTCTCGGGTTTGAAGCCTTCAATAGTTGACTGTACTGGTACCGTAGCCACCGTTTTGGACTTGACAGGTGACAATGGCAGGAAGAACGTGTCCTTGTATTTTCATTCCATGTAACATGGCAGTTTGAGAGAGCTATGCCTCTTGATGAATACCACCACCACCACCCCCTTTGCACAATTCTCCCCTTACCTTCCAGCCCTACCCATGTGAAGTACTCTTGAGAGTCTGTACCAAAACTAAGTGCTCAGCCTTCCCAAGAAGAACACCCTCCCCAGCCATTTTCAGTCATCGTGTACTGAAATTAATTTATACAGCCCCCTCTGACCACAAGACCCTGGGAAAGATGGTCTTTTTCTGTGTCTGGAGTGGGAAAGGGGAACAATTATTAATGTACAGCATCACTGGTGGCCACAACAGGTATCCCCATGAAACTCACACCCAGATTTTTCTTCTGCTGGCTTTCTTGTGTACCTTGATACCCCTGGGTAGCAAAACTCATCTGTATTGGCAGCAGCAGCTAAGAGCAGCGATGTGGATAGAAGCGGTAGCACATGATTCTAGAAGTATCACTCTTCCTTAGGAAATGCCGTCACTGTAACTAGACGACCTGGGTCTAGGGACGTGCTATCCACAGGTCCTCTGGAATGAGGCCCTTTGATTGGATAGAAGAGATGAGACTCAAAGCTGGGGTAGCCGTACAGGAGCTGGGAGGATGTACTCCCTCCCAGTGGATAACATCACATGACTGTCGGAAAGGGGCCCTGCTCTGCCCATTCAACTTGACTGCCTGACTTTACGACTACTGTCCAGCAGACAAGACTGTCAGAGCAAAGCTGGTACAATTCAAGAATCCTTCAACTAGGAATGAGAGGGGAGGGATTTCGAAGGTATGGACAGAATTAAGAAAAAGCAAAGTTGTGAGCCATCCAACGTTAGCATCAGCAATAATCTGGTAATGGGTCAAGGCTGAGATTGCGGGGAAGGAGTTCTAAGTCTTCATCTGTTTCTTCTTGGTATTGAAGGGTACTAAGTCAGGACATGAGGTGATTCAAATACACCAGTCAATGCCAGAAATACACCAGCCTCCCTTCCCTCCTGCCACCCTCCTATTTATTGGTAGCTCTTGGTGTTTTTTCATCAGGCTCATCCAGCTAAGTATGGAAGCTCTAAGGACATATCCCTAGATACCTGCATGACAGGATAGAGAGGAGGGCTGGAGAGATGGGGAGAGCACTGGACAGTGAGTCCAACTAATGTAGTGAGACTGAGTGGGAATGAGAGAACATAAAACCATGGTGGCTTCCAACCCTTACTTGCCCTAGAATTTTCATGGTTGCTGAGGGAAAAGAAAACACCTCCTTTTCTCTTGGAGCAAAACAAGGGAAGTGTTGGTTACTGGAACTTAGCCCTGAGGGGAATTTAGAAAGGGGGGGTTCCACGTAGGGAGCTGTGTTGTACGAGCCAGCTTCCTTCTGCGTCTACTGCCTCCAGTGAGCCATGTCCTCGAAGGCTGGGATCATTTGAAAAGTAAAATGGAGCGGGGGGTAGAGGGATTTTTTATTCTAGGCATTTCAGAAGCTTCTAAAACCAGCAGCAGAGATGCCCATTTCTCTGGTTTCGGGAACTTTTATTATTTTAAGTCAGCAGCAGGTCCCAGAAGGAAATCTTCGGGGTTTCCCTTTGAACGCCACTAGCCAGCTCTTTCTCCTGTGTAATCATAAATGTGAGAAAAGACCATAGTGTCAAAACTCACTACAAAAGCCCGTGTGGGCAAATGGAGAAGGGGACACAATATTTTCATCAATCCACTCTCCTTCCCTAAAGCTTGTTACCCAGGGAGCAGCTGTCATCTAACCAGAGTGGAGAAACCAGCTAGTGGGGTCTCTCTCCCTTGATGGGGCTTAGGTTTGTTCCAGGCTCCCCAGTGCAGTGCTCTGATCCTGTCACTTAGAATGACAGGGTTCAGGAAGCTTCATGGTCTTTATGGTACAGGTATAGCTTTGCCAGAGCCTGTCTGGCCCTCAAATGATTTCCTTCTCTGTTTGATAATTACTAACCTATGGCTTTTTTTTATGTTTTATAGTGGGGTTTGAATTCAGGGCCTGGATGTTGTCTGTTTTTCTGCTCTTGGCTAGTGCTCTACCACTTTGAGCCACAGCATCAACTTCCAGTTTTCTAGTGATTGAATTGGAGTTAAGAGTCTCATGCATGTTCCTACGCAGGCTGGCTTTGAGCCACAATCCTCTGATCTCAGCCTCCTGAGTGTGTCCCCTACTCAATCCCACACAATTAAGATTTTATTTTTTGTGGGTCACGGGGCTTGAACTCAGAGCCTGGGCATTGTTCCTGAGCTCTTCAGCTCAAGGCTACTGCCCTACCCCTTGAGCCACAGTGCAACTTCCCCTTTTTCTAGTGATTAATTGGAGATAAGAGTCTCACAGACTTTAAAGCCAGCCTGGGCACTAAATTGCCATCCTCAGATCTCAGCCTCTTGAGTGGCTAGGATTATAGGTGCGAGCCACTGCACCTGGCTTCTTGCAAAGACTTTTGAAATATTTTCTTCCTGGCTTCTAATTGTGTACCTTGACTAGGAGATTGTCAATCACAGGCTCTAAGGCAGGTACATGACCCACCATAGGCCAATCTGAGCTGTAGTGATGATTTGCCTTTGTGGAAGATGATCCTCTGATCATTGCAAAGTCATTGCTGCTGCTTGTTTACGTGAATCTTGGATGATGGTGGGGAACCCTTTTCCTTTCTGGTAATAAAAGCTGTTAGGGATCCTGGCTACTTTTTGCTATCATTCATCAGGAGAAACCCATTAATAAAATTCCCATTCAAAGCAACCAAGAAATACACAGATTTCAGAGAAATCACATGTGATGGATGAAGAACATGTCCTCAGCTGTGCCCATAGCCTTCCCAAGGCCAGTGGCATTTCCTGTTTGATTTAATTGACTTCCTGTCACAAGCAAGAGAGTCCTGACTGATTTTAGTAGGGGATTAAGGAGGATACGTGAGCATTTCTGGGTCCCTGGCCAGCACACCATCACCAACCTAAATTTCTAACAGTAGAGCTTAGGTTAAAAAGAAAAAGCCCAAAGTTAAAAGCGATCAAATCTCCTTAGCTGGGTCAGGGAAGGCTCCCCCCTCCCCCCCGCCAAAAAAATGAATGCCTATTAGTTGTGGGTTTTCCATGAGAACTTAAGGAATAACATGGAAACTAGAAAAGCATGAGGGAGTTCTGCAGGATGAGGAATTCCATGTGGCCTGAACCATGCTACAGCATTTCTACTCTGACTGAAGGAAGAGGTGACGGGATCTTGGGTGGTACAAACCATGGCTCCCTGTGGGCCATGAGACAAAGCCACTGGTCCACCTCACATAGCCATTGCCCATTTTCAGGTGGTATGCAGGCAAGAGAGATTGTTACACACAACTCCAGGAGTTCTGGAAGCAGACCCCTTCCTGGTTACATGGTCCCTAAAGGTGTAAGACCAGGGAGAATGAAGCAGTGTCTGTCCTTGGCAATCGTGGGGTGAGGGAAGCTAAGCATCTGGGTCCATCTTCTCTGTAAAGTAACATTTCCAACTCCACCCAAGGCAGGCTTTGTGAGAAGGCTTTGCTGACCCATGTACTGATCAACATCGCCATCTAGTGGCCACCTTTGGAAACGAAGGCATCGGGCATCCTCTCTCCCTCTCTTCCTCTCACTCACACACCACACCCTTCAGCAAGGGAGCCTCAACACTTCTCTCTGCCTAATCACCTGGTGATTCTTTTCTGAATTCAGACTCTTTGGCCCAGGTCCTCACCCTTCTGTGCACAAAAGCACAATTGCCTGAGACGAGGGTTCTATAAGCTGCAGGCTCTGCTTACCAGCCTCCTCTGTAATCCTCATGAGAAACAGTACCCACCAGCCATGCTGCTTCTTAAAATCTACCCATCTGCCCATTTTGTCTAAGGGCAGAGTAGCAAAGCTGTTCAACGATGTCATCTTCCGGTTCTCTCAGCATCTTTTTACTTTTTAATGTCCTCCTTGTTCCTATTTAGTCATTGGGAACTCTTGGTGGGTGCTAGTTGACAGCTTCACTCATGTTGGTGACTAATATCCACGATTGCTTTTTATGTATGTGCCAGTGCTGGGGTTTAAACTTGGGTCCCAGGCACTCTCCCTGAACTTTGCTTTGCTCAAAGCTGGCTCTCTACCACTTGAACCACAGCTCCTCTTCTAACTTATTAGCGATAAAATGTCTCAGATTTTCTTGCCTGGGCTGATTTGGAACCACAGTTCACAGATCTCAGCCTCTTGGGTAGCTAGGATTACAGGCCTGAGCCATCGGTGCCTGGTTCGCAATTGCTTTTTGGAAGTACATTTCAGCTCCCTGGACTGATGGACTTTCCTGTCCATTCATTGAGATGGCACTGTTCCTGCCAAGCTTGATGAGCTGTCTAAGCACATGGGCATTATTGAGGGCCCTGGTATCTATACTGAAAGGGTAGCTGTCACCCATGCTGCCTCTGAACTATGCCATTGTGGAGTGTGGATGTTCACAAGTGGCTGTTACAAGAGCACTATGTGTGGCCGTCAATGTCCTCTAAGAACATAGAGGACGAGATCTCTACGCTGTGGTTCAAGGCGGCCAGAGAATTCCTAATAGATGAAAACACCTCACTTTAACCTTTACTTCTAGGCTTCAACTTCTTACTCTATCCTGTACTTCCATGCTTCAACTTCTGTGCACCCTCTTCTCCAACCAGGGGAGTCGAACAAGTCTAGCTCTTGGCACAGTTCTGTCAAAGCCATTTATGATTTGTTCTTTCCCCCATGTGCATGCTTACTGCCTGTCAAGATCCGTGAAGGAAGCAAAAAAGCCAGCCCTTCTCATAGTGTCATGGTTGTGGGAAAGTACTGAGAAGGTTAACTGAGATGTGGTATGCAAGCCAATAGGATCAATGAGGTAGGAAGCTTTTCTCAGTGCCTCAAAAGAAAACAGCAGTAATTGCAAAAGGCAAATGAAGAAAAATGAGTAGGAAGTCCTGCAGTGGGATTTAGAATAAATGTGAGGCTGACATTTTCTAGTAGCAGAAATGGAGCTGGCATTGGGAATATCTGAGTCTGAGGTGACTATCTTGATCTTACTTCTAGAATCTGGCCAGGTTCCCTTCATCCTGCTTTCCACAGCACGGATTTCAGTGAGGGGCAGAGGGTGTGCCCACACAGCAATGAATGAAGGGGAGAGACATGGTTCAACCTGAACGTAGCAAAAGATGTATTCTTCTCACTGTAGCAATGGGGAAATAAACTGTTACAGGTGCTTACCTGTAGCTGTAGTTCTGCTAAGAAAAAAAAACACCTTGATTTTCCCCAGCTCCATGTTTGTGTCCATGTCCTTTTCTCTGAGCCATTCTCTCCTGCAGTCACTCTGCAGCCGTCTTGGAACACAGGAAGGGTAAGCAGGAGATGGGACCACCAGCCAGACCCCCCCCCTGAAGACAGCTCTGACCACTCTGGTTTACTGTCTTTCCCCACTCGCAACTCCCTGCCTCCAGTTCTCACCCAACTGGCCACCGGGCCTTGTCAGCAGAAGGCAATCTCACCCCTACACGGTCATTATACCTCCACTTTAAATTTACCTTGCAGAATCTTATGGTCTTTGTGTTCTTTGGCTCAAAAATCTTCAGAATGCAAGAAAAGTTAATACTTTTGAGATGGGATCTTTCTATAATCCAAGCTAGCCTCAAACTCTCAACCATCCTACTTCAGCCTCTCGAGTCCTTGAATTACAGATGTGTGCTATCCTAACAATGATTAATTCTTAAAAACAACCAAAAAGTACACATTCAATTCCATCCTTAACAAGCTCTGCTTCCATGGCCTTTTTTTCTATGTATGTGGTAACGAGGAATCAAACCCAGGTCTTTGTGGATGCTAGGCAAACACTCTACCACTAGGCCAAACTCCCGGCCCCTCAAATGTTTTTTGATAAGGGTATCACTATTAATGCAAAAGGACAGTGGTGCTGGACACATTTGCTATGTGGTATTAGGTAAACTCTCCATTATTTTACATGTGGATATCAACAGTAACTTAGATCAAATGCCTCCATGTAAGAAGTAAAACAATACATCTTCTAGAAAAACGTGCAGGTGTTGGATTTGGTGCTGATAGCTTGGATAAAACAGCCAACACGTCAAAGGCATAGATAACCAAAGAAACATGGACATGTTGGGCTTTGTGAGAAGATTAAAATGCTGTGCGCCAAATGACACCATCACAGTCACATGGCAATTCACAGAAGAGTGCATTTCCAATGTCTATCCCTAATGATCAAAACTGTTTTAAGATCTGGCCCCCAAAACTCCCCAAAGTACTATGGGTCAGCCCAGCCATGTGCCCTGATGTGCAAATAGGCATTGTGTGAAGGGCAAAAGAAAACCATGCATCTCATGTCAGGGGAATGCCACTTCAGCTCACCCTTGGCCATCTTTCCCTCTCTTGGCAGTGTAGATAATAGCTTGGGTTTCACAGAGGAAGGAACTAGCAGAAGAGAGAAGAGGAATGCAGAATTCCCAAACTGCCCTGATCAGAGGATAGTGTCCTATCCCATCCCTATTTCAGCTCTGACCATTGGTCAGGATGGGCCCATGTTGTCTGCCCTGAGAAAGCTCTTGTTTCTTAGAGGTCATTTGAGTGATAGTGATCAATCCTGTGCCTCTTAGATTTCATGTCCTTGTCAAGTGCCTAGAGAATGCCTTCACGTGGAGACAGAACATGGAAATAGGAACAGGAAGCTTTCCCCTTATTTTAATTCACTCCTGGGGCCCCCTCATACAAGAGAGACAGATAGAAAAATGGAGAACGCCCTTGAAATTTGATAATGACAAGAAAAACCAGACTGTAAAATATAATAGGTAAAGGACAGGATGGCTGCTATTGAAAATGCTATTGAAAGGCGTGAGGACACAAGCACTTGTGGGGGGCGGGAGGTACATGGATGCAGGTGCTGTGGGGCAATTATGCCAAGGTTCTTAAGAAGGGTGACTGAATGATGCAGAAATTCCTCTTCCAGGTGGATACAGGGCCGCAAGAATTGAAAGCAAATCTCTGGAGAGACTTTTGTTCTGGAGAATAATGCTGTTATGGACACAAGTGATGAGAGCACCCCACATGTCCATTGACAGAAGAATGGAAAAGCAAAATGCGTATGACCAGACAATGGAATAGGGTTCCGCCTTGAGAAAGACAATTCTGACATGTTCTATTGTTGCAAGGCGTGAACTAGAGAGCCATTGTTTGTGCTAAGTGGGAAAAGCCAATTACAAAAGCATGTATACTGTGTGATTCTACTTCTGGGTGGGGTGGTGGCATCAAAATGAAATTCAGAGGGCAGAATGGCTGTCACTACAGGTGACAAGAAGGAAGATGGGGTATGATTAGATCAGGAGATGGATGACAGAGACCACTGTTACCTTATCATTGTGCTTCTTGCTAGGAAGCTATGCACTTAAGGCTTACGATGGACAGTTTTATGTATCTCACCACAATAAAAAGTAGATGATCAGATACACTTAAAAATAATTATACAAGGGAGTGGGGGAGGGAAAGTGCAAGAAAAACACAGGAGTAACAATGTTCAAGAAGTAGTGTACCTACTATAAGCCTTCTCCATACATCACCTCTTCCTCCTCTTCCTCTTTCCCTTCTGCTAAAGCAGACTTCATTGCTGTCCCCCTTTATGAAAGCTGTTCACTGTGGTATGTGTCCATCACTTCCACAGACCAGTCTGGCTCACCTGTGGTTCCCTTTGGCTTTGCTTACCCCATAGTGATGAGGATATATAATTGTCCCTACCAGCTAGCCTTCCTGAGAACCAAAGGGCCCAAGGATGCTAAGAAAGATGAGTTGTTGAGGAGGGTGGGGATACAGGGACCTTCACGGTCAGGTTCAAGGTCTTGCCCTGTATGCTCTCACTGCCTAAATGCCCTATGTCTATCCCTCACTCTGACTACATGTTGAAGTCTGTGTTCGACAATCCTGGTGGTGTGGCCATGTAATGCTGATGAGGCTGGAAGCAGAGAGGATTCTTGGAGAAGTCTGTGTGACTGCTGTCCAGGTTGCAGCTGAGTGTTCTCCAAGGAACCTGTTGGTATGGGGAGGTGAGAAAAGGGACCTGGGCCCAGAGACACTCTGGTAGGGTGGGAAGAAACAATCCTGAAGACCCTGCCACCACAGGAAGGGAAAGGTCCACTTTCTTGATGGGCCATTACAGTGAAGGAACTGCCAAAGCTTTAAAGTTACCACTTCAGTTTCTCAGCTCCCTATCCAGTGCTCCTTGATAACCTGTGAGCAAAAGCTGGGAGGAAATAAATGGGGAAGGAGAAACACTGGGCACAAGAGATCCAGGTCGAGCTGTTGAATAGTTCCCATTGCCATTCAAGTTTAGCCTGGGTCCTATATGCTATCACCTTCACTTCTAGTAGCTCAATAAACAGGGTTCAGTTGACACATCCTCGGAGCACCAGATTGTTGATTGCTCTGGGCACGTACTCATTTCCATGCCTTAATAGAGAACTAGGACCATGCTTCTAGCAATCCCGGAAGTGTGGGCACTGGATGGCTTTTGAGTTACGTAGAGTGGACTTTTTTCCAGTATATAATCATACAGCCTCGTCACTATAATTTGTGCTGAGAAATTTTTCAAACCCCAAAGTCTTCAAGGATGTTTCTAAGTAAACATGTCACCCAAGTACCACTCACACGCACCTGCCTGACATCCTCTTTCCGGTAGTTCTTTGAAGATTTTCTTCTCCTCCCTTCTGCTCCCACCCCTGGGAAACTGTTCTGGTTTCCACAAGCTGCTGAGTTTCTCATTCATATCTACCATCAGTGGCCACAACATAATAAAATGCAACACATGGTTCTCAGGAATGTAAAGAAAAAGTGAATGTTTTCATAGAAATCCCAGAAGAGGAAGTAAAACAGAATGGGAAAGGAAATGAGTTAAGACTATATCTTTAAGCTCACAAAACCATCAAATACTAAGCAGAAAGAAATTGTACAATAGCATACACCTCAAGACATATCAGTGACATTTCTGGCTAAAGGAGAAAGTGGAAAATTTCAAAAGCTTTCAGAGATGAAAAAAATCATTTATTTCTCCTACAAAGGCACTAGAGTCAAAAAGACATAAGATGACATCAGCAATTCTAAAAGCTCATTGTCAGAAAAACCCCTGCCCTCCAGCCTCCAGACATAAGAGAGGGACTGGAGTATAGACGTGGGAGCTGAAAAATATCAAATCAGATTGTAAGTAAAAACACATGTCCTGAGAGTCCAAGAATCATTCTAAGCAGGATCACATAGTCAAGAAATGCGTCAGGTAAATGCATGAGAGGAAGAGTCCAGAAGAAGTTAGGTGAGTATCAGAGCCAGAGCAGGCTGATCTGACTTATGTTGTAGGACAGAGGGGGGGACAGCTGGGAGGGGGGTAAACTCAGAGTAGGAGACTGTAACTGAAGCATAGGATGTGTCCAAACATTTGCAGGGGGCACTACAAGCCTCAGTGGGGTTCTGTCTCCCCGCTTATCCATGGGTAAGGAATGTCTAAGAAGCCCCTTCAACATGAAAACACAGATGGATGGCAGAGGCAGGAGTCAATTCACTCTCTGCAGATGGGGACCTGAGAGTTGTGGTAGTCACCTGTGGGTCACTTAGAATTTATTTTTGTCCGCTCGTATTTATTTAAAATCACACCAAAGTCATTGAAGTAAAACTAAGTGGTGGGGAGAGGGGGGCAGGAATTGCGATCATTCACAGCTGTTGAGATCACTGAGCTTTTAGGAAAACAACTTAAAATGATAAGTCTGTAGAGGGCCTTTTAAAAGTATAAGAACCATCTATCATTCTTTAAAAAAGAAAAAAAATTATGTTCAGGTTAAGAGTGACTTCAGATAGTTCAGACAGAGACAGACAGAGATTGGATGGCAGGCGTTCTGCTAGCAATGGTAAGTCCGCAATCTATGTTCTAGTGCAGCTAAAAATCAATGTTTGTGTATGACGTTTTATCCGCCAGTGCCCAGAAGCCCAAAAGATCAAAAGGCCGATCTTTAGGGCTCTGCTACCAGCATGTGATAAAGAGAATTCTTACTGCAAATCAAAGTTCATGCTCAAGTCCAGTGTCATCCCAGAATGAAAGAAAACTTTAAAGAGAGCAAGATTCCAAGCATGTGGATGGTTTTGGCCAAGCCACCAATAAAACCTTGGCCAGATGAAGTGGAACAGACGTTGTAGGTTATCTGAGGCCAGGCTGTGCAGCAACAGCCTTCCTCCTTTTTAAAAGAAGGATACTTTTATTTGATGGTGCAAAGGGGGTCACCATGCAGCATGTCGGTTCGTTAGGACAATGCATCTTGACAGATTCATTTCTTTCTCCCCCTTCTATAGCGAGAGGGAGGAGCACTCAGGCTGGGGACTGGATTAAACCGAGAGAAACAATCCCACTAGTATTTGCTGTTGCTCTGTCCCTTTATTTTCTTGGATCCCTTTCCACCATACAAACCCTACTTCTGCGTGTTTTCTTCAAAACTCAGATGACTCATTTTCTGATCAGTTGACATTAGACTTGAAATTTTTGTGTCCATGTTCACTGATACTGTATGAAAACACAATTTTGAGTGTACATCCGATGACATCATTAACTCAATTAGTCCTGTGGGTTTTGTTTTGGTTTTGCTTGCTTTTTGATTTCCTAAAAAGCATGTAAGTCATCTGTAGGCAAATAGGGGAACTTTGATTTCTTCTTTCTGATCCGTGTAGGTCCCATGCTGTTTTCTTGTCTGTGGCACAGTCTAGAACCCCAGCACTAGGTCAAACAGGATTTAAAAAGAAATGAGATGTGAATGATGAATTTTTCAATTTTGTTTTAGTTCTTCTGAGGAAAGTACTCAGTCATTCACAAATGTTAGCTACCAATTTTGTTGGTGGTGGTCTTTGTCAGCATGGGGCTTGAATTTGGGACCTATGTGCTGTCCCTGAGCTCTTTTTGCTCCAGCGCTGCTCTACCACTTTGAGCCACAGCACCACTTCCAGTTTTCTTGTGGTTCACTGGAGATACGAGTCTCGTGGACTTTCCTGCTTTGGCTGGCTGTGAACCATAATCCTCAGATCTGTCTCCTGAGTAGCTAGGATTACAGATGTGAGCCACCAGTGCCCAGCTAGCTACAGATTTTTATTTTGTGGATGCTGTTTATCAAACTAGGAAGTGCCTTCTAATTTCTTTTACCTGAGTGCTTTTCTGGTGCTTTTCTGGTGAAGTACAGAAACACTTAGCTCTCTCTTTATAGCTGTCCCTTTACCTCTTCCATTTACAATACAGTGTCTTACAATATGTTTTAAATATTTCTTCTACATCCATTAAGACCATATCAAACAATGATATAAATTTTACTACCAATAATTTAGAGAAGTCAAACACAGGAATTAGAAAATACTTTACATTTACTCATAGTTTTTACTATTTTATTTCCTGACTGTCCAAAATTCAAGAAAAACATCCCTTTAAAACATCCCTTTCTGGATAGATAACTTCAGCCATCCTTTTGTGAAACATCTGTTGATGATAGATTTTCTTAGTTTCTTTCATCAGAGAATGTCTTTTCTTTTTCTTGATTCCTGAAAAATATTTTTGCTGGGTGTAGAATTCTTGACTGAGTTCGGCTATTTCTATGTGAAAAATAGGGTGTCATTTCCTTATGGCTCTTGTAGTTTCTGATGAGAAAGCACTATGATTTCAAATTGGGTTTTCCCCCCTATAGGCAAGCTATCAGTTCTCTTTTTTGTCTGTAGTTTAAAAATATACTGATTTATTTCACTTACTAGGCAAGCCTTGTTTTTCTCTTCCTTATACATATGTCTTCTGGGATTATCGACGTTACTGTGTGACAGAATTGCTTTTCAAGGTGTACCAATATTCCATTGAATCTACACACACACACACACACACACACACACACACACACACACATTATTTTGTTTAGCCATCATGTTTGTAAACAATTTGAGATGCTTCCACATCTTCTAGCTATTATAAATATAATCTGGTTAAATATATGAATTAAAAAACTAACTTGAGACTTTGCTTTTAGTACTTTGGGCTAGAAATGCATCCTTTGGGGGTTTCTGTATAGAGTAATTCTACTTTGAATATTCTGGATTTTTTGGGTTTTTTTTAATTGGTGTTAATGAGTTACACAGAGACATTTCATTTTGCCATGTGCATATATGGATGTGATACACCTCAGGCACACTCAACCCTCCAAGTTCCCCCCTTCTCAGACCCACCTAACATATCCTAATTCCAGTTTCATATGTGAACATGAATTATTCTGACCATATATGTACCCTTCACCCTCCCTGTTCAACACTCCCCTCCCACTTGTATACACACTCCAAACAGGAGATTTGTTACTAAGGTTTGTCATCTTTAAGTTTATCTTATTTGTTCCCAACAGGCCAGCCTGGCAAAAAAGGAAGACCTACTTCTCATGTTTTGGTTTAGTGGTATTTGTCATCCCAGCTATAACCGGCAGCATAAATAATAGGAGGATCGTGGTATAAACAAAAATAACTGATAAATCTGCCACTCCTGTTCGACCTAGTGCTGGGGTTCTAGTCCATGTCACAGGCAAGAAAACAGAATGGGACACGCACAGATCTGAAAGGAAGAAGTAAAGTTTCTCCTACTTTGACACAGATGACTTATCTGTTTTCTAGAAAATCAAAAGGCAGAGGCTCATGCACATCTGCGGGAGGGGGGTGAGAGTGTGATGTTCAAAAAGGGGGCTGGAAACATGGGTCAATGGTAGAGTGCCTGCCTAGCAGTCTGGCTGGTAAATTGGCAATTGCTATAAGAATGCCACAGTTCCCTCAAGACTCTACATGCAAACACACATTTCTTCAAAGCTGTGAATTGGCTATACCCTCCTGGGGCTGGGGGAGGGGAGGGGGGAGGAAGAGGAAGCTGAAATCCCAGCTCCAGGCTTCAAGTTGAAGGTACATAAAGTTGGAAATGTCATATCATGTCTCTTGTATGCACTGAAATTTTGTCATTGGGTAGTGACCTTTCTTATATAAAAAGCATCTTATCAAATCTTTGTCTCATTTCAGACAGGAACGCTAGTTGTGTTTCAGTTAGTATTAGCCTTGTATCTTTTCCAGTTCCCTGTGCATGACCTTTAGATTCTATCATGTCTGAAGTAAATGACTTATAAACAGAACACAGCTAATCTTTTAAACATAAAACAGCTAGGCAATCTGATCCGTTAAGTGACTCAACCCCTCAATAATATAATTGCTGAATATTTATATTTCTAGACTATTTCTGCCACAAAATTTCATGCATAAGATGCATATCGTAACGTTATTAACATCTTAGTCATGTAGAATATACCTAAAATTTTTATAACTAGTGGATCTCAATCTATAAAAATTTTAGGTATATTCTACAACTAGTGGATCTCAGTCTATCAAATACAATATTCACTTCTTTTCTTAAATTTCTTTCCTCAATGTTCCTCATCTTTATTGATGAGATTTTCCATGTTTTTTAAAACTTTTTCCTTCTATATGTGCTTGGAAGTTATAAATTGTGTCTTTTTTTTTTTTTTGCCAGTGCTGAGCTTGAGCTCAGGGCCTGAGCACTGTCCTTGGACTTTCTCAAGGCTAGAGCTCTACCACTTGAGTCTCAGCACCACTTCCGGCTTTTTTGTATGTATGAGGTACCAAGGAATCGAACCCGGGTCTTCGTGCATGCTAGGCAAGCACTTTAACCACTAGGCCAAACTCCCAGCCCCATAAATTGTGTCTTTTAATAATTACTCTTCAAAATTGTAAGTATGCTTGAATTAAATTTTAAAGCTAATTAACATCTTATTTAGATTCTTCCAAAAGCTGCCCTTGAGTCAAGAACTCAGGGACAGATACTTGAGAAGTGAGGTCAGAAAACAAAATAGGAGAATGAGCAGAAAGAGATAAGCCACTACTGAGAAATAGTTGGCCACAACAGTAAATGTGTGTGGGTGTGAGGCACAGACCATTTGAGCAATCAAGAAAAATGTGCCACTGGGCGCTGGTATCTAAAGCCCATAATTCTAGCTACTCAAGAGTCTCAAGGACTTTTACTGCCCAGTCTGGCTTTGAACCACAATCCTCAGATCTCAGCCTCCTATCTCCAATTAACCACCAGAAAACAAAAAATGACTGGCTCAAAGTGGTAGAAAGTTAGCTTTGAGCAAAAAAAGCCCAGGGATAGCACCCAGCCCCTGAGTTCAAGCCCCATGACCAACATAAAGAATGTCTCATGCCAGGCGTGGTGGGTCACGCCTATAATTTTAGCGACTCAGGAGGCTGAGATCTGAGGATCAAGGCCAGCCTGGGCACAAAAGGACCTGAGAGTCGTATCTCCAATTAACCTCTAGAAAATGGGAAGTGGGGCCTGGCCCAAGGGTAGGGTGGTAGCCTTGAGCTGAAGAGCTCAAGAACAGAGCCCAGGCCAAGTTAGGGCCCCAAGATCCACCAAAATATATATATATATATATATATATATATATATATATATATGTCTTATATCCCCACTAAGTGATAAGGAGATGGGACATTTATTTCCAGAGTCCTTGATTATGGGAGCTAGCACCTAGGGATACCTTTGAACCAAACTTTCGGACCCTAACCAGCTCAGGGCAGAGGATCCCATGGAATCTACTGAAGATAAATGGCAGAGACCACCTGCTTGTTTTAAGCTATTTGCCACCACAGCATGTGAACTTGAGGCTCTGGGTAGACATGGGTGGAGGCCAGGGGACCTTCTGCAAGTGTCTCTAATGCCTTACTCCCTGCCGAACTCCTGACCTTCACATTCAGATCACCAGTCTTTGCTTCTCAGCATACATTTCATTCCCTATTCCCATACTATTTGGCAGGCTTCCAGGAGGTTTGTTTTTTTTCAACAATCAATGGTCCATCAGATTTAATTGATAATAATTCCCTTACATCCTAGTTTGAGGGTCTCATTTCCTCCTTGATGAGTTCAGTTCCTGGTGTACATGTCTACACATGCACATGTGTGTATGCATGTGTGTGTTCATGTACACTTGCCAGTATGGGGCTTAAACTCAGGGCCTTGGATACTCACTCGGCTTTTTTGCTCAAGTCTGGTACTCTTCCACTTGAGACATGCCTCCACTCCCAGTTTTTGCTATTTCATTGGAGAGGAGAATCTCAAAGACTTCTGCTCAATCTGGCCTCAAACTGTGATCCTCAGATCTCAGCTTCCTGAGGAGTCAGGATTACAGTTGTGAGCCACCAGTGCCTGGCTACTTTAAGCCTTCTTCACTGTCTTGAGTTATTCGGTTCCTAGGATTCGAAAGTGGGCTTGGATATTGAGTTGGAGAGTATATACAATTCTGTCTCATCCCTGAGCTTCAGATAAGAAGTAGCAATGACATTCCTAAAGAAGGTTCTATGTGGTTCAACAGTAGATTTTTTATTGTTTTAGTTTCACTAGCAAATCCTTTCCTGAAAATCACCTTTGTCTTTCTGAGAATTACTTTTATTCTCTACTGCAGTTAAGTATAAAATTATGGTAGGTGCTAAAAGTAATAATGAACCTATATCACTTAATTGTAGTTTGTTAGACATCTACAACTGATTTATCACTCCAATTGATCCATCATTTCCCAGTTGTGTTTTTGATGTAGATATGTTTAGACACTTTGACATCCAAAGTATCTAAACATATCTATTTATACCATTCAGGGACATCGTGATCATAAAGCTGGCCAAAGGTGGGGAGGAGGATTAAGAAAATAGAAGAATGGATTCTGCCAATACCTTTTAGGAGAAAACAAAATGAAAATGTGGAGGGAGAAAAAAATGAAAGTATAGTCAGAGTGAAGTTAGTAGATCAAGCCAGATGAAAGCTAGGTTTCACTGGGGAATTGTAGAATTCAGATGCCTCTAAACGAAACAAAACTGCGAGCTTACAAAAGGCAATTTGTGGCTCAGCTGCTCAGGTATGGCCTTGGGTCTCCCATCTAGAAATTTTTTAACACTGCACTAAACTGGTGTCTATCAGTGAAAAAGCCACTGGCAACATCAGATGCTCCAGGTCTGAATTGGTACCAAGTGTCACTCTCCAATAAGCAGATCCAACTTGCTTCAGGTGACAGTTCTTTTACCACCATAAATCTTTGTCTCAGTCACCTACAGTCTCAGCAAACGTAGTAGGTTTGGTACCTGTTACTCCTAAAACTACGAAACTAGTCTATCAAACCCTTGGCACTCATGAGCATGTGTTCCATTCAGGATAATCTCTGCATCTTGAGTATTTCAAATGTTTGTAAAATACAATTGAATTTGGCATATTAAAACTTGTGACAAATGGGCCTCTGTAACTTGAGTGAAATTTATTCTCGATTTGAAGTTGAATCTTGTAGGAGGAGGAAGTGACTGCATTTATCATCACTGCTGAAATGTGAAAAGAACTGGAATTTCAAATATTGCTTAATATGGAAAGGGTTACTTTCTTGGTTACTTGATGGGATGTAGACTTTCTAATATTATAAATTTTATTTTGCTTTTCTTTACAACTGCTTTTTTTTTACAAAGTGGTTCAAGGAAATTAGTCTGTTCCTCTCAGGTTTGATTAGCATTAATCAACATCAAATCCCCTTAAATAATCAGCCCAATTGGTATTATAAGGCTCCCTGAAGATAATTACTTTACATAAAAATGCACTGGGTGTAAATAGCATAATAAGATTCATAAGATTAATTTAGGAGTTTGAGGAAAACCCTGTTAATTCATAATTTTAATAGATAACATTTAAAATAATCAAATCTAAACAAATAAAATGATATTCTCTGTGCACAAAAACTGTCTGATGCCAAGTATCTCACACAGAAACTGAATCTAAGGGGCATGACTCAGTGGTGGAACACAAGCTTCACAACTACAAGTCTCTGAACTCAAACCCTAGTACACCGGGATTCACATGCTTTAATCACTGCACTCGCTGCTGGTTATCTCAATCTTCTCTTCTTCAAGTCTCATTGTTATAGAAGGAACATTTCACTCTTACACTTTCATTTTTTTTGTTCCTTCATGAGAATATACCACTGAGAAAGTAACTTCCTTCCTCTATAGGAAGATGTCATTTTCCTCTATGACATAGACATCTATCTTCCTACTCAGGATGTGCCTTTCCTCCCCTGATTAACCATCGTCAGTTCCCCCCAAATAAACAAGCCTACCTCTACCACCAAGAGGGAGTGATCATAGCCATAGGACTTTTAACAAGAAGTAGAAATTGTTGGATAGAGCTTTCTGGAAATCTTAAGAGGGAGTCACTGTGTTGGCTTGTGCCTCCCACCTTGCAGGGTTCCAATGAAGATAAGCACACTGAAGGCAGTATAACTTGTTCATGTTTTTTTTTAATACCAAAGGGACCATTGACAGATCCTGAGGGGAAATTTCCAGATATCGTGAAGAAATGCACAGGAACACGAATAGAACCTATTCCATCGGGAAGGAGTCATCATGAAGAGCCTGGCTGCCTGCAGAACGGCAGCCTTGGTGTCAACAGCCAATAAGAAATGACTTTGGAGCATGTCATGGACCTCTATTGGCAAAGCCCAATCAGAAGGAGGGCCCAAGATGCATTGTATGCACAGACTGACATGCTGAGTTGAAGCTCCTCTGCATAACTGCTTACGGATGAGAGACAGAGACAGACCCATTGATGCATAGAGCAAGGAATTCATACCAGAATAACAAGCACATGTATTCTTTTTTTTTAAATTTTTTATTGTAATTAATAAAAGGGTTACATGATATTTGCCAGATAGAAGGTGCATTAATTCACATACATTGATACCCTTTCACATGTAAGCACATGTATTCTTACCCTACTTTCCAGTGTTTTCCTTCTCCTTTCGTTCCTGAGCGTGATGCCCAGAGCCACGGGACTGCATTGCGGTCACAAGGTAACCTTGGAGGTGAAAGAAACCAGCTAAGATTTAAATTTCATGAATTGCAGTTTGTCAAGTTGTTTGATACATGGCTCATGCGTTTTTGTGTCCTATCTGTGCCAAAATTACCATTACAAGGACTTTGCCCTACAGAAATCGTATGGGATTTGGATGTTGACAACTAAATAATCCACTTCAATTTAGTTTTGATACGTGGTACCAGGTATAGATTAAGATCCAGTTCTTGAAATGATTATCTGTTCTCTATGAAATTTAACATTTATTGAAAATCAATTGACTGTGTAAGTGTGGATTGTTTTCTGTCTTTCATCGATCTATTTTTCTCTCATTTTTTCCAGTTCATGCTATCTTGATAAGGATTGCGAGAAAATCTTGAAATCAAATTATGTGAGACCTTTTCATTCCTTCTCTTGTTGTTGTGGCTATGCCTTGTTTCTTTACTGGCTCTTGTTGTTGCTTTGCTTTTCAGAATCATCTCTCTTGTTCAAACAACAAAGCACTTTCCATATTGATTATTTGGGGATTAAGTTGCCCAATTTGGAAAGAAGTGTCATTCTCACAGTATTGAGTCTTCTATTCTCTGAATATGTAGATGTTTAGACTCAAAACTATAAAACAAATCAAGGATTTGAATAAAATATCTATTTTTATTCAATTTGATTTATTGCTAAATATCACAGATGTTAATGTTAGTGTCCCGGCTGGCTTTGAACCGCCATCCTCAGATTTCAGCCTCCTGAGTAGCTAAGATTAAAGGCATGAGCCACCACATCCAGCTCTCAAGTCTTTAGCCCATCTTTTAATTGGATAGTTGTTTCTTTAAATCTCTCAGAAACATCAATTTTTTGAGCGGTAGGTATATTTTAGATATGAGGCCCTTGTCTGTTGTATGGCTAGTGAAGATCTTCTCCACCTCTGTGGACTTCGTGTTTAACCTGCTAGCTACATCCTTTGCCATACAAAAGCTCTGCAGTTTAATGCAGTCCCATTTGCCCAAACTTTAATTTGTTGTGTTTCTGGGTCTTTCTAAATAAAGTTTTGACCTGTGTCAAGGAGACCTAGTGTATCTCCTCTTCCTTCTTGAAAAGTTTTCAGGGTATCTACTTTTACCTCGAGGTCTTTGATCCATTTAGAATTAATCCTGGTGCAGGGTGGCATATAAAGATCCAACTTTAGTTTTCTATCAATGTTTAACTAGTTTTGCCAGTTCCATTTGTTGAAGAAGCGGTCTTTCTTCATCCTATATTTTTTGCTTCCTTATCAAAGATTAAATGGGAATAGGTCTGTAGGTGGGCATAGGTCTGTGGGTTGATTTCTGGGTCTTCAGTTCTACTCCATTGGTCCTCAAGCCTGTTCTTGTGCCAGTACCAAGCTGTTTTGATTACTGTAGCTCTATAATCTTAAGTTTGGTATTTATTCTTCCATCACTGTTCTTTCTGTTAAGGATTGTTTTTGCTTTTATTATTCCATATGAATTTTTGGATTGCTTCCTCTATTTCATTAAAGAATGGTATTGAGATATTGATGAGTCTTGCACTCAATCTGTAGATAGCCCATGGCAAGATTGCCATTTTCACGATGTTACTTCTTCCAACTCAGGAATTAACTAAGGATGTAAAGGACCTTTATAATGAAAACTTTAAAAACCTGAAAAAGGAAATTAAAGCAGAACTGAGGAAGCGGTAAAACCTCCCACGCTCCTAAGTATTTTATTTTCTTTGAGGCTATTGCAAAAGGAGTTGCTTTCCTGGTTTTTGCCTTGATTTTCTCAATGTTGGCATACAGGAAAGCCATTGATTTTTGAGGATTAATTTTTTATATATTTTTATTGTAATTAATAGAAGGGTTTTACATGATATTTGCCAGATAGATGGTGCATTAATTCCCATATATTGATATTGAGGGTTAATTTTATAGCCTGCTACTTTCCCACAAAATTTAGTTACAAAAGTGATGCTACAAAGATTTGAACCCTTGAGGTAGACCTAGGGAAGGATCACATAACCTAGGTTCCTAGAGGCCCTGTGACCTAGTCTACCTCAAGGGTTCAAATCTTTGTAGCATCACTTTTGTAACTAAATTTTGTGGGAATTTATCATATACATTGTCTCTGAGTGCTTTCATCCTACCAAAGTGGAACTTGAAACTGGGCTGATGTGCTCTTCCACACCTGTCATGACCTATATAGACCATTATGAAGAATTTGCTAACTCTTGGGATAGAAAGCACTCTGTACACATGTAGAAACGGAGACCCTGCTGATCTAGGTCATCCGATTAAACTCGTGGATTACATTAGTGGGCAAGCCATCCTCCAACTTAGGAATTTGAATTCCATTTACACACTTTCTATCTGCTGGTTTTATCAAAATCCTACCACACGTATCTCCTGAGATGAGAGTAAGTTTGATTTAAAAATATGTGGTAACTACATTCCCCCATGTCATTCTTCTCTGTCTCAAGAAGCAAGGTGGCCTGAAACAACTTTAAAAGGAAAAGACAAAGAACCAAGACTTTTGACAAGTCCCCATGGAGGTGATTTCAAACCTGTATTGGACTCTTCTAAGGCAAACAGCTCCCCTGTAAGCCTTTGACCCAAAGATCCCAGCTGGACTGACAACTGAAAAAGAAAACAATTCAAGAATAAGCAATGCTGTGTACCTGAATCAACCCTTGAGGCTACTGCGAGCTTCTAGAAT
Source organism: Megascapheus bottae (assembly GCF_031878675.1). NCBI lineage: Eukaryota > Metazoa > Chordata > Mammalia > Rodentia > Geomyidae > Megascapheus > Megascapheus bottae. The sequence goes on from NC_143530.1 coordinate 9,152,825, forward strand.
TAGATTGCACTACAATCAAGCCTGGTATAATTTGACATACATGTATCGCCACATCTTCATGTCTAGAAAATAGAACCCAAGGACCCCCTCCCCTGTCATCACTGTACCCATCTGGCTTCTAAAGGGCAGCATCTCGGCTTATCCTTTTTCCTCTGCTCCCTCTGAATTTTGCTGTGCCTCCATCGCTGTCTGTTTTCCCACCCCCTCTCCCAATCCAACCTTGTCTTCATTCATCTGAACACTGTTTCTGAGCCCCACTCCATTTAATCTAACCTATCAACTCCCTTCCAACCTCCCTTCTTTCTCCATCTATCACTTTAAGCATTCTATTACCATCCATTTGAATCGTGCCTAGAGCCCCTTATAGATGGTGTAACTGGCAAATCTCCAACTTTGGATCAATCCACCCTTCACTGCTACCATATTCATAAAGCAACAAGGCTAGGGGCCACTGTTTCTCTCCTGCATAGTCACACACACCCCACCACCACACTTGAGCCAGTCTTTCAATAACTGCTCTCCCCATTTCCTCAGATACGAACCATGGTGAACTTTTGTTAGTTAATTTCCCAGCATTCCTTCTCCCCTTTCCTCCTGCTGGCACTCGGATGCCCCTTCCTCTTCGGTGATTTGGCCTCCTTCTGTCTCAGTGGAGGGAGTTTAAGATAATCGGCTCTCAAATTTCTCTGGCAGCAGTGGTGGTTGCATCATGGATGAGTACTTCATCCAGTTGAGCCAATGAGACATGAGAACAGAGGCTTCTGGGAAATAAACACCCTAGTCTCTTCTGCAGGGCCTTCAGGGGCTGCTCTGTCCTCCTGGGTGTTGCAGTGGGGATGGGATGTGTCTCTAACAGCTCAAATAGGGGAATCAGGACAAGAGAATTAAGATCACCCACACCAGAGTCCTGATGCGAGCGTGAGCAAATAATGCCTACACCAAAATCTGACTTAAAAAATGCCACAAAATTGACTTTCTCCTAGAAGTTTAAAGTTGGTTTGTATTGTACTTTCCATCATATATATCCCATGTGATGGTCCATTGCAAAATTCTACCTAATCCCTGGAAATCCCATTTCTCTACAACCCCAGCAAATCTTGTTCTCCCAGAGCCAGGAGGGAGTGCAATTGATTTTACAGGAATTCAATCCACTCACCTCCTCAACACCTTTAAGTATGTCCATACCTGTGGTTTCTTCCTCCTGTTTTACTTCCTCCTCTACCCAACCCAGGAATGTTTTTTAAATCTATTTACCTTTTATTCTATTGAGAAACCTTCCTAGTATACAAACAGCCTTTACCTGTTCTTGGCCACCTCCTCATTTCTGTCCTCTGCCAAATCATTTCAGGGAAAAGTCTGACCACAGAGATAAGCTGACATGCTCTGGGAAGGATAGCAACTATTTGAAGGTTTCTACCCAGTAGAGTTTAGAGGGAAGGGCTCAACAAAACAGCCTAGGTAGAAGACAAGGGAGAGTTGCCACTGGGGGTTGGTGAACTCCTCCAAGAAGAATGGAGGAGGGCTAAGATGGATGCCCTGTGGGGCATGGACACATACAAGGAGAGTAGAGGGGTGCCCCTCTTTCAAATGAGACCATAACAGAAAGCTCATTGGTAAGAGGAGAACCGGGGGAGCCAAGAGAGGAACGAATTCTAAGGGTGAGAGTCAGCTGTAACCAGTATGATGATGTTCAAAAAATCTAGCAAAATGTGTCTTGATTTCAGAGTGAGAGGGGCAAAAGCTAGCCTTGAAAAAAAGTAGAGTGAATGGGAGAAAAGAGAATGGACATGAGGATTTTCTTTTTCCTTCATTGTTGTTTTTATTTTCTTACTGTCTTGTTTGTCCCTCCATTTCTGGGTCCTAGCTTACCCTCCCAAAGACAAAGAGCGAACAAATGAAAAAGTGGTACTCACTCACTGACACAGGTAAAACTGAACAATACAACTTGTGAGTGGGGACAGGAGAGAAAAACTGAGTATTTCTTTTTGGACACTGTCTTTCACTCTTTACCTGATTTATGTAACATTAATCCCTCTGAACATCACCTTTATACTCACAGTAAATTGTTGAAAAGCAAGAGAGGAGGCCGGATATGGTGGCACATACCTACAACTACTCTTGCTCCAGAGATAGAAAGATCCAGTTCAAGGCCAGCCCCAACCAAGGCCCAAAACCCTATATGGAAAATTAAAAACAAATGGACTGGGTGCATAGCTCAAATTGTAGAGCACTTGCCTACTAAACACAAAACTGAGCGTTTAATCCTCAGTACTACCAGAGAAACAAGAGAAGACAGTTGTCTTCACCTGCTATTTCTTCCTATCTTTAGTTGAGATTTCTCCAGGACCCTAACTTAGTACCACAGTACTGCTCCTTTATTTGTAACAGGAATGCTGCCATCCCAGGTGAGTGGATCAGAGAGTCAGGAGGAAACATAGGAGAGGAGGTGCACAGGAAATCCACCGCTTTCAGAGTTCTGGACCACTGTGAAGCAAGTCTCAGAATTGTATTCCTGGCCTATGCTTCTACCAACTCCCAGGCCCTATCCACTGTCTCTGGAAGCATGCTCCTGAAAACTCACCCCCTTGCACTTGCCAAACAAGTTCTTCTGGCATCTGAAAACTGTGAGGATGCAGGTTGGCTGAGGTCACTAAGCTATAGAGCTGCCAACCTCCACGACCTTGAACCCTGGAAGGCCCAGGTTTTCTGAAGAATTAGCTAGCTATCTGCCACACCATGTCCCACCCATGGCTCCTTTGCCCCTTCGCCAAGTTCCATGGCTAACATGAAAGGTCTCTCGAGATATATCTCAAGCAAGCAGGGGCTGGTGTCTTTTGGCATAATAAACTGGGTGAGCACAAGGTGTGCCGGAAGATTACTCCTTGAAGGATTACAGAAGATTGGACAGGCTGATACAGGTGTAGATGAAAGTTGCTTGCAGCTTCACTTTCTCTTCCTGAAAATAAAACGAGAATCAGTAGGGAGGGACTGGTGTGGACGATATTATAGAGTTTGTCCTTGTCACTCTCAGTGTCTGAGAAAAGACATGGCCAGCGACTTGCAAGGTCATGTTCTTTTCCTTAGCATGCTGGAGCTCTGTACAGTATATTAAAACCATCCAGTGACCTTTTGTTTTCCTACATGAACTCAAACTTTTATTGTTCCCCTACATTTATTGATCCTGCACTATCAAATGGAGAAAATTAATTGCCCTAAAGGTGAGCCATGAACCTTAGACTTAGCTAGGAAATATCTGGTTACAAGATTGATTTTAATTTTACAGTACATATTTGAAATCTGCCATATGTCTTAGCAAGCTTAAGATAATAAAATGTCCATGACAGCAAATCAGATTAATATACTGATTTTACATGGTGTGTGTGTGTGTGTGTGTGACAAGTACAGCTAATATCTACTTGTCCTGTATCCTGTTAGGGAATTTTTAAAAAAAAAACATTACCTCCAGTCTCTCCTTGGTTGCACATTCAATCTTTAAACTTGTTCTTCCTACATATGTTATTTTGTATCCTTCATTCCACATCTTCCCCTCCTCCCACCAATCATACCAATGGTAGCTATTGTTCCATTCCCTTTGTGGATTTGAGCTTCCCTATTTAAACCATTCAGTATAATCCATCAAATAATATTTTTCTTATTGTGTCTGGTGGAAGTGAACTGGAAGGAAGGTAAAGCAGCAGGCAAGATTCTTCCTGACTTCTCTCCCACTCCCTTCCCCAATCACCAAGATAAAGGGACCAGCTGATGTGTAAAGATCACACACTGCTGGTACATACTAAGGACAAGGGCTGACCCCAGGCACCCCTGTTTCAGAGCTCATGCCCATGGCCCCTTCTGCCCTGGAGGGGTTAGAAGCCCTCACCAGGAAGGAAGGGCTTCTCGGGCCTTGAAAAAAATACAAGTAGTTTCCTTCTAAATCCCTGCCTTAGAGACATCAGGCTTGGCTCTGTGTGATGTGTTTCTGTGGTAGCAACCTTTTCCTCTGTGCCAGGTTAGCATTACTTTTCTCAGGGTTGATGGAGTATATAAATAGGATTGTTGGGGATATTTCACAGCTAGTGCATGCCTCCCCAGCTCCACAGGGCAGTAGTAGAGCCTGGTCCAGGTACTGCTTTCTGCTATGAGTGGGAGGGGCTACCTCCTATTGTCATGGCAACAGCTCCTCAGGCCCTCTGTGTGGTTCCAGGAAGGATCTGGAATAGTCCACATAGAGAATGTTTATTCATGCCAAGCAAAGTTGACCTTAATAAATTCTTTAATAAAAAAATACATAAAAATTAACATTTTTTTGTGCCAATCCTGGGCTTGAGCTCAGGGCCTGAGCACTGTCCTTGGACGTTCTCAAGGCTAGAGCTCTACTACTTGAGCCTCAGCACCACTTCTGGCTTTTTTCTATGTTTGTGGTACCGAGGAATCGAACCTGGGTCTTCGTGCATGCTAGGCAAAGCACTCTACCACTAGGCCAAACTCCCGGCCCATTTTCTTTTTTTTGTTTTGGCCAGTCCTGGGCTTGAGCTCAGGGCCTGAGCACTGTCCTTGGACTTTCTCAAGGCTAGAGCTCTACCACTTGAGCCTCAGCACCACTTCCGGCTTTTTTGTATGTATGTGGTACCATGGAATCGAACCCGGGTCTTCGTGCATGCTAGGCAAGCACTTTAACCAATAGGCCAAACTCCCGGCTACCTTAAATTTTTGATACTATTTCTACACAATTGAATTACCACTTGGAAACAATACATAAACACAATTAACTCCTAAACACAGATTGGTTCAACTTTTATCACTTGTTTGTTGATCTTTGGATTTCATACTAGGCCATGTTCTTCAGGACCCAGAGAGCAAACTCAAATTTGAAGAGGTTTATGAAGTGATATTTATTTTTTTTAAGTACAATGTTCACAAAAGGAAGTGAGATATCCTGGAGCTCCTAAATGAAGGTGTGTGGAGGAGATTAACCTAAGATCTGAAGACATGAGTGAGAGACACAAACATACCCAGGGAGGGAGCAGGCCACATGGGAAAGAGACCGTCATCAAAGCTTTGACTGCCATGCCTGGATACCAGTATTCCAGCACAGCCACAGGGAGGAGAAGCTGAGGTCCAATCCCCTTGTGTCTCTTCATCCTCCCCCCACACCCTCTTCCCAAGGCTTCCCCCTAGATACGCTCAGTCAGAAGTTACAGGATGAGGCCAGCTTTCAAAAGGTAAAGCCAGAGACCACACACGGGAGAATAATGCATGTTTAGTATACCACGAGGGAGAATAGTGCTTGTTTAGTACAACACGCAGGAGAATAGTGCTTATTTAGTACTTGTTATGACCCAAATTTATTTCTATTTTTTGGTGATGCTGGCAATCAAATGAATGAAGCAGAGGAGGAGGAGGGGGAGGAGGAAGAGGAAGGGGGGAAGAAGAGGAAGGAAAAGGAAGAAGTTGCTCTAGTAATTATCACCTGCAGAAGTGCTATTCCTATGCCCAGAGCAGCAACGGTGACTTCTTTCTTGAGATCAAGTGTTCCCGGCCATGATGCCCACCATACACATGAGTTTTCTCTGGGGAAAAATAATCCCTTTGCTCTTGGACTCCATCCTCTGCCATGATTTAAGACTAGAAATGGGTAATCTTTTGCTGTTGAATCAGGTTTCTCTTCATTACCTTTGGGCTGACTCCATCTACCTAATGACTATAATCCCTTAGGTCTAGTTCCCAGATCAAAACTCCTTCAGCAAACCAAATTCAACATGTTAGCAAAACATGATCATCTATTAAAAACCACGTGTGGCCATTGTCTGCCACGTTGTCACACATTTGCGCTTTATATGTGATTAAAAATGACTTCGAAATTGCAAAACCTATTTGTGCCTTCAACCTTTTGGAGAGAGGGTCTGGCAATGCAGACAAAACTAGCCCCAAATTCAAGATCCTTCTGCCTTGGGCTTCCCAATACTAAAATTACAGGAGACCTTAGATGTGAGATTATTGGACTTACATTTTTGTTCCTTCCAGCTCCATACATTCTTTGGGAAAGAAATAAGGAAAGTTATAGTTTATATTCAAATGATTAGTTTATTTACCTAGAATTTATCTTGACATTGACTCTGTTAAAGGAGACTTTTAAAAACAATAACCTAGTTATCTTATGATTCTGCCCTACTTGACTGTTACGTGGGATTGTGGAAGATGGCTACGTGTAGTTCAGAAAAGCAGAAAAGAACTTAAAGAGCCCAAAGGAACTCCTCTGGTGTTTTTTTCTTTGTTTTGTTCTTTTGGGGGGGGGGGCTGCAACCCAAGTCTCCATATTCTTGCATGCCTCCTTTGCTCAAGGCTGGCACTTTCTCACTTGAACCACACCCCCACTTATTCCTTACTTGCTTCTCCGCTTTTGCAATTAATCTCTGAGAGAGCCACACCTTGTGTTGCCTTTGAATTCTCCCATGCAGTAATAAAAGCAGGAAAATGGACCAGGCAAATCATTTCTTAGCATGACTATGTAAGCAGTATTGACTTGGGAAATCTATGGTTTGTGAAGGGTTGGATTAAAGAGATTGTTGCAAATCCTCTTTCGTTTTGCCAATGGCTGACTCACAACAAAAGATCACAGTTGAAAGCACTTCACAACCTGGAGACCAAGGCTGAGCCAAAGTCAAGGAGGCTGCCATGGCTGGTTTCAGCATGCAAAGGTTGTGACAGGAAAGAATTAATGGAAGAGTCATCCAGGACAACGGACAACCTGTATGTGTGTGTGTATGTATACATGTACATACACACAAATATACATATGCACATATAGATGTGCACATATATGTACATACACATACACAAACACATATGTGTGTATTTACTGTTTCCTGGCAATGCTGCCCTCACTCTGGATAATGAAGCAATCTCCAACTACTTTCAGCACATGTGGTTATTTTCAGCTTTTGAGATACAAGGGTGGTTTGTTACAGCAACCCATCCTGTAGCCCATCCTGACTGATTTTCATTTCTTGTAGGCAACTTCAGAATACAGTTTGCACCACTTAATACAGGTTTATGGGGAGTTTATGGTGCATTCACCACCACAACGCTGGGTGCTGTTTCCATCTTGATACATGATTGAGAATTGGCAGCAGCCTTCGCAATGTACAGAACAGGAGGCATAGGAGAAAAATCTATATCTTGCTTCAAGCCCTGGAGTCCTGTGTCAGTCTCAAAAACAGCTAAGCACGTGACACACTCCAGATGAGGTTTTTAAAGGGACTGTATTTTAAGATGTGGGCAAGACTAAAGGGAGGGATGCTGAGACATTCAGTAAGCATCAAAGAAAGGTCAATCCCACCCCTCTCTGAAGGAAGAAGGGTTAGGAGTTCTTCTAGCCCAGGAAGAATTGAAATCATGACAGAAGAGTCGCACCATACAGGTTGTAGCTATATAGCTATTGAACTACTGTAGTAGTTCAGGCATTGCCAAAACCAGAGCAAGAGAAGAAAGGATCATGAGGACTCAGTGCTATGACTTCTCTCTTCCTGCTCAATGATTTTCTGTCATTCGCTCTTACTGACCAGATCTACTTAGAAAGCATAGCTAGAAAGAGCCTGAAAGTAGGGGTGGGAGAGGAAGAGGCCTTTTATGCAACTGGCAGAGATTGGCCTCCTGGTCACAGAGCAGGGTGGAGAGGGATGTGTGGAGAAATGGAAGGGGCAAAACACAGGATATACTGAGGTATAAAGAAAAAGAATGAAACAGTTGATTTTTTTTTTTGGTTGGTCAGTCATGGGGCTTGAACTCTGGGTCTGGGCACTGTCCCTGAGCTCTTCAGCTCAAGGCTAGTGCTCTGCCACTTTGAGCCACAGCACCACTTCCAGTTTTCTGGTGGTTAATTGGGAGCTAAGATTCTCATGGATTTTCATACTCAGGCTGGCTTTGAACCATAATCCTCAGATATCAACCTCTTGAGTAACTAGGATTACAGGTATGAGCCTGGCACATTCTTATAAGAATGTTTCAGCTATATTTGTTTTTCTTGCCTCAATTTGTGGGAGAATTGAGACAGTGTCCTATGGCAACCAATTCTATATAGATCTTTCCAGAGCTTTTTCTGGTCCATTTTGAGGATGTCACACTATCATTACCTCTAGTATCTGGCCACTGGCCAGCTGGGAGATACTTCTCTCATTATCCTACCACCTGTCGCCTGTCTCTGAGGGTTGCCTTTCTATCATCCCACAAAAGGCATGCACAGCCAAAAACTGATCTGATCTATCTCTGTGGTATCTAGCTACAATGGCAAGTATGAGAGAGGAAGAGCCAGATAATGGTGGCTCAGGCCTGTAAAACTAGCTATGCAGGAGGCTGAGATCTGAATTTGCAATTCAGAGCAATTCCAAGCAAGAAAGACGCTGAGATTCTTATCTCTGATTAGCCAGCAAAAAGCTGGTGTTAAGAGCACCAGCCTTCAGTAAAAAAGCCATGTGAAAGCCTGAGGCCCCACTACTTAGATGTGTGTGTGTGTATGTGTGTGTGTTTGTATGTGTGTATACATACGTAATTGCATATATATGTGTGAGTGTGTATGTATACATACGTAATTGCATATATATGTGTGTAAGTAAAAATGATTTCAGATTAAAGCCAGCATTGTAGCATTGTCTGACTGCTCCCATGACATAGCATGCTTAAAGATGGAGGAAAGAACCACATGAGCCAAAGAAGGCAGTATAGAAACGGGTCAGAAGCACACTTTCTCCTTGGCCTTGAAAGAGCTCATTTCAGAAATTTGTCCTATAGAACAGTAAGAGAATTAAATTTTGTTTTCAATATTTAGGATAACTTAAACTATCAGCTATTTTAAACTAATAGAGATGATTAACCATATATAAACATGCTTAGACACATATAGAAATTCAAAGGCTTCTTATGTGAGATGGCTTTTTCACAGAGGTTGAAATCTCTCCTGAAGCATCTTGAGGCCTTATTAATATATTTTTACCCAATCTCACCTAGTTCCCCTGACAAATCCAAGCACATATAAATTAAAGGTCATTAGTGGCATTGTAAATCATGAATTTTGTCAGATATATCCCATTGGTTTCAAACATAGACGTACCTTCATCTTCCACAAGGTACTGCCTGAACTTGAAGCAAAACCATGAGAAAGTCAATCTGACCCAATGGCTAAAATCATCCCAGCCTTTGAGTCTCATTACATTTGTGAAACTTCTATTCAGTTATTTCTTCTCCCCCATGACTATTTTGTCAATTATTCAAGGCCAGGAGCCATATTCTCATTTCCAAATAACAAAACCCAGTCTGTTCTGGTCATTGTTTGATTCTTCTAATTCTAGTGTCATTTTAGATATAATGGACAGGAAAGCTTGAGCATAGTTATTCTTACTATATAAGTCATTATTATGTATGTATTAACATTCAAAATCTTACAGGACTTAAGCCCATTTTTAAAGAGGCACCCCTTGAGCGCCCTCTAAAACATGTACTGAGACTCAACTGTACAGTTGTAGGAATCAAGATTATTCTGAATTAAAAACGCAATTTTGATGTCAGCCATGTAGTAGTGGAGAAATTACCTAGTTTCTCAAAGCTTATTTCCTAAGCTGTACAATGAAAGTTACATTCATGCCAGGACTGTGGTATTAAGTGATGCTTGGCGCGCAGGAAGCATTCCTCTTCCCTTGGCTTCTTCCCACATATCCCCTTTGTTAGGAAGGCAGAAGCCAAGACTTGATGCACTTTTTGGAGCACAGTTGGCTGTAGGAGAGTGAGCTCCTTCTTTCTCCGGAGTCTGAACTGGGGGATCATACGAATCATGCAAATAAAAGATCTTGTTTTTATAGAAAATGTCCATATTCGTATACTTTCACTGATTTGGATTTTTTTTTAAATATATTAAAATACCTTGGCAGTCCCTTAAATCAGACACTCATTCTCTTAATCCTGCCTTACCTAACAGTACTTGGCATCAACACATCCTGCTTAAGCCTAGTCCTGTAGTTAAAGTCTGACTCTCCCTAGTTGAGCTTTGTACATTTGAACCTGGGGGGGGGGAGGGGAGAAAAAAAACCAGGAAGAGGAGAGAAGGGACTACAACTCCCAGAGAGCCATGCGGCGCGGGCCCTTCGCTGATTGGCTGCGCGGGACCCGCCCCACCCAGATGACTCGGCTGAGTACCGGACTCCTGGGCCCACGCTGCTGCTGCCGGCACACTGGCTTCATGGCGGCGCGGCCCGCGTTCCGGATGCTGCGGTGGCTCCTGAGGTCCGGCACCCGGGGCTGCACCTCGGGGGCTCCGGTGACGCAGCTCCACCCCGGGGGAGGCCCTCCACCCGCCCGGGAGGTGAGCCCGCCCCGCCCGCCTCCCTCGCACTGGGGAAGGGGTAGGGGCTTGCTAGCTACTCCTCCTCCAGAAAGTCCCCGGCCCCGGCAGCCGCGCCTGGGGAGCGGGCAGTGACGGCCTCCGGTGGCTGCTGGGGCTTCTCGGGCTCGCCTCAGCCCCCTTCTCAGTGACAGCCTAGCCGGGCCTGGGGACTCCCCGGGGGGTGGGACTTTGGACCCACCGGCTCTTAAGGACTCATTTTCTCCTTCCTCATCCCCAGAGGTGGAGGGCGGGGGAAGGAGGGGTCTGTGTGGGATCCGGTGTTGTCCCTGGTCCCACCTGCTTGGAAGTGTGACACTGACTAAAACAATGCCAGCTCTGTGCCACCTGTCACCCTCAGGGCTCTGTGTGTCCTAACTTCTTCTGGCCTGTAGCCTCTGGGGGAAGGGTCAGCTTCATTCTGGACTTAACTTGGAGCAGCATCTGCCCTTCAGGCTCAGAGGTTTCCACTTTTCAAGAGCTGGGGTGGGATCAACCTGGGTTCTTGACAGCACCTCCACAGGAGGCCTTGGGGCCTATCAAGGGTTAAGTTGGTTGTTTTGCTGGTGGGATTAGAGACGATGTATTTCCTTGGACAAGCCTCTGCTTTCATTTGGTGAAATCTCTTGGCCAGATGCATGTAGTTCTTTTCCTAGTGTCCGGGATTACATTTCATGTCCTGGGATTTTTGGCATGACAATGTCATCGACTCCTCCATCTCGTGCTCCCTGAGTGTCAGGCTCCTTCTCAGACTGCTTGTTTTCCCTTGATCTCAGTCAGCTCCTTTGGGATCCACAGATAAGCAACCAGAGTTACTGGAAAAGTGGAGAATTTTTCAGTATCTTTGAAAAGTTAGACTGGATGGAGTAAAAGATGAGAAATTAAGCATAGCCCAGGGCCAAGAGACCTCTAAAGAAAGCAAGGAAAGGGAAGTTTCGTAATCCCTTTCTTCCCTAATCTGTGATTTTCCTGAGAGGGCCTGGCCTAGATTACTTACTATGTGGTCTTCTGTAGTCCTCAAAATGAACCCAGGGAGGTGAGTATATTTCCAGGTGAGCTCAGCAAAGTTAACTTCTTTCAATTTATTTATAGGACAGTGAAGCAGAAACCCACATTGTCCTCTGTGCCAGTGTTGGGACTTGAACTCACAACCTTATGCTCTTGCTTAGCTTTTTGTCTCAAAATTGGTACTCTCCCACTTGAGCCACACCTCCACTTCTGGCTCTTTGTTAGTGAAATGAACATAAGAGCCTCTGATTTGTGTGCAGAAGCCAGCTTCGAATCCTCAGCTATTAGCCTTCTGAGCAGCTAGGATTATAAGTGTGAGGCCCTAGCACTCAGCAAGGAACTCAGTTAGACCATGTCCCTATGAGAAGAGAGGCTGCATCTGCCCTCTTCCTACTCATGGCATGAGCAATGTGATGGAGCCGCGAAAACATGGGCACCAAAGCAGAGCACAAGGGAGGGTTAGAAGGATTAGGATCCTGTCTGGCACCTTGTATAAGTGAGTTTCAGCAAACCCTTGCCCCTTGCAGAGCCTCTGTTTTCCAGGATGAGAGTGATAGAGATTACTCAGCAAAGCCTGGCTCATGGAGGTGCTGTGTCCTTGAAAACTGTAATTATTGCTGCTCTCTATGTGGCCCTTGGCACCTGCTGTTGTCTCCTATCTGTTACCGTCCACCCGCACACCCAGGATAAGGACACTGGGGACAGGCTTCTGTGAAGAGAGAGCAGAGAAACGACGCTGGCCATCTCCATCAGGTCTCTTTGTGGATTGGGAGTTCCTGAGTGTCTGGGCTTCTCTGCCTTTCTAGGTATGTCTTGGCAGTGCCTCACATAGAGCTAGAAAGGCATTGGAGTCAGCAAGATATTTACGGCTGCTTGAAATGCATCTATGAGGAGTCCTGTGGAACAGAGGCCTAAGGTCTGACCTTCTAGTTTTATCTGGTTGCTATTCCCCCTTCCTGTTTGTAAATCCAGAGGGTTGGGTCCATGCATCTTACACAGGAGAGGGCCGTGGAATGGATCTGTCCAAAAGAGAATTTCAGTGGTGAGATGAGCTATCTATCTTCAGCCCATCCAGAGAGCTTGCCAGTTGGCAGAAGCAAGATGGGAGCCTCTAGGACCCATCTTCTCTTCCTGTAGGGTCCCCCTCTCGACTCTTACCCTGACTCTTCCCAAAATAGATTACCAGCACCCAGGAAAAAGGCCATTCATTGGTGGTATGTTGTATCAGAGTGTGAGAGAGAAGAGATGCCTGATAACTGGCTATGTGTGTGGACAGTGAAAAAGGGACCTTGACTTATTCTAAGGTCAGGTTAAGCTACTTCCATAGAGACAAAGGAATTGTGGAGGTGTGTCAGCCAGTGGATGATCCTGATTGAGCTGTCCCAGAGAATCTTCCCTACTGGGGGAGGAGGGACCTAGTCCAGGTGTACCCCTTCATCTGGAATGGCATGCAGGCTTGGGGACATCCTGAAGCCATGGGTCCCACTGCCTGTGGCAAGAACAAGAAGGTAACTAGGAAAGACAGACACCCATTTCACTGTGCTAGAAGGCACAAAGGATCAAATGGTGTCAGTCCTGCATCATCTTATTTAATTGATCTGGAGGCAACTCAGTATAGCTTATCCCAGTAGCTGGTACATTGGGACCCATGGCTTCCCTCCCTAATAACCTTACTTCTCTGTCTAGACTTTTGAAGTGTTTGGAGGCTAGCCTTTACCATTCCAATTGGATGACCTGGAGGACAGTCTTTTCAGAGCAAACTTCCTTTTTTACCACCCTCTTAAACCCTACTGAAATTAGGTAGACATGAGATGACCAATAACAAACTGCCAGGGTCTGGTCAGGAATGAGTGTCATTGGTCCTGGGGAACTCAGTCCCCCACCCCAATTTCCTGCTTGGAGTGTATGGTATGGGGGCCTATCTGAAACTCCCAGCCTCAGACCCTCTGCCATCAGTAGAGATGGAAGACAGGGCTGGGAAATGGAACACAAAGTGGGAAAAATCCATCACAGTATCCACTACAGTGTCCTTGGTGGGTTATTGCTTCAATGAATGAATATATCTAAGTAGGAGTTACGGTAAGAAAGTGAAACAGATAGTGACAGATGTTCCTGATACACTGTCTAAACATTCCTCATGGAGACTCAAACTCTGTGACAATCTAGGCCGCTTGCGGGACAGCTAGTGCCAGATGTGTAATTGAGGTGCATCTACTCCAAACCCTATACTCAGAGCCAGTGCTACCAACCCCCACCTAAAATGGTACCCAATATTGGCATCACCCTGGTGTTTTTATTTTGCCAGTCCTAGGCTTGAACTCAGGGCCTGAGAACTATCCTTTGGGCTTCTCAAGGCCTGTACTCTACCACTTAAGCCATAGCACCAATTCCAGTTTTTTCTGTAAATGTGGTACCAAGGATAGAACCCAGGGTGTCATGCATTCTAGGCAAGTACTCTACCACTAGGCCATGTTCCCAGCCCACTCTAGTGTTCTTAACCCTGCCTGTACAGTCAGAAGGTGAAACACAACTCCATCGAAATCTTCGGGACAGGGCTTTGCCATCCCACCTTTCTAGAAGTTCTTCAGTGACATAATATACTGTCAATCTTGAGAATCTTGTATCAGACTAAACCACATTGGCCATTGAGAAATGGAACAATTCAGAATAACTGCATTTTACTTAACACTGACTTTCTGATTCTATTGGAAGTGGGCTCGTGTGTTAGAATGGAGGCTGACCTAATCATTCCTTGAATACTTGGTTCCCACCTGTTGTGCTGGACATGGGGATACCAAGTCAGGCAGGGCAACTTCCTAGAGGAAACTTCTGGCCTAGGCTGGAGCTCTTGGATGATGCATGGTTTGCGAGTTTGTAATATTAACCTCAGGCAGCTGTCCACTCCCACAGTTCCCTGAGTCCTGCTGTATGGGTTTCCTGAATAGGGATTGTTTTTCCTTCAGGAGATTGAAAGAAGGTGTTCAAATGCAGGAAGGAGGAGAAGGAAAGTAGGATGTGCAATGTTGGAAAAGAGGCAAGAGAATGAGGCTTCATGTCCAGGTGCACGTGTGTGTGTGTGTGTGTGTGTGTGTGTGTGTAGAGCAAGGGTTGATTGCAACACGTCTGGTTTGCTTTTACAGTATTGCTGTGTCATGCTTCGCAGCCCTCTGATCCTCCCCTTCTTCCTGAAATGACTTGGGCTCCTCCTTCATCTGGCCACCCTTCCCTAGGGTATCTGAAGGCGAGGAGCTGTAGCCTGGCACGATGAACAAGTCAGTACTAGTAGGCTGTGAAGAAGAAAGAGGGCACAGCTCTGTCCTAAACCTGTCTCCTCTGGAGCCTGCAACTGAGATCCTATTCTCTGACGTCCCGCACAGTGGCTGCCTAATCCTTCCTTCTGACCCTGAGGGAAGCAGGAAAGAGACTGAATTTCCAAGGCCCTTCCCTCTATCCTGCTGTCCTTCCCTTAGCTGAGTGCCCAGCAGCTAGGTCCTTCTCCAGCCAGTCTCCTTATCAGTACAAGGAAACGTGAGAGGAGCTGGGCATTGTGGGTAAAGGTAGAGGATCTGTACACGTTAAGCAGTGCATTGTGGGTCTCCTTGTGCACACGCCTCTGGAGAGCAGGCACCCATCCCTCTTCCTCACCCTGTCCTTGCAGGAGCTGCCTACAAGGCTGCAATACCTGAGGGAACATGCAGCCCCCTTCTCTGCCTTCCTCACAGACAGCTTTGGCCGCCGGCACAGCTACCTGAGGATCTCACTCACCGAGAAATGCAACCTCCGATGTGAGTCACCTTCTTGGGTCCTCTCAGGACTGTTGTCTCTCTGCTCCAGTGGCTTCTGGAATTTTCCCATGCCCAGAAATCCTTTTCAGTCTGTCTCTTCTCTGATTTTTCACATCTCCATCCACCGCCTCTTGCTTTCCAGACAGAGGGTTTGGGGTGCTGATTCATATAGGATTATGGGAGCTAGGGCCTAAATAGTATTAAAGAACCAGATTGTGATTGGATTGATGATTAAGTTGGAATCCTGGTCCCCTCATTTTTCAGGACTCCTTCCTCCTGCTCCCTTTGATTCCCCAAGTCCAGGATTATGGCTACCAATCATGGGATGGGGTTATCGGCATGAGACATAAAGGCGCTGCCTTGAGACCCCCCCCCCAGCCCTGTGGTAAATCAGGCTGAGCCAGGCCAATACATTCTTTACGTTAAGCTGTGCAATGGATCCACTGATGGAGGGACTTCCAATTCTCTTTCCTTTTCCCATTATTTTTCTTTCCCTTCTCCCTTTCCTTTCCTCTCTCCTTCCTATTCCACTTCATATTAAGAAATCTATTTACCCAGTGAGTTTTGAATAAATACATACCTTGTATAAACACACCTTGTAGAGTCATGCATTCTGATTCCTCTTCCTACTGTTGATCTCAAGACATGAATGTGACCTTGTGTAGACCCTTGATAGAGCCGGGCTGCAGGAAGTGGTGGCAGGGAATGGGATCTCCCTTCCTCAGGTCCACAGCGCCTCTGTTCCATTCTTCTCCCTCACCCTGACCAAGCAGCACCTCAGGCTTCCAACCCATAGAGTGAGTTCCAACCCAGAGAGATGGAATGAGGAGATGGTCACGGCCAACAGAAGTGGCACCAGAATGCTGGCCTTTCTAGGGTGGCCCCTGAGGCTAAAGGCTCCAGTATCGGGGGCATCTTCCTGCCCTGTGCCAGGCTCTGATCTCATGTGGTTCATCATCCTTAACCACACCCTCAGCTCCACCACGACATGGAAGGATGCCAGGGCCAGCAAGGGAAGGGAAGGGTGCTAATCCCTCAGAGATGAAAGTCAAGCTGGGGGTTTGTATCCCTCAGGCGTGGAAAGCCTGTCATCATCTGGCTGAATTTCAGGAGGACATACAGCTTGATGGGAACCTGGGAAATGGTGGGCTCTTGAGCCTGCCTGCCCTCCCTATATTCTACCTCTCCGTTCCTTTCTTTCGCTCAGGCCAGTATTGCATGCCTGAGGAAGGTGTCCCTTTGACTCCAAGGGCTGACCTACTGACCACAGAAGAAATCCTGACCCTCTCCCGGCTCTTTGTCAGAGAAGGTGTGGACAAGATCCGGCTCACAGGTGGCGAGCCGCTCATCCGGCCAGATGTGGTGGACATTGTGGGTGAGTTAGGCACACGTCTCTCCCCCTCCTCCCAGCTCCTGCCTCATCTAGCTGGACCCAAATTAAATGCTAAGATTGGCCACTGCCATTTATTTGAACAGGATGCCCGCCCAGTTCTAGAGTGCCCGCAGAGGCAGATGCAACGTACTAGTATTTTCATTATGATAAGAAATGATGAAACAAGTTTAACTTGCCCAAGCTCACAAAGCTACTCAGTGCCATGTCCCCAGGACTTTCTGTCATATTGACCAACTGATTGGAAATCCCATGTGACTGGAATCCCGCTGACCTCTGACACCTCTGCCATTTGACCCCATGTCCTAATTCTCCATTCTCCCAAAGAAAATTTCATACTTGTTCTTCTTTTGAAAGAAGCTCAAGGCTCATTGCTTGGCTTCATTTAACACCCAGCCACACAGTCACTCAGGGATTGGCAAGCTACAGCATACAAGACAAATCTGGCCTACAAACTTGCTTCCATATGACTCACAAGCTAAGAAGGGTTTAGATGTTTCTAAATTTTGTAGTTGGGAACAAAATCCAAAAGGGCAATATGATTTCAAATGGGTATTGTGTGGAAGAAAATAAATTCAGTATCCATCAATGGTTTTATTGGAACACAGCAAAGCACATTCATTTGCATAAGTCTCAGGTCACTCGTGCAGAATTATAGTTTGTAACAAAGACCATATTGCAAAGTGGGGCAAGCTATGCTCTTAACCCAGATTTTCTTCCTGACATTTATCTCTTTCTGTGGTTGCTACTTGACTGTATATTCATATTTTATTTACTTTTGCTGGTACTTTGGCTTGAACTCAGGGCCTGTTGTTCTTGCTTAGCTTTTTCACTCATGGCTTGGTCCTCTACCACTTGAGCCACATCTCTACCTTTGACTTTTTGTTGATCAGTTGGAGATAAGAGTCTCACAGACTTTCCTGCCTGGACTGACTTTGAGCCTCAGATCTCAGCCTCCTGAGTAGCTAGGATTACAGGTGCAAGCCTCCAGTGCCTGGAGTTACGGTTTTTATTTCCTACTAGCATGAAAGCTCTGTTGCTGTTTGCAGCATCCAAACTTGATCTAGTGATGCCTGTTGAGTAAATGAAGGGATATAAGTACAGTGAACACAGTGACACACTTTCCTGTTTGAATAGCACCATACCTGACCAAAGGAGAAAATAAGCATGACCAAGCACGTGGCTAGTGTTCTTCAGTGGTAGCTCTGGAACGTTCCACTTCTAAGGCTGCTTCTAAGCCCAGCAACAGGCAGCGAGACCTTTGCTCCTGGCTTTATAGATGATGAAATCAAAGGAAAATAAAGCTCTTACGTTTTTTTAATTGCTGGCCCCCTCCCAGCTGCCATTGCTGGGATTTCCCAACCCCAGCTTGCTGCTTTGGTGAACATTATCTGGGTGCTTGCTTACATGTCTAGTACTGTGCCAGGGACACACAAGACAGGGCAGTGGTGGAAGTCCAGCTGTTAGATCCCCCTCCAAGTACATTGGACAGCCAAAGGCAGAGTGAGAAGCCATATGGTATGGGAACCCAGGCCTCCCTCAAGGTCCCTCCAAACCATTTCCAGCTCTCCCCTAAACCTGGGATCCCGCTAGCACTTCTGTGCTGGCCTAGTTGTTCCAGGGAAACCAACTCTGTTTCTACAGTTCAACAGCTCCTGAGAGTTGAAAGGTAGACTGGGTTCCAGGAAAAGTCTTACCCTACAGAGTCTGCTTGCCAGGCCCAACCCCCCTCATTCAGGCTACTTGCTCCACCCTAGCCAGGGTGTGGGTTCCACCCTTATCCCTGGGCTGCTTGCCAGGGCCTCGTGGGAGAGCTGAGGGAGGGAGGGAGGATCACTGACAGGCCAGGATGACTAAATACAGACTCAGGTTCTCCAAGCTATCTGTACAAGGCACTGACTGATTTGCACAGAACAGTTAGTAGCCCTATCTGTAGGCTGCCGCTAGGGAGCCCCTACAGGTTCCTCACCAGACCTGGGCCTTGGCTTTCTTGCCTGTGGACCAGCTGCTACTGTGATGTTTTGTGGTCATTGCACCAGGCTGGTATCTTGGGATAGCCACGTTGTTGGAAATAGCTTAGGATTTGGGGGTGTCAGGTATGAATACAAGATACCAACTCCAAGGCAAAGTTTACTTCTGCAGAAAAACCTGGCAAGCAAGCACACAGAGCAGGCAGGCTACTCCCTTTTTATCCCTAACATAGCCAGCTGGCCCTGCCCCTGTGCTTTCATTGGTTGAACTAGGGTTCATAATCTGTGAATGGATTAATGAATAGTATGTAATTACAATTCAAGGAGTTTTTATAACAATATGTCTTAAAGCGCTTAGGAAAATGAGGTAGGTAACTAAAAGGTAATTAACAAGGGCAGAGCCACCTGGCCTAAGCAGGAACCCTTGAGAGATTTTTCTTAAGAGTAACAGAAAAGAAGCAAAGCACTATGCTAGAAAAAGACTTTTCTCACAATGAGATGAACACCATGTGTACACTGGTAGGAATGAGGTTGGAGGGAGGAGAAAGAAGGCCAAGTTGGATGGGCACAAACGCTGTCTCATGCTCTAGATCTCCCACTCAAAGCAGAGGTCAAGGACTGCAGGTCACGGGCTTCTCTGAGCCTCATTCTGCTGGGTCTTTGCCCAAGCTTAGCCTTGCTGGTGCTGGAGAATTACACATGGGAAAGATCTACACCCAGGGCTCACTGGCTCCCCCTGTCTGCACTTGCTTGTAATGCCCTCAGCGCAATCCCCAGCCTCTGTGGTGCTTCTGCAGTCTGCCTGGTATGTGGGTAGTCCTCTGTCCCTTCCTCACAGCTAAGGTGAGGGTTATGTATTCATTTTAGCTTTTTGACTTGCTAAGGATGGAGTCTGGGAGACTCGTGCATCCTAGGAAAACATTGTGTTGCTGAGCTACATCCCTACCCCACAGTGGGGCTTAAGGTAAAACAGTCCACTAGATCATAAGTCCTTACAGATCATGAGTCACAGTAGCCACTGGCTCCAGGGAACTCTCAACACCTTAACCTATGGCTAAAGTGATGGGTGTGGTATTCAGTCTTCCTTGTTAAGCTGATTGGCTTGGGAAGTGACAAGGGGATTAGTAAAGCAAACTTCTGTATCCGAGAAGCTTTCCAGAGGGGATTAGCTAAGGGAGAACCCTCTTATACATGTAGACTGTAGAAGGAAGCCAGGGGACATAGGCATTCTTTCTCAGTGCTTCCTGGCCACTGATCTCCAAGGTGGCCTGCAGCCTCTGAGCAGGTGAGCCCAAACACAAGTGTCAGGCACTTTTGCCCCAGCCATGAGAAGTGTGGCTAGCCATTGACCTGGGAAAGAAGGAGAAGGGTTCTAAATGTCAGAGGAGTTTGCAGTGCTGTGTTCCAATACTGACTTTGAAAAAGACCTGGCTGGGTCAGATGGGTAGACCGAGCCTCAGTCACTTAGAGCTGCAGCTTTTACTTCCAGCCTCTCCTTCCACCTTCCCTTCCTCTCTTTCCTCACTCCTTTCCCTTCATTTCTTCCTTGTTCTTCTCTCTTTTCTCCCTTCTTCAAACCTCACAGCTTAACACCAACACACTGAGAAGCCATTGACATGTATTTTCTTGTGATTTGGCAAATAGAATCCACAACCTTCTATGAAATCATACACTTTGGTTCTGGAAAGCCTACTGCCCCACCAATGTTTCTGGAAGACTTAAGAATACAGGGACAACTTTTGCCAGCCTCTGGTGCCTTCCTGGTTGTATCTGGCCCCCTCCTTCCCCACTGCCATCTGAAATGAACACTCCTCACTTTTGTGTTTATCATACTCTTGTCTCTTGGTACTTTTTTTTTCTTAAAAATTTTTTTTTAAGTATCATGCTGCATAATTCCTCATGGCTGTCTTTTTTGGTTCCAGTGAAACTCATACCTGATAGCCAAAGAGTAGATCTTTCCATTTGTTTGTGAGCTGCTGTTCCCTTCAAATGAGCACTCCTGTTGGTTTCCGAATTTGGCTGTTATAACTAGTGGTGCTTTGAACATTTACCTATTTGTGCATGCTTCCTGGTGCACAGTTTCTATAGGGACATAATTACTATGTGAAAGGTGAACTTTGGAAAATGACTGGGCATTATTCTATGTAAAGTGGCTGGCACCTGCACCCTCTCACCAATATCCTATAACAAGTGCCTCCTCCACTCCCATGTCAGTGTTCTTGATTGTTGCCAACAGAACAAGTATAAAATTGGATTCCGTTACAGACTGGTCTATATCACCGTGATTAATAATGCAGCCGCTCATCTCTACACATGTGAGCTAGCCATATCTATTCCTTTTCTCTGTAGAATAACTGATCATCTATTGCATATTTTCATATACCTCTTTGACTTTTCACATCCATAAAGGTTATTTATATATGTTGCAAATATCTTCTCTCAGTCTGACAAAACATCACTACATTTTATAAGAAGGTTCTTGTCAACAGCAGTTCTTAAATGGGTCGGCAATTTCTTGTATGGTTGTGCTTTTTGTATTTTATGAAGGCAACACATAGCCCAAGGACAAATCAATTACTTAGGTTTCCCACGAATATATTAAATGTCCTTTAGTTTTACATTTTAAGTCCTCGGTTCATCTGTGGATTGTTTTTTAGGAATCTAATATTTCTCCATATAGATGGCTGATTTTGTTTTCTAGTTCCTTGTATTTTAGCAGCCTCTGCTTCCTCCATAAACCTGCCATGTAGGTATTGATCTGTTTCAGTTTGTGCTGTGCTCTATTGGTCAGTTTTTTCTGTCTTTGTGCCAACTTCGTGTTATCTTAATCGCTGTAGCTTTATAATAAGACCATTACCTGCTGGAGCAAGTCCTTTATTTTCCTTTCCTTTCCTTTATTCAACAGTGGTTTAGCTATACTAAGCCTTGTCCCTGTAAATTTAGGAGTGTGAGCTTCTCAACCTCCATGGACAATCCTATTGGGATTTTAATAGCATTGAACTGGAAAATTGACATTGCTTTTGCCCAAAGCTCCTACCTTCCTGAGTCATCTTCTTTGCCCTGCTGTTTGCTCAGGCCTCCTATTCTGTTGCTGACCTCTTTGACTTTAATTCACTCTACAACTAAAACTTGGACAGGTTGTACCTCCTCTCTAGTATCATTATTGGCCCCTAAATTAATTCCGTCTTGTTTCATTTTGTCTGGTCATGCTAGGGATTGAACCCAGGACCTTGCAAGTGCTAGGCAAGTGCTATACTACTAAGTCACAGCCAAAGCCATGTGTCATTTGGTTTTTTGTTTTTTTAAGAAATCATATATTCTGATTTTTTTTGGTAGGTCCTGAGACTTGATCTCTGGGCCTGGGTGCTATCCCTGAGCTCTTCATCTCAAGGCTATCCCCTACCCCTTGAGTCACAGTGCTACTTTCAGTTTTCTGGTTGTTAGAGATAAGAATCTCATAGACTTCGGTACCTGGGCTGGCTTTGAACCGCGGTCTTCAGATCTCAACCTCCTGAGTAGCTAGGATTACAGGCATGAACCACCACTCCTGGCTTTTTTTTTTCTGGTATGTTCTTTTATCCTGCCAGGCTACCACTCTCCTGGCAGTGCTCCAGCATATCTTAGAGTCCTCTTAAGTTTTCTATGCCAGTAACAGTATCTTCTGTAACTCAATATTTGGGTTTCTTTCTTATTGGTAGGTACATTTTTCTTTTTCTAATTTTTCCCCTGATTTTCTTGTCCTGTTGCCATGTCCATCAGTCCAGCATTAGAGAGCAGTAGCCATGGGGACATGCTCATTTTATTTCCCATCTGGAGTGCTGCTTCCTGTGTTTTTCTCAAAAATAACCTCTGTCAGTCTGATGAAGTTACTTTGCTAGTTTACTAAGGTCTAAACTCTTTAATCACATGCTTTTTCTGCATGTAACAGGATGATCTAGAGGTTTCTTCTCATTCTGGGTGACATTTTTAGATTATCTGAAGTAACACCTGGAATAAGTCTAGTCAGTTGATGGTATTGTGTTTCTGCACCTGTTAGGTTCCCTTGCCTAGTATTTTGCATAAGTTGTTGTTTTTGTTGTTGTTATGGTTTTAATCTGTATTAATTACATGGG
Source organism: Megascapheus bottae (assembly GCF_031878675.1). Classification (NCBI taxonomy): domain Eukaryota; kingdom Metazoa; phylum Chordata; class Mammalia; order Rodentia; family Geomyidae; genus Megascapheus; species Megascapheus bottae. The sequence continues at coordinate 9,175,459 of NC_143530.1, forward strand.
CCTGCCAACCTGATTTGGGTACTATGTCTCAAAGAATGAGGTAGTGTTCATTCTTATTTTATCTGGGAGACTTTTTTAAGTTCTATTATCTTGAAACTCTAGAAATTGGTGGGGATCGCATCTATCAAAGTTTTCCAAATCTCAATCAATAAAACTCAAGGTGCTTGGGATTTTTCTAGGCAATAGTTTTCTTGCTGCTTCAGTTTCTCTAGGACATATCATTTGATCCAAGTTGTATGTTTCCTTTGGAGTCAATTTTGATACATCTTTTTAAAGAGAAATGTGTCATGTATTTCCGACTTCAGATTTGCTAGCATAAAATATTGGTCATATTTTTAAATATGTATTTACTAGTAATTTTGCTTTTTAAAAAATTCTTTTTGATTGATTTATGCCTCATCTGTCTGCCTCTGTCTCCCTGTCTTTCTCTTTTTTTTCTCTCTCCCTCTCTCTTCTTCTTTTTCTTCCTCCATTCCCTGGGGGTAGAACCTAGAGCCTTACATATATGGGCAGTTTCTATACCACTGAGATACATACACCCTCAAGCCTTCCTATTTTTCCTTGATAGTATTAACTTCTGACAAAATTAAGTCTTCAACATACCAATCTTTGGAATTGCATATTTTTCTATTATCTATATTCTATTTCATTAGTTCTTTACCTGCCTGAATCTATTACTTTAGTTATATTTCATTTTAAATTTTTTTATACATTTTGATTTATGAGATGTGTACAAGTGGCATTTTGAATGTCAGGCATATGAATATTTTTAACTTCTATTTTATCACTCACAGTGCCTTGCTTTCCTATCTGCTCATATTCTCTGCCAGTCACCAGCTCCCCAGGCCCAGACCCTTTCTCACACCAGTTAAAAACAGTGAGCTGCCTTCCTATAAGGTTTTTTCCTCCATGGTTTTCTTTTCCTTTCTGAATGTCCCTACATTAGCCAGGCACTGGTGGCTCATGCTTGTAATCCTAGATACTCAGGACACTAAGATCTGAAAATCTCAGTTTAAAGCTAGCTTGGACAGAATCCTAATCCAGTAAGACACTTCTCTGCAATATGTTGGGGGCCAAGTAACGCCATGTCTAATAACTTTCTGCTGAGACAAGGCAAGGTGCAAGAGGCAGGGCGCAAGACTTGATTACAGTTGGTACAATTGTGTTGTTTATCACTCTCTGCTGGGACCTAGAGTGAGGGTATATTAGCTGGATGGACTGCTTCAGGAGGGGGTTTTTTTGGAGAGAGAGATTTTCCTGCCTTGATGAAGCTGCGTGGCGTCTCTGGTTCATGCTCTGGGGAAGGAAGGCTGAGTTCGGGAGGACAGTGGGTCTCTCCTCTCACAGCTTGGACTGGTCAGGGTGTGTTTTTCCCCATCCCTCCTACTAGTTGAGAGGGACTGGGGACAAAGGACCCCAACATACTGGCGCCCAATGTGGGGCACAAAAGGGGCACGATGGCGAGTTGAGCCAAGTGAGAGAGACATGGAGGAAAGACTGAAAAACCAGAGAAACCTGAAAGGAAGATAATGCAAAGAAAAAGGAAGGACTGAAAGGCCAGGGAAACCTGAAAGGAAAATGCAGGCTAACATGGCTCACAGGGAAAAAGAAAAAGACATGGAGGAGAACAAGGAGAAAGACAAAAAGAAAAAAGGTGGTAAACAAGAGAAAGGGAAGCAACTACCTGCAAAAGTCAAGTAAGAAAAGCCTTACATAGACTGAAAAACCAGAGAAACCTGAAAGGAAAATACAAAGAAAAACCCATTAAAAAGGCAAAAGATAGAAAATTGAGGAAAAGAAAAAACAAAAATCTCCTCCCAAAGCTAAGGAGAAAAAAGGCAAAGAAGCTCAGCTGTGTCAGAGTGGAGAGGCAAACACAGCAGAAGCAGCTAGGTGCTTTAACAGTAAAAGATTTTAATAATCATTCCCAGTCCGCCTCCGAAGTGCAGGTCACTTCGACACGGTGGGGAAACTGAGGAACCTCGCGGAGGGCGAGGCAATAATCATTCCCAGATCACCTCCGAAACGCCGGTCACGTCAGCACGGTAGGGAGGAACCTTGCAGGAGTCTCTGGCCAGAGCGGTATAAGGGCAAGGCAATAAGGGGTTCAGAAAAAGAACCGGAATAAGGGATTTTAGAATAGAACCGAAATGGGTTCAGACTGGAACGACTGATATTAATTTTGCGCAAGTAGCATGCTAAATAATAGATAGATTTACCCAATTGCCTTTGTTTTTCAAGTATAAATTTAAGTCTAAACTTACACGGGAGTAAACAGTTTAAGAACAGGTGAAGAGAAGCACAGAGACGCTTGGAAAAACACTTAAGAGAAAGAATTAAGTGGTAGTGATTTAGAAAGCCTGTGCTCTGGTGCAGAATTGCAAAATAGGGAGCCACCGCCCATAGTTGAAAACAGGCTAAAGCTTTTTAGGATCCCTGGCAAAATATAGAGACAACACCCCTGAGTCAGCTTGAAGAAGTTACAGAAAATGGATCTTTGCCCATAACCCCTTTAAAATGAAGGGACCAGAGTCATTTTTGGAAGGTGAGATAGGATAAATTAGAGACATGGGAGACAGTAGTTTAAAACAACAAGGAGGGGATTGGGAGACTAATTCTTCCAGTGCCCTATGGCTTGTGTGAATGTTGGAATGTTTCCCTGTTTTCTCTGGCTGTTGTAGCCAGAGCCCCTCAGTACAGGCGGAGGATAATGCTTTCTTGACCATGGTGGTGGCCATTGTCACATCTGTAGCTGCTGTTACTGCTGCGAGTATTGCCCTTGCTACTGTGGTTCCTACAGAGAATGCTTTGAATAAGCCACACAAATAATTGTTAATCAGACACATGTTAATATTCTAACTTTGATCAAGTCCCAAAATAGTCTTAACCAATCACCCAAAGATGGGCAGGATTGATCGGTTTGGATTTATTTTTATGCGCTATAATTGTAATATTGCTTGCCTACAAAGTCAACGCAGAAAGTGAATGCTAATATGACAGGCATCTGCTCCCATGGAAATAGGTGCATCCAATCCCCTCAGGTCTAGCTTGCTTAAATGGACGGCTGGTAGTCAAAGACAGGCAAGTCCCAGCTGTTAGCCTATCAACCTAAGGAGCCAAGTAAAAAGGACTTGGTGATCCCATGACGGGTAAGAAGACGAACGAGCTTGGAGACGCCTAAGACAGGCACAGTCGATCTGATATGATCCTAGGTTTTGTCTTTTTTCTAAAATAAAGACGAGGGACATGTTGGGGGCCATGTCTAATAACTTTCTGCTGAGACAAGCAAGGCGCAAGAGGCAGGGTGCAAGACTTGATTATGGTTGGTTACAAATGTGTTATTGTTTATCACTCTCTGCTGGGACCTAGAGTGAGGGTATATTAGCTGGAGGGACTTCCGCAGGAGGGGGTTTTTTGGAGAGAGAGATTTTCCTGCCTAGATGAAGCTGTGTGGCGTCTCTGTTCGTGCTCCGGGGAAGGAAGGCTGAGTGCGGGAGGACAGTGGGTCTCTCCTCTTGCGGCTTGGACTGGTCGGGGTGTGTTTTTCCCCATCCCTCCGACTAGTCGAGAGGGACTGGGGACGAAGGAACCCAACAGCAATAACCAGAAAAAAAATCCAAAAGTGGAGTTGTGGCTGCAAGGATAGAGTATTAGCCTTGAGCAAAAAAGCTAAGGGACAGTATGCCCCAGGCCCTGAGTTCAAGCCCCAGGACCAGCACAAAAAGAAAATGTCCCTACTTTGAATGTTTCTCCAAAATTTCTCAAAGGGAGCCAATAAACACTGTTTTCTGTGATAGCAAAAGAATGAAGTTCTTTTCTGCAAGTAACGTTCATTTTTTTTTTTTTTTTACTTTTCTGTTCACCCAAGTCCTATGTGTGCTTGAGATAAGCAAAGAACATGGCTGCTGCTTTGTGATTGCTGTCTTTGTTCCATTTTGGCAGCCTGCCTGTCCTTGCTCTCTGTACCTGCTCTAAATTTTTTTTTGACCAGTCCTGGGGCTAAGACTCAGGGGTTGAGCACTGTCCTTGGGCTTTCCTCAAGGCTAGTGCTCTACCACTTGAGCCACAGCACCACTTCTAGGTTTTTCTGTGTATGTCGTACCGAGGAATTGAACCCAAGGCATCATGCATGCTAGGCAAGTGCTCTACCATTAGGCCACACTCCTGCCTTCCCTCCCCCCCCAACCATACACACATTCTACATTTTTAACTTTCTCCATCTCAGCCTGTGCATTTGCCCATGCCTTGCATGTTAGGTTTTTGTGTAGCTGGCAGGATCTTATGCAATAAAAATGGCTGTGAAACTTAACTCATTTTCCTCTCCTATGCATTGTTGTCTAATAAAACATCCTAGAGGTAAATACTCACATTCATGATTATTTCCTTAGATTAAATTCTCAGAAGTAGAGATTGATGACAAAGGCTTTGTGAAGTTCCATACATTAAGTTCTCCCCAGAAAGGCAGGGGTCATGGTAGCCATGAGCAAAACAGGCTGAGCCAGTGCATAGTATTATATGCAAATAAATACCCCACTGTCTTGAATATCTGTGAATTTTGATATCTATAACCTTTACTATTAATCTTATTACAGAGTCATAGATCTGTTTTCTGAATTCAACTGCCTTTCTGGGCAACAGAGTCCTTTTCTTTCTTGTCACAGTCAATATGAACCTTTTTGCTTCTGTTACACAGAGCCACTGTACTTGTGTAATTGGCTATTAAATGCACACTTTCTGGAATCAAGTGCACACAAACTTGGACTCAGCTTTTCTCACTAGCTGTATGACTTTAAGTGAATGCCTTTCTTTTGAGTCTCTTTCCTTCCTTCCTGTTTGAGAATAACCATTGTTCTGAGGCTTCCTTGAGCTAAGCTTTCAGCCTCCTAGCAGGGTGCTCAGCACAAAGGGATTCCCAAGGGACTCACCTTCTGGCTCTATCCTCCCTTTCCTGTTAACTCAGGTGGTCTTTCCCTCCATTGGGCTATGAGTTTTGCCTCGCAGCTCCTCATTTAGCCTCACCACGAGCAGACAGGCTGATGTCTCCCTGTTGTCTCTCCAGCCCAGCTCCACCAGCTGAAAGGACTCAGAACCATTGGCATCACCACCAATGGCATCAACCTAGCTCGGCTGCTGCCCCAGCTTCAGAAAGCAGGGCTCGGTGCCATCAATATCAGCCTGGACACGCTGGTGCCTGCCAAGTTTGAGTTCATAGTCCGCAGGAAAGGTGAGCCGATGCAGGATGGGACCAGGGCCTGTGTGGCTGGGCCTAGCAAGGGACCTGCTTAGCTTCTCATGGTGCCTGGACTGTGGATGAGCCTGCGCATACATTCCCCACTCTCTGGCCTTTCCAAACTTCTCCTGGGGGATTTGGGGGAGTTAATGTCAATGAAGTTCCCTATTGTAGCCCCAGTTTGCTGAGGACCAGGGGGTTACAGAATGAAAGACTTTTTAGTTTGAAAACCTAGACAACTGCAGTACTGAGGTACCGAGTCCATTGCCCTGGAGTGAGCTCTGAGCATGGGAGGGTTTTCTCATCATGAGCCGTCAGTCCCCAGAGCTAGCCCTCTGCTCACCTAAATCTGATCTGGGGACTGCCAGAGTGGACAGAGAGCCAGCCTCAAGCGGTGGATCTCCTTGGGCCAGTGCCTGGCTTCTCTTGGCCATGGTCCTCACATTGGAAATGTCTTTGGGGTTGGATGGCCTTTGATTTGGGGAGGATACTGGGAAGTAGAGTGTTTCCAAAGAAAGGGGTAGACAAGTGGCTTTCCCTGGCATTGTTGGGGTCTGCCCCGCCATCCTCTTTTTCCTGATATTCAGCTGGCATTTACAAGCTTGCTTGTTAAGCATCAGCTGAGTCTCCTCCCCCACCAGGGGTGGGGCTTGGGTGATGGACAGCACACTGGACACACGGACCTCCGTATTCTTGGCCCTCTTGGCTGCTGAGGACCAAAAGATGAAAGCCTGGAAGATATCCTTCTGGTCTTGTACCAGCTGAAGTGCCACAGAAGGGAGGCAGCCTGCGGAAGAATGCTGAGAGGGCTTCACGGAGGAGGCTCTCCATTCTCCTGGATAGAGGCCATGAGCAGAGCAGGCCTAGGAAGGAGGAGAATGGACCTTTGTGAGCCTGGCTCCATTTGTCTCCTCCATTCACACTTCCCTGTGCACCTGCCTTTGGGGCAGAGCATTCCATGTCACAGAACTGCTGGTGGCCTGGCACTGCCCACTCCTGCCAGCACTCCAGCTCTAGGTAACCAATGAAAAGAGCTAGGCAGGCCCTCCCTGGTCCCTTCCCTCCAGACCACCCACAGGCTGTGCGCACTGGAGGGGAGAGGGACCACTGGTGTTCAGTCAGGGACAAGAGCATGAGAAGGGAGCGGTGAGGGGAGGACAACTCCCACAATCACTTTCTCACCCTGCGCATAGTAGGTGCTCCCAGTGTTCAAGTGAATCAATGATAGACTCTTCCTTGTTGAATGCCTCCAATAGTCCGAGTCTTCTAGCTCTGGCCCCAGTTGCCTCACCGTGACCCGTGGTCAGGGCATTAAGGATCCATGTTGAACATTTGTACTCCACTGATGATTGGGAGCATGCTTCATGCTCCCACAAACCCCTCAGTGTTGCCTCTTAACTGGAAATGCCGGAAGCACCCACTATCTGCCCTTTCCAGACAAGGCCTGAGGCTTCCCTGTGGGCTGGAATGGGGCTGATGGATGAAGTGCCTGGAGGGTGACGTCCCCTCTTCCGGCAGGCTTCCACAAGGTCATGGAGGGCATCCACAAGGCCATTGAGCTGGGCTACAACCCCGTGAAGGTGAGACCCTCCTACCACCATGCTGATTTCTGACTTCCTCCCTGACCCTCGGCTCATACCCAGCTCCCCTGGGCCTTTGGTCCTCACCTGGCCAGCCAACTGAAGCGTACTTCTGCCCATCCTTTCCAGGAGCATCCAGGCCAAGGGAGACCCTGTGGCCTGCCCCAACTGGGCAGGGAAGGGCAAGGACTGCAGCCCCCAGGGAGGCCCTCAGCAGGTGCCATAGCCCCGAGTTTTTGCCCATGGGAAAGCCTACAGGGACAGTCCCAATGGTCTCCCCCTACCCCACCCCATCCAGGTGAACTGTGTGGTGATGCGAGGTCTGAACGAGGACGAGCTCCTGGACTTTGTGGCACTGACCAAGAGTCTCCCACTGGACGTGCGCTTCATAGAGTACATGCCCTTTGATGGTTAGTGGGGCTCCAGGGGCCGGGGGCCAAATGGGGTGGGCACTCGGGCATTCTCACAGCAGAATGTGAGTGTGATGTGCTCCCCTGGGGAGGCGTCCCTGCAACTCTGGTTCAGGGCTCCCCTGCCATCCCCAATGAAATCCAGGCAACAAGTGGAACTTTAAAAAGATGGTGAGCTACAAGGAGATGCTGGATACCATCCAGCAGCGCTGGCCTGAGCTGGAGACACTGCCAGAGAAGGAATCCAGCACAGCCAAGGTGAGAGAGACAGCAGGCCAGGCTCAGGGACAGCCCTGCCTCACCAGAGCTGGCAGCCAGCCATTGTGACCACCTCCCCATCATGGCAGGAGCAGAGTGGCGTGGGGGAGGTTGGGGGAGGGGAAGGGGTGGCCATAAGTTAACTTCCCTAACAGCTGGTGCTATCCCACTTCAGTCTTCTCTGGCTGTCCTGTCTATGGAGGGTTTCCTAGAGGGTGAGCCAGCCTTGGGTCAGCCATCATACTGAAGTGCTAGGTGCCACTTCCGGTGGGCTCCACTGAGAGGGCTGAGAAGTGAGAGTTCTTGGGGACATAGAGTTTGGACTCCTGGTCCACCCCAGCCATTCTACTCCTACTCTCCTTCTAGGCCTTTAAAATTCCTGGCTTCCAAGGCCAGGTGAGCTTTATCACATCCATGTCTGAGAATTTCTGTGGGACCTGCAACCGACTTCGAATCACAGCTGATGGCAACCTCAAGGTGAATGGCTCCCACCACCCCAAGTGCTCATCTCTCCTCCCACCTGAGCCCCTGATTGGCTGAAACCATCAGTGGTGTCAGATTTGAATGAACGTGGGAACTGCACTTCATAAGGGTCAGCTCGTGTCCCTGTGCTTTCTTTCCTCTGCCTTTGGGGTCCCTGAAGTCACTTTTCTGGCTTCCTGAGAACCCTTTCTGGCACTCAGTGCTATCAGAGAGGCTGGCTAAAGGATCTGTGAGTGCATAACCCACCTGGTGAGCCCATTCCTTCAGACTGTGCGCCCACCGTGCAGACAGCCTCTGTCCCATCTAACAAGATGGTCCTTTGTTCCCCACAGTGTGGAGCAGATGGGACCATTCCCTTTAGAGCCATAGAAACCCCTTAATCCAAAGAGGAAGTATGGGGGAATGCCCACAAGCTTCCCCTCTTCTGATCTCTTAGGCAGAAGCTAGCTGGAAGGGGAGCCCACAAAATGGAAGCCCTAGAGGTGGCGGGGGCGGGGGGGGGGTCTTTGTTGTATGAGATGGTCAGAGAATGGCATTTGGGAGCTGCAGGGGTGGGGTGGGAGATGATGGGCTCAGTGAAGTCATCACTTAACCTTCTGTCTTAGATGTCCGTGATACCTTCTCTCCTCCAGGAGTCTCTGCCCTCCTGGGCCTCTCAAATCTTCTGTCCCTGTACACTGCATACACTGAAGGGACTCTGACAGTCAGCCACAGGCCTTGAGAAAGCCCTATTTGGCTGCTTCTCCATCCTTCATGGATCAGGCTCCTTCTGGGGGTGCGAGGGAGCTGGTGCTAAACTTGGGGGGCTCTCCGAGGATGGGGTAACCACTTACAGGCTGATGGGAGGGTGGAGGCTCAGATGGTGGAGCCTCTGTCCTCACCCCTGCACAGGTCTGCCTCTTTGGGAACTCCGAAGTTTCACTGCGGGACCACCTACGTGCAGGGGCCTCAGAGGAGGAGCTTCTGAGCATCGTAGGGGCTGCTGTGGGCAGGAAGAAGAGGCAGCATGCAGGTAAGGGTGCGGGGGGTGGGGAGGCCAGGGTGAATGGGGAGGGCACTGTTATTGTGGCAGGTGTCACTGTTGCTTGGCCCCCATTGGATCTGTGGACCCATGCTATCCTGGCTCTCCTCTGTGGATAACTGTCCTGGGAGAAGCATGCTCCCTCCTAAGTTCAAGACGACCCTGAAATCCTCTGGGACTATTTTATTGGACTCAGTCAACTTGGGAGCAGTGACACCCCTGTCTATTAGAATGCTCTGGGACCACCCCCCAGGCAGCTTTGTGGGTGACCTTACATGAATGCACACAGGGGGAGTTGTCAGGGTGCTGTGGCTAAGCACTTCAGTGACCTCTGCGCCCCAATCTTTCCTGCCATCCTCCTCTCTCCTCCTCCCCCAGGCATGTTCAATATTGCCCAGATGAAGAACCGGCCCATGATCCTCATCGGTGGGTGACCCAGCAGTACGTAACCACTCACCCTTGTCATTTGGGGGGTCCTGAGGGGTTCCGGCTGTAAGGCACTCAGCTCCTGCACCTCATCCTGATGTTCTCATCCTCGCTTTTCATCTGTTTCTCGTTTGTCTTTTTCATGGCATTTCTTCTCCTGTCCTTGCCTCCACATCTGTGTTTATGCCCCCCAAATGGCCATTCTTCCTCTCCAGACAGCAGGGTGTGTGGGGGGAAAGGGGGAGGTCCCCAAACTTAATGATTGTACAAGTTAGCTCTTCCCTAAGAACCGAGCTCCTGGCTAAGGCAGAGACTCCTCAGTGCTGACCTGTCCCCACTGGGACCCAGTCACAGGTGTCCCCTCGCCCTCTATTCTGGAGTGGTCTGAGCACCTGCTCAGCTCCACTGTGTGGGGTCTCTGATGGTTGGTGTGGTGTTAGCATCTGAACCAGGTACAACTTGACACAGATAGCGGATAATTGCTCTCATTGTCTGAAGGAGGAGGTGGCCCAGATCCCAACGTCCAGCTTCCTAACTCTAGGGAGCCCAGTGGTCCAGCAGAAAGCGGGCTGGTGTAGGCCAGAGATAGCCCAAGGGCTACACAGCCTACCAGCCACCCAGAGCAGAAAAGAAGCAAGCCACTGAGAAGAAACCCAGCCATTCCCTGTCTCCCCACAGCTCCAGCTCTGTGGTCATCTGGCTGGGTCTTGACCCATGCTGAAGCACCATTGTGGCAAGGTGCAGGGGGCCCCTCTAGAAGGGACGCCAGACCTCTGACACAGCCAAGCCTGGGTCTCAGTGATGGAAGCTGGAGGGTGGGAGACCTTTTGCCTCCTCAGTAGAGTCCCTCTACTAACCTGTTTTCCATGAAAGAGCTGCCTAACATAGTCCCCTCCACGTCTCTGGGTGTCTGAACCACTTGGGGAGTTGTTCCAGGATGAGACGCGTTCCAGTAATGAGCCTGACCATCACAACGGGCCTGTCAGTTTGTGTGCACACTGGAGGTGCTTTAAGAACCTTGACAGACAGGATTAAATGAAGTATTTCATCTCCTGTCTCATCTGTAAAGTATATGACTGCCAACTCTCCCTAAAGAAATGTAAAGATGAAAGAACTAATTGTTGGTCATTTAAGGTGAGATTCAGCTCTAACTAAAACAAAAAACAGGAAGAGACATGGAGAGGTCTTTCGATCCAGGCCTCAGCCTTCAGGCTTCAAAGTTCTAAGAAACAGAGACCAAAGTTCATGTGAGAAGGGGCACCTAGGAGTGGCCCTGCATCCCAGAAACGGGAAAAGGACTACAAACTTGTCTGTTTATGATCTGTTTTCTATTTTCCTAAATACTGTGCTTTCTGCTATACCTTCTTTTTTCCCCTGATGGGAAAGAGGAAGCATGAGATGGGATGGGGAAAAGTAGAGAAGCGGGCTGCCATGTGGGCTTAGTCTCTTTCCTCCGTCTTTCCAGGGTTCTCCCCAAAGCTCCAAGCATCTGCACCAGTCAGTTCAAGCTTGTCTTCCTGGGATCCCTTCCATGTTCTGGATCTCAGACCCACAGTGAGTTTTCCCAACCAATTGGCAACTTTGTGGAAAAGATATAAAGCCCCACAGACTCTTACGGCCCAACTGCAGAGAGGCTTTGGATCCCCTCAGAGATGCTACTCCTCCCACAGAGATGCAGACACCAACTCAAAGTGCCTTAGCTCAGGGTCCAGGACTTCTCCTGCCCCTTCAGGACCCAGGTCAACCTCCGACAAGCTCACTCACGTGGACTCAGAAGGACGGGCGGCTATGGTAGATGTGGGCCAGAAGCTAGACACCGACCGGGTGGCTGTGGCCTCTGCCGTGGTCCTTCTGGGGCCAGTGGCTTTCAAGCTTGTCCAGCAGAACCAGCTGGAGAAGGGTGATGCCCTGATGGTAGCCCAGCTGGCTGGAATCCAGGCAGCCAAGCTGACCAGCCAGCTGATTCCTCTGTGCCACCATGTGGCCCTGAGCCACATCCACGTTCAGCTGGAGCTGGACGGCACACGTCATGCTGTGGTGATCCAGGCATCCTGCCGGGCGCGGGGCCCCACCGGGGTGGAAATGGAGGCGCTGACCTCGGCTGCCGTGGCAGCCCTCACCCTGTATGACATGTGCAAGGCTGTCAGCAGGGACATCACGGTGGGGGACGTCAGGCTCATCAGCAAGACTGGCGGCCGGCGGGGAGACTTCCACCGGGCCTAGTGCACTTGCACCCCTCCCCTTCACCCACCCAGAGCAGAGCAGGTGTAATTGGGACAGATGTCAAGTTCCTCCAGTCCCACACACCTCTCTTTCTGCTGGTGGTTTACAAGAACCTGCAAGACTTCCTTTAACTAAGGATGTGGGAAGTCTTGAAGCCTTCGAGGACTCCAAAGCAATGGAGTAGTTACCAAAGGAAAAAAAAAAAGCAATAGTAAATACCCAGAAAATCATGCCTCAGATGATTGACAACCAGCTCCAGACAGCCTAGCCCCCAACTCATTTTGGGTTCCCTCTTCTCCTTCCCTAGAGAAGGAATAAGGGCTCCTTAAGCAGAGGAACCTACTTTGAAGAAGGGGAAAGCACAAGCTTGCATAAGGAATGTATCACAACTTCTCTCTCTAGCAGCTTTGCAATGCCACAGCCCTGCCCTCTCCTCCCTCAAAACAGTTCCTTGTCCCCTGTGCTTGAGTCAGCACACCTCACACATGCAGGCTTTTGGCTTAACAATTGCACTGACCTGCCAGGAGCCCAGGCCTCTATCCTCTTCCCCTTAAACAGAACGAACACGCCTGAGAACTCCTACTGACACTGCCTGGCCCTGCTCACAGCAGATATACCCACATCTCTCTTCTCCAGCACAGATCAGGGAAAGAAGAGATTTACAGATTAACTTCACACTGCACACAAATAAAGCCATGGTGCCAACTTTGGAGATGTGAGAATGAGGACTCGGTGGGAAGGGCCCTGGGCTGCCGCAGCTCCATCCTCAACCTTCCATTCCGTCCTGTGACCTACTCTCCAGGAGAAGACACAAGCAGTTAGAAAGGCCAAGGGCTGATTCTCTGTATACTTCCTCTTGGAAGATACTGGTGTCGGCAGCAGGTATAGACATGCACCCTAATGTGAATTTAAGTTGAAAGCCTTAAGCTCCTTGTGATGTCATCAGCTATTGGAGATCAGGTTGTGAATTAGAGCAGCTGGATTAAACTATCCCTCTACCCAACCTGACTGGCCTTGTCTGCTGGGTTTTCTAATGTGGATGGCCTTCTTTGGGTCTGTCCTTCCCTGGCTCCCCTCTGCTCTGTGCTGTTGTGGGCTGGCAGATGGTTAACAGTCAGTTCTCTGGGAAATTGGTGGTTTTTCTGTGTTATAAATTCAGGCTACTCCAGTACTGTCACCTGACTTGCAGGATTCCTGGAAACACAGCATTTGGCTGCCTCAGAGCTGACATAAACTGGTGGTAGCCCTCCATGTGTCGTGTCCAACCCACCCCAAGTCCCTTCATGGAAAGATAACACAAGTTTCTATGCAGGCTAGATAGGGATGGTATGGATTTAATAGGGTTTTTTTCAGTATTACAATATATTCTTTTTTTTAAAAAAAGGTGCAAGTGAAAAATTTTTACATGAGCCTCCTTTTGTCACCTGAAGTGGCCGATGCGAGCAGCAGCCTTGGTACCTTTTGGTAGAGGTCCCCCCAGGGGAAAGGTCACAGCACCCCAGTTGTTCACAATCAAGGCGATGGGGATCCCCCCTCCCCATCCACAGAGAATCTCTCATACAAACATGTAGACACACACATACATATACACATACTCCCCTAAACATCTCTCATGGGAGGGGAGAGGGTGCTGTTGCGAAGAGAGTTGTATTTGGTTTTGACAGAATTTTATACTGGACACAATTAGAGGGGGGAGAAAGGATCCACAGGTGACAAAACATGTACCCCCGTTCCCCTCACTGGAGAACACAAGACCAAAGAAGACAGACACCATCTCCATCACTTAGCCTCAAGGACTTGCTGTGCTGCCTCCACAGGGCGCCAACCCCTTCTTGCTGAAGGGACTGCAATGGTAAACAGTCCATGATGCTATTGGAGCCTGGCTACAATGGCATCTTAATATCAGAGGAAATAAATAGGGAAGAAAAAATGGGTAAGAAAGTTGGGTTCTGTAACAATGTATCTGTCTTCTGTAAACAGGTACAACAAACTCTGCTTTTCCAATGTGTCTTGATCAGCCTCCTACTCATCTTCCCTGGTTTACAGCACATCCTCCATTGTAGGTGGGAATGCCAGGACATGGATGTGCCTGATGGACTGAAGTGGAACCCTCTCCTGTTCCCTAGGAGAGGACCTAAAGAGTCCCTTTCCCACCCGCTGCATCACCCCGGAGCCTGCCCCTGGCAGCAAGAGAAAATGCAGCTCTCGGCAGATGCTCTTTCTAGAATCCTTCATCTTGCCTTCACCAGGGTCCCAGGTGGTTGCTTCCCACCTGTGTCAGCCAGATGCACTTTCTCAGATCCCTCCCAGCAGAACACATTCACCTGCCCCACTTGCACCCTATTGCACATGCTGGACTCACTTTGTGGGCTTGCCACACACGCACACTACTACTATGGTCTCACCCCAGGAATCTCACATAGGGAAAGAAGGAAGGCAACTGACAAATCCAGCCTGGCAGACTTGTCTACTGGTACCGATCCTATACCAGGCAGGGGATTCAATGAGAGCTAGAAAGGGAAGAAGCAGAAGAGCCAGGAACTGTTTTGGTGGTAGAGGCTCAGGCAGCTCACCTTGTAGAAGATGAGATGAAAGTGTATTGAAAGTAAGACCTTGATAGGATTGGCCTCACCCCCTTCCATTCAGGAAAAAAACATACTTGTCCATACAGCAGCCCACATCCTACCACCTCAGCCAGCACAGAAGGTTAGCAGCAGGGCCAGAATGGATTCCCACAAATTAGGGCAAAGAACAAAATGGAACACCAGAGTTGGTGGAAGCCTTCCCTGTCTTCCTCTCTTGACTCTTTCAGGTAGTGAGGAAGTTACCTCTCCTCCATCCCCATCTCTCCAGTGTCCTCCCCGCCCCCACCACTCTGAATGCCTCCTTGCAATGCAGAGGCCAACCCTGGCCCTCAGAACCACAGAGAATGAGCATACACAATCTGCAGAATGGATAGTGGGGGTTTTCACTGTGCCTTTGCCTGGTAATGGGTATTAGAGAAGTGGGGGGGGGGGGGGAGTGAGTAACATTAAGCCCAATCATGAGCTTCCCAGGGTTGCCCTCTGATGTGGGGCAACTGAGCACTTAGGATAACGGGTGGGATCCCTGTCTTGCTGTAGAACTGTGGTCAGGTGGCAGAGTAGCTACAGGGTGCTAAGGCCCAACAATTAGGTGTGGTGATGGAGGAGCTTCTCGGGCCCCTTTCCAGATTCACCTGGTACCTGGCAGTGAAAATAAGTCCTGGAAACCCAAGGGTGAGTTTTGTGACTGTTGGTAGATAGGAAGGAGGTGGGACTGAGAAAAGGAGGCAAGGCCAGAAGGCTTACTCTGCAGGAAACGGGCTTGCAACTCTGGATAGCTTTGGTCCCTCATCATCCTGCCAACGCTTACATTCCTGGAGCATGCCAGGAACTGATCTAGCTTGCATGCATAGTGCCTCTTCAGTTTCCCTTCAAGAAGGGAGTCTGTTGTCCAGACCAGTGCTCACAAAACCTCTTCTGGAGGGACAGGGGCTGGTTTCTCTCTGCCTGCCTCTCAGATCCGTGTCAGTCACTTGCCTGTCACTCTAGAGTTGAGGACAAGGCCCACAGACATCTGTTGTCCAGGCCTAGAACCGTTCTGCATCAACCTGGATGCCTGGCATGGAGGATGGAGCCCTCGCAGTATAAATTACCTAGCCCACAGGCCAGGGCCTGCCAGGGACATCCAAGCCAACCTCAGAATGACCCCTAAACACCCAAAGACAGAACAACTTGAAAGGGAGGTGAGAGACATCCCTTAAGGTTAAGTGTGGAGAGACACCTGGCCCAGCCACACTCAGCCCCCAGGACCCAGCCCAGGGCTCCAAACCCAGCACCAAATTATTTTAAGTCACCACCTCCTCCACTCAGCCGCCTGCCTGGCCCATCCCAGCCCCCAGGTCAATAATGTAGCCTGTTTCTTGACCGCTCACGGGTGGTATCTGGGGCCTGGCTCACAGATCGCTTGCGATTGCGCTTGAACTTGCTTAAGTCCTTCTCAAAAACTTCCCCGGAACGCAGGGCCGACACCAGGTCATCAAACTCTCCTCCTTCCTCCAGCGTGTTCCCAGCCAGGACTTTCCGCTGCCTCTGCCATCGCTCCCGTTCCCGCTGCTCCTTCAGCTGCAGGTGGGATGGGAGACTGAGTACCTTCAGGGACATGGAAGGGTCACCCAGAGCCCTCCGTGCCCATGATGCCCTCTCAGCTGGGGGCCACTGCTCCACAAAGCCTCAGCAGACCACTCTGTTCCTTCCCAACCTGCCCACCTCACAGGTAGGGTGCTGTCTCTCACTCCTGGGGCTAGCATCGCCCCACACCCCAGTAGAATCCCTATCCCCCACTCAGACCCACCTCTTCCCTCATCCCACCCCAGCCCAGACTCACTCACCATGACCTCCATACGTGCCCGCCTTTCCTCCTCTTCCTTCTTCCTCCTCATGGCCTCCAGATCCTGCCGGGCCTCCAAGAAACCCTGCAGGAAAGTGTCGAAGATGCCGAAGAATTCATCTGGCTGCATCTTGCTCTCCAGTTCTCCGAAGTGCATCAATGCCTTGGCAAACTGTACAGGGAACAGGAACAGGGTAGTAGAGAATCAGCCAATATGATAAACCTGTCATTAGCTGGCCTCCAGGCACACCAGAGCCCTGTCCTAAGCCAGAGATTGCAGGATCAAAGGGACAGGAAGGCTCTGTTACTACAGTGCGGGGATGAACTGAGGCAAGTCTTGGGCTGGTTGCTGAATTGGTGGGCTGGGACTGATTGATAGTCCTCCTTGGAGTTTGGGAATTCCATCTCGGGAAACTCGACCGTCAGAAACTGCCTGATCATGACTCAAAAGCTCCCCGGAGTTGTCTAGCCATTGGGTGACTTGTTTATCCCCATACGCGTCTAAATGTCAGGTTATTGTGGCAGTCAGATGTGCCACTGGGTGCCAGGCACTGTGCAGACTTTCACTGGGAGCTGTGAATTCTCCAACCCACAAGATGTTGAAAGATGTTGCCACGTAAGGCATAGTTATTGGACCAGCCACCTGTGTTCCTTCTCGGAGCTTGATAGTAACGCTGGAACTCTGGCTGTACCCAGCTGGCCCAATTTAAAAAACAACAACAAAAACAAAAACTGTGCCTATTAAGCAGATGACTCTGTATGGAGGTATAACCACCAAAGCCAAAGCTGAGCTGAACAAGCAGGATTGGTCTCCAACCCTGATATTTACATCCAGACATTCTTGGGCAAGTTATTTCACATCCTACTATTCACACGTATTGAATGAGATTACACGTAAGACAGGCAGTAAGACAAATCCTCTGAGCACTTAATGAGGAGCCGACCATCTAAGACTTCTTCATGGTGTGTGGTGATCCTGGCTTGTCTTATGGGGGTGGCAAGAATTATTTACAAGACAGGGGCAATGAGGTGGTGTCAGGTAGGGAGCAAAGTCAGAGGGGGGGCTGACCCTTCCTACCTTATCTCTGGCCTCATTCAACTGGTCCTCCAGCTCTGAGAAGCTAAAGCTGGACACTGTGATGAAGTCACTCATGATGGGGACAAACTTGTCATTAGGCTCCCGAACTTGATGTCTCTGATATTCCAATTCCTGAGGAAGAAGAGGAAAGAGCTGCTAGATGGACACAGGCTGAGAATGTGGGGAATTTGGAGGCCGTGCACGCCCTCTACCTACATAGCCTACAGGATACTGAAGAGGCAGCACTCAAGCTCACAGTCCGAAGGTGGCAGAAGACTGAATTGTTCACGAAGCTACCTGTCTGTGTCCTTCCACTGCCAGCCTCCATTATCTGGGATGTGGGTGGGAAATCCCACAAAATGGCAGGCTCAGGTCTACCCCAGGCCCAGCAGAGCCAAATGTGTGGTGTGATACCATCTCAGCTGTCAGTAAACAGGTGAAGAGAATGATTTTCTAAAGATCCCAGCTGGTGATCTTATGGCTGGACCACAGACCATTCTTTTCAGCAGTTCTCCGCAGGACAGGCCAATTGGAAATTTGGAGGTCACTCCTCTACTTCCACTACCCTGAGTGGCCACCAGGGCCTCTGTCTATACTTAGCATCCAGCTGAGTCCATTTTCCCCTCACTCTCTCCTCTCTCACGGTGAACACAGGAAAGGACTGCGGTTCCTTGTGGTGACAATGTCCCAATTACTGGGCAGCCTAGAGGCCAAAGAGAGATGAACTGAGAAGCTGCCAGAGCAGGGAACAGGGGAGCAGAAACCTGGTGATTCTGTCTGAATATTTGTGTCTGGCCAAGATTCTGGTGCTGAACTCCTCACCTTTAAGGTGAAAGTTCTAGGACGTAAGATTGGAAGGTGACCCAGCCCTCCCTCATGAAGGTGATACACATCCTTAGGAAAGAGGCTCCGACGTTCGCTTGCTCTTGACACCCTGTGAGGACACAGTGAGGAGCTACCGCCTAGGAGGAATGGGCCCTCACTGGACACAGAATCTTCTAGTATTTTGATCTTGGCCTCCCCAGACTCCAGAACCTAAGAGATGTAAGTCTTGTTTGTTTGCCATTTGGTTACTTGATTTGACATGGCAGCTCTGGCAACAGGGCTTAGATCCTGCACTGAGAAGAGATGTGAGGAAGGACGCCCGCCATACTGTCCTTCCCCCCTCCCGCCCCCACCCGGGGCCAGCTTTCAACTTCTCCAGCCACTAAAATCAAATTTATGCACGTGGCAGTGCCCTAAGGCATACTCCACATTACTGCCAGGGATGCCACAGCACTCCATGATAGGAAACGGTCTCTGCTCCTATCAAAATGTCAACTCGAAACAATCCAATCACTTTCTCCCGAGGGCTGTGCCTCCTCTGCTGGATTTCCTGGCTCAGCAGCCAGGAGCCTTGGTTCACATCAGGTTCCCTGGCTGCATGTGTGCTCTGGGCCCCCACCATCACCCCCAGCCATGGCAGTAGGAGCATCTTCTTCACGCATCGAATCTTAACATTGTACTCACCACCTCCACAGCTCGCAAGCCCTTCTTGAGGTTGCCCACCTCCTTCTCCAGCTCTGCCAGGCTGTGGGGGAGACAGAACAGGGAAAGTCCGTTGATCATCAGCTCATCAGCATTGGCTGTAAGAAGCTGAGCAGTTATTCTGCATTCACTCCTAGGGTTCCCTATTAGGGTTCAGTTCCATTTACCCACAGTGGAGACTGGACTCATCGTATTGGCATTCTTTCTATATTAATGTTTTCTTGAGAGGTCAATTTAAAGTACCATGGCCTGAGGGTTGGCGGATCTAGACCCTGCTTAAGCCACTCCCTTGAGGTAAGCCTGGTGAGTCCCTTCTCTCCATGCCCATAAACACTTCTATAGAATAACAAGGAGGAATGTTTTGTGAGTTTCAGAAGGCTTCTAAAACCTGGCCACTCGCTTAACTTGACTCTTTTGAACTACCACTAGGTAAACTTACCAGCGCTTAGCTGGTTGATTTGGTTTGCATGTGGCCCTGTGAAGTTCATGTTAGGAAAACCCAGTCCTCGACCTCATGTTAAGGATCTCTGGCAGTGGAGCTCCGGAAGAGAACTACGAGTAGTGAAGTCACACGGCTGGAGCCCCTGCCACGGCGTTAGTGGGTTCCCTTGCTCTGTCTTGCCCTGTGGTACTACTTTCTGTCCTGGTATACCCAAGCCAAGCAGATTCAAGCGCCAATTTAATCCTGCTTTGCTTGGACTTCCAATCCTTTGGAGCCATGACTCAAACTTCTATCACCCAATCTGACACAGCATTGTCTTCCTCACAGTGCTCTTTGACACCTCTTAGCCCGGGACAGCATTTCTGGGTCTATTGGAGAAGATGCATGACAATGCACAGTCCATTTTAATGCATAGTCCTCACTCTTTCAACTTGGAAAATGATTTTCTGTCCCAGCCCCCTCTTGCCTGTACCCATGGCCAGGCAGTTTTACACTACCCAAAACTGCTCAACCCATACCAATGGAATACCACGTGACCGCCTCTTGGGCGGGCTCAGCTGAGCTCCCAGATTCTCTATCAGGATTCAGTTCCATTTACCCACTGGGGAGACTGGATTCATCGTATCAGCATTTTTTCGGTATGAGCATTTTTTTGAAATGTCTCAGAAATAAGGATTTAAGAGCATAGTTTGTTTTGTTCTTCGCACAGCGTAGACTGTGAGGCACAATCATTTCTTGGGAGGCCCCTGAAGGAGGGAAGTCAGTGCATGCGGGGTTGTGGGGAGATGGAAGTCTAGAAAGGAGCTCCTCACTTGACTTTGGCGGCTTCTGAAAGATGCTGCAGCTCCGAGGGCAGGTTCAGAATGTCGGGGAAATGCTTCTCCAGGATCATGATCAGGTAGTGGAGCAGGGAGATGTTTCTATGGACAACAACCATCCGGTCAGGGGTAAGGGGCTGAGGAACTGGGGCTGGGGGCCAGGAGGAGCTAGGGTGGCATGTTAAGGAAAACAAGCAAGGCATCTTGGGGAGTGAGTCCAGAGGAAGCAGATGGCCCCTACCTGTCGATGCTGGACTTGGTGTCCGCGATCTTGTTGAGGCTGGCCACCCTGAATCCGTAGGCGCCCCCACGCTGCCCTTTGTTCATGAAATTGCCAATCGCCAGGACCACCTCCAGCATCTGCTTTAGCCGCCTGCTGCTGGTCAGCTCCTGGGAGGCTAGCAGGATGGCTGGGAGAGGAGGGCCAGGTCACATCCCCACACAGGCTGGACCAGGCAGCAGCCCCCTGGTACCTTAGAAGTTGTCAGCACAATGTTTGGGAAGGGGCTACCAGGTGTCTCCCATGTTTGTGGGGCAGATACCCTACACACACCCAGCAAGTCCCTCTCCTTCCCCACTTCCAAGCAAGCAGACCAACTCGTCAAAGACCAGCGACATCGCCAGACAGCCCTTCCTCAAGGTGTGCGGCTCTCTTTGAGAACTTCGACTTTCTCCATCTTACCTATCATGGCGTGTTCTGGCTATTTTGAAATTCTGTATTTTATTGATTGGGGGAAAAGTTGTTGTTATAATATTCCCAGATTATTTCTATTCTGCAGTTGATGGGATCTTAGGATTGATGAAATAAGTTATTTAACAATCTGTTGAATGTCGTTTTGAAAATACTTGCAATCTTTAGGCATTGTAGCCATTTCCCTCCAATGCTTAAACAATCTGTTTATTAGAAATATAACAAAAACCCCAGCATTTCATCTGCTGTGGATTCTCCAGCCCTTAGCTACCTTAGCTACCGTGTATTCATGTGAATCTGCAGAAATGAGACACAAGTTCCTCCATGAGATTTTGGCTACTAGTTCTAGAATATGCTTTTGAGTATTAAGTGTGATGACAGGAAGACAGCCTCTGGTCTCTGGCAGAAACCAAACACAAACTTCCTTAAGATACTGTTTATTCCTTTAAGATAAAAGGAAAACTCTGCACTGAAAGCTTACAAAACAAAAACAAGCAAACAAAAACTTCAAAAGCAATTTAAAAGAATTAAATGTGGAAAGGGTGTAAAAATGAGAAACGAGTACAGGCTCACCAGTAGCTTCTACGTTAATCGCATGCATAGTCTTCTGAACAGGTAATTTGATTGTTCCATAATTAAAATATTATGATCAATTATGATGGGGCTGTATCATGAAATAAGAGGTCGTACTCACTACTACATGTATATGTAGGAATAATTCACAAACATGATGTTGGATAAAAGAAGCCAGATTAAAATTACAGGCATGAGCCACTGGTACCCAGCTAGTAATCTTTCCAGCTACCTAGAAGGCTGAGATTTAAGGATTGTGGCTCAAAGCCAGCCCACGCAAGAAAGTCTGTGAGATTCTTCTCTTCAATAAACTACTCATCTGGAATTGGTGCTGGGGTTTGTGACAGGACACTAGCCTTGAGCACTCAGGGACTTAGGGATAGGGCCAAAGCTCTGAGTTCAAGACCTAAAACCATAAATAAATAAATAACTCACTCACATATTATTCCATTTATATAACATTTAAAACAGTCAATATAAGCTGTTATGTTAGATGAGGAGGGAGGAAGAAAGGAGTAGCTAGAAGAGGTCAATGTTTGAGAGAAGGATGTTAAAAAAGGAGTTAAGGTCTAGAAACCTACTTCTTTTTCTGCGGGTTGTTTACACAAGGAGAGGTTTGCTTTGCAATGATTCATTAGGTAAAGGCTCTTAGGATTTTGGTGCATGTACTTAGGAGATCTGCATGTCATATTTCAATTTTAAAAATTTTATTTGGGGAGAAATGACTTACAAAAGTTCCCAGCAACTTAATTTGCTTGGGGTGTTTTTTCCCCCTAAGGTTGATGTGTTATTTGAAAAATAAATCTGTAAAGGAATCTTCCTAAAAAATGCTAAAAATGTTGGCAAAACAGAGAATGACATAAATTGAAAGGAAATCAGCGGAAATGGGAAAACTCCCATACTCAATGCTGACATTTTTAGGTACATTCACAAGAGGAATCTATTCATAAGAATATTGCATTTGCAATTATGTTCATCTCAACTATATTTAGTGAACGTCTTCATAATAAGAAACCGTACACTTGGTCTACTCAGCCATGAACATATTCATAAGAATATATTCAAGAATGTGTTCATGAATACTTTCATAGAATTATCGCATTTGTAAGACTGGGTGAATTAGCTTTTAGCAGCTTGACCCTGACTTCCCCACAGGATGGTGGGTGTTAATGTCTCCTCACCCAGCTGGTGGAGACTCAAGTTTAACTACTTCAGAAATACTTTCCTGGGAGAAGTGGAAGGAGAGAGATGAACCCAAATGTCTGCACAATCCTTGGCTGTCTACCCCAGCTGAGCACACAGATCCACTTCTGTAAAATACAACGTGGGTATCTCTTCCAGTTCTCAGCCAATCAAGAAGAACAGCTTTTCCAAGGCTGAGCGATCTTTACAGAGCACAGATAAGAGAGATCCACGGATTCCTCCAGCAGTTTGGCTCTGCCAGTTGTGTCTTGCTCTGTATAGCTTGTTATTAAAGACAGACTCAAACAGAGCAATCACTGACTGACTTTGGGGGACAATGTGGGAGCAACTTCCTGAGAGCAGGAAATTATCAGATAATAAACTCCTCTGGTGGCTGAGCCACTCTGACTTGATAGCTCCAAATACTGGTGGCTCCCATTTGAGCCACTGACCCCAGAGACACAAAGAGTTGTGCACCTGCTTCTTGGCTTGAACCCCTTATCTATGCTGAATGTGCCAAAGGCAGCCAGGGCAGGAAGAAAGTTGAAGAGTTTACCCATGGAGAAAGCGCCAGATGGAGACTCGTTGCTGGTGTGTTCCCTTCTCCGAGACCCGTGATCCCCATTATCTGCTCCCCCCATGCTGTGTGCACAGGCCTGCCTTTAGCTCTTGCCCACTCCACCCAGGAAGGGCCTCTCTCTGGGAGTGCTAAATGACCACACTGTCCAGCAGGGGGTGCTCATGCTCTGCTTGGGACCCTCTATGTCCAGGACACAGTCTCCCTGTCCTCACCCTAGAAGAGCCTCCCAGCTTCTTGTTTCTCCTCCCCACCCCCCCCCCATTGTAGGTCTGCCCATCAGCCTTTCCCACCTCTTCCTGTCCCTCCCCTCCTCCGCCATCTCCATGAGCAGCTCTAGGGAGAACCACCCTGTGCAGTCCCACAGGACAAGAATGAAAGGATGGGGCTGAAGGATGTGCACCTGCCCCCCCCCCCATGGGCAAGGACCGTCATCCCCTTTTAGGAAAGGGAAGGAAGAGGTCCACACAGGCCAGTGGTTGGTGTGAGAGTGTTTCATGCATGCCTGGCATGTGCTCATCAATGAATGAGCCACTTCTCCAGGAGTAGCCTGTACAGGATTCCTTTGCAGACTCAGAAAATCGGACATCTTCAGTGATCACCTGAAGCCATTGCCTGCTTTCTGAATAACTCACGCTTAAGTCTTGTGCCCAGGTTTGTTCTGGGAAACCCATACCTCTCAAGTAGGCAAGGATGGATACAAGGTATGCCAGGCCTGGTTCTAGGAGCTGGACATAGCATTACTTTCTCATGGTTACTATCTCACTCTGGGGCCACTGACAGACGCATGATGAGGAGTAAATGTGTGTCTCCTGGTTGGCACCCATGCTAACCTAAACAAAGATATTTTCTAATAATAACCATTGTTTCCAATTTTGTCCTGGACTTTGATGTTTTGGGGGTATGGGATCAAGAGTAAGGAAGGAGTTTCCCTTGTTCTTTGACACCCACATACCTCTCCACCCTGAGCCTACCTTCCACTTTGGGTTTGGCCTCCACCAGCCGTTCCTGGAACTTCTTCTTGAAGAACAGGGCCTGTAGTCGTTGCTGGTAGTGGTCGATTCTGTAGATGAAGTAAGCCACAGCTTTGGAAGCCTCCTGCAGCCTCCTCTTAAGCTAGCCCACCTCCCATTCCCTCCCCATCTTCTTGGCGGAACCCACCATCCAAACCCTAGCTCCAACTCCTCCCATCATGCTCTCTGGCCCAACCTGCTCATTTCATAGAGGAAACGATCGGCCCTTGCCATCCGCTCGATCTCATGCTTGTGTTCCTCAAGGAGGTCAATGTCACTCTTCTCAGGAATGAACTTGAGGAGCTGAAAATTGCAGGTGCAGACAGGAAATTAGTGAGCAATGGGTATGAGGGTTTCAAGCATAGAAAAGTTATGTTTCTCAGGGTCTCAAGATGGAGAGAAGGCAGCTAAGAGGGGAGGACCTTAATCTGCACTGCACAGTAAATCCCAGGCCAATCTGGGCTACGTAGAGAGCTGGTCTGGTAGCTCCCATCTATAATCCCATCTACATGGGAGGTGAGCGTAGGAAGATCACAGTTCATTGGGAGCCTAGGCAAAAAGGTTTGCAAGACAAATAAGCTAGGAGACATGGACTGATAGTCTTAGCTGTATAGGAGCCATAAGTAGGAGGTCCTTGCCAAGTACGCCTGGGAAAAATGAGAGCCTACATGAAAAAGTAATACTAATAATAACTGGGTGCTAGTGGGCACACGTGTCATCCTAGCCACTCAGGAGGCTGAGATCTGAGGATCACAGTTAGAAGCCAGTCCAGGCAGAGGAGGCCTGTGAGACTCTTATCTCCAATTAACCATTCCAAAGACAGAGGTGGATCTGCGGCTCAAAGTGGTAGCACACTA
Source organism: Megascapheus bottae (assembly GCF_031878675.1). Taxonomy (NCBI): domain Eukaryota; kingdom Metazoa; phylum Chordata; class Mammalia; order Rodentia; family Geomyidae; genus Megascapheus; species Megascapheus bottae. Next base: position 9,200,258 of record NC_143530.1, read on the forward strand.
AACTTGAGCTAAATAGCTCAGGGACAGCACTCAGACACTGAGTGCAAACCCCACAACTGCCAAAAGAAAAAAATGAAGTACAAGAAAATTATGGGGAATGGGCTCAGAAACATGCACAGTTGTATTGACTGGTAGATACTCATGCTGGATGCTGTGGTTTGAATACTTCCTCCAAAAGCTAATGCATGGAAATGTAACCCCCAAGTTCATAGACTAATCATATTTGGAGGTGAGCATTTGGGAGACATTTAGGATAAAATGAGGTGAAAAGATGGAGCCCACAACAGCAGCAGTGAGCTGATACCAGAAAGAAGAGCAATCCAGCTAAGGTACCTGCCATGTCCTGACATGGGACATCCGTGCCATGCCATGATACAGGACAAGGGCCCTCACCAGATGCCAAGCAACATTTGAATTGTCCAGCATCCAGAGCTGTGAGCCAAATGGACTTCTGTCATTTACAAATTAACCAGTGTCAGATGTTTCGTTTCATCTACAGAATGGGATCTGAGTCACTGCTCTCTTTTTGCATCTGGTTTCTTTTCCCCAAAGCAACATGTACCAGTTATCCAAGCTGAATACTGTATTGGTATGTTGTTGTCATTTATTGCTGTGTTGTAGTCTGCATGAGTAATAGTAAGGCCTATTCACTTTGGTATTGATGAAGATGTGGGCTGTTCATACTTTGGGGGCTTTATAGATAACGTTCCATAACTATTTTTGTTCATGTCTCTTAGTCAATGTTTACACTGGTTTCTCTTGGGGATAGATCTAAGTGTGGCATTACTGGCAGTAGAGTAGATATAGGTTCAGCCTTACTCTGTACTGTCAAGTATTTCTCCAAAATGATTGTGCCGATGAGAATCCCCAGTGATTCATTTCCATTTTAGCTTCTTTGGTGGGAAGCCGGGGTCCCCTCCCCATGGTTCACGCTGTGGTTCCTCTGGTGATACTCTCACCTGCCATATGCTGACACTGGGACATTCTCTTTCATAATCCAGCTGTTCAGCTCTTTCGCTTATTTTTAAGCTCATTAGTTTGCGATCTTCTCACTGCTTTGTACATTTCTTTATTGTAAATAGGAGCTATAAGGTGACAGATAATAGGTAGATAGAGGGTAGAGAATAGAAATAGTTACGTAGATATTAGATTGATAGAAAGGTGATAGGTAGATAAAGTTAGAGGATAGATGATAGATAATAGATAGATGATAGGTGATAGTATGATGATAGATAACAGATTGAAATATGTAGAGATTATATATGTGCATATACACATGAACATATAAATATATATTTTTATAAATATATCTATTTATATATTCCCACAGAAATATATTTCCATATATAAAATATATTTCCATATATATATATATATATAAATAATCTAGGTTTGGGCTTGTGTTCTCCCCTAATCCAAACCTTCTGGAAAACAGTAGTCTTGCCTTTTAGCAAAGCCCGATTGATGTTCCTTTGTGTGTGGCTTGCTGTGTGGCTCTTAAAAGAATGTAACCAAATGAAAGGGAAGCAATTTGGAGGAGAGACCCAGGGTGGTTCATACCTCCTATCTCTTTCTAGGCACCTCAAAGTTCTCTGGAAGCCTTTTCTGGAGAAAGGCTAGCCCAGACAAGTTTCTAGAAACCACCTCTCCAATTTCTTGTTGCTTTTGACCCAGGAAGCCTTGTGACTATCCCGGGGCTAGCTCTCTGCCCTCTCCTCAGGGTCCTCACCTGCTCCAGCATATCTTTAGCAAGGTCCTCCTGCTCGTCCATCTTCAAGATGGCCTGCCGGATCTCCTCATTAGAAAGCTTCAACCTGCAGTGAAAGGAAAACTACCCTGAGCAGCTCTGAATGCCTCCCTGATCTCCTGTGTCAGATGCTGCTGCCTCAGCCTCCCCCAACCCTGTCCCATGGACTTGAACCATTGATCATCTTCCTTCCTTGCCTCCTCGGTGAAGCCTTCTCAGACTAAGCTAATAGGACACACTCCATAAAACCTATAACAAACATTTTAATGACTACGAAAGACTCAGGTCCCTGGTGTGTGTCTCTCTCATTTGAGGCTTTGTCCAAGTCAATAGATCCTCTGGGAAGAAGAGCGGTATCTTCTGTGCAGGCTAGAAGTCGGTGCTCCTTCTCAGGCCTAAAAACTCTACTCTGTGTCCATAGGAGGACATAACTTCAGCAGGTTACTGAGCAACTGGCTCCTCCTCTTTCCTCTGCTCAGGCGACAGGGTCACGTGATCGCTGCCCCACACAGCTGTTCCAATCAGTCTTGCTGTCTGTCCCCTTCCTCCTCCACCATACACCGCCCACTGGAAACCTGAGAATGTAGCATTTCTCTACCATCAAATGGCAGACATGGAGATCTGGGAACTTGTGGGAGGATGGAGGGGGCAGATGTCCCAGAGGCAGCACTAAGAATAGTGTGGAGGCTCTGCCCTCTGGCCCTGGCTTGGGGGAGGCCCGCACAGAAGCAGCCCTGTTAGTGCAGATACTGTCCTGTTTGTGCTGCAACCACAAGGGAAATGCTCTAGGACTGAGATCATGCCACTCCAAGCCCTCCATGGGCTGAAAGCAACTCAGCTGCCCAATGCTGACCAGGCCAGTGGGGCAGGGGGTCTTGTGATTTGGGCCAGTTTCCTGTCTGCAGAGTCCTCTTTTGCTCTTCAATGTGAGTTCTCAAAGGCGGACGGTGCCTGCCTCCTCCAGCAGAGAAAGAAGGACTGTCCCCTCTCCACAGGCATTCAGCTTAGCTAGCCTCTGCTTTGTTTTCTTGTTTTGTTTTTGCTTTGCAGTGTGCTGGGGGTGGAATTCCAAGGCCTTGAGTTTTGCAGTGCTAGGCAAGCTACACCAGTGAGCCATGTTTCACCCCAGGCTCTCCAGCATCTTGCTTGGCGCTTCCTATATCTCTGATGTCTCTATCTCATGGAGGGCCCTATCCCTCCCACCAAAAGCTAACTGGGACAAGGGCTCACAGGCAGGGTGACACATACTTGGAGAGGAGGATGATGCAGTTCTGAGCCCTCCGGCCATCGATGACCGACAGCTCTTTGACCTTTCGAGAGGTCAAGTAGATGTCCTCGGTGGAGCCCAGCTCTTTCTGTGAACAAGGAGGCAGAGGTGTGTTTTCCTGTCTTCTCTTGGCCCCACTCCCCACTCCCAGCAGCCACCCTCCTTTCAACCTGGGGAAGGAGTAAAGGAGAGTGTCTCTCATGGACACTGGCCTGAGACTTTACTATGGGATAGAAAGAATTGGGGGGGGGGGGAGTCAGTGTAGGGTCCCTTTCTTCTACCTTAGCAACCTGGAGAAGGGAATGCTGTAATAGGGATAAGGTGGGAACAATCTCCATGGCTCTGGGTGACAAGCACCATCTTGTCCTCCCCAAAATTAAACCCACCACCCAGAGCCCGCTCAGGTCATGATCACAAGTTGGTTCAAATCCCAACAAGGTCATTGCTTTCTGACTCTTGAAGATAGGTACACCTCTGTATGCCCAGGGGTAAAACGGGCATCCACCAAGTTGGAGGTGGGGAAACTGAGGTAGAATTCCAAGCACAGGTCGGTTCCGTGGTATGCAAGTCCAGAGACTATCATTCACATCATTATCTTGGTGAACTCTGCTCTGGGAATTGTGCAGGGCCCAACTTTTCAGTCAGCCAGGCAGAAAAGCCTTGCCTTGAGCTTGGTAGAGGAGACAAAAGACCTAGAGGCCTTTCTTTTCCCTCCCATTGCTGACAGAAGTGGGCTAAGTTTCTCTCCCCAAAACTCCCCCCCCCCATTTTCAGTGTCCTCCACCACATGGTCCCTACAAGGATGGGTGCTAAGGTGGGAGGCAGCACAAAGAAGCCCCCCTCGTCTGGGCCTAGTTCAGAGCCAAAGCCCAGGACAGCAGTTAAGAGTTGGAATATTTGGAGTCCCAGTGACTCACCTGCTGAATAGGATTAGTTATCAGGTCCTAGACAGGCAGCAGCCACAGCCAATAGAGAATTAAACATGCAACACATTAGTCAAGACCTTCAGGGACCCCGGGACCAGGAGAATGGATGCAGGGACCGTCAACCTTTTCTTCTGTCCACTTTGTCTTAGGAGACAGCCCCCACCCCCACCATAGTTGGAAGCTACTTCTGCAGACATGCACCAAGGGAAAGCCAGACAAGTGGAGATCAGGCAGCATCCCCCCCCCACACACACCCTGAATCACTGCACCCCAGGGAGGGCTGAGCAGACCCCATGCACCTTGCACTGGACTTTCCTGCCCCTGCGTCTCAATTTCTCACTCTTCCCTCTCCACTGCTGAGAATGTGGGGAAAGGCAGAAGTCATTCCTTCCCGTACGTAGGAAGGAGGGACAGGAACCAGAGAGACAAACAAATGAGCTAGAGTCTCGTGGGGGTCCTTGGAAAACATGTTGCTCCCTGCGTCTGTTCTCTGGTGTCTAAGGGGAGCAGAGAAGGCACAGCCTGCCCCTTGGTCCTCCCTGCCTGCCATTAACTCAAAAGCTGCCTAGAGCAAACTCTAGAGATCAGGCCCAAACAGGGGCTGGAAGGACTGCCCTCAGAGAGTGGAGGGGAACCAGTGAAAGGCTTAAAATTCCTCAACTCATCAAGCTGGAAGACACTAAATCCAGTTTATGTAAGCCCCAGCCCAATCTATTCCAGTTTATATCTGAGTTCTGGAGCCTGGAGAGGCCAGCCCAGGCCCCTGGCCAGCAGATGTGAAAACTCAGGGGATCAGCATGCATCCTATCTGCTCCCTCCCTTACCCCTGTCTCTGACACCCAGTTCATAGAACTCCCTTTGGCTTCTAGCCTAGCTGCTGCTTTTGGCTTCTGCCAGCCTGACAGGGATACAGGTTTACATGCTCCCTAAAATTACGGGTATGGAATCAGATGCCTTCGGCACCCACATTAAAATCAAATAAACAGCCAGGTTCATGCCCATAATCCTAGCTACTCATGAGGCTGAGATATGAGGATGGAGATTTGAACCCTCTCATCCTCAGTGACATGGGAAGTACAAATGGGAAAGTCACAGCCCACAACAGCTAAGGCATAAAATGAGCCACTACCTTATGAATAACCAATGCAAAGAGGAGCTGGAGGCCTGGCTCAAGTGGTAGAGCACCTCTTTAGTGTGTGTGAGACTCTGAGTTCAAGCCCCAGTACCACTAAAAAAATAAGTAAGTAAAATCACTTTGTAAGTATGTGAGAAAGAAAAGCAAAGACAGGGAGGGAAGGAATAGAGAAAGGAGGGAAGGAGGAAGGGAGAGAAGAAAAAGTTGAATAGGGTTGAGTTCAAGTAGGACAGCACCAGCCTTGAGTGAAAAAGCCAGGTGAGGGCACAAGGCTCAGAGTTGAAGCCCTAGGACCAGCACACACATAAACATGACTAGGTGTGAGTTGAGAGGATATTTATACAGATGTCAGATCTCCAGAGATTGGAGGGGCCTGGATTAGTCTTACCTGGTGCCTCTGATAAGCCGAAAACATCTTTTCAAAATCCTTCAGGTCCAGAATCTGAAATACCTTCGTGTCATCCATCTCATTCCACACGGTGCCCGGGACACGCTCCTAAACACCAGAGCAGGGAGAAGATGCCCAGGTCCTTTGTGATGGAGTTGCCCATTGCTTCCTTGGCCCCATCTGGTCCCCAGGAGCCCATGCTACCACCGCCAGGCCCTCGGACCTTCCATTCCTCCCCTCAAAACCCCTGCCTTCCTTGGACGCTCTGCTCCTGGGTAGAGTCTGAGACGATCTTTCCCAAGACACCATGAGCAAGCACATCCCAGAAGTGCTAAGTGAGGGGTGGGCTAGTGTGAAAGGAGGCGCCCTAGGCTTCTGGAAAAGCAACAGCTAAAGCCGTGCACCCAGGGCCCTCTGCACTGGCCTGTTCTCCATGTTGGGCAAGGTTGGATGGAAGCGACTTCCATCCTTGACTGGAGTCACTGGAAGGTCCAGGGATCCTCTACATTTTTGCATTGAATACATTTCCTGGATCTGAGATGCCCCTTTTCTTCCTAGGTCTTACTCCTTCTTTCCCAGATTCCCAGAATCTGACCCATGATGTGTTTGCTGACACATGCCAAAGATTGGGACATCCTGGGCCTTGCAGTGACTGCTCAGAGCAACAAATCTCTGCCACAGCTTCCTGTTGTTCAGACCCAGGGAAGGACCCTGGGTACCCTGTACCACCGTCTCTCAATGGAGGCCTCACTCTGTCTCTGTGTAGGACTCTTGCCTGGAAGGTTCTAGAAAGGAGCTTTGTAATCCCACCCTAAACTGCCCCTAGCTACTTTGCAACACTTTGTCCACCTTGCTGATGGCTTCAAGGGAAGAGCTGAGCACTGCTCCTCCCCCTCTCGCCCCTCCCCCCTGGATCCAAGCCTCACCCAGAGCTTGGCCCTTCCTTCTCCCTTGCCCTCTCCTGCCTGGAGAGTAGTTAGGGAACCTTCCTGATACTTGTGCCTCCTCCCCACCTTCCCCTCAGCAGGCTTGGAGAGAGAAGCATACCTTTCACTCACTTTTATTTTCTTAAACTCTGAAAAGGGGAGGCTAGGCCAGAGTGGAGGGGAGGGGACATTCCTGTGGCCTTCTGAAGGCCAGGGACCCTCGTATGGAATGCTGGGCTGAGAAGTTTGGGAGCAGCAAGGGATACAGGCAGCTGGCCAAGCCCAACACAGACACATTCTTTTCATGGCAGAAACAACCACTCTGTGTGTGTGTGTGTGTGTGTGTGTGTGTGTGTGTGTGCGCGCGCGCGCGCGCGCACACGCGCGTGCACATGAAAGACAGGCAAGACACAAGGAGAGATACAGACACACAGCAAAACAGAGACCGAGAGAGCCAATATGTGGGGTAGAAGATTAAGGATGGGGAAAGGAAAAGAAGTTAGGGCAGGAAAGAGAAGGGATGAGAAAGGGACCTAAAACCAGGGAAGCTAGAAAGGAACTAACACCACCATGGGAGTAACCAGAAGGAGCTAGAGTGGCTTATTCTGGGGTGGAGGATGAGAAAGAATGTCCACAGAAACAATGCTTTCCTTCCTCTGTATCCTTGACAAAGCCGGAGTCAGCAAAAAGGATGTTACTGGAGTACAAGAACTCTGTGTTCCATATGAAGAAAAGTATCCTATGAAACCACAGATAAAATCACCTGGGCCCTTTCTTGCTTCATCCTGAAGACAGCCAGTGTGGGGACTTAACCTGGCTTTGCCCTCATGTCTGCCAGGATGAGTGAGGCAATTTGTGGAGAGACGGTGTGGTCTGACACCAGAGACAGGTAGGACACTTCCCTGTACGCTCCACACCTCTGCCCTGTCAGTCTACTGTGCCCATCTTTGCGGCAATTCTTAAATTTACTTTTTCCATTACTCAGGGCCAAAACTCTGTCATCTCCAGTGTAGGTCTTTGGGACTGCTGGCCCTCTTAAAGCTATCCATAAATGCCAAGCCAATCTTTCCCAGAAATATATTTCATCATTTTTCCTGCTCAGAGCATTGACTTTGGGATCAGGTTGATGAAGTTCCAGCCCTGATAGGATGGAGGAGGAATATACATTTTTTAATCCTGGATCCCACAACAAGAAACTGAGTCTAAGTAATGCTTTCTGAGTTGAATGGAAATTGCGATAACACATCTAAATCACATACAGACGTGCCATTAACAATTCATTTAATATTACATTATTATTTATTAAGACCTCCCATCCAGGCACTGGTGGCTCATGCCTGCAATTTTAGCTACTGAAGAGGCTGAGATCTGAGGACTCTGTTACAAAGCCAGCGGGTAGGAAAGTCCATGAGACTCTTGTCTCCAATTAACTGATGAAAAGGCAAAAGTGAAGATATGACTCAAGTGGTAGAATACTAGCCTTGAGTAAAAGAACACCTCAGAGACAACACCTAGGCCCTGAGTTCAAGCCCCAGTACTAGCACAAAATAAAAAATAAAAACCCTTCTTGTCATCTAGAATCCTGAGAAAATTCATGTCTTGTAAAATTCACTGTTATCAGACTCCAGAAAAAATCCTAAGCATGAACCTTCTAAGAATGAAAATATTATAAATGATCACACACACACAAAATTAATTCATTGCCTTGTCTGTATTCCATAATCCTTGGTGCATATTATAACTTATCAAATTTTTTAAAACTTAAATTATAAGCTGCCAGTCTAGGAGACAAAAACATTCTATTTTGTTTTAACCACAATACAAAAACCTAGTATTTCTGCTCCGGAACAATGGCTATTTCTGCACAGCCCATGGCATTTGGTCTGGGGAGCCACTTGCTCATATACAGCTGGATTTTCTTACTTTCCCATTCCCCAACCCATAGAATGCAACTGTGCAGTATGGATGCCTCTAATGTTAATGTTCTTGTTTGCAACACTGTGAGCAGATGAACTCTAACACAAATTAATGAGATCAGAGATAAAACCAGGGGCCAAGGAGACCATGAATGTGTTGTGTACTTTGGTATATTTGTCCCTAGATGATGAATCAGAGGTGGAAAGGAGCTTGGAGATCACCTTAAAGCAAGCAAAACAAGGCACAGACAAGATGGATGACGGATGACATGATAAAGAGATCACATTGCTAGTCAAACCAGGTATAGTCAAAGACTAGAGTCTCTCTACTCATCCTCAGGTTCTCTAGTTGTTTCCTGGCCATTTTTCCCACTTTGCTACTTCCTATGCCCTCTCAGGATACCTGTTACTTCTCACTTCAACCATTAATCACTGGGTCTTCCAGAATGACGTCATACTTAAAGCAGACCTCAGCCTGGCTTGCCAGCTGGTCTACCACCAGGAGGAAACATTTAACAAACACTGACTACTTAGTCAACAATCTCTTTTCTACCCAGAATGTCTTCCCACTTAAGTCACAGAAGCTCATCCACAACTCTAAGATAGAAACTCCCAACGTATGAGTCTGATGGGATCATGTACCAGGGTCTGAGGGGATCTATTAGCCCAGTTCCAAGCTAGAATCTATACAGATATGGTTCAAGTGGGGATAGGGGCCAGACTAATAAATGAAATGTCATTATACATCATACATGTGTTTGCCTAGGGGATAAAGTCCTCTAAATCATAGTTGCTGTTTCATTGTTAGGAATCTAGGGAGACTCCCTATGTTCACTAGAGTCCAGCAGAGAAATGGGCTCCCACTTGGCCTGGGATTGGAGAGTATTGGTGGACAGGTCTCACAAGGATGTTCACTATTGGTGTAGAAATGTGACCCATGTGCACAGATCTGACTAGGGACAATGACTCAGAGCTACATCTTGATTTCAAACTCCGGTCCATTGCACACTTTGCCCAGATCTTGACCTCAGCCCAAACTCTGTTTATATATTCTTCCACCAATTTCCTCAGGTCAGCCCTCTCCTGGAAATTCTCGCTTATTCCTGTCCTGTCTGGAAAGCACCTGGCCTGGCCCAGGCTTTGTTGTCTGCTGCCCTTTGCACCTGTGGCACACACTGGTTTATTTGCAGATGGCTTTGCCCAATGGGGCATGCCCACCTTCTCATTGTCTCTCCCAATGTAGATGTCAAACCCATCTCCTCCCACCCACCCCCCAGCTCTGGTGCCACCACCAAAGAAAGAACCTGGGGCGGATTTGCATGACTGCATGCCTAGTCTGGTGCCTGCCTACCACCGGCTGCAGGGGATCAACCCACTTCCCCCTTCTGGATGCTCACCTCATTCAGCTTGACCCAGTTGAAGGATTTCAGTGGGTGGGAAGGCTGAGGGATGTGCTTTCTCCTGAGTGGAACATCGCTGCTGGGGAAGGGGTCCTGAGGCAGGGACAGGCCCTGGCCAAAGCAAGGTGGGGCTCCTGGGGGGGTAGGAGGCCCACCAGGTGGAAGGGGTGGTGGGGGAGGTGGGGGACAGCAGGAGAAGGGGAGCGGGGGTGGGGGTGGAGGCAGGTCACTGGTTGTCATGGAGGAAGACAGGATCAGTGGGCCTCCAGGTGGAGATGGTGAAGATGAAGGGCCTGTCTGTAAGGAGATAGAAAAATGCAAAACCATTCAGTCATCCTTGCCGATCTTGGGTCAGTCTTAATCTCTATCTGCAAGCCCCTCAATCCTGCTGTCACTTCCCTCACACATTTCAACATCATATTTTCTCTTCAGATTCAATGTTCAAATCACACACACACACACACACACACACACACACACACACACACCCCACAATGAAACAGCAAGACAGACACATAGAGTCAAGCAGACTACTGGCTTCCATCTTCCTCTCCATAGCTGCTCCACCCATCCCATCCTCTCAATGTCCAGGGTCTCAGCTCAGTGTTCACATGGGGAAAGCCCCACGTACTGAGATTTCACTGAGTTGGGCTACCAGCTCTGCCACTTGTCCCCTAGCCTGGCGCAGCTCTTGGGACTCTCGGGCCAGCTTGTCCTTCATCTTGTTCAGTGTCTTCATCATCTCCTCCTTCTCCACCGTCTTCGTCTCACACTCCCGCTCCTTCCGCTCCAGCCGACTCACAAGCTCCATGTGTTCTGCAGTGCAGTAGACCCAGAGAGGAAATGGGAGGTGAGAATCCTCTAGGGGTGTAGATGGGGTTCTGAGCTGGTAGGGAAGGAGCCCAGGGAGCACCTAACAGGCTCTGAAGAGCCTCTCACCTTTCCGGAACTTCTCTGCCTGGTCTCGCCACTGTTTCACTTCATTTTCATTGATGAGCCTGGAAGGCAAAGAAGAGAAGTTGCCAGGTGATTGCTGACTGTCAGCCATCTACCACATCCCAAAATACATGCCATGTTTCTTCCCCAGGTTGGAGGGAAACCAGAATGGTGCCTTCTCAGCTGACCCTCTAGATCTCCAGGCCTGCCCAGGTCCACATGACCACCATGAGAGCAGAAGGAACCCCCAGATACTTTATAATCCAACCCCTTGATGGTGCACTTGCACCAAGGGACCAGAAATGAGGATGAGAGATAATTGAGGCTGTACTAGGACTGAATTCCCGGCTACCCTAGGGTACAAACACTTATGGTCCTTTGCAAAAACAAACAAAAAGAGAACTGGCCGCACCAACAGTGCAGAATGAGTGGGCTGAGAGTAAGGGGATATGCCTTAAGGAGATCTCATTTGTGTCAAGCTCTAACAACATGGGATTAACATTAAGCTTTTTACAAAGATATACAAATATAATTAATGAGGGGTAAAATCCCAAAGACATGGTTCAAAGCCAATCTAGGCAGGAAAGTCCATGAGACACTATCTCCAATTAACCACCAGAAGTGGAACTGTGGTTCAAGGTGGTAGAGTGCTAGCCTTGAGCAAAATCACTCAGGTTCAGTGCTCAGGCCCTGATTTTTCAAGCCCCGTAACTGACCAAACATTTTTTTAAGAAGTGAGAGTCATGAGAAAAGGTATCAATGTTTGTAAAGTTATGCAATATATAATGTAACCCTTCTATTAATCACAATAAAAATTATTTAAAAAAGTGAGTGTGGGAGACAGATGAGGTGAAGAGAAGTGAACTATCTCACACTGTGTCTTTCTTACACACACACACACAGATACACACAGATACACACACATACACACTTTCTAAGCCTCAGAAGAGTAGCCTTCAATGCTTATTCACACCTAGGACCAGCTCTCTAAGTCACAGCAGCTTCAAGTGTCCTTAGGACATCTATTGACCAGGAAGAAGCAAACTCTTTATTGGATATGAAGAACTGTCATTCTCTAACGGAAAAGCACACACAATAACATAAGGAATTCACCAAAAAAGTAAAACAAAAGCTGCTTTTTGATTATGAGTTGCCCTGGTTCAACATACACCTGTTAGGGTTTTTTTTTAACTCAATCAACAACTGATTATTGTGCAAAGGAAAACAAGAACAAGTCACAATTCATTTTCTCCTTGGCTTTGGGATGCAACATAATGAATCACTGAGAGCCAACTCATCTCCTTCAGGACAGTTGGCTCAGACTCATACCAAATGTTAAGGAAAAATATTTAAAAATCAGTATTCTAATGTAAGGTTTTATTATTAATTAATTGATGGAAATTTAAATTTTGTTTCTGTATTCCTCTCTATCTAGGGCCAGATGGCCAGGCTTTATGTCAGTGGCCACCAAACTTTTGGTAAAGGGTTAGAGCAAATAAATATTTTATATGCCACATGCAGGGCATGTAACATATGCTTGTGTCTGCTTGGTTAATGTACAAAAACTTCCAGGTGGCTCATACATGTAATCCTAGCTACTCAGGAAGCTGAGATCTAAGGCCCATGATTCAAATCCAGTCTAGGCAGAAAAGATTATGAGAATCTTATCTCCACTTAAACAGCAAAAAGCTAGAAGTAGGGGTATGACTCAAGTGGTTGAGCATCAAAAACCGAGTTAGAGCAAGAGGCTCTGATTCCAAGCCCCAGTACTGACACATACACTAGACAGACAGACAGACAGACAGACAGACGATAGATAGATAGATAGATACAAAAAGCATTATCTCATGGGCCTTATGATAGCAAACTGAAGGGCTAGAGCTAGCCATGTACCATAGTTTTCTGACTGCCATTCGATGCAAATGTGTTCAAATTCCACTATCCAATCTTTGCAGGGTATCCTTGAGAATTGAGAGCATCGCCTGCTTCCTGTTTTCTGAATATGGTTAGCCACATGACACGGGGCCATTCAAATGTAAATAAAATGTAACTTCAGACCCTCAGTCACACTAGCCATGTGTGAAATCTTCCTTTACCCCATTGGGTTGTCACAGAGACAGCAACCAGCTTTCTCCATGAGCCTAGACACTTCTGGAATAAAACTGAAGACCCACTTGGGGCCATCTGGGCATGGGAGGGAGGTCAAAGGGATGATAGGGGACAGGTCAAAGGTAGACATGACACCACTCACATATTGACAATGTTCTTGACATTGAAGTTCTCCAGCGGAGCCAGGTCAGGGTCTACGCCATACTCATCCTGGAGAACAATTTGCTGGAGGATGCGGTCCAGGAGCTGCCATTGCTGGAAGAAGCCACCATTCCGCTTGTCTGAGGGATGAGATGGATGTGCCGTCACTGCACGGAGCTGTGGCGTCACCAGAAATCCTGCCCACATGCCACTGCCTAGGTCCAGGTTGTCAACATGCCTGTCCCCCTCCTCCAAGAAACTCCAAGACTGAGGAATGAGGCAATGCTCCTGGTACTGAGGGAGATTCACACATGCAGTCATCTCCCAGCTCCCTCCACCTGACCTTCCGTGGATGGTCACTCAGGGCATGTTTCTCTACTCACAAGATGCTTCCTGGCTGGTGGCTTTGCTGTTGAGACTGATTATTCTAGGCTCTGGAAATGCTGATTGCTTTTTTTCGTTTGTTTTAAATCTATTTTTTAATGTTCTGAAATACTACCTGCTGAATAATAAAACTGCCAGGGAAACTAAAAAAAAAAAAAAAAAAATGAGCCGGGAATTTGGCCTAGTGGTAGAGGGCTTGCCTAGCATGCACGAAGACCCTGGTTCGATTCCTCGATACCACATACATAGAAAAAAGCTGGAAGTGGTGCTGAGGCTCACGTGGTGGAGCACTAGCCTTGAGAAAGTCCAAGGACAGTGCTCAGGCCCAGGGCTCAAGCCCGGGACTGGCAAAAAAAAACAAACAATTTCAAGATTATCTACATGATTGCTCAACAGAGAAAAGAAGCTGGAAACTGGTTATGGATGTGCACTGACAGTTACAGAAATGGGTGATGGGCAGTTGAGGAGGTTTCCTAGTGGAGATGGCCTTGAATTGTGGAGACATAGGTGTCACGTTGAGGCTATCTGTGCCCCCCCCTTATAGGGTCCACTCTCATAGCCTGGCTGGAGTCGGCTTTTTCAGGTGACAATCACCACCAATCCTCCCTTGGTCCTCCATCCCAAACACTTCATCTCTCCTGACAACCAGAAGAATCAATCAGTATACTCTCACATCAAATCTGCCACCTAGAGGTTGGCTGATCATCTCTTCACCCATTTGGAGTGAGAATAGAGGGACCCATTCACATTGCCCAGGGACTACCAAACATAGGAGCTGTTGGGAGCCAAAAAAAAAAAATAGTCAGGATTGGAAAAGTAATGGCTTCCTGGCCTAGTTCTCTGTCTCCAGCTACCTTCCATACTCTGCCCACAAACTCATCGCTAACTAGCAGAGTTGGCCACTTTCTTTTTCTTTCTTTCTCTTTCTTTCTTTCTTTCTTTCTTTCTTTCTTTCTTTCTTTCTCTTTCTTTCTTTCTTTCTTTCTTTCTTTCTTTTTCTTCCTTTCTTTCCTTTCCTTTCCTTTCCCTTTTTTTTTTTGCCAGTCCTGGGCTTGAACTTAGGCCTGAGCACTATCCTTGGGCTTTCCTCAAGGCTAGCACTCTACTACTTGAGCCACAGCACCACTTCCAGCTTTTCTATGTATATGGTACTGAGAAATCAAATCCGGGTCTTCATGCATGCTAGGCAAGCACTCTACCACTAGGCCAAACTCCTGGCCCCCTGTCCATTTTCTTTCCACCCAGGAGAATAGTCTAAAGCCAATTTACACAGTCACAGAGATAGAACACATTTTACCTAAAACTGTGACTCAGAGAAAGGGAAATCCCTACTGCATAAAGAGCTCACTACGAAAGAGAGATGATAAAGTGCCCAATCCATTTCGTAATGAAAACTCATTTCCAGGTGCATTGTGGGTAATTATTCCCAAGTATGTGTAATTTATTTGATCCCAGCACATCTGGATCTTCAAAACTCAGCCACCTGCTCATGAGTAGCTATTTGGTATCTGTAAAGAAAGGCAGTGGCAAAGATGACAAGGATGGGATGACAAAGATGGAAGAGACGGGTAAAACTTCTAAAGAAAAAAAAAAGCAAACAAGCACATTCCACATCTGGGCTATGCTCCTATCCATGGCTTCTTTCTGGGAGCTGACAGCAGAGCTGCCCGATTTTGCATTGTTCAAGCTACTAGTTATGGAACTAAAGATACTAAAGTGGTTCAGAGTCAACTCCCAAGCTCCTCTCGTGTGTGTCGGTGGATATCCTGCCTACCCCAGAGAGGGAGGAGTCAGGGTCATGAGCCTGGCCTCCCCGGGGCAGACACACAGAGGAATGTGGTCCCCTCAGCCGTGAAGTTTCCTCTCTAGCTGCCTGACCAGGACACAGGCTGGGTACTAGAGGACAGCAAGTGCAAGATACTCACAGGGCATCTGCAGGCAGTGGTGTAAGACAGAGAGCAGGCAGGGGTAGGCCTCTGTGTGCTTCAGCTTCTTGTGGATCAGCTCAAACATCTGGGAGGCACTCTTCGTGTCGATATGGACCTGGGATGGGGGGAAGAGTGGAACACATAGTGAAGGGGAAGCAAAGGAAAAGAATAGGGAGAGGAAGAAAAGACAGTTTCTAGCCACCCAGCCCTAGGAGACCTTTCTCCCCTGCTTCAGAGCTGGGCTTATTGGGAGGAAGACAGAGACAAGGAGGAGGGAGAGATGTTAATGATATAAATTAGAGTTTCTCTATGTCAGCACTTCTGGCTTCTTAGCCAGATGTTCCTAGATTACAGGATCTGTCCTGTGCCAGCATGAGGGTTAGCGAGATCCTTGGCCTCTGCTAGATGCCAAGAGACCCCCTCCCACTCACATCTCCACCAGAAATGCCTCCAGCTTTAATAAGTCTGCCTTGCAGAAGGAGGGAGTCAAACCTATCCATCCCTGTCTGAGAAATATGGATGTGAACTCAGGGAAGTTAGCAAAGGGTACAGATGCCTCAAAATAGCACATGGCCTGTGGCCTAGCATGTGGCTTGTGGTATAACATGTGACCTGCAACACAGGCCTACTACCTGGGTTTAAGACCAAGGTATTCTCTAGTTATGTGGCCACACTGGTGATTCAGAAGCAAGATCTAGCCACCAGGGACCTAACCAACCCTGAAGCCAACACAGGGCCTAGAGTAGATTGTGGTGCCACTTTGGCACCCCACTGCAATCTGCCCACCCCTGTGGGGGTCAAACCTTACCATGTCAAACCTCCGGGCCAGCTCCAGGTCATCCTCATTTCGGACCATCTCAAAGAAGTCTAAATGCCTAGGGTGGAGGAGGGGAAGCAGAGGTTGGGTGATGGATACAGTCCTTTCCACTCCTCTGTCAGCCACATGCAGAAAGAAGCTTTGTTCAGGCAAGGCTAAGGCATGATCAGAAAGAAGCCATCCAATTGAGGCCACAGGCTTCCCCTAGCAGCTCTTATGGCCTTTCTTCAGGAAGGGCTTGGCAGATCTGCAGAAGCACTGTAGTGTTTCTCAATGTCGACTGACTAATGACATGTTTGGCTTGATTGTCCTTGACTTGTATGCCGTGGCCTGTTGAAGCAGCATCCTTACACTCCACCTGTTCAATACCAGTAGAATCTCTGCCCCCAAATGTGATCACCCCAAAATACCCGGCATTTCTAGGTGTCTGTGGGGGGGGGGAATCCCTCTCAGTAAAGGATTACTACCCTACCCACCCATCTTCCCCAGTGTCTTCATACTGTTCCTAAGTCACCCCTCAAAGCTAATCTCTCAGCAAAACACCTTCCGACTGGAAACAATCCATCGGCCCTCCCTTAAAACCCAGGTAATAACCTGCACCAATGGGGTATAACCAAGTGAGTACACTGGTGACATGGAGTGGTTTCATTATGCCTTTGACAGAGTCTGTGTATCTTGGTGGGGATCTGCCAAGGGGAGTGGACTATAAGAGGTTTGGCATTTCTGGCCCCCAAGAACCACAATGCCCCTCCCCTTACCCAACCAGAGTGTGACAACCAAACACCCCCATAAATTTCGAAATGTCCTCTAGGGGGCAGTGAAGCCGTAATGGAGGACCACTGGGTTCACAGGTCTTTAACATCCCCTCCATAAGAGGACAGGCTGGCAAGAACAAACCTGCCCTGTGCAGAACTGATTCTGTGGACCTCTGTGGGAGAGGGGCGGGGAATGGGGGAGGGACAGGCCTTTACCAAGGTCTTACCCTCCCCATCTGACGCACTGTCCCCAAAGGTTTGCAATGAATCTGGGCGGCAAGGGACTTACTTGTCCAGGATGGCATTCTCATGTTGCCGGAGTTTGTCGATCACGGGCTGTATCCCCAGCATCAGAAACTCATACCGGAGGTGGAGGCGGAACTCCAGATTATCCTGGGGGTAGCCAAGAGAGAACCAGACCTGCTAGCTTGTACCATGCCCATGCAATCCCCAGTGGAGTCTGCATCCCAGCTATCATCCCCTCTCGTCTCCTCCTCACATCCCAAAGCTCCAAAAGAGCTGAAGACAGCCTTGAACCTGACTCTCTACCCTGAAGGCCATGAGCTTCCTCCCCTCCCTTGCCCGCAGCCCCTCACCAGCGACCCCTTGGTCTTTGGCATGGAAGAACAGTACTAGAGAAGGACGTGTAGAGCACTTGCTTTGGAGTCAGATGGAGCCTGGTTTGAATCCCTGCTCTGTTACTTCCTAGGTTTGTTGTCTTGACAAAACCTTGGTTTCCTTGTTTGTAAAATGCGTATACCATTCCTTACCCATGGAGAAAAGTAATATTCTTAAAAGTTACCTGGTACCAACTGACCAGAAGGAATGACAGCCATAAACGGCTGTTTATTCCCCCAGCTGCCTTCACTAACGCAGGACATCATGCCTGAACGCAAGGGGAAAAACAAGCTGGCCAGCCGAGAAGAAGGAAAAATAGAGATCAAGAATTTGCCCTTTGCCCTCTTTGTCCTTCAATATGCCTTCCATTGGGCAGATTGCCTTGGAATCGGAGAGATTCACCCCATCTTCAAGTTCTTCTAATATGGTGCTCTTAATTTAGATCTGCAAATCCCATTTTGATCCCCAAAGAAGAGAATTCAGAAAACACATCCAGACAGAAGGTGCTAGAAGAATGTATAAACTGCTCAACCAGAAGCAAATCCCTAGAAAGCTTTGGAAAGAAGAGCTCCAAGTTTCCCTCCTCCTATAAATAATCTCTCGCTTCCTTGAACCATCCTCAGCTAGATGTCCTGGGGGATTTGTCTATGACTCACAGTGCATGAAGAAAACCACATGGAGCCCCCTCTAGCTGAACCAAAACCCTTAAGAATGCTGTGGGACACAGAGCCGCATTAGCCTGCATCACCACTTGTGAAAGCCATTGATAAGACAGAAGGGTTTACAAATAATCCAGGTCTGGGGGATGTGGTGTTGCCCATAGGACAGTGAGCTTCATGAAAGGCTATTATGCGTTTTTTTCTCGAAGAGTAAGAAACAAGCGGCCCAAGAGATAACCTGAAGATGACAGTGGCACAGGTAGCCCACCACCAGATGTGTCCTCCCTTCTTTGTCGCTTACCCAGTCAGGCTTCCCTCTCTTACATCTTACGCCAGACTGAGAATCAGAGAGTCTCACCTCTCCAGCTCCAGCATTGAGGACAGCATTGATGAAGGACATGATGGCTGTTTTCAGGTTCACTTCATCCCGGTACTGCCCCAAACTTCGGTCTAGCTCATTCAGCAGTGTCTAGAGGGGAAGACAGGATAGAAGTCGTCGTGGGAAGGTTCCAGACCTTACAAGAGCAGCCACACCCCCTGGGCCCTGCCATTCCATCCATCCAAGAGGTCTCCTCCATTCTCTCTCTGCAGTCATGTCTCTCCAGACCTCCCAGATCCTGCCTCAGGGAAGGGTGTCCATTTCTGGGCAGCGGTGCTGTGCTGTTTTCTGTGTCACCAGCTCTGCAACCATTTCCAGTACCTGTTGTATCTTTTACAAAGCATCAGGGGCCACTTTCTGCAAAGAACAGGTAGCCAAACTGTCTAATGCCAGAATGAGCAAATGCCTGTGTAGGTACTCCGAGAGCTACCCTGCTATGCCTTGTGCTAAGACACTTTGTTATGTATTGTGCATCCCATTTCTACTTTTCTGGGTAGGTCAGGAACAAGACAATAGACTTCAAATGGTGTGATCTCCCAATGTCTTCACACTAAGCAGTAGCCTAGACCTTCAGCCTAAAAAAAAAAATCTTGACCCCAGAAATTGCATTTAATTCAACCATTCTTGGCTGAGTCCCTTGGCTGGCTACTGGGCTCAGAGCTATAGAGACACAAGATGGAATCAAACCAGTAGGCCAGCCTGTAGAAACCCGCTGTGTAGTAAGGTATACAAGTCCATCTTGGCAGGCAAACCCACAATTCTGGAGGCCCCCCTCATGTCTTTTGAAGTCTACCCCTTCTGGGTCCCAGTCCTCTTGCTCCTCAAGCAAGGGTGCAGCTGTCACAGTGTCCCCTCTCCTCCAGTTTCTCTTACGGAGTCCTCAGCCCATCCCACACCACCCTGATGGACTCCTCACCTGGAAGCGTGTCCTCTCCGCTGCATACACCTGGTAATGCAGCATGGCCTGCAGCACCTTCTTGTGGCCTCCAGGTACCAAGCACACAGCACCCAAGATTTCCAGCACAGCTACTTTGGTCTTGCTGTTCTCTGTGCGCAGGCTCTGGGCGATGGTGCAGATGGCCTCCGGCTGTGACAGCACGTGAGCCCGCCCTTGGGAGTTGTTCATCAGAGCCTTGATACAGCCGATGAGGGAGGTGTGGATGCGGCTCTCGCAGGTGGCATGGTCCATGCTCCGGAGGAAATTCAGCAGGCAGGCCAAGCCCTCCAGCTCAATGAAGCGGGTCACAAACCTAGCAGCCAGAGCCACCAGTGGAAAAGTGAACCCACATCAGCATTTCCTCCCATCTACACTTGCCAACAGCTAACCCATACCCCTGTACACCACAGTACACCAGGTCCTACCTACAGCCACTGCTTGGCTCATTTACAAGACGTACCCACAGCACTGGTTAGAAGACTGATACTTCCTTTGCATTTTAAATACTGTGTGTTATGCTTTCAATATGAACTGTTTCCCAAAAGGCTTTTGTGTCTGAAGGTTTGATTCCTAGGCTGGTATTGCTGTGGAAGGTTCTGGTAGGAGGTGGAGCCTAACTAAAGGAAATTGGTCACTGAGGGCTGGGCCCTTGACGGCTGTATCTTGTCTTAGGTTCCTTGCTGTCTCAGTCTTTCTGTTTCTGGTCTTCTATGAGTTGAACAGCCTCTGCCTCATGCTCTGGGCATACCATAATGTTCTATCTCACCACCTACCCAGAAACACGGGTCTGTGACTGTGGGCCAAACCCTACAACACAGTGTGCCAAAATAAAGCCTTTCTGCCTCAAGTTGCTTTTCTCAGGCAATTAGCCACTGCCATGGATAGCTAACACACTGGACATTTGCATATCATTGACCAGTCCAGCAGTTGTGTAGCTAAATTAAGATGTGAAGAAACATATCATAGATCATAGCCAGTAAGCCTGAAGACCCATCCTCAATGAGATAATTGAGATCAGAGATGATCATTGAGATTACATGTAGATAATTCTAGTTAGATGACAAGAAGGACTAGTCAGAGAAACTATTCCAATCACAGACTCAAGAAAGACCAAGAGTAAAAAACTATATTTCAGGTGACTTAAGCAAACCACCGGAGTTGTCTTTAAATGTTAGGGAAACATCAAAACTCATGCAGTCTGGTTCCTCATAACCTTAACAGGTTTAGAGATAGTTCTCAGGGTCCAGCAGCTTGGATGAAAAAAAAGAAAATTACATTTCTGCTTTTAATAACTGCTCACCAAAATTTAGCATTTGCCTTCCATTGAAGAAGGTAAGTTATAAACAACAGTGTTATTAGTGGAGTCCATGGTTTTCTCATCCAAAGAAATCACTGTTATTTTCCTATCCAGTTATAGTTGTAGCAGGCGTCTCGAGATGTCATTTACACCTATCAGGACTTCAAGATTATAACAGTTATCAGACCTGCTGCCTGTTCTCAGGACTGGAGGCATAACACAGTGGCACAGTTATGGCTTATCTCATGCAGTTTTAATACACACTCGCTGTATTTTAATTGAGTTTGGTTTATTCTTTAACTTTATCTCTTTATGTATTTTATTCTCATAAAACATCATTTCTGAGAAGAGGCCTATAGGTTTCCGGCAGGTACCAGATATATTGGCAATACATACACATTTTTTTAAGAAAAAAGGTTTGGAATCCTCAAGTTAGTAGCAGCATTAATGATCTGAGGATACTGTTATAAATTCACCTTAGGGAACATTATATAGAATTACTGTAGAAATGTATCTGTATGTCTTTTATATTATTGTGTAAATATACCTAACACAAATAGAATATGCTTTCAAATTCAGTTAAAAATAAACATCTCTCTTTTTTTCCTATTATATGTTTTTCTGTAACCCACTAAATTTCCACAATAGCCTGTGTTGCTTTTAGAATGGGAATTTTATTAAGGGATAGTCAAATGAATTGTGGTAGATGAGTTCACCCAGACTTCTCAACCCCCTTACGTCTTGGCTACCTCAGCCTTTCCATCTCCTTTTCTCAGACTGACCCCATTGTAAGCCAGGGACACAGAGATAGACATGCTTCCCTTCCCTTACAATCTCTGTTCTCAGGCTCTGGGAGCCGAGAGCGAGACTATACATATACACACCTTACCCCTCCCCAAAGCAGATGGCTAGTAAATCTCAAATGAGAGCCCTCTAGGAAAAGAAACAAAAAAGTCCCGATTGTATTGTTGGCCCATTTTCCTGACTAGGACTGCTTATTGATTCTAGCCGAGGTAATCCCAAACTATCAATGTCATTGATAGCCTAGATGATCCAATGAGTGATATCATTGGGAGCTATCAACAATGTCATGGAACACGACTAGGAAAGAAGTACACCAGTGTATAGTATAGGATCTTTGCCATGCACATGCGTTGTGTCTGATCTCAAGGACATGATTCATAGTTTTAAAAAAAGCATATACAATAGCATAATATGGAAAAATACTTAGGTAGTCAAAGAGTGGTATCTTTCAAAAGACTGTTTGGATATAAATCATTCTTAGAGGTGCACATGATTTAAATGATTATATAATAACTTAGTTATTATGTATATACAATTTAGATTTTAATCAAAATTAACTTGTGCAACTGGTTTTCAAAATTGCTGAAAATTTAACACGACATTAGACTCTCCTTAAACTGCAGAGCTTCTGTATGGCAAAGGACATAGCTAGCAAGTTAAACAGAAAGTCCACAGAGTGGGAGAAGATCTTCACTAGCCATACAACAGACAAGGGCCTCATATCTAAAATATACCCACAGCTCAAAAAATTGACTCTCTCCAAAACAAATCTTCAAAGAAACAACTATCCCATTTATAAGGAAATGAAAAGACTTGGGAAAAAAACATAAGTGAAGTAAGCCAGACCCAAAGGAACGTAGGCTCAATGCTTTCCCTCATTTGTAATAATTAGCACACACCTAGGACTTTCCTAGAAAAGGATTACAATAGGTCAAAACCTAGGTACATAAGGTCATATAGGATGAGACTAAATAAAAGGATCTCTAGGACATGGAAACAAGAGCTTTAGCTTGAGTGATTATTGTTCTTAATGTACTATGTTATTTCTCTTCTCTTTTTCCCTTGTGGTTAATCTCATATTTGTTACTGTATCTGACTTTGTTACCTGGTATATTGTATATATGTTTATTTGAAATAGGAAAGGGAAGGGGGGAAAACAAGATGATTGGGAGGGGCGGGGAAGGGAAATGAGGAAGAAACATGAGAAGGGGTATCAATATGTGAAAAGTAATGCACCTACTACCTGACGAATGTAACTGTAACCCCTATATTTTAGCCTGACAATTAAAAAAGAAAGAAAGAAACTCCTTGTGGCTCTTTGCCCTCTGTGGACCCTACACTTTGTGGCCTGGAAAGACAAGGTAGGGTCCTCCTGTGGCCTTTGGGACATCTGTCCATCCATTCCTTTTCTTTGCCTACATGGCTTCTACTTCAGATGGCCTCATCGCACCCATAGACTCCACCCCTCCCCCAAGTGGTGAGAGTGCTTGAGAAATTCTCCACCCTCCTTCCTAGTTGAGTGCTCACTCTCTTCTTCCCCTTCCTCAGAACGTTCTTTCTTAGACACCTCCACTGTCTGACTTCCTTCCTGTTCGATTCTTCTCCAAACCAAGTACCTGTCCTCAGTTCCTCTTTAGAGAGCTCCTCAGGACCCGAGGTTTATTCCCGTTCCTGTGTCTATCCTCCCTCCTCCTCTCCTGTCCTCCCCTCCTAGTCACCCCTGGCCACCACCCGGCAGCGCAGCAGCATAGTAGAAACTGGGAGGTAATGTGGATGAGGGAGACTCTAGGGATTTCTGGAAGTAGAGCTGGCCAAGGGACCAGGGTGGGACAGACGTCTAGGCTAAACAGCATCAGGAAGTTCAAATGATCCACTGGGCAGAGGCACAGACGGAAGGGAAAGAAGGTGATACAGGCTGACTCACTGACCTCATGGGCTGCGTCCGGAGAGCCGTCTTCAGGTCCTCCACAACTTTGTTCCTCATCTCCATCTCCTCTTCATCGTAGGCATACAGGCTTTGTATCTGAGGCCAGTCAGTGGGAGAGGGAAGCAGTCACACCAAGATTTCCAAACATGGTGTACACCCCAAACCCAGATGTGGCTTTAGGGTCGCCCTTGTTCAGGAAGGGCAAGGCCATGGGAGTGGTTTACTAAGATACAGTCAGACTCTGAGAGACCCTGGTTCTCGCCATCTGTGAAGTGGGGAGTCGTAGTGGCCTACTGAGTACAACTATGTGATGTCCAAGTGTGTGTGTGTGTGTGTGTGTGTGTGTGTGTGTGTGTGTGTGTACGCCAGTCCTAGGGCTTGAACTCAGGGCCTTGGTGCTTATTCCTGAGTCTCTGCCATGAGCTACGGCTTCACTTCCATCATTCTTTGGTAGTTTCTTAGGGATAAGAGTCTCATGAACTTTCCTGCCTGGGATGGATTGTGAGCCCCGACCCTGGCCCCCACCATTGAAAGGAAAGGTCAGTCATGACAAAAAGAAACTGGAGAATGGCTGAGCCCTAGGACATGAGGTGCAGTTAGATGCAGGGCTTGCTCTCCCCCCACGGACTAGGGTGGGGAGGCAGTAGAGGAGAGGACTCACCGCGGCCATGGAGTTGATGCGGTCAATGTAATAGTCTGGCCAGCTGGTCGCTAGCTTGTTGGGGTCCTCCTGCTCCTGGAATCGGAAGGATGGTATGGGCCAATCAGCATGAGAGTCCATGGCCAGAGAGCCTGAGTTTCATGCCAGGTCAGCACAGGGGTTCAATTCTCAGCTCTGCCCACAGAGGGCGATTTGAAGAAAGACACAGTCTCTCCAGGCTTAAATTGCTTCCTCCATAAAATGCAAACCCCCAGCACCAAATCTCATGACGAGACAATAACCTGAGCAGGCCACTGCACCACACAGTTGTGCACTTTCAATGAGCAACACGTACAATTTTTTAAAATATTCATTTCCCTCTGCTCATATCTATGCTGCATATTATGTATATTACAATATAGTTTCATGGCTGGTGAGTCTAATACAAATTTGCATTTATATGTTTCCTATCTTTCCTTTTTTCTGATGATATTACTTTTGTAATATGTGAAAGTATTGGCACATGGTAGTTTGGAAATTTAGAAGCTTGGTGTTTTGGTAACCCAGAGAGCATCTGCTATGGTGCTAAGTACTCAGTAAGCACTGAGTGAATGATACCTACAAAAAGGGAAGAAACTCAAGATCCTAGGTTCTGGAAAAATGATGGAGAGAGGGAGGAGGGGAGGGGTCAGATGAAGAAGGGAGGGGGCAGAGAGGGATAAAACGGAAGGGAGGATAGGAGTCAGAAGAAAAAGGAAGGGAATGAGGAAAGGAGGGCACCTTCTTCTTGCTGCAATAGATCTGCCATTTCTTCTCAGGGGGCAGTGCGAACACAGCCTCCCGGTTTTTGTCAGTGAGATCCAATTCATCCTGCAGAGACAACAACAAGAAATATGTCTGTCCTCCAAGGATGCTTGAGACCAGAATACTCAACCCTACAGGAAATTGTGAGGCTCCAAAAATGCCCTCAGCCTGCTGGCTTCCTCTGGAAGAGCCTCATACACCCCACTAGCCTAACCAAACCAGTGCTTCTTCTACCCAAGATCCCTTGCTTTCTGTCCCCACCACCTTTTCTCCCACCAAGTCCCCCCCTCATCCTCTTGGCCACCTTGTTCCCTGCCCTTGGGCATGGCCCTGCTGCTCCCTCTTCCTGCCCAGGATTTCATGTCTTTCTGCCATGGCCTTTCCTAATCTTGTCCACAGCTCAGGTCTTGACTTGTGGTGAAGATCCCTGCTTCATCCTTCAAGTCTCTTGAGTCTCTCTCCCAGAAATTCTCTGGCTCCCATAACTTCCTCACTTGAGTCTTAGCAAGGGCTGGTAGAGCCCGTGAATGGGTTCTGAGCAGAGTAGAAAGGCTATGCCATTCCAAGAAGAATGAATCGTTTGTGGGAGCCAGCCCCTCCATCTGTGGAATCACCAAGAAGAGGCTCACCAGGATTCAAAGGAACAGACTTGGTAAGCTTCTGATCTGGTCATATGTCTTAAGGTAACTCTACAGGTAGTCTGGGGTCACTTTACAGGTTTCGCTATAATGGTTTCTCTCTGAATTCTTTTCTTTTTGAATCAGCATTTAATCCTGTAGATCCTGAGCAATTCCAGGGTCCATTAAAAAAATAGTTTACAGGCCATGGGAGACTTAGTATGTTTTCAACTCAATGGTGAGTCTTTTCAAAAGCAAAAGTAAAACTCACATTAAGACCTTAAAGCATAATATTACTAACCATTATACTTTCAGGTAGGATAGATCATGGTAGCAACATATAAAGAAGCAGGGGTTCTTAAATCTCAGGGGGTCTTAAATCTCTAATCTTTAGTCTATACTTTTTTTCTCCAAAAAACACTTAAGACTTTTCACAGTGATCAGAACTGCCAGATAGAAATGTAATAAGAGCAACATATACTTCAACTTTTTTTTCAGTTGTATTTTAAAAGTGTGATGGAGAATTGGATGAAATTGATTTCACGACTACACTTTATTGCCACCAATACAACTAAAATATGATCACTTCAACACGTAATAAGTGTAAAAAATCATCAGTAAGTAAATTATCAGATAAGATTCCTTTGTTTTCCTCAAACTAAGTTTTCAAAACCTGGTGTGTACTTTGCACATAAAGCTCATCTTAGTGTAGACAGAACAGAAGCCCCAGGGGGACAGGGGCTGCCATTTGAACAACACATGTGACAACAGTTTGAAATAATGCCAATCCTTTCCCTTGCATTTGGAACTTGTGCCCAGCAAAGGTTGGGTATCACTTTTGTTTTTATTTGTTTCTGCAGAACTGCTCTCTACCTATCTTAAGAATATCCTCAGTCAAGGCTCTCAGAGTCCACAGAAGCCAGTGGCATCCTAGCTATTTAGGAGGCTGAGATCTGAGGATCATCATTTGAAGTCAGCCTGGACAGAAAAGTCTGTCCAGAAAAGTCTTATCTTCAATGAATCACCAAAAAGCTAGAAGTGGAGGTATGGCTCAAGTGGTAGAGAGCCAGCAATAAGAAAAAAATAATCAAACTAGAGGCTTGAGTTAAAGTCCTAGTACCAGAACAACAAAAAATCATGTATTTTACTCGAGAAAATATCCCTGGGTAACACCAACCAGATTCTAGCAAAACACTTTGTTCCTTGACCTCAGCCCAGAGAAAGGAATAAATCAGAAACAGAATTTTCCTGAACCTGACGTGACAATTTGCATGGCCTCCTCTTTGGGTGATCCTGGATTTTGGAGGGCTGGGTTGCCTTGCCCAGGTGCATCTCTTAGTAAATATGAGTTAAGAAAACACATTCCAAAACACAGTACTATTTCTCTGTTGGCTTGATGACCTGTCAAGAGAATGAGTGAGCATTTAAGTTTCTTGGTACATGAACTTGTGCTTAGAGCTGTGGCACAGGCCCTGCATCCCTGTCTGGGACTTCCTTCACTATCCAAGCTTCATCTCATCAAGAATAGGTGTTCTAATAGGAGGATTACACATCCTTCCTGTTCTGTCTCCTTGAGGTCAGAAAGTGAAGCTTCATGCAGAGGGCTTCTCATCCAAACAGGTGGTATGCAGTTCTGCACAGGTATTTCAGAGTCAGGAAGATCTCATCATCCTGTGAATGATAGAGCTGTAGCATCCTCAGTCTTGAACCAGATTTAGACGTGACCTGTGCACGAGAACTGCCATCTTTCTAGCCACTCGCAGCCCTGAACGGAGGCTCCCAGCATCTATCTATAGAACAGACACTAGTCTGCCCGTGAAATGAAAAGATCCGGGGCAAACGCCAGAGAGCAAAAGAGAAAAAGGAGTGGAAAATCTATATTTTCAGTCTCCTTGCTGCCTTGTTTCACAATAGAATGGACCGGCCTGTCCCTATGGGGTCCCAACCTAGTGAGAGAGACTCTGCTTCCTCCACACCGTGAAGGTGGTTTAGGAAGTCCACCTCAGCCCCAGAAAGACTTCTGCGAGGCGGCTCCTGCCCCGCCTCACTCTGACTGTCCGCCCACCGTCATCCCAATCATCATCAACCCCTTTCCTTCTCCAGCGCTCACTCACCACCAGCTCTGCAAAGCGGACATTGAGCTCCTCCGGGTTTGGGATGGAGCTGGAGAATTCCATGTACTGCAGGGCGTGGCTGTCCCGAAGGTCCATCTCAGAGAGGTCACTGCTTCCAAAGCAACACAGGAAGCCCACGCCATGGCGGCTCCTCTTACGGGGGGCCATGGTTATAGTGGACTGGGGCAGGTCAGCAGGCAGATGCCCTAGGTCCTCATTGCAGTCTAGACAGTGGGAGAGAACACAGGTGGTCAGGCATGGCAGATGGAGGTCGCTCCGCCTTCAGAGCCTCTTTGTTCTTCTACTTCATAGGCAAGGCCCCCTCTCTTGTATTCAGCCTCTCTCTGTTTCCTATAGCAACTCCCACCTGGAATCATTTATCTGTCCCACCAGGCCCCTGAGTGGGTCCTGCCACAGTGCTCTTCCATTCCCTCCCCCTGGCCCCGGAGAAGACAGGAAGACTGTCTTCACAGCATATGACTTCCGGGCGGTCAAAGCTGGTGACCACCCCGTGCAGATGGGGTCCTGATCCCTGTCCCCTGGGAGATTCAGGCCTGGGGTTTTCTGACTCACCTGATTCGTTTTATGGCCTGCGGATGATGGATTTATCAAGTGGGGAGGGGAGGGAGTGGACATTGGCTAGCAGAGCGAACACTGAGCTCTTTATACAGTCCAGCTCTTAGAACAGGGGCCCTCTAAAGAATTAAAGATGGAAGGATTCAAAGTCTTGCTCAGGTTTCTGCCCACTCTGTCATACTTAGGAACATTTAGATGACCAACAAAGTGAGGGCTCACTTGAGCATCTAGAAGAAAGAGACCACAGACCTCCGGAGAGGTCACCCAAAGTATCAAGAGAGTAGATTCTGGAACTGACTTCAACATGCTGGAGGAAAGGGAGTCACATCTTTCCATACCAACCAAGAACAGAGGACACAGAACTGGCCAGACAAGGGAACTGATGGGCAACCTACAGTTGGGCAGTGGTTGAAACAGAAAGCATTAAGTCCTGGGCTTGCTTCACAGGAAGCCTAGTTCAGTCATGACCAGCTTGAGAAAAAGAAATACTGCTCTAGACATGGTATCTGCACAGCTACTAGATTAACACCAACCACTGGCCCAGAGGACCCTAAGGGCAAAAACATCCCACACCACTGGTTCCTAAGGACGATTACAGACTACCTGGGTACCTTCAGCAGGAAGACATTCACACTTCCACAGCTGCCCACCAGACTCTTACTACCCCAGGGATCGAGACTTGAACTTTTTAGATAGAAATGTGAGATTCAGCTTTTAGCCCTGTTGAACATTCTTGACTGAGCTGTTTCTCTAAGACCTGAATCATGAAGAGGGTAGACGTCTTGCACGGCTGCACTCACACCATTGCCAATTATAAGAAGAACATAAATGGCAGTTACAATAAGGAAATAAATCCCAATCACACAACCACCTCTGGGATGTCAAAATTATGTGCAAATGCTTGAGGGCACAGCCCAGACACCAGCTCTAGATCCATATGACAACTCCCCCCCCCTCCTTTTCCATAAAGACAACCTGAGAGCGGTTCTCAAAAGTCCCAGGATGGCTAAACCTGTTGAAGTCCTAGGCTTTAGAATCTTATCAAGGAGGAAAACAAGATAAAGATGGCATTCATAGTTCCTAACAGATTCTATAACATCTACAGAACTCTGCTTTATTGCCCAGCTCCCAACACTCTGACTAATAACTTAAGGGCAATCTTATCTGGCCTCTCCTAGAAGTCATGATTCATTTTACTTAACAGCCTAGAACGTTTTGCTGAGTCCATTTTTATCTTTATAAGCTTTGTGGTATCTTTTAAATAGACTCAGCAAGCCTCAAGTACAGTGTAGAATCTACGGATTTTTTATGTTATTGGTTACTTCTGTCTTTCTGGCACTCATTCTGTATAGCATAGCTAATCAAGAACTTGTGAGGGTTGGGTATATTAAGAGGGTCATGGCCTGAGGTCACCCCAGGCAAAAGCTTGAAACCTTACCTGAAAAATAAACTAGAGCAGAAGGGGACTGACATATGACATAAGTAGTGGAGAACTTGCCTAGTACATGTGAGGCTCCTTATTAAACATCCAGGAAATATGGGCTACAATATCTAAGTCCTGGAACTTGATAAGTACTTAGAAACTTGTTTAGGGAGGGTAGTTACTAGGGCTAGAGAAACATCCAGAAGATATCCAATCAGTTCATAGTAGCAAAGACCTGAGAAAAACAGTAGAAAAGGGGACCTTGGGTGGGGGGGGTGAGAATTGGCAGCAAAGTTCATGAGTTTGGTGAACTAAGCCCCAGATGATAGCTTCACATAGCATCCTAGCTAGGAGCTCCCTGCCCCAATGGTACAGAACACAAAGTGAATCCCCTTTGCTTCATTAGCCTCCAAAATGCAGTAGGAGGCTGGCCGAGCATGGCCCAGGGCACAGGAAGCCCCCAGGGGCCTCAGGGAGAATGGACAGGCAGCATGATGAGGCTCTAGAAGAGATGGGCTATGTCTAGCAGGGCCTGTGATCCCCTCTTCCTGCCTTCAATCCCTCACCCTCCTGTTCCACCCCTAGCCTCCAGTCTCAGGCTTCTTTGTTCTTTGGCTTCTAAACCAAGCCTTGCCAGGAAGAACTGAGGGTAGGTACTGATGTTGTTGTATACTAGCTGTTGACAGCCACGACTGCTCTGATTCATTGATTCCTTGCCCTACCTGCTCTCAAATGTTTTAGCATTTCCTCTGAGGGTGGGGAGAGGGGTGCGGTGGCCCTGGGGTAGGGAAGTGGAAAGAGGTGAACACAGGCCCTCTAGACAGGAAGTCCCACCCCCCAGGAAGAGGGCTTGGGCTCTGCAGTGTGTGCCATATTAACACTTCTAAGGCCGTCTGTAAGACAGCTCTCAGTTCTGCTTATGTTTCTGAAGATAAAGCCCCTCCCAATGAAACCCTCTTTGTAGTTTTCTTCTTCCCTGTTGTGAGGTCCCATCTGAACCTCTAAGATGGAAACCACAGGCTCTTCAGCAGGAAGGAGCCCCAGGGACTAGAATTCAGGCTAGAGGGATTTGAACCTGCTGCTTGCATCACCTGCTTCTCTCTTCACGGAACTATCCCCATCACTGTGGTAGGACCTACCCTCCATGCGCTGTCCCCTCACTCTCTCCCCTCTTCCTGGGGCATGGGGTCTTCGCAGGACTGTCAACACGAGAAAAAGGCAGACAAACCTAAGACGCCACGCCACTGGGTACATACCCCCTGGGATTGCAGAGGGTAGTCCAGCCATACTGGGCATTACAATCATCTCTCCATACACTGGAGTTGGGTCAATTCTGAGCCCAGGGCTCATCAAAGCTCTTTCACAACCACTGAAGGGCCATATTCTCTTCTCTGTTTCCTCCCTGTGCAATGGTTGGCCTCCTCAAAAGACCTTTCCCACTGCCTGACTATGTCCTGTTCCCAGTGATTTCCCAAAGGGCTCTTGGCATCCTGTGCCAGCAATTCTCCCACATTCTGCCCGAGCTTGCCAGGACCTCCTATTATTTGACTTCATGCCTCACATTTGTTCTGCAAAGATGAAAATCATCACCCTGACCCCTGGTCTCTGACCCTGTTGGCTCCACACAACAATGTTTGCATTTTAGGACTTCCAAGACCTGATAGCTTCAGTGTCTATTGCTCAGAGTTAAGCAAAGGCAGAATAAAACCTGGGTATGTACTGCACACTGGGATTTTGCTATTGTGTGTGTGTGTGTGTGTGTGTGTGTGTGTGTGTGTGTACCAATACTAGATCTTGAACTGGGGCCTTACACGCTCCCTTGGCCTTTTTACACAAGGCTGGTACTCTACCACTTCCAGCATTTTGCTGGTTGATTGCAGATGAGAGAGTGTTAGCCTAGAGAGGTGTTTGGACAGGGCACCCAGTCCATCCTGGGGGGGATGAAGGAGAAGTCAGAACAGGCTTCCAGGAGAAGGTGGCATTGAATTAGTCTTGCATAAGAGAATTAAGGAAGAGTGCAAGGGATGGGAAGAGGATGGTGGGAAAAGGCATGGAGAGGAAGAAGAATGTGGCGTGAGGCCAGTGTCCTTGCTTGGTGGCCTGGTTCTGTTGTGGCTAAATCACTAGGAAGAGGAACGGACTGGGTAGACAAGTAGAGAGACTGCTCTTGATCCTGCTCTTCCCTCCA
Source organism: Megascapheus bottae (assembly GCF_031878675.1). NCBI lineage: Eukaryota > Metazoa > Chordata > Mammalia > Rodentia > Geomyidae > Megascapheus > Megascapheus bottae. The sequence continues at coordinate 9,232,016 of NC_143530.1, forward strand.
TATACAGAGGGCTGGGAATGGGGCCCAGAACATCCCAGAGCTGCTGCAGGGAACACAGGAATGTAAACATCGCTGCTTCTCAGGCAGAAGTTGTGCACTGCCCCTCCTGTGCTGCTGGAAGTCACCTAGGAAGTGACCTTACCCAGGGCCAGCTTCCAAAGGAACCATCTTGTGCTTCTCTATCCCAGGCTGTACCACTGGGCCCTTGGCTGACCCACCTCCCCTCTGCCCACCTGTACCACCCCCGCCCTCATCTCCAGCAGACCAGCTTCTCATGCTCTGTGGATAGCAACAGGCCTAGCACTGCCCCCAACCCTCTGCATACCCACTTCTTCCCTGATGCTGTTTGAACCTTCAGTGCACAAGTCCACCCCTGGGGAGATTTGAGTGGATTCTGGGCAATTGCAATCAGCTCAAACTACATGGCTCCCAACAAGTTACCTTGCTTCTCTGAGCCTCAGTTTCCCTCAGAGGAAAGAACAGTATGTTGTGCACAGGGCTGTTCTAAATTACCTGGTATTCTGTGAAATGAGTCAAACAATGACTGAAAAAATATCAAGTGCAATTAGTAACTTACATATTTCAGAGTGTCTTTACCTATGAGCATGCTGTATATAATAAGCATTATAAGCCTCAGCAAATTACTGTAGGGCTGAACTCTAGTCATAGAATGGCATTGTGAAAGTGTTAGTGGTCCACAATCATTTTTATAACTATTGACTATTGGCTATTTGCATGCAACAGAAACCATAGGCACCACATCACTAAGATGTTTACTACCTGGCTCCTCAAAAGAGCCTGTGGGCCTCTGTGCTGTTAGCTTGGATCCTGTGTAATGGGCAATATCTAAGTATTTTTATTCTGCATAAGCATCCATTTGGTTCAACTTAACATGTCACACTGGCTCATCACTTACCCTGTATGGCTCATTGAGTCACCAATGCTAGGCTCCAAAACCAGTGATTCTGATCACAATAAAGTGACCATGGCCGTTGATTAAGCGCCTGCTATGTTTCAGGTTTATCTGAGACTTTTGCCTACTTTTTCTACAGAGAGGAAACCTAGGTTCAGAAAGATGCTAACTGTGAGTCAGCGCTCTTAGATCCTTAGACTTACACCATCTGTTCTGTCAGCACTTTGTAATCTATGGAGAGGGATACTGGGATTAAAAGCACCTCTGGTTAGGACAGGAAATAGAGAGCAGACCAACTATATCGTCATGTGTCCGGGTCCCAGACAACAGTGGGTCATGTAGTCCAGAAATCCAGGCCTGTCTCTATCAGGGTATCACTTACCACAGGTCTCAGGCAGACACTGAGCCACCTGACTTTCTGACTGGCACTGTGAGTCTCAACAGGGCTGGAAAGGGACAGGGAGAACTCAGAAAAGAAACATGGCCCTCCTTCCAGGACTGGAGGATCTATTTTAACAGCTACTTATGTCAGGGTCTTTTCCTGTGCTCTAGGAGAAACAAAGAATGCAAAAGAAAATGCTCTCTACCCCAGAACCCAGAAGTGCCAGCCAGGGGTGGGAATTCACAGAGGAGCCGCTGAAATTGAGAAAAAGAGGAGGAAACTTGTATCCTACAGGAAAAGGTAAAGTTCTCCCAACCCCCGGTGAGAGGCTTTTTGACTAGGGAGTAACAGTGGGAGCTACCAATTTTTCAGCCAATTTTTTCATAGGCAGGAATCAAACAGGTCAAGGCCATGGTCAAGCAATCTTTCCACCATCCATCTTCCCACTCACCTCCCCCTCCTCCCATTCACCTATCCATCCAGCATCTACCCATCACCCATCTATCCACCCACCCATCAATCCACTCATCCACTCATCCATCTACCCATTACCCATCTGACCATCCACCAGTCCACTCATTCATCTGATTATCCATCAATCACATCCATCATCCATTCATCCACTCATCAATCCACCTATCTAACCACTCATCTATCTACCCATCATCCATCCAATCTATTCACACAACTATTGTATCCATCATCAGTTCACTCATTAATCCATTTATCCATTCACTTATCTACCCATTGTCCATCTGTCCATCCCTCCATCCACACATCCATCCATCCATCAGCCATCCATTCATCTGTCATCCATCCATCTGTCATTCCTCCATCCATCCATCCATTCTTGCTGAGTGATTATAATATACAAAGCAATGTCCTGGTACCTTAGCAAGGCAAACATGAAATCTTCTTGCTAGGGAAATATGTGCACAAACAACTAGGATTCAGGCAAGGAAGGATCTGATGGACTGCTGGAGAGAAAGTGACTTACTTCTGGCTTGGCCTGGAACCTTCCCCAGAATGAATGTTATTATTATAACCAGGTTTTGGAGGTGGAAAGGACATTGTCACAAGTTAGTGGGGATCCAGGAAGGCATTTCAACCAAGTGTGCCAGAACAAAGATACGGCATTAACCAAAGCCCAAGGTGAATGAGGGACACAGGACAGAAGAAAGAAAAGCTTTGAGTGCCAGGCCAAGGAAAGGGAAGCCATGAAAGGTGGAGGGTTTGGGTTTTGGCTGCTACATGTGTTAGTTTATAACAAAGGAATGTTATATCAAATCAGAGTGAGGGTTCAAACAGACATTTCTGGTGGAGTGTGTGGGGTACACTGTAGGGAAAAGAAACAGAAGGAGGGAATGATTAGGAAGGAATGAGGCCCTGGACTGCCCCGAATGCAGAGGAGGCAGTGGATATCAGAGACGTTGGCATATGTGTGGGAATGAGGGACCTTGGCTGGACCAGGACTCGGACTACGAATGACAGGAACAGACGGGAGCTCTTGGCCAGCAGTTGCAAAGCGAGAGGAGAAGGAATTTCAACACCCATAGCTCTGCTACAAATTTGAGCCAGAGGTCTGGGGCTCTTGGCCAAAAGGAAACACTCCAGGCACTCAAACACATTGCCTCATCCCCTTCTGCTTCCAGGAAGCCGATTCCTCCTGCAGGTCAGGCAGAGAGGTGCCTTCCTGGCTGTGGTAAGGGGGTTACAGTCAACAGCTTCCTCCTATGTGCTGATCATGGTCTTCATCACAGAACCTCACCATTCTGTGACCCAGAGCTGCCAGAAGGTCTCCACTGGTCCGTCCTCTTAGTCTACTTCTCCTGGGATTCCAGGACAAATGGGGTTTTATTTGTCACTTTTAAGGATGGGGCCTCTAAGGTTCTTGAAAGACAGTCCTACCTCAATCCCATCTGCTCCTGTGACCATGACCCTGTCAAGATCCCTCGGCTGGGCATTCTCCAGCTCACAGTGCCCTCTTGTACCCATTGCCCCTCTAGCACCCTGAATTCACACCCGGACTACAATGGGAAATGCAAAGATTTTGGGGAGGACAGCAACTGGAAATGAGCCATTTCTTAGAAAGCAAATGTGGGTGAAAAGGTCAATTCAAGAACCCCCCTTGTCATTCTGTTCATACCGTTCCATCTGTCCATTCATTTCTTCTAACAAATGTTTGTTTGCCCAAGTGAGTATTGTGCTAAGAGCTGGAAAAACACACAGGAAAAAGGAATACAGTTTGGTTTGGAAGGGAGTCGATTTAAACAAATAAATATGCACAAGAGTGTGGATGTAATTATGATGAGGGAAAGACAAACGGCCGAGTCTGAGAAACGCTTGCGGAACCCATCTCAGTGGGGGTTCTAACCATCTGAGCCCTGTGCTCTTCATGTTAGGGGGAGCATTATATGGAGCAAAGGTGACCCTGAAATTCAGACCTGGAAGACCATCTCAGGGTCACTGACACTGTAAAAGACAGGAAACATCACAATATTAAAACCCAAGGGTAGGTTCATGGGAATTAGATAGTACATAATGATGCGCAGAGAGACGCCAGACACACACACACACACACACACACACACACACACACACACTGAGGCCATAATCATCTTTGAATTACTGAAGTTTTTAGTGATTATCTTTATGGCTGTCTTTCTGGAGTCTTCTAAATTTCTTACTCTGAGTTTTGATGATAATGATGATAGTGATAATGATTGTGTTGGGCAGGGGGGTGGTCAGGGCCCAGTTGGTACCTTCCCTTAGTTTTTGTTGTTGTGTGATTCATATAGTAGATTCTTGAACAAAGCAGCAAGTTCCCTTCCCTCTCTTCAATGGCTAATTGGAGATAGGGACTTTCCACCAGGGCTGGCTTTAAACTGTGAACTGGGATCTCAGCCTGAGAAGCTAGGATTACAGACCTGAGCAAAGGCACCCGGCAGTTCTCATTGTTTTCCCATGAAAAGTCTTATCAAGAGGAGAAGAAAAATGAACGGGGACCAGGATGGAAAGAAACAGTGCTCTCATGATCTACCCGAATGCACCTGGGCATGAGAGCATGGTTTCTTTGGGCCCTGTCTGTGTATTTTGTGGCACAGATCCAAGGGGCAGGGAGGAGATGGGGTTTGATTTACTTAACAAAGTGTTAAAGATGCCGACTGAGATGAGACAGCACAGCCTTATATGTGTGCTGAGCATTTGTGTGCACATAGCGTGGTGTGTGTGTGTGTGTGCTGGGTATGTGGTATTTGTAGGGAGAATATATTTGTGTATGCTGTGTGTTACTTCCAAGAAGCAAATTCCCAGGACTGCCTTCCTTTTCTAGTCTAAGCAGACACAAGAGCCCAGTCATCTGCTCTCCAGCTCAATGAATGAAGGAAATGGCTCTATCACTGAAAAGCAGCCAGCCCCAGCCCGATTCTCACCCACCACCCCTAGTTTACACAGGAGTTGCCCAATCACAATATTTAGGAAATGCTGCAGGGAAATGTGCTCTTCCCCCCCCCCCCGTCTCTCTCTGTCTCTCTCTCTCTCTCTCTCTCTCTCTCTGCTTCGGTTCCCTGTGAGCCTCACTATGGCCTGGGAATAGACTATTTGAAGGGCGCTCATATGACCAGGAAAGAAACTGTGTTCTCACGGTCCATCCATTCACTCAGGGTGACCCAGTGAGGCCAGAACTTCAGACTAGTGAGGACTCAGGTTCAAAATCATCAGATGATAGCTAAACTAGAGTGTTTTTATGTAACATGCCATCTAATTCCAACCAGCTTCCACTGAGCTCGTGTGTGCGTGTGTGCATGCGTGCATGAGTGTGCATCACAGCCTCTGCTATTTGAAATCAGGGTGATAAGTGTGAGCTAGTCTTCTACAAAGCCTGAGATAGAAAAACAACAAAAAGAACCCCAAATTGATGAGAATAGTGTATCCCAAAGTATTCCAGTGTTCCACAACTAAATAAAAATAAAAATTCAGTGCATTTCTAGAAAGGATACTAAATGCTAGGATCTAGGCTAGACTCGAAATTGGCTACTTAATATTACATTTAGCCATCCCAGCCATCCTACAAAATAGTCTTGTGATATCTGTTTGTACATATAAGAAAATTAAGGCTTGGAGGAGTCCAATGTCTTGCTCAAGTTGGTAAACCTGTTTATAAAACAGCTGCACATTGCCCCCTACCATGTGTGAAACCTCAAACTCACAAACAGTTTTTCCATTACACAGAGATGGCCGTATCACAATTGACCTGGGCACTCCTTCCTCTCTGATAAACCACGAGCCCCAGTGCCTCCTGTGATCCTCGGGCCCCATCCCTTTACCCATCTTCCAGCCTGGCATTCAGAAAAGAACTGAACACTGGCAAAGAGTAGCCTGGTGCCCTAGCAACAGCCAGCAACCTGGCCCACATCTCACTGCACAATCCCAGAACCATCTAGCCAATCGGGCATGCAAGCTGGGCACACACTTGGCTTGGCTTCAAACTCAGTTACCATCCTGAAACTTTTAGGAAGTTTCAAACAAGGAGCCATGCATATTTGCTTTCTACTCTGCCCACCACATACCTCGCAGCTGGTCCTGCCCGTCTCTCCAGCAGCCTGCACTGACAGTGTGTCCCAGGAACTAGAGCTCGGCAAAGCCACTCCTTGTATGTTTCCAAATATGTTACCTACCCACAGTCCTTGAATGGGCAGAACCAAACAGAGACAAGTTACTTTTAATCCGGGTGGCTTCCTGCCCACTTGGCCTTGTTCCACTGATCTGTCATTACTGGCCTGTTCCTATCTGGATCCTTCCTCCCTGTACACCTAACTCCTCCACTCCCAGCTCCCTCGTTTCCAATCCCAGGGCCCCATTTTCTCCTCCCACTTCTCCAGGGACTGATATTCCCATAGGGCCTAGAAGCCCCTGTCTCCTACTCTCCCACCAACCCACAGGAACTTGATAAGAGTTGACAGATTTACTGTATTTCTCTGAATTCTTGATTATCCTATCCATTCTAAGGCATAGCAGGGAGGTTGGGGACCTTCCATTAATCTTGCAGGAAGATCGTACATCCGTCAACCTTTTGCAATGGTTGATTCATAAAAGCAGGAGGATATCTTGGCTTGAGAATATTATATCAAAAGGGAAGGATCTGTTTCCATCCTGTAGGTTCTCCGATTATCCCTCCATCCCATCCGGTACCCACCTGTGTCTCCTCATCCAGCCTCTCTCTATGCAGTTACCACATCCTCTGAGCATCCTTTCTTCTGACCTCTCCTACCTGTGCTACACCCCTCCCTACAACACAAAGAGTACTTCCTCTCTCTGCGTTTATAAGACACTTCACTAAGATACTACTTTGTGGTGCCTTACATCATTTGACATTATATATACATACATATATATATATAATGTATGTATACTTTTTAGCAATGAACTCCTTCCTGCCCACCCCATCTAGATTCTAGCCTCATGAGAACAGCTTCTGGCCCAGGATCATAGACACAGTATGTCCTCAGTCCTCACAGGTCTCCCTGAATGAATGAACTCTAAAGGCAATGTGGAGAGAAACTAGAGAAAGGGATTCACTCCCCAGAAATACACAGATCAAGATGTACTGTAAATCCAAACTGCTTTGTTAAAAGGCAAAAAAAAATTCAGTACATAACCTAAAATTAAGTCAGGGAACAAGTGGGTTGGGAGGGTTGGAGTTGAACGTTGAAAAGAGTGACATTGATTAGAATTCACTGTATTCATGAATGGCTTTGGTGGATGGCAACCCCTTGGTACAACTACTTAAGGATAATAAAAATATTCAAAGATAAATAAAAAGTAAATAAGTAACTATCTTCATGCAGACTCAAGGCACCCAGACCCTTCAGCCCTTTTCCTCCACACAGTTTGCTAGAAGGCATCTATATCTGTGCAAAACACCAGGCAGAGGAGCGCCCCTTCTTAAGCCTGTGTGGTTACAGTGAACTTGAAATATCCAAGGTGAATGCAAGAAGGTTATTATATAGAACTGGGAGATTCTTCTGGACTCCAGTGCTCTCCTCCCTTTCTGGTGGCCTTGGGTCAAAACCACTCCACAGTCTACCTGCCTGCTACATTTTCTGGCTCGCCTACGTCTCCCCTCTCATCACCCTTCACTCCTTCCTCACCTGAGAATGACTCTCAAGATGGGAGCAGAAAGTGGACATCTAACATTCCCTCCATGGTGTACAGCAGAGACTCCCTAGATGTGACTGGGAGATTGGTCTGGCTTTGCACCCAGCTGGCCTATGGCCTTGCCTGGTTTCCTCAGTCTGACCAGGGCTCTACTTCCGCAGCTGTTGAATAGGGACATTGGTGGCTCTGACTTCAGGTGTTCTTGTGAGTTGAATGAGAACACCTGGGGGTCCTGCTCTCTCACCACCACCCCCCCACCCCCCATCACTGGATGTGGTCACATGGACAGCTTTTCTTTTTCCTATCTGTGTTCAGGGATGGCTTCCTTGAGAAGCTTAGGAGATGGAGGGTGGGAAGCAAGCCAAACCACTAGGAGAAGGAACTCAACTCAAAACAGAACCAAGATATGCCGCATGCAGGGACGTGAACTAGAAATAGAGCAGAGGCCAAGACCCAGACATGAGGAGGACCAGGAAGACTGAGCCGTGGGCAGAGGACAAAGGGTTGGTGCAGTGCGGCTGGCAGGGGGCTGGGATTTAGGCACCCAAAATAGAGCCTCCTCCTCTCTAAAGCTTGCAATTTACTTCCCTGCCCCTCCTCCGCTGCTCTGGGCCACACTCCACATGCCTGTGTCCAGACTCATTTGTTTGAGTTTTCCCCACCCCCAACCCTCCTCCAGGGACTCCAAGAATCTCAGCAATGCCTCTAGATCTAAGTGCTGAAGTGGGGATGGGGAGTGAGACAAAAGGGGGGAACCCTCCTCTCTCTAGACCTGTGTCTTCATGACGTTCCAAAATCCATCCCAGGCTCCCCAAAATGGAGAGTGTGAGATACATCACCATGGTCACCTGGCGAGAACTTCCCCAAAAAAGGAGAGATATCAATGGCTGCCCCACCACCACCTATCCACAAAGCCCTCTCTGCTATCTTTGCCAACCCCTGCCTACCTCTCTTCCATAGCCAGGCTCAAGGATTTGCCTCTATATTAGTTACAAGAGCATAGTATGACAGAGTGCCCGAAATAAGCAATTTGAGGGAGGAAGGATTTATTTGGGTTGTCATGGTTTCAGAGATTATAAGCTGTGGTTTCGTGGTACCCTGGGCTTGTTTATGCAGAGGATCATGGCACCGGGATCTTGTGGCCTCCTGGCAGCCAGGAAGCAGAGACAGCAACAAGAGAAGATCTCGAAACACGACACAGCAACCAAGGACATACTCAGTGGCTGACTTCCTCTGGCTAACCCCTACCTCTTAAAGTTTCTGGAACTTTCCAAAATATCTGTTATCAGCCTGGGGACCAAGCATTCCACACGTGTGCCTGAGGGCAGCAGAGAACATTTCATATCTGAACCATAACCCATGAACCACGCATGATGGCAAAAGTCCCTTTCTTCACTTGTTTGTCCATTCATTCACCAATGTTCACCTCATCCCTATTTCATAAACAGGCAGCACGTTGCTCTGGCAGGGATATGAAAAGCGCAGAGCCTCTGACCTCCTGTAGGGCACAGGAGAGAGCAGCAGATCTGGAGTTAGGAGACACGGGAGTTCACACTTTCTGAAGAGAAAATGAACGGCCTCTCTTTGTGCTCTGTAAGTGCTCTTTTCCTCCCATGAGAAGGCCTCCCCTAGCTCCTTTGCCCTGGACCTGTCCAGCTGAGATAGACCCAGTCTCCTCAGTCCGTTGCTCACTTCCTATCTTTGGCAGGAAGATGCAGGGACTAAAGAGTCTGCCCACCTGCCTGCAAGTCCCAGCCTGGCATCTCTTCTATGGGGCCATGTTAACAGTTTACTGAATCTCCCAGGGCCTCAGCGTCCCCATCTGAACATGAAAATTTGAATAGCCATCTGTTGCATCAAACAGTACACAGTGATTAGGGCCAATGCACATAACCGCATACCCTCTCTACGAGTTCTTCCTCCAGTGCACGGACCCAACCCTGGCTCTGTCTTCTCCCTTCATTTTCCACTGAGACTCATCACTGTCTGACAGGCTACTTCACATAGGGATTTTCTCTCTGCCAGCAGAATATAAGCTCCATGGGACAAGTCTACAGATTATTCAGTGCAGTAGCCAGGATTCCTGGAAACACATCATAGATCCTGTGATAAATGAGAGACAGGCATGAATTTAGGCACGTTATATGCTTCCACGTGCCCAGATTGATTCATCTGGAAAATGGAGTCGTTGCTGCCACCCCCACGTTGATAACAGGCAAGTGATCACAGGAAGGCTAGCGGATGAGAGAGGGCCAGTGTGAGGCTGACTCAGGCAGGGCCTGAAATGGTTAACCCTTGACTCTTCCTCTTCCTCCTCCCCCAGGCCTCATCAAAGCTGGGCTGGGTTGAACCCCTGGCAGCTATCCAGGTGCAGCAAGCTTGTCAGAGGTACATGTTTGTGGTGCTGCCCTGGTCCTGATGTGGTTTTGACCTGGGACAGCTGGGGCCTCCCCCATCCCTCCTGCTGAGAGTGGCTGCCTAGGCTCGGAGCACTGGGGAGGCCAGGGCTGGGAACTTCTGCCTGCCCTGGTCCCACGCCACATCCTGGCCTCCAAGGAGGTGGTCCCAAGGCCTGAACTTGCTTCCCAGCTATTCCCATGTGGCCGGCCACTCAGCTGGGCTGCCTGAGCCAAGGGGCTCCAGGGACAGCAGAATCACTTTGTCCTTACTCACAAAGAAAGAAAATGCAGATCTCAGCATTGGAACCGGGGTAGCCCCAGGACCCAGCTCCACGAAGTCAGTCCTAAAACCCACCTATCCCCGGCCCGGGGAGCCAATGGGTACAAGGGTTAATAAACCCCACGCTGCCAGATCACAGAGAACAAACAGAAGGTTATGACTCTAACTTTCTCATCTCTCAGGCACTTCCCAAAGAACCCACCCCCACTGGCATGGCTGACCCAGAAAGCCACAAAAAACAGACACAGTGGCTTAATACAGATGCTAAAGAAGAAATAAAGAGAACCTGGGGTAGCTCCCGGCTTCCATCATTCCACACTCATCTGTGGGCCCTCCTCCCCATTCTCTGAATAGTCTCAGACGCTTTGTGATGAGTGGGACACAGGCCTGGTCATTGCAGGTGGCCCTGAGGAATAAGGCAGGGAGAAGGCAGGCATCTGGCTACCCAGACTGTGATGCATGGGGCAGACATGTAAGCACAGATGAATGGTGGCGGGGGAACTCTACCTCCAGGAAGGGATTAATGCCTCCAAAAAGGCAGGAGGGAACCAGGTTAGGCTCTTTTGGCCCTTTGTCTTTCAACCATGTGAAGACACTGTGTTCATTCCACTGGAGAATGCAGCAAGGAGCTGCCATCGTGGAAGCTGTGAGCAACCTTCACCAGAAACTGTCACCTGAATGCCGTGGGGGTTGACTTCACAGCCTGAATGAAGAACCGTGCAAATCTTTTCCTGTTGCTTCTGAATTGCCCAGCCTAGACATTTTAGCATAGCAGCACAAATGCATGAAGACAGACTAGGATAGTACATTGAGATCTGCCAGATGCTTGCATTCTGGAAGCTTCCAGGTAACTGAGCAGCACCATGGTTTTTCACCATTGCGCTTAGTGTGACACCACGGGGTGGAAGTGAGAGTGCTTCACGTCTCTGAAGCTGGGGGAAGGAGGAGGTGTTAGAGAAACTTCGAACAGGGCACTGGTGGCTCATACCTGTTACCCTAGCTACTTGGGAGGCTGTGATCTGAAGACTGGTTTGAAGCCAGCCTGGGCAGAAAAGTCCCTGTGAGACTCTTATGGCCAATAAAACACCAGAAAACCGGAAGTAGCGCTGTGGCTCAAGGGGTAGAGCACTAGCTTGGAGCAAAAGAAGCTCAGGCCCTCAGTTCAAACCCCAGGAGTAGCACAAAAAAAAGAAGAAAAAAAAAAAAGAGGGGAGGAGAGCAGCCCAGGCAGAGGAATCTCAAGGAGGGGAGCTGGGGACCATTTGCCTCTGAGCCCAGAGTACCTCCACAATACCCACACAGAGAGGAGGTCTGAGAATGACTCTTCTCTGAAGCAACAAAGTGTCATTCCACAAACTCGCCCCAACCACCTGACTCTGGGAAAGACTCCCTGTTCCTTCCCTGATGGATAGGCCTCCCTGATGTGAACTCATCAACTCCCTTCTCTGACTCTTGCTGCATGGACATTCACACTGCCACCCGGAGACAGGGGGTGTTTGTTAGAATGTGAAAATGGGGAGGCCCCTGGGGGACCCTAGACAACTCAGGCTGAGCTGTGTCTTGGGCTGTGATCTTAGAATCCCACATGCAGGGCCTGCGTGCTTCAGGAGGACGTTATACATACATGCCACACAGGCTCTGGATATCGTGGGCCAGTCTCCCTTGTATTCCTGCAGCCCCCAAACGCAATCACATTGCAAGGGACATATGGGAGATGCACGCTCCACGTGATGGAGACACAGACAGCGGGCGCCCTGTGAATGTGCAGCCAGGCTCAGGGACTGCACTCCGAGCAGTGCTGGGCTGCTCATATTGAGATATGGTTAGCAGGTGGTCTCTCCATGAAAGGAAATTCTTCTTCAGCTTGCATCAAAGCTCTGCACAGATGAGCTAGACTCCTCACACTACCCCCAACTGGCAGCCATCCCCAGATCACCCCCTCATCACTCTTCTCTAGGAGACTAGGCAGCTGGGATAACCTGACCACAAAAACACTAGCAAGTCCCACCAATGTCTCTTTTGTGTCTCCTCTCCCATACTCCAGCCAGCTGGCCCTCCTCCGTGGCCTTCCTTCACCCTGTGCAAACATACTATGGACAGGGTGGGAAGAGGGAAAACTGTGTTCTGCACCCTGCCAGGAGTTGACTCCCCGACCAAATGCTTTCCTGGGCACCCTGTCTTGTTGAGAAGACATCAGCAGGTGGGTCCCTCAAAGTCAAGCCCTATTCAGGCACTGAGCCACTGGGCAGCCTCTCCAGTCTGTAGGGCAAGCACCTCTATTCCAGCTGCAGAACCATCTCTGTCAGGGATTGGTGTTTGTTTTTTTAATTAACTGAAAACGCTAACATGGGAGCCCAGGCCTTGGCAGGGACCTGGCTTTCAGTAGCTGCTAGGAAGAAAAAAACATTTTTTTAAAAGTCTTGCTTTGAAATCAAGATCACTCAGGCCCCATACAGGGTGTCAAAACAAACAGGGACACTTGATCTTGGGTTACAGGGGCTAGGTGTGGCTCAGGTTACAGTGACAGTGATGGATTTCGCTACAGGATGCTTTAGTACCTAACAGGTGATGAGATCCTGATCTCCCAGCATGGCATAAGCCAACCCCCAACCTAACCTCTCCCCATGCACCACTCATCCCTCCACTGGGCAGCCTAGGCTCAAAGAGGAAGAGGTCACCCCAGTTCATTCCAACAATGTTTCCTGTCAAGCAAGGAGCTGGAGTCCCTTATGGAGATTAAGTTAGGAAACAATTTCTCTCAAGGGTAGCATAAAAGGCATGCTCAAAATGAGGCAGTCACAGGAAAGAGGAGGAGAGAAGCAGGACTGGAAGCAGGATAAAGAGAATGATGGGAGGAGTGACACTAATCAAGACACATTTTGAATTGAAACTCCATGTACAATTACTTCAAGGGAAAGCAAGTGGGGGGGGGGGGCATAAGGTACTGTAGATGCTAATTCCATCTGGTTCCGGGATTAGTGAACGGTGATCCAAAGTGGACCCTATAGACTTTTGCAACTACAACTTCATGGACAGCCATGCCCATTCATGTGTAGATGTTAACAGACGCTTCCAGGCCACAACAAGAGTTGAGTAGCCAGACACTCTCATGGTGCTCGGATTCAAAGTGCTTACTCTCCTGTTCTTTGCAGAAAGAGATAGACAATGGATAAGGAGACCTACAATGCCGGCCCAGACACTGGGGCCACACTGATGTGTTGTGTAGAAATGGTTATGACCCAAACGACCTCACAAACAAGACCCTAAACTTCAGCAGCAGGAGGAAGGGGCAACAACCTCCTCCACTGGTGAGGTGTCCCATCCAGAGGGGTACTCCATCTAAAGATCAAAGAACCGGGCCAGCGCAGTGAGCCCTGGCTGGGCCTGAGTCACATCCCTGGTTCTCCACATCAATGACGGCACTGTGGCGATCTCACTACAAGCTGACCCAAGGAGAGAATAGAAGTCGCAAATGACTGAAGAGCGAGGTTAAAGTTATGTCTTGTTCAGAGTGACCCACACTCCCTTCCCAGCCCCAGAGAAGCTGAGCCTTGTGTACAGGGTCAGAGAGGGATAATGACTTGCAGGGGACAGAAATACCAGAAGTAGAGCATCGAGAAATTCTTCCTTTTCTCCTAATTTGGCCAGTCCTCTCTGGGTTTCTGTCCTAGGTTCTGTGCTGAACCTAAGAGCAGAGCTATTCTAGGTTCAGATCCTGCTTTGCCCTGTGGGATGTAGAGTGTGATAGAAAAAAGGGGAGGAAAAGGAGGAGAGAGGAATGGAGAGGAAAACACACCATGTTCCCTTCAGAGCACCCCCCACGCCCTTACTGAAGTACAATCAATGTCGCCTTTCTGAACCTTTGGAATTCGGGCCTTCTGAGCACACAATGCACAAATTCCTTTAAGAAACAAAATATTCAAAAGTTGGCCATTATCGTTTTTAGGGTACCACTTGATGCCAACTTTCACATACACATAAACTTGAGAACTAAAATCTCATACCAATGGTAGGTTCTACAAGGGTCTTTTTGTGGGTTCAGTATTTTTATATTACTACAAAAATGAAAACAAAAAATGTAATATTGTTGTCAGACCTTAGAGAAAGCATGCGTATACTCTCTGAACTCCAGGGCAAAAGTCTTTGGATGGGAGTGAGGACTTAAGCTATGGACTCAGGCTGGCCCTTGGCTTTTCCAAGCCCTTCTTCCTGCCGTGTCTTTGGTGACTGCCACCGGTTCAAGGCAGGCCAAAACAAAACAAAGGAATGAATGAACAGGTTCTGGTGTGAGCTCTATAATTCACCAGCTCTGTGTCCTTCCACAAGCTGCTTAACCTCTGAAACTCTATTTGGAAACTCTCCATGACTCAAAGGATTCCTGCAAGCACTACATGAGACAAGAAGCCTTTGGGTCAATGACAGAAATATTCAAAGCGCAGAAGGCATGTGACTATCATTGTCCCTTCCCACAGATGGCTTCCCTTCTCCTGTAGGCAAGCCATCTCTCCTGACAATTCCTTCCTGACAGGTTCCATTTGGGGAAATCCCCAACCCAACACAAGAGAGGAGCACAGAAAACACTGGTCTGAACACAGTTCGGCAAAGGACTTCTGTGGTTCGGAAACCTTAGCCTCCAGTGAGTGACAGAACCAAGGCTGCTCCAGTATCCACCTCCTCCAGAGAGGCCTCCAGATTAGCTCTCCAAAGTCTAAGGAGCTCACCTGTAATCCATGCACAGGGACTAGAGGATTGCTTGCTTGGCACAGGGCATGATGCTGGCACAGCTCCATTCACACAGTGGCCTGGACCTCGGGCCCATGCCTTCTGCTGCCAGCTCTGGCAGTGTGAGCCTCTCCTCTCGGCCATGTTCCCAGGCTTCAGCCATAACAGGCTCTCCATTCTTCTCTACCCTTGGCAGATCTAGCCCCTCCCATTGTGACACTTTCTGCCACAGCTCGGGGCAGCGACTCCTAATCCAAGGAGACAGCATAGAACCACCCCGCCAGGTTCTGAGGAGCAAGCCCAGGGCCTTGTCTGTCCCCTTGTCCCAGAGGTAAACAGAATTGGCTAGAAACCACTGCTGCAGCAGACACATGGGTTGTTTCACCCCTAGGCTGCAAACGTCATTTTGCTTCAGGCATCTTTGAAAACAGCCAATCCTGACCAAATGTGTTTTCCCCAGACGAGGAAGAAATCTGGCATGGACCCTGCATCTTTACTCCTTGGGCCAGGTGCCAGCAGTATCCAGATGTCAGCTCTCATCTCCCTACTTCAAGGGGGAGAGGAGCGGCCAACGGCTCTCCCTATGTCCAAGACTCACTCCCCAGTGGAAACTGGCCTCTGCTTCTGTCTGCCTCTCCCATCAGAGCCCACAGGCAAGAATCACCAGAATTCAGCCCTGCACCCTGTCATTCACAATCCTGGGAGGAAAAGGAAGTTTGTCATCTTTTACCAAGCTCACCCAGCTATTTTCCAGCTTTTTTCTTAAGGCTTCTGAGCTCAGTCTTCAGTAATTATTCTCTTACATATCCCAGAGCTAAAATATCATTGATTGATACTTTCTTTCATCCTCAGATAAAATTATTTACAGTAGTAATGGTTAATGGTGCTCAAGTATCGTTGTTCTTTCAACCTCTGTTCCGGGCACCCAGTTGATGGTAGCATTCGTGTCAGTGTGGGGCCACATGACTAACTCTAGTCCATGAATAAAGAGTAGAAATGGAATGTTATGATTGATAGTTGGTTTCACATGTCAATTTGGCCAAGCCACAAAACTAGATATTTGGTTAAACACTAGTCTAGGAAGTGATGCTGTGGCTCAAAGTGATAAAGCTTTAGATCTAAGTAAAAGAACTCAGGGACAGGACCTAGGCCCAGAGTTCAAGTCCCATGACCACCAACAATGAAAAAAGGGCTAATAAACACTAGTCTAAATGTTCCTTTTTAGGCAATATTGACATTTAAATTAGAAGACTTGAAACAAAAATAGGACTCTTTCAATCATCTGGAAACCCCAAAGGAAAAACATGAAGGTCACTAAGGGAACAGGAAACTTTGCCCCCATCAACTGCCTTCAGCCTCGAACTACAAAATCTTAGGTCTCTTCCTTGGGTCTTCAGCCAATGCTAGATTTGCCTCTTAAAATTGTTTGAGCCATTTCTAAGTAAATCTAGACAGATAGATTATAAATCCTATCCGTTCTATTGCTCTGGTAAAGCCTAATGCAAATGTTACTGGTAGTTTAGAACTGAGTGTGTGTGAGTGTGTGTGTGTGTGTGTGTGTGTGTGTGTGTGTGTGTGTGTGTCAGTTCTGGGGCTCAAACTTGGAACCTGGGCCTTGGGCTAGTTACAGCTCCAGTTCTATCTTTTTTTGAGATAACAGGTCTCACAGACTTTCCTGCCTAAGCTAGCTTTGAGCTGTGGTCCTCCAGTCTCAGCCCTGAGTACCTAGGATTATAGGCAGGAGCCACCGACCCCAGGCAGGTAGTCTAGAACTTTTCATTGGCAGGACCAGCTCTCTTTTCCTTTGGCACAGAGTAATTTAAGATGGTACATCTTCTAAAGGACTGTAATGAGCAGAGCCCCTTGACCAACCTTTGATGGACAGGAAGCTTGAGAAAGGAATATATTCTGTAAGTCACTATAAGGTAGGGAAATGTGTTATCAAGCATAACCTACTTTATACTGGTTAAAACACTGGCTCCTCGTCTTGGGATGTAAAGAGAAACAACCAGAAAAGTAATGGAACCATGAAAGTATCTTGATTCTGGTGTCCTATCGAGAGCCTTCTTCCAGATGCTCAGCTTCCTAGGTCTATCTCAGGGTCCTGGGATTCTTTGCCCAGAATTCAGCTGCAGTTGTAGGAAGACATCAAAGGTACAGTCTCACTGGTGAAACTTCCCTGGAAAATGTTGAGTTCTGCTGAGGAATCTGACCTGAGCCTGGAGTGGGAAGTTCTCCAAAGAACAAAAGTTTCCACTACGGCAGCAAGAATGTTAAACATGATTTTTAAAAAATTCCTGGTACTAGAAATGAGATGATGAGTATTTTAAGTCAAACCCAAAGGCCATCCCCTGGTTTTCAACTGCATGGAGCGTCAAGAGAACCAGAGAGGATGCTGGAGACAGAGGGGTGGGATGGAATGAGGATGGGGGATGGGGTGGGGATGGGGATGGAATGGGATGGGGTGGGGTGGGGAATGAGATGGGAGGGGATGAGGATGAGAGATGAGATGGGGTAGGGGATGGTTAGGGTGGGGGATGGGATGGGCTTCACTCAAATGCAGGTGAGTTAAGTATGGAGCCACTGAGGAGATGGAACCACCCAGAGTCTCCTTAAAGAGCAAGAGGTTAGACTTTGCATCTTTCTTGTCAATGGATGCATCCGGTCCCTTGACCTGTAAGTACATTGCAGAAATAAACTCTGGAGCCGAATAAGTTTTAGTGGGTTGAACTTATTCTGGAAGAATTTAGCTCAGACCCATGGTTCTCTGCTGGGACACTGGGCTATATCTGGAGATGTTTTGTGTTGTCACAACTAGGGAATGCTAGTAGCATCGACTGAGTACAGGACGGGGGTGCTATTGGACATCCTACATTCTCACACAACAAAGAATTATCTGGCCCTACACTACAGTTGAGAAATGGTGGTGGAAACTAAATCCCTAGTTATCAGGGCATAAAGGTTCAAAATGAAGGGCAGGAAGAACTTTTAGAATATGATATGATTCAGTGGGAAATGTATATATACAGATCAGATATAGATATAAATAAATCCAAAGTGACCATACCACCGAGGCCCACCTCGGTTCACACCAGTAGGGAATTAAATCTCATGGCTATTCTTTATTTCCCCTGTGGGGAGGAATCTAGCATGAGGCTCAGAATAAATAATCCATTATTTTGAAGTTGTCTTTTAAGATTTGCACAGCAAAGCCAGGAAGCAGGGTTGAGGACAGGGCCAGGGAATGGAAAACCAAACCACTCCACATGATAAAGAGGGCAGTGACTTGTTTGTTTGAGTTGCTGGGGAAGGAGCCTCAAAGGAGAGGGGAGGAAGGCCAAGTAATCTTCCTTAGCACAAGGATGTCTAGTATTCTGTTTCAAATTGTTTGCACTGTTGTAATGTAAACACTCTATTTCTCCAAACCACAGTGATGTTAACCATGGGTCAGAGGGTCCTTGTACAAGTGTGTGTGTGTGTGTGTGTGTGTGTGTGTGTGTGTGTGTGTATCAATATAGTGCCAAAGAGAATTGTTGA
Source organism: Megascapheus bottae (assembly GCF_031878675.1). Taxonomy (NCBI): domain Eukaryota; kingdom Metazoa; phylum Chordata; class Mammalia; order Rodentia; family Geomyidae; genus Megascapheus; species Megascapheus bottae. Next base: position 9,250,405 of record NC_143530.1, read on the forward strand.
GCAAGCATACAGCTATACAACATTCTGAGCAGGCCTACTATGTGCCAGGCTCCGTCCTAGTATTTAACGTAGGCAGTCTCACTGAGTACTTTGGGGGGATCTTATTATTACCCCACATAAGGGGGAAGTGATCCAGACTTAGGGAACCTAAACCATTCACTCAAGGACAGCCACACAATCAGCAAATGAATAGAAACAGAATTGAAATCCAAATTCAGTTATGTGCTTAACTTTTAGGTCACCTTGCTTGTGACCAAAGGCTACTTAATCATTTTCGGTGGTGGTGGTGGTCATGGGGCTTGAACTCAGGGCCTGGGCACTGTCCCTGAGCTTTTACACACAAGGCTAGTACTCTACCACTTTGAGCTACAATGCCACTTGCACTTTTCTGGTGGATAATTGAAGATAAGACTCTCACAGACTTTATTGTCTGGGCTGGCTTTGAACTTCAATTCTCAGATTTCAGCCTACCAAGAGGCGTCAGCCACCAGTACCCGGCTAATTAATCATCTTAACCGGGTAGAAATGGGAACTCAGAACTGGAGGTGATGTGGGAAATACCTACCACCTCCCCCCACCCTTTTAGAATCTGGAAACTGGTGGTTTCTCTGTTGGAGATATGTACCAGGATCTCCATGTGAGCCTGTGTGAACTCCTGCCAGGGGCTGTACCCCAAGAGTTTCATACTGGAGCTGGGCATGGGCTCAAGGACAGGCATTTCTAACCTCTTCCCAAGGTATGTGGTACTTTAGTCCTCACAGTGTGGGAACCACTGACCCTTGCTTGTCGAGGGCGGGAATCAGCTCACATATTCTGAATCTCTACCACAGGCAGTCCTCCTCAGGTGACATCTGTCACAATGTCAACTATTGAGTGGCTTTGGAGTCTTTTATGCAGAAAAGAATGGCAGAAGCCTGGGACAGGCATTCAATGGAATCCAAGCTGGCAGACTTCCCAGAGGAAGAGCCAAGGGGATGAGAAGTGACCTGGACGAGATGAATCTCTTTGCATCCGTAGGGCTGGGGTTTGGAGCTCACTTTCTTAGGGGAGCCATAGAAAATGCACCTGAGTTGCCATCCTCAGAGCTAGCTGTTCAGGTTCTTTGGGGGACTCCATCTAGAAAGACATAGTGTGATCAGGAAATACATGCTTCCATGATATGGCAAGCTACGCAGGACAGTGGTCAGAAGAAAGACAAAGGACTCTGAACTGTGGTTCTGCTTCTGTCCAGTGAGGCCTTTGCTCCAGGTTCTTTATTTTTACAAACTTTACTTTTGCGATCTGCAAAATGGAGTTCTATCTAGTCACTCCAATCACCAGCCCTGATCCTGATATCAGCCTGTCTTCACGCTCAGCAGAACCAAACCAAGGTCCAGGAGACGAGCTCATTTTCCCGCTGCCCACCACTGATAAATAGCCATGAGGTTGAACTTTAGATCCTCTTCATTTAGAAAGGGTTTTATGATTTGAAGCCAGCCCAGCCAGGAGAGTCTATAAGATTCTTAACTCCAATTAATTGTCAAAACTGGAAGTGAAGCTGTGGTACAAGTGGTAGAGTGCCAGCCTTGAGTGAAAAAGCTAAAGAATACAGGACCCAGGCCCTGAGTTCTGGCCCCAATATCAGCCCTCCCCTGTCCCCCCCCACAAAAAGGTATTTTCTCCCCTCAGATAGCTGCATGTTTTGCCTTGGCCTTAACTACAAGTCCATGATTTCCAGTTCTTTTCCCCTTGATTCTGAGCGTTTTCTCTACCAACCCACACCCAAGAACCCCTTTCCACACTCAAGTCAACACTTCCTCCTGTCCTTTGTGGAGGTGGTAATATGAAGCCAGGAATAAAAACAAAGGTGAGATACAAAGCTGGCTCTAATCTACACATACAATACAAACTGAACCCTCTCTAAAAATGTCTGCTGGGAGAAGAGTGGAGCTGTCACTAGCCAGATGAAAGGAGACTTGGATGGTATGTTCTCCAAGAGCAGTCTGTGGCCAGGTGGGTTGGGGGGATTAATGGGGTAAGAGGAGGACCAGAAGATCCTAAACCATTTTTCCATCCTCTGGAGTTGGGCTTCTGAGATATTTTATTTTTTTGTCTCTAGCCTCTAGGTGTTTTTTATAGTAAGTCTGAAATGAGCTTTTAGAATCATACGAGGAAGTTGCAACACACACACATACACACACACACACACACACACACACACACACACACCTTTATATCCTACTAAAGTTTTTCTTGATTTATATCCTAACCTGCTCTTTCAACTCATGAGCTTTGTCTTAGCTTTTCTCCTCTGTGTCTAGGCTTTGAATTAGTATGTATGGAACACATCCTTTTTCTCCCTGCTCCCGAGAGTTTTCTACTCATTTTTTTGTGTGTGTGCATATATATATATATACATAATTTAAGTAGTTGCCATTTAACAAAGCACTTTATGAATACAAGTCTTTACCAACATCACTCCTTTCAACATTCTCACCCATCCCTCGCCTGCTTACCCCTTCCCTCCCTCTTAATTTTGAAGGACAGACATTAGATTCATGTGTTATTTTCTAAATGTTCCTGAGGATATATGCTAAGACACTGGAGTAAGTTGAGCTCAGATGTGGGAAGGGATATTTCCTCTCCATGGAAGAGCAGCTGGGCTCAGCTCACTGCCTTACCATTCATTATTAGGGATCTATGCCCACCCCAAAAAAATAACTCACCCTGTAGAGGTCTCTTCATTCAGGTATTGTTCCTGCCACATAAAGTGGCTGGTGGGAAATAGGCAGTTAGCAGAATTGTATACACGCGCACACTCCATCATCCACCCCAAACAGCCTCTATTCTCCCTCTCTAACCAGTGAAAATGTCATCCAGTTAATGCCCTCAGATGCCCTGGGAAGGCAAGTTCCCCACTTGTGGTTTGAGGGAAGGGAGGGTGGGTAGCTGGAGAATGGGCAAGAGGGGTGGCGGTGGGGGGGGCGGATATTGGAATCAATCTTCTACCCTCTGGCTCTGAAATCCACATATACTTTCCTGGCTTGGCTCAGGAGCTTGTTTCCCAATGAGAGGAATCTCACTGGCTGTTCTTGGTGACAGACGCTTCCTCAGGAATGCCTGGCTTTTCAATGAGGAATTCTCTATCTGGGATACTTGGAAATAGGACAAAGAACTAATGCATGACTGGATCTCCTCTAGTTTGTATTCACAATAGATGGGGAGGGAGACAAAACTTTAAAAAAGAAAAAAAAAGAAGGAGGAGGAGGAGGACGAAGAAGGGGTGAAAGCAGAGCATGTTGGCTTCAGAGCCCAGGGTGGTAGGATGAGAAGTAGAGTTAGATAGTTCGGGTTACCAGAGCCCACACTCTGTGGACAGAGGTGAGAGATGCAAAATCAACACTTGATCGTACCACAGTGGGAATCTGGTGGTTAGTGGTCAAGAGCACCACATAGGAAAATGGTTGGTACCTATTGGGGGGTTGAAGGGAAGAAAGCATGGGTCCTTGTGGCCAGGCTATGTCACCTCAGCTCTCTGAAAAGGGATCATAGGCATTTGGCAGAGCTACAGTAAAAATGTGCGAGTGCCTGGCCCAGCACAGAGTGGGTCCACAATAATGAGAGGGAGGGGCAGGGATTAAGGAGTAGAGCTACAGAAAGTCTAGCAGCCACAGAAGTGAAAGTGGCACTGTGGCTCAAAGCGGTAAAACACTAGACCTGAGCTGAAGAGCTCAGGGACAGTACTCAGGCCCAGCGTTCAAGCCCTACAACCAAAAAAAGAAAAAGAAATGAGGAGCATCATCATACCCCGATCCCAGCCACACCTGCATCCTCAGATCTCCAAACAGGAATGTATGGACTCTACATCTCATAAAGAAATCATAGAGGGTCCAACTATAGAGATTCCTCTCTCTCTCTCCTCTTAAAGCCGTTGATGACTGTGTCTATCTCCCCGGAAACAGGCAAAGAGCCCGAAGAGCCCAGGGCCTGATGCCTGGGGAGCTCCAGGAGTTTGGAATCCACTGTGGAAAAAAAAATAAGGACCTGGATGGCACCCCACCTCCTGCCACCAGGAGGGAACCCTAGAGCCCTGGGCCAACAGACCACAGCCCAGAGAGTTCCAGCCCACAGACAAGGCTACACACAGAAAAATGGGGGGAAAGAACAATCTGTTCTCTTCAAGGAGCTCCGACAGGCAGAAGGACCCAGAAGTGTTTCAAGGAGTCCTCATTCTGCAGGGGGGTTCATCTGGGGAGACTTTCCTGTGCGGAGAGTGTTGACGGGGGGGGGGGCAGGGGGCAGGGAGGAAAGGGGTCCTGCCCTTTTAGTGTCATCCCTAAGCTCTCATCCATGGTCCCCCATGGCCTGGCTGGGGAGAAGAGGCAACAACAGTGAATTTACATAACCTCTCTGTGGTAGCCATGCCCCTCCTTACAGCGGTGGCTCTGGTTACAGCTCAGGGTTTAAGCGCTTAAGCGCTGGAGGCTTGAGATGGATGGTGAAGGCGGGGAGCAAAACAAAACAAACTCCACATGAGGTTCTCATTTTCTAGAGCCACGTGTGAGAAGGGCTCTGCGTATCCAGCTATAAATACCCGGCTGCCATTGCCTTAAGATGGAAAATGAAAATGTCGCACAGACACACAGGGCCCTTCACCGTCACTGTGGGAGTTGGGACAAAGCTGGGCCCCCTGCACAGAGATCTTCTCGTTCTGGATTGATAGGAGCTAGCAAGGGTCACCTCCAAGCCGAGCCCACCGCTCAAAAAGGACACCCACATCCAAGCTACTTAGGGGACTGAGGCCTGAGAGTCACAGTTCAAAGCCAACCCTGACAGGAAAGTTCATCAGACTCCTATCTCCCATGAACCACCAGGAAACCAGAAGTAGCTGGTGGAGCACTAGTCTTGGGGAGAAAAGCTCAGGGATAGCACCCAGGCCCTGAGTTCAAGTCCCATAATCGACACAAACAAAACAAAACCAAAAACCCAGAGCAACTCTACCCCTAGGTCAAAGATCAAACTCCTGTGTCCCTTAGCCAAGCAAAATGAACCTGGCCACAACAGGGCTGTGGAAAGGGGGTAGATTAAATCCCTGAGAAGAAAATCTGAGCTTTGCCTGGTCAGGCAAAGTCTACAGGGAAGGAGGGACAGGAGGGCTGTTTTCAGCCTGATCCTTTCGGAGGAGCCCTAAAGGGCACATTCACCCACAGGGGCCAAAAAAAGACCCTGTGCCCTGCCCTGGCAGGGCAAATTCAGTGCTAGGCCACAGTTCTGGGACACCTCTGCCTGAGCCAGCTCTGTGCTCACCTCGGAACCATCTGCCAGAGGCCCCCAGCCACTGGGGAGCTGTGCCCTGCAGCAACTGTGTCATCCACGTGCATCTGTCTGTAAGCCTCAGTGGCATGCAGCTTAGACAGTGTATTTCCTATCGGTTACAAAGGTCTTTGATTCTCTGTGCTTTTCTTGATTGCGATGCTTTGAGAATCGACTGCAAATGAGAGAAGGAAAAGATGGGTCTATGTGGTACACAAGGATAATTGGCCACCTCTTCTCTTCTCCTTACATACAAATAGCCCCTGGCTCTCCTTTGACACAATAGTATGCCCTGCTCAGAAAGGCTCAGCTTTCATCTAGATTGTACTTTGGGGACTTCCACTGCATACAGTGTTGATTTATTTCTGAAGAGGGCAGTCACAGAAGCCTGTTCAAGTAACAGAAGTAACTGCATGACTTTCTTCCTGACAGGGATGCAGATGTGAGGTCAGAAAGTGATGCAGCCATTCTGTCACCCTTAAGCAATGAGCACAGAGACCAAAGATGAACAGAGCAGAGAGTTACAGGGGACCTAGGCCTGGATGACACTGTAAAACTTCTCTACCAACTCTGCACTATAGACTTGTCTAAAAGCAAACATTTTTTCAAACCCTACTTGACAAAGAAGCTCTACTCAGGTTTCTGTTCCATGTAGCTCACTAAATTCGAATTGTAATGGATACAAACCTCAAAACCTACTTCTGTGGGGTATCTCATGAAAAAAGGCCCTTCGGATAAATAAAGTGGAGAGTCTGCTGGATTAGACATTTTTGAAGCCAGTTTATTATGGCAGTGATTCTCCAAGTCTTGGGGCTCTATGGGGGAGGTAAAAGGTGGGGAGAGGAGAGAGTATAACTTAAATTGCTTTACACAATTTTAGGGGTTTTTTTGGCCAGTTCTGGGGCTTGAACTCAGGACCTGGGCACTGTCCCTGAGCCAGTCTGTGCTCAAAGCTATTGCTCTACCACTTGAACCACTCTTCCACTTCCAGCTTTTTCTGGAGATAAGAGTCTCATGGACTTTCCTGCCCGGGCTGCCTTCAAACTATGATCCCCAGATCTCAGCCTCCTAAGTAGCTAGGATTCAAGGCCTGAGCCACCAATGCCTGGCACAACTTTCACTTCTGAGGGCCATTGTGACGACTGGCATTTTATCAGACAGTAGGCTAGATGACCTCTTCAGATTTCTTGCCTCATGAACTACTCATGGTTCTGGGGGACAGACAGATAGCCAGCTCCTCTAATGTCTTGTCTTTCGTTGGCCCTTTGTGAATCCTATGTATGAGTCAGGAGAACTGAGACCCACGGTGCTGCTCACAGGAAGGCAAAATGGATGAGAAAAATGAAGACACTGAAGGAGGGACTACATGTTCTGGACTTTTGGAGAGCTCCCTCCTCTCCTGAGCCATGATGAACAAACACCTTCCCAAACACAAATCAGGTAACAGCCAATGCTCGTTGAATACTTCTTTTATCATAGGTGTCAGAGTGGGGGTTTGAACTCAGGGCCTGGACACTGTTCTTTTTTTTTTTTTTTGGACACTGTTCTTTTAGCTGATTCATGCCAGGCTTTTTTTTTTTTGATGAGTTAGACACAATAGTTTCATGGATTTTCCTTCCCAGGCTGGCTTTGAACCCCTGCACAGCCTCCTGCACAGCTAGGATTACAGACGTGAGCCACTGGCTCCCAGCTAAACATTTCTGTGCTTCTCATGAGTGGTCAGGCACTCAGCTTGCACTCACTGGATGAGGAGCACACCTTTGTTGCGCCCATCAGACAGATGAAAAACCTGAGGCCAATGTGTTATCCAAAGTCCAGTGGGAACTGCATGACAGAAGAGGGATTCTGCTCTCGAAGCCCTCCAATTTGAGCAGCTCTATCCCTTGCCTCCTTTTATCAAGGGTACCTGGCTCTGTCCAATCTCATCATGCTGCTTTTCTGCTCTCCCTTCTTTCACTTAACAACCTGGCTCGGTACCTCAGGACTTCTGTGTGCCCTGCCATGGTGCCTAGAGATTAGGCCTTCACTGCGAAGTCAAGGGAGGAGAGGGACGCACCAGCCTTGGGTGAAAAAGCCAAGTGAGAAGGAAAAATCCCAAGTTCAAGCCCATGTACTAACACACACACACACAGACACACACACACACAGTAAGAGACAGAAGAAATATTATCCTTTTAAACAGAACAAAACCTTTAACCCACAGCCACCAATCAGTCTCTCCCTCCCTCCAAACTTTCTTCCTGACTTAATCATCTAAGTCAGTCTCTTGTAGCCAAGAAGCCTAAAACCATAGGCTAAATTGCATAAAAAGCTATTACAGGGTGACTCAAAGACAGGCCCTCAATCTATCTGGTTTTTTAAGCTTCGACATGTACAGAAGAAGCTGTAGCGCCTGCCTCTCATTTATTACCTGTCTCTCTCCACGACATTCCAAGCCCAGAGGCTAACCATTATGGAAATTCATGTCCCATATGTCTGAGCTTCCAGTGCCCAGTGGGACAGGTCTATGGGAAGCAGTCAGGGGACTAGAGGGCAGGAAGAAAGATACCCCAGGGACAATATTTCTCACCCTCTTCCTTCCTTCTCGACAGGCCTGGGAATAGTAGCCACCTCCTGGTATTTCTCTGCCCTGGGTAACTCCCCAGCTTCTTTCCTCTCTGCCTATTCATAGTAAATGGTGCTTTCATTGAATTCGTGTTAGGGCCATCCTTATAGGCATTTCTACCAGTTTCCGCCGAGAGCCCAACTGGCAGGGTGTACATTCTCGAGTCTTAGAGACTGAAATATACATTCTCAGAGCAACCACGATTTGCTCAAATAAGTTCCAATCACATGCAAGTTTCATCTTGTTCATGAAAGTGAATTATACCTTATCTAAATCAGCAGAATGCAACATGAAAAGCCACCCAGCATAAGCACCATTTCACTGGATGGACGAGCCTTAGCAATGAGCGCTGAGAGTCAAGGGCAGGTCAAGGGCAGGATTGAACCCAGGGGCACACAAGGACAGTACAGTGTGAGTCACGTGGCTCAGACAACTGGGATCAAATATCAGAGGAGGGGGGCTATAACAAAAAAAGAGGAGCTGCAATAAACAAGCAGGTGCACCAATGAGCTCAATCCACTTAACTCTGGGAATCAGTAAGGTTCCAGAAGTCAGCTTGGCTCCATCCTCAAGAAAAAGGAAGTGAAGAGATTTAGGAGAATGGGGTGTGGGGAGAGATTCTTTCCCACTTTGGGGCAGGGTGTCTGTCCAGGGAGCAGAGCCCTGGCTACATAAGAACAGAAGACGTGAGGTTAACGGCAGTACCATGGAAATCAGGGTGTGAGGGGAGGAGAGGAGAGTCCTTCGCCTAATGGCTGTAATCAGTACTTGAGACCAGTGGACCTGAACAAAAGGATGCCTGGACAAGGGCTGTGGGTTTGTAACACTGACAAGAATTCTCAGTAACTCCCAAGTAAGGAATGAGGGCAGGAGGGGAGAGTGCCGCGACCATCTGTGATGTGGGAATGACGCAGAGAACTGCTCCACTGCTTTTTGTACAATGACTTTAGTTTACCTGTCAAAATACCATGAAACGTAGTCACCAGTCAGAAAGAAAAAAAAAAGAATCAGGCTAAGACTTGTAATTCAAAAACAGTGGTGGTTACCAAGTGCATGGGGCATCCTGGAGAAAAGTCTACTTACAAACATCACATACACCTAAAATGTTCCAGGAGGACCTGGGACAAAGGAAAAGCACCTTTCTGTGCACAGGTTTTCACATCTATTTGTCAATGGGAAGAGGCGATGAATAAGGAGTCTGTGCTCCTTTTAAAATAAACTTTAAAAACCACCTCAAGAAGATTATTACTAACTATAAATCAGACAAGGGTCTCATACCTAAAATATACTTAGCGATCAACAAGCCAAACCCTCCAAAAACAAATCCTCAAAGAAAAAACAACCCCATTAATAAGTAGGCTAAAGACTTAGAGACTTTTCTAAAGAAGAACCAAGAATAGCCAATAGACACATGAAGAAATGTTCAACATCTCTGGCCATAAAAGAAATACATGTCAAAACAACATTCAGAGTCCACCTCCCTCCACTTATAAGAAAACTAAGAATAACAGATGTTGGCAGGGATGTGGTCAAAAGGGAACACTACCACACTGTTGGTGAGAGTGTAAACATGTTTCAACCACTCTGGAAAGCAGCATGGAGGATCCTCAAAAGACTAAACATAGACCCAGCAATCCCACTTCTGGGCATTTACCCAAATGACCACAAACAAGGCCATACTAAAGATACCAGCACAACGATGTTCATTGCAGCACTATTTACCATAGCTGAGATATGGAACCAACCCAGATGCCCCTCAGTAGATGAATGGATCAAGAAAATGTGGTATATATACACAATGAAATTTTATGCTTTCATCCGAAAGAATGGCATTGCCCCATTCATAAGGAAATGGGAAGACTTGGGAGGAAGCCAGACCCAAAGAAACACAGGCTGCATGGTTTCCCTCAGTTGTAATAACTGGAATATGGCTATGATATTCTTAGGAGGATCACAAAGGCTCAATATCTTGTGCATATAACCATATAAAATGATGCTTATCGAAATGAATTCCAAGAAATGGAAACAAGAGTATTTTTTTTAGTGTACGGTTTGCAGTTATTTCTTTTTCCTTTCTTTTTCTTTTCTTCCTTTGGTTCCCTGTTGACACTGTTTTTGATTTCTGTGCCCATTGTCTTATATATGTTTTTCTGAGTTGGAGAAGGGAAAGGAATCACAAAAATGGTACAGCAAAGAGTAAACCAATGCAACAATGATACTCATTCTTAGACACTATGGTTGGAAATGAACTTTACAGCCGGGAGGAAGAGGACTTGGGAGGAAGTGGGAGAAGACGAGGGAGGCTGGAACACTGTTCAAAAGAGAAATGTACGCATTACCTTGCTTATGTAATTGTAACTTCTCTGTACATCACCTCTACAGCAAAATTAAACAACAACAAAAACCTCTGAGCCAGAGCCTCATGTTTGCGAAGGACTCACGTTAGCTTTAGAACTATACCCCAAGCCTGTCTGCTTTAGTTATTTGCGAATAAGGTATCACATTTTTCCCTTACCAGCTTTGACTGTCATCCTCTTATTTGTGTTTCCTGTATAGGCTGGACAACAAGTAAGTACCAACATATCCAGTTATTGATTAAGATGGAGTTCTGTGAACTTTCCTCCTGCCTGGTGTTGAACCACAGTCCTCCCAATTTCTGTCTCCCAAGTCAAATGGGAAGAAAGCAACAACAAAAACTTGCCTTTTAAACTAAAAATATTTTGAATTTCTAAAAGATATAGGTAATCAAATAAACACATGTGTATCTACCTCTCAGTATAAGAAATAAAAAAAATGTTACAGGTGTAAGGCTTCTCTGAGCTTTCCTACCAAAATTCATTTCCCTAAATTTTGTTGTTATTCCCCAAACACAACTTTACACTTTAAAGACACTGCAAATACTGGTAAACATTTCTGCATGGCTTTAAACTCAGTAGCAATACTGTGCTCCTGCAATTTGTTCTAGGCACTTAACATTGCTTCCGAGCTTGCCTGACTGGCACATGCCTCTCTAGAGTTGTCTCATCTTTCTTCCGCATGCCACACTATGGCATCATTTGCATATACCAAAGCATTTAGCCAATCTTCCAGTAGGTAATGGGCACTTGGGTTGCTTTTTTAACTCTTCACACCCACGTTGAACATGTGTCCTTATTTGCACTGCAGTGAAGTCACTAGGCCATGGGGTTTATCGTGTCCAGGGTTACTAAGTAGTACCAACCTGCCCTCCTGAGACCTCCAGGGTGAACACAGGTGTTCCCTCTCACTCTACATCAAGGAATGTGGATTCTTTGCCAGTATGATGAATGTGGCGGAGAGTCTCGTGATTTGGATGTTTGTACTTCCCCAATTCCGTGTGAGCCTGGGTATCTTCTCATCTGCATTCTGTTCTACAGAATCCCCTTAAATGATTCCCAGTACCACATTCCCACACCGTAAGAAACCAGAAGGATTTCGCCTGGTGAACACTGGAACAAGATTGGGAAATGTGAGGCAGGGAGGAAAGCTGTGGGAGGAAGGGGGAGGAAGACTTCCTTTGCACACTCACTATGAGATAAGGAGGTTTTGAATAAGCCATGGAATTAGAGATGGAGTGCAGGAAATCTAACAGTCCCCAGGCCAAGTGGAACGTGCCTCCTTCTAAACCCCACTAACAATTCGAGGGTTCTCATTCTCTCGTTTATCTGTCACACACACACACACACACACACACACACCACAAACAGGGGGATGCATAAAAGCCACTTGCCCATCTTTCTGCTGGAGGCAGCCTCTATATTTTCCCCCATAATACATTTCTAAGGCCTTCAAGAATCTGCTGATCACTTCCTGACCTGATGAATCAGAATTCTTAGTCCTTTAGACTTACCACATATGAACTATCACCTGGCTTAAGGAGCATAGAATAAGAATGTATTTTTCTCTCTGGGGTTCCTTCCTGGCACCTCACTCAGTATACAATGCGCACTACCTAAAACCTTCTCAAGTATTTGTTGAGCAACCAAAACCACCAACACCAGCAATTCCACAGCACTCTTGAGTGTACCACGCATGTCTCCCATGCCTGACAGCGTTTAAACTCACCTTGGAGCTGGAGCCCAGGATCACAACCTTTCCATGGTACACTTGGCAAAAACCAAGGCTTCCAAATGCTCGATACTTTATGGAAGGTAGTTACTCAATCCTGAATCCTGATACCCAGTGCCATGATACAACATCCACCGTTACCAATAAATTTGACTCCTTTTATTCTTAGTCCCTTTGTACATACACACAGATATACACAGAGACACATGCATACAACTGATTTCCTTTCTAGAACAGTGGAATAGTAGTGCAGAAAAAAAAAGAGGAACATCTAAATGAAGTTCTTATTCTGTGTTTATAAATAAATAAATAAACAAATGCACCATGAAGAGAGAAACATGAACCAAGGGCACCTATATTCAGCAAGTATTCCCTGTAAAGTAGCTCTGGCCTGTCACCAGCCTTAGGGGCTATTCAAAGGCCTTGAATTCTAGGAGCTCCATGGGGAGAAACTCACAATGGTGACTGCAAGTGCCAGAGGAGGCACACCCCATTAGGTGTAGAGAGACAAAGAAGAAGGCCAAATCATGCCTTAGCATAAACAGAGGTGATGAGGGGCACAGTGCTTCAGGGCCAACTCCAGACAATATGTTGACAGGGTTAAAAAATAATCTAAACGGCCTTGTTGACCAGAACAGCCATGTCCACTCAGACTTCCTGGGTGAGGGAATGGGCATACATGCCAATGTTGTACTCAGAATTGTTTCCTTGCTGTCCCATCCAGCTAGTTCCCCTTTCACTCTTGAGGAAGTCCTGGTTTAGACAGCAAATTACATGGTCTCTCTTGCCTTCCAGGAAATTTATGACTTTCTCCAACAGCCCCTGGACAGGAAAGCAATTTGCCTTCCCAAGGTCATTGAGTTGCCTTATTCCTTCCTGTCTCTTTTGTATGAGTCAAGAGTCATCAGAGGCCTGGTGTGATTGAGGCAGCCCTAATTTCCATATGCTGACTCTGGTCATCTGTCATGTCTTCCTGTATAATCTTGGCAAAGCTTGACTATCTCTTCCTGTACACTCTTTGCAAAGCCAGTGAGGTTTCCTCATCTGCATCTTAGTCTCTTTTTGTCTGTAAGAGAGCTTGGCAGTACTCACCTCATAGGATTTCTATGAAGAGCTGAAGTAGAGGGGAAACAAACAAACAAACAAACAAAACACCACCTAGCACAAAACCTGGTCTAGAGGACTCCCTTCCATGAAGGCTTACCAGAACATGCCAGTACCTGGAAAGGAAAGCCAGTGAGGATGGAAGCATCACAGGAATTCCAGCATATCACCAGACCTCAAGATCCTGCACTAGTCATTTCATCCCTGCTTCTTTTTTTAGAAAAGAAAATGGAAGACACAGAATGAACCCCTCATCAGTCTCTTTAGTATTATCTCCTAAATTCAAACATATTCTCAATATATAGAACCAGACTCCCTGTACTTGGGACAAAGGAGCAAGATGAAAAAAAACCCATGAAGGTAGCAGAGCAATGCCCGGTGGGCCAACAGCCTCCTTCCACATCCTATTCCCTGAAAGACACTCATTGCATCTTGCCGAAGCCCTAGGAAGATGCAAATGAATTTCCAAAGGCCAGCTTGTCCAGCCCTCTGTATCCAGGCAAGACCTTGTCAAGGCCTATGTGGTCATGTCTACACTACATACGTCCACTTGTCTCCAATTAGCAATGCAGTAGGAGATAAATGAGCACCTGGCAATATAGCTCAAGACATGAGCTCATTCTTGCCCACATACGTAACTCTTCTCACAGAAATTTTAGTTTTAAGGGTCACCTAGAAAGCACCCAGAACAATTGACAGAGAAAATAATGCACATTTTCCTAGTCAGACATGGTAATCTAGAAAACAATGGACTCCTCCCAGACAAATTCATCAAAGCTTTTAAAGCTTGTGGAGTTTTGCCAGGCGCTGTGCCAACCACTTTCCAGGCACCTTTCCGTTGACTGCTGACAGCCTGGTGAGAAAGCAATGCTGTTATCTGCAACTCACAGAGCAGACACCAGGGCACAGACAAGGCTGGATGTTTTCTGAGCGGGTTAATAAATGGTGAGAAAAAAAAATGTAAAGGGTACTAGGGGACAGGCTCTGTGAGGGAGGGCAGGAGGCTTATCAGGAAAGTTCTTGGAATTGTGGACAGCAGGGATCCTGGGATAGAGGAAGAGGTAGAGTTTCAATGCAGCCTCACCTACTGTCTCCACCAACCCCATGGGAAGCCAGAAGCTGGATGTTCCCCTATTAGATAAGGAGCCTGGGCCATCAGAGTTCCCAGGGTTTGTACAAGCATGGATACATCTCTTTGTCTGAGGTGTTCCCACAGAGGACTGACTCTGGTCAGTATCCCTTACCTCTGGGGACTTGGTCCTAAAGGTCAGTGGCATGGTCCAGCATCACTACACAAAACAATGTGGACCCTAGGGCCAGGAGTTTGGCCTAGTGGTAGAGTGTTGCCTAGCATGCACAAAGACACGGGTTCAATTCTTTGGTACCACATACATAGCAAAAAGCCGGAAGTGGTGCTGAGGCTCAAGTGGTAGAGTGCTAGCCTTGAGAAAGTCCAAGAACAGTGCTCAGGCCCTGAGCTCAAGCCCAGGACTGGCAAAAAAAAAAAAAAAAACCAATGTGGACCCAACCAGACAATCTGAATGTAGCATCCAAACACATGGTCCTGATGCTACACTACCAGACTCCCCACCCCCGCAGCATGCCTGATCTCCAATCTAGTCTCCCAGGCTCCATCCCCATCCTATGTTTCTTGTATATTTCATGATAAAGGAAGACGGGCTGGCACTGGTGAAGAGGAAAGGCATGGTTATCATTTAGATCTGAAAATGAGGGTCCATGTAATAAAGCCTGGGTTCTGGAACCATGTTCTGGGAAAGTGGTGGAAACCTTACAAGGTGGAGCTTAGCAAGAGGCCTTTAGGTCATCAGGCATGCTTTTCAATGAGATAGAAGAACCCCAGTCTCTTCCTCTTCTTTCTTTTACCCAAGCTACAAGTCCAGTAGCTTTGCTCCATAACATACACTTCATCACGTTTTGTGGTCTTGCCACAAATATTGCCAAAAGCAATAAGCCCAGTTCACGAGAGACTGAAGCCTCCAAAACTAGTCGCCAAAATCGACCTTTGATGTTGGTATGTTTACCCCAGGTGAATGAAAGCAGGCAGGAATAAGGAGGGACTGTGTTCCCACAGCTTCCTGGAGACCCAGAGGGGCTCACACACAGTGAAGTCATGCTCCAGAGCTGGCAGCAGGCTGGGCACACCTGGCCACATACCCTGCAAGCCAAAGCAAAGCTTTCCTGGTGGTGGATGATGCTTGATCTAGCAGACTCAAGGTATTCACTCAGGATGGAACCCCAATGGGTGAGACTGATGAAAAAGGGAAGAGCCTAGCAAGGCTAGACACGATCTCAAACACAAAAAGCTGAGATGCCTAGATATGAAAGAATAAGGGAAGTCAAGAAAAAACAAGTTCCGCCCATCAAAGGTATAGACATTTGGGGAAAGAGAAGAAATGTATGTTACAGAGTAACAGACACAGTAAGATTCAATTTCAGTGAAAAGCCAGCCTCACTCAATCCTAGCTGCTCAGAAGGCTGAGATCTGAAGACTAAAATTTGGACAAATCCTAAGAGAAACTTATCTCCAACTAATCAGTAAATAGCTGGAAGAGAAAGTGTGATTCAAGTGGTAGAATGCCAGCAAGAACACAAGTTCCTTGAACAAATAAAAATACCACCATTCAAGCAAGAACCTCCTTACCTATGCATATACCCGCTGGTGTGTATGAGCAAAGGAAAAGCTAAGAAAAGACACGCGTATCAGTTAGACTATCGACATTAGTTACCAGGGCATACAAGGAGATATGATGTTAAATTTCTACTCATCTTTGCATGATATTGATTCCCATGTTTAAGCAAGGAAGAATTGTTTCATAATATGAAAAGATCAAGCAAACAATAGAGTATACAAAATTATCCACAATATACCAAGTGTGTATCAGGGGACCATGTGAAAACACTAGTTCATTCTGTCTTTCCTTCTTTCCCTCTTAAGAGGCAGCTCCTAACTGTCCATGTGGAAAAGATCTTAAAAGATATTTAATTCAAGGTGAACACTTCTATGTGCTGTCCCAGGATGACTGGAAATGAACTTCATTTTTAACATTGTTATACATGCAGTGACATGGCCACCAAATTAAAGTTGTCACCAAAATCTGAAAGAGCCAAGCAATCCATTCTGAAGGAGAAGATCAAAGCTAGGGATCACCTGCTATTTGCTATTATCTGTGACCAAGATTCTCTCTCTCTGACTATGCCCATGAAAGCTGACCAGCCCAGCCCAACTCTTGGAGATCTTGACACTTAGACAGGAATAAATCAGAGAAGCCCCCACATCTGCTAACAAAAAGTCCAAGACTTTGTCTTTTCTATCTCTCCCTGTACCTGACTAGCTAGCCACTAAGAGAAGCATTCCAGATTGCAAGGCCACCAAAGAGTACAGAGAGTCTACTTTGTCTCTGCACCCAGTAGCTCTTGTCCGTGTGGCTGGTTGTAGGGATCACTTCTGGCACTTTTCCTCCACATCTGGGCAAGTCTTATACATCTCCTGAGGGTTAATGTGGTCATCACTTCATTGAACCAAGAGTCCATGGACACTGAATTTACTTGGATACTAATTGGCTTAAAAAGTGTTGGTTCTATAATGCAACTTGAATTTCAGAAACCCAACACTCGTAGGGGGAATGAAGAAGACTTAGTCCTTCCTTGATGACAGTGCACTGTGTTAAACGTCATGACAGAAATGTGTGCCAAGCTCGTGGGTTATGAAGGATGGGATGGTCCTAAAGAGTCTTGCAGAGAAAGTCTGAGAGGGATGAAGATGTCTGAGCAAGCCTAGGAGAATGCACATGCTAGGGTATACACACCCAATAGAGAGAACTATAAACAAGGGGATGGAAGCGGGACCTTCCTTGAATATATTAGGTGATAGACATCTTAAGCAAATCCTGAAGGAATGATAAGAATTGTAGACAGACAATGCAGTCAGCCAGAAAGGAGCACCTCGCTCACATATCCTGGACCTGACTCCTTCTGTCTTGCAATGACCTGGTATCCCAGAAATCTCCCATCATCCTCTGTCACACCAGGTAACTTAGTGCTAATTGCTTTCCTACTTCCTCCTTGCTCTTGAGACACTGGATTGAAACCTGGCTAACTGTCAGAAAGTGCAACAGCAATCATAATCATAGGCCTCAACCCTTACCATCATCCTGCGAGGGAGGGATTATTTTATTACCATCCCTATTTCTCAGAAGAGAAAACTTAGTCCAGGAGGCAATAATCTGGATAGTCTTATAATAGGTTAAGTGGTTGGGCTAGGATTATACACAGGTTTTTCTCTAATTTTAGAACTTATATTCTTAATGAAACATTTGTAATATTGTCTTCACTAATCCAGTTGCTATGTTCATTCTGGGAACCCAGCTCTCCTTTCAGGTAAGGAGACAAGAGGAAATACGTTCAGCTCTATTTGGACATACAGCTTCTGCCACTTCTACTCCATTCTGCCACGATAGCCGGAAAGCGGTCATAAGGCAATTCATAAACAAATGGATGTGGCTCTATTCTAGTAAAACTTTATTTATCAAACGAGGTGACAGGCCGGATCTGGTTGTTCCAGTTGCCACTTCCTTCTCTTACAGTATTTTGTTTATTCATTCATTCATGAGCCCATATGTACTGGATATCTCCCTAGTACTATTTTAGAGGCTACACAAATGGAATCCGCAAAGTCCTCATCCTTATACAGTTTAAATCCTAGTCAAATCTTATTGCTTATTTTTCCTGTGCATGGTAACCTGGGCACTAAGTTTAGTGCTTTCCAATCTTTCGTTAGAACAGTGGTTCTCAAATTTGACTTACAAAACTATGGCAGCCTGGAATGTGCCCTGGGAGATTCTAACTGAATTGCACTAGGATGGCTCAAGTATTGACATTTCTATGGGCTCTCTGCATGACTCTAATGCATGGCACTGAGACCCATTGCATCCCCCAATTTCTTCCCCCCCTGTGTATTCTCCCAATTTGGGATAAATCTTTGAAGCTCTCCGACTTTGGGCTATAAAGTGTGACTGATATGAATCTCCTAGTATTGTGACATTATTCCAGTGAAATCATATGCCTTTCAAATTGTAGAATGTTATACAAATTTAAGGGATTATTGTCATTAAACTGTGTCCTTATTATTGAGTGATAATAAATTATTATACTAATAGCAAATGATAATATATAAGTAGATACTCCCTCGGTGATTTCTTTCCACAAGCTTTGACTTAAAGTCTTTGAATCAAGATCATGCTTGGCATGTTTTAAAATAAGATGTATGACTTTCTTATTAGTTCAAGTGCGTGGGTAAGTGCGTTGGAGACCTTACTGCACTCCAGTAGAAAGTCACGTGGGACCACCTCTGGTGTGGGATGGAGAAGACGATACGCTGATATACTTTCATTAGAGGTCTTTACCTACGGAGAGACTTGGGGGCAGAATTGTAAATCCTCCAGTAAGTGGCTTATTTTGTCTCATGGACAGATATCCAAACCCAGGAACTCTCCTGAGCTTAGAACTATGGACAGGAAAGGCACTAATGTTTGGCTCAACCCAGAACAGCTTTGGAGGTCCTACCCTGCCGATGGTTTCACTTCATCTTGAACATAACCCTGAAAAGTAAGAATCTTTATTTTACTGCGTTAACAGAGAGAGAGGGAGAGAAAGGGAGAGGTGAGAGACTGAACAGCCTATGACCTCATGGTGCCAAACCTCAGCACTCACTACTCTTGATTCTAAAGTCCATCCATGGAAACATGGAGCCTTCAACACATCGCTTAGCAACTCTTGGCCAGAGATTTAAAGAGACATCAAATTCACTGATGTTTATCTTTTCCACATTTTTTTTTTTTGGAAATGGGAGAACCTAGAAAGAAACTCAATAGCAACACGTGCTATTGCCCACATTCTGATGAGCCTGGGGCAGCTCTGTTGTAATGATACACAAGTTCAAAGGAAGGAACTTCCTCCCTCTACAGTATCTTGACTGTGCAGTTTTAGAACCTCATAAGGAAACACAAAATAAACAAACCAAAAAAAATGTGAACAGAGGGCTCAAGAAATAGATGCTGCCAGGAGGGAAGAATTCAACTGACCTCCTTCCTCTTCCCCCTTCCCCCCCCCCAAAAAAAAATCTGGGCCATCTCAAGCAAAGTTGGCCACTGGCTGAGCCTCTTAAAAGCTTAAAAGTCATCCCAGGCCACAGTTGAAGGGAGGGTTTCAACAAAACAAAAACAAATGTGATCTTCAAAGTCTTAAATGTCAACTTGAAGGATAACTTAGAAGCTCTGGGATGGGGCAAGAGGCTCTAAAGCTGTTCTCACCAACATTAGAGTCCCTTTCGAGTCACCTCTCCCCAGGTTCAGGGGCAGCCTCTCACTCACACCCACCGGAGACAGCCCTGGTGGTCAAGGCTCCCATCCTTGACAGTCCATCAGATTTCCCCCTTACTCTCTCTGTTCTAAGCATCTTCCATTAGCAATAGCTGCCTAAGCAACCTCTGCCATAGAGACTCGATTAGTTATATATACACACATACACCTCCCTAACCATTCACACCCATGCTGTTCTGTTGCACCTTTTCCTCGATATTAAGGGATTATTACATGGCTCAAGTTCCACAGAGTTTCCTATGGGAGAGATGCCTGGGCCCTGCTTTCCCCACTATGGATAATGCACTAGATACATTCATGAATAGTCCTGACTGATCTCTTTTTCTGGGCAGAGGAATAGAAACTCTACTCATACACATACAATTTCATAGAACATATGAGGCTAGAGTTGTGGGGCAGGGATGGAAGGTGGGTCTTTCCAAATACCATACATATCTGATGGCTGAAAATTGAAAGGTGAATATACAATATTGCTTTTAACTGGGCCAGTGACTCATACCTGTAAACCTAGGTACTCAATGAGATGGAGCTCAAAGAGGATTGCAGTTCAAGATCTAGCTTGAGGCTAGAAGTTCATAACACCTCCTGCCCCCATCACAACCAAAACAAGCTAGAACTCAGTGGCACTTCTGGGTAGGAAGAAGGTGTAAATAGGAAGATCACAATCCAGGTGATCCTTGACAAAAGAAAAAAAGAAGTGAGACCCCATCTCAAAATAACCCAAGCAGAGCTGGGAATATGGCTTAGTGGTAGAGTACTTGCCTAGCATCCATGAAGCCCTGAGTTCGATTCCTTAGTACCACATAAACAGAAATCACCGGAAGTGGTGCTGTGGCTCACGTGGTAGAGCTCTAGCCTTGAGCCAAAGAAGCTCAAGAATAGTGTCCATACCCTGAGTTCAAGCCCCAGGACTAGCAAAACAAACAAACAAAAAACCCCAAAGGACTAGGGGCATGACTCAAAGTGGTGGAGCAAGTAAGTGCAAGACCTTGAGTTTGTTTTAGTAGAGAGGATTCTCTTTAGCAGCTCTGTGCCTGGGTGTGGGGTGAGTAAAGTAACTCCCAGAGCAAACCCAGGAGAGCAAGATTCTACTGAGCCTCAGGAGCAATTGCACACAGTGAAAGAGTTGAAGCCCCTTTCTTGCTTTCACAATCCCCTGAGAAATCACGTGTTCAGATAAGAGTATGTCCAGGAGCCTTCTCTCATGGGAGATGAGTCCTTTCTCTCCAACTATTAATGATGGGTCCCTTCTCTCTCCTCCCCAACTATTAACTCTCTCGTGTTGTTCAAGGCTAGCACTCTACCAATTTGAGCTATAGAGCTCCACTTTGGCTTCTTGCTGATTAATTGGAGATTAGAGCCCCACAGACTTTCCTGTCCGGGCTGGCTTTGAACTACAATCCTCAGATCTCAGCCTCCTAAATGGATAGGATCACAGGTAGAAGCCACCAGTGCACCTATCGAAACCCATTTTTCACTAATGGCAATGAGTGAAAACTGTGAAACATGTTACTTCTACTGGGTCCACAAAAATACAAAAAGAAAGCCTCTGCTGCTTTTCTTCATTTATCCTAAGCCTTTCTCATTCTTCATTCTGCATCCTTTGCCCTAGACTCAAGGTTGTTCAGTAGGGAGAACAGTTCACTCAGCCATGTTGGAGGTAGGATCTGGGGGGAAGAGGAAGTCTGAGGAGAATGCTAGCTTTCAAAGGTAAAAGCAAAAATCTTCCCACTCCTCCTCTTGGGCCTACCTTCCTAGCTTCCACTTTCCCCAGTCCTAACATGCAAGAGAATTTTTCTCTCCTCTTTTTGTCCTGATGGGGGCACAAGTATTCCCTCAGCATCCAAGGATCCAAAGGAAAACTGAAAACTCAGCAGTCCGAATCCAGAGTGCACAAGACAATAATAGCATAGTTGTGGATGTGTGAGTGTGTGTGTGTGTGTGTGTGTGTGTGTGTGTGCAGTTTTTTTCTTTAAAGGAAGAAGTACGGGTGGGATAAACTTCTGAGCCCAGGAGAAATGGCCCATTTATGTTTCTATGCTCCAGGCCACCCCATCACCTCAGCCCTGCACGCATCAACACGGCTATGCAGGAGTACTGAGCCTCCTGTTTGCACGCACTGCTGTGTACCTTACCTACTTGCTTGCAATGCAGAGGGCAACTTAAACCTGAAGTTAAACAAATGCCTTTCTGACCTGACTGCCTGCTCAGGGTTTTTTGTTTTGTTTTGTTTTTTATGGCACTTCCCTGGGGGTCAGTTTGTATAATTTCTTAAAAAAAAAAAAACCCTTCCCAAATCTCAACTTCCTGTGGGTCTGTTTTTATTTCCAGATTTCCTTCCTGTCCCCTTCATTCTCACATCCCCCCCCCCACCCAGGACATGGGAGAATCCCATAATTTTCCTCCTACCCAAACATTGCAGGCTGCCTTCTTGCAAAATGCAAAACCAGAGACCTGCTGGAGAGAAAAGCTATGAAGCCAGGCTCCGTATGAGGATCCCAGTTACAGATAAGTTAGTACTGTGCTAAAATCTGCTGGGTCCAGAGCCCTGGGCAGCCCCTGCAGCCCCCCCAGCCCCTTGCCTTGCCCTCCCCCAAATCCTACAGCTACAATAATCAGCATTCCCATACTGCCTGGGAAAAACTAAAATCTAAGAAACCCATGCTGTACTCAGAAAGCAGAGAACATCCAACTTGAAACTTCAAAGATGGGAAGTTTCTTTTGTTCCTAAGTGCCAGCTTCTAGGCAAACCTGCAGGGACGCTACCCTGCAGAGGTATGTTTTCTCCTTCCTTCCTTCCTTCCTTCCTTCCTTCCTTCCTTCCTTCCTTCCTTCCTTCCTTCCTTCCTTCTTTCCCTTTCTCCCTGGAACTTTCCCAGCCCACCACCTTAACTGTGGCAAAGTGGCCGAGCAGTGAGAAAAGAGTTAAATGCAGCCCAGACCTCAGCAATCTGTGTTCAATTTTGATAAAAATCTCTCTCGCGCGCTCTCCTCCACTGCCCCCCTTCCTCCGCCCGCCCCACAGCTCAGACACATGTCTTTATGTTAGAAGTTTGCATCTTGTTTGGGGCACCCCAGGCAGGCACTGCCAGAGAACCTGGTTCGCACCCTACCCTGTGGACAACTACAAAAACATCCAGGCCCCTAGGGGGCAGGGGTGGACATAGGGCCCCAGCTTGGGGCCAACCCCTCCTTTCACCCCTTCTCCCCTCCTCACAATCACCTGAAACCCTACCAGAGCCTTTCCAACCTAAGTCAGAGCCTCTTAGCTGGGGACATCAGACTATGTCCTGGCCCCAGATGGGACCACTGCCACAGATTTGGGGAGTCCCAGCGTGGGAACCCCTTACTGGGAAATGCTCCTGCGTTGTCCCAAGGTTCCTAGTGGGACCCCGTCCCCCCCCCCCCCCCAGAACAAGCACCTCAGGGTTGTGCTATGCTCCTGCTAGCTGGCCGCAGGGCCCAGCCTGCAAGGGAGAGCTGGGGCTTCAGGATCCCCCCCCCCCATCACAGATGCAACCGTGCAAAGCCACCACCCCAGAAAGTTGACAACCTGTGCGTCCATTTGCGACACGAAGTCCCATTCCAAAACCACAAACTTCTTTTTTTTTTAACCTTTAAAGTTTGCCAAAGACATCCTCTGAGGGGGTGGGGGGGTCCAGATGGGGACAGAACAGGAGGCGCGCGCACACGTGGGCGCACACACACACACACACACACACACACACACACACACACACACCGCACACGGGCGCACACGGGCACACACCCACCGCCCAGCTCTCCCAACCCACCCCCTGCACACGCGGGAGAAAGAGAACCAGCAGCCTACGGAGAAGCGCTGCCTTCTTCCAACTCCCAGAGAGTTGAGCGATCGAAAGAAAGTGCGGGAGAGGCCCGCGCTGCCCACCTACCCGGAGGCCCCCATGGCGCGGCGCGCGACGAGGCCCTGCGGGCCAGGCTGGGCTCGGGCTGCGGCGCGGAGCGGTCCTGTCCGGCCCTCGCCCCGGCTCCCGCGGCCAGGCTGCTCCCTCCCCGCCGCCCGCCCCGCTCTGACGTCAGGCGTCTTGGAGCTGGGGGTATTTATGGCAAGGAAACTCTGAATTTTCCCTAGGTACCGTTCGGATTGCAGCTCCTTTGGGGTTTGTAATTTTCACACTTAACCGACAGACCTAGAGAGGAGGGAGGAAGGCAGGGGGAGGGCGCACAAAGAGGGGAGCTGTTCCCCACACACACACACCTCTCCCACCCCCTGTCTTGGCAAGGAGCCTTCTTGGGGCTCCCTCTGTTTTGGAAACATGGCTGAGTCAAAGAGGCAAAGTAGCCCCCTGGGCCTGTGGCTTTCACCTCTGCTAGTCCTGTGGGCAGGAAACTGAAGGCCTGATGGAGGGCCAGCCCAGTGGATGAGGGTGAGGGGCTGGGGGGCGGGGTCCCTGTCCCTCACCCAGGTGTCCTTCCCTGGACCAAGTTCCCCTGGCAAGACAGGACAGTGGACAGGCAAAACAGAGCGGTGAACTGGAAGCCTGGGTTGACAACTTTTCCATTTCTTGTTTGGGAGTGTGTGTATTCCCTCCCCCCACCCAACAACGTTTATTTTTATTAAATTATGTTCCACACTCCCTGCCTCTTGTGTAACTTTTCCAACTCACCATCAGTCAATTTATCTTACTTCCTTGCTTATAGACACAGTTTGAACCATTAACAATAGCTCTTATTCATACTTTTTTATTTTAAAAAAGTAGCATTTAACTCTTTTTTTGTTTTTTTTTTTAATGTGATTGTGATCCATTTCCTTGACTGGATTGGAAATTGCTTCCATCAAGAGCAACGGTCTCCAAAGTTGACAATACTCTGGGGTGAAAATTTGATCTTTTTCAAATTTCCACATGCAAACAGGGACTCCTTTCCAAACATTATTTTCCTTTCAGTTTCCGTCCCTCTTTTCCAACTTTTGTCTGTTCTGTATTGCCCAGAATATAGCAAAAATGACATAAAAGGCATCTGCTTTATTATTATTATTATTATCATTATTGTTGTTGCTATTGCAAGGAAAATGGATGAAAAGTTACTGAGGCATCAGAAAGTTTTGTGTCGGACTCAATTCTCGTCACGGGGTCCTGTCCTCCACAGCCACTCATTGACCGTCCACAGTCTAGGGAAATGGAGGACGTGATAGAAATAAGCCACAGCAGGGCAAATGGAAATGAAGTGAGGCCTCATAGGAAAGGGAATCCTTACTGCTCTTTACAGGCTGTGTGTTGTCAGAACCGGTGTGTAAGACTGAACACACACACGCGCACACACACATACCACACAGAGTAACTTCACCCAGGCAAAGAGACGGGACAGAATTAAAGAAAGATGTCACGGAGCTAGAGACAAAGATAGCAAGTAGAGTACATGGTAAGAACCGGAGGAAGAATGAGACAGCGTACCAACAGAATCCCTCAGGTTTGAGCAGTGGAGAGAGTCTCCATCTTTGCCCAAGTGATACCACTTACAGTTCCATTGGGATACACAGTAAGAAAATTTCCACAGCCATGTGTGTCTCAGGACTGTGCTGTTGAGGCACAGTCCAGAAGCTGAGGCAGGAAGGTTATGTGTTTGAGGCTAACCTTGGATACATATCAAGTTCCTGTTGAAGCAAAGAAGAAAGGGAAAGGTGGGGGAGAAAAAGAAGAGAAAGGGAGAGAGGTAAAGAAGCATGAAGAGGAGGGAAGGAAGGAAGGAAGCAAAGGAAGGAAGGAAGGAAGGAAGGAAGGAAGGAAGGAAGGAAGGAAGGAAGGAAAAAAAGGAAAGAAGGAAAGAAAAGGAGACAAAGGGGAGGGATAGGGAAGAAGAAAAAGTAGGGGCAAGGAAAATGAGTCTCTACCTGAACCTCTTCAAAGACTGAGGAAATGGAGAGTCACATAGGCTGGAACTGAGCCTGGCTTATCCCACCACTTGGGCTCTAGTAATCAATCTGCTGACCCCAGGCTCTGCTTTGGGAGGTGATAAACTCTGCTATCAACTATCAATGCCTAGAAGGAAGAAGACACTTATCCTAAACTGGACTTGCCACCTCTCACCTGGGGATTTCTGCTCATGGGCAGTAAGTGTGCGCTGATCCTGTTTCTCTCCCTGACAATGAGGAACATGATCTTCATGGTTTAGGACACAAATTCTAGGCTCCTGGTTTCTAACAGTAACTTCTAAGATGCAAGTAAAGGGAGAAGAGCCCACAGCATTCCTACCTTCCTCCTATCAGTAGGGCATGAATTTGGGATGTTGCTGAAGCTGGCTGATGTTCTCGGTCTCCTTGTGGTATCGTAGAAAGGCCTCCAAAGATGACGTCTGGAGAGCCTGATTTCTAATCTCAGCTCTGATTCTGGCTTCTACGTGTATCACTTAGCCGTTCAACATAATGCCGATGGTGCTGGAGTGTAAATTCAATTAGGAAACATTTGGACTTTGCACATGGCCACCATCCCTCATGCCTCTTGCTCTCTTCCCATCTCCTTCTCCATTCCCCACAACACGCATCATTCCTCTGCTAGTGAGACACCAAGAATGCACTTCACATTAACATCTAATTCTCCAGGCTCCTGGCACCCGGATCTCTGCAAACCTCCTTGCCCAGAGTTAAGAAAAATCTCTCCTGGCTCAGACATGACCACACCAAATAGGCAGCAATTGGAAAATTGCCTCTTTAAAG
This sequence comes from Megascapheus bottae, assembly GCF_031878675.1. Taxonomy (NCBI): domain Eukaryota; kingdom Metazoa; phylum Chordata; class Mammalia; order Rodentia; family Geomyidae; genus Megascapheus; species Megascapheus bottae. The sequence continues at coordinate 9,276,584 of NC_143530.1, forward strand.
GCAGGCTCCCTCTGAGGCCAGGGCCTGCATTTTTGAGCCTGTATTTTTGAGCCGCCTTCTCAGGTTGTTTGCAATAGCTCCGAGGGTCAGTCCTGCTGCTTGCCTACGTCAAAACCCTAAGTGTTTAACCACAAGACACACAATCCTGGGACATGATGGCGGCAGCCTCCCTCCTGCTCCAACCCCTCCGTGAGGCAGGCTGCGTGGGTGTGCCTAATCTGGAATGTGGCCCCTCACAGGCAAAGTCAGCCCAGAACACCACACCTGGCCAGATGTGGGATGGAATATCATGTGGTGAGCAGGGTGTGTGAGTGGGCACATGGGGGTAAAATCCATTCTATGCATTCCCCAGACCATCCACGAGCACAGCCCAAGGTCCCCAGGCTGGAACCAGAGTCTCACACTCTCACGGTCACACACAAATGTAGCAAATTATGTCCCCACTGACACGTCACACTAACAGCCAAATACTCTCGTCAACTTTCAAGGTATACACATTTAGTTCAAAAAGGAAGAAACCTTCTTGCCAGGGACTAGTGACTCCACCTATAATCCTACTCAGGAGCTGAGATCTGAGGATGGTGGTTCAAAGTCAGACTTGGCAGGAAAGTCAGAGACTCTTATTTCCAATTAATCACCAGAAAACAGAAGTGGTACTGTGGCTCAAAGTGGTAGAGTGATAGCCTAGAAGGAAAAAGCTCAGGGATAGCACCCAGGTTCCTGACTTCATATCTCATGACAAAGAAAGAAAGAAGGAAAAAAGAAAGAAAGAAAGAGAGAGAAAGAGAGAAAGGCGGAAGGAGGAAGAAGGAAGGTAGGAAGGAAGGAAGGAAGGAAGGAAGGAAGGAAGGAAGGAAGGAAGGAAGGGAAAAAGGAAATCTCATAGGTCAAGGTCAGAAATCTGATGTGTTTACCCATTTATGGAATCTAAACTTAAAGGTGTGTGTGTGTGTGTGTGTGTGTGTGTGTGTGTGTGTAATATGATTGTAACTGTGAGACCGTTTGGGGGAACAAGAGGAAGAGCTCACAGGAAGGAGAATTATGAAAAATGAATAATATTGTAATACCTTGTGCCTACATATGAAGATCACATAATGAATCTCCATGAATGCTATTATACACTATGTGGGCAGGGGAGAAACAGAGAGCAATAGAGGCCAATCTGACTAAGTCACAGTATTCAAATGTGTGAAATACCAAGAAGAGAAGGAAACTTTCTAAACTGAACTACATTGGGGTAAGAATGGGCGACATGCAGACATGCATAAACACACACTCACACTCGTATGGCACACCTCGCAATGCACAGGTGTGTGTGACTGGGACTGGCATGTACGCGTGCAAGTAGTTGAGAAGGACTTTTGTCAGACTTGGGCTATTTAAGAGAAGCGGGATATGTCATTATTCATTGTTTTTTGTCTTTTGAAGGGCAGTATCTTTCCAATGATAAAATAATCATGTTAGAAGTCTGTTTTTAATTTACCATTCAGTAAGCTGGAAATCTGTGTACTCCATTTATTTCTTTTGGAAAGTTTTCAGCCAGTCTTCATGTGTGCTGTGTGTATACAATCTCTCTCTCTCTCCCTCCCCCCCCCCCTCTCTCTCTCTCTCTCTCTCTCTCTCTCTCTCTCTCTCTCTCTCATTCTCTCTCATTCTCTTTCTTTCTCTCTTCTCTTTGTATGACGCACACATCACACACAGACACACACATCACACAGAGATAAAGGAAAAGACTGCCTAGTTCAGTTGTCCTCTACACTTCCTTCTCTGTGCCAAGTATTCATAAGCACAGAGTTAGGTTTGGTTTTCACACTGGGGAGGTTTCACAGTCCCCAATAGGTTTGTTTCACTGCTGTGATTTGGGACCCTAGTGGGAAACAGCTTTCTTACTTTCTTTAAAAGAAGAATAAAAAGGGGAAAGTAAAGAAGTCCTCTTGTAATAATTTGTTCACTTGATCCTAAGTGCCAGGCTTACAATTAATAAGCCTTGAAGATGCAACCGAGTAATAAGATAAACTCCCTAACCAAGAGGAACTCAGAGCTCATGGCAGTACCACACAGCCAAGCTCTACCATATTCAGGTGTTTAAAATGCATGGAACTATGAGAATTGCTGTGGTTGGGAGATGAAGAACTCGAGACTTGCTAACCTCAGAGAACTTCTTGAGATTGAGAAGAAAATATCTTCCCTGTCCACTGGTACCTTTTAGGCCAGTATTTCCAAAATATCTCCTATAGAATGCTACCCTCTGCACATGGGTTTCCAAAAAGAGAAGGGAAGCACGCCTCAGGGTTACACTTTGGTAAAAGTGTAGTTCCTGCCCCTAAGCTCGCAGATCGCTTGCAGGTCCTAAGATTTACTGCAGCAATAAAGGCCTGCCTGGTGTTGCTTCACCCAGTTTCCCCAGTCATGGCCTCCCAGGGCCCGTTTTTCACATGACATCTATGAGCAACCATGATGTTAAAGAAGATATTGTTTAGTCTGGAGGGGATGGGAGGAGGGGAGGTTGGAATCTAGAAATAAACACAAGTGAAACAGGATGCTGAACTGGAATTTTTAAGGAGGCATCTCTTATCTGTTGTATCTTTGCAACAGATAAGAGATCCTAAACTATGTAACCAAGTGAAGAGATTTTCAAGATAAAATATCTGAGACCCAGTTCCATGCTTCTAAAAAAATATCCCTTGCTATAGGAAGTTTGTAAAAATGTCTTGGAAGTAAGCCAGGCACTGGTAGCTCATGCCTGTAATCCTAGCTACTCAGGAGGCTGAGATCTGAGGATTGTGGTTGAAATCCATCCCAGGCAGAATGTCTGTGAGACTCTTATCTCCAATTGAGTACCAAGAAAATCAGAAGTGGAGCTGTTGCTCAAAGTGGTAGAGCGATAGTCTTGAGCAAAAAAAAAAAAAAAAAAAAAAAAGGTCAGGGATAACGCCCAGGTCCCAAGTTCAAACCCCACAACTGACAAAAGAAAAAAAATCAAAAGTTTCAAAATTGTGGACATCAAGAGAGCGGAAGGAGGCAGATTTTTTTTTTTAAGACACTTACTTTGAATTACTTTCCCCCATGCCTTCTCATGGGGTGACTCACAGACCTCATTAAGTGTTCCCAAAAGCAGACATGGAGATGGTGTTGAGATCTAATCTGGAAGCCATGATAATAAGAGACACTAACCGTTGGTGGCCTGGGTATCTGTGAGTAGGCTTGCATTCCTTGAACTTACTAGCCTCAGGAGTCATGCATGTTTCCACCATATATAGGCAACATGAGAAAGAATGGGAGCCAGGAGCCAATTTTGTCTTCTCCAAGAGGACTTAACAGGAAGAATGAGTGAACCACACAGTTGAGGGTTGGTGTGAAAGGCAGAACATTGGCAAACCAAATGAAGTAGAGGAAAAGCAGGGAAAGGGAGAGAAGGCAGTCTAAGTTAGGTAGAAGGGGCAAAAAAAAAAAAAAAAAAAAAAAAACCATTCTCTGAAGCACCCATTTTAGCATCTTAGAGCTTACAGGGGAAAGTGTCTTAAAGTGGAGCCAGCTTAAAACCATACTGGAAAAGTAGAAAGTGGAAGGATGGACTTCTAAAGAGGGCTGAGGAGGTCGGCAGGCCTCATCTGTCCAAACCAACCATAATTATGAATATTACTGTAAAGAACACAACCCCATTTCAGCACTCTGAAATCAGCCAAAGGTTTAGGCCAACCTGAGAAATCGCTTAACATGGGGTGGGAAGAGATTTCAGGCTGATGTTCTTCACTGGCTAGTCACCATACTATGCAGACACAAAAGTGACCCTCAGATAAAGCCAATCTTGGGATTGGAGGTATGTGTGGCTCAGCTGGTAAGAGCACAGGCCAATGACTCAGGTACCCGTCAGCTACCCAGTTCGAGCCCTGGTCTCCGTACAACAACCACAAAAGGTCAATCTTGTAAATTAAAGAATATTAAAAACAAAAATGAGCTGAGCCATCAATGTCCACATATTAGTCTTGAAGGTTTAGCCAACCCAAGTTAAAAACCCAACAAAGAAATGAAATATGAACACCAAACTTCAAGAGAGAACAAAATTAGAATCTGAAGTTGCTACATGTTGTCATGTGTCACCTGAGAAACAAAATGTTACAAGGAAAGTGTGACCCACGTACGAAAGACATTTTCTTGATTACCTTCAAAAGCTGGGTTTCAAGACTAAAGACTTACAATCAGTTACTATAAGCCAGTTGAAAAACAAAATAAAGGAATATTTAAAGAATTGTTTTTGCCAGTCCTGGAGACTGAACTCGGGGCCTGCGCACTGTCCTTGGACTTTCTTCAAGGCTAGAGCAGTACCACTGGAGCCACAGCACCAATTCTGGATTTTTTTATATATGTGGTACCCAAGAATTCAACCCAGGTCTTTGTGCATGCTAGGCAAACGCTTTACCACTAGGCCAAACTCCCATCCCCTATTAAGAATTTTTTTTAATGGCAAAAAATTGAAGGAGGAAATGTAGATGATAATTTACTGTATATCCTACAAAATTAAGAAGAGTGATGGAAGGGGTGAGTAAGGAAGAGATGGGGGAGACTGTTGATAAGAGGTAACATTGATAAAGATATATTGTATCCATAAACTGCTTTGTTCAATGATAAATCCTTTGGACAACTACCTAAAAATAATAATAATAAGAGAAAAATTAAACTAACAAATGAAAGATTCTTAGTTAAGGAACAAAACATTTTTGGAAACAAGAAGCCAAAATTAAAATTATGGAATTCAATAGAACAAATACAAAAATTTTCTAGAAAGGCTCAGGAGAACATTTAAGATGGCAGAAGAAACAAAGCAAATTTAAGCAGAAATCAGTAGAGGTTACCAATCTGATTATAAATGAGAACAAAAGTGATTAGATTTTCATGAATGATGCCAAAATTCATATAAAAAATTCTAGAACAGTTCCAGGACAGGGAAAGCAAAAAGAGACTGAATAGAAAAAATAATTGAAGTCACAGTAACATAAAATTTCCAAAATTAAAAAAAAATTAATCGATTGATCTTTGAAGCTAAACCAAGTCTAAGTGAATGAACTATAACAAGAAATTTATGGGGATGGATGCATAGTTTAGGGTGTCAGCCATTGAGTGAAAACATCAGATACTGAGTTCAAGTCCCAGACCTGGACAAAAAAAAAAGAAACTCATACCTAGACAAATCATAACCAGAAAGTTTTTAAAGATAAAAAATAAAATCTTAGAAAAAAAAGCCACAGAAAAATGACTTGTCACAAGGGGGTTAGTTGTTGATGTCTCCATCCAGACAATGGAGGGCAAAAAGTTACATCACTGTATAAATGTGGATCAGGTAACTCCATGTCTCCGAGGGGATAACCATAGTTATAATAGCAATGGGAGTTAACCATACGGTCGAGACCATTGCAATAGCCATTTTATGAGGCTTATACAAACCTCAGATGAACTCACATATGAGAAGCTCAGGACCAAGACACAGATTTAAGAAATCAACACATAGCTTTTCTCCCAGATGAATGGAACCCAGAAGTCTCCAGCATTGGGTGAAATCATGAAAGAGGTTTGTGAGAGATCTCTGCATGTCTCTGACTTGTGGTACTGCTGCAGACAGTCAACCTGGAAAGACTTAAAGTTACTCCCTTGCCATTCCATGCGCTATCTCTGAGCCCCTGCTACCTTAGGTATAAACATTAAGGCCTAAGATTTTGCCTGACTCTGGCAGCCTAAGAGTGGTAACTACTGTCAGAATAGGCAGCCGTAGGACCCAACCTTGATCCCTGGAAGCTTTGAGTCTCTAGAAACAGGGCCAGCAGAGATTAAGGAAAGGATCTCAGAACTTATCAAGGCATTGGCAAGGGCTCTCACATAGACAACTGAGCTATTTTAAGCCCTGGCTATTTTCTTTTGAAGAGTGGGTGGATTTGAAGACAAACACACTAATGAGGTATATATGTTAGCATGGCCACAAACACAAAACAGTCAGATTTCCCAACCCAGGACCAAGTTTGAGGTACTGGAAGGGAAGCCTAGTGGTCCCTCAGTTTCTCACACCCCACACCCTTGGTTTCCTTCACACTAGCCTCTCACCAAGGCTAGGAGGGGAGTTTCTGGGAGGATCTGCACCCAGGGGATGGGAGAGGGGGGGGACAGTGATATTCTCTCTTTCCATTCTCCAGCCCCTAAGAGAAAAGACACCACAGACACTTAAGCAATTAGAGAATAATTTAAAACAAATGTGTGCTGGAGTCCACATGCAACAGGAAGACTTGGCTCAACATATAGTATAGTGAGAATATTCTAGTGCTTTATTTTTTTAATAGGAAAAGACTCCTTCCTGCACCGAACAGCCAGCATTCCTGCAAATATTTGTCTGTCTGTCTGTCTCTCTCTTTCTCTCTCTCTCGATCTGTCTTTCCCTCTCTCTCATTCTCACACATGTCATTGTTTTATTTACTGTTCCAAAGAAGTCTCTCATTCATTAAATCTGTCCGTGAACACAAACTTTCCAGTGTTTTAGCTAGATATGTTTTGGCTGCACATATCAGATCCAAGAAATAACACTAGCATCATTGAAAGGGGTTACTTCTTTTCTTTCTTTCTTTCTTTCTTTCTTTCTTTCTTTCTTTCTTTCTTCCTTCCTTCCTTCCTTCCTTCCTACTTTTGGCAGTACTGGGAATCAAACCCAGAGCCTCACATATGCGAGACAAAGCTACATTACCACAAAGCTACATTCCCAGGCTGAGATGATTGTTTCTTGTTCATGTATAAGAAGACTCCCTAGGTATGGAGTCTCCCAGGCCACTGGGGATGTGAGGGTGTAGTTAGAAGTCATTAAGGATAAAAGCTGACTCTGAACTTGACCTTCCATTAGATAAGCAAAGAAGAGAATACCTTCCCAGCCTGCTTGTTGGGCATGTATCCATCCTACCAAATCTTCCCTAAATATTCACTCTGGGCCAGGGACTATGCTAGATGACAGGGTACAGTGTGACCAAAAATAAATTTACGGTCCTGCTCTTTCAAAATTTAGCAAGAAAGGCAAGAAGGAAACAAAACAAATGCTGTGTCTAAGGAATATAGAAAGAAATAACCATTGTGCCATGATAGAGAGTAGGGAAAGAGACCTATTTAAATAGTATGGCACAGGGAATAGTAAAGGAGAGACAGACATGGTGGTCTCAGGTTAGCTGACATTTTCAAGAAGCAGACAGAAATTCAAAAACATGACTCTCCACCAACCACATGAGCACTGAATAGAGTTAGAAGAATGCACCCCTCCTCCAGACTGGCTCAGTACAACTGCCATACAATTCTGGGAGTTCTAGACCAGGCCTCAAGATAGCAAGGAGCAAGCAAAGCTGGGATTAGAACTCAAGTCCTTGAAGACCCAGCCCAGCCCTTTTGTATACATAGTTATTCAACTGACCATGAGAGAGTTTGATCTATTTGGGACAAATCTGCTCATGGTAGGGTATAGAATACAGACTCCAAAAGCTCCAGCACTGGCACCCAATAGAAAACCAACAGACCTGCAAGGGCCCACCAAAGCCACAAAATAACCACAAAGCACTCCCCAGATTGAACTGCCATACACACTAAACAGCATACTTTACAATCCAGCTCTGAGGATAATGGCATTTCCCCTTTTGGTTCTGCTCTGTTCCAAGGGATTCCAGCATTTTCCTTGGAGACATTAGACAGGCCTGCATGACAGAGGGTCTCTGGGCTCAAAGGCATCATTGTGCGCGTCCTTGAAGTAGAGGTTCGTTGCGGGGGGGGGGGTGTTGAGTGCTATCACAGGTCCCAGCTCCTCTGAGAGGCCACCCCAGATAAATCTCAGAGAACTCATCTGTGAGGATGCAGTGACACCGGGGTCAATCAGAAAGCCAACAAATCAAGTGGCTATGCTTGTTCAAGTTTTTAAATAACCAAATAACTCAAACCAAGGTAGACAGTCTTAATCCTCAGAAATCACTTGGTTTATAAATCACTCATGGAAAACTATTTCTAGTCTCCCTCCCATACCTCCTTTACGTAGTAGAAAGCAGTCATTTCTAAGATTTTTAAAAAATAAAACAAAACAAAGCATTTGCCAAACAGGCCAGATTATCTTTCTCTTGTTCTTCACTTCAAAAAAAAAAAATAGAACCTGAACTTTGGAATGTGTTCCTCTCCTTTTCTACCACATCTTTATCTGTTTCTAGATTATATCACTCTTTTCAAAAACACTATAACCATGGGGCCGGGAGTTTGGCCTAGTGGTTAAAGTGCTTGCCTAGCATGCACGAAGACCCGGGTTCGATTCCTTGGTACCACATACATAGAAAAAAGCTGGAAGTGGTGCTGAGGCTCAAGTGGTAGAGCTCTAGCCTTGAGAAAGTCCAAGGACAGTGCTCAGGCCCTGAGCTCAAGCCCAGGACTGGCAAAAAAAAAAAAACCAACAACAACAAAACACTATAACCAGGAAACTAGTTTGATGACCATCTAAGATGTTAGTATGAGGGTTTTTTTTTTTAAATGAGGGCGCGAGCTGTACTTGAGGTTGCATGTTCAAGGCTAGCACTCTACCATCTGTGGCATAGCTGTACTTCCAGCTTTATCGGTGAAAACACTTGGAGATAAAGGTCTCATGGACTTTCCTACCCAGACTGGCTTTGAGCCACAATTCTGAGTAGCTGGGATTACAGTTGTGAGACACAAGCCCAACTCAAACAACCTTCATGATTCAAGGTCAATGAGTGGGGCCCTAAAGTGAGTCTCAGCCCCATACAGTAAGTTCCCTCTGTAGCACTCCTTATGGTGGCTTGGCTCCTAAAAGCACCCATGTTCCCCCATCAAATTACAGTGAGACTCCTTTGGGCACATGAGCCCCTGAGTGATCCCACAATGAATCTGTTCATTCCCAACGCTTCAAGAGCATCTGTCCATATCTAGATTCTTTTTATCCATAGACCCCTTGTGGAGTTCACCGCCAACTCCTTACTGATGAGACCTTTAGAAAAGGCAAGTGAGGAGCCTGGGACATTCTTATCCTCTTTTCCTTGCTGGCCTCCCACCTATGAGTTGTTAAGAAACCAGAAACACAAGCTTGAGAGAGCTAAATTTAGCAGCTCCTAATTCGGAATGATGATGTGTTACACCTCTCTTGGGGATTTAAGTGGGCAATGAGGAAATGGATAGGATACACACTAAGAAAAAAAAGATGAAAACATAGCAATAGACCTCTCGGCCAGGTCTCATGCCCTAAAATCTAAATTCCTAGGAAGTCCTGTGTTTCTATAAATAACCAATCAGCTCTTGCAAAGAGGATTTAATAGCATTGTGACACATTGAATTGATATAATTCTCCACCCCAGAAGTAAAGAACCCTATTCTTTAGCCAGCCTGTGCAGTCTTATTACAGAACTGACAGGTTTTCTTTCCTGAAGTACTAAAAACAAATCATTCCTTCTGATAGCCTTCCTAGAGCCTGGCACCCTTAGGCAAGGGGAAGGCTGAGTGTCAGGAGGGGTAGTTAGCCATTTAGGCTGACACCTCAGAGAGGGTCCACAAGTATAAAGCTGGATGAGGTTATTTCTAAAGCTTCTCCTCAGCTAAAGTGTGGGCTCCTGAGGTGGTGCTCAGAAAGCCTAACTGGAGCCTTTGAGAGTTAGAGGCAGGCATCTGCTCCAAGATCAGTCAAGCTGTCTTGGTTTCCCAGTCGTTCAGAGTGGTAAAGTGTAGATGGTGCCAGGGCCAGAAATAAATGATTCTCCTTTGTCTGTGGTCTCACTCAATGGGGCTGGGCCATTCCCTCGCTGGCCAGCTGCAAAATTGCTTTGATGGTTTTTTTCCCCCAAACAAAAAAAGGAACAAATAAACAGAGACAAACCTACCTCAGGGGCAGACTGAAACGTTCCCAATAAGCCACAGTGAGGAGAAAAGGTTAACTCCTGTGTGTCTCAACATCCCTGCACAGTATTTCTGAAGATGACACAGGTGCCAGGAGTCTCCAGACCACAGACTCCCACTGGATAATTTGGGGGAGGGCTCTTTGGTTGCAAGAACAAATGGTTTCTTCCATTGTACACTACTTGTTTCTTTTTTGTTTTGCCCTTAACATTTTACGAGACTCTGAATGTAAGGCCAAAGTTAAAGAGCCTGCAAGCACACAATGTATCCATGGGGAAATCATTATTCTTTGTGTGTTTGAACCATCTTTTAAATGGTTTCTCTGCAAATAGGTTTGGCTTGGATGTGTTTTATCCCTCTGCCTTGGAGAGTACTTGTTTGTATCCCTTAGGCAATAACAGATGAGCACAAACCTATTCAGGTATGTAACCTCCCACAAAGAAAATGAGGTGTCCAAAAAGCACAATAAACGTGGGGGTGCTCCGTGTATACAGTCAAATGGAAAGTTTAGATCTGTTAACAAGTGGCATGTCTTTAATGGAAGTTGTATGGCATGGGGGTTTTTGTTGGGTGGGAGAAACATTTGCAACACATCACTAACCTTATGCATTCTGAGTAGGGAGAGCCATCTTCAAGGGTTTCTTCTCTTTTCCAATACATGGGAGGAATCCGATGCTGGATCTTCACAGTGTCTGCCTTCCTCCCATCCAAGCCCTGAGTCTGCTGTCTAGTGCCTTGGCCTGCTCTCACAGCCTCCACTGGAATCCTGCTACCAGCTACCAGCCACACTGCCCAGCGCCTCCTCTGCTCGGTGCCCACAGTGGGCAGCCTCCCTCTGTCTGGCACCCATTCTGAGAAGAGCTGGGCCAAACAGGGGGTGCTCTGTGTTGAATCTTCATCCACGGAAGCAGCACCACGGAGCTGTGCACAGAGGCAGCCCAGTTTGTGGACTGGCAAGAGAAATGCTCTGCCCTTCTCTGCTCCCGCCAGCCAGACCTCTGAGAGAAGGTCGAAATTATGCTGTCTGTAGGAAAATGGATGGAACTGATGATTACAAGTGGCTCATGACTGTGATCCTGTCTAAACAGGAGGCTGAGATCTAAGGATCATGGTTCAATGCCAGCTTGAGCGACAAAGACCATGAGACCAGCAAGACCAATGAACCAGCAAGAGCCAGAAGCTATGGCTCAAGTGGTAGAGTACTAACTTTGAGCTAAAGAAGGTCAGAGACAGTGTTCTGGCCCTGGATTCAAAACCTAGGGCTGGTGGGAGAGGGAGGGAGGGACGAAGGGAAGGAGGGAAGGAGGGTGAGAGAAAGGGAGAGAAAAGAGCTGGGGGAGAAAGGAAGGCAGGAAGGCAGGCAGGCAGGCAGGCAGGCAGGCAGGCAGGAAGGAAGGAAGGAAGGAAGGAAGGAAGGAAGGAAGGAAGGAAAGAACTAGCTAAACTCAGAAAGAGAAATATCATATGTTTTCATTCATATGCAAAAATATACACCAAACAATAATATCAATAACATGGCATAATTTTAAAATGGTGACTGTTTGAGGAAGAGAAATCAGCAGAAGAGGGAATTAGATGGATGGTGATGAGGAGAATATAATAGAAGTAACATTATTATGCATTCAGGAAGCATAATGAAACATACTAAAACTGCTAAAAATGAAGCAGAGAGAAGAATTATGAGTAAGCTAAATTGGATTGATTTGACCAAAAGTATATATGTGCATGTATGTAAATATTGCAATGAAACCCTTCTGTATAATTAAGTTTTGCAATTAAAATATTTAAAACATTTGTTAAGAACAGTTGATGTCTGCATTTGGGGGAGAGGGAATCACTCATGGGGCTTGAATTCTGGGCCTAGGAGCTGTCTCTGAGCAATTCAGCTCAAGGCTACTGCTCTACCCTTTGAGCCACAGTGTCACTTCTGGTTTTCTGGTGGTTAACTAGAGATAAGAGTCTCACAGGACTTTTGTGCCGGGGTTGGCTTTGAGCCACAATCCTCAGATCTCAGCGTCCTGAGTAGCTAGGATAATAGACATGAGCCACCAGCGCCTGACTGATGTCTGTGTGTTTTATATCCAACCCTATTCTCCTCATCTTCAATTTCTATTTCTTTACCAAATTTTAATTCAAGGACAGCTGGGTTCAGGGAAGAGATATGTGAAGAAGATTGTATAGAATCTTGAAGATTTATTTCCAATTCACTTTTAGTTAGAAGCCAAGAAAACTTAAAACATAACTCGACACTCCAAGAAACAAGATCGATATTTTTCCCTGGCTACTCAGTTGCCTAAACCAACAGGGGGGTCTCTCATTCCATGGAAGGGCCTTGAAGGGCAAGCTACAACTTATCTGTCCATAAGGGAATCGATGTGAAACTGCGCTCAACAAGAGAGAAGACTTCAGAGTACAGCAAGAAATATTTGGGTCAGGACATGTGAAAGAGAAATAGGTTAGCAATGGGAAATATCAGGACAAAGTTATGGACATGGTCTTTCTGTTTAGAAAGAATTCAGGGAGGGAAAAACAGTGAGGAGAGAAGAGCTTCTAGCCCAGGGGGACATGCCCAAGAAGACGGTTCAATATTTCCAAAGTCCTGGTGAAGTGGTTGGGTGCTGCCTTGGTTTGAGAGTCAGAGGGATGCAATACAATGGCCGTGCATTAATACCCATTCATCGGGTGTCCTGCCCACATGGACATAACCATGGCAAGCTTTGTTTTCCTCCTCTGTAAAACCAAGGCTGTCTTCTGCACCAGAGAAAACATCTGTAAAGCAATCCTCAACTAGTGGGTGCTCTTGCATTTTTGCTTGGTTCTGTTTGATTTTTAACGAACTTAGATTGGGTTCTTGATTGACTGGCACTTTTTTTTTCTTTTCTTTTTTCTTTTTTCTTTTTTTTTTTTGAGGCCATTAGTAGGGATCCTCCAAGCACATTGCTCTGGTTTCTATTAGAGCTGAAAATGCATTCAGGTCTGACAGGGAGCCAGAACAGAATCTCAGGGTGGAAAAATAAACTCCATTGTCTGCTTGTTTGTAGTTAGTGACATAAAACCCATTACATCTTGGACTGGCTGTGATGGAAGAAAACAAAGCCTGGGCTCTCTTCCACAGCCTGCTATGAAGTGACTAGCTTGTGCTCTGGTTTAAGCTGCAGAGACTATAACACCAGCATCCATGACTGAAGAGAATGAATGCATGGTCCAGACTCCAGGAATAGTGCCCCAACACCCAAAAGACGCACCCAGGGAATGCAAATAAGGCAGAATTTCTCTTCACAGTTAAAGAGAAGCCAATCCTTCATCTTTTCATGTGTCTCAGGGTTTTCAGTATAGCTGTCTTCACTTAAAACCTCAATTCTTTCTCTTGAACCAGAAACAGAAGTGCGTCTGCTCCTGCAGGCAATAGTCCTGGGACTTGAGGAGGGGCCTGGATTGTCCTTTTGGTTTTTTATTGCTCAAGGCCAGTGCTCTACCACTTGAGCCACAGCTCCTCTTCTGGTGTAGTGGTAGTATTAGATTTTCCTGCCCAGGTTGGTTTTGAACGGATCTTCAGATCTTAGCTTCCTGAGTAGCTAGGATTATAGGCATGAGCCAGCCACCTGTACCCGGGTCAGATTTAAAAAAAAAAAACAAAACAGTGCTGTTGTAGGATTTTTGTGGGCTGAAGGGCACATAGGAAACAAGATGTTACGTTTGGCCAATGTGAAGGACCTGCCACCCACAGGCCTTTCCAGAGCAGCATGAATCCCTGTAGACCATCTCACTAGATGGACCATCACTAGATATCTTGCAGGGCCAGTTATCCTCAATGGTCATAAGCAGGGAGGAACAGCCTGCAAAGGACTAAAACCTTCTAATTTTATACCTAGTACCAACAATCTGCCTAGCTAGCCAGCCCAGGTGTGGCTGGGATCTTGAGCTAGCATTCGCATTTCCCATTTTGGTTAAGGGTGGAAGTGGGGATGGATCTGGAGGAGCCGCAAAAAGACAGGCAAGGAGCTCACAGTGCACAAGTTTGTTCTGGTGCCACTTGTCAAGTGCTTGGTAGCCTTACCTAGCTACTGCGTGGAATACCTTCTGTGGGCTTTGCTCTGGTCTATAGCTAACTAATCGTGGGAAAGGAGTCTGAAAGAAATGTATTCTTTCAAAATAATAGGAGACTTTTGAGTGTTCTCAGCACAACGACGTGACGAATGTCATGTCAGAGGTGGCGTAAGTGCTAGTTACCTTGGTCTGTCCATTACACATTGTATATGTACATTGAAATGCTACACTGTACCCCATAAATGTCACAATTGTAATGTATCAATTACACCTTTTCTTTCTTTTTTTTTTTCAAAAAGAACCTGACCCATTCTAGGATCATTAGCATGACCCATGTTCTTAGGTTTTCAGGAGCATCTCAGCATGATCCAAGTTAGACACCAAGTTATCACAATCTAAGCCAAGTGGTAGCCTGAGACAAAAGAGGCAAGTTTGCCCCTGATGTGTGTGCCTTTGACTCTGCACAGAAAGATGAGGTCTGAGGTTCTGTGTATATGAAAGGAGGTCCGTGGGGCCCAGACCAGCACAATGAAATAAAAAGCCACTAAATGGTTCCCCAGTGACCTGAGTTAATCAGATTTCACCAAAGGCTTAACCATGCAGTGGAAAAGAGTTTACATATGGGAGTTACTGGCTTGTTGCGTCTACATTTGATCTCTTTCTCCTTTGAAGCAAAATATTTCCCACAGGGAACTTTTAAAAACTCTTGACCATTTAATTTTGGGGAATAATTTTTTTTCTTTTTTATATAAAGGGAAAACTCAACTTCATGTGTTGGGTTTTTGGTTGGTGTTTTTTTTTTTCTTTTTCCCAGATCCTCTGACTTTCTGGGAGTAAGTATTTTGCTGTTGGGAGCTTTTCCCTCCTCAGTTATACAATAAAGTCTTTGTTGTTCAACATTCTATTAACCACAAGCCTCTAGTAACCCGCACATCTGTAACTCTCCAGTACAATAACTGTTGTTTATAATCGTGACCCCAGGGCTCTGCACTCTCTCAAATGCCTTCTGAGCCATCAAAGAGTTTGCGTTCCCAGCTCACACATGAACCAACCACAGAGGGCAGGAGTCCAGATAAGTGGTAGGCACATGAAGAGCTAAAACGAGCCTTTCAATTTTGCCACAGGTAATTCACACTGTGGATAATGAATGGCTGTCTTCCATCAGTGGCAACCTCTCTCCCTCTTGCACGGGATTTCCTTCCCGGCTCAGGTGGACTCAGTCAAAACATTTATGTACAACTTAGGAAAGCCAACAGAAGCAAAGGCAGACGTCTGTGCCTTCGATTCAATTGGTTGTGTTTTGTATCATCTATGGACGAGGTAGAAGTCATGAAGAGGCTTTTAAATGTTGAAACCATCTGCCATTAAGGGTGCGTGAGACTTACTCCTCTCACGTGGCTGCATCCATATTATAATTTGTCTGCCAATCACACAACCATAGCACACTCTCAGCCTTCTCAGACCTCAAGATGGACGAGACCAAGCTTTGCACTGAACACTTCAGCCATTGGGAAGAGGACAGAAGAAAGGAAATAGATGGAATTCAAAAAGTTCATTTTATAACTAGATTCATCAGGAATCATAAATGCAAGCTACAACTGCCAGAAGAAAGTTAGTTAGCTGCATGTTTTTTTCCACATGAGCTAAATTTCACCCTGGAGAAAAAAAAATTAGTTCATTCTGCCCCCATGTAAAACTTGAGTTTAAACCAGGTTAAATTGTCACTGGGGTCTGAAATTGACAGACAATATATAACTGGCTGGTTTCCAGGTGGAAAGAAAGCATATCAATATCAATTATGGATGAATAAAATATGATTCCATTCATAATTGCTGGGAAGAGCCTTGTGTGGCAAAACTGAACTTTAGCAACAAAAAAACTAGGAAGTTATGCCTTCCACAGAGGAAGAGGAGCCAGTCCCAAGAAGAAAATTTTCAGGAGCTTATGGTAGTTTTTCTTTATTTTTTTAATCCTACCACACCCCTCATCAAGTTCCGGGGGTGGGGGGGGGGGAGGTCAGGGCCTGGGCACTGCCTCTGAGTGTTTCGCCTCAAGGCTTGCACTCTACCACGTTGAGCCACAGCTCCACTTCTGGTTTTCTGGTGGTTAACTGGAGAAAGAGTCTCCCAGACTTTTCTACCCAGGCTGGCTTTGAACTGTGATCTTTAGAGCTCAGCCTCCTGAGTAAATAGGATTATAGAAATGAACCACTGGCACCAGGCTTTAAAATCATAATTGTTTTTTATTTCCACATGACATTTCAGAAGGAATATGTTACTAAGTAATAGAAGGTTTGTTTCCAGTGACCCTCTTTATATGTAAGCTCAAATTTTATTTTCTAGAGGCATCACACCAAAGCATCATTCTTTCCTGGGGTTCTACCATTCTGTCAAGAAAAATAGAAGTCCTGGTAGTTTTTTAAAATCCTGTTCACTTTAGTCCAAACACTTTATATCACTCCTATGATCTAGGGTTTCTTGATTGGGGTGCCACTGATATTTGGGCTAGAACCCTGACTGTATAGTGTGTTTGGGGCTTGGGGCTTTAGTCCCTGATCCTATTCCACTAAATGCCAACAGAGCTTCTAATACACCAAAAGTTTTTGTTGTTGTTTTGTTTTTGTTTTCATTTTTTAAAGATGAACCCATTTTCAAGAATGCCCTAGAAAAATACTTCTCTCTCCCTGGATAAAGCCCCAGGCATCCGAACAGCCAAACTACAGAGCCATCTGCAACCAAAACAGAACCAAGAAACTGACTGTACTTTTCTAGTTCCATCATTCCTGGGCCATCTGCTACATTTACCCACAAGGCACAAGCTCACAGAGCCATCAATGATGCAAAAATAATGTTTCACCATTGTATTTACCTGCCAAAAATTAACAATGTAAAGAAAAGTCTGATTCATTTTAATAAACTTTCCCCACTCCTCCTTCCCACTCTCCTAGAACATCTCAGGATGCACTTCCATTTTATACCCTCTCTAAAAATCTACTTGAAGTGTGGTGACAACCTGTTGAGGCTTCACACCTCTGGAAAGGACTCTTCTGTCCTTCTTTCTCAAAACCCTTCCCCAGGCCGGGAGTTTGGCCTAGTGGTAGTGTGCTTGCCTAGCATGCATGAAGACCCGGTTCAATTCCTTAGTACCACACACATAGAAAAAAGCTGGAAATGGTGCCTTGAGAAAGTCCAAGGACAGTGCTCAGGCCCTGAGCTTAAGCCCAGGACTGGCAAAAAAAAAAAAAAAAAAAGCATTTATGGGGCCCGGAGTTTGGCCTAGTGGTAGAGTGCTTGCCTAGTATGCACGAAGACCGGGATTCGATTCCTCGGTACCACATACATAGCAAAAAGCCAGAAGTGGTGCTGTGGCTCAAGTGGTAGAGCCCTAGCCTTGAGAAAATCCAGGGACAGTGTTCAGACCCTGAACCCAAGCCCAGGACTGGCAAAAAAAAAAAAACCTTCCCCATCAGCCCCCTCTTCTCTGACTATAATAATCTCCAGAGACAACGTCTCTCAGTTCCTTTCCTCCTGCCACGGGCATGCTACTCCACCAAGATGAGGGAGCTACATTTCTTCTCTTTGTATCTGGGCTGGTTTATGCTTTGCACTGGCCAGTGGGACAGAAGTGACCGAGGTCTCTCTGTCTCTTCACAAGTGGTGGTCATGTAAGCATATGGACCACCTTGAAACCTTCAAGCTTCAGTTCAGCCACATGGAGAGGCATCAAGAATGCTGAGTTGATGGACTGGTGCACCTAGCATTCTGACCTGCCAGCCTCACCCAGACACTATTTGAATACATCCAAGTGGTCCCAGATGACAGCTCAGAGGAGAAAAAAATATCACTAAATTACATAATTCACTAAATCACAAAATCACTAAAAAATCACAAGTCCACTAAATCATTAAATGTCACAAATTCATTAAAACACTGAAATCAGATTTTTTTTTTGCCAGTCCTGGGCTTGAGTCCAGGGCCTGAGCACTGTCCTTGGACTTTCTCAAGGCTAGAGCTCTACCACTTGAGCCTCAGCACCACTTCTGGCTTTTTTGTATGTATTTGGTACCGAGGAATTGAACCCAGGTCTTTGTGCATGCTAGGCAAGCACTCTACCACTAGGACAAACTCCTAGCCCCTGAAATCAGATAGTTTTTTAAAATTACATAACTCAAAATTGGATAAAAATAAAAAAATTAGATAAATAATCAAATGTTGTTTTAAGCCACTAAATTCCTGGAAGATTTGTTATGCAGCAATAGATGACTGAAACACAGGCCAAGGGCTATAGCTTTAAAAAAGAAATTCTCTTTCCCAAGCTGCATTTGGAGCTATGATCCACATCTCTGCATTTGGACAGGACTCTTTTAAACAGATGGTTAACTCACATGAGGAGTTAACACTGCAACCACTCCAGCCATGCCACTGCTGATTTTCATCCACGGACACTCCTGAATACTCTTCTCAGTAGAATTCTACTTGCTGCAACTTGTCAAAGAAAGCTGGTGCTTTCTGATACCCCCTCCCTGCCCCTGCCCCAAGCATAACTTCTCCTTGATGCAGCAAGGATAAACAGATCTACTGTGGCAAGTAATTCTCAGAATTGGCAAGCTGCTCTTAGGGTGTTATTATATCTTGGTTTTATCTAGTAGATGTAATTTTTCTTCGAGGGATTTCTTGGCACCCATATCCAGAATTCCATCTGATTCTTCCAGAAACCATTTCCCTGTGAAGTGTAGACCCATGTTTAAATAAATCAATCATAACATTTGTCTGATTTATTTCACCTTTGAACATGGGTTGCTTATCTAGCAAATTTTCAGAATATCCCAGTGTTATCATTCTCGGTGCCAAAAAGTTTTTGTTATGTCTCTATTTCTGTGTTTTATTAACTTGGAGTTCACCATCGCACTTGAAAAATATCAAAAAATGTTATGAACCGCCTGTTCCTATCTTTGCATAATCCTGACCTCGACCTTTTTGAAGCTTTCAAGGACTTTCCAACCATTTTGGGGGCCCCACTCTCTTGTGAAGCTTAGAAGCCTGGGAGAAGTCCATTTTGATTTGCAATCTCTGTGACATAACCTTACCCCATACTAAATCCCCTACGAAGTAGGGTGGAAAGAACAACCCTAAATATGGCACTATTTTGGCAACTATGTTAAGAAACTATTTTAAAAATAAAATTAATGCCAATTCGTTTATATAGTCTTTTGAAATTTAGACACATCAAAGTGGAAAAAATAACTAGGCTATTTAAAATAAGGAAAATGATTATTTTTTCAAATGACAGCTGCTTTGGTGGTATTACTTACTGTTCTGTTTCAAAGTTCATTTGGAAAACACTTTGATAGCAAGCTTTCAGGGGCTGTTCTGTACACAACGTTGAGACAGAGGGCTGGGATTTGAAATCATGTTGGTAAAACTGAAGTCAAGATTTGGGGAAATCGTTGGGTTTGTAGGACTGAGATATATTTCTGTCTCTATCATAAATTACTAAAGAACTGTGACATGACTCCCAGACTGCAGGAATGAACAAAGCAATAGAACACAAAGGAGAGGAATGTCTTAGGCTTGACACCAGGGTGCAGATGGGATCTTGGTGTTTTGAATTTAGTGGTTTGGAGGCTCCACAAGGAAACAGCTGGAATAACCCTTGCTCTGTGGATGCGGAGGTGTAATGAGCCGCCAGGTGTACACCCTCAAGCCTCACCAAAGAAGCATTTCTGAAGGAAACAGAGAGCTTAAGTCAGGTGCCCAAGAGCCTTCATTCCTCCAGTCAATAAAGGTAATCTGGGATTCAAACTCTGAGCTGATGGCGGGGAGACTAACTCCGTTATGCATGTCAGAGCTTCTCTGAAGTGAAGGGAAAAAGACTGACAGCTTGACCCTGTACCATCCTCAGCCCCCACTCCTAACACTAGCTGATAGGTGCTTCACATGCCCTGGCTAATTTGGGAAGTTCACTGGAAAACATGAGCTATGAACCATGGGCAGCCCAGGTCCATGTTCCAACACTTCCTCTCACGAGAACATACACTCCACCCTAAACTTCAGTCTAAACCATCAAATGCATGGGTGTGGTCAAGGTCTTTGCCAGTTTGGATATGTTACTCTTCAGAATGAAAGTGGTAATTATAAAAGCATAAGCAAAAGATTTGCAACATAAAAGGCACTATCTAGAGTAAATATTTAGGTCCTCTTAGCAACTGGTAGGGCAGTTATACCTACATATTACACATATTATAACTATTCTATGCTATGTATAATATAATTATATTATAATATAATGATATATCATACAAATATTTATACTTGTATAAATATTATGTATAATATGCTTATAATACATAATAATATAAATGACATTGTTAAAATATATATTATGCTTTATATATTGTAATTACACTTTACAAATAAGCAACTATGGCATAGAAAGGTTAAGTAACTTAACCAAAGTTACACAGACAGAGAAGGCCATCATCTAAACTCAAGCTGACTCTGACTGGCTGCAGTAGGCATGCTTTTTGCCTCCACTATTGTAGTGATGCACTACTGTGATATACTTCATATATTTAATACAATGAGTCATTTATGAAATTATGGGGCACTCTAGAGTCCTACAACTCTACAACTGTTAAGTATTTAGGTCCTCACAGCAACCAAGGCTGTAGATGAGTTAGGTAGCTTGCCCAAGAAAAATAAAAACCTATAGCAACACAAACGTTGGTGGTCCCAAACTAGAAGCAAGCTAAATGTCCAAGGATACACAAAATGTGCTGAACCCATACCACAGAGCACAGTCCGTAACAAGAAGGAATAAACTATTGACCCATGAATCATCAAAGGGGGGATGGGGACAGGACTACAAAAATGTCATAGCATAAAATTCCATTCATTTGAAATTCCCAGCAAGGAAATCCCCCAGAAATGGGCAGAGTGGTTGCTTAAGGCAGGGATGGGATTGTTGGGAGAGAGGCACAGGGGAATGCCAGCTTAAAGGAAAGAGTGTTGAAAACAGAATGCTGCTTGCACAGATATATTTCATTAAGGAACATCAAAGATTCCACTTACAGTGTTTAAATTTTATGAAATGTTAATGAAACCTCAAAAAATGGTTAGGAAATTACTAGCTATGACACTGTAACAGATTCAATTTGGGGACAAAGGTTGGAGGAAGAGTCAAGAGGCTGAAGCTCGTAGCACAGATCAAAGTAGGGAGGATAATGCTATTATAAAAATAATATTTGAGGCTGGGCGCAGGGGCTCACACCTATAATCCTAGCTGCTGAAGAGGCTGAGATCTGAGAGGATCATGGTTCAAAGCCAGTCTGGGCACTAAAGTCCGTGAGACTCTTATCTCCAACTAACCACCAAAAGACTGGAAGTGGCACTGTGGCTCAAGGGGTAGAGTGGTAAGCCTTGAGCTGAAGAGCACAGGGACAATGCCCAGGTCCAGAGTTCAAGTTCCACAACCATCAATCAAGAAAAAATAATAATATTTGAGCCAGGTGCTGGTGGCTCATGGCTGTAATCCTAACTATTCAAGAGGCTGTTCAAAGCAGCCCGGGAAGGAAAGTCTGTGAGACACTTCAAGAAACCATCAGAAAACCAGAAGTGACTCTGTAGCTCAAGTGGTAGAGCACAAGACAGAAGTTGAATGGGTAGAAAAGAAGCTAGAAAAATTCATTGATCTACTAGGTTAAGGAAAAGTCCAGAAGGATCTTTTGGATTGTCTCTATAAATAAACCCTTGGCTGGAAGTTATGTATGCCAAAAGGGCTTCTGTTTTCTTTCAGAAGTTCTTGTGGGTTTTCTTTTTTAAGCTTGCATTGGTTGTTTCAAGTAAATTTTATCCTAGTTTTTTCCAAGAGGCATGGTAACTGTTATTTTCAGAGTCCATTAATATGCCGTGTCATTCCTTGCACAGGAGTGTGTTCCAGGCGACAGAGAAAGAAGGCAGGCCCTCGGATCCACCCTACCATGGAGGTATACAGTTAATACAGGACCTGGCACTGGGTCTGACCCATGAGTAACGTTATGGAGGATCAGGGAAAGGCAACTCTCTGTGGCCAGAGGTAAAGAGCTCCAATGGCTGAACAGAGACAGAGATCATGAGAACTTTGGAAACGATGGAGGAGAATAAAAAGAAGCCGCCATTGGAAGTGGAGAACACAGAGAGCCACTAAGTTCTGTTGGTGTTGGGGAGTGGGTGGCATTCCACAGTCACATGCTCAGAATTACCTGAGACAGATTCCAAGGGACGGGCTGTGGCCAGACAAGAAAAGGCTGAAGTTGGCTGCTGGTTTCACTGTCAGACAAAAGGAGGACCCCCTACCCTGTGCTTCACCTATCAGGTCTGTGTGGACTCTAGCTAAGCCTTAAATGAAACAGCACCTTCCTAGTGTGTTCTTTGGAAATGGCTCCTACTTCCCTCTTATCAACTATGAGCCAAGAGTTCCAGGTTGACCGAGAGGAAGGAGGAAGCCATTGAACCAGCATCCAATCCCACTAAAGTTAAACAGAGCATCAGAAACACAGTTAGAGGACTGTCTCTGGCACCTGAATATAAACACCAAGTGGAAACATTTATGGAAATTTCCTTTTCTTTAGCATTCAGATTAAGTTTTCCCTAAATCTAAGTTTTGTTTTGTTTTGCACAAGGCAATGGCCATAAATTATTTTTAAGTACTTAGCTCGAGAGAAAAGAGGATAGTCGGCATCTATGATTCTTTGGGACGCATATGTAAATGTGGATTATTTATGCACACTCTGGTAACTTAAGTTTTGCAATATTCATGTGCTGCTTACAACTCTTGTTTTTAATTTTCTAAATGTTATTGCGAAGATGATGAACGGAGCGGTTCCAGTTACAGGATTGAGGTAACGAGTACATTTCCTTTTGAACTGTGTGACCTACTTCCTCATTCCCTCCCAGTTTTTCCCCTCTGACTTCCCTCCCCTCCCAGGTGTATAAAGCTCATTTCCAACATAGTGTCTAGCAGGTTTCACTTCTAAATTGGTTCACCTTTTGGCCAACCATTTCTGGGCTTCCCCTTCCCCTCCCCAAATCAGATAGATTTATAAACAAGACAAAGGGTACAGAAATCAAAAACGGAGACAGAGGGAATAAAACAAAAAGAAAAGAGAAAAAGAACAGCAAACAGTACAATAAACAAGACTCTTGCTTCCCTTTCTTGGAGTTTATTTCCATAAGCATCGTTATATATCACCCTGCACCAGAATCAATTCCAAATGGATCAAAGACTTCCATGTAAGACCAGATACCCTGAAAATACTATAGGAAGAGCCAGGGCTCCTTTGCACAAGTCAAAACTTCCTAAGTAAAGACCCAGAATCACAACAAATCAAAGAAAGGCTGAATAATTGGGATTGCATCAAACTGAAGAGTTTCTACATGGCCACAGACATAGCTAGCAAGATAAATAGCCCACAGAATGGGAGGACCTCTTTACTAGCTATGCATCGGACAAGGGCCTCCCAACTAAAATAGACTCAGCACTGCTTACAAATCATAAGTGGACTCCAGCCACGATGAAAGAAAACCTTCCTGGTCGATAACAGAGTCAGGTCATTGCTGGATAATCTTGCCAGCAGCCAAAGCTATTGGGCAAATACCAAGCACACAGAAATCCTAGGTTATAATAACCTCCCACATACACATGTATACCTTTTAAAGAGAATTGTCTTTGTCTATGCTGTTATTGTTACTCAGTACTACCAGAATCTAACTAGATGTAGAGGGGCCCACACATTCTAGAAAGCAGTCCAGGTTCTTCCTCATCATCTCACTTTTTCTCCTACGAAGCAGATGGCTCACACATCTATCCTGGATAGGATTGTTAAGTGTGTGTGTGTGTGTGTGTGTGTGTGTGTGTGTGTGTGTGTGTGTGCACATGCATGAGTTTGCCTGTCTGGCTTTGATCCCTTTGAATTCTGTATTTAGGATCTTTTACTTTAAGAGCCCTTTACTGGTTACTCATGAATATTTTTTGTACACATGGAGGGGACCCATCTTAGTAACTATCGATTTTCTTTTTAAAGAAGGATTTTATTAAGCCCATTTGGTTTGAAATTGGTACCCTTCAGCATGATGGGCTGAAGGCTGAACTAAAAATGGAATTTCACCTTGTGAAAGTGCTCCACGATCTGTTAGTTTGTTATATGAGCTGGTTTCACCTTTAATAAACAGAGTGCACCATTTGGGTCTCTGACCATTTTTGTGGAAAGATGTTCGTGTCTCATAAAATTTATCTTGTGTTAGCATCGCTTTCCAATGACACTACAGACCCATCTGTGCTCTCCAAAGTGTGTGCCTGTGTCATCATTTACACTTAGGATCCACAGTGCCACCCCAGCTAAGTCCGCACTAGCGAAGGATTTGTGTCTTGATCGAGGGCATTACCTACGGTGCTGTATTCTCAACGCAGCGCTCTGCAGAAAGGGCAGTCATGCTATGTTAAAATCCATCGCCCCCCCTCCTAAGAATAAGAGATTAATGGTAAAATGGTAGCTTCTGCTCTTCAATTTTGCAAGGCAACTTTATCAAGATTGTGAGCTTTCATTTCATTTGTATCCCCATAAATGAATAGATCTATGTTTGTTTACGACTGTTCTGGGTGAAAGTACATATTTTCACGACCTTTATGTTTTAATGTAGAACATCATTCACATTTCCATGTGTCTCAGTCACGGCTCTTCTTTCTGTTGCCTTACATGTGACCAAAGGAAAACAAAAGAACTTTTATATACTCCTTCAGAGACATAGTACCTATTCCAACAACATCCATTCTATCTCCTACTGCCATTTTATGATGTGACTGTCTCTCCCTTGAGCCTGAGTGGGAACGCATGACTGTTCTAACTGACATAGCAGAGAAGACACTGTATGACTTCCCACCTTGGTTGTACAAGTTTCTACTTCCTATTCTCCGTATCCCTCCCTCTCCCTCTCTGTGTCCTTCTCTTCTTCCTTCCCCCTCTTCCTTCTATCAAAATTCTATTTCTAGAAGAAGCCATCTCTAGGCCTTGAGGTTTCTCCAACTAAATTCTAGTCCCATGAGAGGATGGTGGCTAGATAAGGAGCAGCCAAAGCCCTGGTCAATGGCAACTATCAAGAGTGAAGCATGGGAGCATAGCAGCTTTCAGATGTTTACAATGTCCCCAGCTCTGAGTCTCCCAGCAGAGGCTTCAGACATGGTAAAATTGAGACAAGACTTGCAGACAAAAATCCTTTGTTGCATTGAACAAACAATTCAATCTTTTGGAATAAGTATTCTGTACATTTTGCAAAAGCTAAACTTGATCAAATTCATCATTGGCTTTTTTTTCTTCTCATTGTGGAGCTTGAACTCAAAGCCTGAGCTCTTTTTCTCTGGTTGGCTTCAAATCAAGATCCTCAGATCTTAGCTTCCTGAGTAGCTAGGATTACAGGCATGGACCACCAGCACCCGGCTGATAATTGCATTTTTTAAAAAAAAATCCAAGAATAATATTTTAGCTAAAATCTGAAAGTAACTTTTATTCAGTTAATCCATAAACATTAATAAACCAGCAACACTGAGAAAGCCATTAGCCCTCCGTCTAAGAAACTGGAAGAGCTGGGCACAGTGGCTCACACTTGTAATCCTAGCTACTTGGGAGGCTGAGATCTGAGGATTGAGGTTCAAAGCCAGCCCAGACACTAAAGACCATGAGACTCTTCTCTCCAATTAAAAACTAGAAAACCAGAAGTGGGGCTGTGGCTGAAGGGTAGGGCAATAGCCTTGAGCTGAAGAGCTCAGGGACAGTGCCCAGGCTCAGAGTTCAAGCCCCCATAACTAACAAAAAAGGAAGAAAAGAAGGAAGGAAGGAAGGAAGGAAGGAAGGAAGGAAGGAAGGAAGGAAGGAAGGAAGGAAGGAGGGAAGGGAAGGGAAAGGAAAGGAAAGGAAAGGAAAGGAAAGGAAAGGAAAGGAAAGGAAAGGAAAGGAAAGGAAAGAAGAAAGAGAGAGAGAGAGAGAAAGAAAAGAAAGAAACTGGCTCTATGGGAAGGGTCCCACTGAAATGGTGATGAAGTTGCCAAAGACCTAAAATGCTCAGGTTCTGGTAGGGAAGCTGAGTTGTTGGTCTGGCTGGTTCTGGGACAGACAAATACACTCAAGATTCTTTACATTACTCACAATATCAAAGGGAAATATGCTGGTTGCCGGGAAAAGCACATATATATATAATATATATATATATATGTTTTTAAATTTTTATTTTTCTTCGTTGGTCCTGGGGCTTGAACTCTGGGTCTTGGCATTGTCCCTGAGCTCTTCAGCTCAAGGCTACTGCCCTACCCCTTGAGCCACAACACTACTTCCGGTTTTCTGGCGGTTTATTGGAGATAAGAGCCTCAAAGATTTTAGTGCCGAAGCTGGCTTTCAACCACAGTCCTCAAATCTCCTGAGTGGCTAAGATTACAGATATGAGCCACTGTGCCCCACAGAAATATTTTCATATATATATATATCTATATATTAGTTACTACAAGTTGGGTTAAAATGTCTTTATGGTCAGACATAGCCATTTCTGAGTGATGTAATGGAGAAAAATCTATTTTTGGTCTACTCTAGTCAAGGACATTTCATAAGCTGAATAACATGACCATTTGTGACAAATTCTAAACCCATTAATGAAAATTTCCTGCCTCTTGGAAAAGGGTAGCTTGAATTTCTAAGTAAGTAAAAATGATGACTTGAAAGCTCTCTCTATATACACACCTGAGTAGAGACATACATAGAGATAAATGCATCTACTGTGTGTAGATTTTGGCAGCCAGTCCATGTAGACTTCAATATTCTAGTATCTTATCTGTTTTCTCTTGATGAGAATTCATTGCAGCTAGCATATAGGATTGAAAGTAAGCCTTTCATTCAAATTTACCCAACCTCAAAGAAGACATTTTACCAATTATAAATCTGATGAAACAAAATAGTTTCTTCTTAAAACTTGTAAAACTGAATTGAGAGCAGGCTTTTCTAAGTAAAGGAAGAAAATGTCTTTCAAAAGCATTCAATTCAATTCAGTAGATTGCATGCTTTATGTATTATATAAATAGTAACTTAAGGAGTGTGGCCTAGTGGTAGAGTGCTTGTCTAGCATACACAAACCACTGGGTGCCATTCTTCTGTATCACATACCCAGAAAAAGCCAGAAATGGTGCTATGGCTCAAGTGGTAGAGCACTAGCCTTGAGATAGCCCAAGGACAGTGGCCAGGCCCTGAATTTGAGCCACAGGACTGACCAAAAACTCAATAAATAAATAAATAGTAACTTAAAATGCATCACAATGCATCGTTGATCTAAATGTGAGATTATTGTTTTATTATTATTGTCGGTCATAGGACTTGAATTCAGGGCCTGAGCTCTTTAGCTCAAGGCTAATGCTCTACCACTTTGAGCCACAGCACCACTCTACTTTCTGTTTTCTTGTGGTTAATTGGCGATACGAGTCTCACAGACTTTTGCCCTGAGCTGGCTTTTAACTCTGATCCTCAATTCTCAACCTCCTGAGTAGCTAGGATTATAATCACTGGTGCCCTGTTATAAGATGGTTTTTGTGGAACTGTAAATTTTAGCAGGGCGCAAGGGGGGGGAATAAAACTTTCATGAACTAGCTGGGCACAGTGCCTGGCACCTGTAATCTCAGTTGCTTAGGAAGTAGAGATTGGGAGTGTCAGCGTACAAGATGAGCCTAGACAAAACGTTCATAGATCTTCACCTCAGTCAATAAAATACTGGGTATGGGGGTGCATGCCTAGCCTTCTAACCATAAGGGAAACATAAATAGGCTGACTTCAGCAGTAAAGCCTGGCCTAGGCAAATGCTCAGACCATATTCAACAATCAACTAAAGCCAAAGCGGTTGGAGGCGTGCTCAAGTGACAGTGTACCTACCTGTGCTCGAGTGACAGTGTACCTACCTAGTAAGAGTAAGTCCAGTACTGTTCGACCTCCCCACAAAATAAGTCTTCACAACCTTGTGCTTGCCATGATGCTGAAAGAAGAAGACATAACAGAAAAAAGAAAGCCTTAAGCTTCAACAAAATTAAAATAGAAAACTAAAGACCTCTCAGTTTGGTAAGCAGTCGAGATATTTAAATGAGAGAGAGAGAGAGAGAGACAGAGAGAGAGAGAGAGAGAGAGAGAGAGAGAGAGAGAGAGAGAGAGAGAGAGAGAGAGAGAGAGAGAGAGAGAGAGAGAGAGAGAAAGAGAGAGGGAGAGAGAGAGAGATTGCCTTCTTACAGTCTGGAGCTAAGGACACACAGCTAGCCAGAGCCCTATATTTAAGTTGAGAGGACTAAGGTGGCTAGAGGTGTCCTAGCCAGAACTAGAAGGAGTGGAAACTCTTAAACTCTGCAATTTAGGAAACATTTTCAGTGTTTGGGAGAAGAAAACTCATGGAATAGGAGGAGGAGGAGCCAAAGACTGACTTTCGAACTTCTAAAAGGTGGGTGACCATTTAAATGATGATTTGTCCAAGGTGAACCCTTCCTAAATCAAGAATTTCATTCTGAGATTCATTAAGTGCTTTCCAGGCATCCCAAAAGAGACACCCTAATTTAAGAAGAGTACTCTCTTTCCAGATTTATCACGTAATCAGACTCATTTTAGTTGTTTTCCATGGTCACGAAAATTATATGTGCTGAGTTTATCACCCAGAGAAATTTGTAGCCATCTCTTCTTTTAGCCTGAATAAAGAGGATTCAGAAATTGAAACCCTATGCTGCTGTGTTGGTTTCTCATGCTAATTCTTGTTAAAAAGCTGCTTAGTCTTGAGCTTCTCTCTAATTAATTAACTTAGAGAGGAGGAGGAAGTAATTTTAATCATGAATATATCCCCTCACATTTCAAAAAAAAAGGAATTTATGCAGGTTTTATTGATAACTTGTGATGAGCAAAAGCGACATATGCATCCATGGATCAGACCGTGTGGAATTCTTTGATATGAAACTAAAATCTGATTGGTCATGGAAAATACATAGATAGCTAGGATACAGACATAACCCAGATGTGGTTCCAAGCATGATGGAGAGACAGCTTCAGCCCAGCAACAGCAGCAGGACAATATACGTGGATGAAAAGGAATGTGTAAGCTGTGTTGTGTGGAGAAAGTTCTCGGATTTGCCCTGCACAGGTGGGGATGATCGTGCTTGCAGAGAGACCTGTGACTTGGATCTTGAAGGTGACGGATAGGGAGTGAGAAAGCTTGGCAAACTTCAGGGACAGCATAAAGACATGGATGCTTGAAACTGCAAGGCATGCTGGGGATTGGAGGGATGGAGGGGGCTTGGTCAAGGTCAATCAATGACAACAAGGCAGTGTGGGACCAGATAATGAAGGACCTTGGGATTTGAACTGGTCTGCCACTTGTCAATCAGTGGCAGATGTAGAAGACAGATTAAGACTCTAGGATGCCATTGCTTCCAGTAGCAAAGAAATTTAGAAGCCATGAGTAGTGAGGATGGCATTGATGGGAAAGAGACAGGAGATTCGTAGGAAGCAGCATGAAACAGTTTGAAGGGAACCACACAAAGAGAGGGGAAGGAGGAAGAGTAACTTGGAAACCATGCCTAACCAACTGGATCTACCAGGACAGCATTCCAACATGTACACAGGCATTGAGTTGGAGAGTGACACAAAAGCCAGACTGCAGGAGGCTGAGAAGTCCATGGGACATGAGGAAGCAGAAATAGATTAGGAGAGAGATTGTTGCTAAACACTTCCACTGGGGATGGGCCAAATATGGTTTATATGTGGGGGAGAATAAGGTATCAGAGAAAAGCATGCTGTTATATAAGCCACTTGTTGGTTGGGGGGGGGGTAGGGAGAGGCATTCTGGAGCTATTTTTTAACTCAGCCCATCCCTTGCTTCATTGAGATGTTTGTGAAACATGCTGGTTGTTTATGAGGAGCCTGTGTATAAATACACAGTCAGTCATATTTTCCATTCAAAACCGGAGCCTTTCCTCTGGGTCCTGGTACTGTCATTTGGTTCCCTTGCTGTATGCACTCTGTAATCCGGTGACAGCCTGAGCTGTAATTGCATATGGCTGGCCACCAGCTTCCAGCCCTAAAGGACTTTGATGTTGCTTCTTAGGGGGAGCCCCAGGAGGCCTGAAAGAAGAGAGAAAGGGGGCCTTTGCCTCACAGACAGAGGAATGATGGACCCACAGGGGAGAGAAAGAGACAGACAGACAGACAGAGACACATAAAGGGGGAAAGGGAGAGGGAGAGAGAGAGAGGGAGAGAGGGAGAGTGCACCCTTTTGATGGTGAAGAATCTTGACTCTACCATTGACAGGACAAAGGTGTCCATGCAAGTTCACCAATCCCAACTATCCCAGAAACTCAAGTGCTGGTAAAAAAAAAAAAAAGAAAGAAAGAAATATTATCAATCTCCCTCTGCTCTGTGTGGAGAGATGGTTATGTTAATGAAATTATGCTTTAAATTAGCAAACATATTCTCAAAAGAAAATTCTTTGTGGAAATTATAGATTACAGACTTTGTGGTACCCTGGCTCTTCAATTTAACAGCATGTTATTATTTAGCACTTAATGATTACCAGATATTTCTCTGTGTAGTCTCTACTTGGTTAAGAAACAATGAAATTAATGGTCCTTTTTAGGCTGAGTGGTAGTGAGGGTTTTTTCCTCGGGTACTAGCCACCCAGAAGACTGATAGGCATGGCACTTAGCTGAGAAAAATATTTCTAATATCTCTTGCAGAAAAGAGAGGCTATGGCTTCTGCATGATCCAATTCCTTTCACAAAATCCTCTCTAAGGACACACAGGAAGTGAGCCATGCGATTTTAATATTTAATCTTAATATACACTATGGGAACTTCAATCCTATTATTCTCAAATGGAGATTAGAGATACGTATTTTTTTAGCTAACTTTACTGAGGTGAAATTTAAAAACCAAAAGCCCCATGCAATGAGTGGTGTGCTTGCCAACACCACTATAGAGGAAGGCTGTGTATCCACTGATTTCTGTTCTAGTCATATTGCTATTTATTAATAATCAGGAAATTCTGACTACCGGTCATACTGTTTAGAGGAAGTTATTAACAGACGACCCCAAAAATGAAGTTAGTAAAGGCTCTAATGTGTGTCTTAATGTTTGTATCTATCTAAGAATCTGAGCATAAGTCATGTGACAAAGGTAGATTTTTTTTTCCACAATCAT
The DNA here is from genome assembly GCF_031878675.1 of Megascapheus bottae. Lineage (NCBI taxonomy): Eukaryota > Metazoa > Chordata > Mammalia > Rodentia > Geomyidae > Megascapheus > Megascapheus bottae. Next base: position 9,307,757 of record NC_143530.1, read on the forward strand.
GCATACTCCCACAAAACCATGGGATTAGATAAGGAAGAGGGAGACTTACTGTGATTAGGCAACTTTATGTATACATTCTATATCAAAATTACCAGCCTATAAATCTTTTCATGATCCCTCTCAGACTTGTAATGAAAAATGATGCATTTAACAGTTGTGGCAATAGAGAGGTAATTGAAAACTAGTACCTAAGGGGTTAACTTCTCTCCAAAAACAAACAAAAAAACAACAATAAAATATAGGGCAAACAAAACCCAACTGACTTGCCTATTGACTAATTTGTTTCAGGCACAGCCTGATTCCCCTCAGATCTTACAAAGCCTGGCTAATTTGTTTGGTACAATTATCTGTTATTTGGGCCACTGTGAGAACTGCAGTCTCTAAGACAATTGGAATGCATCTGAATCCCCCACATTCGAACAAGGTAAGGCATAACTAATACTGCTGCATATAATTGCAGTGGTGGGAAAGACACTGTAACTTACTGTAACTTGGAGATTTCATCACAGAACCCAGTTTGTGCCCGTTACAGTCATCTGTTGGAGATTCGAGGAAAGCCATCAGGCATGGTCTTGGAATGACTGAAGTGGGTTATACCATGAACAGAGATGAGTTAGCACTAGAGACCATAAGTTGTTTTGTTGCGTTTGCAATCTCAGTCAGCCATCTATAGCTACTAATGCCATGGTTTCTATTCTTTAACAGGTGTAGAACCAAAAAAAACCCAAAAACAACAACAACAACAAAACCAATCAAAACAAAGGTCAGAACTCAAAGAATTCCAAACCAGAGCTAGGAACCTTGCCTAGTTACTGGATACCTACTGCCATTTTGACATGCACACCTCCATTCAGCCTCTGTGATCACACAGGAGAATGCTGCTATTTCTGCTCCTCCTACTTATCCGATGAACCAATTGAGACTAGAATTATACATTGCCTGCCTACAGTCGTGCTCTCAGGAATTACAATGTCCGGCTTCAAATCTAGACTTCCTCCTCCTCCTAGATCACAGGACCCAGAATTCAAGAAGTATGACATTCGCTCACTCAAGCCCCATTAATTCACCTCCCCCTCTATACCTCTATGCCAAAGGCCAGGAGCATCTTAAAGCAGCCTAGAATTTATCATTCTGTTTAATGTGCTCTCTGTGATTCCGTACATCTTTGCTTTTCATCATATCTTCTTGGTAAAATGCAACCCTCTGTTTCCTCTTCTTCTTCTTGGACTTCCATTTAGCTTTCTCTACTGCATTTGCCTCCTTAGAGGTGAACTAAAGACCCTTCCTTGGCCTGCGTTTCTCTAGTTTTCACCTTTGTGTGTTCCTTCTTTACCCCCTTCCACAAAGAACCTTCTGGGAACCAAGATAGATCTCCACCTGGAACCATTTTACTTCTGATCTCACTCCTTCTCTGCACCCACTATCTGAATCACTAATGCCTTCTGCTGCTCAGGTGCACATTGTGGAAGTGGCAACCTCTTTACACCCTACCACCCCCCCCCCCCACACACACACTGTGGAGAAGTTTCTTCTCAGAATGTTCTTGGCTGCTGGGCTCCAGCATGCAATGCTTCCTTTTGTCCCTCCACCCTCTCTGCTCTCTCTAGCCTTCTCCACAGTCTCTTCTGTCTTCAATCCATCAGTGTCAGTATTTCAATACTCATTCCCCTAAGCGTGGCCAGTAGTAGGGGGAAAAAAGGGTTTTAATGACTTCCAAATTCATCTTGTCAGCAGCCATGGATTTCTCCTGGGTTCCATCCAACCACCTGTTGACTTCCACAGGCATTTGAAATTTAAGACATATCCAACTCCTCATTTCTTCTGCCCCAGTGTAATCTGTTTTGCCTGTCCACGTGATTACCTTCACTTAATTCTTGCATCTTGAAACACCACTTCCTCTCTGGGTGACACCTATTTAATGCAAAACTACTCTCTTCTTCTCCATCCTTGTTTCTGCTACACCTGTTTGAACCCCATTTTTAAGTTACGGATAACATTTATCTACAGTACACCATTTCAAGTGTATAGACACTTCCCTGAGTGTTGAGAGAGCACATAGTAATGGTATGTAACCACAACCACAAGCAAAATATACAACAGTTCCATCATCCCTTCTCCAGGATCTCTTATGCTCATTGGACTCCAACTCCCCCCCTCCCCACTCTGCTCTGCTTTCTAACCCTATGGTTTTTCTTTTTCTCTCCCTCCCCTCCCAAAATGTCATATAAATGGAAATGGAATGTGTGTAACTGTTGAGTCTGGCATCTTTCTCTCACATAACATCATAAAATCTGAGATTTAACCATGATACAGGCATCTGTAGATCATCCCTTTTTATTATATGGATGTATCACTTTGTTTATCTCTTCACCAGTTGAAGAGCATTTACTATGTTCCCTGTTTTTGACAATTGTGAATAGAGCCACTATAAACATCCATATTTATATTTCTGAGTGAGCGTATGTTTTCATTTCCTTTGAGTAAACAGTGGGGCCTGGGATTTCTGGTGTCTGTGGTAATAATATGCACTGTGTTATATGAAACTGCTTTTTCAAAGTGCTGTGTCCATCTTGCTTTCTTTCTGGTGAAGTTTGGGAATTCCAGACGATACCGGCTAGTGCCAGCACTTGCTGTTGTCAGTTTTCTTTTTTAAATTTTACTAATTTCATTAACTTTTTGCTTTCTGTGCTACCAAGGAATCAAACCCAGGACCTCATGCATGCTAGGCAAGCACTGTCCTACTGGGCCACATCCCCAGCCCCAGTTTTTGTTTCTTAACCTGGTGGTGCAGCATTCGGTTTTACCTTGCATCTCACTAATAATGCAGTTTGGGGAATCTTTTTCATGTAGTTTTTCTTTTTATTAGCCATATATCTTTTTTGATCATGTGTTTGGCTTCTCTCATCTTTTCTCAATTGGATTTATTTCTATTTGGGCAGTATTAAAATTCTTATATATTTTTGGATGCAAGTCCTTGATCAGATATGCTTGCAAATTTTTTCTCTCCAATTGTCCTTGCTTTTTTCATGTTTCCTAAACCTGGCCTTACACAGCAATTTATTTTGAGGTAACTGTAGATTCTCTGGGAAAATTTGCACGCTCTTCCTCTAGTTTCCCACAAGCTTTACATCTTGCATAACTACAGTACAATGTTATGATCAGGAAACCAATATGGGTGTAATCGTCCGTCTTTCTCGCTCTTACTATATGCCCTCGTGTGTGTGTGTGTGTGTGTGTGTGTGTGTGTGTGTGTGTGTGTTGTATCACCTATGCATCTCTGTAGCCACCACCAGTTAGAAACACAGCAGTTCATCTTCATTTCTTTCTTTTTATTTCTGCGATTTGACCTCTGCATCTTGAGTTTGCTAAGCTGGTACTTTACCACTTGTGCCACACCTCCAGCTTTCATTTTCTGATGGCTAATTTTGAGATAGTCTCAGGCATTTTTCTGTCTGGGCTGGTTTTGAACCAGGACCTTTCTGCTCTTAGCCTCCTGAGTATCTAAGATTTGAGACCACAATCAATACTTTAGAACTTTAGAACTCCTTTTTTTTTTTTAATCTGTGCTTGTCCTGAGGCTTGAATTCAGGTCCTGAGCTCTGTCCCTGAACCTCTGTGCTCAAGTCTAGTACTCTACTACTTTGCCCTTTCTGAGTAATTTATTGGACCTTTCTGCCTGGGCTTGCTTTGAACCACAATCCTCAGATGTCAGCCTCTTGAGTAGCTAGGATTACAGGGTGTGTCAGTAGCACCCAGCTTATAACTACTTTTTATAGCTTCCGCATACCCCATCTACCCTCTCTGTCTTTGTAATTTTGTCATTTCAAGATTGCTACATAAATTAAGTCATTTAGTATTCAACTTCTGAATTTGGCTTTTTTATACATTAATGCAATCCCCTGGAACTTCACCAAGTTGTTATGTGTATCAACAGTTCATTCCTCTCCCACAGTTTGCTTAACTATTCTCAATAGAAGGATATCTGAGTTTGGGACTCAGTTTGGAACTACTATAAATGCTCATCAACTTTTGTGTGGAAACAAACTTCAGAATCTCTGGGATAAATGCCCAATATGTAGCTTCAAGACAAATTGGGCTATATTGTAATACCCAGCCTAAACACAAAACAAAACAAGTCAATCTTTTCCAAAGTGGCTGTACCATTATACAGTATACATTTTACATTCTCACTACCAGTAGAGTATGAGTATCTGTATCCCTCTCAGCGTATATGATGTCACTATTTTTATTCTTTAATTTTTTTATTGTTCGTGGGGCTAGAACTCTGGGACTGGATGCTCTTAAGCTCAAGTCTACTGCCCTACTACTTGAGCCACAGTCCCACTTTAAATATTTTTATTATTATAAAGGTGATGTGCAGAGAAGTTACCATGTCATAAGTCAGGTAAAGAGTACATTTCTAGCTGTGCAGGGTGGCTCACTCCTGCAATCCTGAGTACAGGAGGCTGAGATCTGACGATCAAGGTTCAAAGCCAGTCCACTCACTAGAGACAGTGAGACTCTTATCTCCAATTAACCACCAGAAAACTGTCAGTGGTGCTGTGGCTGAAGGGGTAGGGCGAGAGCCTTGAGCTGAAGAGCTCAGGGACAGTGCCCAGGCCCAGAGTTCAAATGGAGGGATAGAAGGATGGATAGATAGACAGACAAACGGACAGATGGACAGTCTGATGGACAGATGGACAGATGGTTAGAAGGATGGACAGACAAATGGATGAACAGATAGATGGACGGATGGACAGACAGACAGATGGAGACAGATGGACAGTTGGATGGACAGTCAGATGGACAGACGGACAGACAATATGAACGGACAGATGGACGGATGAACTGGCAGACGGACAGACAGATGGAAGAGTGGACAGACGGACGAACAGCCAGATGGATGGACAGCCAGATGGAGAGACAGACGGACAGAGAGACAGACAGACAGACGGAGAGACAGACGGACGGATGGACAGACAGACAAACAGACGGATGGATGGACAGATGGATGGATGGACAGATAGATGGACAGAAGGACAGACGAGTGCTTAGGCTCTGGAGTTCAAACTTCAGGACTACCCCTCCCCCCAAAAAAAGAGTACATTTCTTTTTGGACAATGTTACCCTTTGGCTCTCCCCTTGTTCTTCTCACCTGTCTCCAAGCCATATAGGTCATTTTCAACAGTGTCTACTGCATACCACTGCTGCATTTGTTCACCCTTTGTCTCTCCATTCCTGTACTCCCTAATGCTCCCTGGCAAAGACTGAGAAGTAAACAAAGAAGATGAAAAGAAAAGAAAAAAAATAAAAGCAACTCTGTTTCCCTTTCCTGGAGTTCACTTAGGTACCTACTGTTGCATGTGATCAGAGGTACATAGGCATTATGACTTTGTGTTTCTCCTGAGTCTTCCCTTTTGGTGTTTTTATTATTATTATTATTATTATTATTATTATTATTATTATTATTATTATTTGGGTCATGGGGCTTGAACTCCGCCTAGGCCCTGTTCCTGAGCTCTTCAGCTCAAGGCTACCGCCCTACCCTTGAGCCAAGCCCCATTTCCCATTTTCTACAGGTTAATTGGAGATAAGAGTCTCAGGTCCTTTTGTGCCCAGGCTGGCTCTGAACCTTGATCCTTAGATCTCATCCTCCTGAGTAGCTAGGATGACAGGTAGGGGCCAACTGGCTGGTATTATTTAAAGAAAAATTAATTCAGCCTTTCTGAAAGGTGTAGAGTGGGATCCACCGTGGTTTCAAGGTACAGTCCCCTCGTGGACAGTGCTGAGTGTTTTTTGAGTTGCTCATCTGGTCTTGCCTTGTCTGATACATGAGAGGCAGTGTCCACTCTTCCAGGCTTCACCTCCTCCAAAGCAGAGACAGAGCCTAGCCCCTGCCTGGGATCTCCAAGTGGGCTTGGGCACTTTTCCTCAGCTTCACAAAGCCTCAGCTAGAATACTGTTTGCCACCCGATGAAGCACCATGTCTTCCATGAACGCCCAAGAAAGGGCAGAATGACTTCTGTGCTACACACAGGTGAAGTCCAGGGAAAAGAATGTGTTGAGTCCACTGGCAAGGTTGGATACGTACGGTCCCTTTAAATCCTGGTCTCAGAACCTGGCTAATGCGCATGCCTGGCGCTCTCGGCCTGGCTCCGCCCCCCGGCCCCGCCCCCAGTCTCTCCCTTCGGGCCGCCCCTCCTCGACTGGGACCAATTAGGGAGAAGAGGCGTGGTCACCGCTGCCGCGGTGCTTTTTGGGTAGTGTCTCTAGTTACTGTTGCTAAGGCTGCCAGAGGTCGTGGGAGTCGCAGGTCTTGGGAGCCCCAGCGTGAGAGGTCAAGGGTCAGCGCCAAGCAGGGCGGCGATGGTGAAGCAGACGATCCAGATTTTCGCCCGAGTGAAGCCCCCGGCCCGGAAGCACCAATTAGGGGTACAGGCAGGCTTGGGGGGGGGGCTTCTCCGTCCCGGCGGTACCTCTGCCAGGCCGGAGGGGGGAAGGAGGGCGCGGGAGGGCGGGTCAGCCCGCGAGGTCTGGGCTGGAGTCGGGGTGAAGGGAGCCCTGGAACCCCGCGCACGCTGACCCCGACGACCCCGCAGCCACGCAGACGCGTGCTGTCAGGGACGGGGCGGGGCGGGGGGGCGGGAACTGACGCCTGGCCACGCCCACTTCGTGCAGCCCCGCCCACCGCTGCTCCGGACACGCATGCGCCCTGCGCGCATGCTGGTTTGTAGTGCATGCTCATCTGCACAGTCACAGACTGAATTTCAACCACAGCCAGGTGCTATCCTGCACCTCTCTGGAGAATTATCACATATCTACACACACACACACACACACACACACGTTCATTCACGTGTATTTTTTTTTTTACAATGTGCAAGCAAGAGATGCATGTCTGTAAATGTCTGAAGTGACCCAAGTGCAAACAGAAGCAGACACACAGGGCCTACTCAGTACTTTGCATGCAATAGAACCACGGGAATGTCTTCACCAACGGTGTTATCGTTTTGCAACATACACATGGATCTTGACATATCCTTGTTGTGGATAAAGTCAGAGATGTTTTTGAAGTATGACACAAGAAGTCCTGCACATCACTCAGCAAACGTGAAGGGAGAGTTTACCGGGTGCTTCCGCAGGTGTGCTAAATTCAGATCTTTAAGGGGAAAGATAAAGCGATGCACTTGCTCCCAGCAGAAATAATTTGTACTGTTCACAACTCTTTCAAAACGTTGTTTTCTCGACCTAAAAGCTGACATAATCATTCTGACCATGTCTTGAGATATTTGGTATGTGACAGATGCTTAACTTGCGATCTGCTTCTCACAAAAACTCTGCAAGGTTGGTGTCCTGTTCCTCATTTTGAAGTCAGGACACTGAGTCCCAGGTTAAATCGTGGGGCTGGGATTCTCAGCTTCAGAAGGGCAGAACTGTGAGTTTAGGGATTTTTTTTTTTTTAATCCAAAGCTATTTCCTCTTCAGGTGAAACAAATGAGCAGGATTCCAAAGTGAGAATTTTGGCAAGGACCATTTGGTTTCTGTTTAGTGTGCCTAGAATATGCCATTAAAAATAGTCTATCCCTGTACTGTATCTAGATTGTATATATATATATATATATATATATATATATATATGTGACATCACAGCATTCGTACCAGGCATTTATGTAATAAAACAAGAAAAATATAATGTCTTATCATCCTCATCACCAGCCTTTATTCACCTCATGGAAAAAATCAGAAGATGCAAAAACAAAAAACCAGAAAAGGTTTTGTGAGTTTTTTTCCAACTTGGAAAAAAAGGCTCATGCCTGCAATCCTGGCTGCTCAGAAGGCTGAGATCTGAAGAGCCTGGGTGGAAGCTAACCTGGCAGGACAGTTCATGAAACTCATTTCCAATTAACCAGCAAAAAGCAGATGTGGTTCAGGTGGTAGAGTGCCAGCCTTGAATGAAAAAGCCAAGTGAACGCATGTGGCCCTTAGTTCAATTCCCTATACTGTCACAAAATAAAATAGCACAGAAAAGATCTATAGATACAATTCCATTTGATCTCCTCCTAGAATCACCTGTGGGAAGTGTGCATAAGGAATGATCATATGTAATATTTCCCTGTAGATTCTTAGGTAAAAGGTGAAGTTTATACCAACTAGGCAATTTAGAAACATGCCCAGCTGTGAGAAAGGAAGAAGGAGGGTAGGGGCAGGTTGGTGAGTTAATGGAGAGCCTTGCATTTAATACTGAACTTTTTCCTCTTTCTAGTTCTTAGGGGAGTCTGGTGAGTAGGTTGTTTGATCTTCTAGGAAGTATTTTAGGTGTTAGAATCGAATTTTCATGACGCCACATTCTTCCTGGAAGGTAACATAATGCCACTGACCCAGAAAGAGAGCAGGAAGGGAAGAAAAATGAATGAACATACCTCCATCACCTTTAAAATTATCCCACATTAGCCCCATAACTTCTAGATAGTAGATAGTTATTTTCCAGCGTGCATATGCTATTGGTGGCATTCTCAAAGGCTTTATTAATTGTGTTTCTTAAGGCATTATAAGTTAAACTACAATGTATAGGTTAGCAATGAAGATAACTATAACATAAACATACCTGGGTATATATGTATGTATGTATATATTTATTTATTTTTGTCAGTTGTGGGGCATGAACTCAGGGCCTGGGCACTATCCCTGCACTCTTTTGCTTAAGGCTTGTGCCCTACCACTGCAAGCCACAACACCACTTCTGGTTTTTGAGTGGTTAAATTGGAGAAAAGAGTCTCGCAGGGACTTTTCTGCCTAGGCTGGACTAAAACCAGCATCCTCAAATCTTAGCCTCCTGAGTAGTGAGCCGCTGGCACCTGGCTATATCCACACAATTTTTTTTAACAATGGTCCTGCTTTTTTTTTTTTTTGCCAGCCCTGGGCTTGGGCTCAGGGCCTGAGCACTGTCCCTGGATTTTTTTTCTCAAGGCTAGGGCTCTACCACTTGAGCCACAGCACCACTTCTGGCTTTTTGCTACGTATGTGGTACCGAGGAATCGAACCCGGGTCTTCATGCATGCTAGGCAAGTACTCTACCACTAGGCCAAACTCCCAGCCCCGGTCCTGCTTTTTTTTATTTATGCTTTTTCAAAACAATTTTTGTATTCACCTTTGCATTTGCTCTGCCGTCTCCCCTGAAAACAAAACAAACAAAAAAGAACCTACACTATCTTAAATGATAAATATTTTTATGAGCAAGGACAGAAGCCCTAAGGGCTTTGCTGTAATCCTCCTGTGAATGGTTACTTCAGACAGGTAAAGAACAAGGGTGCCTACCCCATCAATTTTTCTCTTGTAAGCACAGAGAAGCCATATTTTTTAAATGCATGAACTCCAGTGTATCTTGTGCCTTACATATTCCTTCATTCACTTGTGTGGCTATTAAATTCTTTTTTTAATCAGTGCCCTACACGACAGACTTTTAAACTGTCTCTGGAGAAAACTTAGCCAGAAAGCCTGGAACCTGGAGACATTACTTTCTCCAAATAACTCATTTTACAGAAGTTTCTCATTTTAAATGGGCAGCTTCAATTAAAAAAAATCTGTTTAGGAAATTATTCATACTTTTTGGAGATTTAGGTAGGCTTTTATTTGTTTAGGAATATGACTCGCCTCCCCCTCTCCATCCCTAGTCAGGCATCTAAATGGATCTTAAACAGGAAACATTGCTTGTAGGCAAGAATTTTATTTCCTGGTGAAAGACAAGGCATCTTTTAAATTTTTTTTTGACGAAAACCCACCTCTAAATTTAACAACTAACATTTAATGATGCATTACAGAATACTTCCAGTTGCATTACATCATTCCATCTCTAACACCCCCTCCAGAAAATCTGATGGGTGGCAACTCTGTTTTTCTCATTTTATGAATAAGGAGCCTTGATTCTGGTAAATGGAGCTCAGCATTTAGACACTAAACCTTCCCCGTTTCCTTGTCCCACATGATTTCTTTTTCTTAAGCTTGAATCTTAGTTTTCCTGGGCACTAAGCACAAATGTTGGTAACCAAGAAGAGACCCGGAGAATGCTTGTACATGTGGAGCTGTTGACTGATTTGGGCCCTTCAATCCCGCAACGGCTTACAGAAGATAAGTCAGCTCTCCACAGTCAGTTGCCAATCACTGGCTAAGCTAGGATGAAAACTTGGAAAGTGTCATCAAAGATATACAACGCTTGTGTCTTTTGAGGTCACATGTCTCTCATCAAGTGTATATGTTTGGGAAACTTGAGCTTTTGGACATAAATCTGAACAATCTTGTGAGCTCTCTGATAAAGCTCAGACCCCATCTTTGTATCTTTGTGTTGAGTACTGAAAATGCTGAGACATGTATATTGGCTATAGTACCATGTTAACCTCTGATCCGTAATATGAAAGGAATACTTACATTTCAGAACTATTACTTTTCCTTTACAATGAGACATTCAAAAGTTCACATTTGATCACTCATAGAGTATCTGAGCGTTGATTTAGGTTTTAACTCTTCTATTACACACACACACACACACACACACACACACACACACACACACACACACACTTATATGCTGAAGCTCACATGCAATTCCCAGAGAAAATATTCAAATTACACTCAGGGCCTGGGCACTGTCCCTGAGCTTTTTCACTCAAGGATAGTGCTCTACAACTTTGAGCCACAGTGCCACTTCCTATTTTCTGATGGTGAGAGATAGAGTCTGATGGACTTTCCTGCCAAGGTTGTCTTTGAACCACAATCCTCAGATTTCAGCCCCCTGAGGAGCTAAGATTACAGGTGTGAGCCACTGGTGCCTAGCGTCATTTTAGCTGAAAAGAATGCTTTTAGACCATTGCAGAACAATTAACAGTCACACAGCCAGAGTTCTAGTTTGCATTCATTTGTTGTCTGCTTATTTGCAGATTTATTCTATAGATGAAGATGAAAAGTTAACACCCAGCTTGGAAATCATCTTACCACACGACCTGGCAGATGGATTTGTGAATAATAAACGAGAAAGCTACAAATTTAAGTAAGTTTACCTTTCTCCTCCTCCATTTCAGTTTTATTATTTAACCAATTCTTGTCCTGCACCATCATCCACTGAGACGTTATTAGCTTCACTGACTAGGGAGAATAGTACAGGGGTTTCATCCAGTAGATATAGAACTCTGATTCCTGTCTGTCTGTCTCTCTCTCATTCTGTCTGTCTCTTGATGTCTCTGTCTCTTTTCATCTCTCATTCACTGTGATATCTTAATGGGGCCATGCTTTCTTGTTCCACCTTGCCAATGGTTTGTGTGTCTCCCAGCCCAAGTATGCCACCGCCCACGTGCCCTGTCACAGTGGTTTTGCAAGAAGAGTGACACCGGCACCGCACCACCTCCCCTGTTCCTACCCCTCACCAATCTGATAAAGACTTCTCTTTGCAGAACAGATCGATCTTAACTGACTCATTGACTTTTGAGTCACCGTCAAGAAAATAAAACCAAACCATCCTGCAGATGAAATCGTTGACAGCAGGACTCAGTAGCTAAGGAGTGGAAAAGAAACTTTCAGTTCACAGTTTTGCAGTTGGATGTATCGGTGCCATGCACATTGCATTCCCTTCTGGCAGGTCAGACATCAGAAGTTCTTTGGCCGTTTGCATCCTGTTCTTGGGTTTCTATCCCATGCAGTCATCTAGATTTCAATGTGATGCCAATCACACTGTATCTCTTGAGAGCCCAACACACACAGTTTATTATTTGGCCCAGAGTTGCTGCCGTTTTTTCAGAGGGATTGATTGTGCCGATCTTGTCAAAGCGGTTCTGTTTACCCAGCATTTGTGAACAGGAGTACAACAGCAACAGTGTGGTGGGACACAGGGCAAACATTGTGATATGTTAGGTAAGCCCGCTGATGTAAACACAGGGTCATGCGCGGAGCTTTCAGAACAACAAGATTTATTAACCCAACAGTGTCCAAAAAAAAAAAAAAAAAGGCTCAGCTTTTCAAGAATGACCATTTCCACATTGCAGGTTTCAAAGGATATTTGATCAGGATGCAAAGCAAGAGATCGTTTTCGAACACATTGCCAAGCCAGTCGCTGAAAGGTAGGATCTCCCCCAGATTTTTGTTCAGTGCCTTCACGGGTTTTCAAGTTGTCTTCAAGCCTTCGATAATTGTAGTGACGCATTTTGGGACATCCGTCATCTCCTCGGGGGTGCGGGCATGTAATGATGACAGCATTCATCTAGCCATTCATTTTAGTCTTAGATTCTGAGCCTCCAGACAAACCAGTTATGTAGGCTGCACAGCCATGATTGTTCTCATATGGAAAAGACACAGAAGCTGAAAAGTGCAGGGACTAAAGGGCACTGTTCATTGCTAGTTACTGCTGGCAGGCCTCTGTGTGCTTTTCTAGATGTTATTTTCACACTTCTTTCCCCAGTTCCATAAGGCAAACACATAGATGGAGAAATAAACAATAAAGTGTGGCTGGGACCTGAGAAGCCTAATGATGGCTGACTATGTTTTCAAAGCCAGGTCTTCCTTTGTCTAGGCCCTTGGCTTCCTTATCTCCAGACAGTTCTGGTTGGCTGTTGCTGGTACAAAACTCTCAAGAGAATACTGAACAAATCAGAATGTCAATTCATACATATATTGTGGCAAAGTTTCCTTGGGGCTGGATACCGAAGCCTTTTGATAAGCATGCTGGATTTTTGTAGGGAGTCTGCTTGCTTTTGCATCCTGAAACCACTTGAGTTGCTTTTAATGACCTAACCATCCCCAGATAGATCCATCCATCTTCACAATAGAGATGAAAACCGTATCTTCTCAGTGAACCCAATTTTCCAATCCACTCATGAGGGAACTGTCACGTTGCTTGCTTGTATTACTGGAAGCCATGAGGCCTCATTCTGTCTCTGAGGCTCCTAGGCTATGAGTCTCCTTCAAACCAAACTCTCCTCTTTCAATGCAGCCTCCCTTCATTGGGCAGAATCCAGTCAAGTGGGTTTAAACTATTTCAGTTCCAATCATAATCCAATAACCTCTCTTTGGATGAATTCAGCTCTCAAACATTTCTAGAATTCCCCTCCTTTTAGTAATCACTTGAGTTAGGCCACTGTTTACAGAGCTCATCTGTATTTTCATTGGAGACTTCCTGGAGGAAGCCTGGAATGTTTTCTGCACCTGCAAGTCTTCCTTCTCTCACTGACTCTCTCCCATCCTGGCTGCCTCTACCTCGAGCCATTCCTGCTTTCCTCAGCTTTTCTTTGCAGCAAGTGGATGGAAAGAACTTTTTGTCAGCAGGTTCTGGTCCCCAGTGCTTCACTGACATTGATTTGGTCAAAGCCCTGGCTTCTACTAGATTTAATAAGAGTCCTTTCTCACCCTCGTGTCACTTGTTAGGCCCTCAGTCTCAACACACTGGATTGTCCCATTCTCCTTGTAAACCTTTCTGCATTTAGCTTCTAAGATGTCACACATGCCTAGTTCCCAGGGCCTTAGCCACTCCTTCCTTAGTCTGCTTAGCTTTGATTATACACAGTAACCATTCCATCTCCCTGTGCCCTGGGCTTAGAATTCTCTTCCCTCACAAATCTGCAGGGTTGCTTCTACTCAGATAACTGACTTTGAGATTTAGGTTGCTACAATACCTAGAGAAAGAAAAAGCCTGAGATTTGTATGAAGTTCAGTGTGGACCCTGTGAGTTCTCAGACCAGTGTATACCTGCTGTGAGTGTTACTGGGTTAGGAGTAAAGTAAAAATCAGCGCATGGATCGCAGTACCTGAGGGTTACCATAAGACAGTAAGAGACTTCAACTGGCCAGTTAGAGATGAGCTCCCACCAATGGATATACTTCTTAGCAAGAAGATCCAAGTCAGATCTCCAGCCCAGGATTTCATGAAAGCAGAGTATTTGGGTCTAAGCCCAGAAAGCACCAGGTAGAGTGTGGCTATAAGAAAAGGCAAAAGGCTGGGAGTTTGGCCTAGTGGTAGAGTGCTTGCCTAGCATGCACGAAGACCCGGGTCCAATTCCTCAGTACCATATACATAGAAAAATGCCAGAAGTGGTGCTGAGGCTCAAGTGGTAGAGTTCTAGCCTTGAGAAAGTCCAAGGACAGTGCTCAGACCCTGAGCTCAAGCCCAGGACTGGCAAAGAAAAAAAAAAAAAAGAAAAAAGAAAAGGCAAGAAAGATAGCCACTGTTGGCTGGGTTAAAGAGCCAGTTACCACTGAAAGCAACTGGGTCTGCATCCCCAGGTACTCTCAGACACTGCTGCAAGAGCTGGCCCCAAGACCTAGGAGCTGGGGAATGCTCCAGCCCTTACTGGTTGATGCCGAAGTCCTGAAGGTTAGTGTCATGATACCTCAAAGCCTCACCTATAATAAGCGAGAAGTTAGGAAAAGTGTGATCAGATGCCCCTCAAAACACACTTCCTCTGTAGGCCTCCTGTACTTCCCCTCCCCACCTTCTCTGAACCATTTCAACAGGTTTCCTCACTCTGTTTTCATGCAGTGTGTATAACCCCACGGTTCCCTACCCCATGCCACCCTGTGCCTTCTCCTTTTGCTCAGCCTCCTCCTGCTAGTACCTACCCACTGTCTCACTGAATCTTGGCTTTCATGTATGCCTGTCCTGTAATAATTAGACTCACCATCACATACTGAAGACAATTCTATTTTTACTCAGTGATATTCATTCTTCTATAGGACAGTCCTGAAACAGCTGTAACTTTATGTTAACCAGCTCTTGCTTTTCTTTGCATTTCTTTACTAGTGTTAACTTTACCATCATCAAAACATTCATATTCACTTGTAGAAAATGCACCCATAACATTTTGATCTGCTTATTTCTGTCCTTGAAATGCTAACATATGCATCTCACACACTCAAGTTGTATTGTATAGATTCGAATCCTGTTTAACATCATACATTGAAAATTTTAATATTAATGTTAATCAGCTATGTGTAGTATCACTTTAATGTATTATTGTGATGTCCACTGCAAGGCTTTGCTCTGAATCTAACTGCAGTGAGTATCTCTAAAAGGAGGTAGAAACAAAGACTCTCAAGGGGCAGATGGGAACAGCTAGTGCTAAGTAGATATGGCAGGCCCCACCCACTTGGGCTTTACTGTACCCACTTGCTTCCAGCTGTAGCCTGGGAATTTCCTGGCTCTTCTCCTCCGAAATAACCATCACAAAGCAGAGTAAAAAAAGTCCAGAAGAAACAAAGCAGTGTTTCTTATATCTACACTTCTATTGTGAGATTGGGCTGGAAGAATATCTTGACAATAGGAGAACAAAGTGAATCTATAGACTGAAGTAATAGTTCTCCTCTTTTGGGAGTTGGAAATCTACATACATCATCTCATTAATTTTATGTTTTGTGTGTGTGTGTGTGTGTGCATGTGTGTGCATGTGTGTGTGCTGGTACTGGGGATTGAACTCATGGCCTGGGTTCTGTCTTTTCACTTTATTAAACAAGGCTTGTGCTCTACCACTTGAACTACAGCTCCACTTCTGGCTTTTTGATGGTTATTTGGAGATAAGAGTTTCATAGGCTTTCTTGCCTTTGCTGGCTTCCACCAGCAATCCTCAGATCACAGCCTCCTGAGTAGCTAGGATGACAGGTGTGAGCCACTGTCACCTGGCTAGACCCAAGCTTTTGTTACAAAGTAGATTGTGTCTTCTTATGCAAGGGGCCCCCGCTGCACTGAGTGTAAGGAATTATACTCAGATGGAGAGATGGAAGGACCTGGTGGAGGTGAAGACATGCAGAAACAGGATGGACACCAGCTCCCTGGGTCTCTGAGGGCCTTCTACTTCCAAAAAGAAATTACTTCACCAGAAACATTAGCTAAGAGAAAATAAAAAATAATACAATTCATATTTTGCAATAATGTATTTGAAGTTCATCTCGGAGTCACAGCATATAAAATCTTCCTCATAGCTCTGGTAATAGTTGCACAGAAAGGAAGACCTTTATCAAAATTAAAAATCATCTAAATGATTTCTGATCTTACACATGCCAAGCATGATAGGCTCTGCTTTCAGTTGTGTCCACTGAAAATACAGTTATTTCAGATATAAATTTTGATGTCAATAATGAGTATGTTGACAAAATAGGCCAGGAAAATGATATGATCACTCCAAATACATTCATAAAGTACTAATACTTTTATATTGTATAGAGTTATAACACCAGCATATATATCTACAGTATGGATGTTTATTAGTACTCATCTGTCCATGTGATTCTTTTAATTATATGTGATCCTGTAGTAAAATATTTTTAAGGGAGACAGCTCTATTTTTCAGCATTTAGTACTGTTTTTTGTCTCAGGGACCCTGAAATTTCTTTGTGTACTGGAATACCTAGCCCAGACAGCCCAGACAGGCTTGCCTACATCTCACACAGTCCGTTTCTCCCATGCTAATATCATCCTTAATATGCCAAATTTAGGAAATGTCAATATTATCCTCTAACTGCCTATCTCCACATTCTCTCTTTTACTTTCTCTGCTCCAGATTGTTTGTGTGTGTAAGTGTGTGTATGTGTGTGTGCACGCGTGCGCGTGTATGTCTGTGTGTATGTATGCATGCGTGTGTATGTCTGTGTGTATGTGTGTGTATGTGTGCATGCCAATCCTGGAGCTTGAACCCAAAGCCGGGACGCTGTCCCTGAACTTCTTTTACTCAAGGCTAATACTCGTACACTCTTATCACTTGAGTCATGGCCACTTTTGGCTTTTTGGAGTAGGTTTTGTTGTTTTTGTTCTTTTTCTGAGATGAAATTCTCATGGATTTTTCTGCCTAGGCTAGCTTGAACTGCAATCCTCGGATCCTTGCCTCCAGAGTAGATAGGATTATGGGCATGAGTCACTCCACTGGTACCTGGCTCTCTACTATAGATTCTAATATTCCTCAAACCTCTGTCGTTAAGAAGCAGTTTTGCCCTCAGTGTTTTCTCTGTCCGGAATGCCCTTCGTACTTTGCACCCTCTTTAAAGTCTGCTCAAATGTCAGCTTTCCAGAGGAAGCCATTGGACCTCTTTAGGTAACGCTGCAGGGCCTCTTTCACCTCACTGCCTGACCACCCCCCCCCCCGCCCCCTTTCTGCCTTCCCACTCCCCTCAGCACTTCCTGAGATTTATTTACTAGCCCACTTGATATTGTCTGTATTGTGTCAGCTTGACAAGGAAAGGCATCTTTTTCACTGGTGAGCTCTGAGTACGTATAACAGTGCCAGTCCCTAGCAGATGTCAGCCAATACGTGTGGATTGGAGGGATTCTAACACCATTAGGTATGTTTGCAGTCCCCACGAAACCTGAAAGGATCCTCGTAACAGCAAGGGGCTTTCCCCTGCCAGCAACAGGCTAATCAGATTCTTGACTCTTCAGATTGTCTAACTGTAAGCACTCTTGTGCTCACATCTATTTTAATAAGCCAGAGTCCCATTATACAGGATTCCCATTATGCATGCTAATTAAATAGTGATGTTCATATCTGCACACAGCATATTTAGAGTTATAAAAGGCTTTCAGAATATTGGGAACTTTGTTATAAGAACAAAAGCAGTTCTTCGGTTGTGAGGACTGTTGATACCTTCTGAGAGCCTGTCTTTGCCTCAGTCTTCCTGTGGTACCAGGAGCACCTTACATTTTTATTTCCCAGTCTCTTATGTTTTCACTCTCTGAATGCCTAACTGATTATGCTAGGAATTGGTCTTCTCCATGAGTAAATACTCTTCATCAGGGTTCTGTAGAGATTCAAATGTAAGTTTACTATCTCAGATTCACTCTTAGTAGCATGGGATACAGGCTTGAGACATCTCACCCTGCTGGTTAACCTAATGAAGCAGAGAGAGTACTTCATTTCTGTCCTAACTAGCTGAGTCACTGGGTCATTTTAAGACTGAAACTTGACTGTATTAACTACAGTTCACTGTTCTCTCAGGAACAAAATAACTCTTCTTCATTTCCTGTATTGCCAGTCTTCTAAGAATCAGAAAGAATACAACATATATCAGAATAGAATACATCAGAAAGAATATAGCCTTGGTTATATTTTTGAAATGTATATATGGAAAAAGTATTTTCCCTTAGCAATTGCTTTACAAAATAAGTAGCAAACAGAGGTTCAGCAAATCTCTGTGATAGCATCATCACTCTTCTGGGTTAAACCCGGAAAAACATATAACATTCTATTTGATCTGTAAACATGTTCAAATATATGTAATACCTCAATCATGAAGAGCCATGGATCATAATTTTAAGCTCTTGAAAAAGGGTTTTGGGGGTTGGAGATGTGGCTCAGCCAGCCATTGAACAAAAGTACCAGATACTAAATTTAAGTCCCAGTCTTGGACCAAACAGCACAAAAAAGTTTGGCAGTTTATATGTAGGTGCCAGCCTCTTCAAAATTAAAAGTATAGGCTGAAAGTGAGCTCAAAGCTTCTTTCATAAAATTCTTCCTGAGGGAGGCTGGGAGTATAGCCTAGTGGTAGAGTGCTTGCTTAGCATGCAAGAAGACCTGAGTTTGATTGTTTGTATCACATACACAGAAAAAGCCGAAAGGGTGCTGTGGCCCTCAAGTGATAGAGCTCTAGCCTTGAGAAAAACCCAAGGACAGTGCTCAGGCCCTGAGTTCAAGCCCTAGGACTGGCAAAAAAGGAAAGAAAAGAAAATTCTTCCTGAGAATAAATGAAGGAACCTAAAACTGGACCTAAATGTATAGAGTCTCCTCGTGGGCAGCATGCTAAGAAAGAGTAGCAGCCATTACTTGGGGGGAAGTTAAATGGTTTGAAAAAATATATACATGGAACTCTTCATCTTTTTAAAGTCTTAAACTTGTTTTTTGTCTTTTTTGTTGTCAGGGTATTATTGTATAGAGGGGTTACAGTTATATTTGCCAGGTAGCAGATGCATTTCTTCTCACACATTGATAACCCTTCTCATGTTTTGTCCTCAGTTCCCTCCGCCACCCCCTCCCAATCATTTTGTTTCCCCCCTTTCCTTTCCTGTTCAAATAAACAAATAAAGATATATACAATATACTAGGTAACAAAGTCAGATACAGTAATAACATAAGATTAACTAAAGGACAAAAAAAGCGAGGAGAAATAGTACATTTAGAACAACAGTCACACAAGATAAAGCTCTTATTTCCATATCCTTAAAGCTCTTGTTTCTATATCCTAGAGATCCCTTCATTTAGGTATTTGTTGTTTGTTCTATTAAATTACTGACAGAAGAAATGAGCAGATGGGGAGATGCAGCAGGCACAAGCCAGAGGGGCCAGGCAGGGGAGAATACAATCAGGTACTATGCACATGCATGGAAACGTAAACAGTAAACCAGGATGAAATTGTGTCAGGACTGGAGAAGGGAGATGAGGGAGAATGATGAAGATGGCATGCTTGGGATACATTGTATACAGGTATAGAAATGTCACAATGACCTTGAACAACTAACACTGGCCAATCAAAACAGTTGGCAGGTTTGTCTGAAAGTTCTTCACAAGTCAGGCTGCAGTGCTCTGAGAGGGATGTCTATCTTTTCTCTTTCAGTGAGGGAGATATCTCGTGTGGTGGGATCTATTGATTCTGTGTTGGGGTAGAACTTTCCATGTGGGTATTAATGATGGCTTCAGATTAGGTTATGTGTGCACGCGAGAGAGAGGGGCTGTATTAATTAGACAAACAGAACGACAGACAGACACAGAGGACAGAGACAGATTTTAAGAGACCTGCAGCATGCACTCTGGTAAGTCAGTGGCCCAGAGACAGGAAGTGAAGGCTCACATCCACTTTCTAGCACAGTACTCAGGAGCTGGGTGAGCCCAGCAAGGCCAAAGCCACCAGCCCTGCGTAAACTGTGGTGCAGCTCAGCCGCTTGTGTGAGGCTCAGGTTTTCTTCAGCAGTTTACTAACAGAAATGTTTTCTCATTAGCATATTTTAGTTTGTTTGTAGTAGAGTTTCCACCAAGTCATCTATCTTTATGCCTTATAAGGCTAGAGTAACTAATGCAGTTCCATCGTGAGATACAAAAATCCAAATAACTAGACAAAAAAAATTGTAGCTCAAAAAACAATGAAACTTATCCAAGGAAAGCACAGGGTTGAAAGGGAATCTCAGAACTATGTGTGTCTCCAATAAGTACGATGTCCCCAAGTCACAAGAAGATTTGTCCTTTCAGTTGTTGTGTAGTCTCCATTCCATTGCACAGACTTTTTTTGTTTACATGTTTAATTTTTAAATTGCTATTATTTTTGTGGCACTTGGGTTGGAATGAGGGGCTTGCCACTTATGCTAGGCAGGTTGTTCTACCACTTGAAACATGCCTCCCAGCCTTTTGGCTTCCCTGACCAGACAGGGGCTTGTTGCCTGGTACCCATCTCAGATTACTGTCTTTCTTCCTGGGCCTCAGTGGCTTCCTGTCATCCAAAGAATGAAGCCCCTTGCTCAAGGGCTCCCCCTGTGGGTCTTTCCAGGTTAAGCCCCTGTGTGATATTCTGGATCTCTGCTTGCACTTAGAGGCGTTTTAAACTATGCAATCCACTAACATATAGATTCAAAGAAGTTTTTTGTTTTTTTTATTTATTTATTTATTTTTTATTGTAATTAGTAAAAGGGTTACATGATATTTGCCAGATAGAAGGTGCATTAATTCACATACATTGATACCCTTTCACATGTCTTGGTACCCATTACCCTCCCCCCCACACCCCCCACCCATCTTGGTTTTCCCCCCTTCCTTATCAAATTTCAAATAACCAAATACAAATAAATTCAATATATCAGATAACAAAGTGAGATACTATAACAATATGAGATAACCAAGGGACAGCAAAGGAGATGAGAGACAACATAGTACATTAAGGACAACAATCATTCGTTATATGGCTTTTGTTTCAATATCCTGGAGGTCCTTTCAATTAGCTTCATACTATATGGCCTTATGTATCACGATTTTGCTCTATTGCAGATCTCTGCTAGTAGAGCCCAAGGTTTCTACTGATTATGACGAATGAGGGAAACCATTGAGCCTAAGTTCCTTTGAGTCTGGCTTACTTCACTTAATATGATTTTTTCTAAGGCTTTCCATTTCCTAACAAATGAGGCGATGTCATTCTTTCTGACAGCAGCATAGAATTCCATTGTGTACAAATACCACAATTTGTTGAACCACTCATCAACTGAGGGACATCTAGGTTGGTTCCATATCTTTGCTATGGTGAATAGTGCTGCAATGAACATTGTTGTGCTAGTGGATTTAGTATGCCCTTGTTTCTGCATGGTTGGGTAAATGCCAAGTAGTGGAATTGCTGGGTCATAGTGGAGTTCTATGTTTAGCCTTTTGAGGAACTGCCACACTGCTTTCCATAGTGGTTGAACGAGTTTGCACTCCCACCAACAGTGTAGTAGTGATCCCTCCTGGCCACATCCCCTCCAGCATCTGTTGTTATTCGTTTTCCTGATCCTGGCCATTCTAACTGGAGTGAGGTGGGATCTTAGAGTTGTTTTGATTTGTATTTCTTTTATGACCAGCGATGTTGAGCATTTCTTCATGTGTCTATAGGCCATTTTTGTTTCTTCTTCAGAGAAGACTCTCTTTAAGTCTGTGGCCCATTTTTTAATGGGATGGTTGTTACTTTGGAGATTAGTTTTGGAGTGATTCAATTTTTTGAGTTGTTGATATATTTTAGATATGAGGCCTTTGTCCGTTGTTTGGTTGGTGAAGATCTTCTCCCCCTCTGTAGGCTTCCTAATTAATTTACTAGCTATGTCCTTTGCCATACAAAAGCTCCGCAGTTTAATGCAGTCCCACTTATCCAGCCTTTCTCTGATTTGTTGTGATTCTTGGTCCTTATTAAGAAAGTTTCGACCTGTGCCAAGGAGGCCTAGTGTATCTCCTATTCCTTCCTGTAAAGTTTTCAGTGTGTCAGCTTTTACCTCCCGGTCTTTGATCCATTTGGAGTTAATTCTAGTGCAATGTGACAAAGAAGGATCCAACTTTAGTTTTCTGCAGGTGCTTAACCAGTTCTGCCAGCACAACTTGTTGAAGAGGCTGTCTTTCTTCCATTCTATTTTTTTGGCTCCCTTGTCAAAGATTAGGTGGCCATAGGTCTGTGGTTTAGTATCTGGGTCCTCAGTTCTATTCCATTGGTCTTCAGGCCTATTCTTGTGCCAGTACCAAGCTGTTTTGAGAATTATAGCTCTATAATAGAGTCTAAAGTTTGGAATTGAAATTCCTCCAGTGCTGTTCTTTCTGCTAAGAAGTGTTTTTGCTATACGGGGTCTTTTATTATTCCATATGAAATTTTGGATTGCCTCTTCTATTTCTTTAAAGAATGACATTGGGATATTGATGGGTATTGTGTTGAATTTGTAGATAGCCCTTGGCAAGATTGTCATTTTCACAATGTTGATTCTTCCAATCCAGGAGCATGGGAGGTTTTTCCATTTCCTTAGTTCTGCTTTAATTTCCTTTTTTAGGGTTTTAAAGTTTTCATCAAAAAGGTCCTTTACATTCTTAGTTAAGCTAATTCCTAGGTACTTTATTTTCTTTGAGGCTATTGTGAAAGGAGTTGCTTTCCTGATTATTGCCTCGTTCCTCTCACTGTTGGCGTAAAGGAAGGCAGTTGATTTTTGAGGGTTGATTTTATAGCCTGCTACTCTTCCAAAGTTTTGAATCAGCTCAAGGAGCTTGGGAGTAGAGTCTATAGGATTCTTTAAATACAGAATCATGTCATCTGCAAAGAGGGATAGTTTTATTTCCTCTTTCCCTACTTGCATCCCCTTTTGTGCTTGCTTCTTGCCTTATTGCACTGGCTAGGAATTCTAGTACTATGTTAAAGAGTAGTGGAGAGAGTGGGCATCCTTGTCTCGTTCCTGATTTTAGAGGGAATGGCTTTAGATTCTCACCATTAAGTGTAATACTAGAAGTGGGTTTCTCATACACACCCTTTATTACATTGAGGAATGTTCCATGGATTCCTAGTTTCTCCAGAGCTTTTAACATAAAGGGGTGTTGGATCTTGTCAAATACCTTTTCCGTGTCTATTGAGACAATCATGTGATTTTTGTCCTTGATCCTGTTGATGTGTTGAATTATATTAATTGATTTGCGTATGTTGAACCAGCTTTGCCTCCCTGTGATGAATCCAGTTTGATCATAGTGTATAATTTTTTTGATAAGTTGTTGTAGATGGTTGGCCAGTATTTTGTTGAGAAGTTTTGCATCGATGTTCATCAAAGAAATAGGTCTATAGTTCTCTTTCTTTGATGAATCTCTGTCTGGTTTGGGGATGAGGGTTATACTGGCTTCATAGAATGAGTTTGGTAAGGAACCTTCATTTTCAATTTCGTTGAAGAGCTTGAGGAGTATTGGTGTGAGCTCTGCTTTGAAGACCTTATAGAATTCAGCTGTGAATCCATCTGGCCCTGGGCTTTTCTTAGGTGGAAGTTCTCTAATTGCCATTTCTATTTCAGAGCTTGAAATAGGCCTGTTGAGTTGGCTTAGTTCTTCTTGGTTCAGTGTGGGTATGTTAATATTGGCTAGGAATTCATCCATTTCATCTAGATTCTCAAATTTGTTGGCATAAAGGTTTGAGAAGTATTCCCTCATGATATTCTGGATCTTGGTAATTTCTGTCATGATATTACCATTTTCATCTGCGATTTTGTTTATTTTGATATGCTCTCTTCTTTTTTTGGTAAGATTTGCTAAGGGCTTGTCAATTTTGTTAATTCTTTCAAAGAACCAACTCCTTGTTTTGTTGATTCTTTCTATAGTTTTTTTGGATTCCAAATCATTTAATTCTGCTTTGATTTTAATAATTTGCTTTCTTCTACTGGGATTAGGGTTGGTTTGTTGCTCTTTTTCCAGGATCTTAAGGTGAGACATTAACTTGTTGGTTTGCAATTTTTCCAACTTGTTGTTGTAGGCACTCAGCGCTATAAATTTTCCTCTGAGTACTGCCTTTGCTGTGTCCCAAAGGAGTTGGTATTTTGTGTGCTCCTTACTGTTAAATTTCATAAACTGTTGGATTTCTGTTCTGATCTCTTCAATGACCCAGTGGTGATTCAACAATGTGTTGTTCAGTCTCCGTGAGTTACAGGGTTTTCGTTGGTGGAGATGTGTGTTCAGTTCCAGTTTGATGCCTTTGTGGTCTGAGAGTGTGCATGGAATAATTTCAGTGTTTCTGAATCTGACCAGGTTTGTTTTATGGCCTAAGATGTGATCTATTTTGGAAAATGTTCCATGTGCTGCTGAGAAAAACGTATATTGTGTTGTTGCTGGGTGGAATATTCTGCAGATGTCTGTTAGATCTGGTTGGTCTATATAGTTGTTCAGTTCTAAGGTTTCTCTGTTGAGTTTTTGCCTTGTTGATCTGTCCATAGGTGAGAGTGGTGTGTTAAAGTCACCGACAATCACTGTATTTCGATCCATGTATGGTTTCAGTGTAAGTAAAGTTTGCTTGATGAAGTTCGGAGCTCCGGGATTGGGTGTGTAAATATTTAGGATCGTTATGTCTTCCTGGAGGAAAGATCCCTTTAGTAGTATATAGTAACCTTCTTTGTCTTTTCTTACTAATTTTAGTTTGAAGTCTATTTTATCTGATATGAGGATGGCAACTCCAGCCTGTTTATGGGGGCCGTTAGCTTGATAGAGTTTATTCCAACCTCTCACTTTCAGAAGATGATTGTTTTTTTGGGTAAGATGTGTCTCTTGAAGACAGCAGAATGATGGCTCTTGCTTTTTGATCCAACTAGACAGCCTATGCCGTTTAATTGGAGAGTTGAGTCCATTGATATTGAGAGTTAGGATTGAGAGATATTTATTAGTTCCTGCCATTTTTAAAAGCTTTTATTAGGGCCTGTGTCTTGACAGTTCTTGTGGTCCTTAGATGGTATGCTGTTTAGGTGCCATTTCTTTCCCTATATTGCATTTATTTTGGTTTTCTATGTATAAAACATCTTTGAGAATTCTCTGTAGTGTTGGTTTTGTTGCGACATATTGTTGCAGCTTTTCCCTGGAATGGAATGTTTTTATTGTTCCCTCAGTTATGAATGAGAGCTTAGCTGGGTACAGTATTCTTGGTTGGTAGTTATTTGACTTAAGGGCATGACATATATGCTTCCAGTCACTTCTTGCTTGCATGGTCTCTGCTGAGTAATCTGGGGTTATTCTGATTGGTTTTCCTTTATAGGTTACTGATCCCTTTTCCCTGGCTGCCTTTAGGATCCTTTCTTTGGTCTCTATTGATCCAGTTCGGATTACGATGTGGTGGTGGGATGTTCTTTTCTGGTCAGGTCTGTTTGGGGTTCTAAAAGCTTCTTGTATCTGGATGGGCCTGCCCTTCTGGATATTTGGGAAATTCTCTGAGATGATTCCCTGAAGTATATTTCCAGTACCATTGACCTCTTTCTCCACGCCCTCTTCAATACCAATTAGCTTTAAATTAGGCTTCCTAATTGTATCTTGGACCTCCTGAAGCGCTCTCTCATTTTTCCTAGATTTGGATTGACTCATTTTCTGTTCTTTCTCTATAATAACTAAATTATCTTCAGCCCCGAAATTCTCTCCTCTGCATTGTCTAACCTGCTCTCAAAGCTATCTACTTTATTTTTCATCTCCCTTGCTTCTAATTGCTCATTTTTGATGCCTTGCATCTCTTCTTTTAGATCATGTATGGATTTCTTTAGCTCCTTGATTTCCATTTGAGTGGTTAGCTCAGTAGCTTTATTTTCTTTGAACATTTGCTGGAGTTCGGTCACCTTTTTATTTGTGGATTCTATGAATTCATCCATATTTCTTTGAAAAACCTTTATTATGGCCTCCTTTATGGCTTCTTCTTTTTCACTTATCACCTTGTTTATGGTTTCCTCTTGATCAGCTATGGCTTCCTCCCTTATCTCTTTCTTTATATTTTCACATTTTTCATTAATGATGTTTATCAATTGCATTTGTATAGCACTTGGAAGACTCTCCTCTAGATTTGGCAGTGACTGTTCCATTGGCTGTTTACATTGGGTGGGGGATGTTGTTTCTTGATTTGACATTTTTCTTGAGTTTCTTGTTCTGCCCATTTGAAAATGGGAGCAAGATTAATACTAAACACGATTATAGTTTTTCAGATATAACCAACCTAGACCTCTGTAGCTGGCAGACACTAGATGTTCACAAGTTTTGATTGGTGTTATCACTCTTTCTTTTTGTGCAGTTACAGACCAGTCTAACACATCCACTGATAAGCGATTTATACCCAAAACAATAATCCTCTCAATCCAATCTCTATAGTCTTTAAGCCCCTCTGAGCCTAGAGAATAATTAAACACCTATATATACAGTATTGCTCAACAGCCATCAAGTGTAGATCCTTGCAGTATAAGGGTTGAAAGACGAACAGAGGTCCAGAGATAGAAAAATAGAATGAGAGAGGTCAGGGGAGGTACAAGAGGATTAACGTAGGAGTGTAAGAATATTGTAGTAATGAAGAAAAGGTATAGCGTAAGGATAACTGACCTAAGTTGGTAAGTAGGTAGCGTATTTGAGTACAAAGTTTGGAAAGTATTAGAATAAAACTTATGTGTTGCTGCACGACTAGCTCTTAGCCCAGCCAGTGGCCTCACAGTGGACCATGGGATGGATCTGCGAGCTTCCATCTGAGCGTGGTTGGCAGACGTTTTCCTGTGCTGCTTCCAGGGGCGGCCCCAAGCCAAGGGTCTGGAGATTGAGAGTTCCAGGGGCTCTCAGCAGGACCAGCAGGAGACCCCTCTGTTCCCAGGGGTGGGGCCCAGCTGAGGCTGTGGGCTCCAAGGGCGGAGCCTCGCCTTTTTGATTCTCAGAAGGGGAGCTTGGCTGCTGGTTGGCCCTTCAGATCCCTGCTGTGTTTCCACTGCTTTGTCAGAGTCTGTGACTGTGGGGGGCCCCTCAGTGCTGTCTTGCTCAGGATTCCCAGCTGGAGGATGCCCCGCTCAAGAATTGAGGGGGGGCAGATGCTGGCTCCTATTTTCCCGCACCCCCTACCCGCTGTTGTAAGGCAGGGTCCCAGGGCCCTCCACTCTCCAGATCCAGTGGCCTGGGAGAGGAGCCTGGTGGGCAGGTGGGAGCTGGGACAGCTCCGCCTCCCTTGGTGGGGTGCTGAGTCTTAGGGTCCAACCGCTTGTCAGTCTCCAGTCAGAGGGCTGGGGGTTAAGCCCGTTGGTCAGGTGGGAGTTGGGGCAGCCCCGCCTCCCTTGGTGGGGTGCTGGGACTTATGGGTAGCCCACCTGTCAATCTCCAGTCAATGGCCTGAGGGAGGGAGCTGTTGAGGGGAGGGACAGGATTCTAAATTCCTTGCCCCCCTGCTCCCGCCAGTCTTTCTCGGGCGGGGTGTTGGGGTCTGAGTTAAGTTCTATTGCTCGGCACCCACTCTGCTTTCCCGATGTGTTTGGGGATGCGCTGTATTACTCACGCCTCTGCGTCCGTCTGCGGGTGCTCCACGGTGGTGGGGAGTCTTTCACTCCCCTCGGGTCTCCGCCGCCGCCTGTGTTCTGCGTCTGGGTTCCACTGCTTGCTGTTCTGGTTCTGCGTCTGGGTTCTGCTGCTTCTGCCATTCGCTGGCCCGGTTCTGTGCTGGTTTCTGCAGCAGTTGGGCTCCCAGCCTGGTGCCCTCCACTGCCGCTGCTTTTCGTGGCTTGGAGCCGGTGCCAGCTGCTGCTTTTCACAGCTTTCCCGGCTTGGAGCGGGCGGGGAGAGTTGGGGGAGGGGTCCTCATGTTCCGAATTCTTTGAGAAAGTTGGATGTGAGCTTTATCTGGATTTCTTTTCCGGTTTGAGTCCATCTCCGTTGCTTTTTGAGTTTGTTGTTGTGGATTTCTTAAGGTAGTTGGCTCGTGGGACTCCCTGGTTCTCTTTTTGTGAGAGAGAGCTAGGCAGCGTCCCTATTGTCTCGGCGCCATCTTCCTTCTCTCTCTCAAAGAAGTTTTAACCTAATTCTTCCTCACTGTATTCATAAACATTACATTATAAAATTTACCCTAATAAAAATTAACAATATTACAATTATATAAATATGAAGAAGTGTTTTATTTGTTTCCCACTTAACAAATGTCACACACTTCCTTGTACTTTGAATTAACTAATTCAAGTTTGGTTTATTAACAAAACTGCATTGGTACTTCACATTGTTTGGTTTTTGTGACCAAATGTCTCCTGAAATGTGTATTATTACCAAACTGGGTGATAGTGGCATATATATATATATATATATATATATATATATATATATATATATTGACTTGATGTTTGTTAATTCCTGATTTTCCATTTAGAAATCAACTTAAGCTGGTTATGGTTGTACACCCCTGTAATCCTAGCTACTCAGAAGGTGACCAAATAAACTAGTTTGCAACTAGGTTAGGCAATAAAAAGTTTGTAAAACATTGCGGTATGTGCCTACTATACCAGCTTTTGCAGAAAAATAACTTGAAGGATCAAGGTCCAGGTCATAAGTGTTAGACCTTAGTGAGAAATAAGTAATGCAAAAAGAACCTAGAATATGATTCAATTGGTAGAATCCTGCCTAGTAAACCCTGGTACCTACAAGAAAAAAACAATTAGTATTTTCATACTTGTTACATTGTTTTTCTAAGTTCTAGATGGCTACTTTTAAGCATTTTTCTATAGTAAATATATCTTGGAATTGTGTCGAATTTTATTTACAGTTAATAGCAAGCCAGAGTATGCCCTTCTCTTCCTCCTCTGGATGCTCCACTGCTTTGGATGTAGAAGGCCACGTCTGGGAGTGAGGAGGATATGTCTCTGTGGTATGCCTCACCACACTTCTTTTTATGGTTTTGGCTTGGATACAAAGTACTGTAGCAGCTTCTTGGGAAATCTGAGAAAGGCTAACCGCTGGTTCCTATAGCGCTACTTTCCTCCAGGGCTGTAGTAAATTGAATAAACAATGGGTTTGGAGTCCCTAGTGTACACCTATCAACATGCAGATTGGGTTATATTAATTGTGAGCTTCTGGGTCCATTTTTGCAACAGGCGCCGATGGTTGTCTCACAGTTAGTTACACTGATGTGGGTTTATTTAATCCAAGTGTAAAGACTCCGAGTCATCAGAGGGTTTCAAGATCACGAGTGCGGGTGCTAGGTCACTTTGCACCTACAGACCTCCTTCCTCCACTGCCCCTCCCCTGCCTTCTGCCCCAGCAGGCTGACCTGTGCGGGCCCCACATTCAGCTCCCTGAGGTCCAGCAGTGGAAAAGCCCCAGCAGGCAGTGGGGCCGAGGGCTGGAACGGACAGTGGCTTTCTTCCTGTGAAGTCTTCTTGGGCCACTGTTTTCTTTAGACTCAAGGTCATTTTCCTCCTCGAGGCAGCCTATGTTCTGTGACTATTTCTCTTCTGGATAGAAGTATCCTTTCCTTCCCCAGGGCTTTCAGGTCTATTGGGCAACACACCTGTGTTGCCGGCCTCTCTTCTGTGTTGTTCTATAGTGTACAGTGTCATGTGCATGAAGCCAGGGCCTGGGCGCTGTCTCTGAATCTCTCTGCGCTCAAAGCTAGCACTCTACTGCTTGAGCCACAGTTCCACTTCTACATTATTCTGAATAGTTTGTTGGATATAAGAATCTCGTGGACGTTCCTCTCCAGGCTGGCTTTGAACTGTGATCCTCAGATCCCAGCTTCCCTGAGTAGCTAAGATTACAGGTGTGAGCCACCAGCTCTTGGCTAAAATACTGTTCTTGAAGAGGAAAGCAAAGCAGATCAACACAAAGTACCCGGCAGAGAACCCACAGTTAACATGGGACACAGCCAAGACTCAAGCCCTAAAGGCTGGCTTCAGACTTCATGATCTGACCACCCCCACTGTATGCATGCAGGGATGGGAGTCATAATGCTAATTCAATATTATTTGAGGGAATATTCACACTGGAAAGATACTCTCACAATTATGTTGATAACACACCAATTGATCGACCAAATTGTTCTTCTTCCTCAGCTGGCTCTTTTATCTGCATACTGTGAGAGATGATGTTTATTTCTATTACCCAGAAAACAATGAAAGGACAATGCTCTTTGATGTTAAGGAATAAGAAGTTCCACTTTACTCATGACTTTCAGCCCCGTTAGAGAATAATTCTTCGCTGTAAGTGTTCTCTAGACTCTCTAAGTGCTGGTCTTGGAAGTTAGTATTCACATCTCACAGTGACCTACTTTAACATGACTTTGGTCCCATCCACTCATTTCTAGAAGAGATGTGGTCATTTCCTTGTCTGCTGTGTGCTGGTTGATGCATCTTCTACCGTACCCCCACATCCACCAGTCAGCATTCATTGTCCATCATCCTCCCTGTCCACTGTTCTCCATGCCTGTCATGTCACCTACCACCTGTCACTTTGCCATCCTCTTTGGCTTGTTTAGCTACAAGGTGTTGAATCTGGTGCCTGGGTCCCCATAGTTACAATGGCATGTTGCCTCCGGATGTCTTATTTGGCAGCAAGCATTTTTATTCCCAATGCAGCAGCTTCCTAAAAGGTGACTTCCTTTCTTCATGCTAAAATACTGAAGATGATATTACAGTCCCTTTGGGATCTTTGGACCATCAAAGTGCCCTGGGATGACAGCCTATAATTAGACTGGCCTCAGGTAAAGTAGTTAACTTTTAGAAGCATGGAGAAGAAAAACATACATTTATGACTCAGGTGTCCTTGCTAAAAATAGTACAATAGAATGGGTGGTTGTTTATAGTTTGGGGTTTGGGGTGGTTATTCTGTAGTGAAAGTCCTGTTCTGGACAAATTTGCTTCCCTGGCACTTTTTCTACCGTGGGTGTTTGGGCCATGGGAGAAAGCCAGAGTTTTTCTGCAGTTCATACTTATTGTCTGGATTCACATTTGGCATTATTGTGGCCTAAAAGAAAAGAAAAGAAAGAAAAGGGAAAAGGAACACTGCCAAACTAGGGCATTTGACCAGAAATTCTAAGCAGTGAGCAGAACAAAATCTTTCTTATTTTTCCAAACTGCTGACTTTGGTGTTGACATCAAGATTCATTCTAGAATTAGCTGTGGGTCCAAGACTGACAGTGAAAGCTACTTATTAAAAGCTTTCTGTTTTACCATGTCATTTGTACGATTAGCATCTAGCCTTCAAATAGTTTTACATAAATGGAATGTACTTTTAACTTCATTTTCTAGGCTTTGCTCAAATAAATGGGGGAAATCCCAGTTGCAGTGGCTTTTTAAAGCAAATTGCAAAAAAAATTCAATCAATAGTATCTTTTGTTAGTTTTTTAATTACTATTTTTTATACTTTGAGATCCAGACAGATCTATGAAGCTAAAGCCCTTCATACAGTATGATTTATTTCATTGTTCTGGCAAAGATTTAAGAATAAGATATCATGTTGAGTTATTTTGTTGATTTTTCTTAAAAGTCTCTTCCACCTTCCGAATAGGGAGTGATGTTTAAGAACAGAGATGAGATGTTTTCTAACCCAACCTTCATTCTAAAAGAACAGAATAGGTACCAGGAAATGGCTAGTTGTAAGGTTGGGGAGTGGGGGTAGGAGGCAAAGGGAAAAGGGGTAGAAGAATGAATGGGCAAAGGAGTAGATTGCAGGCAAGAATGCATTGTAGATACCACAGAATTGAGAAAAACAAGGGCTCAGGTGGGCTGAAAGGAGGTAAAGATACTGAATGGATGACACAAATCAAGATACATTGTATATATAAATTTCTTTATTAAATGGCAAACAAACAAACATAAACTAAAAGTTAAGAAATATGAGAGAAAAGGTGGGGTGGGAGGGATGGGTGAGAATGTTAAAGAGAGAGACATTGATCAAAAGTCGTTGTACTCATAAACTGCTCTGTTGAATGGCAACTTTTTTTGTCACACCTACATAGAATTTTTTTTAAAGAACAGCCTTTTACAAAGTCTTTAAAATTGATCTAGTAGAATGGAAATAGATTTATACAGCACATTTTTATATTGCATTCATTAAAAATGTACATATCTGGGTGTTTCATTTGTAACAAAGGACAAATACATCCAGTGATTGCCCAGAGAAGTTTGGCTACATGTGTGGGAAAGTAAAAGGAGCTATCACCATTCGGCCATTGGAGGTAGCATCAAGCCTATCTGCTGGTAGCACTACAGTGCCCCATATGAGGTTAATCCAGAAAAATACCACTAAGCCAGGTGCCAGTGGCTCATGCCTGTAATCCTAGGTACTCAGGAGACCAAGATCTAAGGATCACAGTTCGAAGTCAACCAGGCAAGAAAGTCCGTGAGCCTCCTCTCTGCAATGAACTACTCAGAAGAAGCCAAAGTGGTACTGTGGCTTAAGTAGTAGAGCACTAGCCTTGAGCCCAAAGGAGCTGAGGGATAATGTCCAGACCCATGTCTGTCCATGATGGGCAGAAAACAACAACAACAAAAACACTATTAATGCTTCTACCTTCTTTCCCTGCAATGATTGACTTGGGAAAAGCTCTTCCTTGATTAAACCTGATCCATGAGCCCTGTCCCCTGCCATTCTGTACCACTGAATGTCGCCACAGGAAAACATTACTTGTGCTAACTGAACAAACTAGATTCATGCCCAGATTCAGGCTCAGATGGCCATTCTCACGGCCAGTTCCTGTATTCTCTGGTATTCCCTTTCCTAGGGGACTGCTTTCCAATTTAATTCTTCTCAAGCTTTCTCTCACTCAGCTACCTCTCAGGAAGAGACCCATTCCATCAAGTACTGCCTCCTGCCAGCCTGAGGCCACACTGTTTTCTTGGCTTTCTGCCAGAGGGCCGGCCTGACTTGGCTTTAATGCATCCTATTTCCCAGGACCTCCTCTACTTTCCTTCCCAAACTGTCACCTTTTCAGTTGTCTGCATGCTGTAGAATCACCAGATGGATGGGCTCCTTCTCATCAGGACCTCCTGTCTTGAGACATTAAAAATGACTTTTATTGGCGTGTCTGCCTTCCACCTCCACATTCTCTTTTCTCCAGAAAAACTACCTGGAAAGAGTCCCCCTGCGTGGACACTTGACTTCCCATCCACTCAGGATGGTCTCCCATTGGACTCAGCCTGTGCCGTCTGAAGGACATTCTTTTTAAGGCCATTAGTGACCCGCATGTCTCATGCCATACTCCCATTGTGAGAAGCAGCTGTAGGGCCATCGCTGACAGATGGCCTTCAGCCACCAAATGTGTAGATGGAGCACCCTAGGCACATGCACCTTCCTAGCAGTGCCCCCAGCGAAAGAGTAAACACCATGGAGGTTTTTGACCTGGGACACACTTGTTCCTACCCTCTCTCCACCATCACTGTCTTGGCCTCTTACCCATCCACAGTTCAGCAGTCAGCATGGGATTTTTTCAGAGGGCACATCAAGTCTAGTCTTTCCCATTTTAAAATCTTACAAAGCCTCTTGGTCCATCTTACATGAAGAAAACACAGGTTCCTTTGCCTTGCTTATAAAAAGTTATGGGATCTAGCTTCTGCCACTACCAGCTCCTCAGGCCTCTGTCTTCTTTCTCCTGGCCCCAGACAGACTGGTGTTCCTTCAGATTATATTTGAAAGAAATCTTACCTGATCTGGTCATAGCAGTCATATCATTTCTACTCTAATCTTGCTGTTATTATTACTGTTGTTGTTGTCACTACGTGGCCCAGACTAGCCTTGATTTCGCAGTCCTCCTGCCTCAACTTCCTGGGTGTGGGGATTATATGTGTTTACCACTAGCCTGCCTCTCTGATCTTTTGCCTACTTATTATCTGTCTCCGCAACTGGAATATGAACCCCATGAGAAAAGAGTCCTTTTCTCTCTTATGATTGCTGTGTCTTTACCACTATACCAGTGCCTCACATACAGTAAGCTTGTCTGTCGATGAGTAGATTGACAGAACCCAGTGAAAGAAGTTTGTTTGTGGGTTTTTTTCCCCTCTGCAAGATGAAAGATGACTAGCCCAAACTCTTACACTTGTAAACTTGTCTTCTGACATCCATCATTCCTTAGGACGTACTTTTTCTTGAACGCACACATCATGCCAACACATATGGAGTATGTCTGCTGGCTTTATGATAGTAGAATTTGTCCCCATACCAGGAATGGCATTTGCAGTTCCCATCACCCAAGGATGGAGCAGCGAGTTGTCTATTTCACTGGGTTGTAGAAGGGAAGATCTTGGGCCACTGATCTAGGGAGCCTCCTGCCTCCCTTCTCCAACTTCCTGGTGTTTTATTTGAAATGCTGGCTTTAGATTTTCTGTTTGTTTGCGGCTGAATGGTCTGAGTATTGGAAGAAGGGCTAGTTGAAAAGAGGAAAAAATTGAAAGGCAGTTACCACTTGGTGAAAAGGAAAGATGCTCAAATTATTATAATCAAAATATGTTATATGTATATATGAAAATGTCACAATGAAACCTATCATTTTGTACAACTAAGATATGCCAATAAAAACATCTATGATCTCCCCTACTCTTTTGTAACATGAACAGGTCCATCACCAGGGGTTGTTTTTACATGTGGAAACATACATGAACAGGGGCCAGGACAAAACAAAACAGAACCCTTTCTATTGTGAAATATTTGTTGCTGACAATTTGTTATAATCAGAGCCAGGAAGCATTTTCGTTTTTGCTTTTAATTGGATATTCTCTAGTGGAAACATTTTGTTGGATTATGAAAACCCATCTTTCATTTTAGCACCAGTTGTGTTCAGATTAGATCATCACATTTTGTTTTTTAATGCTTTGAATACTACAGTTTGGACAGGTCTTGAGTTACTTGTAAAAGTCATTTATTAAGAACTTCTCCTGGCCCTCTCAGACAGAAGTCTAGAAGTATCTTTACCCTCTACCATATTGCTGTAATATTTGTTATATAGTTACCCTTGTCATATTGTAATTGTGTTTTTCTGTCCCTGTCTTGCACACTGGACGTCCTGAGGACAGGGCTGTTTTCTTCAATCTGGCCTTCTGTAGCTATAATGTCCCTTTCCCTTCCCATTCCCCATTTTACCTAGTATACTGGTACCTGGAACTAAAAGGGCTTTCAATATGTCTTTATGATATGGTGCCTTCATCTGTAATACTAAGCAGCATTGCCCACTATACCCTGTCCTGCTCTACTCTACTTCTAATATTCAGCACACTATCAGAGTAGGGGGGGTGGTATTTGCCTGGCCCTCTCTC
Source organism: Megascapheus bottae (assembly GCF_031878675.1). NCBI lineage: Eukaryota > Metazoa > Chordata > Mammalia > Rodentia > Geomyidae > Megascapheus > Megascapheus bottae. Next base: position 9,342,947 of record NC_143530.1, read on the forward strand.
TAGCATATAACATTCTGTGTCTTTCAATTCTTAGATTGAGGACTCCATTAATAAATCCATTCTGTCTTCTCCAGTAATAAACAATCTGTCCATAAAATGATGGGCTCATTTTCCTTCTCCAGATTTGGTATTGTTATATTTATCTCTTTTAGCTGTACATTTTCCAAAGTTCAATCGAAACCAGTAAGCATTTATCCTTTGCAAGCAAGCCCTGTGGCAGGTGCCGTGAAAATTACTGACAGATATTAAGGTGTCATGTCTGCTCTTAAAAAAAAATTAAACGGTGAAATCTTGCTGGGAGAATGAAGAACTAACTGGTTTTGCTTTATTTGAGATGGCAGAATTTATAAGCTATATCATGAAGTTTTATCAATAGTTTCCATTTCCAAAAAAGCACTTCTCTCATTATACAACACACACACACACACACACACACACACACACACACACACACACGTACGTTAATTATAAGACTGATCTCTCAAGCTCAAAAAAATTAGCATTTTGCATGGCATTCCTGGGAGTGGACTGTCATCCTAGCAAATCCCTAAGGAGTTTGAGAAAAAAAGCAAAGGACCTACAAGTTTACTGAGACAGATTGCTTTGTCCTTAGCTCTTCTCCTATCTTCCTTATCTTCCTTGCTCTCTAGCCACCCGCCCCCCCCCCAGTACCCTACTCCAGATGGTAGGGAATTCTCTAGTGACAGTAACACCTCTCTAATGCTTCTCTTCAAAATAATAAAAGATAAACAGGACCCTCTAGAAAGGAACGCCGAGACACCGTAAACTTCCAGATGTAAATTTTGACTTCGGTATGTACAGCCGTGCTTCGCACACAAGTAGGGGCTGTACGTACCAATTAAATGATGGCTCCTTTTTGTTCTTATCAGATTTTATCACTGCAGAGCGGTAATTGTATATGAAAACTAATGTTTGGGCCCAGTCTGTCTTCATAAAGATGTAAGCTGTAAATTTCAGCCCATTATGTTGTTTCCGCACATGCTTTGCTATTTATTTTTCCTTTTAGAATGTGGTTGTCATTTTGTTTGTCAGAACACTGAGCCTCTCTCCCTCCTGGGAGGCATGTTTGGGAGGAAATTTTACCCCCAGAAGAGGGTTACTGGCACTTCGTGTAAATTATTTCTTCAATAATTTTATTCCATAGTAGACTGCAACATGCTCTATTGTAAGGACTTCAGGATGCTATGTAAACTTGAGTATTTGAAGCTCATTCTCTTTTTTTAAAAAAAAAATCTAGCTTTGCTCATCTTTCAAACTTAACAGTGTCTTGATATGTCTGAGGTTTAGGAAAGTTTGGCTCCAGTCGCTGTGATGGTCTAATATAAGTCTTCACTACTGACTGAAATTCAGTGGTTTTGGCTCCTGAGAATTTGTGTGAAATGGTCAGTCCGTTTGATTTGGTTCTCTTTGGACTACACCCATGAAGTTTTCTTTGGGTTTAGCTGGATGATCCCATCCCACACCAAACTCAAAGTGGAACACAGTGGGGACGCTGAGGTTTCTACCTCAAGCTATAACTCATCTTAGAGTTTTACCCAATTTAAACAAAGAAAAGAAAAACCCAGCCCAGATTGTAAGTCTTCTCAGTGAAATATGTACTGAAACTAGACAATCTCAGAGTTAGTTTGTGATCTTAGAAGATATGTGGGCCAATCTCTTCACCTGAAACTTGTGTTTTAGGGTCAATTTTTGAAATTGCTAAAAGTCCCTTAGCAGCTAATTAACTCCCGCAGTGCAGGATTACATATGTTTTTGTCCTGTGGCTCAAGCTCATTGACTTTATGGTCAAAGTTTGCTTTATCTATGTGAATTATTTTCTGTTTGATTTATCAAAAACCTAGGAAGATTCCCTTAAATCCCCAGAGATGTACTTATTACTATTTATAATTCTGTTTATGCTTTAGATATTTGGAGAGTATGTTATTACCTTTCCTCTTACTTAGAATCCTCTTACTTATTTCCTCTTACTTAGAATCATTCCTTTTATCTTATAAAAGGGATTTATTTTATCTCTATGAGCTCTTTATATCTTAAACTCCAATTTTTTCAAAACATGGACATCTGCTATTTCTTCCCTAAAGCCCATATCTAAAGCTCCCAGCTCAGAATATTATATAAGAGCACTCAGAGGGTTGAGCCAGCATCCAGTATTCCAGCATGTCAATGCAATCACAAGAAGTGTGGGATATAGAAAAATATTTCCCCTGGTGGTAGAGTGCTTGCCTAGCATGCACGAAGACTGGAGTTTGATTCCTTGGTACCACATACATAGAAAAAGCTGGAAGTGGTGCTGTAGCTCAAGTGGTAGAGCTCTAGCCTTGAGAAAGCCCAAGGACAGTGCTCAGGCCCTGAGTTCAATCCCCAGAACTTGCAAAAAAAGAAAGAAAGGAAAGTATTTCCCCATCTTTTTAACTTTCTGACTGTTCACGTTATGACTTAGTTGTGCCTCTTTATAAATTGCATGGATAGTTTTTGCTTTTTGTAAAATTCAAGTTGTGGCTCATTTAGTGGTTGCCAGTGTTTATGACTGTTACATTTATATGCTATGTACTTTGCTTTTTTATTCTTTTTTATATTTTTTTCTTCCGACCATCTGTTCTGTTAACCAACTTTTCTTTTTGTCACTGCTTATTTGAAAATTTTGTGTTCTCTTTCCTGTTTTGTGTGTGTGTGTGTGTGTGTGTGTGTGTTTGTCTATGTAAAAAAAAATTGAAGCAGGCATTGTCTATACACTTTTATTCCCTGTACTTGAGAGGCTGAGGCAGGGATGTCTCAAGCTTCGTGCTAGCCTAGACTATGTAGTAACTTCAAGACCAGCCAGAGCTACACAGTGAGATCTGGTTTCTCAATTAATTAACATTAATTTTTTTTAGGTATAGTATACTTGACTTCATATAGTAAAAATATGAATATCTCTAATTTTCTTATTATTAATTAATTTTAATCATGCTTTCAATTATCTTATTGTTGTTAACTGTTTTAATTCAATCCTGATTTTATACAATCCAAATTAGTAGTCATTATTGTTTTTTAAAAAAATTAGTGCGTAAAGCTGGCACTTGGGGCTGCTTTATGGCATCTGCTCCCCGCCATTGATGACCATTCTTCTTCTTTGTGGGAAGTAAGAGAGACAAGACACAGGCTGAGTGGCTTCCCTATTTAAAAAAAAAAATGCGTGTTTAGATTTGCCTCATTTTTATAAGTTTCTTTGCTCAGCTTTGTCTTTTTTCTACTTGGTCTTCCTGACTCCGGTTTCTTCCTTCTTGAAGCTCATCCTGTGGTAGCTCTCTCAGAAAGGGTCTATGAGTAACCAACTCTTTCACAATTGATTTCGTTTGATTTGCCTGGAGAACTTGGTTGATGGTTATGTTTTCTTGGTAACGTGAAGATACTATGCCATCATCTTTTCTTTTGCTTTGAAGAAGAAGGTTGTGTTAGTCTAGCCTATGTATTTTTTCGTCTTTTTTCTGTTTATGTTTTGTAGGTGGTGGGGCTTGAACTCAGGGCCTGGATGCTGTCCCTGAGGGTTCTTTTTTTTTTTTATTGTCAGGGTAATGTATTGAGGGGTTACAGTTATATTAGTCAGGTAGTGGGTACATTACCTTTCCCATAGTGATACCCCTTTTCTCATGTTTTTGTTTCTGTTTCCCTCCCCCAATCATCTTGTTTTTGCCCCCTTCCTGTCCCTATTTCAAATAAACAAATGAATGAAGACAATGACTCTTGAATTAGTTTCTAAGAATTTACTTGTGTATGTGTTCTGTGGTGTCTCACTGTGGTTTCTCAGTGTGCATTTATTTTTATCAATCTCCCTTAGAACTTACTTTGCTTCCCAAAGCTGAGGATTCGTGTCTAATATAAATCTCACACTCACTCCCTTACATTCACTATCATACCTACTTCTGTAATACTTATTAAGAGACTTTTTAGTGCTATCTCAGACCTTCAAATATATTTTCTCTTTTAATTGCTCTTTGTAGCATTTAGGCCATTTTCTTAATTATCTCTTCTACTTCACCAAGTTGTTTTCTTTTTTCTCACCTATATTAGTTTTTAGAAGCTAATGTATAAAAACATCTATTATAGCTGGGCGTAGTGGCTTATGCCTGTAATCCTAGCTACTCAGGAGGCTGAGATCTGGGGATCAAGGTTCAAAACCGGCCTGGGCACAAAAGAAGACTTTTATCTCCAATTAACCTCTAGAAAATGGGAAGTGGGGCTTGGCTCAGGGTGGGCTGTAGCCTAGAGCTGAAGAGCCCAGGGACAATGCCCAGGCTGAGTTCAAGCCCTATGAGCCATCAAAAAAAAAATCTATTATAGTCAAGTGCTGTCATTTACAGCTATTCAAGAGGCACACCCTGGGAGAATCCCACCTTGAGGCAAAAGTTGGTAAGAACCCTCAGAGGAAAACTGAGTGCACACATATAATTTCCGTTACGTGGTTGACTGTAGGTATAGGCATCACAGTCTAAGTTGCTCCAGGCAAAAACTGTATGAGATCCTATCTAAAAAATAATGAAAGCAAAAAGGTATTGGAGGCATGGCTCAAGTGGTAGAGATCATCGATCTGTATAACACACAGCCCTGGGTTCAAACCCCAGTACTACCAAAAGGAAAAAGTACTTTGCATACTCTTATCTGCTCACACTTGAGTGATTGCATGTTGTGGCAGTGACATTTTTTTTCTTAATGGCAACTTGTGCATTTGTTAGATTTGCTGTTTTGAATGACGAGCTGCTCTTCAATTATATCATCACAGCCTAGATTCCTTTCCCTTCTGCTTCCTGCTCTGGGGCTATACTGATCCTCAAACCACTTTCTATACTGCGTTCACTGACTGAGATTTGCAAACTAATGGGCAGGATACATTTATAACTCACATCCTCATGGATATAAGTCAGTGTCCACCAATGCTAAAGAAATATGTTTCCCATCCTAGGCAAAGGCCGTAATGTTTCCTTGTTATTTCTGATGTGGAGAGGTAAACGTGCCTTGTCTGTATTCATCTGCTTCTGGTTTTTAAAGATATCTTGGTTCTAACTACCCACTTCATGCTGGCATAAGTCTCTGGTTTCTGATACCAACGTTCTTTCCCACCCCCACATTCCTGTTTCCTCCAGAATTAACTCTGGGTTTTTACTTTGTATTCCATTTATCTTTTTATTGTGGCCCTTAGGTCTTTTGCTTACATTCTTGCAAATTTAATTATGCATTTAAAGAGGTCTACAACATTCATATATATATATATTTATATCCAAAGTCTAAATAGATTTTAGATGGAGATTGCAGATTTTCTGGGCAGTAATAGTAGGAGAATTAGATGTCTCAGTCATGTCACATTATTTTATTCTGAGTAAATGCAACTGCTCTGTTTAATGTGATTGAGCTGCAGAACTTTTGTTTTTTCCTTGTTGGATTCTTGTTGTTGTTGTTATTGGACTTGGCTTCTCATTCCAGCTTTTTCTTTTCTTAGATCCTAAATCAGTCAACTAGTTTGTTACCTTTACATTCTAGCTCTGAGTTGCCTGTGAATTTGATGTATGTGCCATTCAAGTCTTTCATAATTTGTTTGGTAAAAATATTGAACATAACCACCCATGTACATAGCTTAGGGACATTACTGGAAAGATCTGCCAGTGGGCCATCAATCAGAACTCCTTGAAACCATTCCAAATGTGTCTCAGCCTGTTATGCATTTCAGCTTACATTTCAGTATTTTTGCCCACAAGGCTTACTTACTCTTAATGAACTTGTTCAGCTTAGTCCAATTCTGTCCAGTCAATATGTCTTAAGTCAGAGCTATGTGCTTTTGCGTGCACTCTGCCCAGCTCTATTCACAGAAGTTTGTATCAGCAAAGAAAACCAGCAATGCAAGAATCTCTTCCTGCATTTTGTTAGGGCTAACTTACCCTCCACCTCTGGTTTATAGCATCTACCCTTCCTACTTTCTTGCTAAGTTATAGACATATCAACTGCATTTCTTTTTTTGCCAGTCCTAAGACTTGAACTCAGGCCCTGGACACTGTCCTTGGACACTTTTTGTTCAAGGCTAGCGCTCTGCCACTTGAGCCACAGTGCCACTTCCAGCTTTTACTGTGTATGTAGTTCTGGGGAATCGAACCCAGAGCTTTGTGCATGCTAGGCAAGCACACTACCAGTAGGCCATGCTCCTGGCCCTCAACTGCATTTTTATAATTCACTTGTGGGAATGGTTTCACAATACTAAGTTCTATATCTGTTCCTGTATTACCAAGCATTTTGGTATTGTATATTCATAAATTCCAGATGACCTATCAGTAAAAGGTACTGAAAATACTGAATATATGTTGTTTCTTTTAAATTTTCATTTCTTACTCTATTTCACCCATTGGTTAAACTGGTCCTCAAAAACTGGGCACCAGTGACTCATACTTAGAATCCTACAGACTCTAGATAAGCACCAGTCATGAGTGACAGAGAAAGGCCCTGAGTTGAAACCCCCAATACTGCCCTAAACACAACAAAATGTTCCTGCAAATTCCTTCTGTGTTCTTTAAACTTCCGTTTTCCCAGGAAGGCCATCCGATAGAGAAGTCCAATGCCAACTTGAACTTTTTTGGCCTGGTCCCAGATGTTATTCTAAAATTTCTTCTAGTTTTTTTTTATTGTTCTTTGAAAACATTATTAGGCAAACTAATGGTTTTCAGTGAGAGAGCTTCATTTAGTTTAGTATTGACATGTGCTGTGTCACGGTAGAGTGATGACTTACTTGTTCACCCATTTAGGCAGAGACCTGGAGGGGCACTTTCCACTAAAACCAAACCAGACCAAACCAAACCAACAACAACAATAAAAACAACCTCCCCAGTGACTCCTAGAAGAATGGGTCTCCACACTATGTCACCAAAGGGGTGCGCCCCCCATGCTACTCACTATGTTTAGTGAGTACTAAACATTCCTCGCCTGTTTAAAACCTAACTACACTGTGACAGAGCTCCATCAAGCAGCAGGAATAAAAAGAGAAAAGGAAAGAAACCCTGAGAGTTTATTATTACAATGAAAGCTTTGCAAGTAGCTGGCTCTGAATGAACAGTAACTTTTCCAAAGGAAAATAAACCGAGAATGGACCTGGAGGAGCTGTGGAAAATATTTTAAAGCAATGTGAGCAATTCACCACCTCAAAGAAGCAGAATGCAGATGAATTATGCAGATGAGCTGAGAGCTCCTGCAGCCTGGCTACATCCACGTGGGTTCTCCGCTTCACTCCCACAGAACACCGCTTTCATGTTGGCCTCCAGAGAAAGGAGCCCTTCCGCCAGCCATCAGAATCATGGGGAAGGAGCATGGCCCCTGAAGCCCAGTTTTGTTGGGTGTGGACTCCTTATAGAGTGAACAGTGGTGATACATTGAACTTCATTTGTTTTCTCATTTTCTTCCCCCCTCGACTCTGTGCTTGCACCTTTTCAAAACAGCAAAGACTTGAAGGGAATGCATTTTTTTTTCTTTTTCTCGAATCAAATGGTTGTGTCGTGTTAAGTAAAATGAAGATGAGTGAAGTCGTTTTTAAAATTTCGAATTTATTTCAGTTCCTTTCTGGCCATTCCCCGAAATAAAAGTTTTTTGATGTAAAGTCATTCAGCATTTAGTCCTAGTTATAAATGTTTCTGTGATGTTTATGATTTTAGTATTGGTTCCAGATGAATTTTGCTTTTAGCAGATTTCCTTTTTTATTACTGATATTGTTTATTTATGACTGATATTGTTTATTATTAGAACTATATTACTAGTTTGAGGGCGCCGGGAGTTTGGCCTAGTGGTTAAAGTGCTTGCCTAGCATGCATGAAGACCCGGGTTTGATTCCTTGGTACCACATACATAGAAAAAAGCCGGAAGTGGTGCTGAGGCTCAAGTGGTAGAGCTCTAGCCTTGAGAAAGCTCAAGGAATATTAACAGTTACTTAAAGCTATAATGGAGTTTTGAGTTGTATTTTTTTTTCTGTCAAGTAATTGAGGAATTTAGAGAAAAACTTGACTTAATTCTGGAGACCTGAGCAGAAGTAATTAGGGGAGGTTCTAGAACCTGACCTGTGCCACAGTTAAATGTGACCAGAGAGAAATGGTTGTTTTGTGGGGTGCCAAGTTGCTGTTCCTAGCAAAACTTCAAGCTAAGGCTGAAGCCTATCCAGAGAAGGGGGCAGCAGGAGCCTCTCTCTTCCATGGAGAGCCCTTCAGGAAGGAAGCCCCTTGAGAACTGCTTGCATCCTGCAAGGAAAGCTCCCTGTGGTCTAGCTTGTCAGAGTCAAGTGCCCCTGTTTTGGGACTGAGTCAAGTGTTTGAACTCACCCTATGTTCGTTCTTCTGTTGTGTGTATGTGTATATGTGTGTGTGTGTATTGTTTTAGGGGTAGAGTGACAGTCAAACACATGCAAGACTGAGTGCAGACTCCACTACCACCCCCCAAAAATGATACAAGGAACAACTTCTGGCTGTGCCTGCGCATGCTCCCTGTTGGGGGCCTGCTGCAGACAGGAGTTCTTTCAGGCTCTGAAGATCCAGGGCAGGGAGGCAGGGTGGTGGAGGGGGGGGGGACCTGATGAGAAAGTCCTCTCTTTCCTGGGGTTTCTTCCAGCTTGGGTATATTGTCATTCAAGGGGATTTCTTTTTTTTAAAAAATGGGACTTCTATTTGATTGGATTTAAAATTCATATTGAATCTATTAAGCTATGTATTCAGAAGCCTACAAAGCTTAGGATTTTATTTTCAGATCCAGGCATTATATAACAGCCTCTTTGATTTATTATCTTACTAACATGTGGTTAATTCTGCTTTAACATTCTAAATTTTCTTGAACAATTAGTTGTGATGCCAGTTTAAGTAGTTCAGTACTCAAACATTTTAGACTTCATTTGCACATTTAATGTATCGACTTTCACAAGCACTTCAAATACTGATGGCCATTCTGAGCCCATAAACAACTTAAAAATAACAGTAATCAAGCATTTGCACATAGTAAATCCATTTCTCTTAACATTTCAACATTACATCCAATATTAGACCACATGTACTTAAGCCCTGCAATTTAATATCTCAAGTATGAAATCAATTACGTGTTTCAAATTGACATCATAATCTCTTTTATTTCAAACTTTCTAAATAAAATAACCAGAGCAATCCAGGGATATGAAAAGTTGTACTCTTATACGTATTTTATACAAGTATACGCTTATTTGATTTTTATTCTTATGCTTTGCTATCGGTGACAGAGTCCACATAACTAAGTCTGTTCTCTCCTTGGACAGTTGAAGCTACTAGGTTAAAAAAAAAAATCAAACACACCACTATGGCGGCTTCTTGGTTGAAGAATAGCCTGATTTATATCATTCCTGCACCCCTGCCTGCTGAGTGCAGGAATCCTGAGGGAGCCAAGAATCTCAGTGTGTTGGTGGCTCTGTCATTCCAGGTGTCATGGGGTCATGAGGACTTTACCTCTGTGTCCACCCCTCCTTGTGGGAAGTGGGGTGCTTATCATTCCAGAAACACTGCTCCCTTTGCACCTTTCTCTTCTCTTCTTCCCTTTGCTGTAAGGTCTTTTGAGTCCTTTCCTTTGTTGTTCTGCTCCTCTAATTTCTATTTCTTCCCAGTTCTATTGCTAGAGGTAGAAGAGGATGCTTTAAACTCTGATGTAGAGCAAAATCCATCCCCAGGAAACACGGACTGGGGAGGCAAGGGTGTGGGGAGAGAAAAGAAAACATTCAGTACATGTAAAAATTGGACCCTCCCCAAAAGTACGGGTAAATGCAGTATATGCTAATCTAGATTACCTTTGTGAGACCAGATTGATATGAAATAAAAGATAAAAGAAATGCAAATAATGGGAGGAGTATGGAATTAAAATTTTAAGAACAGTAGAAGTGAATCTTGAAAAAAATTGAGTCTAATATGCTGAAAATTATTTCTATTATGAAATGGCTTTAAAAGACACTAATAGTGAATCTTGGAGAATTAAGTCTAATCATGATTGAAAATTGTTTTATCGATATGTAATAGTGTAGTAAGGATAGTTTTTGAAATAGTAGAATCTTGATGCTGGTTGTGAATGATAGTCAGTTTTAGTCTTTTTGGAGGGATGGTTCCATATGTGACAATTGTATTGAAAATGACCCAATTTGGGTTCTGAAGTTCTCAGGGAGTGACAGAAAGGCAGAAGTAGCCTAAACAAACACGAAAACACCCACTTTCCACATGAAGCTCTACAAAATGGGTCCGTTAAGATTCATAGGAAGGAAAAAAGCACTTGGAAAATATCATTATATTTGTGACACAGGATAATTCTAGTTAAATATTTGACTCCTTTGATAAGAGAATGGAGAGCCAGGATGGTGGCCTAGTGGTAGAGTGCTTACCTAGGATGCACAAAGCCCTGCTTTCCATTCCCTGGTACCACTACACAGAAAAAACTGGAAAGCCAAAGGACAGTGCCCAGGTCCTGGACTGACAAAAAAGAAAAGAAAGAAGAGAATGGAAGCTTCTGAACATCTTCCTCTAACGACAATTGGGTATAACATCATCTCAGGCTAACGGTTGGTATCCTAAAGTTGCCATGGATTTTTCTAATGGAGTGTGCTCAAAGTATGTCATTCATGTCACTGAACGAATCAGCTGAAGGCTGTGGCTCCTTAGCTTCAAAAAGTATTCCTTGAAGGTTGTTTTGAATGGCTTGTGAATAAAAGGCCCAAGATTTTTACAGCTGAAGGGAAGCTTCACTGACAGAATCTTGTGACCATTTGACACACGTGAACTTGGCCCCTTCTACTTCAAAGGACTCAGACAGTCAGACGGCTTGACCCAGAAGGGCTGTAGGAAATGGGGAACCATGCATACATTTTTTTGAATGAATGCTTGAGAAACAGATGAATGAAGGAATAAAGACATAATAGGCCTTAAACCAAGTTTTAAATGGAAATTTCTGATGAAATGCTTTGTACATGGACAGGAAACATGAGATAGTTCGCAGCATAATCCCATTTAAGCAATTTCTTTTAGTCTCTATAAATTATGCACAATACTACTGTATGGATCCCCACCAGTCTGCAGATAAGCTGGTCACTCCTGGCTCCATCATCCATTAATATGTTGAAAACTCCATTTTGTGGCCTTCTGGCCAGAGCAGTGGCAAAAACACGAACCAAGATTCTTCAGTAAATGCTTTGCTAGCTTTAAAATTGGCGTGCCACATTTTAAGGAAAGAACTCACCAGATTAATGAGATCATATCCCCAATACGGATCACCAAATAGAACATATATCTTCTAATCGTAGCACTTTCTTGGCCCAGGTGTGGTGAAGTAATGGTGGGGAGGTTGCTGCATGCTGCAAATAGAATTGGTTCTATTGTATGAGTCTTTATGGTTATTCCCCTAACCTCTAGGTTAAGGGACCATGTGTTCAAGTCACATCAGGGCCAGTTTTCCGTCTTAAATGTCAACACAGAGGATTTATTGGAGATATTGGAAAGATCTATTGACAGAGCTATTTAATACTAAAATGAGTTATTTAGGAGCAATTGTGGATTCTCTTGGCAGGCTGTGAATAGAATTCAAGTTCTCTTTCTGTCCGGGATAGTTTGGGTGGGCCTTCTTGAAGACAAGCTGGTCCTTTCGCTCCACAAGTTTGTATGATTCATTAGAAAGTAAAAGAAATCTCTAACGCATACCTCTCTCCTCCTCCTCCTCCTCCCCTCCCTCTACATTTCAGTAAGAAACACACACAGGAAGGGAGATTTCTCCACTCCAGCTTGGCTGCCTGTCTGATGTGCCTTCTGTGTGAAAAACCTTCTTTATGGAGTTGTGTTTTCGTTTGCTGTGAACTTTTCCCCCTGGGTGGAAATGTGTGAGCCGGCGCACAGAAAAATTATTTAATGTATAACTCCCAAACTTAATACGTTGAGTTAAATAGTAGTATTTGTCAAGTCAGTTATGGTTTTTAAGGGAGGTAGAGACTTCTTTTTCCAAACCAATGGAATTTCTCCTAAAATTTCTGTATCCTAGGAGTTTTCAAGAGAAAATAATAAATAAAAAATTAGAGATGCTATAAGACTGTTGGATTTATTTATTTTTATTCTTTCAACTATTATAGGATTTTCACATACCTAAAAAGAACACAACTTTCTCTTCATTTGGAAGTGGGTGTTATTTTTGTTTTAATTTTATGAACAACAAAAACATATGCCCTGAAAATGCATAGCATTTTTTCCTGAAGTGAAATATTTTTTAATGTTTTATTTAGCTTTAAACCACCAGAGTAGTTAAGTGTCAAATTCCAAACTCCCCTTTTATGTTCACTGTGTATATGGAAAATATCATAGGATATAGTTCTTTTAAAAGTGAAGTAGACACCCTAAGCAAGATGAAAAGTTGGACTGTTCATAAACATGTCCTTCCTGTGTTCAGCTTAGTCTTTGGATGCCTGCGCTTAACACAAGTAGCATCTATGAAGTATGTAAGTGAAAGTTAGGAGGGAGAGCAATTGAGCCATAACTGCTCATTTGCCTGTATGTGTACATGCAAATCACTGCATGGTACTAAGGGAAATGGGTGTTTTCTTATGTGTACCTGTGCTAGGATAGATGTAAACAATGCCCACCACTGGCACTGTTGAAGTGCCAGTTGAAGTTTCCACTGTCAAAGTTTTCTTGTTGGGTTAACTTTTGCACCAAAGCTGGAATTGATGGGTTGTCAGTATGTGAGAAGAATATTCATACCTGCCAAAGAGCACCCAGCAGTCTGATTTGTGTGTGGATTATCTGAAGTTTACAGATGGCTGTACAACCGTGCAAAAGCAAATGTTTGTGTCTTTTACCATTTATGTCCATCAAATTCTTTTACTCGAGAGTCTTCTGAGTTTATGGCACAGGACTGGCAGTTCTAATAACCTATTGTTCAGGTCCCTGCCCCCACCTCTTAAGAATTCAGGCCTGCCCATCACCTGTGGATGGGACTTCACCTTCATCCACCAAGAAGACAAGATGGCGCCAGGTAAACTCAGTTCCCTGTTTTCCAGTATATTGCCAAGATGGTACCAGTTAGACCCAATATTCTTATTTTTTTTCTGAGTTGGATTCATTGAAATACATCATAATCTTGATTACTGGTGGTACCTATCACAGTCTTAAATATCTGACACACTGTAATTTTTCACAGCCCAGTATTCTAAGTATTTTCTGATTCATTGAAACCAAAGCCTATGCCTCAAACACTGAAGCTAGAGAATGGGATTCAGACTGAAATTTGAGTTTTCCTAGATACTTTGTATTTGCAAATTCCACTTATATTCCACAAAGGGCAATAATACCTAGGACACATCTTCCTGTGACCCTGTCCCCTGACCATGAACCTATTTGGGCCCCAACAAGCTCATTTTGACTATGCCTATTTCTCGTGGCTCTCCTTGGCTCACCGTGGTAACTCCCTGCGGCTCTCCACTGGGGTTGATCTGGTTTGTTGGGATTGTTTTTCTGCCCTTTTGTTAATCTCCTACTCTCGTGACTCAGTTTTCTAGCCGTTTTTTCTGCACTTTCTGTTAAGTGGTGCAAGTTTTCGAGACTGCCAGTTTTCTGGGGACAAGTGTGCACCTGTACTTGCTGGCTTTCTAATAAAGACTCCCCATTCAACCTTTTAAAAACAACAACAACAACAACAACAACAGCTCTTTTATTTTTTATTTTACCAGTCCTGGAGCTTGAACTCAGGGTCTGAGCACTGTCCTTGGGTTTTTTCCTCAAGGATAGCACTCTGCCACTTGAGCCACAGCACCACTTCTGGCCTTCCTACGTATGTGGTACTGAGGAATTGAACCTGGGTCTTCGTGCATGCTAGGGAAGCACTCTCCCACTAGGCCAAACTCCCGGCCTCTTTTACTCTTTTGAAAGTGAAAGTGAAAAGTATTTTGACTACAGGACAATGTAGGGCTACATGAAAACCCCTACCTTTAAATTTAACAACAACAAAAAAATGTGGTATTTACTTTCTCTACATAGCCCATATAAGTTTGTCAGAGAAGCAATTATATAATTATATTCTCATGATTGGTTATAATACAGGATAACGTTAACTCCACTCTCTTACTAGGGATGTGAATGTTGGGTCATGCTTGGTATGCCATTAATTTGAATGATGAGCAGAATCCTGCATGGCTCTCAGCTCCCTAGCTGTGGAGACAGTGATTGATGCACCAAACCTTCCCTCCCTTTGTCCCTTTCTCCAGACTTCTCTGCTGTCATTCTGTGGGTTTTATTGAATGCCTGCAGACTTCTTAATTACCAGGCCTTAGGCTTCGAGATACTGAATGTTGGTCCATCAGGAGATCCAAGCCTTCTGTGTCAAATAGAAAATAAATCAGCTACTTATTTGTTTGGTGGAAGGAATAATGAGGGTAAGAGGAACATGGAAGAGTCTGTTGAACATTGTGGTGAGCTGAGCTCTGGAGAAGTGTCTAAAAGACCTTTACAGGGCAAGTAGCAATCGAATGGGGTCAGAGAGTCAGAGAGGTCAAAGTTATCCAAGCAAATCAATGTGAAGAATAAAGAAATGTGATTGGGCCAGAGGGTTGGAGGCTTAGGTTTGCCATAGTGAGGCAAGCTGGCATGAGTGAATATGTGGGAAGCCTACTGGAGTAGCCCAGTAGATGAGAGAAGATGTGAAATGCTATGTAAAACACATCCCAGGTTATGCTGGGCTTCATGTAGCCTACGGAAAAAAGTTGCATCTCGTTCTATTTTACATAAATAAGATAATTCTATCACTATAAATATATATAAGCATTTTGTATAAACATTATTTAACATATATAGTATATATGATGAACATATTATCTAGAATAAATATTACAGTTCTATATAATATAGCTAAATCATATCTAAACCAAAGTGGTAGCCCCATTCTATTTGTCCAGAAAAGTTGTTCTGTGACCATATAGAAAGAAGACACGATGCAAGCAAGAGTGCATGTTAAGGACAGTGTTCCAGCGGGTCAGGTTCTCCAAGACAAAACGACGTAGGGTCTGGCTAGGCTGCCTAAGTGATCAAAATGGGCTGAGTTCAGGAACAGAAGAACTTGGATTGAGGGCCTGCCTATGAAAACAGAAGGGCAGCCATCTGGAAGTGGCTCAAAGGGGTAAAACTCCAGCCTTGAGCTGAAGAGCCTAGGGGCAGCACCCAGGCCCAGAGTTAAAGCCCCATGACCAAAAAAAAAAAAAAAAAAAGCAGGGGACAGCTAGGCCAGGAGTTTGGCCTAGTGGTAGAGTGCTTGCCTAGCATGCATGAAGACCCGGGTTCAATTCCTCGGTACCCCACATACATAACAAAAAGCCGGAAGTGGTGCTGAGGCTCAAGTGGTAGAGTTGTAGCCTTGGGAAAGTCCAAGGACAGTGCTCAGGCCCTGAGCTCAAGCCCAGGACAGGCAAAAAAAAAAAAAAAACAAAAAAGGCAGGGGGGAGAGAGCCACACCTCCAGCCAGTCACTGCCATTTGGTAAAGTGAAGATGGCCATTATACCCACAAGTGCGTGCGTGCGTGTGTGTGTGTGTGTGTGTGTGTGTGTGTGTGTGTGTGTGTGTGTTGCACATTCATTGTTTACTTTGGGCTCTCAGATAAGTGTCAAAGGCTTTTAAAAATATGAGTAGATCAACACTATCATGACCAAATAAAATAAATCTTTGGGCAAGCTGGTATATTACTGAAGTGCATTCTTTTGAACATTCATCTCTGAAAAATGAGTTCAGAAATTCAATATATAACCTAAAACATGGAGAAAAGTGAAGGTGTGGGGTGAGAAGGATGAGAAAGTTAAAAGGGTTGACACTGATCAAAAGGCACTGAATTCATAAACTGCCCTGTTGAATGGCACCTGCTTTGTACAACTACTTAAAGAAAACAAAACTAATTTTAAAAATGAGTTCTGTGGTCAGATAAATTAGAAGCCATTGGAACTTGACACAACTGATTTTAAAATTTGCCAAGAAAAGAAAATACCCAAGAATATCCAAAACAATTTTGTACCAGAATAAAGTTTAGTCGACCAAAGACTAAACTATGTGATAAATCTGTAATATTATCTCAGAAATGGATGATATGTATAAAACTTTGAGTGAATTTGTGGATTCTTTTGAAATGCTGCTAGAGAATTAACTATCAACTGAGCAGAAGCAATGTTAGATTGTAACTTGTGTTATTAATGAAAGATTAAACATCTGAGGGATTAAATAACTAATTAAAAATAAAGAAGGAAATGGAGAAAATATCTCTAGACACTGGAGAGCAGAGAAAACAAAATCCAAGAACATAAAAGAAAAAAAATGACTTTTTTGAAAGAAACTTTGGATAGAAAAAGCCACCATAAATAGTACTAGAAGGTAAGCTAGAATACAGGAAAAAATATGAACTATGTTAAGGCTCATACAATGGAAATCACCTGGTGCTTTTACTACCAGAGACCTGCCCCAGTCTGCAGCCTCAGTTCTGACCTGTACTCAGTGCTGCACAATTGTTTCCTGTGCATTCACAGGACTGCGTCCTCAGCTCTCTGCCCAGAGAAGTCGATCAAACCACCCTCACCAGCATTCTATGGAATTCTCTCTTTTCTGCAGCTGCACAAAGTCCTCTCTTGTTCCTGATGAACAGTCAGCTAGCTGTGAAGTCAGGAGAAGTGGTAGGGAGCAGTTCAGCCTTCCAGCGGCTGACCTCACCTTTTATGTAAAGTCTGTTCAGCCACTCATCATGAGTTGAGCCTCCTCATGGGCCTTGGGGTCCAGATGGGGAACTGAAAAGAGTGTTTAGATGTCAGGCATCAAAGGGAATTGAGGCAAATATCTGCATTCTTTCATCCTCCACTCGAAATCTTCTGACTTTTCCTCTGACACCCCAGTTTTTCCTCCCTTTGGTGTTGTACCTTCAGAAGGAAAACCTTAGGGAAGACCAGCCACTCATCTGGTTTTGGTTATGCTTTTTTGTCAGGTGTGGGCCTTGAACTCTGGGCCTGGCTGTTGTCCCTGAGCTCTTCAGCTCAAGGCACCACTTCCAGTGAACCATGATCCTCAGATCTCAGCCTCCTGAGTAGCTAGGATTACTGGCGTGAGCCACCAGTGCCTCACTCATCCATTTCTGTCTGCTTCATGCTACGCACAAGAAGACGAAGACACATCCTTTGAATGGGTGATGTAGTCATTGTTTTGTGCTGGTGGTTTCTCTTTCCTTTGCCCATCCTAGTCGCAGTGTTATACTATTGTCCCCAGTGAGATACAAAAGAGACTTATGAACTCCATCCGACAGCTACTGATGTGCACAATATTCAGATGGATGATATGGAGCTTAGCACACACCAGGTCACCAATGCCTCGGTGGTCATGAGAACAGGAATGCCCGATTGAATACAATTTTTAAAAATTGTTTATTATCTTAAAGTAGCTGTACAAAGGAGTTGCCATTTAACAAAGTAGTTTATGAATACAACATGTCTTGATCAATGTCATCCCTTCCAACATTCAACCCACCCCTCCCCACCCACTCCTTCCCTCACTCTAACCTACCCCTCCCCTACCCACTCCTTCCCTCACTCTAACCTACCCCTCCCCTACCCACTCCTTCCCTCACTCTAACCTACCCCTCCCCTACCCACTCCTTCCCTCACTCTAACCTACCCCTCCCCTACCCACTCCTTCCCTCACTCTAACCTACCCCTCCCCTACCCGCTCCTTCCCTCACTCTAACCTACCCCTCCCCTACCCACCCCTTCCCTCACTCTAATTTTGTAGGCTGTGCATTGGATTCTTGGCAGCATTCTCCCCATCTTTTCCTCTTCATCCACCTACCCTTTTCCCCTTGTCCCCACACCATTTCTTTCTAATCCCCACTTCCTGGTGTTTTATTTTGCTGAAATTTGACTTTGCCTTTCTAAGAAATTACAGTATTTGTAGTTCTCCCTTGAATCTATTGCATTTCACTTGCCTACCACCCAGTGTATTTACTTAAGCGTTTGTAAGCTAAATCCAGCTTCCACATATAAGGGTAAACATGGATACTTTGTCTCTTTGTGCCTTAGTCACTTCACTTACTGTATTTTTCCCCAGGCCTTTTCATTTCCTTACAAATAGTACAATATCATTCGTTCTAAAAGATGAGTAAAATTCTATTACATCTATATATCTATATATCTATACATGTATATCTCTATATATGTATATACACGTCAGCCCAGGCAGAAAAGTTCCCATGCGACTTTTATCTCCGATCCTCGGATCTCAGCCTCATGAGTAGCTACGATTTCAGGCTGAGTCACAGGTGCCTGGCTTAGCCTTCATATTTTTAATCTCTTAAGATTGTGGTGCTGTGGTGTGATTTTTTTTTCCTTGAACATCTACAGGAGACAACCAATGGAGTGTCTGCTTGGCTAGGCAGGATTCTAATGAATACATTTGATCTTTAGATTTTAGAAGGTACAGGCCAATGGACAGCCTAGATAACAGGAAGAATATTATATTGGAAGTAAGACACACTTTGAATTCAGCCAGGGACCTGAATGTAGTTTACATCCTTCAGCCTAAATTCCTGAGCTTCCTCATCACTTTTGATGGACTGATTTTAAGGCTGCAGGTGTGTGTGTGTGTGTGTGTGTGTGTGTGTGTGTGCGCACGCGCGCAGCTCACTGCAAGTTTCTTGACAATAAGTATTCCTCTCATACAAATCTATAGAGCCCCATTACTGGATGTCTCATAATATAATGGATGTTTAAGGAGCATAATTAATCAATTTGCCAATGGAGACCTCAACATTACAATTTACAGAAAAATTGCTTTCCATCTTCTTTTGTAGCCCGATAGAAGGAACCTTTGCATTTGGACCTTACATAGGATTTGTATAGATAATGGGTTGGTACCAAACTCTGTTTCATTTCAGTTTGCTGCCTTAGATGCTCATCTGAAAATGATTACGTATTTAATACTCTGTTTATTGTCAAGGGTCACAGAAAAAAAAGTATCTGTCTGAAATGCTACAGCAAATGCATTTTTCATGTAAATAAGATAAAACCGTAGCCTTTGCCTTTTAATACTGTAGGCTACACTTCAAACCAGAACATATTGCAGAACTGGACCATGTTCAGAAGGCTTATTTTCTTCTATTGAAGTTCCATCCATTTCTGTTCTGTATCCAGAGCTAAGCTGCTTATTATTAATATGAAAACAAAATGGTTTCCTCAGGAACTTGGGAAGTAAATAGCTTCATTTAGAGAGTGCTTGGGCCTGGAGTGAGTCCATGGACTTATGGCTATGAAGCCATTCTGTGTGGGTAAGATCTTACAGGTCCTTCCACAAACACTGTTTGAATTACGGATCTTGTGATGTGATACCTTTGTCCCTTGGGGAGTTTGGTTTGAAGTACTTGGGACAAGACTGTGAACAAAGTCCTGAAGTCAGGGAGCTGGAAAGAATTTCCATGGGGCTCTTCCTCTGCCCTGCAGGAAAGAAGGGGCAAGATGCTCATGAAACATCTAAAGTTGGAGTCCTGATTGTCCCCAAATGGCTGTCCTAGAAAAGTCACCTGATTTCTTCTTTCTCTGATGAAATGTGAGCAGTGATGGAAACTCTGTCTGTTCTGTTTCTTGGGCCAGGAAAGGGATAAGGGGATTGTTGATCACTTTTCAAAACCTGGAAGATACGTATATTGCGCTTTATTTATGTTGATTTAAATTAGCATGCTATTCTGTTTCTCAGAAGTACCTTAATGAGAATGCTGACCACAAGGTAGATGAACAGAGGCCTTCAGTGGCACTGATGATAAAATCCAGTGTTCTACTACTTTGTCTCTTCACATCCCTCCAATTTATCATCCCTTTAAATTTCAGGGTCTAGAATTTAGCCAATTTTTTTGTTTTAGTGCACTAAATTATCATCAAAATAGTAAGTTTATTGGTTACTCTGACTTAGACTCTTGCTTGGTAAGAAAATATTTAAAGCCTTTCCACTCGGGGTAAAGAAAATCTCACATTATGCAGATATGTCTAGATAATATTCTACTTTGAGTCTGATTAAACAAAGAATAATATTCCCTTTAAAATGATTTGTATTTTTCTAGGAGGAAATGAGATATGGGGACTGTGTATCATTTTATAATCTCCCCAAGGGTGGAAGCTTTATTTTTTTATTCATGCAGATATTAAATGATAAAAACTGACAAACTATCTTTGCGTTATAATTTAAATTCCCAAAGAAAAGGCTTTCCAAAAAGGAGAGGATTTTCACAATAGAAATACCATGTAATCATCAAAGTTTGAGTTTATAAAGGTTGATTTATTTACATATCATGACTGTCTCTAGCTGTGATGGATTCAGTAGTAGCCTGTGTTGTTCATTTTAGGGAATGGAGAATTATTTCCCACCAAAATGGTTCATTGCTGAAGTGTATCACTCACTTTTTATTTTTTTCATTTATTACTATTCCCCCTTTTCTGTCTTTTAAAAATACTACACAAAGGTGGTAAACAATTGTTACAAACAATTTAGTGTAAATTCTTCCTTGCCATTTTCTTATTAAAGCAATTTTGTTGTGATATAATTCACATACCCCAAATCTTACCTTTTAAAGTATACAGTTTCATTGGTTGTCCTGTCTCTTTTGTGACTGCAAGTTTCTCTCTCTCTCTCTCTCTCTCTCTCTCTCTCTCTCTCTCTCTCTCTCTCTCTCTCTCTCTCTCTCTCTCTCTCTCTCCAGAATATATTCTATCCTCTGCTACCTTGATTCTTCTTATCACAGTGGAGTTTCACAGAAAATCCTCCATCTTATCCAGAAGTTTCCTTCAATAAGAGCGTCACGGGACATCTCACAGGCTATTCCATTAGTCTCTCTTATAAGTTGGACATCTTCTTGCCCGACTCACTGGTGTTAGAGCCAGGGAGCACTGATGTTAAGCACTTGCCTCTGGTTGTGTTCACAAAGACCCTGGGGATAGGACGGTCCACACAGCATGGGCTCTGAATAAGCCACAGTTAGGCACTAGAAGAGGAGTTGTTCCACGAGATTACAGAAAGGCTAGCGAAGGACGGTGCCTTTGGAAGAGCTCCGAATATACTCGTTCATCTTAAGATGACGAGGCCGCTGGTTTCCGCAGCTCCCGTCGCTCTTCATCCGGTTTCCCATTTACAGCCAATGACAGTAAGGGGTGCTCATATTAAAGGCAGATACCCAGGGACAACCCCCAGTATAAAGTAAGATTTAACTACTAAAAAAGCAGACACAGTGATTAGTGGAACATGTTACAGGACTCACTTCATTGGCTCTGTCACTAAAAATGAAAATGTTAATGTGCTCATATTTTTGTACTTTCCAAGACAGATAATATCTAATGTGTTTTAGAAATTTTCATATGAGGAATGAAAAGGTTGGACTGGGACTGTAGCCTAGGGGTAAGAATGCTTTGCTAGCATGCATGAAGCTCTGGGTTCAATTCCTCAGTACCACATACTAAGAAAAAGCCAGAAGTGGTACTGTGCCTCAAGTGGCAGAGCTCTAGCCTTGAGCAAAATGTGTCCAAGGACAGTGCCCAGGACCTGTCAAGCCCCAGGACTGGCAAAAAAAAAAGAATGAAAAGGATTAAGGTCTAGTTTTTAAAGTTAAGTAAAGCATTTATGGCCAAGAAACACCCTATATCCTAAAGATACTGCAAATGAGACATTTCTCTTGATGACAAAATCTGTGAAGGAAAAATGTTTGATCATCACCCATCTAAATGCATCTTGGCAATTCCAAGTGTCTGGTAGGCTAAGAATTTCACCAGTGTATTGTCCCCATGCCAAACACACGAAGAAAAATCACCATGCTTCTCAAAAGTAGAAGTTGAATCACAGCCTTGATACTTTTTGCCTTCTCCTTGTGCTAAGTGCTGTGGTTTTACAAGCACTGGTAACATCTAGGTGCAGAGGGGGTAAAAAAAGAAAGCTTGCATTGATTTGCTGCTGAAGATATTACTGTTACTGTTACTGTTACTGTTAGACTTGATAATGAACTCTCTGCCCCAATGCGTATTTTAACTGGATTTTGTAAGGTCATGCATGCAGGCATGAGGGAGTGGGCCATAGGCCCACCATAGAAGTAGAAGAGACTCACAGCATGGATCATGAAGAAATCTCAGAGGAACCAAACTATTTACAATGCAGAGGGGGAAAAAACTTCTAAATATGGGGACCATTAACTGACATCATCATAACTGGTTCCACAAGAAAACGTTAGAGATCAAGGAGTCACTTGTAACAAGAGAGATAGTGTAGCACCAAGAGTTTACTGTTCTGTGTAGCAGAGATGAAAGACTCAATGTTCAAAGCCTGCATCGTGTCTCACACCTCGTTAAAAGCCTTCATTACAGGATGTGGTGTGTAAAGGCTGGGAAGATACAAGATCCTTAAGATCAACCACCAGAACCCAGGCTGCCAGGCAGAGCTGAGGAACACGTGTGGGCCAGTATCTTCAGGCAGAAAGACATTCCTAGAGAGAAAAGGAAAGATTCCTAGAGCATTTCCAGTTGGTGGTCAGCATGAGCTAGGGAATCACACCAGGTATGTAGAGTACATGAAGTATACACTTGATGTTCTCTAGCAGCCATGGAATGCGCAGCTGGTGTTGAGGGATGATTCCTCACCATGTCAGGTACCAGATGCCATGTGGATGGCTTGCCACATTGTCCGTGTAGCATACCTAAACCATCTTTATGAACATATACTTGGATTGGCTTTCAATGTAGTAACACAGGAAGAAAATATTAAAGATGGTCGGTTCCATCACATATCTCGTCATACCAGCAAGCTGAGACTCCAACTCTAGAAGGTAAATTCTAGCTAGATACTTGCATCATGAAGTATTTCGATCATCTCGTCTCCGCCGTGTTGGAAAGATCGCCATCACGAGATGAGTCGTCTTGTGTGAATGCAGGTCACTGTGCTGACATTCAGGCTGTTTTCCCTTTTCCTCCAGCGTGCTGGCAGGTTATAACAGTACCATCTTCGCATATGGGCAGACGGGCAGCGGCAAGACATTCACCATCACAGGCGGGGCCGAGCGCTACAGCGACCGAGGCATCATTCCCAGGACGCTGTCCTACATCTTCGAGCAGTTACAGAAGGTACAAAGGGAAGCCCATTTTGTACGTGATAGATTCAGTACAAATGTGTGGTGGCCAGAAAATGTGCTATGACTTTATATGATATTGTCCCTACACAAGAAAAGTATTGCTATGTAATAACTCTGGCCTTTACATTCAAGGAAAGGTTAGGATTTTGCTGGAGAAGTGAAAATTAAGGTTCTTCTCATTCATGAAAAGAGTGATGCTACTTCAGCAAAGGCTCAGGTACCATATCATATGTACCCATGGAGCTGAAAAGAGCAGGTGACACCTTATTATCAGCTCATACCTTATGAATAGCTCGAGTTTCTCAGTAATTAACTGTGGCATAGCCTTTTGCCACAATAGGCCTTTCTGTAACTACTAAAGCACTAAAAAACAAGCAAACAAACAACAACAACAACAAAAGGATCACATGGCAGCTTCTTTCTGTACTTTGAAAAAGCCAAAGGATTTTATCAGAGAACAGACCATTACGATGAGCTTCGTTATTATAAAGAGGACTTCCCCATCTGCACTGTACCTGTCATTTCCCGAAGGCCTCTAAACACCAAGTGTTTTACCATTATCTAACACAGAACACAACCAACAAAGTCAGTATTCTTAGCCCTGTTTTATAGTTTGGAAAATCGAGCCTCCACTTAAATATTGCCCGTTAGGTCCATATATTGGAGCTCAATCCTGGGAGTAAGCCAGTTTGCCAAACTAAACTCAGAGTACATTACCGTATTCCATGCACTGTCTCCACAGCTCAGGCTCACGTTGTTTTGTTGGTGGTGTTTCAATGTCCGCAGACAAAGCACTTAACCTTTGTGGAAGCCGGGGCTTTCAGCATCCCTTCTAGCTCCAACAATTCCTGGTTGCACATATTCTTTGCAACAAATGTCCTAACTAGGTCATTTAACAACAACAACAACAAAAGTCACTCCAAAAAGTTCTCTTACTGTAGGTTATTTGCATTTTGAGTTGCAAAGATGAGAAGAAATTGCTGAGATCTGCATAATTCTAATTGCCATCCATAAAGTAGCAATTATCCATTAGTTCAGCTCATCTCTCGCCAGCTCGAGCGTGCCAGCTCTGCAAGCCAGAGAATGTGGAAAGGAAAAGGGTGAGCATGATGGAGTGGCCATGTCCAAGGCCCTTCTCTCCACTTACTCATTTATTTCTGACATTACCTGTTCTAAGTCTCACATTTCCCAAAGTCGAGGTATAATTTCTAGTCGTTTTTATTGCTGTGGTCTAATAAGAAAGCCTGTGGTCTTAGGGAAATCGATGGGGTTGGTGAGAGCTGACCTGATTCTGACTGAGTGTACTATGGCTGTCCAGGGCCTGAATCTTTTGGATGTGCGAAGGGGCCGACGCACAGTTATTACCATATCCATGAATATTCATACACGTGCATGTGGCAAAGTCATCCTGGACCACTTCCAGAGAAGCCTTTGAAACTCTCAGAACAAATGAAGCCAATTGCTCTGATTCAGTTGGACAGAATTAACAGATCCTTTCCTAATGAAGTAGAGTTCTTATCTCTTTTTAATTTTCCCTACATTTCCTAACAGTAGAGCACTAGACATGGAAATGTCTCCCAAGAACTTCTCACCAGTTAGGCCTCACCCATTGTTAAATCTCCCATGGAGAGGGGTCCTAAGTAACTTCCTGGACTTAGAGAAAGAGGATTGGCAATATATAGCTGAAGCAATCTGTGAATGGACAGTTTCCAACCTGGAACAGAGTGCATTTATTCATTCATTGTCAGTCATGGCTTTTGTGCTTAAGGCTAGCACTCTACCACTTTAAGTCACAAAGTCACTTCTGACCTTCTGGTGGTTAATTGGAGATGGGTCTCATGAATTTTCTTGCCCAAGCTGGCTTTGAACCACAATCCCCATATCTCAGCCTCCTACTGAGTTACAGGCGTGAGCCACCAGTGGCTGGCCAGTACATTTATTTTAGTGGCAGTGAATGAGGCAACTTTTAAAGCCAGGCAACAGGAAGCTTGTCTATACTAGATACCGAAAAATGCACACTGGTGCTCAGAGGTCCCAGCAGACTGCCCCAGGCCACTGGAGCTCTCTTAAAGGTGACTTGTGACTTGTGCAACATCTTTATTTCAAGGTAAATTCAGAGCCTCCTGCTTATGGGTCCTGAAATGCCAGTGAGTATGATAAGAGCAAATTGCCATTGCTCTTTTAAGAATTGATTCCATTCATTATAGAAATGACTGCTCCCCTTTTGCAATAGCCACAAAGAAAATAAAGTACCTAGCAATTAACTAAGAATGCAAAGGACCTTTTTGATGAAAACTTTAAAACCCTGAAAAAGGAAATTGAAGCAGAACTGAGAAAATGGAAAAACCTCCCTTGCTCCTGGATTGGAAGAATTAACATCGTGAAAATGGCAATCTTGCCAAGGGCTACCTACAAATTCAATTCAATACCCATCAATATCCCAATGTCATTTTTTAAAGAAATAGAAGAGGCAATCCAAAATTTCATACTGAATAATAAAAGACCCCATATAGCAAAAACAATTCTCAGCAGAAAGAACAGCACAGGAGGAATTTCAATACCAAACTTTAGACTATTACAGAGCTATAGTAACCAAAACAGCTTGGTACTGGCACAAGAACAGGCCTTAGGACCAACGGAATAGAACTGAGGACCCAGATATAAACCCATAGACCTGTGGCCACCTTATCTTTAATAAGGGAGCCAAAAAAATTAGAATGGAAGAAAGACAGCCTCTTCAACAAGTGGTACTGGCAGAATTGGTTAAACACCTGCAGAAAACTAAAGTTGGATCCCTCTTTGTCACCCTGCACCAGGATTAACTCCAAATGGATCAAAGACCTGGTGGTAAAAACAGATACGCTGAAAACTCTACAAGAAGGAATAGGAGATACACTAGGTCTCCTTGGCACAGGTCAGAACTTTCTTACTAAGGACCCAGAAACACAACAAATCAAAGAAAGTCTGAATAAGTGGGACTGCATTAAACTGCAGAGCTTCTGTATGGTAAAGGACATAGCTAGCAAACTAACTAGAAAGCTTACAGAGTGGGAGAAGATTTTCACTAACCATACAACAGACAAAGGCCTCATATCTAAAATATAGCAACAGCTCAAAAAATTGAATCACTCCCAAACTAATCTCCAAAGAAACAACCATCCCATTAAAAGATGAGCTAATGACTTAAAGAGACACTTCTCTGAAGAAGAAATAAGAATGGCAAATCAAAACAACTCTTAAGATTCTACCTCACTCCAGTTAAAATGGCCATGATCAAGAAATCTAACAACAGATGCTGGCAGGGATGTGGCCAGGAGGGATCACTACTACACTGTTGGTGGGAGTGCAAACTCGTTCAACCACTATGGAAAGCAGTATTGTGGTTCCTCAAAATACTAAACATAGAGCTCCCCTATGACCCAGCAATTCCACTACCTGGCATTTACCCAACCATCCAGAAACAAGGACATACTAAATCCACTAGCACAATGATGTTCATTGCAGCACTATTTACCATAGCAAAGATATGGAGCCAACCCAGATGCCCCTCAGTTGATGAGTGGATCAACAAGATGTGGTATTTATATACAATGGAATTCTATGTTGCTGTCAGAAAGAATGACATCCATTTGTAAGGAAATGGAAACACTTAGAAAAAAATCATATTAAGTGAAATAGGCCAGACTCAAAGGAACATAGGCTCAGTGGTTTCCCTCTTTTGTCATAATCAGTAGAAACCTTGGGCTCTCCTAGCAAATTTACAATAGAGCAAAATCTAGATACATAAGGCCATATAGTATGACACTAAATGAAAGGACCTCCAGGATATAGAAACAGAAGGCACATAATAAATGATTGTTGTCCTTAATGTAGTATGTTATCTCTCATCTCTTTTGCTGTCCTTTGGTTATCTCATTTTGTTACAGTATTTTACCTTGTCATCTGATATATTGTATATATGTTTATTTGGTTTTTTTGAAATAGGATAGGGAAGGGGGGAAAACAAGATGAGGGGTTGGGGAGAGGGAAATGGAGACCAAGACATGGGAAAGGGTATGAATGTTTGTGAAGTAATGCACCTTCTATCTGGTGAATATAATGTAACCCTTCTATTAATTACAATAAAATATATGAAAAAAAGAAATCACTGCTCCCTATTTTTGAGTGTTGTGAGGTTCATCCTTGTTTGGGGAACAGAAGAGAAGAATGTCTGCAGAAAACATGTGTGTTACATTACAGACTGGCAAGCAAGACACCCAAAAGGAGTAATAAGGAAAGGTAGCTTTGCTACATAGCTCAGTGGATTTTAAGTGTATGTTCCAGTAAAAGTTCTGAGAAATCCAGAAGCTGGAGTAGCCCAAGGCTTTGTACCCTTTTCATCTCAGGGAGAGAACCCACCTGGGCCCAGCTTCTTCTAGTTTATTCTGGCTCCTGGATACAAGATGTTCTTTTTGTTGCTCTCTTTCTATGCTTTTGCGTCCACCTACTTCATCCTCTGGAGTTTTCTAAACGTGATCATTTAAAACACCACAATTGCAACAGTGATAGCGGCAGAAGCAGTCGTGGTTCTCTGGCACCTGTGGTAGGCTGCACACAGTGGGTAGAATTTCAAACTCGGGCCTCATTTCTCTGTCACAGTAATTCTGCGAGACGAGAGTTAGTACTCTGTGGTTATGAACAGGGTGAGGTAGTAGTTGACGATCGTGTGTGGGACCACTCAGTAGAAATAGCAGATTTGGCAGGCCAACCCACCTTTGTCTGATGCTGAGAAGAGCTCAGAACTCTTTGCTGAGATGTCAAGCCATGATTTCTGGCACTGGTCGGGATGAGTTCAGATAACTGGTAGAAGTACTTGGGCTTCAGTAGGACATAGAACTCTGCAAAAGGAAATCTAAGAGCCTCCAGCCCTGAAACCTCTCAGGAAGGAGTGGAGTGTATTCACTGACCACGGCACAGATTTCCTTGAAATGTGCCAAGAAGTGTGTGGGAAATACTGAATTTACCGATAGCCAGGTGGAACCTGCCTTGCCTTTATTGCCTCCCATACCTGTACTAAAGCAAGCTGCAAGCCTGCTGTATTTCACCTTGGAGAGACCAAGTCCCTTTTGTCTGTTGGCAGAATGGAGAGTAAGAATGATAATCTTAGCCAGGCATCTGTTGCTCACACTTACAATCCTAGCTACTTAGGAGACTGAGACCTGAGGATCATGGTTCAAAGCCAGACCCAAAGTCTATGAGACTCTTATCTCCAATTAATCACCAGAAAACTGACAGTGGCACTGTGGCTTAAAGTGGCAGAGTGCTAACATGGAGCTGAACAGCTCAGGGCCAGGGCTCAGGGCCTGAACTCTAGCCCCATGACCGACAAAAACAAAAACAAGACAGAACAAAACAAAACAAAATGATCACCTTGATTTTTAATCACGTCACCTTGAGGCCAATTTTATTTCATCACTGAGAAGAGAATGTACCTTTCTCTAACCAAGAGTTGTGAATCTCCTGATTCTCCCCGCTTAGGACAAAACCAAAACAAAATATAAAATAGTAAACAAGGGGTAGGCAGTGAACTCTTGTCTGATGGGACAAAGCCATGTTTTGGTCTCTTGGAACTTTCATTATTTTCTCTTCATGTCATCAGAACAGTAATTTTTATTTCAAAAGTAAAAAAGGAATTATGATGGAAGATGGAAACTATTTTGCTACTGAAGTTTTGAAACCAAAGTAATGATCTACGTTCTTTTATGAATAGTCTATTCACAGGATGTAAGTTTGTTTTTCTTTAGCTTTTTTTTTCTGGTCTGGAAAGTGAAAGATGGTGTGTTATACAGTTCTGCAACCGAGTTGGCTCATTGCAAGTGTCTATTGACTTTTTATGTATAATGTGGAACCAATAAAAAATAGCAGACTGACGTTACTTGTAATTGTGGGTGCTGGCCATTAAAAAAAAGTTTCATGCATATGGTAATGGCAACTTGAAAGTGTCACGAACTGAGAATATAAACCATATAAACTGCGAGAGAAAAGAAGAGAAGCCATGAGGCTACTACATGGATAAGTTTGTTCATTTTTCTCTAAAAGCAGAATTGTTATTTATAGTCTTTACATAACTTCTCTCCCTTTTCTAATCAGGACAGCAGCAAAATATACACAACACACATTTCCTACTTGGAAATCTACAATGAGTGTGGTTATGACCTATTGGATCCAAGACACGAAGCCTCCAGATTGGAAGCCTCCAGATTGGAAGACCTGCCGTGAGTAGCCAAACAACAAAGAATGGGGGGAAATTGTTTTCAGATGTTTCCCCTTCAATTGTTTTCTTTGAAACATTGTATGTTTCTGGTCTCAATCATAATTAGCAGAATCCTGGATAACAGAATCTCTCTGTAAAATATAGTGGGGTTTTTTTTTCCTGTTATGTCCAATGGATGGTAGTGAGAGAAACTCAGATTTCTTGAAACTTCCTTTCTCAGGAAAGGCGTCCATTGGAGTTGGCATAAGAGAATACAATGCAAGGCCTCTGAGAACATTCTGGGTGCTTTGAGCATTGAGGGGATAGGATGCTGTTACTCTACCTTTCCCCACCAAGGCCAAGAACTCCTCCAATTGTGGTCTTTATCTGGAAAAAGTATGTCAGTTAGAGTTTGAGAATATGAATGAAGAGAGAAACAGAATTTTTTCCCAAATCCTTTCCTTCTGTCATTGACATTAACACTCATAATCATTTCATAATCTGAAATGAGTTATTAATAAATTAGGTTGAAATTGAAATATAATCGTCCTCAAAGTTTATCTTTTAATAGAGGAAGCCTCCCTGCCCTTATTTATGGAACACTGCTCAGTGCTTGTTTGAGATCTGCCTGAATTAATTAGCAAGATCTTCATATATCAGAAGTTGCCTATGGCCAAGAAATAAAGTTTTTTTTAATATCCTTACCAAATATTCTGCAATCATTTAGAAACATTAGTCGCATCTATGACTATCACCAATTTACTTCCGATGTATTTTATACTTTGAAATCCCAGAGCATCTCAAAACTTCTCTAGTTCTCTGGTTTGGGGAAAATGGGATTTAACTGCTATTGTCTGCTAGGTTTTAGGAAGCAGGATAGAATGATTTTCCTTTTACTAAGATGATAAAGAATAAAATGCAATGTGACCTTTGCTGTTCCTGGATTGGATCAAAAGTATTCTCTGTTAATCTGTTTTCACGCATTCTAGATCTGGGACAAGCTTTAACTCTGAAATCCTATCTCTCCAGTTCACTGATTTCATTGTTAGGAGTGTTCGGAATGTCCCAAGCACTCTGAATGCCTTGCAAAAATATTAGACAAAATATCTTTTGGCCTTTGTCCTCTCGCTAGCAATCATTCATTACAGGGATAACAACAATATACACATTTGATTCCTTTTGCATTTTAATAACAGGTTTAACAATGGAAATTGCAGTATTCTTTTTTTATTAAAGAATTTATTAACATTGATTTTGACATCATATTTCAAATGACATATTTAACAAACAAGTATTCAAGAAAGGAATCTCTATATATAATAACTGGCACTTAGATTTTAGAACATAATTAAAATTAGGCTGAGGGTTTGTATACCATATATACATATTAATCTATATAATAAAACATTATGTCTATAGAGTCATAAATTTTTATGTCTATGTAGTTGTGTTTATATTTCCAGTACCATGTCCATAGCATTGGGTATGCAAATATTGAGTCCTCACTCTTGTACTGTTTGGATCTAATAGCCACATATTAAGGATACCATGCGCCTTTTGTTCCTTTGGTCTTGACTTGTCTCACTCAGCATGATTCACTCTAGATTCATCCACTTCCCTGCAAATGCCATTATTTTATCTTGTCTGTTGGCTATGTAGAATTCCATTGTGTGTATGTGTGTATATATATATATGTATATATATATATATATACCACATTTTCTGTATCCATTCATCTGCAGTAGGGTATTTGGATTGTATCCATTGCCTATTATGAATAGTGTTGAGATGAACATAGATGAGCAGGTGTCCTTATCATATCCTGGGTTATGATGTACAGTGTAGATGCCCAGAAGTGGTATGGCGGGATCATAGGGAAGGTCAATTTTCAGTTCTTTAAGAAACCTCCACACTGCTTTCCAGAGTGGCTGAACTAGCTTACAATCCCACAAGCAGTGCATTAGGGTTCCCTTTTCTCCACAACCCCACTAACCTCTGTCATTGTCTGAGTTCAATATCTTGGCCATTCTTGTTGGGGTAAGGTGGTATCTTAGGGTTGTTTTTATTTGCATTTCTTTTATGACCATGGATGATGAACATTTTCTCATATGCTTTTCTGCCATTTTAACCTCTTCTTTTGATAAGTGTCTCTTTAGTTCCCTTACCCATTTAGTGAATGATTTATTGGGTTTGGGGGCGGGAATTGCAGTATTCTTATACTGGAATTAACTATATAAAGTTAAGCGCAAAGTCATTTCAATGTTGGATAGTAATAACCATCAGTAACAGCTTCCTTTCCGTTGTTTGATGGTGCTTCCTCAAATATCATTGACTGTCATTGACATTCCGCTGTTTCTTTTTCTCTTGCATCCTAACGGATCTTCCCTTTCTCTTGTTTTAGGTGATTTTGTTCATGCACTACTACCTGTGAATTTGTATATATAGTGTCAGACTAAAGTCCATTGCTTCTTTGCAAATGTTTCTGTATTATTTGAGTACATGTGGGAAACACTGACATAGAAATTAGCAATCAGAATGATGGGCCCAAACCCCGCCAAGATGAAATGCATAATTGAATCATCTTATAGCTATTACAGAAATTGAATTCATAATTTAAAAGCTGTCCAAGAAGAAATTTCCAGGCCAGGATATTTATGAGAATCTATCAGATCCCTAGTAAACTGTTTCACATGGTCTTTTTCAAGAAATAGAAAACACTCAATCAGTTATTATATGAAGATAGCATAACTCTGATACCAAAATCAGACAAAAAGTACCCCAAACCTATCTAAGTTGCAAAAGTACAACTACTAGGCTCATAAATTCTCAAAAAGGCCAGATACTTATAATCTTGACTATTTAGGAGACTGAGACCTGAGGATTGTGATTCAGCCAATCCTAGAGAAAAGTCCTGAAGACTATCTCTGATTAACTAGCCAAAAGCTGGATTGGAAGTGTGGCTCAAATGGTAGAGCATTAGCAAGAGCATAAAGCCTTAAGTTCAAATGCTGGTATGAACACACACACACACACACACACACACACACACACACACACACACATTTTTAACAGACATTGGCAGTTGAATACAAAAACAGATAATGTACATGCCACAAGAAGATTGGGTTTATTACAGATTGTAAAGCTAGTTTAATATTTGAAAAATCCATCAGTGTCATCACTCCATCTACAGGCTCAAGAAGAAAATTATATTAAGTTCAGAGAAAAAGAACTTGACATTCACTCATGATAGAAATCTCAACAAGGATGGAGGACCATGGCTTCACCTTGATAAAGAGCATCCGTGAATGTGTATAGCTGACATCCTTTTAATAGTGCAAGGCACTAAGATCAGGAGCAAGGCAAGAATGTCCACTTGTACCATCCTTATTCAGCAGAAACTGGAAATACTTGCCACTGCAATAAACTAAGAACAGGCATATATGTCAGAATAAAAGAAATAAAACCATCTGATCGCTCATCCAGGAAGGAGAGATCCGTTACCACTGAACTTTGAGTGTGTTCAATCCTATTACCATGCTATAAAAATATCAAGCTGAGGCCGGGAGTTTGGCCTAGTGGTAGAGTGCTTGCCTAGCGTGCATGAAGACCCAGGTTCAATTTCTCGGTACCATATACATAGAAAAGACCAAAGTGGTGCTGTGGCTCAAGTGGTAGAGCACAAGCCTTGAGAAAAGTCCAAAGACAGTGCTCAGGCCCTGAGTTCAGTCCCCGGGACTGGCAAAAAAATCAAGCTGACATTATATGTGTGTATATTTGTTTGTAGCTCCTCTAGCCAGCACTAGTTATCCTTAAGCAGATGATTAGCTCTTCATCAGCATCCTTGAACATCCTAATGTTAGTGTCTGGATACTTTGGCATCTCCTTCTATGGAGCATTCACCATTCAAATGTAACTGACGTGGTCAGATGCTGTTAGTTGAATCTTGCTTGCCTACATTCAGTCATTTTGTCTGACTCCACTGGTAGTAGAGCATGGTTTTTGTTTTGTTGTTTTGTTTTTTTTTTTCCTTCCTGTTCCCCCTCCCCCATTTGTAAATGGTGTGGAGCTGATGTTCATTAAGAAAGTGAGGACTGGGCCAGGAGGGTGGCATGCTTAGCTAGCATGCATGAAGCCCCGAGTTTGATTTCTCGATATCACATACACAGAAAAAGCTGGAAATGATGCTGTGACTCGAGTGGTAGAGTGTTAGCCTTGAGAAAGCCCAAGGATAGAGCCTAGGTCCTGAGTGTAAGCCCCAAAACTGGCCAAAAGAAAAGAAGGAAAAGAAGAAAAAAAAGAAAGCAAGGACTTAAAACGGTACCACTGGAGGAAGTCCTGTGTAAGAAAGTGTGCTTTGCATACACTCCTGTGGGCTGGAAAAGGAGAATGAAGTCTCAGTAATGCCTTTTTTGTTGTCATTGACAGTGGGGCTTGAACTCTGGGCCCATCCCTGAGTTCTTCAGCTCTATGCTAGCACTCTGTCGCATGAGCCACAGTGCCACTTCTGGTTTTCTGGTTAACTGGAGATAAGAGTGTCACAGACTTTCATGCCCAGGCTGGCTTTGAACTGCATTCCTCAGATCTCAGCTTCCTCAGTAGCTAGGATTACAGGCGTGAGCCACTGGCACCTGGCAGTAATGCCTTTTTAATTGTATCCTAATGTTACAGATGTGGGACTATTCCATACCTTTGTGAATGTAAAATACTGTGTGTCTGCTTTATGAGGCATAGTAGTGATTGCTTTATCAGAGCTGTTTTTAGTGGTGTTGCTCAAGAATGTTTTCTTTCCAAATGATGATCGAGGAGCTAATAAAAAATGGTGCCAAGTTAAAAAAAAAAGCAAGCCATACCTCTATGCAAATGATATAATATGCATAGAATGGTCTGTGAACGTACATTCTTCAGAAACAAAGAAGCAGAAGGAATACTTTCATCTCACTCAGTAAGACCAGCATTATCCAAATCACAGAACGCAGTTAGCATACTAAAAGAAAAGAACCACTGGAGCCCATTACAGTGTTAATGTGATTTGAAACTCCTCGGTAAAGTATCCATAAATCAAATCCAACCGTGATTAAAAGAATTTTATACTATAACCAAGTGGGATTTATTGCACAGATGTAGGACTGATTCAGCATTCAAAAACAAATTACTGTAATCTATTGTCCAATACACTAAAGAAGAAAACTCATATGATCACATCAATAAGATGTAAAAGCAAAACACACACTAGGCAGAATCTAGCATCCATTCATGATAAATACTGTCAGCAACCTAGAAACAGAGGGAGATTTTCTCAACCGAATAAAGAATATCCACAAAACACCTATAATCAGCATCATGCTTAACCGCAAGAAGCTACGTGCTGTAGAGGTACAATAATAGATTAGGCAGTGTGATATTAGCAAAAGATTTGACAAATGCATCCATGGAGCAGAGCAGAGAGCCTAGTAGACCCATACAAACCTTCAACTGACAAAGGAGTGCTAGCACTTCAGTGGAAAGGAAACTGTATTTTCCACAGATGGTTGAAATGGAATGCAGCATGTGCATACATGTGCAAAAATGAGTGTAAGCAAAGGCCTTCTACCTTTAGGAAAATAAACTTGAAATAAGACATAGATGTAAATGTGAGATTTGACTCCAGGACATTGCACTTGATAAGCAAGTGCTTTGCCACTGAGCTATATCCCAGATGCATAGATGTAAATATTTTATAAATATGAGTGTGCATGTGTGTTATATGTACTGTGTGTGTGTTGTGGAAGATAAAAGAGGAAATAAATAATCTAGGCAATCTTGAATTAGACAATAAAATTTTAAATTTATCACCAAAGCATGATACATGAAAGATGCACTGTACTTTATTGAAGTTGTTCTGTACTGTGAACACACTGTTAAGAGATTTAAAAAGTCAAGTGACATGCTGAGATGAACTAACTGTCAAATACTTCTGATGAAGGATTTATGAATAAACTATACATAGAACCCTTAGAATACAATAACAAGAAAACAATTCAGTTTAAAGTTGGGCAAAAGCTGTCGATAGGCATCACATTAGTGATCGGAAAATAAGTCTGTGCAGAACAATACAGCATTATTTGTCACTGGAGAGTGGTTAACATATGGGAAATCTCACTGCCAGGATCCTTAGAGCTCTAGCTGGGAAAAGCTAGACAGCAGAGGCAGGGTCTCTCTACATTATTTCCTACTGCTGTGAACAAATTCATTATTATCTTAAAATAAGAATTTCATAGAGCGACTTCATAGCCTTGTGTATATTGAATTCGTTCTACATTTAGTAATTTAAATTAAAAATAGAACCTCTACTTTTGAAAGTGTCTTATATCACACGCCATAAGAAAAACAGGCTAACTGTTGTTCTTCACTGTAGGGAAAATGGTCACCTTACATCAGTATAATTTTAGTATTCCTAAATGGGGAAGCATCTCCCATTTAAGATGCCAGTGAGTGTTGTAGCAATTACTGTAAAAGAATGAGAAGGCTCCAGCATCCAGTATTGAAATCTTGGCTGTGTTATGGGATGTTTTTGTTTTTGATCATTTGTCATCCCAAAGGAAAAAGTTGCCAGATGTTGAGCTTAAATCAGTACAGAAAGCATGGCTCAGGGTTGCGGGAATTACAAAAAGCATTAATGGGTAGGCTCTGTCCCCATGGCTTACAGTCTAGTCAAATGAATTCATCCATACACTCCGTACTCACTGAGCCTTAGTTCTGTTCCAGCTATTGTGCTAGGTACCTAATTGCCTAACGGGGGCTCTACTTTTCCTGGAGCTCATGGCAGAGTGGCTAAAACTAGTACACTCCTGCACAAGGTAAAATACGAAAAACAAAGAATAACAAGGATTGGAAGGAGAAAAGAATTACCAGAGTACTGGGAACAGAAAACATCCACAGGAGAGATAGTGCGTGAAATAGCCCAAGTCTTGTCCCGTCACTAAAGAGCTAGTTGTGTGGAGACAAAGGTAGGGAAGTTGAAGAGTATGGAGCTTGTTCTGTGATCGTTCATGCACCTGTCTTATTGGAGCCCAGAGAGGAAATAGGTATAAACAGGAAGGTGGGCAGTGTATGAAAGCAAAACATGGGGGGCAAGGTGTAGCCCCTGGGGATTTTTGGCTTTGCATGTTTGGCATAGCTGATCTGGAACTGGAATGAGATGGACAGGAGCTAGAGCTCTGTGGGAGTATGGAGGATATCTGGTGACAATGGCAGTTGAAAAAGGAAGACAAAAGCCCGGTGCCAGTGGCTCATGCCTGTCATCCTAGCTACTCAGAAGGCTGAGATCTGAGAATCATGGTGCAAAGCTGGCCCAGGCAGGAAAGTCCATGACTCTTATCTCCAAGAAACTCAGAAAAGGCTGGAAGTGGTGCTGTAGCTCAACCGGTACAGCTTTAAACTTGGGCAAAAAGGAGCTCAGGCATAGTGCCCATGCCCAGAATTCAAGCCCCAGGAATGGCAAAAAAAAGGGGGGGAAATCAGAGTTTGAAGATACCATAATTCACTGGCTTAAAATTAAAACCCACCTGGGAACCTGGGATAATTGCTCAACATGCAAAATCATAGCCTCCACCCCCTGAAAAAGCAAATGTATTTGAATACACATACCTTCTAGGTAATTCTTTATCAGCATTTTGTTTTTTGGCATTAGACTCTAGCTTGCTTTGTTTGGCTCACAAAGTTTGTGCTTAATATTTCAAAATGTAGCGCTGGGCATGACAAATCACGCCTACAGCCCTAGTTACCCAAAAGGTCTAAGTGGGAGACTGGTCCAGCAAAAGTATGAGATCCTCTCTGAAAAACAAAATGCTAAGAGCTCTGTCTCAAGTAGGAGAGTACTTGGCTAGGGTTCCCCCAGGCCTTGGGTTTCCCCTTAAGGCCCTGCTTGCCCTCCTAGAAACCCCCTTTGCACAAAATCTTGCAGCTGTTTGTCAGCCCACCCACCCTCATACTCTGCTCTAGAAGCTGTGTCTGAGCCATGTCCTTGCTGCCACTTCTTGCAGTGAGACTGTTTCAAGCTCTGTTACCAGTGGGATCATTTTATTCAAAGCTGGAGAAAGTAAGAACCATCCATAAAAGTCTCTTCTCAAGTTGCTTTCTTCCTTGGCTCTTTCTTTCCCTCTCCCTCCAGCACATCAGTAACTATTTCCTGAGTTCTGAGTCCACCACTTGGTTCTGACTATAATTTTTATGGGCTTGAAAGAGGGCTTTATTAGAGTTTCTTACATAAACATCCTACTTCCAAGATGGAAACCCACCAAACTATTTATTTGATTCTTTTTGAATGGGCCTGTGAGTAGTTTTGCCTACAAAATGTTTCTAAAATGTTTAGATTTCAGGCAAAAAAAAAATCACTGATAGCCCTAACTTGGATATGTAAGTGGAAAAGTTCTGTTAAGTATACCCAGCCTGCTTAATGATGGGGAAGAAACAAGCTTTTGTGTTTGCTCTGTAAACAGAGAATCTTTTCCATTTGGCTACATAGTAGGAATTTATAGGCTCTTTTTAACTTCCTGGAAGACAGAGGAAAAAAAATAGCCAAGTTCTTACTCTCAATTAATGGAAGCCACCAAAGAAAGAACCCTCCTAGCGTGAATGAGCTCCCCAACACTGCATTAGTTCCAGGGTGTCCACAATGAATTCTTAGCAGCAAAAGACATGTAAGAGAAGGTAAGCATGTTTAAACGTCATTTCCCACCTTTTACGTGTCTGAAACCCCATGGACAAAAAAATCAGATAATAGTAAGAAAGACATTTTAATAGAAACATAAAGCATTTGGATAACAAATGCATACAGTTGAGTTACAAAAGACAGATATAAGTTCCATGAAGGGCCAGGAGTGTGGCCTACTCATAAAGTGCTTGCCTAGGATGCAGGGAGCCCTGGGTTCGATTCCTTAGTACCACATACATAGAAAAAGCTGGAAGTGGTGCTGTGGCTCAGGTGGTAAAACACTAGCCTTGAAAAGGCCCAAGGACAGTGCGCAGGTCCAGAGTTCAAGCCCCAGGACTGGGAAAAAAAATCCATGAAGAAAACAGTTAGGAATATGTGGAAAAAAAAGTATTTTGATCTGACACAGCCGGACAAATACCTAGATGCAATTGTGTTCTGAAATAGCCATAACTGAAGGAGAAAAAAGCAGGCTCACTACGTGCCTGTGATTATTTCTCCATCAACAAATAAACGAGCACACGGTTGACATGCCGTTTTTGCTCAGTTTTTCCATTTTCTATTTTCAGTAAAACAGTAGATAGAAATATGACAGGTCCTTCCTGTCACAAGCATTGTTTTAATTAGCAATTTTATAAATGCTTTGTTATTGCCGTGCAAGTCTGTGAGCCAGCAGCCAGCAGCACGGGCAATGAGATGATGGGAGCGCCCTGCAGAAGGCTGGGCATCTCACCATTCGAGCCCTTCACTGTCCACAGAGGTAGAACATCAGTGCAGTAACCCGCCACCAGTGACATTAGTACCTTTCTCCTCTGGGTTTGAGATGGAAGTGGGAAGAAGGATAGACAAAGAAGCCAGAAACCTCCTACCTAGGTGTTAACATTCTCCATTGTGAAAGATGAAGAAAGTAGCCCTAAAACTTGGTGACAAGGCAGAATCACCTTGCGCCTGGAATGCCTCAGGCCAGTCAAGTCTTGGGGTAGAACTTGGCCACAGTAGGGGGTGTGTGTGTATGTGTGTGTGTGTGTGTGTGTCTGTCTGTCTGTCTGTCTGTCTGTCTGTCTGTCTGTCTTTGTGTGTGTGTAAGTTCTACTGGCACTGCCTATGGAAGAAAATAGACAACATGAGACAAGACAGCGATCAAGCATAGCCAGCAATGTTTGATGCCCAGTGGCTGAGCACCCGCCTGCCTCTTCTCTTCGGCCTGGAGTCAAGGTTGCTCCTGCTGAATCCTCTCCCACTCCAGTCTCACATGAGAGAAGTGCTGCATCTGTCTGGAGTCTTCCAGACAGACCATAGATGACTTCGCTCCAGAGTTGAGACATGTTAGCCCGGACAGAACTCTCTCCCTTTGTTATCTATCATTTAGCTCCTAGCCTTATCATTTATATCCAGTGTTTTATCTTCCAATAACATTTAACCTCTTTCATCAGTAACAGGTGAAAAGGTTTAGACCCCCCAGAGGTTGTGGATTGAGGAAGGATTCTGATTTCTGTGTGCCTGGGGATTTCCTTGAGCCAAACTTTTTTTGGGCATTGCAGAAGGATCAGGATGGAAATGACTTTTTTTTTTAAAGAAATAAAGGACGTTTCTAAAAATAGAACCTAACTCATCCATTTCAATTAAAAATGACTTAATATTTTCCAAGCATTTTTTGAACTCTTGAGCATTTTAATAAGCTTATGAGTCTTACTTAAAAATAAATAAATTGCACTTGTTTTCATTAAGGAAACAGATCTTTTTCCATCTTTTTGGGCATTGTTGAAGGAGACAAAAAGGAGTCCAGAATTCAGCAAATGTGTCATTATTGGTGACACATTGATCACAGATGGACTGGAAGAGCTACATTTTCTTACAGTAATTAGTATTTTAAGTGCTCACAAATTACATAGGAAAGGCTAGGTAACTCCCTTACCAAAAAAACCCAGAAGAATGCAAACATTAGAGTATTTGGCAAAAAGAAAACTTCATTGTGAAGGTATTCTAACAAGTACTGGTAAGGACAGAATTAACACTCATCCATTGCTTTTCTTCTAAAGTTGTGCTGGATGGTACCTGCCTTTTCAAATCATTATCAGCTCCAAATGTTTTATTTAAGCAAGCGATACTACTGGGCAATACCGGTGAATGGAAAAAAAAAAAAACCTTCCCTTGTGTAGTTCTTTAGAAAATTAAGAAGTCAAAAACTCAAGAAGGCGGAAGGAAAATCCAGTGGCAGCATGCCTGGCATCTGCAGGTCTCGAGACTCGTGGTGAGCAGATCTGAGGATGCTGGATGAATCCTGTGCAGACTCAGGATGTCCTAAAAAGACTGGAAGAATACGGACACAGCCAGCTGAGGACACACGCTGAGAACTCACCTGGGAGCAAATGGTGTTGGCCCTAGAATGTCCATCAAGGAAAAAGCTGTGACAGAGGAGTGTGACTCCAGATCTACCTCCTGGCTAGCAGGATAGAACAGCAGGAAAAGGAATGTTGTCAAGGACAGAGGATGGAAATGTAGATCTGACGGAAATGAAAGCAACAGCAAGCTCAGTCTTTATCAGCAGACTTTGCAAGAATCTTTTCATTTGTTTATGTTCATGATGAAACTACACAGGAGAAAAAACTAGAGGCATGGGAGAGACTCCAGTTCTCATCATGTCCAAACTGGTGAGCTTTGAAGTCTCATGCCAATTAGAAGTGAGAAGAAATGACAGGCGAGGGTGGCTCATGCCTGTAATCCTCGCCACTCAGGAGGCTGAGATCTAAGGATTGCAGTTCAAAGCCAGCCTGGGCACTGAAGTCCATGACACTCTTATCTCCTGTTAACCATCAGAAAACCAGAAGTGGTGCTGTGGCTCAAGTGGTAGAATGCTAGCCTTGAGCTAAAGAGCTCAGGGACAGTGCCCAGACCCAGAGTTTAAGCCTCACAACTGACACACAAAAAAAAAAGTGAGAAAAAAATTGAACACAAGAATTAGTGCATAACCTGTTAAGAAACTGA
The DNA here is from genome assembly GCF_031878675.1 of Megascapheus bottae. NCBI lineage: Eukaryota > Metazoa > Chordata > Mammalia > Rodentia > Geomyidae > Megascapheus > Megascapheus bottae. Next base: position 9,384,020 of record NC_143530.1, read on the forward strand.
ATCATGACAAAACCCCACTACAATCCAGAGTCCTGATGTCTACGTAGGAAGGTGCCGTATGCATTTTTAACTCAGTAAGAATATGCATCATAAGGTGGCTTGATGATTTGATGATTACAGCAGCAGGTAGCTTTAAATCAGAAGTGGGTAATGTATTTTGAGCATCGGGGCTAGCTGGTAATACTGTTAAGGGAGCCTCAATGTTTGATCTTAATCCAGGGCTGTCTAGTCTCTTGTGTGCTATTCAGGTTTACAAGCTCAAGGCATCTTACAGTACAGTTTTTAAAAAATAAAAATAAAGCTATAGGAAACCCCAGAGTTCCTTTTCTTCTCAACAGTTCCCTGTCTGTGTGCTTCCCATTTCCCTAGGAAAGTAACCATCTTGGAAGACCCAGACCAGAATATTCATCTGAAAAACCTGTCACTCCATCAGGCAACCACTGAGGAAGAAGCTCTGAATTTACTCTTCTTAGGAGACACCAACAGAATGATTGCAGAGGTATGGAACTTTTCTCTGTAACAAAGAAAAACAGTTCTTTACTTGCTAACACTGAATAGAATCTTAGAGGCAGTGAAGACCTCAAACACAATCTCATCTAGGGCTGAGTGTCGTAGTATACACCTAGAATCTCAGCCCTTGGAAGGTTGAGGTAGGAAAACGGTGAGTTATAGCCAGCCCGGGCTATATAACAAGACTCTCAAAAAGGGAATATATATGTTCTTTTTTCAAACCTCAGAAGTCAGAATGCTTTCCCAAAGTTAGTGCACAGATACTGAAATCTGAACCCGAGGATTCTCAGCCCTTTCTACTCTTTCTGCTTTATTATGTCTTTTGCCTATTATGTTTTCCTCCTTACATTTTTGAGTTTAATACAAATTGTCTTGCAGCTAATCAGTGGCCACTCATAATATATCTTCATTATTACAAAAGTCTTGCATGACCTTCAGAATTTTTTTTAATACACAATTCATTCTCCCTAATCTCAGATCAGTCACCTATCAGCATACCCTGCCATCTCCACATATTTTCATTTTGTCGGCAAATTTATATTTGTAAGGAATTCAGAACTGCACATGGAATGCAGAAAGAGCCTTGTGCGTTCACAGATGCATTGAACGAGATTCCTTTGCTTGATCAGGGAAGATGAGGCAGGAGCCAGGATTGGCCCACACCTTGCCCACTTACTGACCAGAGATAGACTGTCAGGAAGTTTTCCTCCAGACACTTGGAGAGGAAAAGAATAGGGGGTAGTGTTGCTGAGGGGAGGTCCCGGAACAGGTGCCCAGTGTCATCAAGGGCAATTTCTCTCTCTCTTATTTTCTTTTGCTGATCACTGGGGCTTGAACTCAGGGTCTAGGCACTATCCCTGAGCTTTTCTGCTTGAGCTCTTCTGCTCTACCACGTTGAGCCACGGAATCACTTCCTGTTTCCTGATGGTTCCTTGGAAATAAGAGTCTCATGGACTTTCCCACCCTCAGTGGCAGTGGCCTGTGGAAGGCTCCTGACCTTGTCTCTCTGTGACCTCCAGTGGCTTCAAAGCTTGGCCATTTGCTGTTGCAGAAGTCCTTGTGAAATTTAGCTGACTCCATGCAGTATTTTAGGCTGTTTTGCAAAGGTCTGAGAAACTGCCTTTCTGAAACTCACCTATCATATTTTCCACTTGAAAGTCTAAGTCTTTTCCTATTACTGATGAATATGTCTAATAATAGTGTCCTAAAAAACTGAAACTTGAGGAAGTCCAAAGAATAACACCAGTTATGCATTCACTTTTATTTAACTTATTCATTTTTTCCCCTGTGTGAAGCTTAATTACTTACTGACAGGTTTCCAATATTTTTGTTTCTACTTTTACTTTTTTTTTCTTTCATTTGGTACATACTGATAGGTGCCATGCTACATCGAGAACCTATTCAATAGAGCTGAGAATATTTATATTATAGGTATATGTACATCTGTGCACACATGTACACATATTAGCATATACGATGTGTATGCACATATATAATTTTCTCTTATATGTGATATATACATCTAGACACCTATACATGCATATGTGTGCATGCGCATGCATTTACACACACACACACACACACACACACACACACACACTCTTTCTTTAAAGGCCTGGGCTTCTTGCCCTGGCTCTACAGCCAACAGTGGCAGTCCCATGACCAGCCGATTCCAAACTTTATATCCACTCTTTATACCATGAGTACATTAATCAAGTCGACACTTGTCATGAAGTTCAAATGAGGATGTGTTTCCAAATTATTTCAGAAGTATTCCAAGTATTTAACACTTCTGTTTATCTCTTGGATTCCATGAAAGCAAATGCACACTCATCCACTATAAATGGGTAGTAACTATCGCCTCCTGGAGAGTCTTTTTTTTTATTATTCACTCACTTAAAAGGAAGTGTGTTTTAGATTACAACCTCACTGTAACAATGTAATTTGTCAGCACAGAAGGAGCTTACCAGGATAAAAAGAACACACTAAATATTTTGGGGGGGAAAAAATAAAACAAACAAAATTTTTTTTTAAAAAAAAAGGATTCCCAGTTTCCCATTTACAGAAAAATCCAAAGGTTGCCATGGTAGTCAGCAAACATTTGCAAAACAAAATCTGACTATGTGGGCCACAAAGTGGAGTGCTTTCCTTCCCTGCTCTCAACCCATAGCCAGCTTTTTAAGGAAAAGTTATTAAGAGCAGCTTCATCCTCCTCTTATTTACTTAGAACTCACAGATAATTTCTGCAATCTTCCCAATGTTTTGAATCAAACCAGATTATTCCCTTAGGATAAACGTTTCTTTTTTTTTTTTTAAGTTGGATTGCTGGGCCAGAGAGCATAAATATTATACAAGCTGAACTGAGTATGACCCCACCTCAAAGCCGATCAGTAGACCATCTGACTTGATGCATGTTTGCCTTATACGGGAAATAGTTCTATCAAGTAACCAAATCCAATAGAACAAGATGTTTAGAATGTGACTGGCAGGTGAGTGGGCAGTCCTGTTCCCAGGATCATTTTCATTTGCCCCACCTCAAAGTCAGTAGCATCTGCATTCAACTTCCCTATGACAGTTAAAAGAGGCCATTTTTTGGATAAACTTTCTGGTGGATGGATTCAGAATCTCTACCATGGAGCTCAAGAATTTGCACTTTAGCATATGTTTATTGGATTGATTTTTGTGTGACTTGAACTCAGGCTGTGGATGCTGTCCCTTTCTCCACCCAAGGTTGGTATTCCACCACATTAGCTATACTTCCACTTCTGGCTTTTTCCTGGCTAATTGGAAGTAAAGGTTTCATTGACTTTCCTGTCCAGGATGGCTTTGAAAATTGATCCTCAGATCTCAGCCTCTAGAAGTAGCTAGGATTACAGCCATTTTTATCTTCTGGAAGTGTGTCTAATTTAGGAGATGCTGGGACTTGCCATCACCAGAGCTAGGTAGAACCCATGCCCTGATCCATAAAACTTGAAAGTTCTGACAATTTGGAAGAAAAGAAAAAAAAAGTGAATAAAACTCTGCCTTAATTTGCATTTTGGGTGGGCTGTCATGGGGCTTAGACTCTAGGCCTGGGTGCTGTCCCTGAGCTCTTTAGCTCAAGGCTACAGCCCTGCCCCTTGAGACACAGCCTCACTTCCTGTTTTCTAGTGATTAATTGGAGATAAGGGTCTCCCAGTTTTTAGTGAGTTTTTTGAACCTGGATCCTCAGAGTAGCTAGGATTGCAGGCATGAGCCTCCATACCTGTCTAATTTGCATTTTTAATTACCAAATTTTTTAGTATCTTCATTGACCTTTGCAATTCTGCCCTCCCTCATGCTTTCCTCTTGAGTGTTCAGATAGGCCCAGTGGAGGAGTCTTCTGTGAGGGGCAGAATGTGACCCTGTTTTCCACATTTCTATCAAATCTAGAAATAGTATTATCCCCAGGTGCTGGTCAGTGAATAATTACTAAAGATGATGACCTTTTGTTTTTGTCATATATTTAGCAAAATACATTCTCTATTACTATGGTTTTCTTAAACATAGTCCAATATTTTCTGGTGTTTGCTATCATGCTTTGAGATGCAGTAGTTCACAGAAGAATGTTACCAGAGACTCAGCACAGTTGTCCACCTGGGTCCTGATAGAACGAGGAGTCAGGCAAGTCCCAAGGTGTAGAAAAAGCGATGGGAAAGCCAAAAAGAGACATGATGAAGGACAGAGAAAGGAGATGTCTTACAGAGTATGCTGCCAAGGGAAGAAGGGATTGCAGTGCATCTCCAGCTATCTTCGAAGTATAGACATAAGCATTAGACTTAAAAAGAAATCTAATCTAAGAATTATGCAAAGAGCAATAGCATGCATACGTAGAGCCAGTGTCAGGTGTGACCTGGTTGTATTTATCTCAGTGCTGGTTCTCCTAGGTGCTAGAGAACTAGTTTGTTCTGTCCTGCAAGGCTCTGTCATTCCATAGGGGTGATTTTGGTTCCTTGTCATGAAGTTGTCACCTGGAACCCAAGCTGATTGCAAGGTGACTACAGAGAGGATGCCTCAGAACAAAGACAAATATCCCTTAAAGCAAAGAGACCCAGATAGAAAGCTTTTCTCCCATTTTGTTTTGCTTTGTTTTCAGTTAATTTGTGGCAGCAAAAATAGCTTTACTGTGTTGTTGTGTTTCTTGACACCTTTCCAAAGCCCAGATCTCCTCATGTAGTAGTAGTATGTGTGGGTCACAAGAATATTTTGGTTGCAATTAGCATTCCAAAATTAGAGGGATAATAACAGGTGTTTTGCAAGCTTTTGTTTGAAAGGTATAGTAGTGGCATAGATGTAGCAAAATTATCACAAGATTTGTAAACTTGGGAAGAGCAAAGTACCTGGCAGAAATATAATAAGTGTATTTTGGCTCTGAGTTTATTACAAGCAGAAAATCATTCTCTTATGATTAGTTCCCAATGGGTCACCTTGGCAAAAGATTTAGTGATAATTATATCATTTTCCCTAATGTAATAGATACATACTAAGTGTTGAAAAAAAGAAAGCTTCAATGTTGTATACTTTTTATATGCCAGACACTTTTTCCTCTCCCATGTTTTACACGTGAGACATGAGAGAAGTATGCTGTGTTATTTCATAGTGTTTCTTTGTCACAGCATAGTTTCCATTCTGTTCCCCTATAACCTCATCTGGTATTGCTACATGAACTGTGAGTGTTTGAGATCTAAAACACTGATTAAGGTAAGTGAAATGGTCTGGTCCGGCCATTGCTACAATGTTAACAAGTACATGCTCCATATATGTTGTTACAGGCTACAAAACTTCTGGCTCTAAAAACCTGAGTCCCAGAGTTTCTTCTTTAAGATCATTGTCTCTAATTAAAGTTAGCAGAATAGTCATTTTTTACTCCAGTCCCTACTATTGAACTCTATCAACCAGAACAACAACCAAAAATAAGGACAAATAGAAAGAAGAGAAGCTATCTTCGGTAAAACAAGGAAACCAGCCATAACCTCAAGTATGAGAAAACGTGCCAAAGACTATGAAATTTGAATTATGGTGAGGGAGGGTGTCCAGAACCAACACATAGGTCCTCTGACCTCAGGCAGGATGGGGTTTCTCCTAAAGAGAGGGTCACAGCTGCCTGACACAAATCCAAGGACCTTTTGGTTAGAGTGATGGGATTTCAGAGCAGAGACAAGTATGAAAGAAGAACCTGTGTGTGAGGTGTGTGTATGTGTGTGTGTGTGTGTGTGTGTGAGAGAGAGAGAGAGAGAGAGAGAGAGAGAGAGAGAGAGAGAGAGAGAGAGAGAGAGAGAGAGAGAGAGAGAGAAAGGGGGGGGGGCATTCATGGGGTATGAACTCAGGGCCTGAGTGCTGTCCCTGAGCAGTTTTGCTCAAGGTTAGGCTTCTACCACTTTGAGCCACAGCTCCACTTCCAGTTTTGGAGTGGTTAAATGGAGATGAGTCTCACTCAAGACTTTTTTTGCCTGGGCTGGCTTCAAACCGTGATCCTCAGATCTCAGCCTCCTGAGTAGCTAGGATTTCAGGAGTGAACCACTGGTGCCCACCCTGGGATTCTTCATAAGGGGGAGGAGGAGGAAGAGGAGGAGGAGGAGGAGGAGGAGGAGGAGGAGGAGGAGGAGGAGGCAGAGGAGGAGGAGGGGGAAAGAGGAAAGAAGAAAGGAGAATGAGCAGCAGCAACAGCAGGAGGGGCCCTGTTTTCACTGTTCAGAGAGCATAACTCCATGCCAAAAGCTGATAGTATAATCTACCAGGATGGCAAGTGGGGTGAGATAACTGAACATACTAGAGATACTTGTAAGTAAAATCCTTCTCAATTTGCCATACACATCTCCCACTTAGCAGATTGTGTTGAACTTTTATTTGCCAAACCTCGGAGAAATATCCCAGAGGGAAATAATCACTCAAATCATGACATTTGACAGAAGAAACTTCGACAGAATCATCACATCCAGTTTTCCTAAATTGATGAAGTCATCTGATAAATCATTAAGACTATGAAAATCAAATACCCATCAAATTGATTCCAGACTTGTTAGGGAGGAAAATAATAATTAAAAAATAGGCTGTTCTTATCGACAATAGGAATCCTAATTGGTAGAACACTCTCATGTGTTCCATATTGCCCCTAAGCTTTTTAAATAAAATTCCTGTACCTAGTCCTTTTTTTTCCTCTTCCAAAACTATTTTGACAATATGCAAGATAAGGAAAAAAAAACACCTAGGATCCTTCAAGCAAGGAAAATCATCTTGATTACTCTTCTAAAATCCAGATGTTTTTATAAGAAAAAGGTCAGAAGGGGAAATAAATTTAGGGTCATTAATTCTCATAGAAGGATATCCAGTTGGGAGTGTTTTACTGCAGGCAGTATGTCATGAAGCTACACAAACAAGCATTAAGGCACAGGCTGAACCACTAGGTTTTGTTAGGTGTCACATTTTTGGGCTCTTAGAAAAAAGAAAATATACCTCACTTTATCCCATCCAGGGATTTGTGAACCTCCCACACCAGTTCACTTAACGTGGGAAAAGCTGGAAAAGAAACCACTTAACCAACAGGGGAAGAGATGAAATATTTCTTAGATAAGGATGAGGTTTACCATGAAGGGCTAGAAGCAAAGATTTAAACACTTGGAAAGCACGTGGGAAGGGCTGGGGTGTGGCACAAGTGGTAGAACATCTGCCTAGCAAATGCAAGGCCCTGAGTTCAAGTCCCTCCTCCCCCTCCAGAAAAAAAGGGAAAGGGAAAACCACATCAGATGTTTATTCTGTGCTCTTGTATATTGGAAGGATGTAAATGGTCTTTAGAATTTTCGAGGAACACCCAACTAAGTATTGGTTTTTGTCTCAGTGGAGACTTGGGACTTGAGCTGGAGCAGCACTGAAACAGTTGAGACTTTGGAGGAAGGAACTAGCACATTGTTGGTTTCATTTGGGGATAATTGTATCATGTCAAGTGGAATTATGATCTTCTGATTGTCTTTATTTAGAAATTAAATATAGTTTAAGGAGATCGCTTGGGTGTGAGGGTAGAAGTAATGGCTAATCTTGACTGACCAATTAATTGGATTGGCAAATACCTGGGAGATTAGTAAAGAACGCTGTTGGGTTATGTCTGTGGGGCATTTCCAGAGACAATTAGCTTGGGTGAGGGGGTTGTCTGGAGTATGGGCAGCAGCATCCAATAGACTATGGGACCAGATAGCCTTAGGACTTAGAAAGAGAAAGCCCTATGCTTGTCCTTTCTCGCTGCTTCCTGGCGACCATGAGGTGAGCAGCCTCTACACCGCATTCCTCCCTCCGTGATGCTGTGCATTAAATCTAAGGCCTTAAGGGTTGGATCCAGCCAACCCTGGACTGAAACCCCTACACATCATGAGTTAAAGAACTCCTCCAAATTATTCTCCTCAGGCCATTAACACAGTAACAAAAAGTCTAATTAACACAGGGATACAAAGAAAAACTGAAGGGGACATGAAAGCACCTGGGTTGAAGCCATCCAAGATCCCATCACTGTTACCTAATGGGGTGGGGGGGTGGAGATGATCATTTTGGAATGTGACCGCCCTTCCCCACTGCTGCTCCAGGTCTTATAAAGTATTTGGATGAGAATAAGCAAGATATTTTCAATTGTAGATGGCACAAAATCAACGAAAGAAGAAAGTTAGTATAAGCCTGTGATTGACAGGAGGAACACATTGGAGAGACTGACAGGACATTTCCACGACAATCCCCAGTAAGCTGGTACACACACAGGCCTGGTGTGGGAGACCAAGTGGGAAATAAGAACGTAAGAGACATCTGAACCATGGCAGGTGTTCTATGACCACACACAGCTCACTCCATTCCAAACTCAGTGACTTGTTATCAGTACACTTCCTTGCAGCCGAGAGGATGGATTCCTTCTGGCATCTTAGAGGCCCAGAAACCAAAATTACCCCATGTAAGTGTCCTTAAGCTTTCAACAATGAACATAAAATTTGCTTAAGCTTTTTTGGTTTTATTTTTATTTTTTTAGCAATGGACAGACCTGGATTTGAAATACCAAATTCTTCAGGTTTTCAATGCATAATTTTTGCTATGAGGATTTGAGTTTCCAAGGGGAAGGAATATACCAGCCATATCTTAGGGCACATCCAGTTCAGGGCTGGAGAGAACCAGTGTGGCAGTTTGGGGGGAAGAAATACCTGGAGAAAACCAGGCAGGGGTGGAGGACAGGAGCTTCCAGGTAAGGGTGCTGGCAGGTCCTCAAGTGTGACCTAGGCAATGAGGTGCTGGTGGGTCCTCAAATGTCTAGGACCTAGAGGCTCCAAAGGCTCCAAGTTTAAAACAGGTTGCTCTCTTCATCTCACATTTGGCCTTTTCCTGGTTTACCCACACCCCTCCTCCTGCCATCCCATCCACAGGGTCTGGCGCTCATTCCTGACTTGATTACAAGTTCCTTGAGGGTGAGGCCTGGCTCTCATTTTCCTTCTTCTCTCTGCCCTGCCCAACACAGCTAGCTGCACAGACTGATAGAGAATGTGAAAGCTCTCTGCGTGCAATTAATCATCCCGAGAATTCTTCCAAAAGCACAACCTACTGCCAAAAACACATTTGTTTAAAATGTGTGCTCAGATCTGAATGAATCTTCCTAAATGGTGCCATCTGTTTGCAGGCACTTTCAGAAATACTTTAGTTTTACCTTTAAAAGGACAAGCAAACAGACATGCCCACGAGACATAATGACACCCCTAAGAGAACACAAAACAGACACCGGGCCGGCACATCCAATCACATTCAAACAGAGAATGACTCCTGAGGTTTAAGAAACTTCTGTCTAAGAAGACACCAACCACTACTTCATGCAGAAAATATTTATGAGACATTACAAAACTGTACTCATGAACTCCTCCAGTATATTGCTGCACTTTAATTACAGAATCCCAAAAGACCTTTCTTTCTTTCCTTCTTCCTTCCTTCCTTCGTTCCTTCCTTTACTTGCTTATGTAGTCAAGTGGGTACTGTGAAGCCCCACTTGAACTCAAAGAATGGGTGCTGTTTCTAAGCTCTTTTATTCATCAAGGCTGGCACACTATCACGTACGTCATATCTCCAATTCTGGCTTTTTTGATGATTAGTTGGAGGTAACAGTCTCATAGATTTTCTTATCCGGGCTGGCTTTGAACCACCATCCTCAGATCTCAGCATCCTGAGTAGGTAGGATGACAAGTATGAGTCATAGACCCCTGGCTTGGTTTCATGTTTTGCGACTCTCTTATTCCTGTGAAACGTTTATACCCGGATGCTTCTGGCAGTGATCAAGGGTCTTCACGTGATTCTTGAATGAGCCTATCCACTTTGGAGGCAAAGACAGTGCCGAAAATATTCTGTGTTATTCGATTGTTAATTTGGCTTTCATCACGATACAGTGCAATTTATTGTCGTGTGAATGTGAGAGTGAAATGGAACCCATGTTTAAGTTCTACAAATAACTTACACTCACTTCCAAAACACCTCAACTTAGATTCTAAATTTGAGTATGCGGTTTTACATGCACAGTTATTTGCTGATCCTGTTTAGCAAACGAAATCACACACCACACACTGGCTCACGTGGGTACAGTTATTATGGCCATGAGTAATGGGCCAGATTTTTAGTCTGTTTCACTCACGAGCTACACCACCATCACCAGAACTATGACAGTATTTTGACATCTACTAGTTGGTGTAAATCAACCACAGTGGATACAAAGAATTTATATTTACCAAAAGAATGTCTGATTAAAACAGCACCCAAATGCATTAATGCATTTTTCTTTGCAAAGGTGGAGATATGAATATATTTACCCTAAGAATATTCATTTGGAATACTCCCCATTTTTTGTTATTTGAGGGGATGATACTGTTAACTCCTCACTTGTGTCTTAATTTCTTTCTTCTGGCGAATTTAAAACTCAAAACAAATACAGTAGTACTTAATATTATGGCCATGTAACCAGCATCCAATGTTTTTACAATTTAGAATTTGCCTCTTACTTTTCTTTGGGGTGTGTGTGTGTTTTTGTCCCGAGGCTTGAACTCAGAGCCCAAGCACTGTCCCTGAGCTCCTTTGCTCAAGGCAAGTGCCCTACAGCTGGAGCCATAACTCCACTTTCAGCTTTTTTGATAGTTTTTTCATGATAAGAGTCATACCAACTTTCTGCCCGGGCTAACTTCAAACCATAATCTCAGCCTCCGTGAGCCACTGACACCCAGTGTGCTTCTTAGATTCTTTTAAATTAAAGAAATAGTCCCTTTCAGAAAAAGCTCAAATCTCTTTGTTGGCCTTTTCCTTCCATCCATCGAGAGCCACCAACATCTTTTGTTTGTGATGTCCTTCTGGCCCAGGGTTCTTATGACCTGAGTAGTCAGGAAAGCTTTAGCCTTAACTCGCTCTTAGGCCTCAGCATTCTCTCGTCCAAGTCACTCTCAACCTTTCTGAAGGTTGCTTCATTTCATCTTCCCCACTGTCTGAATTCTTCCAGTGTATTAATCTCTTCCAGCAGGTATGTGCACTCGGGCTATATTATCTGGCATCAGATCTTGCTGTGGCAAATAATGCTCCAATGAATCTCCTAATGGATGTGCATTCCTGCTCAAATTTTGTTGTTGGGATGTTGTTCTGGGATTTGAACTCTAGGCTTCACATATGCTAGACAAGCACTCTACCACTCGAGCCATGTCTCTAGCCCCCACGATTTCTTATTAAGAAGTGTATCCAGTAGTTTTCTTCCTTTGTTGTAGGTTATAGGCATTTGCAGTATTGTCACATATTGCCCAGTTGCTCTCAAACAAGTCTTTTCTGTTTTGTTTTTTTTGGGGGGGGTTTGGTGGGGGTCATGGGGCTTGAACTCTGGCCTGGGTGCTGTCCCTGAGCGCTTCAGCTCAAGGCTATGGCCCTGCCTTGAGCCACAGCCCCACTTCCTGTGGTTAATTGGAGATAAGAGTCTCTCGGTTTTGCATTGCCCTGGCTGGCTTTGAACCAAGATCCTCAGATCTCAGCCTCCAGAGTAGCTAGGATTAGAGGCGTGAGCCACCGTGCCCAGCCTTTTCTGGTTTTTGATGGTGTCATGATTTGAACTCAAGGCCTTGGCATGTGATGAGCTTGCCTACTTAGCTGGTGCTCTTCCAGTTGAGCCATACCTCCAGGCCCCTTTTTTCACAAAGTTCTTACTTTATATTCCCATCAATGATATACAAAACTCTCCATCTCCTTCTTGCCCATAAAGAATTTGAGCCTGATGGCATGAAAAAGTTTGTGTAAGCTATGTAGGCCTCCTTTATTTATTTATAATTTAGAATATCTTTCTCAGTATTCATTAACCGTTTTCAGACTTCTTCCTTGTGGATTCTGTCTTTGCTCGTGTTTTCCTGAGGTTTTTAAAAGTGAGAATTACTTATTTCAAGAATTAATCTTTTACCCTGTATAGTGTGAATATCTCTTTCCATTTTTAGCTTTATGATGCTTTGTCACATAAGCCTCTAAATTTGGGTTATTAGGTTAAGAATTTAAATAATTTTCTGCATTATGTATTAAAGTATGCACTACCACCTAGAGTTAGTTATAATGTGCTTCTATATTTTCCTGTATACTTATTCATTTCTTCCTGATGGTGTGTGTTTTATTTCTTCTTCTTGTCTGTTATTTGGCTAGAACCTTCAGTTCAGTGTCAACTGGAGCACCCTGCCTGTGAAGTGTGTGTGTGTGATAATGAATTGTGCACTCACGCGCACGTGTGTGTGTGTGTGTGTGTGTGTGTGTGTGTGTGTGTGTGTGATTACTGGGGCTTGAGTTTAGGCCTCAGGTTCTTGTTTGGCTTTTTCTCTCATGGCTAGTACTCTATCACATGAGCCACACATCTACTCCTGGGATGGTTTTTTTGTTGTTGTTTTGTTTTCTGGTTAATTGGAGATAAGAGTCTCTTGGTTTTGTATTTCTGAGCTGGCTTCTAACTGCCTGGCTTCAGATTCCAGCCTCCTGAGTAGCTGGGATTACAGGCGTGAGTCATCGGTGCCCAGCTTTACTTCCTCGATGCACCTCGACTCCCCTTTTCTAGGGGATTACACTAAGCATCCTTCACATGGCTGATCTTAAGGGATGGAGTGTACTTGAGTAGTGAACTAAAGTCGTCCTCCTGGTGAGAGGACTCCATCCGCCTTCAAACTGTGTTGTCACTTTCCAGTCTGCTCGGCCACATCTGCTATCGATCCCATACTGCATTGAGAATCACTTCCTTTCACGTTCTCAGCTGCAAGTATTTCCACTCCATTTGACAGTGTTGGCTTCCGGGGCAAAGTCTTAGCATTAGAAATATAAATTTAAATCTCTGATACTGGTTGAAAATTCATTGTGTTCAAATCCTGTTTTTTTGCTTCACGCTTTCTTTTTGATAGACTCCCATGAACCAAGCTTCCACTCGTTCCCACTGCATTTTCACTGTTCACTTATCAAGTAAGGAGCCAGGATCTGCGACTGTCCGGCACGCCAAGCTGCATTTGGTTGACCTGGCTGGCTCAGAGCGTGTGGCAAAGACCGGAGTCGGGGGCCAGCTCCTTACAGAGGCCAAGTACATCAACCTGTCACTGCATTACTTAGAACAGGTAAAATGGGCCGAATGGGGTATAGCTGCAGCTACACGTGTGGCACCCACTTGGCCTCAGGCATTCTAATGGCATCTTTGTGTTCTTTTCCTATGTAATGTACATGAAATTTATCATTTTCGTCCTTCGTTCACAAATGCTGGGCATCTATTACCACCCAAGTGGGAGCTGGACCCAGGGAATGAGAATCCTTGGTACCATCTCCTTTTCTGTCTCTGTGATTATGACTATTCTGAATGCTTTTACAGAAGTATAGCCACGAACTGGCTTCCTTTTTTGTCTATCTTATTTTACATAGCATAATGTTGTCGAGGTTCGTCCATATCATGGCGCAAGTCAGAATTTCATTCCCTCTTCACACTTGGATAATATTTAATTGTATGCCTCTCACTGTGTTTCTCTGCTCCTCCTCTGATGGGTTTCTTCCCTCTGGCTGAGGTGAATAACACTGCTGTTCATATAGGATACCCCAGTCCACGTGTCATCATTGAAACCTGACAGGGTCCTGGCCTTCTGGGTGTTTGTTGTGTCCTCTAATACAAACAGAGAGTAAGAATTCAAGTCCTCAGAGGTCTTTCCCTCCCACACTGCCAGTGGTAGGGGGAGGATTTAAACTGAGATTCCCATCTCTGCCTGTTGCTCTTACTATCTTGCACTGTTGTGTTCACTGTCAAATAAATAGCCTTGTTCCCTCCTTGCCCAGGAAAGGAGATTTACAATGAGAACATGACTTACAGGTGAGCAGAACACTCAGCTTGTAGTGATTTCATCCACTCAGGAATTCTGCCCTGTAATTGCCTTTGCATTCTGTCCCCACCTCCACTCCATGCCCACTACAAGCAACCTAGTAGGTGCTCCATATTTATTTTTTTGAATGTGACTCATGGCAGAGCAAGCACCTCTGGATTTAGGTAAATAAATATCCCCCCAAGAAACAAACCTTCAGCTTTAAAACAAGTGAATTGGATCAGATGATTTCTCAAGGGCCTTTCAGATCTGTGAGTATAAGAGCTCTGAGTTGAGTGTTAAAGATAACCATTTCCAAACTCAAGAGAGGGAGAGAGAGAGAGAGATAACAGATATTGATGAGGCTCAAGGATTGCTCACAAATGTTGGTGCTAAATCATTGAGAGAGGAAGAAGGCGCCTTTCCTTAGCTGCTTAACACTGCTTTGAGGGCCCATATCTCAGTGCTGAGTGCTTTACAGTGATCATGTCAGTCGCCAAAGCTGGTTGAGAGGAAACTGCGGTCATCTGTCTGCACGAGCGCAGGGCCAAGCCCTGAGCAGACGAATCTCAGTCCAGCAGTACGTGGAGATCAGGCCTGCCTGACATCCTGATCTGTGTGGTGCCTTTGACCAGCGTCAGCAGTGCTGCACACTCTCCTGATTTATTACTCCACACTACTAAGGCTTCTGATAGTTCACAGAGCTTTTGCCTTAACCAGATAGCGATAGGAACTATATTCCAGTGCATCCACTGGTTCAGATGGTGACATTGTTTTCATTGCCATTATTGTCTATCTTTTCATACAAGACTAAATTCGTCAGCTAAATTTCTGCCAAGTGTAATCACAGGAGAGAGATGTTCTTCCTCTAACAACCTTAGCAAGCTTCTCCCTGTCCCTCAAACTATCCCTCCTCTATTTCTCTCTCTTCTCAGACTTAGTCTTGATGGCTGTGTGGCTTTTCATTTTCTGGGCCATTAATTCATTTATCTAGTGCATATTTATCATTACAAGGAGGGTTGTACAGAGAGAATAGTGGTGAGTGAAAATAGAAATGGCCTTTCCCCAAGAGCTCGTGATATGAGGTAGGGAGCGTGGCAGGGCATACAGCCAGTAAGTAGGTGGCATTAAGTATGTAAGAAAACCTGAGGTCCAGTGAGACCAAACAGAGAAAAGAAAAGGTATGAGGAGAGCTTGGAATGGAGATCTGACTTAGACCAAGGAGGTAAAAGTTAGCATTTCTCTACGGGCCTGACACTAAGCAGAGGCTTGCAGAATGAGGGAGAGGATAGGGGTAGCTCAGGTCAGGGCCTGGGAACTGCAAGCCTATCAGATTCTTGCTGCACTCCCAGGATGGACTCTACAATGTCAGGCAAATGTCTCTGACCCTTAGTTCTCTGTGTATAATTTAGCTGTTTCATTTTCACCCACGACATCACAGCAGCTGTGAGTGATTTTCCCTGAGATCCGAGTGCCTTCAGCAGACAAGAAGAAGACTCGGCATCAGATCAGGGAGAGAGTGAATGAGCACAAAAGGGGGACACAAATATGGCCAAGATGCACTATTAAACATGGAGATGTGATCGGTGGGACTGAGTAAGTCCAGGCAAGTAAAGGGATAGGAGAGAACATTTGGAATTGCATTCAGAGGCAGTCAGAGAATCGAGGAGCCTAAATAATAAGAGTAATAAAAAGCGAGAAGATGTTTAATGAAGTAGCATAATTCTAGAATTTTAAAATCCATTTCCCCTTATGAGGTACTTTATTATATAGCTAAGGAGATTGGGGCTGTGACATGATTTTGCCCATAACTAGCTTTGCCCATTCATTCATTCATTCATTCATTCATTCATGTGTTCCTTCATTCATTAGCTTATGACTGAATCCCCACTGGGTGCTAGAAGCTTTGTTAGGCAATGGGGTGATGGATGACTGAGGAGATCAAAGCAGAAAGGCCTGTGAACCCATTCTCAGAATACAAGTAGACTCCATATTAGAAGCACTTTGGAGAGTATCTGTGATTAATTACATTATCTCTTTCTCAGCTTCAGTGTAGAAGATAGAGATGAATGGAGGAGGTAGGTGGGGTTGGGAGAGATGGGGAGAATAATGGAAGGAAGAGGTGACATTGATTAAGATGCATTGTGCTCATAAACTGACATTTTGGATTGAAACCCCTTCGTACAACTACTTGGATGATTTTTTTTTAATTCTAAGATAGAGATGGGCTAATGAGCAGTCTTGTATTGATTTAGGCCTCATTGATTTAGAAATTCCCTGAAGCATTCTAATAGCCATCTTGGCCACAGGGGTGAGCCCTCCCACCTGCTCGAGGGGGGAGAGGCCATGGCTGGTCTGAATTGAAGGCACCCTATGATGTTCATAAGTAAATAACTCTCCTTTTGCCAGATTATTGTTGGTTTTGGAGCTCTTCTTGTGTATGCAGTGCGTTTTTCCAAAAACCTTTCCTCAGAAACATTTGAAGCCACAATAACAGGGTACATCTTGGCGGTAGACAAGGAGTTCGTGTGAGGAGAGGGAAGGGAGCCACGCATGCGCCTGTTAGCTGGAAACTCACCCAAGTGCCCCTGGTGTGACCTTTGAAAGGCCTCTGTCAGCCCAACCTTCAAGTGAGAAATTCAGTCCAGGCTGCCTCTGGCCAGCCGTCATGCATCACAAGAAGGATTTGTTTAGAGTTTGCGTTTCCATTTGGCGCCCACTGCTTGGGTTTTATTCAGGGAAAAAAAAAAATGAATGGTGCTAGTTCTAGTCACAGCCACTCCAAACCTTTCCATTTTCAAAGGATAATTTGCCATGGCCTTCTGGACACTTTAAAAGAAAGTCTCTTCAATTCATGAAACGGTAAGTGGCATCCCTGACACCAGCCCCTCACTCATAGAGCCCTAGAGCTGTGGTCAATCTGAGCTTCCGTGCTTTGTCACTTGTGGACAGCGGTCAAGAGAGGCTGGCATTGTATTTATACAAGAAATCAAAACTAGAAGTTAGCCTTTAAAAAAAAAAGGCAAGCTATATGCCTCCTCCTTACCCCTGCACATTTCAGAAGATCGGTGGGTTTCTGGAAAATTGGGTGTGACCCCAGCATCACCACAACAACCATCCTACCTCTGCCTCTCTCCTCACTCGGGGTCCACCGCCAAGCAGCCTGTGCTTACTGCAGTCCTCTTAGGCCCCATCAGGACAGACAACCCACTTGAATTCCTCAGCCAAAGATACGGCCCAGGCCTGTATTTACAAGGTGAAAAACAGTCTCCAAAAAGGATCACAAAGAACTGACATTTTCCAGATGCTTCCACAGCCCTGAATGCGTTCTGCCTTACTAAGAACTGTCCCAGAAATTGTCTCTTGATCTTAAAATAAAAAAAAATCTTTCCAAGCCAAGAACCAATGGCTCATGCCTATAATCTTAGCTACTCAGGAGGATGAGATCTGAGGATCACAATTCAAAGCCAGCCTGGGAAGCCAAGTATGTGAGACACTCTTTATCTCCAGTTAACCATTAGAAAATCAGAAGTGGAGCTGTGGCTCAACGTGGTGGACTGCTCGTTTTGAGTGAAAGAGCTCAAGGACAGGGCCCAGGTTCTGAGTTCAAGCCCCACAACCAACCAAAAAAAAAAAATCTCTCCATCCAGAAATGTGGCCTAGTGGTAGAGCACTTGCCTAGCATGCATAAATTCCAGGGTTCAATTCCTCGGTACCACCTACACAGAAAAAGCTGGAAGTGGTTCTGTGGCTTAAGTGGTAAAGTGCTATCCTTGAGAAAGGACAGTCTTAGGCCCTGAGTTCAAGCCCCAAGATTGGCAAAAAAAAAAATCTAAGGCATTCGTTCCTCCTTTTACAGGTGAGGAAACTAAAGCTAAGAAAATTTTAGAGATTTGCCTAAGATCACTCCACAGCCAGATTCTTACTTCAAATTCTGGTTCCTTTCTTCTCTCAAGGGTTACCTTCTTTTACTCCATTTTGGGGGTAACATAGTAGGGTATGAACACAGGGTCTTACCCTTATAGGCAGGCACTCTATCACCGGAGCCATACTCCTTAGGCTTTTTTGCCGGGTTCATGTGTGAGATACACTCTTGCCGTTATGCCCAGGCTGGCCTGGGACATGCTCATCCCACTCATGCTTTTCATATAGCTGGGGTTCCAGGTACATCCCACTATCCTAGCTGCCTCTGTGGAGATACAGCATACCTTTTGATCACGTTGGCCTCAAACTGTAATCCCCCCATTCTCAGCCTCCCAAGTAGCCAGGGTTCCATGGTGTACAACACTGTGTTGAGCTTACTTCATTTATTGAAAGTCATCTCTTCATCAAATTTTAGCACTTTGCCTAGAGAGGACATTGGAATTACTTCTGCGGCACCCATGTCAGGAAGGAGTCCCAAGAGAGAATCCTAGATGAGGAGCAGATCCTGATTGGCCTGAGTAGACGGGAGCTTCTCTTCTGTGTGTACTGGTCAGTTAAAGGGTAGACCAAGGGTCAAGATGGCCCTTAGAGAAGCTCACTGTCATTTGATGATCAGGAAAGACAGCCTCACCCGAATCATGAATACACTTTAGTATTTGGGACATTACCCAGCCATGAGGTAGGGTAACTTCTACCCCATGGAAGACAGAACTGAGTCCTGGGTGGGAGAGAGGCATTCTCCCACTGAGCCATACCCCCAACTCCTTTGGGTTATTTCTCACCTTGAACCTTCCTTATTATTTTGATCAGTCATGGGCCTTGACCTCTGGGCCTAGGCACTATCCCTGAGCTCTTTTTGTTCAAGGCTAGTGCTCTAAACTTAGAGCTACAGCACCACTTCCAGTTTTCTGACGTTCTGGTGGTTAATTAGAGATAAAGGTCTCACAGACTTTCCTGCCTAGGCTGGCTTTGAACTGCAGTCCTCAGATATCAGCCTCCTTCACAGCTCAAATCATAGGCGTGAGCTACCAGCATCCACAGCTTGAGACTTCTCTGTTTTAATTACACCAAGCAATAAGTGTCCCTCGTGACCAAAACCACTTTCAGTTAAATTGTTTTCATTACTTGCAACAAAAATTGAGTTTACTAAAATACAATTTAATATCAACAGACGTTCCACAAGCTTTTTCTTCTTTATGTTAAATAGGTCAATAAACCCACTGAGTAGAAAAGATATGCTTCCTAAAGGAGGGAAAACATAGTGATGATATTCATTTGGTGAAATAACTTTAAAGTACTTGGAGAATTGTTAGGTGTTTTGTGGCTGATTTCATAAACAATCTCGCTGCTTTCCCTGGGCATCAGTCAGACCAGTCCCTGTCTGTTGGGTAAAGTAATTGGCATTTGGCCTTTCCTTGCCTGTTTTGGATATTTAATGTGTCCTCTTGGTTTTTAGGACCTGACATTCTGCTTAGCAGTCCTTGACACTTAGCTTGAGCCAGCCATGTTTCCTCTTTCTTTCCAGTTGCACCAAAACAGTTCCCTCCAGTCCCACCTGCTGCTTTCCCAGGGGAACAGATTCATCTACACCTTCATTCCTTCATTTCACAAAAACATGTCTAGCACATGCCTTATTGATCCGATTTCTTAGTTGTGAATAGAGACAATCCATACTAGCTATTTTAAGCAACACAGAGTTTTACTGAACGTGAAGAATCTCAAAAAAAAAAAAAGCCAGACAGCTGGGGTTGGCTGCTATCCAGCAGAGAGCAAACCAGCCAGAAGACACACCTAACAACACCACCGAAATGGTCTCCAGAATGCTGTTAGCCCCACTTGGCACTTAGGACATTAAGCCCTAGATTCCAGAAACCACCACAAGTGCCTCAAAAGAACCTATGTCTCTGCCACAATCTAATCTTCCTCTCCCTGATCACCTCCAGATCCCACGGGAGGTGGCTGTACACTTGGGCTGTCTTATACAAAATATGACTTGTGACAGAGAGAGGGAGAGAGAGGGGGTAGAAAACACTATTTGATAGGAAATCAAACTGAACAAAGAATTCTCCTGAGAACAGAGTGAGGCAGCTTCATTTCTGCCACCTGTGTCAAGAACTGGGCGCCGTTCCAGTCAGTAGAGAGAGAGCTGTGAATAAGAGAGGTGACATTTCTAGCCTTGACGAGAAAGAAAAAAGTCTGATAGATTAGTAAACAAACACAATTTTAAATAGTGATACATGCTAGAAGAAAATGACAGTGCAGCCAACTGGAGATAGATGTGTTATATTTGATAAAATGCCCAGGAAAAGCTTTCAAGAGGGGACAAAATGCAGAGAGTTGAATGACAAGAAGCAAAAAGCTGTATGGAAGTCGGGAGCAGAGGTATCTGAGATAAAATGGAAAGCAAGTTCAAAGGTTCTGATGAGAAGAAAACTAGTGCAGGCAAAAGGAATATGGCAGAAGATGAGGCCAATTGGACAGGGACAAGGAGAGATCACACAGGACCTGGGCCATACTAAAGGTTGTGACAGTTCCCAGGGACAGTTCCCAGGACGGGCACACACACAAAAGAAAGAGGGGGAGGAAGGGGTGAGAAGGATGGGGGTAAAAAAGGGGAGGAAAGGGGCCGAGAGTTTGGCCTAGTGATAGAGTGCTTGCCTAGCATGCACGAAGACCTGGGTTCAATTCCTCGGTACCACATACATAGAAAAAAGCCGGAAGTGCTGCTGAGGCTCAAGTGGTAGAGCTCTAGCCTTGAGAAAGTCCAAGGACAGTGCTCAGGCCCTGAGCTCAAGCCCAGGACTGGCAAAAAAAAAAGGGGGGGGGGAAGGAGGTGGAGGTGGTTGTTGAATAAGAGACCACAGAATTTTTGGTTTGTAGACACATTTCTAGTTATTAATATAAAGTGAGACCAGTGCTGTAATTCTATGTTTTGTTCAACAAGACTTCCTAGAACAATTTTCTCATCTTGTAAACTAAAGGAGTCAGAAAGGCTGTGGTGATATCAGTTCCATTCTGAGCCTCGGAAGAGCAGTGACAGCTATTTGCCTGGTGGTTTGTTGTTATTGTTTGTTATCATTTTCGTTTTTTGTTTTGCCAGTCCTGGGGCTTGACTTCAGGGCCTGAGCATTGTCCTTTCTCAAAGCTAGAGCTCTACCACTTGAGCCACAACACCATGAGCCACAACACCATTTCTGGCTTTTTCTATGCATGTGGTACCAAGGAATTGAACCCAGGTTTTTGTGCATGCTAGGCAAGCACTCTTACCACTAGGCCAAACTCCCAGCCCTGCCTGGTGTGCTTAGAAGGAAGACTCTTGGGACAGCCTGAGGTCACATTCTGCTGTGACTCTTGCCAGCTGCTTTGTGATGGACATCTACATGTTACAATTATCTCTCTGTGTGTGTGTGTGTGTGTGTGTGTGTGTGTGTGTGTGTGTGTGTGTGTGCTGATACTGGGGCTGGAACCTAGAGCCTCGTGCTCTTGTTTTCCTGCTCAAGGTTGCTGCCCTACCCTTTGAGCCACACTTCTACTTCAGGCTTTTTGCTGGTTAACCAGAGATAAGAGTCCTTTGGATTTTGTTCT
Organism: Megascapheus bottae; assembly: GCF_031878675.1. Taxonomy (NCBI): domain Eukaryota; kingdom Metazoa; phylum Chordata; class Mammalia; order Rodentia; family Geomyidae; genus Megascapheus; species Megascapheus bottae. The sequence goes on from NC_143530.1 coordinate 9,405,388, forward strand.
GCCCAGGCCAGCTTCAAACCGCAATCCTCAGATCCCAGCCTCTTAGGTAGCAAAGATTCCAGGCATGAGCCACTGGCACCTTTGTCCCAGCAAGCTTCATCTAGCATCCACCTTCCTAAGAGCTACATGGGAATCTTAGTATGATCAGGCTCAAGTTAAACCAAGACAAATGGCCCAACCCCTTCAGTGTTGGCAAGAATATAGACAAGTGCTAGGACCTGCTATAAGCAGAGGATGCATTTTAGCTCTTATTCCTCCAGCTTCCTCGGAGGTAGGTACTGTTCTGATCCCTGTTTTATGTCAGAGGAGAGTGAGATAATGATGTTAAGCCACCTTCCCTGGAAGCCTAGGACTTTGACAGGGACAATCTTCCATCAGAGCCTGGCATCTCGGCCTCATTCTAGGCAGCTTCCCAGAGCTCCTCTTATGCCTTGTGGCTCGAGCCAGCACCTCAGTCTTGGGAGGGTTAAAGTCATCAGGCATGATCACTGTGTTTTATACAGATTTTCCAATGGCTGCAAACTGAATAACAGTCTATCCAGTTTTCCACATGTCATATCACATATTTAACAACGCCAGCTTCGCAGTGCTCCATGCATGCTTTGTTTACTTGATGTCATCGTCACCGTTTTTATACTGAAGGTTCTTGCTACAGTGTTTATTCTGTGCCTGAGCTGTGTGTGTCAGCTGCATGCTGGTGTTCTGTCTCTGTATTTGTGTTGTTGGAACCCGGTGTCTGCCCCTTCTATCCCAGGTAACGCCGTTCCTACTTTGCCCAGGTCATCATCGCCCTGTCTGAGAAACACCGTTCTCACATTCCTTACCGGAACTCCATGATGACCAGCGTGCTGAGGGACAGCCTGGGGGGAAACTGCATGACCACCATGATCGCGACGCTGTCCCTAGAGAAGAGAAATATCGACGTACGTGAGTCCTTCTTTCTAGAGAGCTCAGTTTCTAATCTCTGTTAGTGAGCTGGAGTCAGGGCCCCTCAGGTTACTGAGATAAGCCTTCAGAGGTACAGGCGCCACAGAAGCCACAGCCCTCACCTGCCCTCTCCCCGGGCGGAGGAGCCAGGATGACTGGAAGAAGGCCTGCCTCCATGCTCTCTCTCAGCCATGTAAATAAGAGGGGACCTATCAGCTTGCCTTGCTTAATGTTGCCCTTGACTGGTGTGAAGAGGATGCCTTGATTGGTTCCTAGACGGGTGGAGGGCAGGACCCACAGTGGCAGGGGCGGCTGCTGACCTGAGTATGTCTGTTTAATATTTAAGCCAGACATTTTCCCAAAGAGGACAACAGAAAGCAATGGAGTGCTTCTGTCCCCCTGCCCCAAATAAAGGCTCCAGCCCTGGACAGTGAGATACCTTTAACCCATATAGAGATTTATTGTGTAGTCTTTTCTTTCTTTCTTTCTTTCTTTCTTTCTTTCTTTCTTTCTTTCTTTCTTTTTTCCTTCCTTCCTTCCTTCCTTCCTTCCTTCCTTCCTTCCTTCCTTCCTGTCAGTCATGGTGCTTGAACTCTGGGCCTGAGTGCTGTCTCTGAGCTCTTCAGCTCAAGGTTAGTTTTCTGCCACTTGAGGCACAGCACTACTTGCAGTTGTCTGATGGTTAATTGGTGATAAGAGTTTCACAGACTTTTTTGTGCCCAGGCTGGCTTTGAACCCCAATCCTCAGATCTCAGCCTCCTGAGAAGCTAGGATTATAGGATTATAGCCCCCAGCACCCAGCATTTTGTAGTTTTTCATGTTTGTGGATTGTGATTATAATATGTGATTACAGTGCACACACATCTACACATACACATACACATACATGGATGAAAAGACCAACTGGAGGAAAGACTGACAGACCAACAGACAGATAGATAGATGGATAGATAGACTTGGCTTAAGAGAGCTATAGGAAGTAGAGTTTGGCTCAAGGGATAAAGCACTAACTTTGAGCACAAAAGCTCAGATACAGTGCCCAGGCCCTGGGACAGGCAAAACAAAACAAAACAAAAAAGCCAGGAGCTGGTAGTTCACACATATAATCCTAACTACCATCACAGTTCAAAGCCAGCCTGGGCAGGAAAGTCCATGAGACTCTTATGTCCAATTAATCACAGAAAAAGCCAGAAGTAGTGCTATGGCTCAAGCAGTAGAGGGCTAATCTTGAGCAAATTGGGAGTTCAGGTATAGCACCCAAGCCCAAGCTTAGTAGAGGAGGGAGAGGAGGAGGTGGAAGAGAAAAGAGGGTTTGAGGGAACTGTAGTTAAAAATATAGATACAATTGCTATCTAACACCTCAGGATCTCTTATAATTTTGTCATTGGTCATTTTATTAAGCCAAAGCCAATTTTTATATCAAATAATGTCCTAAAGCAAAGCTCCTTAATTTAGAGTCAGGGAACTTCACAGTCTTGATTTTTTTTTTAATATACCAACCTTTAGGCATGATTTTTTTTCTCCCCAAGAATACAAATTAAGTTTTATTTTAAGAAAAATATTCTTATGCCATAATATTTCAAGAAATTCTTTTGTCTTGTTAGGAGTCTATATCTACTTGCCGATTTGCACAAAGAGTGGCACTCATCAAGAATGAAGCAGTTCTTAATGAAGAAATTGACCCCAGATTGGTAAGCAACTTTTAATTGACTTATTCTTTAAAGTATGATGAAGATTAGCTAAAACTTTTGAGGGTGCACTTACTTTGTACTAGTCTGTGTTCTGAATACTGGAATGCCTTAACTGATTAAATTCTCAACCTTCTAACAAGATTCTCTTCTTATGCCTACAGGTTAAAATAAGAAATGGAGGTACCACTCATTTGCTCAGATTCATAGGGCTAGAAAGTAACACAGCTAGGATCCAACCACACAGTCCAGCCTAAGAATCTGTACTGCTTTCCCCTGTCCCGTATCGTGCCACCTCAGGAACATTCAGTGGGGAGCTCTGAGAACTCACCCAACAGAGTCACCTGCAAATATCTAGGACTGGGAATGTGGCTCAGAGGTAGAGTACTTGCCTCCTACATACAGGACCCGAGTTCAGTCCCCAGCACCATACAAAACACAGCAGCAACAACAAAATGAAATTGTATTTATATACCTTTTTTAAAAAATTGTCAGTTGTGGGGCTTGAACTCAAGGCTTAGGACGCTGTCCTCGAGTTCTTTTTGCTCTACCACTTGAGCCACAGCACCACTTCTGGGTTTTGAGTGGTTAATCGGAGATAATAGTCTCTTGGGGACTTTTCTGCTTGGACTGTCTTTGAACCACAATCCTCAGATCTCAGCCTACTGAGTAGCTGGAATTACAGGTGTAAGCCACCAGCATCTGGCTATTTATGCCTTTCTAAGCACAGAAATTCACCATCTTAGATTTAAAAAAAAAAAAAAAACATTCAAAGAGCTGGGTGTGGTGGCATATACCTGTAACTAGAGCACTAAAGATAAAATAGAAGAATAAAGAGTTTAAAGCCAACCTGGCTGAAAACAAAGACTATTTTAATATTAAAGACAAGCCTGGAAAGAAACAAGGTTAATAAACTCATATGTATAACTACCCTATTCTGCAAAAAAATTGTTTTCAATTATCCATTTAAACCTCAAAAAAAGGAGGGCAGTGCTAGAGAGAATCCTGAAGAGGAGAAAGAATTCAGAGCCATGGGCCAAGTATAACCACATTCTCTGGGTGACTTTTTCTGACATCTATACCTGCAGTATTGTTGGGCAGATATATAGCATTATCAGCCATGTGGTACTGCTGGGTAGAATGAGAAAGAGGAAAGAAGGATAATTTTAACTTGAAGACAAAAATTAGTTTGTAATTTAAGGAAAATAAACTTACTAGACATTAACGAGTTTCTTTTTCTTTAACTGAAAGTTTGACTAGAGAGATTTTTCTGTGAAGCAACTTCAGAATATGAAAGGGGGGAAAAAACGATGAACACTCTCATACATTTGATGTAAATCTGTGACATATTTAAAGAACAGAGATCCAGAATGAAAAGCTTCGAGCTGATAATTGAACAAATTACTAACATCTTCCTAATGCAGAATAATCTGGTAACTGACAAGTGTTATGTCCTGATCTATTTAATAATTGCATCTAAGTCTTGTGATCACATTTATTTTTTATGGATAAAGTGACAATTTAAAATTTGTCCTTAAAAAAAAAAGACATGACATGGATTCAGTTTCCTACATCTTCCTCACACATTTCTTTTTTTGCACTCCTGGAGTTTGAACTCAGGGCTTCATATGTGCTAGACAGTCTCTGTACTGCCTGAGCCATGCCTTCATCCTTACAGTCAAGTTTAAGGGCCAGTGTGGAGACAGTCCTAGATGGTCAGAACCACCAATGACCTGTTCTTTCTTGTCTTTCTTTTTCTTTTTTTACCCGTCAGTCATGGGGCTTGAACTCTTGGCCTGGTCACTGCCCTTGAGCTCTTCAGCTCAAAGTTAAGCACTCTACCACTTGAGCCACAGCACCACTTCTGGTGTTCTGGTGGTTAATTGGAGATAACAGTCTCACAGACCTTAGTGCCCAGGCTAGCTTTGAACCACAATCCTCATGTCTCAGCCTTCTGAGTAGCCATACTCTGCTTTCTTGACAAGCATAGGTATATCAGAGAGACAAGGATGAGGGATGAGGGCCAAGCTGGGGAGAATAGAGTTCCTATAGCCGTCTGGTGGGAACTGTGACCAGGGCCATCTCAAACCATGGAAATCTAGGCTTCAGTTTGAGATTGTTGCTGAGTCAGACAGAATTCAATATTTGGTTTGACTTTGAAGCCTTAGCAGAAGTAGGAAAATAGGGTGTAGAGGAAGGTACAAATGTATGACTCGCATAGTTCTCTAAAGACTTTCCTCTATGTAGCCTGATGATTCTGACACTGTTTTGGGAAACAAACAGATAAAAATAACACCATCCTGCGGCTGGGAATTTGGCCTAGTGGTAGAGTGCACAACTAGTCTGCATGAAGGCCCAGGTTCGATTCCTTGGTACTGCATACATAGAAAAAATAAAACTGGAAGTGATTCTGTGATTCAAGTGGTAGAGCTCTAGCCTTGAGAAGCCCAGGACAGTGCTCAGGCCCTGAGTTCCAGCCAGGAGTGGCAGAAAAAAAAATACCATCCTGTGTGTTTGAATTAAATTCTAAGACCACTGACACGTTCAAAATACTCAGTATGGTGTTTCTTGAATTTTGGTCCTGAGAGCCTGAAACTCACCCGTCTAAATTGAAAACATCTTTGAAGTGCATATCTGAGGTGGACAGGAAGTAGGAAAGTTCTCCAGAATCAAACCTGAGTCTGCAGTTGTCCTTGAATGGGGCAGGGGGTGGGAACAAAGGGATAGAGGGCAAACTCCTGGACCTTCGCCAGGTGGTATTGAACCTGACACCTCCACCTCCTCTCCCCCACATAAAACTACCGATGGGACCAACCAGATAGCAATTCTATCCTCTAACACAGGGGAATGTTGGGTTAGCTTGTCTACCTCAGACTACACTGTGGACAGAAAAAATCATAATGGTTTTAATAAAAAAAATTAAATCTCCACACTTGACCTTACCTAGGTTTGAAATTTAATGTCATGCATACACCCCTTAAGCTGGCAATTCTCCAAGCAAAGAATTGTAGAAATGAACAAAGAAAGGGAAGAAATGAGGATGAGAGAGTGGGGGGAGGAACTAAGGGAGCTGATTTTTTGTTTATTTACTTTTAAGTAATAGCAGATATTCAAGGAAGAATAAAGACTGCAAATTACTAATTTTTGTTTTAGGAAGTTTGTCTTGTGATTAATACAATCAATACAATGTATAATATATACAGGTGTGTTATCTGATTGGTATATTTATACACAATGGAATTTTGCTCATCCAATTAGAAAGAATGATCTAGTATATCATTTGCAAAGAAATAAAAGGACCTGAAAAACATGTTAAGTGAAATAAGTCAGACCCAGAGAGACAAAACATTGCATTTTTTTCCTCGTATGTGGAAGCTAGTAGTAGTAATATGTTGGATGGTATGCAAGTGTATACAATATTAACCAAAATACAGAGGATTCAAGAGAGAACTCAAATAGTGTAATTCCTTAGAAAGCCAAGTCAAAGCTCAAGGAAATAAATACCAGGAAGTGAGTACTTGAAAGCATGGGTGGGTGAGGCCAAGAGAAAAGTGATGGACAAATGAAGGGAAGAAGCAGGGGGAAATGCAGTCAAGAATCCAGTATGTATCCTGCAGATGGAAGAATAGGAAAGAGGTGGGTTGGCTATGTTGGGTAGGAAGATTGAAAGGGTGATACTGTATTCAGAAACTGCTTTGTTGAATGGCAACTCCTTTGTGCAGTTACCTAACCTAATATCCACCCACAAGACTTATAGGTAAACAAACTGTTATTTCTTTTATTGAAATACTATACATTCATAAAATTTAATGAACCAGTCACAGGAACCAATAAAAATAAACACCCAAACAAAACAAAACAAGATGCAACTACATGTGGTAATATATTTACACAGTTTAAGGCATAAGGAGTGATAGCATGCATTTATTACCCATCCATATGGAATAAACATATAAAAACATACAGGGTATGTCTTTATTCCCCCCAAAAAGGCATGGGAGTTAGTGATCTCCCAAGGAGGGATGAAAGAGGAATAAAAATTGCAGGACTCCAGTTACATCAATAGTGTTTTATCTGTTAGAATAATAATTCTATGCCTAATTTAATAAAATGTTACCATTGAACAAATCTGGATGGTAGGGACAGGAATGCCCTTTTATATCATTTTCTATGCCTTTCTGTATCATTAAAATAGTTCACCTTTTTATTTTATTCATTTTTGAAACCTTGAGACAGTTCATCTTTCGATTTTATTTTGTTGGTTTTGGGGCTTGAACTCAGGGCCTGGGCATTGTTCCCGAGCCTCTTTGTGCTCAAGGCTAGCGCTCTACCACTTGAGCCACAAGTGCCACTTCCAGTTTTTGAGTGGTTAATTGGAAATAAGAGTCTCATGGGGACCTTCCTGCCCAGACTGGCTTTGAACATGGATCCTCAGCTCTCAGCCTCTTGAATAGCTAGGATTGCAGGCATGAGCTAGTTCATTTTAAAAGATGAAGACTCCTGCCACCAAGTTCACCTTCCACAACAAGTTTCCATTTCCTCTCCCTCCTTGCGGGTTGCAGATGATTTTACGCCTCCAGAAGGAAATCCAGGAACTGAAAGATGAATTGGCCATGGTGACGGGGGAGCAGAGGACAGAGGCACTCACAGAAGCTGAACTCCTTCAGTAAGCGCCCCTACTCTACCCACCCCCCCACCTCACCCCCACCACCCCCGCCGTCTTCTTTTCACAGTGGAAGTATGTGTTAGGTTTCTCAGTTGGCTTTGTCATGAATTCACCTCAATGCATGGCACTCTCCTGGGAGGATCTAAAATTACCTTTGGGCGCCAGTGAGGAGTGCTAGCTTGCTTTCCACGAATGCTGTGTGATGCTCGTGGTGTTTGTGCCGCCCTCAGTGTTGAGGAAGTACAGAACAGGGCGTGGGGTGGGTGGGGGCTGCATAAGCATCATGTAGTCGGAACATGTATACACACACGCAAACACTGAAACTGGACGTCTCAGATCCATCAGAAGGATGAGATGCGTCCTTGGTATTAAACTTCATCCTGCTGCAAGCACAAATGGATCCCATGCCAAAGGAAGCACTCTCCTTCGTAGATGGCCCCTGTGTTATAGTTCAGAATCACCAACAGAGCACGAAAGCTGGTATTCAGGACCACTGCTGCATTTCTCAAGGCGTTTAGATTTACAGCCTCCTCTTCCAGGGTGGTCGTCTCCTTTGTTCTTTCTATGCTGCTTGTTATAAAGCCTTGTACAGTGGAAATGCTGGCCCAGGCTTAGAAGTTGGTGTTCCTCTTTGTTTCTGAATATGAAATTGACTTACCTGATGTTAAAAAAAATTACCCAAAGTTTTCCTAAAGAAGTAAGGCCATTTCACCTAACTTTCCCCCACCAGAGGAAAAAGTCAAAGAGAGAGAATCATTCTCTTTACACTATTGTGCATCTGCCTGCGTGCAAGGGAAGGCTAAAACTTGAAAAAGCCTTTGTGGAAGTTCCTGTCAGCCTCAAAGCTTTCCTTCCTCCAGCATACTGTTTCCTAATTTTGGAACATTAATAACATGATAGGTCCCTAAGGCTTTCTGTACAAAACGGCTTTGTGGCATATTTGCAACTGAAGTGAAATAATATTGCCAAAGGTTTACCTTTTTAAGGATTGTGTATCATCCTCTGAAATCACTTGGGATATTCTTGGTATTCAGAGCACAGAGCTTTCCCGTGGGGCTCCTTTCCCCTCACAGAAAGGAACTACCCATGATTATCTTTGAAAACTATCTCTTTGAAATCCCGATCTTCATGTCAGGATCTATCCAGGAAAAGAAAATGACTCTAGGCCTTCCAACCAGAAGGAATCAATTAGAGGGCATTAGGGCCCTACAGATGGTGTTTCTGAGAAGCTTTGCAGGTAGTGAGGCAGAGCCCTGGAGATGAGTGACAGCAGGAATTCCCTTTCACCCTAGGACCCAAGGGACAGTGGGAGAAGCACCAGGAGCTAGAATGAACCTTCAGGCCTAGACTGTCCTGAGTACTGCTGGGTCGGTGTGGTCTTGGAGACGGCATCCAGGGAACAGCCCCTGACTGTTCTCTCTTCCCCATTCCAGTCTTCTACCCACAAGTCAGCTTACCCACAGTCAGCTAACAAAGAAGCCTGGGAATGTTGTTTCCTGGAATGCATGATCATATAGGGGAGAGGTAGAAAGTGGATCTCAGCAGGCCATATCAAAGGAACCAAATACAGAAAGGACCAATGCTTTATCTTAATTCCTATTTTATTCTCTTGGTAGCTTAAAGGGCTCAATTTATGGGTAAGAATTTCCATGTGATGATTTTTGATAGGACATGGAGTAAGTTTGTGCTGAGTCAAATCTAGAGAATTATAAAAGTAAAGAAACTCATGAATGGACAGCCATACCTAAAAGTCAGAAGTGGATTTACAAAAGGAATTAAAAGCTTCTAGGGAGTTTTGAGACAAAGAAAAGGATTGATGAGGATACGGATTCGGCATGGTAATATATACTGGGAATCAGTGGAGCACTGGAGCCACAAGGTCCGGGACCACCTGCCAGGCAATGCCCCACTGCTGTCAGGAGAGCCACATATCCTGTGAGCCCCCGTGCCCTCCCCCCGATGCAGGGATGAGATGGAGACACAGAGAAGGCTCCTGCCTGGTGATGGAGAAGGATCAAAAGAAGCTCTGTGGACAGCTGCTGCCTTCAGCCCTGCATTCCTAACCTCACTGCATGAACAATGAGAGCTGCTGTAGCCTCTCCTCCAAAGCCAGCTGTCCACCCAAGACATGGGAGAGCCTAGAAACGTGACTCACAGCCCGGAGCAAAGAGGGACAGGTACATGGAGCCACCAGCAGTCAGAAGAGCAAGAACAAGAGGAATCTCCAACTTGCCAGGGCCTAGAACCAAGCCTTCACAAGAAAACAATACCTGTAGGAAAAGAAAATATGGGATTACATCTATGAAACAACAACTGGGTATTGATTTCTGTGATTCAGAAATGGGGGTAAAAATGCCATTGTCATTGTGAATCTAATAGCTGGATAGTAGAATGAAAAAGCTGAATGAAAAAGTTAGTTAGCTAGGAAGATCAGGGCTAAAGAATTCTTCCAGAGTATAAAAGTTTGCAGACTAAAGAAAGGTGCCTAAAAGGAAAGGTTCTAGATAATTACCCATATCTGATAAATAGAAATTGACAGAGAAGAAAACAGATAATTTAGGGAAGTCAATAGTTGAAGAAATGATGTCTGAGAATGTTCTAGAACTAAAGAAAAATAAGCCTACTAATTAGTAGAGTCCTAGTGTAGAGAAATTTTAGTGTCTTAAAACAAATGTATAGAAGAGTGTGTCCAAATTCACCAGAGAAGAAAACAGTTAAACATCAAGGATCTAACTGAAAACAGACTTCTCACCAACAACTCTAGAAGTGAGAACTCATAGAGCTAAAAGAACAACCACAGAAAGCACTGTAAATGTTTTTCTATGTCTAGACAAATTGATGTTCAAAGGTGAAGATGTAATGGAGACATTTTACACATGTACACACTTGCAGACAGAAGCTTTGCAATCCAGGACCCTCTCCAAGAATTATCACAGATTGCACTTCAGCAAAAACAAAAATGCAATAATTATAAGGAGCAAGAGGAACCAGCTTCCTTTATAAGTCATCGATAATTTTTACATGATGTCATTTCTCCAAATTTGCCATTTATTCCAGATACCAATTTTTCAGTTTTAAATTTATTGAAGTAACAATTGCTCATTTCCCCGCAGTTTGAGAAGTTAAGAAAATAAAGTTACGGCAACAGATAAAAATGCTGAGGGACACTTGGATAGATTTCTGTTGATCCCTGAATAACAAATACATGAATGTTAGTCTGGACAGATTCTGCAGTGTGTCAGCTGGCATTCCCATGTGAAGGTGGTTTATTCACTCATCTATTCATTCTTTACCTAGCTTTCACAGAACCACCTGAGGTCCCAAAGCGACCCCAGAAAAATGAGCAAAGCCTCAGTCTTGTTATCTAGGGCTTCACAATGTCATCATGGTGACAAACAGCTGCTAGAAAATTGTTAACAAAACACGAGAATGCAGAGAGAGCAGTGATTACTTCTGAACTCAGACAGTGTGTAAAGCCAGTTCAAATGCCACTCGTGATGCTTCAGTGAAATGACTGAGCACTTGGCTATTAAATGAAATGTGCTGAGGAGACACCTGTGGCTCATGCCTGTAATCCTAGCTACTCAGGAGGCTGATATGTGAGGATCAGGGTTTGAAGCCAAGCCAGGCAGGAAAGTCTGAGAGTCTCTGATTACCCACATAAAAGCTGGAAGTGGGCCATGTGGCTTCAGTGGTAGAATACCAGCCTTGAGCCAAAAAAAAAAAAAAAAAAAAAGCTAAGGGACAATGCCCAGGTCCTGAGTTCAAGGCCAGTACTGGCACTACAGAATATTCTATCTTCCTTGATGTCTGGTCATCAGCTAGGGAGGCCAAATGTAGCCAGGCACATTTCCATGCAATGGCCATACAGATTTTCACAGCACAGTGTCCACACTGACATAGATGAGTTATTCAGGAAAGTGTTTGGTCCTGTTGATTTGTTATTGCTGGGTGCCAGTGGCTCACACCTGTAATCCCAGCTACCGAGGAGGCTGAGATCTAGGAATTGCAGTTCAAAGCCAGCTTGTGCAGGAAAGTCTGTGAAACTCTTGTCTCCAGTTAACTAGCAAAAAGTTGTGTCTAGAGTACCAACCTTGAGTGAAAAAGCCAAGCAAAGAGTTGAAAGCACCAAGGTCAAGCCCTAGTACTAGCACCAGAAAGAGAGGGGAGGAAGAAGAAGAGGGGTAGGGAGGGGAGAGGGAGAAGAAGAGGGAGAGGAGGGAAAGAGAGAGAGAGAGACAGAAAGAGAGAAAGAGAGAGAGAGAGCGCAGATTTTTTCATATATACATGGGGAATTTCATGTATCATTGGGTAGCTTGAGAGTGTCTATTAATATCCAGTTATATCAAATTTTGAACCATTTCCCAACATTCTAGTTGTTAATGTAAATATTTGTTGCATTGACTTGGATGCCTTAATTGAAGAGATTTCAGATGTCAGCCTCCAGTTATTGTGATATTTTTAGTTTACATTTTTTTTTTGGCTTGGTAAATTTGAAAAGAGACAGCTGGATGAAGACTGTATAGCCAAGTTTATGTTTACACAGAACTTCTTGGGCGAAGATTTGATTGTGATTGATTCTCTAAACACACACAGCTTTGTTCTTCTGGTAAAAATATCAAGCCTTTAGACCTTTGGCTAGGATAGAAGCATTATATCCTGGCCCAAATCTAACAGTAGAATATTTTTGGCATGGCAACATTTTATTTCTAAAATGAAATTGAATTGGATCTTCTGGGCTCAATTTTGCCCAAAATGTTTGGGCACCTCTAAATGTCTGGATCCTTCCTAACCGAAAAAAAAAATAAGTAATCTTTATGCAGATCATTAGTCTATCAGTCTAAATTTATTGAGTATCTACCAACACTAATCATTTAATAGGTTCTTTGGAGGTTTGCTGGTATGAAATAGAATAAGTAATTGCAAGGAATTACAGTGGGGGGGATTTCACACACAGGGACACACACACATAGATATGTAAACAAATGTCTATGTCTACAGAAGACAGAATGCAACCTGGAGGTGTGGCTCAAGTTGTTCAGAGCCTACAATGCAAGTGTGAGGCTTTGAGTTTAGACCCCCACCCAATTCTACCAAAACAAATAAATGAAACAGGAAATATGATGTATTAATGGAGCGATAAATAGGCATACAATTTTCAACTTCGTATTCCAAATCTACACTTAATAGTTTTTTAATGACTCTCTAGACATGTTTCCTTATGTAAGTAAAGTGAGAGTTCATCTTCACAATATCCGGAGACAGCTATATCTGTAAAATTTAGCATCAGTTAATTATATATGGTGTCCATTAGATAAAGAGTAAATAATACCTTTATCTAATGGACACGTGCACATGTGCAGACGCGCATGCGCGCGCGCGCGCGCGCGCGCGCGCGCACACACACACACACACACACACACACACACACATGTTCTACTTATCCCAAATCTCAGTTTCAATTTTCTTTATCAAAGAAGCCATCTCCAGCCTGGAGCCCCATTAAAACACTACTCTACTACACATTTTCATATTTTCTGCACTTCTTGGTGGAAAGTTTCCAAAGTCCACCTGGGCCAGGTGAGAGTTCCTGGAGCCCTCCCGGTTTTCGTGTCTGTGCTGCTCACGGGAACACATGCTAGAGCTGCCTCATGCTTGCCTCTGTTCATGGTGCCCCTGGCATTGCTCCAGAGATGACTGTGTCCTCTGCCGTACTGAGAGCTGCTTAAGAGCAAGGTCTGTGTCTGCTCTACATGAGCATATGTGCATAGCATCTTCTTTATTTGTGTCATTTGGTAGCATGCTATCAAAGAATCCCAGTGAATATTTTTTTTGTCAGTCGTGGGACTTGAACTCTGGGCCTGGACACTATTCCTGAGCTCTTCAGCTCAAGGCTACCACCCTACCCCTTGAGCCACAGCACCACTTCCGGTTTTCTGGCAGTTAATTAAAGAAAAGAGTCTCATGGACTTTAGTGCCTAGGCTAGCTTTGAACTGTGTTCCTCAGATCTCAGCCTCCTGAGTAGCTAGGATCACAGGCATGAGCCACTGTGCCCAGCTTACAGTGAATATTTTTTAGAGAAAATTCTATGTAGAAGATACTTTGAAATTCCAGATGTAGAAACGTGAGTGGTATTTGACTGGCTTATAAACTTGGAATGACACAATTTAAGGTAAACAACTGAAACCCCTCCTTGCAGATCAACATGGCTTTAAACAAGTGATTGGCTTTGTTGGTCGGTTCTCCATCTCACTGAATGGGAAATGGTGTTTGGCCTGGGATAACCCTTCAACTTGGTATTCAGGAGTCACTAGTTTTTCTTGCTGTGGTCACTGGTCCCTCCAGGATGGACAATTGGTGACTCTCAGGCCATGATTCCATGGTGTAGAGAGAGCAGCCTTTGCTTTTGTCTGAGCTTCTTCGCAAATTGCTATTGGATAAAATTTCTTTTCCAGAAGTCGTCCTTTGTAAAATTTAAATACCTTGATATTGAAAATAGTTCATTTATACTAGCAAAGTTTAAATAAACCCCGAGGGAGACTCTTCCATCCTCCCCTTTTCTGTCAGATTGAAACGAAACAGATCTCTGCGCTGTCATTCTTCTCAGTGGAGGAAATGCGGAGTGGTCTTTACTTTGTTGGATTTGGTGTTGAGGAACGGATGTGGGCATGGCACTGCCTGGCCTGGGTGGAAATGCTGGGCGGTTAGGGGAAGAAGTGGGAAGCAGGGAGGAAGAGACAGCAAACCCATTCATGTTTCAGACTTTTAAAGGGAACAATTAAACACGACTTCAGGAAAACTCATTGCTACCCACATTCAACTTGCCGTTCAACATTTTTTTTATTGGCTAGTCTAATAAAAATTTAATTGGATTCAGTTCCTCAATGTGTGTGTACTGGATGAGAAAACCATAAAACCAGCTACAGCTCCAGATAGAGTGGTCCTCATGAACCTAAAACTTGATACCTTGTTCCTAAAAGGTATGGATCCGAATAATTAAAATCAAATCCATCACATATCATTTGAGACATGTCAGCAGAGTAACTAGAAGTCTTGTAACTCTGAGAGTCTTGGGACTCTCAGGCTCTTTTTAGAAAGGAAATGAAAGAAATGAATGTATATCCTACAATATTTGAGCTAGTGTAGTCTTAGGAAAAGGAGATATTAACCTGTTTTGGTTTTGTTCTTAGTAGTTAGATCTGAGAGCTACAGTTCGAAGCCAGCCCAGACAGAAAAGTCCTGAGAGACTCATATCTCTAGTTAACCACTCAAAAACTGGATGTGGGGGTGTGACTCAGAGTCATAGAGCATTAGCTTTGAGCAAAAGAGCTCAGGAACAACACCCAGGCTCTGAGTTTAAACCCCACAAAACTGACTCTCTCTCTCTCTCTCTCTCTGTGTATATATATATATATATATATATATATATATATATATATATATTACATAGGCTGTACAAGTTCTTCAACAGGATAAATTGCTTTTATTGTGATATAGGAGTATCTTCCACTGTGGAGGTAGAGGGAGTGGATTTCAGGAGACTGTACCCAAAGATTGTGTGTGTGTGTGTGTGTGTGTGTGTGTGCGCGCGTGCATATGTGTGAGTATGTGTGTGTGTGTGTGTGTGAAAGAGAGAGAGAGAAAGAGAGAGGGGGGAGGGAGGGAGGGAGGGAGGGAGGGAGGGAGGGAGGGAGAGAGAGAGAAGGAGAGAGAGGGGCAGGCAGACACAGAAAATATCAAGCCCACTTAAAGTCTGAACAGTCTTTTGCGAATTGTGGGAAACATATTTGAACTCCATCCTACACAGACTGCTCATTAGGAAATATAAAACTTCACGAGTCTGTGCCTAATTTGTCATTACAGATGAGATTTTCCCATCAGAACTGGCTCCTTCTGAAACTTGCAGGCAGCACAGATGGCCTGGCCTGGGAGAGCTCTGAGGCCGCCTTGCTCCTGAGCTTCCATCCCTCACCCTGGGTCACCCTGGTGCCTTCCCATCCTCCCCGAAACACTTCTTCCTCACCTCACTGTTCAAGCATCTCCTGTCCCACAGACCTTCTTGGACCATCTAATCTAAAATATACTCCTCATGTTGGCTGAGTTATTTTCTTTCATAGCAACAGCATCACATTTAACGCTTAGCTGTCCATTGCCATAAACTTAC
The DNA here is from genome assembly GCF_031878675.1 of Megascapheus bottae. Lineage (NCBI taxonomy): Eukaryota > Metazoa > Chordata > Mammalia > Rodentia > Geomyidae > Megascapheus > Megascapheus bottae. The sequence goes on from NC_143530.1 coordinate 9,420,834, forward strand.
CTACTTTATGTGTGTATCTCTGGCAGCTAAAATGGTACTTGAGAGCTGGGAATGTGGCTTAGGGATAGAGTGTCTAGCGTGCAAGAAGTCCTGGGTTCAATTCTTCAGTACTACATAAACAGAAAAAGCAGAAAATAGTGCTGTGGCTCAAGTGGTAGGGTACTAGCCTTGAGCAAAAGAAGCTCAGGGACAGTGTCCAGGCCCTGAGTTCAAACCCCAGGACTGGTAAAAGAAAAAAATTGGTACTCATCAAGCAGTCGGGACTAATAAATATTCTGTTGAGCAAGAGTTCTGTCCTGTCCTGCCCTCATGTTCTCTCCAGCTTTTTTCCATAAACCATTGCAAATCCCTCAGACCTATACTGAGAGCGGCGGTAGGATACTTAGAATCAGCCTCTGTTGGCAGAAAACACTTGTTGACATTAGATTCAACATGTACCCTTCCTATGCACTGTGCACCAGGGCCTGGGAACTTAATCTCATAGAGTGTTGAGTGATAGAGGAAATTTCTAAAATATTCAGAATTTATCATGCAATTCTTTTTCTGTTTAGTCACTAAGACAGAGAAAATATATTTGAATGACTGACAGTCAAGAATATTGAATTCTAATCTTGAGAATAGCAAATACCAAAATGGCTACCTCAGTAGACCTCCATCTCCCAGTCACAGACATGCAGGAAGTATTGTCTCTGAGCCTCCCAGCCACTCATCTGTGGCAGAAGGTAACTCGAGAATCTTCCTCGCCATGCCATGACAGACCTTCTAGGGCTGACACGTGGGATGTGCTGGTCACCATGCCTGGCCCATGGGCATTGCGTCAGGGTGGTCATGCTGATTGTGATTCTATGACAGAGCTCTTCCTTTGACGAGGCATCTACCTCACTGATAGGTGGGTTGGCAAGAGAAGTTGTCTTTCACTCCCTCCCTGTCCAAGTATTTTAATGTCTCTGTGAAGCCTGTGCATCTATCTACTCATGCCTGTGAAACAAATACGAAAATGTTACTGCAAGTATGGTGACTTTTCCCCCCAGGTTGTTTTACCTGGATATATGTTCCAAGATTTTTATAGAAAAATAAAATGATCTTTAAAAGAATTAATGTCCCTTGAGGATTTTACCTCTCCAAGTGACATGTATATCTGGTCATTAGTGAACAATAACCTTCAGTGTTAACTCCTTTTAGCTAAACAAAAAGCAAATGTTCTCCCTTGGCATATAGAAAATTATTGTGCAACACACATCCGTGGTTCTATGATCTAAATGACATCTGTTTCTGTAATTTTAGCATTAAATTATTTTTATAGTATTTGCATTTTTATATTAGGCCTATCATATATTGTGTATCTTTAATCAGTTGTTTCAGATTGGAGCTTTTCGTACTGTTGATTTCAGCTGCATATCTAAAAGGCTAAGCAAAACGAAAGCTATAAATTGCTAAGATGGAATGTTCATGAAATGCTTCCAATTTGGCTCCATTTCCTTTTCATCTTACTGGCCACTTTCTTAACCATAATAATGTTCCACATTCTCCTTGGGACGGGGGAAGGGGGAAGAAAATCGCTGAAACATTTAAGATGCTTGAGAATTCAAAGATAAAGTGCCAGCTTGAGTCATGAAGACATCAGATGTATGAGCTTCATATTCATATTTAACCTAAAATTACTAAAGAATTCAAATCTGTACAAGTATGTGTATGCATGATTATATGATATAACATGCCTACGTAGGAAAGTCAGATATACTCATTGTACAAATACTTGTTTGTTTGTTTTTTTAAAAAAGAGCATAAAGAAGAAAACATGTATGTGGACATGCCCAAAATCTGAGTGAATGAAAAAACATACCAGAAGTACCAGTCAGACACTCTGTACTGGATAAAGCCAGAGAAGCCATTTTTCTTTATGTCCAACATCAAGATCAGGATTCTCTTCTGCCCTGTCAGGAGTCCTGCCAGTTCAAGTTCTCTGCAACTCTCTGTGGAAGAGAAGTAGGAATATTTTATTTTACTATTTTAATGTTTCAGGTACTGCCCAGTTGTTTTTATTTTGAACTCTTACTTCTTTCCCTGAAAGAAACATTCTGCTTCCCATTTTGGGAATTTCTTGTTTCCACATCTGTATTAAAAATACTAGAGCCCATGATAAGATTGCTGGTGGATAGCACAGAACCATGTGCTTGGGCATGACAGATTGAATTGAGATTTGTCGTTAATATGGAAAAGGTGTTTTGTTTGTTTGATTGGGGTTTTTTGAGGGGAGGAGATGCTGGCTTTTTGAATGCATTAGGAATCTAACCTTGGAAGACTCTCTTCTACTTTACCTCACTTGCTTTCAGATCCATGAGCTAACTAGAGTTGGGAGGGAACAGTTTATCTTAGCCCTGTCCCCTAAAACTGTTGAGAAAAGGTGTTGAGATTTCCCCTTCTGTTTGATTCCATGATCCTGCAGCCCCAAAAACAGGAACTCTGGATCTGTCTGAAGCATTGGCCAAAAGAATGCTGTTTCTTTTTCATCTTATTCCTATTAAACATGGCAGTTTGGCAGACTCTTGATCTAAGGCTTGAAGTAACTGAGAATTGTTGACAAATAACATCTAAATCTGAGTCTCCAGTCTGTCTCTGATACAAGGCACAGCAAAATAAAATGTGAAATTTCCCCCAGTGAAGGTACCTCCTGTTTCCAGCCCACACTCATCCAGGCCCAAACATCCAAAGCCTTTCTCGTCTGGCATTCTCACATTCTCTATAGAAGTTAGGATTTATTACCAGTTGTTACATCTTATAGGCAAAAAATAGTCTCAGATATCTGCCCAGACAACCTAAGGATAGGCTCTTGGCCTGCCTGGATTGGCCCAGCAAATAACCTTAGTTTTAGCTACCCAACTCAAGAAGCTAAGCTAAGTCAATGACGACTTGGGACTAAGTGTGCTTCTGCTCTATTCCTCAAGATATCCTTCATTCCCTTCACATCCTTTATGCTCAATTTCCCTAATGGCTCCTAATAGGCTCATCATTAACTGAAAATCCTTAGGACTTTTGCCATCCTCAAAAATGGACATCATTAATATCGAAGTAGCTGCCACTGCCTGGTGTATCAGGAGAGATTGGATTTCCCCTCCTTTGTTCCCTTCCTCTACTTAGCACCTTTTAGTTGTTTTCCTCATCCATGGGCTTTAGAGATCAGTTAACTAGCATGCATTGGCAGAGGGCAAAACTGTGCCTACTGGCTGTCTTATCAAGGTCAGCCTCTACGGCCTACCTGGAGCCTGAGATTTGCTGCATTGGTTCTCTCACTCCTGCTAGGGCAGAGAGAGATGGTCTTTTCTGAAATGTATGATAGGAGACAGGAAAGGACTTTATCTTCCCCCTGGGGAGGGGAAAGGAGCCCGTTTTCATCTAAGGGATTGGCTCCCAAATCAAGAAGAGAGCGGGGCCAGGAAGTAAATATCCCCCCACCGCCTTGGCTCTGTTTTGGTGTGTTAGAAGTACACTAGCCAGCACTCAAGTTAATATCAGGCCGTGTATGTCGAAGTAGCCCCAGCTGATAAAACTCAGAGGTCTCTGCCAATAATAAAATTCCTCACAGTTCAAGTAGTCAGGGGGCCACTAACCTCTGAGGTATTTGCTCAGAAAAAAAAAAAAAAAGCACACAGATGGATCCTAATTTGTCTTGTTAGTGGGGCGTTGGGTCAAGTGACTGACTTGCCCAAAGTTTGTGTCTTTGTTCTTTATTGTCATCAGCCGAAGAGGAGCAATGGAAACGTGGGAGGACACGTTTCAGCTAACACCACGTAGTTCACAAAGACATCCTTGCAGGGCTGTCCTTGAACTGGTCTCACTGATGCCAGCACAGAAGGCTTTGGGACCCGAACCTTCCTGGGGCCGAACCTTGTTCACACAAGACCGAAGTTACATTCTGCAAGGACTCCCAGGCTCCTCGCCAGGTGCAGAGCCGATTTTTCCACCTTGCCCACACTGGACTGTGAACCTCCAGAGCATGGAGTTTCCTCACCGGGTCAGGAAAGCAAAGGTTATGTCATACATCGAACCATCTCCATTTCTTGAAAGCCTCTTTGTGACTTCAATCCATTTTCATAACTATTTCTTGCAAGTGCTGCTTAGGGTTTTTTTAAAAAAATAACTTAATGTACAAGATTCCTTTTAACTGCTAATCCTCTACTAGGATAGTATTTCTTTTAATGTCTACTCATTATACGAAAAGGTTTCATTGTGGTATTTCCACACATGTATGTAATACCCCCTCCTTCTGATCCCCACCTGTTTAATTTCATTTCTATTTTCATGTGTATGTATAAGGAAAATAGAATAATTTTATTATTTGTAGATTCTATTTATAACTAGAATCCTTTTATTATTCTATTTGCATATGTGTGTATGAAGAACTTCTTTCATAACCACCTCTACCTTCTCCTTTTGCCTTTCCCACTGGTATTCACCCCCACGCAGTCATTATTTTAGCACTTGGGTCATTTTATTTTATGTTTAGGTGTGGATTCTCCATATGAGAAGGAGGCTCTAAGGCTGTGTTAGGGGGGTTTTGTTTTGTGATCTGTCTTGTGTGCCCTTACTGGCCCTGCTCTCTGTTTTTCCTTTTGTTTTTGGTTTTGTTTTTTGTTGTTGCTGTGTTTTGTTTTTTGGGGATCCTTGGACTTGAACTCTGGCCTGGGCACTGTCCCTGAGCTCTTCAGCTCAAGGCTACCGCCCTACCCCTGGGCCTAGGTACTGTCCCTTAGCTCTTGGCTCAAGGGTAGGGCCATATCCTTGAGCCAAGCCCCACTTCCCATTTTCTAGAGGTTAATTGGAGATAAGAGTCTCAGGTCCTTTTGTGCCCAGGCTGGCTTTGAACCTTGATCTTCAGATCTCAGTCTCCTGAGTAGCTAGGATTACAGGCGTGAGCCACCGCACCTGGCTTTGCTCTCTTTTTGTTTTTGTTGTTTTTGTTGCAGGTTTGAGTGGTGGCAGTTCTGGGGCTTGAACCCGGGGCCTGGATGTCATCCCTGAGCTTTTGTGCTCAAGGCTAACACTCTAGCCCTTGAGCCACCGCTCCACTTCTTTTTGGTGGTTAATTGGAGAAAAAAGGCTCACAGACACTCCTTGCCTGAGCTGGCTTCAAACCATGATCCTCAGATCTCAGCCTCCTGCGTAGCTGGGATAACAGGCGTGAGCCACCAGTATCCAGCTCTCTCTGTTTTTGGAATGTGATCCTTACCTTAATCGTGAGGATGAATTCTCTACTCAATCCAGAGGTGCCTCCAGTTTTCCTCTCACAGCACAGAAGCTTTGTGCTGGCAGCACACAGTACCCAAAGGGCAGTCATACATTGGCTTTATCTACTCCAGCATGCTACTGCACGGATCTGTCATATGTAAGAAATTTTAGAGGGTTCAACTTGAATCAGAAAATACCTGTCCAGGACGTACGCAGGGTACAACCTAGGCATTGAAGAAAACGAGGTACTTAGTTCTGGGGTGCAAGAGTAGGGGGACAAAGGAAAGTATGAGGTAGTAGCAGGGAGCAGAAATAACTTTTTTTTTTTTTTGCCAGTCCTGGGCTTGAGCTCAGGGCCTGAGCATTGTCCTTGGACTTTGTCAAGGCTAGAGCTCTACCACTTGAGCCTCAGCACCATTTCTGGCTTTTTCTATGTATGTGGTACTGAGGAATCAAACCTGGGTCTTCGTGCATGCTAGGCAAGCACTCTACCACTAGGCCAAACTCCTGGCATGAGAAATAATTTTTGACAGGGAAGAGCAAAGAGAGGCTGCTAGCAGGTATCTGCTAAAGATTTAGAGTTGCACTGGGAGATAAAGAGATAAAGGGAGGGATAGGAGCAAAGTTACATACCTGGTTTCCTTGTTCTAAAGGTATGTAAACAGATCCAGAGATGTGAAATGGCTTGCATGGGCTTCCGTGGAGTTGGTTGCTGGCCTAAGAACCTCAGTCTTTACAAATTCTGGCTCCCTAAGGACTCTCTGCCATTGTATAGTCTCTGACTTATTCACTTTGAAATCAATCAAAGTGCAGAAACTTTTACATACCACAGACAGGGATGGCAGGATGTTTTATTTGTTTCAGAAAAGCACAGTGGCATTGTCCTAGCTTCAGATTTATTACCAGAGCTTCTGGTGATTAACTGGAAGCAGTCGTTGGGGCTTCCCGCATGCCTGAGTCCACACACACTGGCCCTGAGCACGCAGCCAGCTCAAAGCTGCAAGGCCCACAGGCTTTCTGGAGCTTAGGGTGGCCAGATTTAGCAAGACTGCAGGATGCCCAGTTAACCCTGAATTTCACATACCACACAAATAATTGTTTAGTATTAGTATGTCTGCTGAAATAGTTATCATCCTATCTCAGCTTTGTTTCACATTACTAGAGTTTAACTTTTATTTACATAATTTTCCCTGAATACTTTTGCCTTAAAATGATTGGTATTTGTAGGTATATGTCTTTTTAAAAAGTACCACTTCCAGGCACTGGTGGCTCATACCTGTAATCCTTAGCTATTCAGGAGCTGAGATCTGAGGAATGAGGTTCAAAGCCAGCCCAAGCATGAAAGTTTGTGAACTACCAGAAAATGGGGAATAGAGCTGTGGCTCAAAATGTCCTGAGCCCAAAAGCTCAGGGACAGCACCTAGGCCTTGAGTTCAAGTCCCACAACCAACCAAAAAGAAAAAAGAGCAAAGCACCATTGAATATTAATTAAAAGATGGATGAGCAGCGCTCAGGATTGAACTTAGGACCTTGTGCTTGCTAGAGAGACACGCCACTACGGAAGCCATGCCTCTAGCCCCTTTTTGAAGCAAGGTTCCTTTAAGCCCTGGATAGCCAGGGCTGCATTCCTCCCACTTGGCCTTCTCTTGGTTGCTGAGATGACAGGCACACTACCACACCTAGTCATTGGTTGAAATGGAGCTTAGCAGCTTTCATGCCAGGCTGGTGTTCAACTCCAGTCTCCTGATCTGCACCTCCAAGTAGCTAGCATTACAGGCTGGAGCCACAACGCAGCTGTCTCAACGTGGGGGGCGGTGTTTAAGGTAAAAATGCAGGGGATGGGCCAGGAGTTTGGCTTAGTGGTTAAAGTGCTTGCCTAGCATGCACGAAGACCCAGGTTCGATTCCTTGATACCACATACATAGAAAAAAGCCAGAAGTGGTGCTGAGGCTCAAGTGGTAGAGCTTTAACCTTGAGAAAGTCCAAGGACAGTGCTCAGGCCCTGAGCTCAAGCCCAGGACTGGCAAAAAAAAAAAAAAAAAAAGCAGGGGAAATTCAAGTGAATAGACCTAGGTATATTTATTCATCTTTATATATTAACTCCTAGTTCACAGAGTCAATAAATGAATATGGTAGCACATTCTTAATTTTTATTGCCTATTTTAGATCTCCCACAATGCAATGGCAAATTTAAGCTTCTTCTAAATTTAGATCTTTTCTAAAATGTACTGACATGAGAAATATATTTATTACAGTATGATCAGTCTTTGTTAGTTAATTCACAGTACTTTGGAGAGGAGAGTCTTAACTGATCAGGCAATCTTTCTTTTTCTTCTTTTGTCTTTGCCAGTCCTGGAGTTTGAACTCTGGGCCTGGGCACCATCCTTGAACTTCTTTTTAAATCAAGGTAAGCACTCTACCACTTGAGCCCTAGAGCCATTTCCAGCTTGCTTGAACTCTGGGCCTGGGCACTGTTCCTGAGCTCTTCAGGTCAAGACAACTGCCTTACACACCGCCAAAGTGCCACTTCCAGTTTTCTGGTGGTTAATTGGAGATAAGAGTCTTGTGGACTTTAGTGCCCAGGCTGCTTTTGAACCGTGATCCTCCGATCTCAGCCTCCTGAGTAACTAGAATTACAGGCGTTAGCCACTGCTCCTGGCTCATTTCCAGCTTTTCTGAGTAGTTTGTTAGAGATAAGAATCTCACAGAGTTTCTTGCCTGGGCTTGCTTTGAAACTGAAATCCTGAGATCTCAGCCTCCTGAGTAGCTAGGACTACAGACGTGAACAACCAGCACCCAGCTTAGTCAGGGAATCTTTAAAAAGAAAAATGGACACATTATTTGCTAATGTGCTCCTGAGTTCCTTAATTCCTAGACATCCTCGTTCTTGGATATAACCCTAACTTCATGGTTTAAATACTCTAGAGCACATTAATAGCTAATATCTCTCTCACTCTCATTCTCTGAAATCATTCATGAGATAAATTCACTACAGATGAAGGTTCTCCACTTGAGTACAAAGTGTTTTTGGTCCTGCCATTACATTTTAAAGATACTAAAACCCAGGTGAAGAGTGTGGGCTACACCTTATATTAATTATCCTTGAATAGTTTATGGACACACTCGGATTCTTGAGAAAGTTGTCTAAGACAATTAACAAAGCCTGTCTCCCTCTCAGGACTTAAATGTGAGCATTCACAGTTTATTTTCTTGAAACTTAACCGTGTTCGATTCTGATCACCCAAATTAATGGGAATCCGAAGCAGATAATGAAATGAGGAAGGGTAGGGCACCAATGGCTTTTCCATTTGCTGTATCTCTGCTGACACTTGGGATTCTTTTGGCCTGGCTGCCTATTCTTCACAAGTCCCAGCCCTTACTTCTCACTACAAAGTCTTGAGTGTGAACATTGGGACACACCAGCCCGTCCCTGCTGTTCTGTGTTGCCTGCCTGGTATCCATGCTCAGTGCTTTCTAGCTTTGTGAGTGCCAGGACATTAACTCACATGGAGGAATGAGACCCTTATCACATGCACTACCGCTTGCCTTCCTCCCTTTCATTCCCCAATAACTTTTCTCACAGGAGAAGCTTATATATATACATATATATATATATATATATATATATATATATACACAGAGCTGGATATTCTTTTTAAGATTTCTTGAAGCTGGTGTTTGCTGTCCTTATGGTTTTAGATGTGTAATACCACTTAAAGAAAGCCCACAGTGTACAGATGTGTATGTCTAGAAATAATAAAGTGCATCAACGCCTAACACCTAGCTAGTGGTAGTCCGCACAAAGGATGGATAAACAAATGCAGGGATGCCACCAACCACTAAGGAGCACCATAAAATGAGTGATTAGGTCATATACACAGATCAAACCCATCTGGAAGCAACAGCTCCTGAAGGGTGGATATCATTTCAGAACCCAAAAGCAAGTCTGATCTGCTCCTCCCCGCCCCCTCTCTCTCCTTCTCCACCATGCTTGAAGAAAGTAGTGCGCATACCTGTAAATTCCATTTTAGAATTTCTGCCATTGAGTTTATTTGATTTGCTTTGATGATTTGGAGACTTGTTTTTTATTGTTGAGGTAATGTATAGAAGGGTTACAGTTATATTTGCCAGATAGTAGGTGCGATACTTCTCTCACATTGATACCCCTTCTCATGTTTTTGTCCCCATTTCCCTCCTCCCACTCTTTCCCAATCATCTTGTTTTCCCTCCTTCCCTTTTCTATTTCAAATAAACAAATATACATATATACAATATACCAGGTAACAAAGGCAGATACAGTAACAATATGAGATTAACCAAAGGGAAACAACGGAGAAGAGAACATAATACATTAAGAACAACAATCACACAAGATAAAGCTCTTGTTTCCATATACTAGATTCTTACATTTTAGTCTCATCCTATATGACCTTATGTACCTAGGTTTTGAGTTATTGTAATCCTCTGCTAAGAGAGTCCTAGGTGTGTACTAATTATTATAAATGAGGGAAAACATTGAGCCTGTGTTCCTTTGGGTCTGGCTTACCTCACTTAATATGATTTTTTCCAAGTCCTTCCATTTCCTTACAAATGGGGTGATGTCATCCTTTCTGATTGCAGCATAGAATCCATTGTGTATAAGTACTACATCTTCTTGATCCAATCATCGACTGACGAGCATCTGGGTTGGTTCCGTATCTTTGCTATGGTGTGTAAATAGTGCTGCAATGAACATCATTGTGCTAGTGGATTTAGTATGTCCTTGATCCTGAATGTTTGGATAAATGCCAAGTAGCGGAATTGCTGGGTCATAGGGGAGGGAGCTCTATGTTTAGTTTTTTTGAGGAACTGCCATACTGCTTTCCATAGTGGTTGAACGAGTTTACATTCCCACCAACAGTGTGGTAGCTATCCCTCCTTACTGCATCCCCACCAGCATCTGTTGTTGTTAGATTTCTTGATCGAGGCCATTCTAATTTGAATGAGGTACAATCTCAAGGTTGTTTTGATTTGCATTTCTTTTATGGCTAGAGATATTGAGCATTTCTTCATGTGTCTATAGGCCATTCTTATTTCTTCTTCAGAGAAGTGTTTCTTTTAGTCTTTGGCCCATCTTCTAGTGGCATGGTTGTTTCTTTGAAGATTTGGAGAGATTCAATTTTTTTAGCTGTAGATGTATTTTAGATATGAGACCTCTATCTGTTTTATGGTTAGTGAAGATCTTCTCCCACTCTGTAGGCTTTCTAGTTAATTTGATAGCTATGTCCTTTGCCATACAGAAGCTCTGCAGGTTAATGCAGTCCCACTTCACTTACCCAGACTTCCTTTGATTTATTGTGTTTCTTGGTCCTTATTAAGAAAGTTTCGACCTGTGCCAATCTCCTATTCCTTCTTGTAAAGTTTTTAGTGTATGTGGTTTTACCTCCAGGTCTTTGATCCATTTGGAATTAATCCTGGTGCAGGGTGACATAGAAGTATTCAGTTTGTTTTCTACAGGTGCTTAACCAACCAGTTCTGCCAGCGCCGCTTGTTGAAGAGGCTGTCTTTCTTCCATTCTATTTTTTTTTTACTCGAAGATTGGGAGGCTTTTAAATTCTTTCTTTTCCACCCCACAATTTCATTGTGAGAATGGACAGAGACTATCTAAGATCGCTTGGCATTCCCCTGCTCCAGAGTAACTGTTATTTACAATGAATGCATAGAAGGATGCATTTCATTTTATTTTATTAAATTTGAAGTATTCATTTTAATAAAAATGTTCTCTGAACTTACTGGGATTTTTTTTTTAAACTTGTGGGGGTTTCTTGCTGCACCCACACCAGATCCCCCTCCAGCTGCTGCTGCTGCTGCTGGGTCTCTGCTCCGCCTGGAGCTGGGTCCCCTGCACAGGCTGGCCAGGCCAGTGCCCCTCTAGCAGCTGCTGTCCTGGGAGTTCTCTTCCCTTGGCCCAAGGCGTGCCACGCGCTGGCAGCAGTGATAAATGAGCTGCCTCTAGCCCACGACGTGTGTGCTCCCAAAGTGAGATTAAGCAACACAGCCTTGGCCTCCTGTGCATGTGCAGGAGGCTCTTCTCCTCCCCACCCCTTCCCCTGGGGATTGACCTCTGCCACCACATACACCTGCCACCGTCTCTTCCCCTCACACAGGCTAGGTGCTTCTGTGACGTTCGGACTTGTTCTAAGCCCACCGAACCCTCCAGGCACTTGACTGTCTTGATTGACAAAGACAAAATTGATTTTTTTGTAGCCTTCAAAAACCGTTTACAAAAGCTTATAAAAATGTCTTTCATGTCTTTAAAATTGTCTTAGACATTATTTTTTTATTTTTTTTATTGTAATTAGTAAAAGGGTTACATGATATTTGCCAGATAGAAGGTGCATTAATTCATATACATTGATACCCTTTCACATGTCTTGGTACCCGTTTCCCTCCCCCCCCACACCCCCCACCCGTCTTGGTGTCTTAGACATTATTTTAAAACAGGGATTTTTTTTTGGTTTTGGAAAAAGCAAAGTTTATCCTTAGCATGAACTTCTCGTTAGCTTTTCATGAAAAACATGTATACATGTAAAGTCACAATGTCTCTTTCTGTAAAATAGTTTTCTTAAGTCCCTACATTGAAGTACATGACCATGAATGCATATCCTCACAAACAGACCTCCATCTTCAAGAGGCAAATCAGCCTGCAGTTTAATTTTGATTTTTCACTCTCGTGACTCCAGATCACTGAAAGTGTCAAGAATGTAGAAGGGGGAAAATGCAGACAAGAATCCAATGCATAGTCTACGAAATTAAGAAGAGCGAGGGAAGGGGTGGAGAGGGGAGGGATGAGTGAGCATGTAGAAAGGGGTGACATGGACCAATACATATTGTATTCACAAATTGCTTTATTCAATTTTAGCTCCTTTGAACAGCTACTTAAAGATCATAATTTAGCTATTAAAAAAAGCTGCTACATAGCTCTCACTTGTGGTGTCATATACCAGTGTTTTTCAGGAGATGTAGGAGATATAATCTACTGAAATAAGTCTTGAAGGAAAACTCCATAGGAATTTCCTCTGTATCACCAGAACCCTGGACTTTTTGTCCTCCCTACTGTTATTAAAAGGAACTCTTTCCAGCACCGTGGCTGATGGTTGGAGGTCTGGGGCTTTCTCTTACTGGTTGGAGGTAGAGGTGGAGATACAGAACAAATTTAATACTTGTCACAGGCCAGTGGCTCCTAAAGAGAACAACTGTTGAGGTGATTACCTTTAAGACAGCCAGGAATAGTTCTTTCAGTGGAATCCTGCAAAAAAAATAAATAAATAAACATGCCCCTGGAAAACAGTTGTGTGTAGTTTTCCTTGGTCCTCATCCTGTTGACACAATCTCAGCCTTCACTTTTTCATGTCCTAAGGACTGTAGTGAATCATAATTATTGTTAATTAGTTGATAGTTCTTATCCAAACTTGCCTTTTGAAAATGTCATACTATCCTAACTATATATTTTAAAGGATCAGATCCCATAAGAAAGCCCATCTGTTTGCAAAGTCAAAACCCTGAACTTCTTGCTCCTGCTGTTAGAGTGTCCATCATTACAGCCTGTTGAAAGCTGTTTTCTTTGAAGTGGAAAGCAGAACTTTTCTATGCTCGTCCCACTAATCTTGTTGTGTTCATCTTTTCTCAGTAAAGTTCTGAGTAAAAACCACAAATGCTGTATGCCCAAGTTGACAGTAAGCAGAAGAAAGCTCTTTGAGTTGACTGAGAATCTGTGGTATGGATGGAAAACATGTAGATTTTTGATTCAAAAGACCTGTTTTCAAGTGTGACCGTTTTCGTTTCTTACCTCTGTGGCAATATGCAAGTCTCTTAACTTCCCTGGGCTCTCCTATCCTCTTCTAGGAAAAAGGGATGATCATGTACAGACTAATGATGCAGACATATGTCCAAATACATGGGACTGTGAGTCCCTGACCTTCTGAATGGATAGCCAATGAAAGGAATACTAGAAATAATTGAGCAAAGGATGTTACCAAGAGAAGCATCTTAAGCTTCACTTACATAGGAAAAGCTGAGGAAGGCCACTAGCCTTTGTTCATGACCTGGTGACAACCAAAGGATATTCTTTCCCTCACAAAGAAAAGCTACTTCTTTATTTGGCCTCAAGAGCTGAATGGTGTGTCAATATTCTAGTATCAACATTCAACAACCCACGTCCTAAAGGAATCTTGTGGCAGCTTCATTTTATCCATTGGATGAGAGGCCATCTTCTTGGGGGAAAGTAGATTTTGGGGGTTATGGACAGATTTAGAAATACCACTGTGGAAACTATAAATCATCCAGAAATGGTTTAAAGAATTCCAGTGTCAGTGTAGCAGAGGAGCTTGAATTGTTAATGGAGCAAATTTAAAAAAAAAAAAAAAAGATTTTTTGTTACTTTTTTTTTTATTGGTTGTGGGGCTTGAACTCAGGGCTTGGGTGCTGTCCCTGAGCCTCTTTGTGCTCAAGGCTTGTGCTCTACCATGTAGGCCACAGAGCCACTTCCAGTTTTTGAGTGGTTAATTAGAGATAAGAGTCTCATTGGACCTTCTGCGTGGGCTGGCTTTGAACTGCGACCCTCAGATCTCAGCCTCCTGATAGATAGGATCACAGGTGTGAGCCACCGTTGCTTTCTTTAGCAGTGTAGCAATCAGGCACAAAGACAAAGCAATTCAGCTCCACTAGGATTGACAGTGGCATGTGAAAATTCATTGGAAATTAGTCAAATAATTGAATCATGATAGATTGCTCTTTATCAATGATTTTTCCCCTCATTGTTTAAAAAACCTGTTATGACTTTTAGTTGTACAAAGCAGTTTATGCATAGAATCCATCTTGATCAGTGTCACCCCCCTTTAGCATTCTCACCCCATCTCTGACACACCCCTTCCCTATTCTTTGTTGTGTGGTATACACAATGAGTTCTGTACTGCATTCTCCCTACCTTCCCCATTTCCTTCTCCCCCCTCCCCACCTTGCCCCTGCTGATTTTGTTGGGCTCCAACCTAGTATTTCAAACAAATTTATACTATTTGAGTTGTCCATAGAGTCTGTTATACTTCAGGCAATTCATTTGCATCCACTTGCATATTACCCAGCATGTTACTTACAGATTTAGAGGCACCATCTACCATACATGAAGGAAACCACGCAGCCTTTGTTTCTCTGGGTCCTGGCTTACTTATCTTCATTTTTATTTATTTATTTTTTTCCCCAGAACCGGGGCCCGAACCCAGGGCCTTGCGCTTGCCAGGCAAGGGCGCTTCCGCTGAGCCAAGCCCCGACCCCCTCCCTTCATTTTTATAGTTGAACCAAATAACTTTATTTCTGGGAGTAAATGGAGACCATACCCTCCTCTACTCTGAATGTGAAACAACCCAGTAATACCACCAGAATCTCTCCAGTGTCAAGTTCTCACTTACTTCTCATTCAGTGTGTATTTTTAGGCTGGAAAAACTCATAACATCCTTTTTGGAAGACCAGGATCCAGAGGGTAGACTTGAAGTTGGAGCTGATATGCGCAAAATCCATCACTGTTTTCATTACTTAAAGGTAAGTTTAAATGTTTCCTCTGGGAGAAACCATTTCCTGCCATGGTCAAGTTGACCAACCCTTGCAAAGTTAGAACATGGAAAATGGTGTAAGCAGAGTTTCTTCAGATTATATTTTCCATACTTAAAACAAAAAAAATCAGCATATACCATGGACTTCTAATTCTTTTTCCATGAATCTCTACCTTCTAGGGAAGAATTCATGTTTCCACAATAATTTGTTTTCAAATGAAAGCAGAACAACTATGTCATGCACTTTTTTTCCAGTGTTTTAATGTCCAAATAATTCTGATTATTCTCTGCCCCCAGTTTCACATGCCTCATGAGAGAGGGAGAATAGCATTAGCTTTTATCACCATATGCCTTGAACCTAAGAAACATTTGTGCTGCATTTGAGATGGCCCAAGTTTAGGCAGGGCAAAACGAGTCACTTTGAACCCATACATAAAGAATGACTGCAGTACACCGTGTATGCTGTAATAGACATACAAACTGACTGCTGTGGCCTTAGAAAGAAGTGGGGGAGGGAGCCCAAGAGGAAAGAATAGTTAAGTAGAGATTTCCTAGCTTAGAAAAGAGGAGATGGGGGGAGAGGTTGAGGAAGGCAAGTGAAGGGGAAGACTCCAGCAACAAGAGTGTGCTAGTGTAGTGAAAGACAAGGAGGCAAAAAAACAGCACATGTGCCCTCTGTGAAGGAGGCAGGGCTGCTGAGAGATCTGGAATTCAGGGATGAATGGTCTCTCACCTCTTCTTACAGAAACTGCTGAAGGACAGCAAGGTTCCAGAGAAGAGTCCAGTCTCAGAGATCCAATCCCAGAACTGCCAGGAACCGCCAAAAGAGGAAGACTATAAAAGGCTACAGGACATTCTGAAACAGAGGGATAACGAAATTAGTATCCTTTTTGGAAGTGAAGAGAGACTCTTCCCCAACTTGCTGGGAACCCACAGTTGTCTTCTGTCTCCCCTCCCCTGCCAGCACCTCCTCCCTGCTTCCCCCTTACACCTCTCCCCTCCCACCTTCCTGGAAGGATAAAATACCCATCAGCCAGCAAAATGGGCCTACCAGCAAAACCCAGAGTAGCTTGCCTTTATTTTTAGCCTGCTGTTGTTACTCTCACAGAGAACTTCTCAGTTCATGGAAAAGTATGAGCTGTTTCACACCAGTTCTTAGCATTCCATATTGTGGGAGGGGAGGTGCAATATATTTTTGAATCCTCTGTGGGGCTTTCTCTCTCTGCTTGAGTCATGAGCCAATAAGTTAGCTGGTTATCTTTAGCTAGCTGACCGGATGCTTGGCTGACCACAACCTCATCATGGTCCAGAAATGGTGGCTGGTGTGTGGGTGAAAAACTCCAGTGGTAACTGAAAAAAAAATGGCAAATGGTATTTAACTTATGGAGAGCAGAGACTGATTGATATGTGATTATTTTTTCATTTGACAGTCAGTGCTAGTCTATGGATTCCACTTACAAATGTTCCCGGATTTGGATGTGAACTTAGATAAGTGTTTGAGACAGAATTCTTTTTGGCTTCAGAAGTCTGTGTGTTTGGGGTGCTGAAAATGGCAGCTGCCCAGCCTGTTGCAGACAAGAGAGGCCCCACTGAAAGAGACCCCGGGGAGCTGGGTAGACCTCCAGTCTCCCCACATTTTTTCAGTTTTGTATCCCACTATACTCAGGGTCTGAGCACTGTCCTTGGGCTTTCTTAAGACTAGAGCTGGTGGGTGGGGGAGAGGGTAATGGGTACCAAGACATGTGAAAGGGTATCAATGTATGTGAATTAATGCACCTTCTAGCTGGCAAATATCATGTAACCCTTTTATTAATTACAATAAAAAATTAAAAAAAAAGACTAGAGCTCTACCACTTGAGCCACAGCCCCACTTCTGGCTTTTTCTATGTATGTGGTACTGAGGACTCAAACCTGGGTCATCGCGCATGCTAGGCAAGCACTCTACCACTAGGCCAAACTCCTGGCCCCCATCTTGATCATTTTTTATAAATAGATTTTTTTCTCATTTAAAAAAATTATTAAAAGAAACTTTAGCTCAACTATTACAGAAAGTACATAAAAATAGTCTCCACAAAAAATATCCCATCATAAAGTGATAAAAACAAACCAGATACAAAGTCAGTGTGTGCTGCCTGACGGACTTGCATCCCTCGTTTGAGTTGAGTGCTAACAGATCCTGGACATCAGACCTCACAGTCTGTGCATGGCTCACATGGAGCTCTGTGGAGTCTGATGGATTCTATGCATGGGGCCCTGGATTCTATTCCCCAGCACCATGTAAACAGAAAAAGCCAGAAGCGGCACTGTGGCTGTAAGACTTCATGGCATTGCTGTCACTCCAGTCCGCAGTCTTTATCTCACATGAAAGTGCAAAAGTGATCAGTAAAATTATACACATCCAGCCGGTGGCTCACACCTGTAATCCTAGCTACTCAAAAGGCTGAGATCTGAGGATCAAGGTTCAAAGTCAGCCCTGGAACAAAAGAATAAGAGATTCTTATCTCCGGTTAACCACTAGAAAGCAGGAAGTGGGGCTGTGGCTGAAGGGGTAGGGTGGTAGCCTTGAGCTGAAGAACTCAGGGACAGCTCCCAGGCCCAGAGTTAAAGCCCCATGATCTACAAATAAAAAAAAAAAATTACTCCCATTTGAAAGGGCTGTTTTGGTTCTAACTTTCTAGCCTGAGTTACTAAATCCTTAAGTCAAATTTCAGATATTCTGGTCAACATGCTCAAAAAGGAAAAGAAGAAGACCCAGGATGCCCTCCAGTTTGGTAGCGTGGACAGAGGAGAAACGAGACTACCCCACAGCTCACCCTTCCCTCTGGGAAGCAGAGAGGATAGCCAGAAAACACTCTGGTCCTCGGCTCCCACACGGGCCCCCGACTTCAGCTCTTCAGGTTGCAGAACCAGCCTGCTGCACAACAAAACAGGTCAGTTGCCTAGATCTCCAGAATTCTTCACTGTCTCTGATGGATTTCAGTGCGGCCCCTCCCCCTTGCTTTTAAGTGTGCAAGGACAAACACTCTCATGATATGCTTGTCGACAAGGTTTGTAATCAAATCTCTTCACAAATCAGTTTCCCCAATTAGATGACTAAGCTAAGAAAAACCAATTATGAGTTTTCACACCTTCGATGATAAAACTAGCTGAATCCAGGGCAAGCACAGAAAAGTTAACTTAGCAGAAAGGGAAGAAAGAACTTTCTCTACCCAGCAGGGCAAATGTCTCATCAGTCATGTGAGGATGCAGTGTCTGCTTCTAAATCCAAACCATCAGTCTACTGCCAGATTATCTGAAAGTATTGTCACAGACCGAAAGGCAAAAATACTTTGTCAGGTTATCAGAATTCATGGGTGTCATAGGTCTGTCAGAGTCCATGCTGGTTTGTGTGCACGGCCACGTTCTAGTCCTGTATGGTGTGAGGAGTCACAAGACTGATGCCTGGCTCTGGCTCTGGACCTGTTCAAAGCCAGCCTGGGCACTAAAGACCGAGAGACTCTTCAGTTAAGCACTAGAAACCTGGAAGTGGCACTGTGACTCTAGAGGTAGGGTGGTAGCTGAAGAGCTCAGGGACTCAGGGACAGCACCCAGGCCCAGAGTTCAAGTCCCACGAAAAAATAGTTTACATGGTCCTTGTATGCATCAGGTGCTATGCTGAGTTCTCTGATTGAATTACATCATATACTCCTTAACCTGTATTTCATGGTTTACTCCAATATTATAGATAGGAACATACATACAAAATACAACCTGTGCCCTCAGAGTACTTACAGATGGACAGAGGACAGAGGTACCGAGCTATTGATTACCTCTATAGTACTGAATATTGTACTGTACTGAAGAGTACCTCACAGTACTGAGTCCAGTAGCCTATTGAGTACCTCTCTAGTACTGAGCATATTCTATTTAGCACTAAGTACCTCTGTAGTACTAAGGACCTCTACAGGACTGAGAAGCTCTCTAGTAGTACTCTATTGATGACCTCTATAAAACTGAGTACTTCTATAGCACTTGCTAGGCTCCCTACCTCAGTTAAGATCAGGAAGATCCCAGAAGGGAGTGAGGGTAAAGTGTGGCTGGAACAATTGTCACAACTTCTTGAACAGCCTCCGGAGGCTCTGCACAGAGCTGAGGCCCAGTGGGTTCCTGGCCTGCCTCTGTACTGACCCTCACCCTCGGCACCCTGAGAAAACAGCATCAACAGCAGTAGCGCTGCTGTGGGAGTCCAGAAAAGGGTACCACTCAGAGCTCTTGGGCCTGAAAGCAGTTAAAAGAGCCTGTTCCTACTCCTCCTGCTCTTGCCTGTCTCTCGTCTCTCTTCCCCTCCCAAGCCAGCCATAGAAACTAGCAGCCTACACAAAGCCTGCAGTAAAACCTAGCAATATTTCTCTCTTACTCCCTGTCTGTTTAAGATCTGGCCATTAGAAAATTCTCTGAACTGCCTGTCTAATAGTGGATTGTAAGACCTTTGTTCCAGAGGAGTACTCTGTAAACCATGAAAACGAACTATTCTCTGTAGAATGCTGTGTCTTCTTCCTAGAATGTAAAAGTTTGATTTCATCACTCTGCTGGGCTTTGGGGTTGTGAATCAGTCTCATGATAGGGGCCTTATCATCACCTCAAGGCTGAGTTTGGCAACTTTCTGCCCCGGCACTACTGAGTCCTAACGCTCACACTCAGCACATGTCAGAAGCTCATGGCTCATAGTGGAAGGAGTTTTCTGTGCCCTGGTATTTTCCAAAGATGCACGGGTGTTCTTGTACAAATGTGCCCTCAGGTATCACCGGGTATCACTTCCAAGACCTTTTCTATGTCTATCTATTCCTATTTCTTGATGTGTAGTTTTTCTTGCCCAGACTGTCTTCCATCTCAGAATTCTTCTTCCCCACAGTCTGTCCTAATTCCCTTCCTTATAAGTATAGTCAACGTTTTCGGTAACTCTTTTTCCTCCCTTGACACTGCTATTGAGACAGTATAGTTTTGTTTGGAGACGTTGAATTGAATTGAAAATTGCTAGGAAAATAATGGAAATTATTTGTAAGGTCCAAGTCTAAATGAGGTAAAAGCTTTGGAGGAGAGCCTTCCATTTGAGAGGGTTTGGGAGTTGTTTTAGCTGTCACTGGATGTGTTTCTAGAAAAAAAAACAACAACTTTGAGTCAGAGTCTGTTCACAAATGGACTGATAATGACCTAACCATTTGGGGTAGGGATAGATGGGGGATTGGCTTTACTTTTCCCCACTGAACTATGAATAGAATGGAAATTATGGATGAGCCAGAGCTGTGGAACAACAGGTAATGGGGTCGTTCATTGCAATGTTAAAGATTCTAGGGACCCATTCAATTTTTATTCCTGCAGTGTTTTGTATAGCAGGAGCATATGTAAACTAAAGCAAATGCAAAAATAGTAATAATAATAATCTTGTTTGGGAAGGTTTCCTGTCTTATGGAGATATCATGAGCTTCGAATAGCCATCCCTAGCACTCTTGCTAATATGAAAGAAGAGTCAATCTGATCATCCCTGAAAAGGTCGCCCCACAACAACCCTCCTTCTGTTCTCTTCCATTCGGTGCTGAAAGCTAGGAAATGAAACAGAAGGTATGGCACTCTCCCCAAGGACCCCTTCTGTTAGGGCCTATGCAGCATTTAACATTTGGTCACATTCAGCAGACACCATTCGAACTGGTCTATTACTCAGCTTTCACTCTAGCCATTCACCCATCAGTCCACCTGTCCATCTACCTACCACCTACCTGCATATCTACTTACTTAACCAGCCAATCAGTATGCACACAAGGCTGATTGATCTGCCTATTTTGGAAGTAACCACTGCTGGTGAGAGAGAGAAATGGCTCTTGTGAGGAAAGCTCAAGAAAATGGCCTAGATAGTTAAAAGTTTCTCAGAAACACAGCTGAGCCAATTATCAGTCCCAGATTCTGAGGAAAAGATGGTGTGATTGGAAGGGGAAACACAGATTGTAAACTTATAGAGAAGTCGGGCTGGGAATTTGGCCTAGTGGTAGAGTGCTTGCCTAGTATGCATGAAGACCTGGGTTTGATTCCTTGGTACCGCATACATAGAAAAAGCCAGAAATGGTGCTGTGGCTCAAGGATAGAGTTCTAGCCCTGAGAAAACCCAAGGACAGTGCTCAGGCCCTGAGTTTAAGCCCCAGGTCTGGCAAAAATAAAAGGAAGAGAAGTCAATGAACTGGAGATATCCAACTAGATAAGAAGCCCACTGATGGCACAGATGGAGAGAAGGTAGAGGAGGAGACAGCCAGAGAGGGAAAGGCTGGAATCAACATAGGCTTGCTTATGTTGTGGTGGTTCTCTTATTTATTTTTATCAGCATTCGTGAGTGGTGTTCTAAAATCACTAAGAGAAATAGGCAGAAAGGGATCAACCTCCTTCCCTCTCCACCTGGTTTAGAAGGAATTAGGTATCCATTTTTTCTCCCATCTACACCTAGAGTTTTGAGTGAAAGGCTATGTTTATATTTAGTCATGTTCATAAAGCATGATAGGTAGTGCCTGCTCAAGGAAATGAATTTTTTCTGACAGGAGGAGTACTGTACTTCCTATGCTTGCAAACACTGCTGAGTAGAAGGCCGGTGCTCAGGCTTGGTAAAAGACTCTGACCAAAGAAGCATGGAAAGTCAATTGCCCCCAGCGATTTATTTATGAGCCATCAGAACTAAAGCATGTAGTCAGTAAAAATGCAAAGTTCTATGCTACAATAGATAAGATGGTGGCAGTGAGACATTCAGCCACGAGAGCTGTGAAAAAGCTCTGACCTCGGCTATAAGATGAGCTTCTCCTATGGATGTATTTAATTAAACTTCTTTTAACTGAAGCTACGTATTGGGCATTGTGTGAGGTGCTGGAGATTGTGAAATGAATGAGACCTAGGAAGTGTCTCAGAATGGAAGTGTTGCTGTGAGGGAGGTTGGTGATATCACAAGTATTGGGTTTAATTGTATTACAGGCTTTGAGGGAACCAACTCATGAAAAGCTTTAAAAAGAGTACAGTGTCTCCAAATTTACAGCTTTATTTTCTTGGCAGTGGGGAGTCATAGGGCTGTTTAACAGAAAAAAAACATAGTCAGATGTCTGTTTCTAGGAGATTAGTAGTTAGCAATGCACACAGAAAATTGAAAACTGGAGATAGGAAAGACAGGGACACTACATGAACAGCCAACCTAAGAAACTAAGCCTCAACCCAGTCAGCCACGGACTGAGCAGATGAGATGAGTATCGAGGCACCTGGAGCAAGGAGAACTGATTACAGTGAGGAAAGTCTGTGAGACCCCTTTTACCCCGTAACTGGATACAGTGAATTACGCTATCATCCTAGGCTGGGATCGGGAGTATTCATTCCAGACTAAGGAGGCCAAGGAACCAGTGTAGGGATAATGGTTAGAGAAAGAAGGAACAGGAAGAGGGAGAGGCTGCATTTTATGATGGGTGTGGCCAACGGAAATGGACGCTGTGGAGTGACCATGACCAACAAAAGCATGTTGGACTTGGAAGCAATTAGCAACCTGCAGCCATGCAGCTCCGCACAGACCACGGCCACTGTGCCAGATGGACGAGGAAGAGTGACAAGGTGGAGACAGATATGGCCACATGGACCAGTGGAGGTTAAGAAATTTGGAGGCTAGAGTTGCTAAGTGAATTTCCTTTGTGGGCGTTGAAGACATTCAAGATATTGGCAGGAAATGGGTGGAAAGAAAAGCTGTGAGCCAGGAGACCAAGTTGCTTAGGGTAGCTGGGGTGTTTGCTTGCTCATTAAACCAATGTCTACTGAGTAAACTGGATAGAGCGGGTAACGAGGCCAGCGGGTACGAATCTCAAAGGAGGAAAAAGCTTTTGGCCTGGTGTTAAAGGAAGAAAAAAATGATTATTTTGAAGTGGTAGCCAGGGAACCAGAAGAAAGCCAACACCATCCCTCTGGCTTATTTGGTATTTAGATTTGTAGCAAACGGACATCTCTACTTGATAGGGTTCCAGAGAAGGCAGTATCGGATTTCAGAATAAGAGGAGACTGAGAGGGAAGACCTTGAAAATGGTGAGACCAGGAGAATGGGGCAGGGTGAGCTCTCAGAGAGACCAGTAGCGGAAGAGGTGGGTGCCATGCACAAGAGGTAGGACAAGGAAGCTAAGAAGAAGAATTTGAGATGACAGCTCCCTGGAGGGGCTACCATTTTGGGGTGGCCAAAGATGACAGGGTTAAAGGTCATGGTGAGATTGATTGTCCTTGAGGCTATAGGCTTGGTAAAGTGGAACAAATTCCAATTCCATCTCTTCTTCTCCTCCTCCTCCCCTCCTCTTCCTCCTCTTCCTCTTCCTCTTCCTTCTTTTTTTTTCCTTCTTCTTTTTAATGATACCCTTCTGAGAATTTCCTTTGAAATGAACTCTTCCTAGATGAGGTAGATGAGTTGGAAGGAAAGGTGAGCTGGCTTCTAGAATATTCCATAGGCAGTGAAATCACAGGATACCATAAAAGTTAGGAACACGATCATACAATAGAAAATTTCAGGAGGGCTTGGGGAGTTCCCTCTTGGGGGAGTTCCCTCTTGGGGAGCATTGGGCCATAGCAGTGACAGCAGCTCTCCCCAAAACAAGGCTCTGACTCTAGGCTATTTTTGCATCTGTGACAGTAGTTTTGTGGCTTCATAGATATGGGTTATTTCCAGAGTCAGTTGTTTATAAAACTGGTATTGTTTTTCCTAAATTGTAAGCTCCTAAATATGTGTTCACTATTGAGATACCTCCTCAGAGCCCCCTCTAGAGGAAGCTGAGGACTAAAACAGGCAATCAGGGAGAGTCAAGGAAATTCTTTCGTGTGTGTGTGTGTGTGTGTGTGTGTGTGTGTGTGTGTGTGTGTGTGTGAGAGAGAGAGAGAGAGACAGAGACAGAGACAGAGACAGAGAGACAGAGAGAGACAGATACAGAGACAGACAGACAGAGACAGAGACAGAGAGAGTCAGAGAGGGAGAACTCAGGGAGGGTTTGTTTGGGCACTGTCCCTAAGCTTTTCTTTATCTCGAGGTAAATGCTCTACCACTTGAGCCACAGCTCCACTTCTGGTTTGTTGGTCACTTATTGGAGATAAAAGTCTCACAGAGTTTCCTGCCCAGGC
Organism: Megascapheus bottae; assembly: GCF_031878675.1. Classification (NCBI taxonomy): domain Eukaryota; kingdom Metazoa; phylum Chordata; class Mammalia; order Rodentia; family Geomyidae; genus Megascapheus; species Megascapheus bottae. The sequence goes on from NC_143530.1 coordinate 9,444,785, forward strand.
TAGCTTCAAACTAACCCTCAGATCCCAACCTCCTGAATAGCTAGGATTACAGATGTGAGCTACCAGTGCCCACTCTTTCTTTCCTCTCTGATTCGGGTCAAATATGGCACTGAAGATGCTTCATCCTCCTCCCTGACTGCATCCTCTCTGTGACTTTCCTCTAGCCATACTGTGAACAGAACTGGTCCCTCCATGAGAGGCAGCAACTACACCATCCAGGGTGCCTACCTCCTGCCTGGACACTCCAGAGCTCCGTGGGTTCTCTCTTCATCCACTGTGGAGTTCTGGGGGTTTTACCAGTGAAGGCGGGCATGGTTTCTGTCAGTGTGCTCAGAGGAAAATGGATGTATTTTAGAGACTGACAAGTGGATCCTGACTTTATTTTGTAGTGTAAGACATGATGCCTCTAAAGCATCTATGGATTGCTCTGACAACCTAAATCAGAATTCATCACTCCACCCTCGGGACAGGTCGGCCTTGCTGGCCTTCCTTCTTGACTATGTTCTGGTGCTTCCTATGGCCAGCGTGTACTTGGGGGGGGGGGGGGAATGGCAGCAATGAAAAAGCTCCCGTCCTCCGTGCTTATGGGAGGTTTGCTTTCAGTGAGAGTCCTCTTTACCTGCCCTTCACTTTTCTCAGCCACTGGACTCTGCTCAGAAGCCTGACTCACTTCTCCCTGCATTCGGGACCCATCCGTATCCCTGCCCTCTCCTCCCCTAATTGCCAATGAGGTCACAGCACTTGAAGCCGGGCTTCGATAAGTCCATGAATACCCTTGCTTTTAGTTATTCCACCTCATACTTTTGATGAGCAGGACATTTCTAGGGGACCCATCCATTATCTGACAGCCCTGCCCTGAACTTTGTGCTATCTTCATGTTTCAGGGATTCGTGGGCAGTGTTTTTAAGAACTCATTCCCGAAGAGGACATTGTACTGTGCTGGGCAGCCTCTGCAGGTCTCTCTCTTCCAGGGAAACAGGAGTACAAGTGTTAGCACAGCCCTGCAGCTTTCAACCCTCTGTCTCCCAGCTGTGTCTTCCCAGCCTGGCAAAATTCCGGGTTTCTGACATGAGGAGAGGATAGTATTATCATGAGTCGCATTTCCCCGGCTTTGGCCTTCAAATTCTTGCCCACACTTCACGTGATTCTGTGCTCTGTAGAACACTGATTGGGAAAGCATACCATGCAGTATTCTCAATGAATGTTGTTATCTCCAGGTAAAATTCTTGCAGTACTCTGTATTCTTCCAGTTTGTTATCTGAAGATTAGCACCCAATAATCACTAACCTTAAAGTGTGTAAGCTACCTAGTATTAGTTTGAGCAAGTTCTGGCTCAAACTGTCACGTGATAACGTTCATGTCTTGAAGTGAGCATGCTCTCAGGAGCCTAGCATTTATGTGTGGTAACTCTGGGAACTGTATCCCCATCAGAAACATGGCCTTGTCCACTGAAAGGTTTTCCGGAAGCAGCCAACTTACACATAAATATTATTGATATTATTTTAATCCACTGAAATGGCTTCTATTTTAATTTAACCAGCTAAACAGTCCACATAGGTTCTTATGAACTTTCTAGGCTGCCAGACTTTCTTGCTTCTTTCAGGTCTGAGCTTAGGGCATGACATTAACAGATGAAATTCAAAGATACATGTTAAGTCTGATACATATCTTCAGCCAACTCATGACTACCTTGAATTTTCAGAGGGTTCTGTTTTTATGCCACCAAGATGTTTACACATCCCTTCATAGGCATTTTTATTTCTCTAGAAACTCAACATTTACTGTTTGAATCATTTGAGTGACATTTGTAGCATATGAATGGCCTCACAAGGTTAAGGGTATTAGATAATAATCTTTCAAGAAGTATCAGAACACATCTCTCTCCTTTCTGATCTAATTACCAAACACAGTGATCTTACCAACACCTACATACCACCTGGACTTGGCATGTGTGCTTGATACCCTTTCCTTTTATATGTCACAGAAATTTATGCAAGAAGCATAAACTAACACTTGGTGTGTCCTTTTTACAAGGCTGTAGTATACTACTTCATATTTCAAGTCCTGTATTGTTCAGTTATCTTCCCCCCCCTTATAGTAAAACTCTCTACGAAACATATTGCCTCTGTATTTTATCATCCATTGATATGACATGAAAAAGAACACTTGAGTCTCTTTGAGTATTAGCCTGCAATGCACAACACTTAGCAGATCAAAGAGTGACTAAATCATCATAAAGTAGCTATGCAACTACTCACAGAATGCACACAGCACTTGAGAACATGTACACACATGCACCTTTTGTCTTACTGCTTTTTCCACCACGCCTTACCCTGCTCTGGTCTTCACAGTGTGTACTGACACAAGCCAGTGTCCTAACATACTTAGCGGTATGGCACTTGTGCTGATTCCTGGGTTGCATTCCAGTTTTCACTACTCCCTTGGGTCTGGCAGCATTCCTCTTGGCCTTCATGTTCTCAGCGAGTGCCGTGTGCCTGCTGTGTTCTGTAGGCATGCGCAGGCCGGGACAGCAATCTTCATCCCCGAGATAGTGGGGAAAGTCACACTCTGCCCAGGATGGCTTCTTTAAGGTTTCTCCCATCCAGGCCCGCTGCAGTCTCCTGGTGACGTGGCAGTAGATGGGATCTGGCGGTGTGCGGCTCTCTCTGAACTCATTGCGCTCTGTGAAACTGAATATGTCAGCATGGATATACAGCACATAGGCACCTTAAGCAGAAGCAAAACCCTAATTGAGTATCATACTCATTTCATTCATAGCTTTGCCACTCATTCCCTTACTCTACCGTAATTACATGTGCAGCTCTTGCCATTAGCAAATAGAATCCATAGGGCCTCATTATGGCAGGCTCATTGCTTCCATGTTCAATTATCCATTTGTGTGGAAGAGCTTTGTCTGACAGGAGAAAAACACTGGGTCTGAAACACCACTTTGTGTTCCCCCAGGAGGTAGGTGACATGAAGCCACAGAGGACATCTGAAGTGGCAGGGTAAGGAGAGAAATTCCCCGTTGCTATGTTTGATTCACCAGCATTGTGGCTCTTCTGGTCCCTGCTGTGAGCAGTGTTGGATTTCTCATTGTGACTCTCTCCTTTCTGTCTTCTCCTAATCCTTAACAGTAAAAACTTGTGGTGAGGCCACTCTTGCTCTGCCCGGACCCCATCACCACCACCCTTCTCCCCAAGCTTGAAGTTTGCATCTGTGATAGTTTCGTTTGAGTGAACAAGAGAAACACCTTAGGAAGCTAAACTAGGAGCAGACATCTTTTTACCTGAGAACGTTTCCTGTGGCCAGCTCCTTCCCCAGCTGTGAGGAGCCCAAGTCCTTTGGGTAACACAGGCTTGTGTGGGGTCCTCTAGTGTGGCATGTTTTCCAGAGGCCTGGAGAGTGGGAACCCCAGCCCTGGAGAGACTGTGGGAGGGAGGAGAACAAGAGTTAGTGTGGAGAGTTTCTGTTCTTGCCTTTCCCCAGAGCCCGGGTCCTGAAAGTCAGACATAGCTGTCCTCCAATGGGGGAGTTCACCCTAGGGGTTACAGAGGTCAGGAAGAAGCAGGACCCACTCACAGTGAGCTAGGGAGTGTGTCAGAAAGGCAGCCCCAAGTTCTGCAGGTGCAACCACTGTGGGGACTTCATGAGACCACCCTACAGCGTGTGACGCGGACCCATCCACACGGCCTAGCAAGAAAAAATCCTCAGTTTCACCAGGAATACTCGCAATATTTTCCTCTTAAGAAAAGCTTGAATGGGGATGTGGCTCAAGTGGTAGATTGCCTGCCTAGCAAGCATAAGGCCCTGAGATCAAATCTCATAACCAATAAAAACAAAAAACCAGATAACACTGTTTTCTTTGGCAGTCCACCCTGATCTTCCAACCCCCTCCTGCTTCCTCACTAATTGTGGGTATGAGATCACATCCATGAGTGTATTATTGTTATTATGTGTTTATGTTTGAATATTTAAGTACATACAAACAATATGTTCATATTTATATATAGTGTAAATATATATGTTTGCTGATTTTTATATAAATATATGTTTACATAATCATAATATGCTTATGTGGGCAGACATTTCATAGAAAAATCACATACACAAGCATAACAGACATGATATTTATCATAGATTTTGTATGTGATAAGTAGGCAGTAAAGCCTATTCTTTATATATTATTTTAAAATATATAAATATTAACACATAAATTTGCTATATATTTTTATCTATGCATATAAAACACACAGTTCTCTTCCTCATATACTGTTCCAGGCAACATCAGGCGTTATTGTGTGAATTTCTGTTAAGTTTGCTCAGCAGGTTATCTAGTGCCTGCTCTGCACTGGGGCTACTCTCGGCAGTTAAATTTAGGATGACAGAAAGAACCTCGTCCACATGACACCTACATGAAGAGCTGCCTTTTGTAACCGCTGTTTTCCATCTGTGTCACTCCACGACATCCTCATAGAGCCACCTAAGTCATTTGAACCCACATATCCCTGCAGTGTCATTAGGTATTTTCCTAGAAAATTGTCTCAGAGATTGCCCCAGCACCCGGCCTGCTGGGTAGTGCCTGCCATCAATGGCACCACTAGCAGTGGAGAGGATCCTGGCATGGCTGCCTTGGCTGCATGTGGCAGGGAGGTGAGGCCTCTCTTCACGCCGTGATTGTCAGTTGTCACCTGGGTTGTCAGACCATCCATACAAAGACAGAGAGAAGTCAGGAAGTCTTCTTTTCCAACTTGGGACCGTGCATCAAAGGCTTCATGGTTTAAAACACAAAAGCTGGAGTGGGGAGAGGAAAGGGAGTGGGAGAGAGTCGTGAACGAGACAGGGATGGTGGAGCAGGGAGGAGCTGGGCGGGACACAGCTGGACCACAGCAGCCCGTGAGCCGGACCATACCACGAGGGTGGAGAAGGGGCTGGGTTTATGAAAGTACAAATTAAACACACAAAGGAGGTCTTTCGGCATTGAACTCCAGTTTTTCTGTTTCCAGTATGGTTTCCACTCATGATGTCAGCTGGTCCTCCTTCTAAATCTTCCTAAACAACTAATGCTCGCTTTCCTCACTCTAGCCACTGAAGTTCCTCAGAGATGTACAGAGACCTTTCCGTCTGTATAAACAGAATGAATGGTAAAATCTCCATGTGTAGCTGGAAACCCACTTCTCAGAGTTAAAACATTTTTCTCAACTCATTTGCTCTACAAGAGCTGAATGTGCCTCAAATGTAAAAAGTGTATACATAATTCAGAATAGTGACGGGGTTTATAGTTGTTTCCTTCCAGTTGAACTTTGAGAGCACTTATTTTATTACAGATCTCCTTTGTCACAATGTAATGCAAGAAATACTAAATTGAAGCTTTTCTGTGGCTTATTAACTTGGATCATTTCCATGAATGGTCTTCCCATCACTAATTAAAACTAAATGCTCAGATTATTGTTATGCTATTTTCCCTTTTTATAATCCATTCAATACAATATAAAGAAAACCACTGGGGTTTTAAAAAAAATGTCATTTTGAGTTTGGATGATGAGTTTGGGGAACTTCATCCAATTAGTTTCATAAATGAAATAACCAAAGGTGTTTCATTACTTCTCTCTCTCTCTCTCTCTCTCTCTCTCTCTCTCTCTCTCTCTCTCTCTCTCTCTCTCTCTCTCTCTCACACACACACACACACACACACACACACACACACCACACACACTTTTTTTTCTGTATGACTAATACAAATATGTGTGATTGGTAGGTAGTAAGGAAACTATTCATAAACTCACTGAACTTTGAGTAATTTTGTTTCTTTGTTATAACAAACACCAAACCAAATCGTCTACCTATATAGATGTTAACCATGAGAGTTCTTATCTGCTCTTTTCCACTTTGTATCCTACACCCCGAGAGGTGTCTCTGATCCTTTCATCTATTCCATCCTCATCTCTGTAGCTGGATGTCAGATGAGGACTGCTTGACTATGCTACTCCCAGAGAGAAAGCACAGGGATTTGCTCTTCCTTTGAGCCATTTAACTGCTGGAAGGAAGTATGAAAAACAACCACCAGAACAATTTTGTTAATAAAAAAGGGAGAAGTATAGGGTTGCACTGGGCATGAACAGGCCCTGTGATGCCAGCATTATAGGGTTTGGTCTCAGAATATAATAAGCTTTAGAAAATGGGAATTCCTGTGTGCATCGACAGCTCATATCTGAAAGGAACACAGTGGTGCATGCAGATGAAAGATGTGGTGGTAAAACCACCTTTGAATAATCAACATGCAGTATTTTTTTTGCCAGTCCTGGGCTTAAGCTCAGGGCCTGAGCACTGTCCTTGAATTTTTCTCAAGGCTAGAGCTCTACCACTTGAGCCTTAGCACCACTTCCGGCTTTTTTCTATGTATGTGGTACCGAGGAATTGAACCCGGGTCTTCGTGCATGTTAGGCAAGCACTCTACCACTAGGCCAAACTCCCGGCCCCAACATGCAGTATTTTTAAACTTTTTCCCAGTCACTTTCTTAGAAATCCTGTCCCTAAATCTAGACAGCCCTTGGGTAAAATTCCCCATCAGAGAGAATATTGGTTTTCTGGAATTTGAAACTTGAATAATTCTGGAAGTCTTTTATAAGAAAATAGAATATATAATTAGGAATTCATAAGTATATACAAAATTGAATATATAAATATCAGAAATTTTATCAACTAATGAAACAAAACAAAAAGAACTAATTAATTAACATCTCTGTAATACTTTTTCTCCATATTTTTTCATATGTTTTTATTGTAGTTAATAGAAGGGTTACATTATGTTCACCAGATAGAAGGTGCATTACTTCACAAAGATTCATACCCTTTCTCATGTCTTGGTCCCCATTTCCCTCCCCCCACCCCAGCCCCTCATCTTGTTTTCCTCCCTTCCCTATCCTATTTCAAATAACCAAATAAACATATATACAATATATCAGATAACAAGGTAAAATACTGTAACAAAATGAGATAACCAAGGGACAGCAAAAGAGATGAAAGATAACATAGTACATTAAGGACAATGATCACTCATTATATGGCTTTTGTTTCTATATCCTGGAGGTCCTTTCATTTAGTGTCATTTTATATGGCCTTATGAATCTATGTTTTTTATTCTATTGTAAATCTCTGCTAGGAGAGCCCAAGGTTTCTACTGATTAGGACAAATGAGGGAAACCATTGAGCCTATGTTCCTTTGAGTCTGGCTTACTTCACTTAACATGATTTTTTCTAAGTCTATCCATTTCCTTACAAATTCTTTCTGACTGCAGATAGAATTCCATTGTGTATAAATACCACATTTTGTTGATCCACTCATCAACTGAAGGGCATCTGGGTTGGTTCTCTATCTTTGCTGTGGTAAATAGTGCTGCAGTGAACATCGTTGTGCTGGTAGATTTAGTATGTCCTTGTTTCTGGACGAGTGAGTAAATCCCAAGTAGTAGAATTTCTGGGTCTATGTTTAGTCTTTTGAGGAATTGCCATACTGCTTTCCATAGTGGTTAAACGAGTTTGCACTCCCACCAACAGTGTAGTAGTGATTCCTCCTGGCCACATCCCCTCCAGCATCTGTTGTTAGATTTCTTGATCCTGGCCATTCTAACTGGAGTGACATGGAATCTTAGAGTTGTTTTGATTTGCATTCCTTTTATGACCAGAGATGTCAAGCATTTTTTCATGTGTCTATGGGCCATTCTTATTTCTTCTTCAGAGAAGACTCTCTTTAAGACTTTGGCCCATCTTTTAATGGGGTGGTTGTTTCTTTGGTTTTCTCCATATTTTTGATGCCTAATCTTTGATCCCCTCTCCATGTAGAAACCATTTTATAATACTAATGTCTTCTATAGAGAGAATGGAAAAACTGGGTTGATTTTTCTTCTTCTGTAGTTGACTATAAGTTTTTTATACTACTGGTGGTTTAGGAACTATTATTCCACTTATCATTGTTAATGTCATATCAGTTGTCAGGATCACTATCAAACTGAGGGCGTTTCCACTATGTTTCTTTTGTATTAGCATGGATCAGTTGTGCAAAGGGAATTCACTTTAACATGTCCATTTATGTACACATGCATCTTGATCAGTGACACCCCGCCATTATTCTTTCCCCTCCTTGCTCTCCCAAACCACTCTCATCAAGTTTCCTTGTTCATGCATGTAATTAATTGAGTATATTCACCCTCATTCCCCTTCACTATTTGTCTACCCCTTTCCACGACTACCACACCCCACTCCAAAGTTGTTTGAACTTCTTAATGTTCTTTTTGTTAATCTGCAAGTTAATTGCTCAAAGGCATTTCCCCATGAGATCTCACACCTACATTGACCATTCATATCTGAGCAACAGAGAGAGAGGAATTTCCCATATATTCAAGCCTCATTACATGCCAAGATCCAGACCCTACAGGACCTGTTCCCATCACACTAGAACTTGGTGATATAGCACAGCACACTGAGAATATTTTACCAGAGACTATTCCTGTTCTCAGCCTGCTGGCAGTGACTTAGGCGTCAACAGAGGTGATTAAGAGTCTCAGTAACATCACTCTAAGTACAAATGACATATCCCACTTAGACCTTGCCACTTCAGGGGCAGTCAGCACTCCAGACTTCCACCAGCAGTGTGGATGGGGAGAAGCTGAGGTGAGAAGATTAGTCCTTTGTGCCCCTGTTCCCATGCTAAGACCCTCCCAGATCCCCATGCAAGGAGGGCCCTGAAGCTTCAGCCTCATTTGCTTCAAAGTAGCGTATTGACATATGGAAGGAATCAGCATGGACACAGGATTCAGTGAGGGAGGAAGAGGAGGAGGAAGTAGGCTGTGGGTGCCACCATCAGCCACTGAGAGGAAGAATCCTTGCTACAGGCCAGATGACCCAAGAAAGGCAGCCAGACCACCATTACAGGATGGCAAACACAGGAACTTCAGGAGTCCGGGCACCATGTATAGAAAAAATAACATGGCTATTATGGCTCAAAATTTCCATCTAGATCTGGAGCGTGGCCTAGTGATAGAATGTTTGCCTAGCATGCATGAAGCTCTGTGTTCAACATACACAGAAAACGCTGGACTTGGTTCTGTTGCTCACTCAAGTGGTAGAGTTCTAGCCTTGAGAAAGCTCAAGAACAGTGCCCAGGCCCTGAATTCAAACCCCAGGAATGGCAAGAAAATTCTATCTCTATGCCCTCTATTGTGGCTATGTGGCTTTGGGAAAGTGACGACCTCTTTTGGGTCTCACTGATTTTTTTTGTCAGTCCTGGGCCTTGAACTCAGGGCCTGAGCACTGTCCTTGGCCTTCTCAAGGCTAGAGCTCTACCACTTGAGCCATAGCACCGTTTCTGGCTTTTTCTATGTATATGTGGTCTTGGTGCATGCTAGGCAAGCACTCTACCTCTAGGCCAAACTCCCGGCCCTCTCACTGATTTTAACCTTTATTTTTTTTTCTTTTTTTTTTTTTTTTTTGCCAGTCCTGGGCTTCAGCTCAGGGCCTGAGCACTGCCCTTGGACTTTCTCAAGGTTAGAGCTCTACCACTTGAGCCTCAGCACCACTTCTGGCTTTTTTCTATGTATGTGGTACCGAGGAATCGAGCCCGGGTCTTCGTGCATGCTAGGCAAGCACTTTAACCACTAGGCCAAACTCCCGGCCCCTAACCTTTTTTTTTTAATGTAATGATACCTATTGCTTCCATTTGTGGACAAACTAATTAGTAAGGCAAAACAAACATCTAGATCATAGTACTAAAATTTAGTGACATCTTTCTATGAGGAAAGCAAAATTCAAAGGCAGCATTCCTGTGAGTCTTCATCATCAGTCAGATTGCAAGAAGACCCTTTGGCTGTGGTTAGAGGGACAAGAATGAGAAGCAAGCCTCTGACTGGGAGTCAGGATGGGTATCAGGGTCCCAGCTGAGGTGCCTGAAGTTCAGCATGGCAGGAAACTAAAGGAATTATCAGAGAAACTGGAACAAAACCCTGACACACAGCCCAGGCCAGCATGGAGTAGAGAAAGGAGATGGTGAGGATATGTTAGAGCCTCACACTGCCAGTTTTGCAGTACTAAGCCAAATCTTAGCCCTTGCAACCAGGGCCACTCATGCATTCCCTGCCAAGGTCACATTCTCCTGGAATGCAGGTAGATGACCCAGGACACTCCAGGTAATACAGGACCAGAAAAGTTAACCAAACATCTTCCCAAAAACAAGAAAAGAAACCGGGTGCGGTAGCTCACTCCTGTAATCTGAGCTACCCAGGACGCTGAGATCTGAAGATCACAGTTCAAAGCTGGCCGGGGCACTAAAGACCAAGACCGTGAGACTCTTATCTCCAGCGGGCTTGTGACTCGAGGGATAGGGCAGTAGCCTTGAGCTGAAGAGCTCAGGGACAATACCCAGGCCTAGAGTTCAAGCCTCATGACCCACAGAAAGAGAGAGAGAGAGAGAGAGAGAGAGAGAGAGAGAGAGAGAGAGAGAGAGAGAGAGAGAGAGAATATCACAGGATAAAAGGTAAGAATCTAGTCTAAAAAATAATGTCTCCAACCACCACAGACTCCTTCCTCCCTCTGTAAAGACGCGAACCCCTTTTATTTCTGATTCTTTATAGCAACTTCGTTAGCAGAAGTCTCCTCTAGAACCAGTCCCTCCTGTTTAAAAGGCAGTAGGAATGGCCTTTGCCAGTTACTGGCCACAGGTCTTTGCTTTGGCAAAGTCACAGATCTGTGACCTTCATACGAGGCCCCAAGAGGGAGAGAAAGGGACATAGTTGCTCATCATTCTAATCCAAATATTCTACTCCCAGAGGGAACAGACAGATGGCATGCTCCGTGGGATTTTGGAAGCCGTTCTGTTGTTGTTGTTTCCTGAGAAAGGGACTATTTATAGAAAGAATGAAGAGAGAATGTTGGAGTACAAGGTCTAGGATATTGGGCAGTGACGGGCCTCCCTCGGGCCACTGTGACAGCCCGTCTCCCTCTGTGGCACTATTTTCCCTTTTCTTTTCTTTTTCTTTTTTTCTGGTCCTGGGTCTTGGACTGAGCATGCATCCTGTCCCTGAGCTTTAAGTGATAAGCTATTGAGCCATAGCACCACTCCTGGCTTTTTCGGAGTAGTTTATTGGAGATACAAGTCTCACAGACTTTCAAACTACAATCCTCAGATCTCAGCCTCCTGAGTAGCTACAATTACAGGCATGAGCCACCAGCGCCTGGCTTTATTTTGCCATTGCTCTTGCTTCCGTCTGTTCTGGTAATGTTCCCTGTCTCTCTCCACTACCCCTTTTTTATTTTTTTAATGACAGCTGCCCTTCATTCTTTAGACCCGTGGATGTGTGAGCACCTCCAGCGAGCCATCCCTCCCCTCCCACAGTGACGACTCGTCTGCTCTAGGACGCTGTCCCCTTTGCATGTGGTTCTAACCATGGCGGGGATGGAGGACAGGGGCCGGAGGGGGGCTCCCTGCCAGCTGTGCCCTCCTGAGGACCTCAGGCTTCTCTGTTCCCACTGTCCATCCAGCTCACGGCAAACTGCACTCTTGCAAGTATGTCATAGGATCCCAGTGCACCCTGAAGTTTTGAGAATCGCAGACCCCTCCTCTCTCTGTAGGACACCCTACATTCGTACATGTAGGAAGGCTGCCTCGACAAGGGGCAAAGTATATGTTTCCCAAGCAACACGATTGACTTTCTAGACACCCGTGGTTTATTATGCGTGTCTTAGATGATGATGTATAGAAGTGTGAGGAGGAGGAGCATGGGGGTGGGTGAAAAGGACCGAGACAGAGAATGTATAAAATGAACATTGTAGAAAAGGTACGGAGCCTGACTGCTTGTGGCAGGAAGAAGGGAAAAGGGCAGCGGAGCAAAGGATGTGTCCAGCATGTGCCCCGTGTCATTTCTGTCTAGAGCTCTCGCCCTCGAAGCATGGGAAGCTGTCACAAAATGGACAAGTCCCACTTTCTCACATCTAGAACCACTTCTGGTTCTGAGCCTTAGATGTGTGCTGAAATTGGCTAATTGGTAAAGGGATGCAATTACCAGTCCCTTTCATGGGCCTCAGGCCATCTGCCTGGGATATTGGGGTTCTAAAAGCTTCACAAACCCTAGCCAAGGTTCCATCAGAGGCCTGCCATCCCTCAGGTCTTCCCCAGGCTCAGCTCACCACCTCTCTGACAGCTACACCCATCTTAGAGCTGACAGATGTGCTTTTCTTGGATTCAGACTGTCATCTTTAAGCAGAGATGGCGGGAAGCAGCGTCGACCTTGGTCTGGGTGTTTGTGTTGGAGCGGATCCTCTTGCTGACATTTTGGCAGGCCGCCTCCTGTCACTGAGGAACGTATAGAAATTGCAAAAGGGAAGTGGATGCAGAATGAACCCTTCTCCATGTCTAGCATTGTTCAGCTGCTGCTCTATGGAGTTGCTGCAAAAGCCTGCCTGACCTCTAATGCATAAGACACCCCTCTGGAATCTCTACTTTGTGACCCCAGCAATTAATCTGGCATGGGGACTATATTGTAAATCCAGTACAAGTGTTAGACTATTTTTTAAAGTAATTTGATGAAACACTATAAATCAAAGTGCAATTCATCAATTTGCTGATTTTTCTGAAGGGTCTCACAAAGACACAGATGAGTTCCAGAAGTCAAAGTCTATATTTACCCAGGCTTTGAGTCCTCTTCATCATGTAATAAATGAACTAAGTCTGTGTCCATCATTTCGGAACCCATGTGAAATTGTTCGTGATTCATCGTTATTAATAAGTGCCTTCTGTTGACTTCAGACTCTGAACTTGATGGTAGTTTCACCATAAACCATGTTTTCCCATAAAGATGAGTAAACTTAGCCTGTGATCATCTCAGGCTTGGAAAGGTGGCTCCTTTTTTGTGTGTTTTTTTTCTCTCAGCTTTATTCCCTGTCATGATAATGAGCAGAATAAATAGCTCATCATCCTTCAGTCCAGTCCAACAGATCTGGGCTCTGCTGGTCTCCAAGAAAACAGGAAACAATTTATCTCCTCACAAGGTGACTACGAATCTTAAATATGCCAACATCAAGGGCTGCTAAAATGAAGTGTTTAAAACAGACACTGAGCAGAGAGAGTAGTCGAGACATATCAGCAACACACTCCCTGTTACTGTCATTATAGGGCACGTAAAGTCCAACAGAGCCTGGGCCTCGCCCCATCCATCCTGTGGTCAGGTGGCCAATGAAGTAAGACATGACAGTGAAATCCCAGGGACCTTAAGTAGCTCTCCTTCGATAAATGGTAGGCACTGGGGCCAGAATGTAATGGAATATGAATTGTGTGGGATTTGAAGAAGCGTAGCAGACACTTCAGGGGTTTCTTATGAAGGAAGCAAAGAAAAATGAGCTGACAGCTTGAGGGAAAGATAGAATTGAAAAAAATAATAAGGATAGGGAGACTTTTGCAGCTCAAACTCCAGCTGCCCCCCATGGCAGCAGCCTGGGATAGACTGGGTCTCACTCTATCTCCCACGCTGGGCAGTCCCTAGGGCAGCCCCTCAGGCCTTCTACAAGACTGGGAGTCTCTTGATTAGAAAAGTTTGAAAGATGCTAGCTAACATGTTCCTTCCCTTAAGAACCGCATGCAGTCATTGGCCAAAAGTCTAGGAACCTCCCCACCCCATATAACTACTTGTTTAGTTTTTTTGATATGTTTATCCCTGGGAGTTGGGCAGGGGGAAGGGGGTATGTGTGCCAATACTGGGGATTGAACTCATGAGCACAGTGCATTTGTTCTCTGTCTTCCTCTCTCTCTCTCTCTCTCTCTCTCTCTCTCTCTCTCTCTCTCTCTCTCTCTCTCTCTCTCTTTCTCTCTCTTAGATTTTTGCTCAAGGCTGGTGCTCTACCACCTCTTGAACCACACCACCTCCACTTCCCACTTTCTGCTGGTTGATTGGAGATGAGAATCCCATGGAATCTCCTCTACCTCCCCCCTGCCCCCGACAGGCTTGGAATAGCCATCCTCTCAGCCCTCAGCGTCCTGAGTAGCCAGGATTACTACAGGCATGAGCCAGTATCACCCAGCCCTGTTTGACCGATTTTTTTAGACTTGTTGATTCCAGCACCTCTGACCCCTGTTACTGAAAACCTTCACTGTAGCAGAACATCCCTGCTTTCCCAGCATCCCAGAGGAAGATGAAAACGAGATGTGAAGTTGCCCACTGAGGGAAGAGACGTGCAGAGTGTCCATCAGCTCCCTGCCCTCTGGAAACCCCACCCTGGTCAGGAAGCAGGGCCACGGGCCCATCTGTGAGCCACTCCCGCTGCCCATTCATGCCCAGGGCTCCTTCTTGTATTGTACAAATGACCTGCTGCTGGGCTTTGCCCACGTCTATGTGCAGGTCCCATTCGGTTTTCACCTTAGCAGGAAGACGTGGTGAGCAGTGCCCAGGCCTGGCTGTTCCTCTACTGGTGCCTTAAAAGAACTGAGGACACTGTGGAGATGGAGCTCTCGTTACAGGAAACGTGGCCATGTTGTGGGTCTCTGGGGAATGTAGTTATCTCATCTGCTGAAAATGTGGTTGGGTAAGTGTCTCGTTCTGGAGTGACCACCAGCATGGAGCGTGGGAGCCGCGGGTGTGGATTCTTTCCACCTTCCTTTCCTTCCCCTAAGTATGTTTGGCAGCCCCGAGGCCCCTGGGTCCCTAGGTCCACTTCCCCCGTGATGCTCTCTTGATGGGAAAAGCATGTTTGGAAGCTGATTAAAGATGAGGGTGGCAGCTGCTGGCCTGTGGAGACACTCTCCACAGGTTCACCCAGGTCTCACCTCGTCTGTGAAGTCACCAGAGACATTCCTTACAGATCGCAACTGTTTCCCACTGGGAATACTTTCTCACTCCTTCACCTTAATTATTATTTTTTTCCAGCCTAAAGGATCAAGGGTTGAGAACTAGAAAATACCACGATCGTTTTCTTTTTTCCTTTCTTGAATGAAATGACCATTCTTTTATCTCTGAACATGAGATTGATTTTCTTTTTTTAAAAAAAAAAAAAAACGTTCTGAAGGGTATTTGTTAGGAAATTTAACCTGTGCTTTTGCTCGAATGATGTCGTTCCTCATAAATACATGATATAAAGGGACAACTCTTTTCTAAAGCACATACTTACTGCATCTTTGACTACAGATTAGAAGTTAAATATCTCCCAGCAGATGGATCCCAGGGTGGCACTTTGGGAAGGTGACAGACCCAAAGATGTTGGGGCTAGGTAGGAGTCTTTAGGTCCTGAGAGACACATGTCATGAAGGGGCCCAGCCCCTTTCTCACAGCCCTATATTCCCTGGTCCCCAGGTGAGCCCTTGACTCCATACACACTCCACCAGCACCATCCAGCCTCCCCACCAGAGCTCCAAACAGTGAATCAACTGGATCTCACACTGGAACCCTTCAAACTATCAACCAAAAATAAACCTTTTCTCTTTAGAAGTTAATTATGTCATTTCACCATAGACAGGAAGCTGCTTATCACACCCTGAACACACACGATTTTCCTCTTGGGTATGGAGTATTAACTTTCTGGGAATGGGCTGTGTCACCTCCTGAATGTATAAACATCCCAGGAACCAGAACGGGTCCATGTTGCTGGGACTCATGCAGCTGACTGAACGGAATGGTTCCGTGTCACTCACCAGATACAGTCATGACTTCCTGAACTACAAATCAAATTGGTAAACATTACACCCAGACGCACAAAGAAAGGAGGCAGGGGGGAATCAGCAAGAATCCCTAAAGGATTAAAGAGGAAGTGGGTTCTTCAGTTTTTTCCAAGAACACCAAGCCAATCCAGTTCCCGCTGTTCTTGTAAACAGAGCATGTCCTACGTGTGCGAGTTGTGAATCCAGAGCTGCGATGCCAGGAGGAGGGAACATTTTGACGAAGGACCCTCCAGCCTTGCCAACACGTAGAGAGACCCAGAAAGGCTGTGCAGGCCTGGAGGGCTCCCAGGTGGAGTTCCCTCTGCTGGGGAGCTGATGATAAGTTTTGGAGAGAGGGCAGAGAAAGGCCAAAGCTTCATGCCGAGGGAGATATGTGCAGTTTGGAGATAGCCACGTGTTGTGTTGGAGGAGCCTCTCCAAACCTCATGTTGAGATTTAATCCCCATAAGAGAAGGGACCAAGGGGATCCTTAAAGAGGTGATCAACCCATTCACTGATTGATAGGTTTATGCATTTCAAGAGCAAGGGACACATTAATCCATTGCTAGGAGGCCTATAGAGTTAGCTGGGTTCTGACTCTTAGTTGTTCCCTTCTAACTGCCAGGACTCTTCAGAGCCACCCCCACCCAGAAGGCCTTCCGCACATGTAGCCCTTAACTTTGGCCTCCCAACCCCCCAGAACAATGAGCTGAATTCATTTATTTTTTAGCAGGTTCTGGGGTTTGAACTCTGGGCCTGGACGTGGTCCCTGGGCTTCTTTTACAGGGCTAGTGCTCTATCAGTTGAGCCACAGCACCACTTTGGGCCTTTTTTTTTAGTAGTTTATTGGAGATACGAGTCTGTCTCATGAACTTTCCTGCCTGGGCTGTCTTGGAAACACACTTCTCAGGTCTTAGCCTCGTAAGTTTGGTGTTGCAGGCATGAGCCACCAGCACACAGCTTTAGTTAGCTTTTATTCCAAGTTACCCGGTCAGTGGTATTCAGTTCTAGCAACAGAAAATAGACAAAGGTGTCACAAAACAAGAAAGTTATTCTAGGCTGGGAGTTTGGCCTAGTGGTAGAGTGCTTGCCTAGCATGCACGAAGACCCAGGTTCGATTCCTTGGTACCACATACTTAGAAAAAGCCAGAAGTGTTGCTGAGGCTCAAGTGGTAGAGCTCTAGCCTTGAGAAAAATCCAAGGACAGTGCTCAGGCCCTAAGCGTAAGCCCAGGACTGGCAAAAAAAAAAAAAAAGAAAGTTATTCTATTTGGAAAAACAGCCAATCTACCACTTCCAGGTTATCTGTAATATGTGGGTACACATAGTCTGTGGCATAAATAATAGGCAGATAATAGTTTGCCCAGAGGCAATCGTTTTTAATATTTCTGCTCATCAAACCTTTTCTAGAACTACTTCATAAATAAAAAAGATTCAGAAGACTGGCTTGGATGTCTGAGGTCTGATTCTATCATGGATCAGGCGTGGACGGGAGTAGAGAAGGAAAGAATCTGACACAGGAAGCTTTCAGAAAAGTTTGTCCAAGGAAGAAATGGAATGACGGGAGGAATTCCCAGTCCTGGCTCTGCCATTAATTATAGGACCTTGAGCAGGTCACAAAACCACTTTACCATCATCCGCTGACCAATAAAACCTCAATGTCCTCATCTGTAAAATGAAAGGGTTGAACTATTGGATCTCTAAGGTCCCCTCCAGCTCTAAAATTCCAGAATGTACATGATTTATCCTGCATAAATATGGTATGAGGCAGTCAGGATTGGCAGTGTTGGAACTAAAGAATTCTGTAACAGGGGCCCTAGGTTTTGTAAGCAGGGGAAAGAGCCTAGGCTTTCTCTACACCAAGCACGTAATATGCATCCAGTAAGTATAAGAGCCTGAGCTACATCCTAGGCAAATAGAAGCTTTATTCCTTCTGCAAAGGTGTTTCTTTTCTGTCGTGAAGCAGTCAGCTTGGTGAAGAAAGGAAAATCCAGGTTAATGGTTTAGAAGTCAAAGAGAAAAAGTCATAGTAAATACAACTGGTTCTGTGATTCGGGCTGTAATTCTTCCTATAAAAAATTAAGAGCCTGCAGAAAATGTCAGGCTGGGGATCCAGGATGGAAATCAGGTCCAGGTCCTCAGACCATCACCTTGATCTTGACCCTTCAGTAGACAGGGCAACCAGCCCATGTACAACGCTGTACACCAAGTCCCTTTCCTGGAGCTAAGGAAAATTTCCTTCCTCCTCCTTCAAGATTTTACCAAGAAACCTTAAGGCATTTGCTAATGGTTGTCTTCAAAACCATACTAGATTTCAGTCCCTTCTGACTTCCTGCTACTACCTGCTCCCCAAACCAAAGCTGCTGCCACATGGTATGTGTTTTACGTATAGGAATAACCCAGTCAGAGGAAAACAAAGTGTCAGAATGTACTGGTTAGCTACCACTAAGTGATAAGTCACTCCAAAGTTAATGGCTTGAAATACCGATGGTAGTGTTATTATTCTTCACAGTTTCTCTGGATGAGGAGTCTGGACAGAGCTGGTTGGGATAGTTCTGGCATAGGGTCTCTGTTTGTTTGTTGTCGTATTGGGCTGGACCTGGAGTGAAGCATGGAAAGGAGTTGATCCTTCCACATTGTCTCACAGGCTCTTGGTGCAGTGTCTCTGTGGGCTTTCTCACCACAGGGCAGTGCCTAGCTTGCTTATCCAGTCATGGGAGTCTTCAAGGCAGTGTGCACACTGCCTTTAAGAACCCAGGACCCTGTAAGATGTGTCCCACCAAATTCTGCTGGGTACACGAACACCAGGGGAAATAGATTAGACTGCCTCCCAGTGGCCACATTTGGCAGCACATCTGAAGAGCAGACTGAAGGACATCTCAGGACAGTGCCTGGAAGGGTCTGTCACCGAGCCTGATAATTCCTGGAATCACTGAAAATTGCCACTCAGATTATCACTGCCACTCCTGTTACTCTAAGTGGACTTTATTACTTCACCTTTGTCAGCTGAAGTATTGTTTTAACTTTCTTCTCCCCTTATAACTTTTATCGTTGCCTTGAATTGCTAGTAGAATGCTTTGGTAACTTTACATCACATAAGAATCAAAGAACATTAGAGCTCATTTCTATTGTATTTTTCCCATCCACCCACCTTGTTTTTTCTCTTTCTGTGGATGACAGACCCCAGAGCTTAGCACAGCATGATTTTTTTTTTTGCTGCTCACACATGTGCAAAGCCTCCTGCCTCACAGGTGCCAAATGCCAGATCAGGCAAGGGGTAATGCCAGCCTGTGTTTGTTTCCAATCCAGAATATATCTTCCCTGGTAGCCTTCCCGCTGCTTGCATCTATAAAGATGTGAGAGGGTTTGCTTTTCCACCTTTGGCCCAAAGGTTTTTATTTCCTCTTAATCAGTGTGTTTCTTCTCATTGTTGGGTTGCCATGTGCCATTGGGGTCTGCTGTACCTGAACTCTGCATGCCAGCATGCATTTGTGGGTGCCTACAAGCATCCATGAGAACATCCTGGTGTCAGGGAGACAAGGTAGAGAAAATAACATGATCCTCCATCCCCTCCTTCCCTCCCTGTCTCTGACATTAGGCTTGATAGCAGCACATTCATTTTCTCTGCTCTTGCTTTATGAATCTCCTCAGAAAGACACCAAGGGGCAGGATGGTCCTTTGCACATTTCACGTGCTCCCCGCTGGTGAAGAACTTTTACACATGTCCCAAGGATAGAACTTGGCCAGAGGATAAGAAAGGCATAAGTGTCGTGGGTCAGACACACCACCAGCAGCTCACTTTTTATATATTTTCTGCCATCTGTCATTCCTAGGCTTTAGGAGTGGTCTGACCAAGATCTTCGGTTTGCTTTTTGAAATGACTGCTAGCAGTATAAAGTTATGGTGCCTCTAGGTGTATCATAAGTAGGTTTTTCTGAGGTTTGGCTTGCTTGTTTGTAAGACCTTTCTTTATCCTTTCCTGCTTCCCCGAATCATTCTCCCTCGCAGCTGTTTTCCTGGTTCTTTTTAACTGGCCACTGGGGTCCACCCTCATGTCTATTATTATTTGAAGGCACTGAAATGCTGTAGCTCTTGTCACAAGTGTCAGCCTTTTCTACTCTTTGTACTTCCTGTAGGATTTTTTCACCGAGTGCTAAAATTCTTTGTTTTTATTCTAGTTGAATTTTAAACCTTTACTCCTCTCACGACAAGTAAGAAATAAATAATTCAAGGTTATTTATTAGCAGCATTAATTGCACAGGTCCAGCTGCACAGCTCTCAAGTTCATTACCATGACAATTCCTGCCTTTTAAACTAACATCTGGGCACCAATTTGTGTTTGAAACAAAAACAGTCTGGAAAATTGTTAATAGCTTTCTTTGGGAAAAAAGAAAGAAAGAAAGAAAAAAGAAACTGAGCAGGGAAAATGGAAATATACATCCCACACCAGAAATCCAAATGATTAAAGGCGATTTAGAAGTTTGGGTATTTTTTTATTTCAAATCATGACAAAGCATTGTGAACTTAATTCAGGTGAAAATATGGAAAGGAGCTGTATTGTAAAGAATCTTAGCTTTCAAATAGTGTCTCTGCCCTTCAAATTGATGTCAGAGAGAAGGTGGGCTCTGAGAGTCTGGTATCAGATTTTAGAAGATACCATGAACTTTATGAAATCACTAGCTTAGCCCTCTAGAAGATAAATGCAGTGATCTATGTCAGAGTTACTGAAAATTAACAGGGACTGACTCAAGCCAGCTAAATCCTCAGGATTATACAATACAAAATGTCAATCAATGAGAATATATATTATTGTCTATGGTTGCCACACCCAGCAGGTCGAGTACAGCCAGTGCCAGGGGCAGCCACTT
This sequence comes from Megascapheus bottae, assembly GCF_031878675.1. NCBI lineage: Eukaryota > Metazoa > Chordata > Mammalia > Rodentia > Geomyidae > Megascapheus > Megascapheus bottae. The sequence goes on from NC_143530.1 coordinate 9,465,325, forward strand.
TCCTTCCCACGGCTACCACCAGCATCACTGACTCATTGATGGATTGGAAAAATAATAGTTCATAATGGGCAATGTGTGTGTGTACCTAGGGGGGGGGGTGTTAGTCCTGGGGCTTGAACTCTAATCCTGGGTACTGTCTCTGAACTTTCTGATCAAGGCTAGCACTCTATCACTTGAGCTACTGTGCCACTTCCAGCTTTTTGATACTGAATTGGAGATAAGAGTCTCATAGACTGTCCCAACCAAACTGGCCTTAAACTGCCATCCTTATATCTCATCCTTAGATCCTGAATAGCTAGGATTACAGGCATGAGTCACCAATGCCCAGTTCATAATTGAAAGATTTTTTTAAAACAAATAATACAAAAAAATCATTAGCATTCATGACATATTAAGGGCAAATGATACTTTGTGAGATTTTGTTTGGCTAGAATATATTCAGATAATCCCTAGTTATATGCTTGCACGAGTATGTGTATATATGGATGGATGGATGGATGGATGGACATAAATGTACCATCCATCCATCCATCTATCTAGCCATCTGCTCCAAACAAAATCTCAAAATATCACTTGCCCTTAATATCTGTCAAGGGTTAGGGCTACTATTTTCCTGAGATGGAACCCAAAGTCTTCTAACCCCAGGATGAAATAGATTTCTGGGATACAGGAACAGATCTGTAATTTCATGAAAAAGTAATCATATAATTTTGTTATGAAAATGAGTACCTCGATTTCTAGCAGCTTCATATCATCAAGCAACCCCAACCCAGACAGGGAACTCTGAGACTTTCTGTAGCCATTAAGCTTCTCAGTTGTGAAACTAAAACCAGACACTGGCCTGTGTGCCGTGGGAGCTCCAGGTGCTTGCTGAGCTGCTCCTTCCTCTGAGGTTTTGTTCTTTCCTCCTTACTCTTTATATTCCTTCCTCATTGGGGCAATGGTGATTCTGAAGGAAGTGCTTAGGAAGCCAAAGCAGGACTGGAGAGAGATATTGCACCGAGAAAACTATTTCAAAGAAGCCCAGTTAGGACCCCATCAAGAGCTTAAAAGCTAAGAGACGGCTTCCCAGGCATGTCCTGTGGTGGGTTACATTGATTAGCCTTTGGGTGCTGGCTACCATTTGGCCAGCACTCAACCACTTGAGCCACAACACCACTTCTGGCTTTTTTGGTTAATGTGGTACTGAGGAATCGAACCCAGGGTTTCATGCATGCTAGGCAAGCACTCTGCCACTAAACCACACTACCAGCCCCAGGAAGCTTGATCTTAAATGAAGTGACAGCTTTCCATCCCTTTCAGAGTACCAAGGCTGTGGGTGAGCCATCTTAGGCTTTCAGAAAGGGATAGCCTTGGCCTTCTGTGGGCCAGCCTCACTCTCAGCAGCTGGAAACAGAGTCCTTTGGTCCTGGTAGGGGATGTGGGCTCAATATCCAGTACAACACTCTAACGTGGGTCTAGACTTGGAATTTTCCCCTTCCAAAGACATTTTGAAATGGCAGAATTGATACTGTGCTTCAGATCTATTTTTATAAGAAGTGGAAATCCAGGTTGTTCTTCACTTTTTGTCACCTTTAGCTTCAGCTGAATGAAGTTACTAAACCTAAATTCGTTCTTAAATAAAAGTAATTATAATCAAAATTCTATTAGTGTTTATTGTTCTTTTAAACATAAATATTCATTGGCTCAGAAAGGATATAGCACTGTTCTTAAGATCATTTGACATATTATTTATTACTTATAGTAAATTTTTAAAACCTTTCATTGCTTTGTATATAGTATAATACTTATTATAGCTCACTTTAGTCTTATGGTAATACATGTATATTTATAATTCATCTTACTGGTAATAAATTCAGATACCAATCCTATAAGGGGATTTTCTACTTCAGTTACTTCTAAAAAGCCTTACCCATATTTCAGAGTGAGTATTCAGATATTAATGATAAATTTAAATCACAGTGAGTTTTTTAGCACTGGCTTCATTGAGTTTCACACAGCCTGGGCACTCACATTGTCACTAGCCATTTAAAAGCTCAGTAATTCCATAAACAATGTTAAAAGTGTTATCCACCCACTTAGAATTTCATGACTCAGCCCAAGTTGAATTTCAGGGTCTCCCTAATATGTGTATATGTGTGTTCTTGGCAAAACAGATTTCTTCTGTGTGTGTCCTTCAGACAGCTGATTAACGAAGTACTGCACAAGAAACCATCCCAAAACACAGCAGCATAAAGTAAGAGCCATTTCCTTAGAGCTTGTGACTGTCCAATTAAGTCACCCAGTGGCTATCAGCCAGACAGGGCTAGGACTCCAGGACCACTCACCCAGATCCTCAGTGCCCTGAAAGGTTTAGGTCCGTGAGTCTACCCTGTCCTCTCTGCTTCCCCAGGACCACATTAGGCAGTCCTCTCAGATGGAGGTTCAGGCCTCCCAGAAAGAAATTAAAATTGCTCATCTTCTTTGAAAAAACAACAACAACAAAAAACCCTAGTCTCAGAACTGGCCAGGGCTTACTAAGACCATATTGATGGAGCGGGACCAATGGGTCCCCCTTGTGCTGCCTAGAAGAATGGATTTATTCATTAGTGTGAATTTCCTCTGCTATTTATATTATACTGCTTAGCACCCACTCAGTACACACTACTTGGATCTAATTATTGACTGAGCATTGCTACAGAGCAGACACTATTAAAGAGAGTTGGAATTGTGGGGTTCTACAGCATGGCAGGACGTGTCGTGTACACAGGTAGGGAGGATACATAAAGTACAGAAGACATGGTGGTGGCAGTTAAGTCTCCTGAGGTCACTTCCAGAAGTGCTCTGCCCCCCCTGCGTGGCGCTTGCTCTCATTACCATCCATCTCACCAGACTGAAATCACCTGTTTCCACCCATGCTTGGCTCACACTTTGCTCTCTGTGAACTGAAGAACGTATAATGTTGGCTGAGTCTTTGTATTTTTTTTTAAATCCCTAGTTCCTGGCCCTCCATCAGAATTCAGTAAATGTTTTTTGAGGGGTGATGAACAGAGCAGCCAGTCAGTGAAAAATGTCACTTTTAGATACCTTGTCCTCCGTCAGAATCCACCTCATTTTCCTTACTCATCCAGAAATGCTGGTAAGCTCTTTCTCACTTCCCTTTTATCCATGGGCTAATACCCTAACTATGGTGACAGGCCTTGAGTTTCACCTCAGAATTGTAGATAAAAGCCTGGCAGAACAGCAAAGGATTGCAGTGTCTGTGCTGGCCCTGTGCAGGTCCAACTTCAGGTCTCTTTCAGATGCCTGCGAGACGCTGCTCTAAGCTGTGTGCCGCCGCCATGGATTTCACATCATCATGGGAGGAGAAGCGGGGTGGTGGGGACGGGGGGGGGGGGGTGGGGAGAGGCTGCCTTTTACAATGCTTGCTGAGAAACTTGGCGAGTCGCACAAGGGTGCACCCTCTCTGTGCCGTTACTCATTGATGATGTGTCAGGTGGGAAATCTTTTAAAAATCACTATTGCCTCCTAAACCCATCTGCAGACATCAGAAGTGGGGCTGGGCTGGGCTGTGCACACTGGAGCTGGAGGGAAGGGCTCCTTAGCCCAGCCGCTATTCCTTCGAACCTCCTCTTGTGCGTCTTGGTTTCTCTCTCATTCCTCCCCCGAAAGGATAGGACCAGAGAAAGAAGACCTCAAATCTATTTACTAGTTTATATTTTAGAAAGAAATTCAAAAAAAAAACTCATTTCTTGTGCAGAAGAGACTGAGATCAAGGTTTGGTATTATGCTATTTTTACTAGCCTTACTAATTTCTCTACATCACAAAACAACCTGACCAGGGAATGGAGGAACCTAGGTGGGGGGAAAAAAGAGAGAGAGAGAGAGAGCCTATCATCTCGCTTCAGAGTGTGCAGGGAGGTCATTAGCAAACCACTCCCCTGCTTCCTTCCCTGGGGCTCAGGTTCCTTCTCTGCAATGGAAGAGTGAGATGACAGATCCACAAAAATAATGTGCCCTGGTGCTCTGGGCCCAGGCAGACATTTGTGATGGTGAGGGTGCCCGTCTGCTGGAAGATTGGGCTTCACAATCAAATCCATGAGGCTCTATGCAGCTGCTGTGCTACCAATGGATGGGAAGGAAACACACACACACACACACACACACACACACACACACACACACACACACACACACACACAGAGCCATTCCTAACACAACCTCTAGAATCCAGTCCCTCAAATGATGTTCATTATCAGCAACCCCAAGGGGTCTGAAGGAAAAGCCCTCTAATAGCTTTCAGCTATCATCTGAGTTTCTCATGGAATCATCTGCTCAAGATGGGGATGTGAGGACAGTAACAGAAAAAAACAAACTCCTCCGGTTTGTGACACCCCTCCCTCCCGTCCACTTCCATCCTCAGTCTCTTGCAGCACTCTGCCCACACCCAGAGACCCTGAAAGCCCCTGGATCTTACATTGCTTAAGAGCTAGTCTTTTTGCAGTTCCTCCGTGATGGACTCATCTTGCTCTCCTCCATTGCTATCTAACTCAAGACTGTAGTTTCTAAGACACCCCAAAGCTTGAAGCTACAAAATTTTTTTCTCAAACCTGCCTTATAGTCTCCTCATTTCTCAGAGGTCACCTTGTCTCCAGCTCTACAGAATCAATGGTCTCCTTGCAGCATCAGAGTCAAATGTGGGGACCAGACACGAAGTATCATGGTCACACTTGGGAGAGGTCAGTTTGACCTCTGAAAACCACAGTTCTTAGGGAAGGGGTGGCCTTGGAAGATGGTGGTGCTTAGGACAGACAGAGGGGAGAGCAGAAGGTAGCCTACACAGACAGAGAAAATAACTCAGGCAGAGGCAGAAGAATGGGAACACTGAACAGACACACCAAGCCTAGTGGGGATAAAAGGTACCCATTGGGGTCTTCCAACGGTGGACAGTAAATTGCAGGGGCTGGGTGGGACGGGTTTGTGGAGAGCCCTAAACACCAAACAGAGATGCTGGAATTTGATGCAGAGAGCAGAAGGAATCATTTCTGGCAATCTGTCTTGAGGGGTTTAAGGGAAGATTACACTGGCAAGGGTTTAGAGGAGAAACTGGAGGAGGACAGACTGTCCGAGGGATTCGTTCAAAAGGCTTTTATGCAGTTCATCCCTCAAGGAGTTTTAAATGTAATTAGAAAATGAGGCAGCAATGCATATTAGACATGTTGTTGGCACATGTGTGCATCTTCCTTAAAATTAAAAAAGTATACATTATGAGGAGGTAATATAGTCACATGGCTTTTAAATGAAAATGATCTGAAGAGATATAGAGGGAAAGTGGTTCCCACTTGCCTCCCGCCCATTTCCCCCTCCAAACCATGTCTCCACCACAGCTAAACATGTTCAGTATTTCTCTGTGTGTGCTCCCAGAGCTTATGTCTAGAAACTCAAGCAAACATTAGGGTAGACTCGTCCTTTTCCTTAGAAGAAAAATTAGCATGCTATACAAAGCTTCTCTGCGCTTCGGCTTCTCTTACTTACAAATAGATCTTGTAGAGGGTTTTTTCCTCCCATACTTTCTGTCGGCTGCAACATATTCAATTATCTGGAAAGCCAGCTCCGAACCGAAGGATGTGGTTTTTAACAGTCTTGTGCTACTCTTGCTGGTGCTGTGAACATAAGCTTGTCTTTGATGTCATCGGGATGGATTAGATATCATTTTGTACTTAGATGGATAGCCATATAATAAACTAGACTCTGTACTGAGACTGCATGCTTTTATAATCTTAACAGAGATTTTGCATTGCCCTTTTAGGTGTGTGTGTGTGTGTGTGTGTGTGTGTGTGTGTGTGTGTGTGTGTGTGGGAGAGAGAGAGAGAGAGAGAGAGAGAGAGAGAGAGAGAGAGAGAGAGAGAGAGAGAGAGAGAGAGAGAGAGTCATGAACTCTGGGCCTGGATGCTGTCCCTGAGCTCTTTAGCTCAAGGCTACAGTTATCTAGAGGTTAATTGAAGATAAGAGTCTCGTGTTCTTTTGTACCTGGGCTGGCTTTGAACCCTGATCCTCAGATCTCAGCCTCCTGAGTAGCTAGAATTACAGGCATGAGCCACCACGCCTGGCTAGGGGATATTTCTGTGCTGATTTCCCCCACTCGCAGCCTCTGTGATTATCTGCCTCCCCTCAACACATTGGGTTATTATTATTTTGGAGGTCAGTTGTGGGATTTGAACTAATGGCCTGGGTGCTGTCCCTGAGCCTCTTTGTATTAAAGGCTAGCGCTTTACCACTTGAGCCACAGCACCATTTCTTGATTGAGTAAATGCTCATGACACTAGAGTTAAAAACCTTAAGTTAGATAAACATCTTCCCCTCAAGAAATATAAAGATAAGCCATGTGCCTATAATCCTAGATACCCACAGGCTGAGATGAGAGATCTCAGAGAAAGCTGGGGTGAGAGATTCCATGACACTTATCTTGAATTAGCTACCAAAAAGGCAGACGTGGCTCACACACCGCTGCTGTGAGGAAAAGCCAAGTGATAATGTGAGGACCTGAGTTCAAGCCCCAGTATTGGCTTAGGTAGGTAGGTAGGTAGGTAGGTAGGTAGATAGGTAGGTAGGTAGATAGATAGATAGATAGATAGATAGATAGATAGATAGATAGATAGATAGATAGATGATTTACCTAATTAGTGTACTTGCGTACTGTCTATCTCAATTCTTTGGGAGCTGACGTGTGCCTGTCTTTTCAAATAGCAAGTCAAGAAGATGCAGCTTTCACAGGTGCTCAGCAGTTCACCATCTTTGAGTTTCCTGTGTTCATCCTGTCGCTTCCTCTCTGGAACTCCCTTGGGTTGCAGGAATGTCATTATTTCCATCACTACTTCTCACCCTTTGTACAGAGAGGGAGAAACAAAGCCTCAAGAGGCTGGCCAGCATCGGGGCTCGCTCAAGATCAGACAGTTCCTAAAGAAGAACCAAGGCCTTTACTCAGGCCTCAGAACCTCCAACTGGGGCTTTTCCCAGAATTCCTTTCTTAATTCATTACAAGCTTAGTGTAGCTGGAGGAATCCCAGCATGCACAACTGGGGAAAAACCAAAACAACAGCAGAAAAACAAACAACAGGAGTGCTGTCCTCCTTTTCATCAGCAGGAACCCATCATAAAACTGTTCTCGTTATGCTCTGAAGTTCTAACAATTGTCCTGAATCCCTTACCCGGGGATAAACGAGTGATTAACAATCCTGGATGACAACCCTGCCGACAATGCCACGAGGCAGCATTCCCACTTCAGGGCAGTGCAGCTGCAATCGCGCTGAGCTGGCCGCCATTGAGAGGTAGGCTTGTATCCCACACTCACAAGGGCCCAAGCCAGCCACACACACATCTCACAAGCAGGCACCCAACCAAGTGCCACAGCCCTGGGGGAGCTGGGAAAGACCCTTAAGGCCACAGTCCCTCCTCAGCAAGAGAATCTAGCTGGTTTTGTGATTGGTTATTTCCCCAGTTGAAATATTCAAGAATCTGGTTTTCCGATGTGAAATACGAGATTTGGAAGCTATCCCAATCTATTCGTTTAAGTATAGAAGATGTACAAAGCATTTACGATGCATCAGTCACTTTAGTTACTGGGTACCTATAGTTAAAAAGATTTCTTAACTAAGAAGGAAATTTGCTTTGAAAATAAACACATTTGCCTCAAAACACATTTATTTATTACTATTTATTACTAATTTCTCCCTCCTGGATTTCTTCTAGTCACACATCATGGCTTCTGTAAAACCAGTTTTTTTCAATACTTCAAACTAAGATAACTTTCCCTTTAAACCATTCTTTGCTAAAGGTCTTTTGTTTGTTACCTATTTTCAGATAATAGCTTTTCTGCAGAATCTTGTAGAGATAATGCAAAGCCTTTATTCCCAAATATTAGACTTTCCAGAGATCAAATATATAAAAAAAAAAAAGGAGTGAAATTGTCATGGTCAGAATCATGGTTCTAGATCAAAACTCAAATGAATTTTCCACAAACAAATTTATTCATTGAAAAAGACATGTCCTTGTGAAAGGGTATCAATGTATGTGAATTAATGCACCTCTATCTGGCAAATATCATGTAACCCTTTTATTAATTACAATAACCCCCCCCCCAAAAAAAACCAAAAAAAAAAAAAAGAAAGAAAAAGACATGTCCTGAATTCTACCATACTCTGGTTACCAAACTAATCAATGAAATGCCTCCATGAAATAGAAAATAATTTTTTTAAGTCAAGCTAAGAGCCAGGAGCGTGGCCTAGTGGTAGCATGCACAAAGACCCAGGTTCAATTCCTTAGTACGCATACACAGAAAAAGCCAGAAGTGGTGCTGTGGCTCTAGTGGTAGAGTGCTAACCTTGAGGATTGCCCAAGGATAGTGCTCAGGCCCTGAGTCCAAGCTCCACCCAGGACTGGCAAAAAATATATATATATATATATATAAATATATATATGTATAATCTATGTCATATTCAAATCCACAGCACCACTTCTGACTTTTTTCTGTGTATGTTGTGCCAAGGAATCGAACCAGGGTCTTTGTGCATGCCAGGCAAGCCGTCTACCACTAGGCCAAACTCCTAGCCCCTCAAATCCTGATTTCTATTTCATTTGACTCATGCATCAAGTAGAGTCATTCAGACCCTAGCGGTAAGAAATGAAGTTTTTCAGATAAGGGAAATTTTGCAGAAAGTAAAAACTGAAGCTGATCGCTTTCCTTTCAACTTTAACCAGTTTTGACAATTGTCATTCTAAAACTCTATTGCATTCCGTGCTGACAGGACAGGGACAGGGTGATGTTACATGACTCCTAGGCTCTTACCCATGGCCTGGTATCTTAAATTCCAGGCCCCAGGAGAGCAGCATGGACCCCAGCTTCCTCCTTCCACTGTTACAAGGGAGATGTATAGGGAGAAGGAGGAGTTCTTCAAAGTTTTCATCACACATGCGCAGGAAAGCCAGCAAAGTGCTACCATTGGATTGGATTTCCCATTGTCCTGTGTTTTTTCTTATTCTTTTTCATGAGGATCCACAATGTAGAGTCATTTTATGCTCCATCAGCATTTGGAGAATGTGTAACATCTTCATGGTTAGCCAACCTGCTGGCTTCAGCTGTGTGGTGGCACTGATGCCAAAGAGGTGTGGTGAGGTACCACAGTGTGAACCCCACTGCTTACCTCGCCAGGGCTCCCCAGAAATGCAGATGACTGCAAGTGTTTGGTGCCTCAGCAAGGTCAAGAAGGCTTCCACAACACTCTATGTGTGTGTGTGTGTGTGTGTGTGTGTGTGTGTGTGTGTGGCTTGCATGTTTGGGTAGGGATGGAATATTGCTAGTTGGTTTGGTTTCTTTTGTTTATTATGCAGAAACAAAAAAAAAACTGTATTTGATTTCCTATTGCAGTTGGTGTGGACTGTGGATTTTGCTTAGAGCTTGCAGCTTTGTCTAGCTCCCCAGGAATACAAAAGGCAAAAATGCCAACCCTAGTCTTTGGGTGCACAGGGCCACGGCTCATTTGTCATTTTAAGGGTACAACCTTTTATTGCAGAAAGATCTCACTATGCCATCCAAGCTGGCCTGGAATTCTCTAGCAGTGCCCTGGCCTAGCCCCCTAAATGTGGGGATTCCAGGTGTGAACCACCATGCAGAGCTTAAGGGTACAGTGTTTGACTCAGGTTTTCGCCCTGCAGCCATCCTGGGCAGACATTTGTGGAACACACGTGGATTCATGAATGAACAACCAATGAAATGACCCTACCTACGTAAAACCCCAGGTGTGGTGTGCCCATCCCTGTCCTTGCCGGAGAGAGGTATGGTGGACCCATATGGGCAGAGCACAGGGAGCATTCAACCTCAAGACCCAGAGCCACATGGTGGAAGGAAAGGTCAGGCTATCGGAGAAGGAGTACGCACAGACTGGCAGCAAATCCAGCTGCTCCGCATCCAGCCAACCCTTCCCTGGGAGAGCCGGCATCCAAGCCACAGGGACCAGCCTAAAGAGGGGAGGTGAAGACTGTGGATGTTAGCAAGGGAGGAAATGAAAGCAGAACGGAGCATGTCACATTTATTTTGACATTCAAAACACTCTCAGATTGCATCCTGAAATTTTGCTGGACCAAGGTTTTACAAACTTCTGGAAAACTGGAAGCCTGAGCTTTGCCACCCTTGGCCTTGTAATATCAAATCACAGCTCCATGTTAAGTTTTACTATTCCACAGACCGGAAAGGCCCAGAGCAAAAAGAATTCTTTGGTGTACAATTAAATGAGAAAAATCAAATCAGCCTAAAACAATATGATCTTGAAAGAACCCAACACCTTAAGAAGGGAAGAGATGGACTGTGAAAGGTGGCTTAGTGGTAGAGTGCTTTCCTAGCATACATGAAGCCCTGGGTTCAAGTCCTCTGTACCACATCAACAAAAAAAAGTCTGGAAGTGGCACTATGGCTCAAGCAATAAATAGAGCCTTGAACAAAAGAAGCTCAAGGACAGTGCTCAGGCCCTAAGTTCAAGCCCCAGGACTAGCAAAAAAAAGAAAAAGAAAAAAAAAACAAAGACAGAGAATAAGAGAATCAGGACAATAAGTGTCACTCTGTCCTCTACAGTACCTCTGAAGCTAAAACCCAGCTGAAGGCATTGTCCTAGCGGTAGAGTACCTACCTAGTAGGCACAAGGCCCTAAGTTCAAATCCCAGTGTCATTCTCTCTCTCACACAGACACATTTCTGGTTAAGACTTGGGAAGAGCTTAGTTTGTTTTGCCTCATTCTGTTTTGTTTTGTTTTGGCATTTTGAATGTGCTATTCCATTACCTCTGGCTTCCATCATTTCTGATAGGAGTGAACACATTTTTTTTCTTTAGCTGAAACAGAACATTAGCAATTTATCCCCCAAAAAGTCAGGTATAGATATAAATGTCCAAATAGTTTACTGTTTTAATATTACATTTTGTTATAATTAGTTTCCTTATATTTAAAGGTAATCTACTTAAAAGACCAACAGGGATATTATTTTTATTAAGTTTTGTTGCCTTTTCTCTAACTCCCTAAGTATGATTAAATTATAAATATGCTATAATGTTAGTATAGAAATTATATATAAGTTTTAATGAGAAGACAAATATACTATTTACCTTTGTTTTTTTTTTAAGTCAAGCTCTTAGCCTCTCTGCTGTTCCCTTGTATATTACACACATTTGCCCTTACTCTTTTCAACATTTTCTCTTTGTCTTTAGCTTTCAACATTTTAACTATGATGTGGCCAGGTGTGTGTCTCTTTGTATTTATCATTAGAATTCACTGAGCTTTGTGGGTATGTTATTATTTGGAGCATTTAATTTAGGATGTTTTCAACTTTTTCATTTTTTTGTTTTTAGTAAATTACCACAGATTTGAACCTCCTCTTGCTCTCTGTCCCATAAAGCCACATCACCATTGTGGAAATAGCAACTCTTTTATTCATTTTTGCTTTTATTTGATTTTTTGGCTGTTGGCGGTAGTGATACTAGGTATCAAACTCTAGGTTTCCACATTTTCAGAGTGAGCGTACCACTTAATATATCCCCCATACTTTTGATTTTCTGATTTTTTAAAGATAAATCTCTTATTTTTGCCCAGGCCAGCCTCTGGCCATAATCCTCCTACCTCTATCTCCCAAGTAGCTGAGATTACAAGTGTGTGCTACCAGCCTTTATTGTCTGATTCTTAGCTGAGAAGCCGTGTGTCAAGGGTATTGTGACTGGTGGAAGCTGGCATTTGAAGAGGGGAAAATGGGAAGGAAGAAGGAAAACTGCTCTCTTGTCATGCAAAGATTTATCAGAATCATTTCCTACGCTGCCTTCCACCATTTCTGTTTATACAAACATCACCACACACCACATACATATAAGGTGTTAAGTCCTTGACCACGAATTCCTGAAGTCAGGTAGCTCACAGAGAAGTCAAGGAGCTGAGCCTCAGTGGCTCAAGCTGAGATCACAGTTCAAAACCAGCCTGGGCAAACTTGTCTCTATTAAACATTACCCCCCCCCACACACACACACAGCCAGAAGTGGAGCTATGCAAGTAATAGAGCATGCTAGCCTTGAGCACAAAAGCTCAGGAATATCACCCAGTCCTGAGTGCAAGCCCCAGGACTCACACCCCAAAACAGGGAGGGGGGAATGCTTAATAGGAAAGAACTCTGAACTAAGTAAACCACGTGCAGATGCACCCTAAGGCTGCCAACTCCCATCAACCTTTTTTTTCATATATTTTTTATTGTAATTAATAGAAGGGTTACATGATATTTGCCAGATAGATGGTGCATTAATTCCCATACATTGATACCCTTTCACATGTCTTGGTCCCCATTTCCCTCCCCCCCCCGCCCCTCATCTTGTTTTCCCCCCTTCCCTATCCAATTTCAAATAACCAAATAAGCTTATGTCCAATATATCAGATAACAAAGTGAGACACTGTAACAATATGAGATAACCTAGGGACAGCAACAGAGATGAGAGATAACACAGTACCTTAAGAACAACAAGCATTCATTATATGGCTTATGTTTCTATATCCTAGAGATCCTTTCATTTAGCGTCCTACTATATGGCCTTTTGTATCAAGGTTTTGCTCTATTGCAAATCTCTGCTAGGAGAGCCCAAGGTTTCTACTGATTATGACAAATGAGGGAAACCATTGAGCCCAAGTTCCTTTGAGTCTGGCTTACTTCACTTAATATGATCTTTTCTAAGTCTTTCCATTTCCTAACAAATGGGGCAATGTCATTCTTTCTGACAGCAGCATAGAATTCCATTGTGTATAAATACCACATCTTGTTGATCCACTCATCAACTGAGGGACATCTAGGTTGGTTCCATATCTTTGCTATGGTAAATAGTGCTGCAGTGAACATTGTTGTGCTGGTGGATTAGTATGTCTTTGTTTCTGGATGATTGGGTAAATGCCTAGTACTGGAATTGCTGGGTCATAGGGGATCTCTATGTTTAGTCTTTTGAGGAAATGCCATACTGTTTTCCATAGTGGTTGAACAAGTTTGCACTCCCACCAACAGTGTAGTAGTGATCCATCCTGGCCACATCCCCTCCAGCATCTGTTGTTATTAGTTTTCTTGATCCTGGCCATTCTAACTGGAGTGAGGTGGAATCTTAGAGTTGTTTTGATTTGCATTTCTTTTATGACCAGAGATGTTGAGCATTTCTTCATGTGTCTATAAGCCATTCCCTCTGAAATCAGGAACGAGTCTGTCCACTCCTCTTTAACATAGTACTAGAATTCTTAGCCAGTGCAATAAGGCAAGAAGCAAGTATAAAGGGGATCCAAATAGGGAAAGAGGAAGTAAAACTTTCCCTCTTTGCAGATGACATGATCCTGTATTTAAAGAATCCCATAGACTCTACTCCCAAGCTCCTTGAGCTGATTCAAACTTTGGAAGGGTAGCAGGCTATAAAATTAACCCTCAAAAATCAACTGCCTTCCTCTATGCCAACAGTGAGAGGAATGGGACAACAATCAGGAAAGCAACTCCTTTTGCAATAGACTCAAAGAAAATAAAGTACCTAGGAATTACCTTAACTAAGAATGTAAAGGACCTTTTTGATGAAAACTTTAAAACCCTGAAAAAGGAAATTAAAGCAGAACTGAGGAAATGGAAAAACCTCCCATGCTTCTGGATTGGAAGAATCAATATCGTGAAAATAACAATCTTGCCAAGGGCTATCTACAAATTTAACGCAATACCCATCAATATCCCAATGTCATTCTTTAAAGAAATAGAAGAGGCAATCCAAAATTTCATATGGAATAATAAAAGACCCCGTATAGCAAAAACACTTCTTAGCAGAAAGAACAGCGCTGGAGGAATTTCAATTCCAAACTTTAGACTCTATTACAGAGATATAATTATCAAAACAACTTGTACTGGCACAGGAACAGGCCTGAAGACCAATGGAATAGAACTGAGGACCCAGATATTAAACCACAGACCTATGGCCACCTAATCTTTGACAAGGGAGCCAAAAAAATAGAATGGAAGAAAGACAGCCTCTTCAACAAGTTGTGCTGGCAGAACTGGTTAAGCACCTGCAGAAAACTAAAGTTGGATCCTTCTTTGTCACCCTGAACTATAATTAACGCCAAATGGATCAAAGACCTGGAGATAAAAGCTGACACTCTGAAAACTTTACAAGAAGGAATAGGAGATACACTAGACCTCCTTGGCACAGGTCGAAACTTTCTTAATAAGGACCAAGAATCACAACAAATCAGAGAAAGGCTGGATAAGGGGGACTGCATTAAACTGCAGAGCTTTTGTATGGCAAAGGACATAGCTAGTAAACTAATTAGGAAGCTTACAGAGTGGGAGAAGATCTTCACCAACCAAACAATGGACAAAGGCCTCATATCTAAAAATTATCAACAGCTCAAAAAATTGAATCACTCCAAAATTAATGTCCAAAGAAACAACCATCCCATTAAAAGATGGGCCAAAGACTTAAAGAGAGTCTTCTCCCATCAACCTTTTTTAAAGGTAATTAATAGAACCTTTTTTATTGTAATTAATAGAAGGGCCAGATAGAAGGTGCATCTCTTCACAAACATTGCTATCCTTTCTCATGTTTTGTCCCCATTTCCCTCCCCCCATCCCATCAACATTGGAGTCAAGTAGTCTGGGGAACCGATCCCAGCTCACATACAAGCTTCCTTCCGTCACACACTGGGGCAGGCATGCTGATAGTACATTAACCAGGGTGAAGTGGCCAGGCTGGGTGCCAGTGGCTCATGCCTGTCATCCTAGCTACTCAGGAGGCTGACACCGGAGGATCATGGTTCAAGCCAGTGTGGGCAAGAAAGTCCATGAGACTCTTATTGCAGTTAACCACCCAAAAGCTGGAAATGGAGTTGTGGCTCAGGTGATAGCACACTGGCCTTGAGCACAAGAGCTCAAGAACAGCACCCGAGCCCTGAATTCAAGCCCCAGGAGCACTGTGTACACACACACACACACACACACACACACACACACACACACACACACACACACACACACACACACACACCACAAAAGCAGTGCTTGCTGGGAATAGAACTCCATTATGGCAGGGATGTAATCCCGCAAGGCTCAGGGTTCAATCCCCAACACTGCAAAAATGAAACTTCAATTCGTTTAAGTTGCACAAATCAAAAGGCAATTCCTTAATCCATCGTAAGTGTATGGCTGCACTAGATTCAGCACGTTATAACCGTCTCTCTCCATCGGGTGCCCAGCAGGCTCCTGGAGCATCTCTTTCACCTGGATGCTGCTGGCTGAGCAGGGCCTATGAGCATCCCACCTGGCAGGGCCCCCTTAGCCTACTGTCACCCAGGCTATGCCAAGTGATGATGAAACAAGGATGAGGAGGAAGGTTTCCCGGGGTGGGGGGGAAGCTTTGCAGCTAGGTCGCACTCTGAAGCAGACGCCCCCGATTTCCATGCTATGTGAGAGGCACAAACATCAGGTCCCAAATTAAGGACATTTCACTAAGCCCCTCCAGTTGGTGCTCAGGTTTGTACTTAAGGCGCTAGCTAATCTAAAGCAGCCACTGGATTTAGTAGCGATCATTTTTTTCCAGGAGGAAGGGGGAGCCTCCCTTGTGCCCACGACCCTCATCCTCCAGATCTTCAGCAGCTACAGTAAATATGTTCCCACTTAGGAGAGAATTGCAGATGATCTCCACATGCCTGATGGTCTGTCTTATTTATCAAAGCCAGGCAACTTTGACCACTCTCTGCTAAGTGTAAGACTATATATAGGCCAGGAGTTCGGCCTAGTGGTAGAGTGCTTGCCTAACATGTATGAAGACCCAGGTTTGATTCCTCAGTACCACATACATAGCAAAAAGCCAGAAGTGGTAAAGTTCTGGCCTTGAGAAAGCCCAAGGACAATGCTCAGGCCCGTCAATTCCCATGACTGGCAAAAAAAAAGAAGAAGAATATATGTATAAAAATATTCTTATACTCTCTGAGTATACGCATGGCCACTTCCAGCCTGTCAGACCATAACACACCTGTGACAGATCATAACATGGTCAACTACCAGCAAGTCATAAACATGTACACTAACTAGTGACGCCTAGAGTGACGTAAAGGACAGACACCCACTGAGGTATCCTTACTGTGTGTGTGTGTGTGTGTGTGTGTGTGTGTGTGTGTGTGTGTGTGTGTGTGTTTGAAGAATTGCCTTTTACACAAGAAACCGTTCCTGAGAAGTGAAGAAGAGGAATTCAAGGTTTTGTTTTTGCCCCATTGCTAGATTTAGTTATGGTACAGAAAGTCTGAGAGACAATATCGTAAAATAGGATGGTTCTCATTTCTTGGTTAGTCAGATTAGAGATTCTCTTTTCCTTTCCTTTTAAACATTGAAATACTCAAGTAGCCTACAAATAAAAAAGGCATATTGCTCTAAAACTTAATGTTTTGATTCTAAAATACCTGTTCAAATTTTGAGAATTATTGCCAAAGAGATCTGACGGGACTGTAGGCTGGGGTCGATGAGTCTAAGGGAGGTGGGTGAGGCAGAGGCTGGTCTCTTGCTGTGCGTGAGGAGGAACAGAAAGGACTCTAGGAGGTAACCTGTTACACATCCAAAGAGATGAGTTTAGGCCAGGAACCCATGGCTCATGTCTGTAACCCTAGCTACTCAGGAGGCTAAGGGAAGTGGGGCTGTGGCTCAAGGGGTAGGGTGGTAGTCTTGAGCTGAAGAGCTCAGGAACAGCACTCAAGCCCAGAGTTCAAACCCCACAGCCAACAAAAAAAAAATCAGAAAAAGTAATGTTGTGGCTCAAGTGGTAGAGAGCTAGTCTTGAGCACAGAGGCTCAGAGACAATGCTCGGGAGGCTGAGATCTGAGGATCACGATTTGAAGCCAGCCCAGGAAGGAAAGTCCATGGGACTCTTGTCTCCAATAACTACTCAGAAAAAGCCAGAAATGGCGCTGTGGCTCAAGTGGCAGAGCCCCAGCCTTGAGCACAAAGAAGCTCAAGGACAGAGCCCAGGTTCTGAGTTCAAGCCCTAAGACTGGCAAGAGAGAAAGTGGGGGAAGGGAATTAGGAGCCAAATGTTACAGACAGGATAGAGGTACAAGAAAATATTAAGAAATTTTTAATTCTTTGTGGTCCTTTTAGTTTTAAATATTCATCAGCTATAAAATTAGGCAACGAACTTTTAATATGACCTATTAATACAGAAAGCTTGAACAGATTTTTCTCACCCGGGGCTTTATTTAGTTTGTGAATTTTCTTTAATGTTAGATATTTGATCCATCTAAAAGAGCCAGTCTTGTCTTGATAGCTCCAGCTCCGTGTCTAATTATCAACTAATGATTGTTCAGAAGTATCTCAGGGTATTGAAGTGCTACGCAAGAACAAGGACACGCGCTCACAAGGAACTCAGCAAGGCAAAGCTTACTTCTGCAGGAGGGCCCAGTGAAATAAGAAGCCAAGCGTGATGCAAGTGTGGACTGGGTGGTCGGTCTAGCAGCCGTGCCTTATCCCAATACAGTGAGTCCTGCCACCCCACTGGATGGGCTGAGCTCAGGCACGGGGGCAGGGACTAACATTTACATCTTGGTGGGCAAGTCCCAGGACTTCACATCTTGCTGGGCAACTCTTCAGGGCAAATGGGCCTTCCAAGAACCTGAAAGAAGAGGCTGGAACTGGAAATAGTTAATATGGCAGCACCCTTTGGTAGAGAAGACCACTTTCTTTATATAGAGAGGCCAGTGAAGAGGCTCAGAATGGAGTCAGGGTCAGAAGGCCAGTACAGTCAGAAATATGACAAAATGCCAGTCAAGAGCAACACGTGGTTTGGAATACTCTTGATACTACAGAGGGACTGGCAGGATAAGAAGACAAAAATTGTGCACTAGAAGGACCAGTTAGGGGCTCATAAATAACTATTGTTGTCTGAATTTATGTTCATGTCTTTTGCTTTTTATCTACTATAGGGATTAAGGTATTCAAGAACTCTTCATTGATGATGGATTTTATTTGGAGGTATATACAATAATACCATCTCATAACTGTTACTTCTGTGGGAGGGACCAGAGCAATAAACAACAACACGGCCGTTGTAAATGGGAAGCAATTTGAGTGAGATGTTAAAAAAAAATGAAATCAAGTAATTTAACTGAGAGACAAACTCCCCCAAGGGGCTTATAATAGCTCCCTTGGCATTGTGGATAAATGCGAATCTAGACCTCAAACCATTCTTCCAAAGCGCACACACACACACACACACACACACACACACACACACACACACACACACACACACACACACGGCCCTTGTATCCTGCCAGCCCATTCTTAGACCATCCTTCCTTCTTGTATCCAGGGCATTGTTAATACCCAGAGCACAGGCAAAGAAAAATTGTGTGCTCAGATCAGTGACTTACACAACCGACAAAGAGGAAACCACTGCTTCAGCATCTCCATGGCACACCCATCTCTCACTCACATCCATTTAACATGATTGCCGTGTCTGTCAGTCCATCTGTCAAGTAACTTGCTTTGGGCAACTCAGAAGCATCTAGCATTGCCAACTCCTTCACAGGGTGGTGGGTAAAAATCATCCTAAAGGGAAAAAAAAAGTGTTCTTCTTTGACCTGAATTATAGTAAGTCGCAACGAATTAGGAGGGACTGAGCGGGAGGAGAATGTCCCCACATCAGATACTGAAGGACTCTTTGCTGTCAGCTGAAGTTGATTCGGCATCAGTTCTGGAATAAATTTTCCTGATGCTTTGCTTTCTGTGCCATTTTACTTTTTCACTGTTTATTCTGTTGCTTGGCTTACACCAGGCTTGAGCTTGACTTTGATCCATGCATCTGACGAGCACAGCACAGTGTGCTCTTTCTCTTCCTCCTGCTCTTGTAATAAGAATGTTCCTTTAAAAAAAAAATCTTGATCATAGCATTTGGTAACAGAAAAAAAACCTGATAATTTAGTTAAAATGAGTCACTTTTGCACCAGACTGGGAGCCTCATGACTCATAATTACAAGTTCAAAGACTGGTTGTTTGTAACAAGAGGAAGCCTAGCCACAGGGGCTTTCAGCCTGTTCACTCTCTGTATTCTTTATGTCCAAAGAGCAAATGACTGCCCAAGGTACCCCAAAACTCATTAGTGAGCCCAGTGGAGTGAGAAGCAGCTTGGAGCTGAGTAGAAAGGACGGCTTCCCCTCCAGCCCGCCCAGCCACCCGCAGTGACCCTGTCCTGGCCCCTGTGCTGGTGCACATTTTCTACCACAGAGGAATGCCAGTCTTCAGTTTTAAGCAAACAACATCTAGGGTCTTCATGCTGCTACTTTGTGTGCTAGCCCTCTTTCCTTCCTTCCTCCTGTGTGGGAATATTAAGGACCACCATGTCCTTGGCACTGTCACATCGACAATCTGTTTCTGGCTTAAAGAAAAGCTAGGATTTGAAATCACATGCTGAAAGAAGCCAGTGGGGGAAGGAGTCAGACAAATGAGAATGTGTGTAAGTTCCAAGAGAGAAGCTGCTCGTGAGTTACCGCTGTGGGCAAAGAAAGCAGAAGGAGCTGGGTGCCAGTGGCTCATGCCTGCCATCCTAGCTGCCCAAGAAGCTGAGATCTGAGGGTCACAGTTCAAAGCCAGCCCAGGTAGATAAGTCCAGGAGATTCTTATCTCCCACTAATCCCTAAAAAAGTGGAAGTGGAACTAGTGGTAGAGAACCAGGCTAAGGGACAGCACCCAAACCCTAAGTTCAAGCTCCAGTACCAGCACACACACACACACCCACACACACACACACACACACACACACACGCAGAGGAGGAGGGGAGTAACTACTGTAGCAGTGTTTGTGTGTGTGTCCTATTCCAGCCCAAACACACTACATGAAGGAGCAGCCTATCCCAGCACATTCTAGAACCCCCAACTGAATCAAAAAGCTATGAGGGAAGAGAAAGGCACCTGCCAGAGGGCCCGGACAGTGACTGTGGATGGGACAGGCCTTGATCTGGAGAAGCAGCATGGCTACAAGTACCCAGAATAGGTAGTGGAGGGACATGAGTTGTGATAAGGTGCTTGAACCACTCAGCGCACTGGCCACTTAGCAGTACAGCCCTGCCCCTGGGCGCAGGAAGCCACGCTGAGGCCATGGAGGATCTCAGAGCAGCATTTTGATGATAAGAAGGCTGAGAATGGGAAGGGAGGCCCATTCAAAGGGTGCCGCAGAGAACCCTGGTGGGACATTCTCTGGGGGAACTGTCCTGATGTTAGGAGGAAAGCATCCTGTGAACCCTCCTCCCGAACACCTCGCTCTCCTCAGCCCATCCCATCATGCATGAGGCTCTTTTCTACCTCCCAGTGAAGTCCAGGCTCAGAAACAGGAACATTTTTACCTTCTTATCTTGTGCCTACGGTCAAGTAACTATAACCAGTTCACTAAAGCTTTTCTTTAAATAATGGCTTTGTGCTTATGGAAGTAACCCAGGGAGGAGGGAAGGATTGCTCAGATAAGAAAGGAGGAAGTTGGGCACAGTGGCTCATGCCTGTGACCCTAACTACTCAGGAGGCTGAGAACTCAGGACAGAGATTCAAAGCCAGCCTGGGCACTCGAGTCCAGTGAGACTTTTATCTCCAGTTAACCACTAAAAACCAGGAAGGGGTAGGGCAGTAGCCTTGAGTTGAAGAGCTCAGGGACAGCACCCAGGACCAAAGTCCAAGCCCCACAACTGCAAGAAGAAGAGGAAGAGAAGGAGGAGGAGGAGGAGGAGGAGGAGGAGGAGAAAAGGAAGGAAGGAAGGAAGGAAGGAAGGAAGGAAGGAAGGAAGGAAGGAAGGAAGGAGGAAAGGAAGGGGAAAGCAGAGAGCATAGGAATGGAGTCTGGGGACTACAGGCTGGACAGAAGATTGGCTCTCGATAAGCTGAGGCCTGCTGTGCTGTTACCCCCCGAGGAAGAGGAGGGACAGGCGCTGGTGGATACATGGCTGGGAAGATGAGGAAGCTCCTCCCTCATCTGGCCCTCTACTTTCTCAATGAGATGAGGTTGTTACTGTGGAATGAGCCTGGCCCATGTGGTTGGGAAACAGAGAACACAGGAGCCAGCCTGGCCGTGCAAGCCACTCTCTCTCTCCTAACCCATCATTTGTAACCACCTTTGCATTCCTCCGACTGTGCCCTCCAAACTGCTTGCCGCGGGCGGGTTTTTAGATGACTCATTATTACTTATGATGATAATTATAGCTCGTTTTTACACTTTCGCTCCATATAGTATGCTCCATATTTATTCCATCATTCTGACAGAGACTTAAATCCATGATTTAAGTCCATGGCTGCCGTCTCCTGTTTTATTTATTTTTATTGTAAAAAACACATGCAGGGAGGAAAAAAATGAGATTGAGTGATATATACAGTTAACCAAAAAGCACTCTTGAGGAAAACAATTTCACCAGAGATAGCTGATTCTTGCCTCCTCCTTGCAGTTCCAAGCTTGTTGGCTGTCTGTGTGCCATTCCTGGCCAGGAGCTTCGGCTCGCTGGGGCATGCAGGCTGAGAGGTGGGGAGGTGGGGAGGTGAGGTCGCCACAGGATCCCATCGTGGTAGTTTCAAAGTGGAGACGTACACAGAATGCCTTGACGTCTGTTCTTGTCAATCCTTCACTGCATAATGGAGAGTCTAAGACTGAGAGCATCCGTGGCAGGCAGGCCCTCAGTCATAGCCAGTAACTGAAACCAGTGCCTGCAGCCATGCCTTCGGGGCTACATCCTAGCTCCTTTCCCCTCACGCAGAGCACGCATCACACAGGAACAGCCCGATACTACAGGAAATGTTCATGAACCTCTCAAAAGCTACCGCACCCTCTGCCATGAATGCCCTGGGCAGGCAGAGCATTGGTCCCATCCTACCAGTTGTCCTCAATTCCTTTAGCAGCTGAGGGAAGCTTCTAGATCCCGCCAGTCAATCTCCGGCCATGTCCTGCATGCAGCAGGCTGTGTGTGTGCGTGAGGGTGACACCAGCTCCCTTTCCTCCACCTCCTGTTCTTATCCTTAGTTCCTTGGAACAGTCTTAGAGAAATCCCTCTGCCATCTGACCATACCCCTCCTACTGCCCCTCACGTGTACCAGCTGACCCTCAATACCTCATCTAGAAATGTCTCTAGCTTTTGGATGGAGGCTTGATCCGGTCACACCTCTGACAGTCAACTGCGTGGTCAAGGATAGTATGGATTTGATTTCCAAAAGGGATCTCAGTGGAGCAGATAGCTAGGACTTGTTGACAGACAGCCTAGCCACCTTTTGACTGAATAAAACACCCAGGGAAATGGACAAATGATCTGTTTTAAGTGAAGTGCCTCTCAAGAGGCTCAGGCATCAGAGAGGGCACAGAGAGCCTGGTGACCTGCTGAGTCCTTCCCACCTCTTTTGCCACCTGACATCCTGCATTCCCAGGTCAGCCAGCTCCCTGGATGCAGCTGTTTGCTTCCTCTGTTTCCCCGCTTTGCTGGTCACTCTAGCTCTTCTGATTACCATGCACGGCCAGTTTCTCCTCCACACCCTAGCTCATGGCACTTCCCAGATTTCCTTGTTTTCTGGACCATCTCCAACCTAGGCTAGCAAGCAGGTCCGAGATGGAAAGTGATTATTTCTACTTGGAAAGTGATTTCCACTTACCAACACAGCATGTAGCAGGAGCATTTGGGAAATAGTTGATTGAACTCATAGAAACCGAGGAAAATGATTGTTGCCAGCGACTGGTGTTGAAGGAAATAGGGAGAGCTTGGTCAGCGTACACCAACTTTCAGCTGTAAGATGAATACATTCTTGGTATCTAATGAACAGCATGAGATACTTGCATTAGTAATATATAATATTG
Source organism: Megascapheus bottae (assembly GCF_031878675.1). Lineage (NCBI taxonomy): Eukaryota > Metazoa > Chordata > Mammalia > Rodentia > Geomyidae > Megascapheus > Megascapheus bottae. Next base: position 9,488,195 of record NC_143530.1, read on the forward strand.
ATAATAAAATTTACTAAGAGTAGGTCTTAAGTGTTCCCAACACAAACACACAGACACACTATATTAAGTAAGGTGTCAAATGTTATCGATTTACTTAATTGTGGTAATCATTTCACAAAGTGTTTATACTTCAAATCACCATGTTGTATATCTCAAAATATATAGTTTGGGAAATTATACCCCAATAAGGCTAAAAAAAAATAAAGCTTTCCTTTCCAAAGGAGGAAAAAAAAGAAAAATTTTTGAAAAGGTTCTTGGAATCACACAAACCTAACATCAAGTTACAGCTTTGCTACTTTCTGCCTTCGCGTCAATTTTAGCCTCTTTCAACTTCAATTATCCCATGTGTAAAATGGGCCAGGACAACCTACAGTGAGATTAAATGAACAAGCAGATGTGAGGCCTGCAGCTCACAGGAAATTATTAATAAGCCCTCTTCAGATCCACTATTAGTCATTACTAAGCTACTATTTGTAAAACAGAGCAAGACCTGTCATAGGAGAAAATACACACACACACACACACACACACACACACGCACACACACACACACGCACACACACACACACACACACACACACACACACACACACACACACAGAGTCTTCCCCTGGTTTTTTTCTCCCCCTCAAAAGGTAACATTAACATATTTAAACCCCATTTTGCCTCTTATTTACTTCCAAGCCTAGGAAATGGAATTTTGCTTAATTCTGTAGGCATTTCCAAGGGATATTTTTACTCCTGGGCTAGATAGTAAATCTTTAATCGCTGTGTGTGTCTGTGCACACAATTCAGGCCTTGTGCTTTTCCTTGGCTTTTTCTCTCAAGACAGGTACTCTACCACTTGAGCCATACCTCCCCTTCCAGCTTTTTGTTAGTTATTTGAAGTTAAGAGTCTCACATATTTGTCTAGATCTCAGCCTCCTGAGTACCTAGAATCCACCAGTGCCGGTAAAATATATATATGAAATGTTAAAAATATATATATAACAAAAACAAGCATTGAAACTACAGTGGAATCCATCCCCAACTCAGGCAGGGAAAGGAAGAGGCCTCACCTCATTTGGGGGTAATGGAGCTTGTCAACAGTTCTTTACCCTCTGTCCCCCCAAAACAGACTGACATGGAACTTGACTCCTGGGCCAACAGTCCAGCAAGGAGACCCAGTAAGGATGTGGCCCGGGGTCCTGCCGGAGGAACCTCAGAGGAAGGCTGGCTTTCTCCCTGTCCAGTGGACCTGTCCATTAACTGACCTTCTACCCATACAAAGTCAGGCCCCACACAAACTCCCAAGGTGGGCCAGATTTTAGGCGATGGAATTGGACCCTGAGGCTCATGAGGGCAGCCACATCTGTGGACTAAAATCAACAGGGGGGAGAAAAAACAAAACCTTAAGAGCCCCCATTGGGCCTGGCAGCAGGAGCCACTGCGTGCTATCTTAGGGAGTGGAAATGTTACCAGCCTCCAGGTTCCTGAGCTTACTCCAAAACCCAGAAATGCCGATGTGACCCAGACTGCTTTCCCATTTCAGTGCCTGTGTCTGTTCCTCGAGGTTGCCCACATGGCTGCTTGGTCCTGAATGAGAATATGCAGGAGATAAATCTCCAGAGAGCCTAGGAAAGGGGATGAGTGCTTTCTGCCCAGTGGCCTTGCTGTCTATTGCTTCCATGACTCAAAGGAGAAAACTAACCTGAAGTGGCTTTCCTACCTTTAGAGGCCCAAGTCCACTTCTAAGGCCTTTCTTCACCTGCTCAGGGCAAAACTGTGAGTCAGACACAGTTGCCTGGACAAAGGGAAACACACCCTACCCTGAGCTCTGCCCCCGGGGCCCCACCCAGCCTTCCAGCTGGGCACTTGAGGGCCTGCGTGGTCTGATGGGATGTGTGATTTCTGGCACCAGGAGTAGGAACCCATTTGATTTATTTAGATGCAGTGCCACCGCCATTGGGCGGGTCTCCTGAGGTTTATGTGGCTTTCCACTTCGGATTTTCCCCTTTGCTCTCCTCCCTGGAGTTCCTGCCAAGCCTGCTGTGCCTCCTCCTGGTCCAAACCAGTCCCGAGGATCTTCTAATTGCAGGATCTCCTTTTTTTTTTTTTTTGACATCTTTCATGTGGTGACCTAGGAAGCCTCAGGCAAGTCTTCATCCGAGGGCTGCAGCCTCAGTGATACCCCAGCTTGAACACAGAGCTTTGGACCCCACAGCTCTGGGGACCTTACCCGCCCTCGATGTTGTCCATCAAAAGCAGACGCGGGTGAGATGAGTGTCTTTGGCTCCCCCAAAGATCTCATCTCAGGCCTTCACATCTGTAGGCACTTTGGCCCGTGGCTCGGTGGTTTTTATTCTTCTCCCTCATCCTCAGATTCCATATCCTGCCTGACCCACCCAGCAACCCCTGCAATTGTAGCTGGGCTGCTCCTGGCCCTTTCAAGTAAACCAGAACCATGGGAGGTGGCGCTGCTGTCCATGGTGACCTCCATCACCCGGACACTGGAGGAACGTGGGGGCATCTTCCCACCAACAGCCCGGAGCTATGACCCTGCTTGGGAGAGCCAGTGAGTCCTCTGGGGCCAGCCCCTGAGGGGACAGGGCAGGTGGCACAGGAATGATGAAGGTGACAGCAGTGACTATAATTGAATGCCAGTTGTCATCTCGTTTAGCCATCTGGAAGCCATCCATTAAGGAAAGCACATGGATGCCACAGACGATTGGCAGTGGAGGCTGACTGAGAGCTGTTACGAGAACACTGAAGCTCTGGCGAGTCTTGCAGGCAGAGGCTACTGAGACTGGTTAGCCAGATCTGCCAGGGCCGGGAGGAAGGAGAGGGCTAGCCCTGTGAACTTCCCATGGAATTTCTCCTTCCTAAGTAACAGCATCCGCCCCACAGGAGGGAGAGGGAGGTAAGACAGAATCTCAGAGGTTCCCTTTAACCTCCCGCTTGGGTACAGTTCTCTTGCTAAGTGCCTTCAGCCCCCCAGTCACTGAATCTTTTACTGTCCATACAAGTTGCTGCTGATCATCCTTTTGCCCCTAGAGTTTCTAGCCACAGCCATCATTTCTTTCCCCTTTGTAGCCCTGGGTTATCTATCAGTCAGTGATCCACGTCGCTGATGTGCCTCCAGTCCTCATGGTGCTCCTAGCTCTGTTTCCTGCCTGGTCCACCTTGTAGGTTGTCCCTTTCTCCCCAGCTCTGCCTCACCCCACATCCAAATTCTCCCTTCCTCCTCCTCCTCTTCCTCCTCCCATCATTTCCCTCCTCCTAATGTCTTCCTTATACATATAGGGGCAGCATTCTCTTCTAATTCACATGAGGATCTTTTTGTATATTTCACTAAGATCAATGCTTAAGGAGAAATCCCCATGCATGTGGATCTTTGTATCAGATTCCCACACGTGAACACACACCCTCTATCCCTGCCCACTCCTCCCTTGCACTGTCAAGTTCTGCATAGCATAGCTGTGTGTCATGTGGCTATATCCGAGTCATCCTCCATTTCAAAGGCTGCCACCATCAGGCCAGAGACAGTGTTAAATATCCTCCCTTACTGAGCCTCCCCCTGCCTTAACGCTGCAAACCCCCTCCGGGGCTCTGAGTCCTCTCAAGCCTATGTTCTGTTAATGCCTTCTCCTCCCTTTTCCATCACTCCCCGCCGGTGGTCTTTTCTCCCTCTCTCCTTCTGCACTCAGAGAGAACCCAAGCCTGGCACTGAGTGAATGTCTCCTAAAGAAAATAGGTCTTTGGCTAAGCCTAGGAAACCATTGTTCAGCAATGAATAACACAGCCCTCCATCATTTCACTTTTGTCCACTTTTAAGCAATCACTTAAGCAGCAGTAAGTTGTTTGGGAACAGCCAGGAAACTAAGCTCAGGCCCACATGGCCATGTTAAAGGAAATCAGACAGCAGCCCAACAGGCACCAGCAACTTTCCACTCCCATGCTTTGTCCTTGCCTTTTGGTTTCCATGGGCTCTGCGTTGGGGTGGAAAGAGCTTTCAAAGGTACTGGATTATATTCTTGAGCAAAATAAGAAATGGAATTGTAGGGTGAGGAGGGGACAATGGAGCATTAAGAAACTCGTAAAGTGCCAGTGCACACCAATTTGGACTCCTAGTGTTTGCAGATCCAAAGCAAGATTTGAAAGCTCCTGCTCACTGCCCTTTCTGTGTGCATGCTCCAGAATCAATGTCGAAAGCCAGAAGGGACTGCGCCTTTGAGACCTGTAAATATTTTCTAACCAACCTAACAACTCAATGTGCAATATTGTGTTGGGTTTGGAGGGGGTCTCCCATATTATCTTTTAAACGGTCCTGGGACTCAGCAAGCCAACCGGCTGGTTCTTTTTAAGATAAGAGTCTCCTGGGCTTTCCTGCCTGGGTTGGCCCCAAACCACGATGCTCTAGATCACAGCCTCTTCAATTGCTAGGATTACAGGAGTGAGCCACCAAGCACTCAGTTTCCAAGGTCATTTCCATTGGATGGCAGGACCACCCAGATTAGCATAACTTAAGTTACATTCCCCTGCCCACCCCAACCTGGAATCTCTACTTCTCCTCCTGGCAAATAGAGACCAGCCTTCTGAGTCCTTCCCAATCAAATCCAGAGGCTCCTCCTCCATACAGCCTTCTCCCCGTCGCCCTGACAGAGTTAGCTTTCCTGACTCCCTCTGTCCTCATCTCCCTCCTTGTGCCTCCCTCTCTGGAGCAGGGGTGTGGCTACATGTTCACTCTTCTTTCTCTGCACTCTGTAAACACCAGGATGAAAGCTTTAATCTCTTGTTGGGTTTTGCATTTCTGTCACATGTCTAGCGCCTTGCCAAAGATAAATAAACACTTCTTGAGGGAAGAAAATAAACAGATGATTGTCTCATTAGCAAGGTGAGCTTTCAACCAGTCATTCTGCTCCTCCTGCTCATTCTCTTCCTGACATGTTCAATGTGTGCTTCTAGACTTGAGTGTTCTCATTCTTCTAGGGAAAAGGAAGCAGTGATATGTGAAAAAAAAAGCATTGCATTAATTCCGTGGACAACTCCAAACAGGAATGGGCTCTTATGTAGGCGGTTTAATCTAAAAAGAGCAAGATGTGGGCTGCAAGTAAGCACAGAGGAGCTGGAGGGAAGAAGAGCTAGAGTTGGGGATGAATCTTTTCCTTGGCCACTTGCTCCATGTGTTGGTCTTCCAGAAGTCTCTGTAAGCACCCGGGCTTTGCTTTGCCTCTGGCCTTCAAACTAGGGCCAAGGCCAGCCACCTCTTCCTGGTCTCCCTCAGCAGACACTTGAGAAGCGAGTTGCTGGAGTCACAACCATCATTCCCTGTCCAGTCCCATACAGTGCCCGCAAGCAATCCCAGACCTGTGACATCAAGGGAAGGGACAGCCAGTGGGCTGCTGCAGGACCCCCAAGTGTCTTCTAAATCCCCAGAAGTGTTAACTTTACCACAGTCAGTTGTGCAGTGATTTGTGTATAATACTGTGCTGCTTTCGGGCTCCAAACTTTGTAGTAGAACCTTTCCTCAGCAGGATGTTCTTTTAGGTCCTGCAAAACACAATCTCAAATGAGCTTTCTATCTGGACTTCTTTTTCTGTGCCCTGCACATCCATTCTGTGCCTGCTGTATACCTCAGATGTGACCCAGAATTGTTCAGGCAACTGTAAATTCTCCCAGAACCCACTGCCCTAAGAATGCCAGGGGTACCAGAACAGCATAAATGCCCCCTCTTCAGCCATCCATGAATGCCCTCCACAGGGGAAGCAGAACCTGCAGGAGGAGAGGCCATTTTTCCACTGCTACTCCCTGGCTAGTAGAACCTTCTTTCTCATCATCACCTCTGTGAGGCAGCTGGGAGAGCCCGCAGGCAGCCTCCAGTGGAGAATCCGTGGGGCTTTCCTCTTTCCTAATTGTATTCCAGACAGACTCGTGCCTCCCACCCACTGTTGTTATTTTATTATTCAGCAAAAGCATGCATCACTACAGATAGACACAGACTGGGAACAGGGAGAAGGCAGGGAATGTGTCCCTGGATCCTGATGATCTCTACAAAGCAGGGAGGGGCTGAGAGGGGGCAGAATGTGCCTTGCAAATGTCTGCTGCACCTACGTTCCCTATCCATCATTCCCAAGTCCTGCTAGGTTGGGCAAGTGTGCAGGACAGATGTGGAGACAGACGTGCGCTGTGCCCATTTGCTTCTGATTGGAAAAGAGCGGGATGTCATTGTGTGTCTCACCATTCAGACATTCTCCACACTGCTATTTTTATCCCAAGAATCATCAGATTGGTGTCAGATGGGTTGCTCTCCTCCCATGGAGGCTCAACAGGTTTTTGTTTTTTTCCAGGGAGGAGAGGTTGTTGGATGTAGCTCACATTAAGTGTGTCTCTAGAGCCCCAGGCCTTCTGGAGAGCCCCCCTACTAGCCCTGATGCATGCTCCTGTGGCATTCAAATGAGCCATCATCACATTCATTCATCCCTGGCCCAAGTCACTTAAAAGACATATTCCAAATGCCAGCTATTAAATGGGACACACACACACACACACACACACACACACACACACACACACACATCTCTACCTTCACCAGTTGGAATTGTTATGTGAGGTGACTCCTGGAGCAAGTGTAAGATAATGAACAGAGGGAGAGGATTTTAGTTTGCTTAGACCTCAGAAAGCTTTGGGGAGGTGGTGACAGTGACATTCCAGAGAGAAGTAGAGCTGCTGGGTGAAAACATGGCCTCCCAGGCAAAGAAGCTCAAAGATATGGAGCATTAAGAAAGGCCCTGTGGATCTCTGCCAATGTGAGCTGCAGGCCCATCCTTTCTGCCATACTGAGCCTTGTGATAGAGGCGGGAGGAGGAAGGCTGCTGTAAGCGTGGTCCCCAGCTACTCTTAAATAAGAGCCCAGAAATCTGAGCCTGGGCTCTAGAATTTGAGCTTGGAACCAGGCACAGCAATGATCAATAGCAACACTAGGTATTAAGGCTGGACATGAACTTGAGCTGTACGATTGAGAACAGAAGCCCTGGATGAGAACCAGCATCCTCGACCAATGATGAGAAGCAAGGACGAACCCTTACTTGGAGAGAAAGAGTAGAGTTTTCTGCCAGGCGCTGGTGGCTCACACCTATAATCCTAGCTACTCAGGAAGCTGAGATCTGAGGGTCAAATGTTGGAAGCCAACCAGGGAAGGAAAGTCCATTAAACTCTTAACTCAACTAACCACCAGAAAACCAGAGGTGGTGCTGTGGCTCAAAGTGGTAGAGTACTGGCCTTGATTTAAGACAGAGAGCAAGAGAGCGAGAGCAAGAGCGAGAGAGAGAGAGAGAGAGAGAGAGAGAGAGAGAGAGAGAGAGAGAGAGAGTAAAATAGTCTAGATTTTTGTCTTTCTGTCTGGATTATAATTCTTGTAACTCAATGGGAACTTGGGATGAAATTTAACAGACAACCAAAACGGGGCAAAACAGGAAAAAGGGAGGTGTGGCATTGGAGGATGGCAGAAAGTACATTCACAGATGTTCTGGGCAATCCGTGGCCTGGCGATCTGGTTTTCATTTCCTCTGGCCAGACATTCCAAACCCCACTCTCTGCCACGCAATAGCCATGGCCCCGCGGGCCCAGCCCTGTGGGGCGCAGCAAGCACCACTTCGAAGGCCTCCCGGGTGGGTTGGCGGCCATCTGGACCAAGCCTGGGGCCACCTGTCTGGCCAGATTGTCTCTGCTGTGGGCCTCTTGGAGCCAGGACTGGCTCTGCGGTCTGACTAAAGTGACAATGAAATTAATGGGATCCTTATGCCGTGACTAAGGCCACTTGCCTATGTCTCTGAACAGGAATGAGAGAGGAAATGTCACTAGGCCGCCAGGAGGCCTTTGAAATTTTCAAGAGGGACCACGCTGACAGTGTTACCATTGATGACAACAAACAGATTCTAAAGCAGAGGTAAGTTAAGTCTCCATCTCTGAGAGCAGCTGGTACTGCATGGCTCAGCCAGGCTGGGCCTGGAGGAAATCCGCTCCTTGTCCTTCCTCTCTAGCTCAGCCTACGTTCTGTGGGAAAGGCATGCTGTCCCCGTGGTTTCATGTCCACATATGCCCATCTCCCATGTGTGGGAGCCTCACCTCCACGACACCAGTGGGGCACGCAACCTGAAGGACAGGGCGTGTTACTGGGGGGGAGAAACTCTATCACAATTTCCCATCACAACATTGTTAGTCCTCCTCTGCTCAAAGAAAGAGAAAAGCTATGGGCCAGTGATATTCTTAGGACTACAGGTCCAGCAGCTTCACTGGACAAGGAGCCCAGCACCTTTTAGTCAGAGGAAATGCATGCACAGCTTGTAACTCAGAGGTCTTTGGTGCTTTCTCCACCACCAGAGCAGGCAAGGTCTGATTGTGGTGGTGTTACCAGGCAAGGCAGAGTTCTGGACCACTTTAGGAAAAAAGAAAGCAGATATATAATGTGTTGTAGCCAGTCTGTGAATTAGAGGCATGTGCTCCACCTGCTGCAATCAGGACTGTCAGATGCAGAGTCTGGGCGTCAAAAGAGTGAGTTCTCGTCTGGCAATGAGTTGCCCGCGACCCTGGGCCTTAGCACATGACAAAAATTTAGGACCAGTTTGTTGAATCTGTGTTTGAGAGTTGTGCACCTATAAATGACAATTCAAGGAGGGCTGGGAAGCTGTTGAGTTCTCTGGAGTGGAAATGTGGAGGTCTAGATCAGAACATCAGAGGAGGAGACTTTAAAGGAAAGGCAGAAGAAAGAAGCAGGCAGAGAAAGGAGAACCAGGAGAAAACAAAAACCTTGAGAACCAAGAGGGAGGATGGCTTAGGAGAAACAGATGTCAGAGGCTACTGAGAAACCCGAGGGAGAAAGGGAGACCTGTGTGTAGATCCATCCACTGGCAGACTATCCAAGCTGACTCAGAGCAAATCAAAGGAGCAGAGACTGAACATAAATACTATATTGTTGGACTCAGGGTTAGAGCCCTTGCCTTATGCATGGAAGGCTCTAGATTTCATCCCAACACTCCCCCCCCCAAAATGAATGTGTCCAAACAGTTCATGTTAGATGAAAAATATTTTTTAAAAGAAAGAAAGGGAAGAATTGTCCAAGATGGTAGACCATGAAAGCAAGCCAGTGGCAAGAGTAGAGAAGCCAGAGGTCAGGCTGAGGCAGCCAGGCCTCCTGCAGACTGGTGGCCATAGAGCCAAGAACTCAGAGAACTTGGCCCTTGGAAGGAGGCATGGATAGAAAACAACTGGAGGTGTGCCTACACTGGGATATTTGAAGACTTGTGAATGATAAGCCCTTTAACACAGCTGCCGCCAGGAAGGTCAAGAGGGCAGATGAGGAGAAGAAAAAGGAAGGTCAGGCAGCCCTGGGGCTGAAGGTCGCTACCCATCTCCCCCACAGACCTTCACACTTCAGAAGACGCGGGCGGGGACTCTTCAGTGACAGGTGTCCATCTGGACATCAGCAGTCCTGGAGGCAGTCCAGCCCTTCTCAGTCAAAGCAAGTCCACATACCCCGACAACCTTGTGATTCCTCTCCAGGGTACATGTCCCAAGATGCCCTCACCAAGGCTCCTAAGGGGACATACATATGTGAGGCATCTGGTGACAGCACTGTCAGAAGCTGAAGAGAGCCAGACACGTTTTGGCTATCCATCACGAGGCAAATAAGATGATGGGAGAGCCCATAGATCAAGATGCAGCTGCTGGAAGCAGAAGGCTCAGTGTCTGTGTGCCAACAAGAACAGATCACAACACCATTCCTATAAAGCACAGGTATATACACATAAAACTACAGTAGGGCCCCTGGGTTTCCCAGACGTGTGTGCCACAGTAAGCCACCTTGGATGGCCAGCTTGGATACACTAATACAGGATGTCTTTCTTGGCTGTTTGAAGCAAAGCCTGGTGAGCAGAAGACAATTGTGTCATCCTTGAATAAAGACATTTACAGAGGCTTCCACCATGCCCATGTCCCAAGCATCTTAGCTTTGCTTGATGACTTGTTAATCCTGGCTTCCTGTTAATATGGCCCCTGGAACTTTAAACCCTACCAAATCTGGGCCCAACTCTTCAGGTATTCTGATTTAATGAGGTGAGACGTGAGTAGCCCATTAAAAAAAAGAAGAAGAAGAAATAGATTCCCCTAACTGCCAGGTTTAGAAACGCCTGGTATACACAGTGTCCAGCGACATTGAAACCGAGAATCTCTGAAGTCGAATCCTCAAAACTCTACAGATTAAAAAATAAAATTATAGCTGGGTGCGGTGGCTCACACCTGTAATCCTAGCTACTCAAGAGGCTGAGATCTGAGAATCAAGGTCCAAAACCAGCCCAGGCACAAAAGGACGTGAGACTTTTATCTCCAGTTAACCTCTAGAAAACGGGAAGTAGGGCTTGGCACAAAGGCAGGGCAGTAGTCTTGAGCTAAAGAGCTCAGGGACAGCTCCCAGGCTGAGTTCAAGCCCCATGACCCACAAAAAAAAAAATCAATTCAATTAGAAAAATAAATAAAAAATAAAATCTCTAGTGTAAGTTTAAGGACCACTGACAAGGAAAACATACTCTGTCCTTCTTTGTCTAAAAGTGTTATTCAGGTTTATATCTGAGTTTGGGTCCAGGTCCTGTGTGGGTGGGTGGGTGCTTCACAAGGCCATGGGCTCACAAGGCTTTTCAGCAAACCGCCACCTTAACTCAAGTTCACTGTGCTTACAAGCTGTGCTTTAAGTTTAAATAAACTACTAGTTCAAACAGAATGACGACCCTTTCTTCCTTATGGCCACTATACAAGGGAATTAATGAGTCCTCTCTCTCTCTCTCTCTCTCTCTCTCTCTTCTCTCTCTCTCTCTCTCTCTCTCTCTCTCTCTCTCTCTCTCTCTCTCACACACACACACACACACACACACACACACAGAGCTTTTCTCTGAAAATAGGTCTTCCTCACCCAAATCGGTCTTTTTTAAATCGAATGAAAACACAAAAACATCCCACTTTTTTTTTAATCCCACATCTGTGTACTGTTACTGCACTACCACTCATTGTAGGACTCTTTTCTCAAGATGGGGTCTTTCGTTGGCACTCCATGTTAGATGTTATGCAGTCACAGCTGCTGGAGGCAGAGAATGGAGAGGAAAATGTTCTCATGTAACAACTCTGCACCACCAGCGTCCCGGTAGCAGACGCCACAATAAAGCCATTCCCGTGCTGTGTTTGAGGTAGACACGCCATTCCAGGGATCCCAACCCCGTCAATACAATTTCTTTAGCTCCCCCTCGTGGCTGGGAGGACTGAACGAGGACTGGCCCACCCTGGGAATACGGACAAGGGATCAGAAGGACTTGGACGGGGACGGCCACCTCCTCACCGGGATGACCCTACACGAGATCCCACTTTTCTGATAGCCCTCAGTTCCCCCAGGACCCCACCAGCCTGACCTCCCGTTTTACTCTCCTCTCCTCACATCTAGTAATGGGGACCTGAAGTTTCTGGCGTGACATCATGTTATAAAAATGTTGGAACTACTGTCCCCCCTCACGGTGCCCCATGCTAAATCTTCTGTATCCCACAGCACGCTCATCCTAATCCCGAATGTAGGGACTGTTGGTGGCTCACAATACCTCCCACAGCACAGGACCTGGACAGTGGAGGCATGCCGTGGTACTTGGTTGAGGGGCTTTTCTGTTCTTCCTCATCCCAAGCCATGGTTCACAGTCTGAGGGAGGTTGTAGTGCCTGCCTGTGACAACAGAAATACGACGTGGGCACATTAATAGGATAGTTGCCCTTCAATGCCCTAGAGCAGGCGAGCCAGTTCTTAAAATGGGATTTTTCAGTGGAGGACAATTACAGGTCACAATCACTGCATTTTGTAGGCATGACTCATCCTTAGTGTGTAATAATAATACGAAGAGAGGCTGGTGACCCCATGCTTGGCAAATATCAGTGCCCAGGCAATGCACAGTGAACTCTCTTTTGTGAGAGAAACTGAACCCCACACACACAGAGTCCCATTAAATAACAAAAGGAGAAATGAATGGGGCGATTAACTACAGTCGGCAATAAAGGCATTGATAATGTGAACTAACGCGAGAAAAGAGCCCTTTCACGCAGCTGGATCCATCCAACATAGAAGAGAACAGCAATCTAAAACCAACAGGAAAACTGAGCCCAGCATGGAGGGAGATCTCAGGCACCATCTGGAAATAACACCCATGACAAATAGGGCGCCCTGCTTCCTGAGAGATGAGGATTTTAACCTTTACTATTTCCCCATCTGTATTTGTATATGTATACCTTGGTCTGATGAACTGGAATTACGAACTCTGAGAACAGATTAGATGAGGACCTTCTTGGCCTCCCCACAGTTTTCTAAATGGCGCCGAACACACGCACACACACACACACACACACACACACACACACACACACACACACATGCACGCACGCGCACACACACACGCACACACACACAATATTCCAAAACCTCTTATTTTGCTTCAGGGTAGACATCTTTGACATTGCCTTTGAGGAATCTGAGCAGCCAAGGGCATTGCTTGAGGAGCAAGTAGCTTCTGACAAGTGGGGGACACAGCTTTCAGCCTTCTGAGAGTTGGGGAGGAAACAACTTTGCCTCCTCTACCTCTGGGCTTAGGCTCGGGGATCAGGAACACATGTGGAAGGGGTGGCCTAGAAGAAGGATGAATAAATGATCTCCAGAAGCCAGCATGGCCCTCAAACCACACCCTGCATGAACAATGAACCCCATTTTAGCAGTGGGCTGAGAGCTGAGAGTGGGCTGCAAAGGAGAGGCTGGGACAGCCTGAGCTGCCCCACAGTACTGCAGGGCATGGCATAGGTTTGATGCCCACGCTCAGATCCCCTCCCCTGTATCCCAGACCCATCTGAGGCACAAGGGCTTTCCCAGGCCTTGCCACAGTAGAAATGGCCCCTTCTGCACCTTTCTTCCCTTCTGTTTGTTACATGCCTTCCTGCAGAATCGATAGGCGCTCTAGCTGCTCAGCCTGTGGGGCAGATATTGAGAGGGGTGTTGGCTCTGTGGCACCATATGACTTCCAGGTCCTATTAAATCCAAGGGCCTGGGTCAGGGCGCCTTGGTCAATCATTATCCCTCCCATAGCAGAACCTATACTAGAAAGATAAGCTTCCATTTCTCTATGGCCTGGAGAAAATCTCAGCTTATACCTGTCCAGCTGCAAAGGCCAGAAGGAACCTAGTGCACTGACCTGTACTTCCTGTGACTGTTGAACTGAATCAAGTCTAGATCAATCAGATCTCTGTCCCAAAGGTCGTGGGCCCTGCTGAGGAGAAGACCCACCTAAACCACAATGAGCTTGAACTCAACAGTCATAATGAGAGAGCCAGGGCTGGAGTTCCACGAAACCCAAGAGAGAAGGAAAACTTAGGCCTCTTCCCTGCTGCTTCCTGTCTGGGCCCAGGCCAAGCCCACAGCTTTAGAAAACAGCAATGACATAATTCACAGTTCTCTTCTACCAAGCACAGAGCAGCGTGGTACGCAGGCCTCTGTGTTGTTCTTCTGTCTGGAATGTGCTCATCTCCCCACTTTCTTCAACACAGTCCTCAGAGGCTAAGGTCTTAATGGATAGACTTGTTAGAATCCCGAAGCTTCGATTATGGAGTATTGATGACAAATATTTAGATAGACAGCTATGAGACATGATGGTAGCCATGTGAAGGTCCATCCTGAAAGGTTCTTGATTTTGAATGTATTTGGAAATTCCCAGAATTTCCAAAAAAAAAAAAAAAAAAAAAAAAAAGATTTATCTTGTTTTTTAGCCAGTTCTGGGCTTGAGCTCCAGGCCTGAGCACTGTCCTTGGACTTTCTCAAGGCTAGAGCTCTACCACTTGAGCCTCAGCACCACTTCCAGCTGTTTTCTATGTATATGGTACCGAGGAATTGAACCCGGATCTTCGTGCATGCTAGACAAGCACTCTACCACTAGGCCAAACTCCCAGCCCAATGTTTTTTGGGGTTTTTTTACATTAAAAAATTCTTTATCCAGGTGCCAATGGCTCACACCTGTAATCCTAGCTTCTCAAGAGGCTGAGATCTAAGGATCGTGTTTCAAAGCCACCCCAGGCTCAAAAGTCCATGAGACTCTTATCTCCAATTAATCACCAGAAAACTGGAAGTGGCACTGTTGCTCAGTGGTAGAACACTATCCTTGAGCTGAAGAGTTCAGGGGCAGCACCCAGGCTCAGGTCAATCCCCACAACCAACGACAACAACGAATATATATATACATATATATACACATATATATGTATATATACATATATATAATTTTATTATTGTTACCAGGGTATTGTACAGAGGGGTTACCACATCGTAAATCAGGTAATAAGTACCTTTGGGGACAATGTCACCCCTTCCCTCACTCTCCCTCGGTTTCCCACTCCCATCCCTGCCCACAAGTTTCATAGTTCCTTTTCCACACAGTGTCTGCTGTCCACACGGTACCCTGCCTGCATTCACTCCTCCTCCCTCCCTCCATCTCTGCCAGGCTTTTTCCTTAAATTGCATTTTCAAAGTCTGGTTTGGTAATCATCTCTAAACAGGAGTCAGCAAAGAGTAGCTGTTCTCGGCTTTGTAGGTCATGCAGTCCCCAGCACATTTACTCCACTCAGCTGCCAGCACATGAAAGCAGCCATAGGCAAGATGCAAATGCACAGTTGTGGCTGTGTCCCAATAAAACTTTATTTAAAGAGCCAGGCAGTATTCTGGATTTTCTTGTGATCTGCCATGGTTTGCCATTCTCTATCACTGTGTGTGTGTGTGTGTGTGTGTTTACACACAGGCACGTATCTGTACTAATTCTGGGGCTTAAACTCTGGAACTGGGCATTGTCCTTGAGCTTTTGTGCTCAAGGCTAGCACTCTGCCACTTGAATCACAGCTCCACTTTCAGCTTTTTGTAGGTTAATTGGAAATAAAAGTCTCACAAACTTTCCTGCCCAGCTGGCTTCAAACCATGATCCTCAGATCTTGGTCTCCTGATTAGCTAGAGTTGTAGCTATGGGCCCCTGGCGTCTGGCACTATATCACTTTATAATCTGGAAAATATATTGTTTAAGTGATACTATTTATCTACAAAATCCCAACTGGGCATACTGATCATACCTGTAATCTCAGTTACTCAAAGGGCAAAGGTCAGCAGTACCACAGCTTGAGGCCAAGCTGAGGGGAAAGTTAATGAGATTTCCTACATCACAACCATCCAGGCATGGCGGATGTAACATATCTGTAACCCAGCTCTGCCTGAGGAATAGACAGCTGGATCCAAGGCCAACCAGGGCTGAAGCACAAGATCCTATCTCAAAAATAACTAGAACCCAAAGGACTGGGAAGGTGACTCGAGATAGAATGCTTGCCTAGCAGGCATAATGCCTTGAGATCAAACCCCTATAATTCTTAGCCCTCCCCAACCCCCAAGAAAAGCAGGGCACTGGAAGCTCATGCCTGTAACTCTAGTGACTTAGAGACAGGTTTGGAGGATCACAGTTCCAGGCCAACCTTGCCAAAAAGGTCATAAGATCCCTGTTAATTAAGCTGGACAAAGGGTTGTGATTTCTGCTCTCCCACCTTTGTGTGAAATGTAAATAGGAAGATCATGGTCCATGCACATGCTAAAAACCTATCCCAAAAGTAATCAATGCTGGAGCATGGCCCCACAGTCAAGTGCCAACCAAGCAAGCATGAGGTCCTGCGTTCAATTCTTATTACCACCCAAAAAAATTTTTTGAAAGACTACTTAGTTAGGCTGGTCCTGTGGTTTAGTGGTAAAGTGCTTGCCAAGCATGCATGAAGCCCTGGGTTCAATTCCTGAGTAACATATATACACACACAAAAAAGCTGGCACTGTAGATCAAGTGGTAGAGTGCTAGCCTTGAGCAAAAGAAGTTCAGGAACAGTGCTCAGGCGCTGAGTTCAAGCCCCAGGACTAGAAAAAAAAAAAGAAAGAAAGAAAGAAAACTTAAGTTGTGTGATCAGTAGAACACATGGCATTTTAAAACAACTGAAATCAAAACTCACTAATTTGCCAAACTGAAGATAAGAATTCTACACTGAAGAGTCTAAAATTTCATGATATCTTTACTAATTCAAATGTTATCTCTATAAGCCTAGTACATTACATTCGCATCGATTTTTCTCTTAGGTACTTTAATAAGGTTTTATGCTATTTTTAAAGATCTCTCCAAAACCTTCACTTCTAAACGTAATATAAGATGAACAGAAAAAGTAACCTTTTTCTTTCTTTTTTTTTTTCTTTTCTCCCAAGATTTTCTGAAGCAAAGGCCCTGGGAGAAAGCATAAATGAAGCACGAAGTAAAATTGGTAAGCCTCCTTCCTGCTTGCACCATTTTCCTGGGAAAACCAGGTCGCCAAGGACTCTGTCCCACCATGGCAGGGACATCAGGAAAAGCACTTGCTTTCCTCTAGAATTTACTCTTCTTCTGGTCTCCCTGCGGGCTTCAAACAGGAAGTTTCCCTTCTCTCTGGTGCCTTTCAGCAAGCGCTCCAGCTGTCCTAACCACGTAATCAAAGGGACATTGTTTCATACTCGCAAGCGGAACTCTTTTTGCACCTCCTAACGTGCATGCTTAACAAATTAGGCACAAAATGAAAGCTATGTGTATTGTCAGTTCTGTTCAAATGCCAATAGGAGGAACAGAAGGAAAAAAAGGTGGGGTCCAAGGGCTGTCAACTGTGCCCCCGCTCTGTGAGTGTGCCAGAAAGGTTGGTTAAGGCAGCATACTAGAGACATGGGGCTGGGGGGGGGGCTCAAAGCCTTTGCAAAAGAAGGAAATGTCTCTCTTTTTCCAAGCTAGGGATACCTTCAGCCTTTGCCTCTGTGTCGCAGAGATCAAGGTTGCATGTTCCCAGCTGGCCCCCTTTTCCCCCTTTGGTCCCCCTCAGCGGTCGGCAGGGAGGATAGCATGGAAGCCACTGTGTGTGTCTGCTCTGACTTCTCTGAGCGTGGAGAGTCTTGACAGCTGGAGGCATGGAAGCCAGGGAAACAGGAGTCCTGGGTGTCACTCTGCCTCAGAGGCGGAAAGGGCTGAGCACCAGACCCCTAGCACATCCAGCTACAGCACCCAGAGCCCCTGTGACTGCTCTTGAAGCTCTTAAATTTAGGTTCAGAGTCTAGTCTAGGGAAAATGTTCTTGTGTGATCTCTCACCTCTAGTCGAAACAGTGCCTCCCTCCATGGTTATGGTAGTGCCCGGCTCCAGACCTGCCACAGCAGAAACCACAGGACTTTCATGTCACCTTGCAGGTGACTGCCTTTTGTCTTTATAAAAGTACCCTTTTTTTAACTGAACTAAAGTTTTAGTACAGTCTCTCTAAGCTGGTGTTCAACCACTTGAGCCATACCTCCCACCCTGCATTTTGCTGTCTTTTTTAGAGATGGAGGCAAATGAACATTTCTATCCAGGCTGAGTCTAGAGCCATGATTTTCTAGATTTCAGCTTCCTGAGAGTTTGGATAACAGGCATGAGCAGGAAATACCTTTTATTCTTATCGATACCCCCAAATTAGTCTTTGCTAGACTCACTATTGCAGCATCTTCTTTAATACCTATCTATAAAAGTATGTCAGTATTATGAGAAAGGGGATTTAATGTTTTCAACAATGGGTTCTAATTGGTTTCTGTTATAGTCTCTGTGATTTACTGATGCACTTCAAGTTGCTGTTCTAAAGAAGAGCCCATAGTCTTCAAAATTCCAAGGAGCTGACATATAGGAAAAGGGTATAAGCTCGTTTCTTTAGCCAGTTTCCCCAGCCCCCAAAGCTACTTGTGGAAAGGGGGATAGTGGCTAGGGATGGTGGCAGGGAGTCCTGAAATTATCCCTATTGTTTAGCCAGTAAGAAAGTAGAGACCAGGCCCTTTCCACATTCACGGGGCCAGGGCTTTAGGTGGGAAAGCAGGCACTGTGCAGTGACATCTGGTCTACCTGGCATGAACCATGAGAAAGGGAGGGAAAAAAGAAAAAATGGAAGGAAAGAAGGAAGGAGGGAGGGAGGGAGGGAGGAAGGAAGGAAGGAAGGAAGGAAGGAAGGAGAAGAAAAAAGGGAGGCAGATCAGTATCAACCAGTACAGAGCCTCCTTGAAAAACCCAGGCATGTTCGTTGCTGTGGGAGACCATTGTCCCTAGATTTCCAGGAGAGCTGTAGACAGCTATCTTCATGTGGCTATGCTTTGAACATACTCTTGCACCCAGCCCTGATGCCCAGGCCACCTCAGAGAGCGCCCTCGAGCCCAGAGTCTGGGGAGAGAAGTAGGCACTTAGAAGTACTTGCACACAGTACGGTCTTTGCTTGCCACAATTCTGGCATCTGCCTTTCCACAACAGTGTCCCACCACAGCCAGCCTTGTCTTTGGCACAAGACAAAGGCAACAAATGACTGTTCCTTGGCAGAAGGCCCAGGCTGAACCAGGCCAGAAGCAGCTGCTTTTGGAGGCAGGTGGAAGAGTTGACAGACACCTCTTCTTGGCACCTCTTCTTCCCTCCTCAGACCCCTCCAGGCCTAAA
This sequence comes from Megascapheus bottae, assembly GCF_031878675.1. Classification (NCBI taxonomy): domain Eukaryota; kingdom Metazoa; phylum Chordata; class Mammalia; order Rodentia; family Geomyidae; genus Megascapheus; species Megascapheus bottae. Next base: position 9,506,762 of record NC_143530.1, read on the forward strand.
TGAAAACTGGCGTCATCACAGAGGCTGCATAAAGATTTCACTCGTGAGCTGCCTGGCTATCCATTAATAATGATAGGGAATGTCATAGAAGGAACCTACATGAAGAAAACCTACAAACATCTGAAATGTTAGCAGAATATTCTGGAAATGTGTCTCCCTTCATTCCAGTTTAAAAAGTAAGATTTTAACCCACCACTTGATCAATGCCCTTTTGAAATATTTCCCTGACCCATTTGGGGATTAAGGAAATCACTTCTTTTTTAATAATTTTTATTGTGATTAATAGAAGGGTTACATTATATTCACCAGATAAAAGGTGCATAACTTCACAAACATTGATACCCTTCTCATGACATGGTCCCCATTTCCCTCACTCCACTTATCTTGATTTCTCCCCTTCCCTATCCAATTTCAAATAACCAATTAAACACATATAAAATATATCAGATAACAAGATGAAAAATGGTAACAATATGAGATAACCAAGGGATGGCAAAAGAGATGAACGATAACATAGTACATTAAGGACAACAGACACTCATTATATGGCTTTAGGAAATCACTTCTTATATTTGAGGTTTCATTCGCAGAATCAATAGGATTATTTACCCTCTGTTTTCTGTTTTCTGCATGCTCCATACTTAAGTCTGCATTTGAAGTCTCCTTCTGGATCTCCTTCCCTGCATGAGAGCTTCTAGAATCTTCTAGTTCATTCTGCCACATGATAGTAACGTTGAGACAGCTATTTTCTTTGGCCACTCTTTGCCACCATCTCCAACTAATGAGGACACATTTGATGGCACACTTAGTCCATGAGAACTTGGCCTGTGCTGTCTCATGAAGTCCCATACTGGTTTCACATCCCTAATCCATAAGTCTGAAATCCAAATGGCTGTAAAATCTGAACTCATGTCATGCTGTGTGTTGAAATGGGACTTTTGCTTTGGGGAAGCTTCGCCAATGTTGTCCGTGGAAATACTCCAGAGTCGGAGATGCTTTGGCCGCACACATTTCAAGTAGAGAATGCTTAGCCCATGATATTGCATCATAGATTCTGCCGTCCACTTCTCGAGGTGATTTACCGGTGCATTTTATCAACCCATTTGGACATTTTTCACTTGTTATAGACCTCTGAAATGAAGCTTGGTTCTATGGTTGATGTACTCTTAGAGTCTATGAAATAATGATATTCCCACTATTTTATAGACTTTCTGAAATGGAGTTCAGTGATGTGACCAAGCTGAAATTCAAATCCATATCTGACTCCTGTGCCTGTAATGCTAAGTGCTCAGGAGAGTGAGATCTGATGGTCAGAGCTTACTACCACCCTGGGCAGGGAAATCTGTGAAGCTCTTATCTCTAATTAACAACCAAATAGTTGAAAGTGGAAATGAGGCACAAGTGGTAGTGTCAGCCTTGATCGGTGTTTGTTTGTTTGTTTGTTTGTTTTTTGCTCAAGCCCCTGTAGTAGAGAGAGAGAGAGAAAGAGGGGGGGGTTAAACATAGGTGCTTCTGCTATAATGAAATTAATACAAAATGATACCCTTAAAAAAAACCAAAACACTGATCTTGGGGAAATTAAGATTAGGAAATGCCTCTTAAAACACATAGTACTCTCTAACTAGAAGTGCAGTTACTATCCTGATAATAATAATAATGGCCTAACTGGACGTATTAGATGCTGAAATACAAGGAAACACCAGGCTTTCTCCCATGGGATAGTCAGAATGGAAGAGAGTGGGCAGAAGGCCTGGGGCTGTGGAGTCACCAGCAGAGCTGTGGGAGCTGCTCAGTCGGCACTTCTCAGGGCTAAGTGCATGGCTACTCAGACCAGGGAAAGAAGGGGCTGGGGGGGGCAGGTGTTGGGGGGGTTAAAGCTGGGACTCAGGCTTAGGCTCTTCACAGCCTCCTGGGCTCAGCTTTGCCCATCTATTTTGTATTATACTGCTTTTACATAATGATGTGTAACTTTAACAACAAATGAGATTGTGGAATTATATTGACATAATTTCACATTTAGTCAACTGCATGTGAGTTAATTCCTGCAGATCACTTGCCTGGTATGCCATGGCTTTGATCTCTAGAACGTAAAAAAAAAAAAGGAAGGTAGAGAGACAGGAAGGGAAGGGAGGGAGGGAAGAGAGGGAAGAGAAGAAAGAATGAAAAGAAAGAAAAGGGAAAGACGGAAGGAAGGAAGGAAGGAAGGAAGGAAGGAAGGAGGGAAGGAAGGAAGGAAGGAAGGAGAAAAGAGGGAAGAAGAGAGGGAGGGAAGGAAAGAAGAAAAGAAAAGGAAGGAAAAAAGAGAATCCAGTATTACTTTATGTGTAAAGAGATACACATAAATTGTGATTGAGTGTTAGAAAGAGGAGCAGGAAAAAATTAATTTCCTATTATTTCAGAGGCGTATTTAACCATGTGTAAGGGCATCTTGTCAATAACATGATTCTGTTGTCAGAGATCCTAGGAATGCTGAAACGTGGAGATAAACAGCATCTCTTGGAGATGACTTGGGGTGTCTAGAGGAGCACAGATGCTTTCCCGAGGTCCCTTCTGTAACTGTTCCGATGTCACTGAAATCACAGGGCGTTCCAAGACATGCAGTTATCTGGGTGACAGCCCATAACTACTCTGACAGATGCCCTCATGAAATTGATTGAATCTATTGCTGTCATAGTTTGGCACTCACACAAAGCCATGATTTGATACAAGCCAGAGAGCTGGAGAACACACTCACTGACACAGGAGCGGGGGGGGGGGGGGGGGGAGGAGGGCACTAGGAACTGTCATGTGGAGAGGAGGAAGCGAGGAAATGGCTGGAGTGTGGGCAAATGAAGGTGGGTAGCTGCCTCTGTGAGTCCCCACAGCCAGCCTCCAACTTGCCCAGAGCCCATGTCAACCGCATTGTACGCCACACAACAATGCACTAAAATAGATCTTGCACGGTGTGGCTGGTGTAATCAGGGTCCTTGAAACCACCTCCATCCAGGGTGCCTCCTTCCAGGGAAGATAAAACTAGATTCGTGATTATAGACTGACAAATGGATATCTCCAAGCCCAGAGGGAATACACACAAAGTCAAGAATTTGCAAAGTGGGGCCGTGAGTGTGGCCCAGAGGTAGAATGCATGCCTCCCATGCATGAAGCCCTGGGTTCCATTCCTCAGTACCACATATACAGAAAAAGCCATAAGTGGTGCTGTGGCTCAAGTGGCAGAGCACTAGCCTTGAGCAAAAAGTGTCCAAGGACAGTGCCCAGGACTGGCAACACAACAAAGAATTTGGAATGCCAGATATCCACTGTCCACAGGAAAACAACCCTCCCTCATTTATAGCCTGTGCATCTTCTCTGCCAACCTGACCCATTTACTCTTAGCGAAACCAGCCACCTTGTGGGCATAGTACCCTTCCCCAGACAGGCTAAACTGCCCAGGGGGGTTCTTCTTACTGAACCATTATGATTTACCACCTGTGCCCACCTCTCCAAGATGAATCCAAGTCACTCCCTACAACATTCAGGTTGCAGAGACAATTAATGTGTAGTTTGGCTCTTTTGATGTCGGGAATAGAAACCTAGTTGTACTAACTCAGACTTAAAATGGATGGCGGTGTGACAGAACTTTCCTGAGGACAAGTCGTGGGACCCAGGCACCTTCCACAGGAGCCATAAGGACCAGCGTCAGAGCGGCCCCTCCCCCAGGCCTCGTTCCTTATGCTGACCACGCTTGGGTCTACCCAGGCCCCTGCTGTATGGAAAGGATCTTTAGTCACCCAGTGTCCCAGGCTAAGGAGATAATTATTTGTCTGTATATTAGCTCAAAGTCAAGGGAAAAAGAAGTTGACTTATCCAACTAACATTTTCAAGGTCTTCAAGACAGCAGCTGCCAAAGGCCTTTTACAAAGTCAGATGACAGTGGTTAAGGGAGGAAAATAGCCTTAAGTGTCAGAGAATACTGTCCAAGATGGCTAAGGATGGGATGGGGAAGGCAAGGAAGGGCGGGGCAGTTGGGTGATTGACATCTAGAACTTCCTGGATGTTGCCTCACAGAGCTGTGGGAAAGATTTTACTTATTAACTCTTATATGGTGACATCAATTTCTGAATCTTCTGGTTTTCCAAGCTAGGCCTCACCATGGCCCCTTTGTTTTGCTAGTGAAAATGACCGGTCTTTGTCAGGTACTCTATCATAAATTACAGGGGTTTTGTTTGCTTACTAATTTTTTTAATTCTTGCCAGTCCTGGGGATTGAACTCAGGGCCTGGGCACTGTCCCTGAGCTTCTTTTGCTCAAAGCTAGCACTCTACGACTTGAGGCACAGTACCACTTCCACCTTTTCCTTTGTACCTGCTACTGAGGAATCGAACCCAGAGCTAGGCAAATGCTCTACAACTAAGTCACATTCATAGCCCCTGTTTTAGTGTTTTTATGAAGCCAAATCCACTCATCTTTTTTTTCTATGCTTCCCTGCAACAGTAATAACAAAGGGTTGTTCATTGCCGAGAATATATTAAATACTTTCTTAAATATTCTCATAGGTTTTTATTGTTGCAGGGTTTTTTTATATTCAACTCATTTAGGATTTATTGTGGAATATGATATAAGTGGAGGTTCTAAGTTGAATCTTTTTCAATTTTCCCAAAACCTATTTCATTTTCATGAAATGCCTTAAAATGTTTTTTCCCGCATAGGAGAGTCATCTTAAGTTTTCAGGAGGCTGCTGATACATCCTAATCCCAGCTCAGCAGTGAGATACATTATTGACATGATCATTCTCATCTGAGATTTCAAAAATAACTTTTCCAGCGGCTCCTATTAGCTATATACCAGAAGCACCCTGCCAAGATGTCAACCCTGGCCAGGTACCGATGGCTAACACCTATTAACCTACCTACTTAGGATGCTGAGATTGGAGGATCATAGTTCAAAGCCAGCTAGGACAGAAAAATCTGTGAGATTCATCTCCAATTAACCAGCAAAAGGCTGGAAATGGAGCTGCGGCTCAAGTGGTAGAGTGCTAGCCTTGAGTGCAAAAGCCAAGTAAAAACGCGAGGCCCTGAGTTAAAAGCCCTGTATCGGCATTTAAAAGAATAAAGGGCCAGGGCCGGGAGTTTGGCCTAGTGGTTAAAGTGCTTGCCTAGCATGCATGAAGACCCGGGTTCGATTCCTCGGTACCACATACATAGAAAAAAGTCGGAAGTGGTGCTGAGGCTCAAGTGGTAGAGCTCTAGCCTTGAGAAAGTCCAAGAACAGTGCTCAGGCCCTGAGCTCAAGCCCAGGACTGGCAAAAAAAAAAAAAAGAATAAAGGGCCAGGAGTGTAGCCTAGTAGTAGAGTGCTTGCCTAGCATGCAAAAACCCTGGATTCCATTCCTTGGTACCACATACACCGGAAAAGCCAGAAGTGATGCTGTGCCCTAGCCTTGAGCAAAACATGTCCCAGACAGTGCTGAGGCCATGAGTTCAAGCCCCAAGACTGGCTAATAATAATAATAATAAGTTCAAATCCAGCCCCTGCACAAAATACCTGGAGACTTTTTTTCTCCAAATAACCACCAGAAAACCAGAAGTGACACTGTGGCTCAAGTGGTAGAGCACTAGCCTTGAGCCAAAGAGCTCACATACAGCTGTCAGGCCCAAAGTTCAAGCCCCATGGCCAATAAAAAATTGAAATAAAATAAAGAAATAAAATTTTTAAAGGAAAGAAAAAAAAAACAACTGTTAGTAAACCTAGCAAATCCCCTGGGGTGCCAGAGGTCAGACCTGTCAGGGAGTGGGATCCCACCGGTTTGGAGCTCATACAACATGGATGTACTGGGCAGAGGGACGATGTGCATTCTGAGTGGACCGGAGCAGTAACGTGACATGTATCACATTCCTCACAACAGCCACAAGTTCAATGTTGTACATTTCTAATGAGATTTCTTAGAAGGGGCTCAGTGTCCGGCATATGGAAAACAATCACATTGTGATTTTGCAATCCCTAATGAGCCTCATCTACTGAGGGACTCTGCCAAACACCCAGGTATCCTGGTGCCTAGCGTTTGAATTGCTGCAGCCCTGGATCGCTAGGACTGCTTGTGTATGCAGATGCCACGAATGCCAGAGGTTTGCTGAACTATGTGACCCCTTTGCTTCTGGAATAGTGTTGAACGTTGAGAGCCAGCATGTAGTTTAGAGATTGATGTTAGAAGATGGTTAGGTAAGGAGAGTTAGAGATGATAGAATAGGTAGAAAGACAGACTAATGGAGCCCTTTCTTAGCCACTTGCAACAATCATGTATCTCCTTCTATCCTCTTCTGTGCATTTGTAGACAAAGGGAGAGAGGGAGGCCGGGAAGGAGGGAGGGATGGTGGGTGGATGGACAGATAGTAGATAGATGGATAGATAGATAGATAGATAGATAGATAGATAGATAGATAGATAGATAATGGATGGAGGATGGATGGTGAGGAATGGATAAGTAGATGGGTGAACAGATAGATGGATGGAAGATAGATAGTAGATGGATGGTAGATGGATGAATATTTACAAAGTTATCTTATTTGTTGGATAAATGGGACCACAAGTATCCACATTATTCTGTACCTGGCTTCTCCCATTTATCAATGAGTGTGCATCTCCAGCTCACTCCGTGAGGGATGAATCGGCTACATGAGCTATTAACCTACTCCTTCATTTCAGACATTCCACTTTTTTCCTGGTTTCTTTGTCATAAATGATGTATGCGTTGTATGTGTGCCTGTGTGTGTGTGTGTGTGTGTGTGTGTGTGTGTGTACAAATGCAAGTGGTTTGGGGAAGGAAGGTAAGATGCCAAGAAACAGGACATGTGTATTTTTTTTCATGAGGGCTCCCCAATTATCTGCCATAGGGGTTTTATTCATTTATATTCCCATCAGCACGTAATAGGACTCATTTCTCTGTACTTGCTTGTACATAATAATATTAGCCATTGTAGATTCTACCAGTTGGAGAGAAAAAGTATGGTATTCCATTATGGTTTTCATTTGCATTTCCGTAACAGCTGGTGCAGTTGAGTTCTTTGTCATTTATCTCCTATTCTTTGCTGATTGGCTAGTTGGATTTCTCTTTTCAGGAGTTTTTTGTATCCTCTTGATATTGAGCCTTTATCTATGAGATATATAGCAGATGCTTTCTTCCTGTCACTTGTTTTCATTTTCTCTTGGGATTTTTTGAAGCACCCCAGGAGATTTGTTTTTCTCTGTTGTTTTCACTGCTTTAGATAAGTCTGGTTTGTCTGCTTTTCTCTCTCACTTATTTCTTTGTTTGTTTATTTATTTATTGCTGGCTCTGGGGCTTGAACTCTGGACCTGTACACTGTCCTTGAGCTTTTGTTCTCAAGGCTAGTCTCTACCACTCAAGCCACAAATACACTTCTGGCTTTTTGGTGTATAGTTAATTAGAAATAAGAGTCTCACTGATTTTCCTGTCTTGGCTAGCTTTGAACTGCAATCTTCAGGTTTTAATAGATAGGATTACAAGCATGAGCCACTGGGGCCTGGCTCATCTTGTTTTTTGGAAGCAGTTCTGAACTGGTACTCATGGACCCTGCCTCGCGATAATATTATCACAAGGAAGATCCATAAGTAACTTGGATTACACCACACAAGTTGTCACTAAAACATAATTGTCAAGAAAGAGCAATTGGAATTTGATTGAAGTACATTATAGGAATGTATGGGACTATCATGATGAAACGCCTTTGTGCAATTAATATTCTCTATTTTAAAATGTAATTGAGAGGGCCGGGAGTTTGGCCTAGTGGTTAAAGTGCTTGCCTAGCATGCATGGAGACCCGGGTTCGATTCCTCGGTACCACATACATAGAAAAAAGCCAGAAGTGGTGCTGAGGCTCAAGTGGTAGAGCTCTAGCCTTGAGAAAGTCCAAGGACAGTGTTCAGGACCTGAGCTCAAGCCCAGGACTGGCAAAAAAAAAAAAAAAAATGTAATTGAGAGTACTTAGGTACTCAAAGAAACTCAGAGAAATACAAACTTGCTCCAAGAAATCTCTACCTAGAGGAAGCCCTACAAAAACTGCTAGAAAAAAAAAATTAATAAAGACAAAGAAAAAAATCCAGGAAGTGGCTCAAGTAACATCTATTTTTAAAAGCCCATGATATTACATGCTCTGGAGGCAGAAGGAAGCAGAAAAACATTTTTAAAGGATTTCTTAACTAGGGCTGGGAGTGTGGCCTAGTGGTAGAGTGCTCGCCTACCATGCACGAAGCCCTGGGTTCAATTCCATGGTACCACATACACAGAAAAAGCCAGACGTGGTGCTGTGGCTCAAGTGGCAGGGCACTAGCCTTGAGCAAAAAGTGTCCAAGGATAGTGACGAGGACCTGAGTTCAAGCCCCAGGGACAGCAAAAACAACAACAAATTCCTTAGCTGGGCGCGGTGGCTCACACCTTTAATCCTCACTACTTGGGAGACTGAGATCTGAGGATCAAGGTTCAAAGCCAGCCTGGGCACAAAAGAATTTGAGACTCTTATCTCCATTTAACCCCTAGAAAATGGGAAGTGGGGCTTGGCTCAAGGGTAGGGTGGTAGCCTTGAGCTGAAGAGCTCAGGGACAGTGCCCAGGTCTAGTTCAAGCCCCATGACCCACAAAAAGATAAAATAAAATAATAACTTCTTGCCTAGCAGTGTGCCGGTGGCTCACGCCTGTAATCCTAGTTACTCGGCAGTCTGAGAGCTGAGGATCACAGTTCAAAGCCAGCCCAGGCAGGAAAGTCTGTGAGACTTTCATTTCCAATTAACCACCAGAAAATTGGAAGTGCTGCAAAGTAATAGAGTGCTAGCCTTTAGCAAAAGAGCTCAGGGACAACACCCAAGCCCTGAGTTCAAGACCCACAACTATCAACAACAAAAAACTTCTACCAAAGGAATATTAAACACCTCAGCTACATTTTTCTGTGGGTATAGGTACCGGGATTTGAATGTTCACTTTGCTTTCTTGCTCATGGCTGGTACTTTACCACTTGAGCCATGCCTCTAGTCTGACATTTTCCTGATTAGTTAGAGATGGAGTCTCACAGACTTTTCTGCTTTGGCTGGCTCAGAACTGTGATTCTCCAGGTCCTTGTCTTCTGAGTAGCTAGGATGCTAGGCATGATCCATTGTACAATACACAGCTCTCGGCTGTAATTTTGAAGTGAACCTTAGGTAGTGAACAGAATTTTCTTTTAATTACTTTGGAAAGGGTGGCCACAGCAGTCCCGTGAGCATTAAAGATAAAGGGTGAGTACAATAGAAGCCTTTGCCTCTGTGTTGGCAGGAAATCGGGCTTAAGTAGAAGCTCCAGGCCTTAGATTTATCCATTCAGCAGTATTGTGCATCTGGTATTAAGCAAGCACGGATCCGTAGAAGAGACCCCAGGCTGGTTGAGAACGGGAACAGGAAGACCTCTGGGAGTGCGCCTGCAGTCGTTCCACAGAACCCCTATCAAACCATCAGGTCTGGGAACGTCCTACAAAAACCCTGACCCTAACCAGAGCCGTCCTGTCCCAGCCATTTTCCCTTCCGTGCTGAGTCTCACAAGTGTGCCTTGTGAGATTTTTCACGTCCCATAGAAAGAGGCTGATGCACCACCACGGGATCCCTGATGCCAGGGAAACCTTGTACTAGCTTCCTCCATTGCTACAAGGCTCTGCCAGCCTCTCTACCGGGCAAGTGAACCAGGCCCGAGGCAGAACTTTTGTGTGTGTTTCTACTTTTTCCTGGTTCTGGGGCACTGTCCGTGAACAAGGTTCAAAGCCAGCCTGGGCACAAAAGAATTTGAGACTCTTATCTCTGATTAACCTCTAAGAAATGGGAAGTGGGGCTTGGCTCAAGGGTAGGGTGGTAGCCTTGAGCTGAAGAGCTCAGGGACAGTACCCAGGCCAGTTCAAGCCCCATAAAAAAATAAAATGAAAATTAAATTAAATTTTAAAATGATGGGGCTGGGAAGCTGGCTTAGTGGTAGAGTACTTAGCATGCACACATCCCTGGGTTCGATTCCTCATAAACAGAAGAAAAAAAAAAAACTAAAAATGGTGCTGTGATTCAAGTAATAGCCTTGAGCAAAGAAAGCTCAGGGACAGTGCCCAGGCTCTAGGTTCAAACCCCAAGACTGGCCAAAAATAAAAAAGAAAAGAAACGAAAAAGAGGTAAAATGAGTTGAGAAAGTGCAGGGGTGGCCCCCGAGAGCCACTGACCTCATCAGCAGGGCCCCCAGTAGGAATTAGGAAATTCTGCCGACATACACATGTCCAGGTCGTTTCTTAACAGCCTGTACAGGATCTTGGCTACCCCGCCACTCCCCACTTGAGCTGGCATAGTCCATGATTTCCTGTGATCCAGGTAATATCCCTACAGTGCTGAAAATAACAACCCACAAAGATTGTCAAACTGCTGGACGCTGGTGACTCACACCTGTAATCACTGCTATTCAAGAGGCTGAGATCTGAGGATTGCAGTTCAAAGCCAGCCCGGGCATGAAAGTCTGTGAGACTCTCATCTACAGTTAACCACCAGAAAACCGGAAGTGGTACTGTGGCTCAAGGAGTAGAGCCTTGAGCTGAAGAGCTCAGGGACAGCACCCAGGCCCAGAGTTCAAGCCCCACAACCAATAACAACAACAAAAAAGATTGTAAACCTAACACACTGGGTTTGGAACCAACCTGTGGAAAACACATTCCTGTCATTTCTGTGGTACCGAGCTCCATTACATCAAACCTGTTGTCTCCAACCAATGGCATCAGAGGGCCCTGCACAAAGTTCACAACCAGAAAATACTGGTCACCCGGCCTCACCCCTGAAGGTGAAGAAATGGGACCACAAGTACACATGGCTGGGGGGAGAGGGGATTTGTTTCCAGTGACAGATCCAAAAGCCAGAGGGAGGCTCCCCTCCCCCATCCTCCCTGCCTCTTCCCTCCCCACCACCACCTTGTCAGACTCTTCCAGAGGATGAGCTAGTTCAAATCCGGCCCTCTGGGATAAAGAGCAATCCTCAGATTCCTCTACAAATTCCCTGGCCACTTCTTCTGCTGATGCTGAGCAAATGGGGATCAGGTGTGTTTGCTTTGGACGCCGTAAGGCCTGGCAACATGACCAATAGAGATTCGTCTGCAAAATATTAGCTTTTGATATTTTTAAGAAGAACGAAGAAGAATAAGAAGAAAAAGAAAGGAACACATTTAACCAGATTTCCTCTCTTCAGCAGTTTGAGAGTTGAGATTGGCATTGGTTCTAAATCTAATCAGCCCATCTGCATTGGAAAGAATGTCATCTCTTTCCAGTTTGCCCTGGCCTTCTTGCCCCTCACTCACCCCATAGAAGCCACCTGGCCTTGTTCCTGGAGGGGTGACAGCCACTCACCCCATAGAAGCCACCTGGCCTTGTTCCTGGAGGGGTGACAGCATTTTATATAAGAAACTTCTTTCAATGCGTCCCCAGCCTTTGACAACCAAGCAGCCATGTCCTTCTCCATACCCACTCGCATGGCCACAGTCCCTGCTGGCTTTGCTGCTGGAAAGCAGTTCAGATATGTCAAACCATGTCCCTGAACTGCTGCTGTGGAGATCTCCCCGTGCTACCTCTGAGCATTCGGACTTAGCTGGCTCCTCCTCCCTCTCCATGCTGCAGAGTACAGTACACTCAGGACCTTTGTGAGTAGGACGGAGGGTGTGACTCGAGAATACAGAAGGCCCCTAGCTCCATCCTTAGCACCACCCTGAAATAGTGAACAACAACAACAACAACAACAACAATAATAATAATGAAAAACAACTATCATGATATTCAATGCATTGTTGATTTGTTGTTTTCGTTATCTTTAGTTATAGAAAGGAGGTTCACGTTATGAGTTGGGTCACCCTTTCATAGTTCTCCCCCATCCCTCCCAACCTCACTCACCCTCAATTTTCCTAGTTTCATGGGATATGTGTGAATAATATAACCCCTTCTTTTCATCCCTTTTCCTGGCTTCTCCTACCCACCCACACGGCAGATTCCTGGCATTCATTTTTGTTAGACTGTGAATTTATTGTTCTAAAGGGTTCCGCCATTTGAATTCTCCCCCCGTGTATACCATATTTTGGTAACTGTTTCTATGTACATGTGTTTGTGACCCCCATATATATTTTGCTGTATATTTACAAATTAGATTTAGCCAGGCATCGGTGGCTCACACCTATAATCCTAGCTGAGATCTGAGGATTGTGGTTCAAAACCAGCTCAGACAAGAAAGTCTGTGAGACTCTTATCTTCAATTAACCACGCCCCCCAAAACCAGAAAGTGGCACTCAAAAACCAGAAGTGGCACTGTGGCTCAACGTGGTAGAGCAAAGGTCTGGAGCAAAAAAGAACTCAAGGACAGTTCCCAGACCCTGAGGTCAAGCCCCATGACCACCAACAATGACAACAATTACATCTAACGTCCACATATGAAGGAAAAGATGTATCCTTTGAATCTCTGGACCTGATTTTACTTTTTGTAACATAATTTTCTCTGGGTCCATCCATATCTTCGCAGTTCTGTTAGATGAGTAAAATTTCATACCATATTTTCTTGATTCATTCATCATCCTTTGAGAGGCATCTGGGCTATTTCTATTCCTTGGCTATGCTGAATAGTGCAATAGTGAATATGGTTGTGTTGGCATCTTTGCTGTATCCTGAGTTTAATATCTCCTGGAGAAATGCTTAAGAGTGATATCACTGGATCCAAAGGAAGTTTAGCCTTGTTTGTTTGTTTATTTTGTTTTTGAAGAATCTCCAAAATGCTTTCCACAGTGGTTGGGCCAATTTATATCCCAGCAATAGTATAACAGGGTTCCTTCCCCACCACCCATCCTCACCAACATCTGTTCTTAAGGGTATTCTTGATGATAGCCAGTCTTACTGATGTTTTCATACTGATTTACTTTATAGGCAGACACATTGAGGATTTCCTCATAGCCCATTTTCCCATTTATTAATTGGATTGTTGATTATTTGAGGGTTTTGTTCCTTGAGTTTTGTATAGATTCTGGATAATAGGCCACTGTCTGACATATAGCTGGCAGGGAGCTCCCATTCTGTTGGCTGTCTTTTTAACTTTATAAATACAGACATAGACCTCTCTCCCCTGATGTTCAACACAAAGCTTATCAATTACTCTTATGTTCATGGTGATTCCTTCTCCATGTCTCTCTTTCTTCTCTCTCAGCCTTCTCTCCCTTCCTGATGTCATCCCTTAAAGTTGTTCACTCCCCAGGGACATAGGACTAAGCCTGTATCTTCTTCTTTACACATGGCACTGTTTTCGGCCCTCCTCCTGGCCCCTTCCGTGGGTGATGGTGTCTATGTACATCTTCCCCCAAACTTCCTCCATCTCCCCAAAGCTGTGCTGCAGAAATATGGCTTCTGGTCTGTCTCTGTCTCTGCTTTCCCTCTTCATTCTAGCCCTAGCCCCTGTGTTCTTCACCTTCCCCAAATCACCAGCCTGAGAGCCCCTGAGACTCAAAGCTGTGAGTAGAGCCACATGAACTAGAACTTCATGTAGGCAGAACTCACATTCAGGGCAAGAAGTCAAGATACCTCTACAAAGCATCTTGCCAATGTGGCAGACAAGTCCATCTCTACCTCTCTCCTTTCTCGCTCCTCTTGGAAAATACTTACCCTTTTGATTTCTACAAAAGAGGAAAGAGTTTTTGTACTGTTTCCTAAGTGAACATCGCAAGATGAGGGTAGAAATAATTTCAGGCTCCAAAACCAGGGCCATTACCGTCAGCAAATCCAGCAAGCTTATTAAAAAGTCATTTACTTCCAATTACAAAAATAAATCACATTTGACTATAAAGGAATATGAAGGACCCCGTTACTAATGAAAGCAACAATGTACTGAAGACAGGAGATTTAGTAGAGATAAACTACATCCATTAAGCACTGGAATCAGAGTCGGTGACTGCCAAAGGACTACAGCTCTGCTTCATGGAGCCCTGATCTGGACCATTGCAAGGGCAGTTGTTATGGCATAAAGGGCTGGGCCCTCCCTTGGGAAGAGAGGCAGCACAGGAAAATCCTCCAGGACAGGTTATTAATTCAAGCCTGAGATGTTTCCCAAAAAGAAAACATAAGATATTCAGGACCACAGAAACATTTGCCGCAGGCTTGCTTCCATCGTCCTCACGAGACATTATCTGTTATACAAGATTTCCTCCCCTTCCTTGTTCTTCTTATGGCCAAGGTCATTATCCTGTCATTAATGAAGAAACTGAGGCTCGAATGGATTCGTGAACCTGAGGTCATTCACAGGGAATAAGTGACGAGGCCAACACCAATCCACCTGTGGCCCAAATGACATGTAGCCTTGAGCTGAAGAGCTCAGGGACAATGCCTAGGCCTGGGGTAGGGCAATAGCCTTGAGCTGAAGAGCTCAGCAACAGCGCCCAGGCCCAGAGTTCAAGCCCCGTGACCGACAAAAAAATAATAATAATGATCTCTGAACCCGGAAGTTGAAGGTATTTCCATTTCCTCTTGTGTCTGCAACCTCTGCTTCTTCTGCTGTCCAGCCTCTTCACATACAGAACAGTCCCCAGGGCACCCGGCTGCTTTGGGCAACATGGCCCTTTCACCGGCTGGTTGGAAGTTTGACCAGCATTGATCCTGATTCCTCCTACTGACTTTTAAAAAACACTAACTGATTTTAAAAATTAATAGCCAAGCACTGGTGGCTCACACCGGTCATCCTAGCTACTCAGGAGGCTGAGATCTGAGAATCATAGGTCAAAACTATTCTGTACAGAAAAGTCCATATCTCTACTCACACACACACAAAGCCAGAAGTAGAGCTGTGGCTGAAGTATAGAGTGCTAGCCTTGAGCAAAAGAAGCTCAGTTCAAGCCCCAGGACTGGCACAAAAAAAAGGGGGAAAAGTTACTAAATAGCCAAGCACTAGTAGCTCACATCTATTATAATCCTAGCTACTTAGGAGAGTGAGATGTGAGGATTCCTATTTGAAGCCAGCCATAACAGGAACATCCATGAGACTCTTATACCCGGTTAAAGCCAAAAAGCCAGGGCCAGGAGCATGGCCTAATGGTAGAGTGCTTGTGTAGCATGCATAAAGCCCTGGGTTCAATTCCCCACTGCCACATACATAGAAAAAGCCAGAAGTGGTGCTGTGGCTCAAGTAGCAGAGCTCTAGCCTTAAGAAAGCCCAAGGACAGGGGCCAGGAGTTTGGCCTAGTGGTAGAGTGCTTGCCTAGCATGCACAAAGACCCAGATTCAATTCCTCAGTACCACATACATAGAAAAAAGCCAGAAATGGTGCTGAGGCTCAAGTGGTAGAGCTCTAGCCTTGAGAAAGTCCAAGGACAGTGCTTATGCCCTGAGCTCAAGCCCATGACTGGCAAAAAAAAAAACAAAAAAAAACAAAAAACAAAAAAAGAAAGCCCAAGGACAGTGCCCAGGCCCTAAGTTCAAGCACTACGACTGGCAAAAAAAAAAAAAAAAAAAAAAACAGCAAAAACTCCAAAATGGATCTCTGTCTCAAGTGGTAGAGTGCCAGCCTTGTGCAAAAAAAAAAAATTTAGGGATAGTGCCAGGTCTGGGTTCAAGCCCCAGGACTGGCACAGTGTATGCATATGTATGTATGTATGTATGTATGTATGTATGTATGTATGTATGTATGTGTATATATATGTAGATAGATAGATAGATAGTTAGATAGATATAGAGAGAAAACAAAGTGAATAAAATCAACTTTTAGCTTAGAGTAAAAGAATTTATCAAATGTATCAGAGATCAATATCAAGTGGGCTGTTTTCACATTTTGATTCAAACATGTCAGTACTTAGGATAGATTTCATGCCCTCAGTGAGCCCTGTTCCTCTGCCTTCACAATTGGTGGAAGCTCCCTGGGAACTAGCCTGCAGCATGAGTGGGAGGCGGGCTGCTGGAAGAGATGGAACATGCCTGCCCCACATCTGGCGCCCATGAACCTTCAGTGCCTCCCAGCTCCCCTGGAACAGCCCCTGTGCTGCATCTGGAGATGCATGCATGAAAGTCAGAGGCCACTGGCTGAACAGGCCCTGTCCTGGGCCCAGATCCATCTTCAAACAGGGGACGATTGAGATCTCCAGCTACTCCTCCAGGGCAGATGGTGGAAGCTGGCTGCATCCCTTTCTTTTGCTGAGATAAGAACTTTCAAGCATCTCAAGTAACTATCTTTTGAATGGATGCCAACGTGATCTCTGGCCTTAAACTCCTTCCTGAGATGTTTAGGATTTAACAATTCATGCTGGTAGCTGAGCTGAAACTCTTTTCCTTATGCTTACCTATTTGTTTCTATACGTTTGTTTGAGCTTTTCACAGAGGGGCTTATTTGCTTAGTTCTCAGAATATGTTTATGGAAGATTATCACGTACTACAATGGTGCTATCGATAAGCTCCTTAGCTTAGTTAACCATATACAATGGCCAAAATGCCTAAGCTTCAGATGAAACATACTAATCTTGAGTGATAATTATGATTGCTTGAGTAGTCTGAATGCATATTCCGTTAGAAAAGAAATTGAGTCTCCTAGACATGATATCATTTGGTCATTTTTTAGTAAATGAGAGTATCCCACAAAATGTAATCACTGCACGGTGTCCTAATGATAAGCCCTCTTGAAAACCCAGCCTGCTACCCAGTGTGTGTATCTGAGCTAAAGTGCTCCTCAGTTTCCAGGTACAGGACGCATCCACCCCAAAACAACAGAGCCAAGGGATACAGAGCTCTTGCAAAATTCCTGTGGGAGCAAATTGTCAACTTCCAATGTCTTTTTTTTTTCTTTTCTTGCTGGTCCTGCGGCTTGAACTCAGGGCCTGGGCTCTGTCTCTGAGCCTCTCTGCGGTCAAGGGTAGTCCTCCACCCACTAAAGCCACAGTGCCACTTCCAGCTTTTTCTGTTTTATGTGAAGAATGGAATACGGGCTTCCTATATGCTAGACAAGCACTCTACCACTCAGCCACATACCCAGCCCCTCTTAAAACGATTGACTTTTTTTAAGAATGAGCTGACTTATTCTCTCTGTGCGACATAATTGTGTTATCAAAGATGAGACTTGGCATACTAAATGGAAGAAGAATCTTGAATTTTGGAAAACCGAGATGTCAGTTTAGAATGAAAAGGTTTTTAAAACTCTGGCCCGGCGTGGAAAGCACTGCTGGTCTCCTGTTTTCTTCTTCATGTTGAACCTTGCTCTTTTGGGAAACAGCAAGAACAGAAGACTTTCTGAAACCTCCCTGCCACCCACTCCAGGCCAAAGCTGAGTGCCCCTCCATTCCCTGTCCCTGTCACCAAGATTTGGCCATGAGTCATGCCAGTCCAGCACAAATGACAGGTAAAACATCTCATCCTTGCGTGGCAGGCAGGTGATCAGGCACCATTTGCTTGGACATCTCGATTTGCTCTGTATATGGCAGTGAGCTTTTAAACTTTAACTTCTTCTTCTGTGTACATAAAAATATACTTTTATAGAGATCATAAATCATACAAACTTATTAGAACAAACCTTCTTCTTTGACCTTCCTTGGTCTTCTCTTGGATCCATCCTCTACCCTTCTGGTCCGTCACATCCCAGGACAGCTTTGCAGACTTCTCCCCGCATGAGCTCCGTGCGCAAAGGCTCACAACAATGTGCACGCAGCATGAATATTCACACACAAGGTTACATATGTGCCCAGATAGAAAAGGCTGCCATTGATTGACCCAATAGGGGGCTATCTTTATACATTATCCTCCATTTCTTTGTGCCCTTCTTTCTCCTCTCTTGCCCTCACTGAATTACCAAAATCTGGCATCATCTCTCTACAGCACACACCCCCTGTCTTTTTTTCTGATATTGTATTGCTTTGGCTGCCAGAGAATGTATTTTTATTCTTTCAGAGTTCAAAATCAAATATAACAAGGTCTGTAGTTACATGTGTCCTCTTCCCAAGCATATCCAAGCTCACAGCTTGTTTTAGCTCCCCACTCCTTTTCACACCCTCTCCCTTTATCACCATCTTGTTATTATTAGTAATAGCTTGTTGTTGTTATATAGTTTTATTAGCTATATCTTCTTACTAATATTATTCTCTCATAATAGCTAAAGACTGCTACTTAAATATCTTATTCATATTTTTTTGCCAGGCCTGGGGGCTTAAACTCAAGGCCTTAGCACTGCCCTTGGGCTTTCTCAATGCTAAAGTTCTACCACTTGAGCCACAGCACCATTTTTGGCTTTTTTCTATGTATGTTGTACCGAGGAATTGAACCTGGGTCTTTGTGCATGCTAGGCAAGCACTCTACCATTAGGCCAAACTCCTGGCCCCTCTTATTCATGACGCTTCATGTCAAAACTTTATATATACATCATATGCATGCAAATATATATATGTATATAAAACATACATATATTCATATCCATTGTTTGATAAATCTGTTTGGGGTCGGAAAGGAATATCAAGAAGACACTGTTGGGCTGGAAATGTGGTTTAGTGTACACACACACACACAAACACACATGTGCGCACACACACACGCACACACACATGTGCGCACACACACACATGCACACACACATTCGGGAGGCTGTGCCCAGGCTGACCAGGCCCATGTGCCTTCAAGCATAAGATTAATCTATCCTTCCGTGCTTCTATATCAATAAACATCTCTGTCCAGAAAATTACTTTCACCTGTAACTCACTCATGTTTCAACTATTGATTTTACTTTCTTTTGTAGCACTAGATTTATTCATATATTTTGGCCTGTTGGTGAGCAGGCCCATTTTTTTCCTGACACACTTTTTATTTCTCTAACTTGATTGATCTTTGTGTTCCTTACTGACTGGCTGACAGCTCCTACAGGTCCCCAGCCCAGCGCTGGCTGTCACGGAAGCAGTGGGGAATGTCTCGCCACAGCAGCTCTGGGGACAGGGCAGCTGTCACTGTTCACGAGTGTGATCCTGTCCTCCTGGGAGTGCAGCAGTTAGGATAGGTCCCCCTCATAACTCAGGCCACCAGCTAAGCACGGCCCCCATTTTACATAATGCACCCTGAGTTCCCTTCCTGCTTTGGAAACCCAGAGGCCTTGCAAGATCAAGACCTTGGCTCAAGCCTCTGTTTTGCATTTCTGCCCTACTTCAGAAATAGGCCTCTGTGACTCGAGTCAGTTGTGTCTTCTTGAGGCTCCTTATTTATTTATTTATTTTTGCCAGTCCTGGGCCTTGAGCTCAGGGCCTGAGCACTGTCCTTGGATTTTCTCAAGGCTAGAGCTCTACCACCTGAGCCACAGCACCACTTCCGGCTTTTTTCTATGTATGTGGTACCAAGGAATCAAACCCGGGTCTTCATGCATGTTAAGCAAGCACTCTACTACTAGGCCAAAGTCCTGGCCCCTAGGCTCCTTTTTTTTTTTTGAAACATCTTATTGTTTATTATATAGCATATGTAGGTAGCTCTTTTACAAATGGTATAGGGGAGATATTGCTCATTTGAGAGGATACAGAATTTCAAATTGAGTTTAGGTGGAGTCTGGTGGCCTTTTCTTTAAAAAATAAATCAATATGGTATCAGGAAATCTAATGGTCAGTCTAGCCTTTAAAGTTTCTGTTTAGAATTGAGCAGTTTTCTTTTTTATTTCCTTTCAGCAAACTCTACCATATGATCATCACTAAGTTACTTTTTTTTCTTTGAAGTTTTTTATTGTAATTAATAAAAGGGTTACATGATATTTGCCAGATAGAAGGTGCATTAATTCACATACATTGATACCCTTTCACATGTCTTGGTACCCATTACCCTCCCCCCCACCCCCCCAACCGTCTTGGTTTTCCCCCCTTCCCTATCAAATTTCAAATAACCAAATACAAATAAATTCAATATATCAGATAACAAAGTGAGATACTGTAACAATATGAGATACCCAAGGGACAGCAAAGGAGATGAGAGATAACAAGGGACAGCAAAGGAGATGAGAGACAACATAGTACATTCAGGACAACAATCATTCGTTATATGGCTTTTGTTTCAATATCCTGGAGGTCCTTTCAATTAGCTTCATACTATATGGCCTTATGTATCAAGATTTTGCTCTATTGCAGATCTCTGCTAGTAGAGCCCAGGGTTTCTACTGATTATGAAAAATGAGGGAAACCATTGAGCCTAGGCTCCTTTTTATTTTAACCACCACTGCTATGATAGGAAGAGATGGTTCTGGCCCCAAACAGATACTTCTGTGTGTGTGTGTGTGTGTGTGTGTGTGTGTGTGTGTGTGTGTGTGTGTGTGTGTGTGTATGTATGTATGTATATATTAGCAAAGGGGCAATGAATTGTCTGATTTTAAGGCATTAAAGGATTTACCTACCTCCATGGGTTAGAAATTCATCTAAGGATTACACACGTAATTTACTCCAGGTCCATTCCTTTTATGAACAGCCTTAGGGCTCTAACCTTTTGAGTATCACAGATCCTCTGTGTTAGTACAAAGAAACTGTCTTCCTGCGTCACCGCTGAATCAACGCTATGGATTCCCATCTGCTAAACCTCACATTTCAGAGAGGCCTCGGCAGGAACCAGATGTCCACACATTCTCCCCATCCCCAGCTTCTACTGCTTTTTGAGCTTCCCAGGATTTTACCTGGGTTCAGAACTCCTGGGGCTTACCTACTCCCAGCCCAGAATGTGGTGTGAACACCACCCAGTCTCCCCCATCCTATGCCTGCCTGCCAGACACGGTCCCATACACCTAGCCTTCTGCACCCATGTCCTGTCAGCCCTTTCCAATGGGGACAGCATCCAGGCCCCCCAGTCCTGCTGCCTTTTGCTCTTCTCCTTCAATCTCGCCTCTGGTAAAGGTGTGTGTGTGTGTGTGCAGGTGCATGCCTACACTTGAAATCAGGACCTGAGGACTTGAGCTTTTCCACTCAGGTCAGGCTAGCTAGCACTCTACCACTTGAACTACAGCTCCACTTGTGGTTTTGGGCCAGTTAATTGGAGATAAGAGCCTCACAAATTTTCCTGCATATGCTGCCTTCAAACCCCAATCTTCGGATCTCAACTTCCTGAGTAGCGAGGATTATAGGCATGAGCCACTGGTGTCAGGCAAAGATTTTTAAACTTGTCATTATAAAGGTGATAGAAAAGGGTTACAGTTGCATAAGTCAGGTAATGAGTACATTTCCTTTTGGACAATGTCGCCCCTTCTCTGGCTCTCTCAACCCCACTCAAGTTGTCTAGTTCATGTTCCATGTCGTGTCTAGTAAGAACCACTGCTGCCTTGTATCCATTCAGACACATCTTTCCCGATCTACCTTTCCCTCCTGTAAACTCATGTCTGCCATGGACCTAGGAATTTGGCCTTTCATATCTGTCATCTGAATTATGGGGTGGCCTCTTGATGTGTCTTAAAGTGCCTTCATACCTGAAGCTACCAGGGCGTGTCACTGGAGCTGGCTTGTATTCCTTGCTTCTCCTAAGCATCCTGAGAGATGGCCACACAGATGTGATTGCAGTTGTATTTCTTATTCCCGTTTTCCAACGATGATTAAAACATAGAGATGTCATTAAGTAGCCCCACCAGCTGAGAAGTACCAGAGTTGGGACTTGAACTCAACTCCAGCGAACCTCAACATTTGTCATTTATTGTCTAGTACAATAAAAATAACAAAGAGGTTTGCTTCAACTCCACACTGGGGCCATGATTCAAGTGATACGAGTACCTGCCTAACAAGCCTGAGGCCCTGAGTTCAAACCCCAGTGGCACAAAATCCAACTCCCACAGAGAGCCAAGCTCAGGCCCAGCTCGTAGGAAGCAAAGCCCCACTGTGGTTTGGATAACCAATATGGCCCTCGGAGTTTGGGGATTGTATCTTCATATAGGAAATGGGGCATCCTGTCTCTCTCTCTCTCTCTGCCATATGGATGGGCAAAGTGATATTTTTCTTCCCAATCACCTACCATTTAGTCACCATGAGGTGACTAAACCAAAGCAGTGAGGTGTCATACTTTTTTGGGGGGTCAGTTGTAGAGCTTGAACTCAGGGCCTGGGTGCTGTTCCTGAGCTCTTCAGCTGAAGGCTAGTTCTCCACCACTTGAGCCACAGCACCACTTCCAGTTTCTGGTGATTAATTGGAGATAAGAATCTCATAGACTTTTTAGTGCCCGGGCTGGCTTTGAACCTTGATCCCCAGACCTCAGCCTCCTGAGTAGCTAGGATTATAGGTGTGAGCCACCTCGCCTGACCATGTCTTACGTTTTGGATGTTCACAGCTTTCAAAATCCATGAGCTACACAAAACCCCCTTTTCTTTTTCTTTCTGGAGTTAGCCCGCCTCTGGTGTTTCATTGCGAATGAGACTTAGCATACAAGGCATAATGATTCTTGGGCTGGGGTCTATTTTATTCCAGTTTGCCTATTGTATAGCACTTCACCCAAAACATAGTGCTCCGTATCCAGTGACAAGTGACTCATGTGTACAGTTTGGTGGTGGTGTAAGTTTCTGTAAGATGGCACCTTCTGCCACCACCTGCTAAGGGTTCCTCAGTGGAAGGCTCTCCTCTAGGCTGGCCAGACACTCATCACACATCGTGAGTGATGGAACATGCCTGCAAAACCAACCCTAAGGCATAAGGGGAAAGTGTTGCATCCCCAATCTGAGCAGCAACCTCCAAACTCAGGTTTGCGTCCCCATGCCGGTAAAGGCTTTTCCTGTGACGTGCTTGGTAACAGATAAGGCAGGCCCTATGTAATGTATGACTTCCACATGCCTTGTCACTGTTATTCTCAAGGACACACATCTTCTCCAGAGTTCCCCCTCTGCCCCTGCTGCCATCCAATCCATCCATTAACGAACTGGGCTGGAGGCATGGCTCAGGTGGTGGAGCACCTGCTTAGCAAGCCAGCCAGGCAAGTGCAAGAGCCTGATTCCAAACCCTAGTACTGAGAGGGATAATGATAGCACATATCTTTAACCCAACATTACTCAGGAGGCTGAGATCTGAGGAATGTGGTTCAAAGCCAACCCAGGTAGGAAAGTCCATGAGACTCTTATCTCCAACTAACCACCAAAAAGCTAAAACTGGAGCTGGGGCTCAAGTTGTAGAGCACTAGAATTGAGCAAAAGAAGCTAATGGACAGAGCCCAGGCCCTGGGTTCAACCACTGGTATCAGCACAAACCCCAAACCACAAGTACTGGCAAATAATACTGACGATGACGATGATGATGATGATGATGATGATGATGGTGATGATGATGATGGTGGTGGTGGTAGTGGTGATGAATTGTAAAGCAGGCAGTGTTGTACTGTGCAGCCTGTAATTGTGCAAGGTGCTATTCTAAATTTCTAGGGGAAAAATTAGTAATTGCCCACATTCTCCTTAAGAAGAGCCCTTTTCCCTTCCTGCCCCTTTCAGGTTCACCCTGTTTAGACTCCCTGCCTCCCTCCTAGTCTATCTTCTGCCTCAGGCTGGGAGTTCTCTGTTTCCCTTTCCTCTCTTTTCTATACCTCTGGATGGGGATGTATCCAAGAACTCGGGCCAAAACGAGCACATCGCCATGATGGGGACAGCAAGCTACATTCTGGGTAGATTCTGCAAGCAATGCCCCTCTCCCTTCCCCACCGCCCAGCAACTCCTTCCTTTGCCAAAACCTGAGTTGCTGTGAGATCTGGCAGACTACAGGAATGACTTATCTGCCTCTGCTGGCAAAGGCAATCCGGCATCCACCACAAGGCTATTTGGAGAGGCATGTTTAGGATATCTCAAAAGATTGCCATATGGTGGGAGTCGTTAGTCGGTTCACCAAAATGGAGCAATTGCTAACTGTACTTCACAATGACTTTCATCCGCATGTAACATTAGAAAGACCCATCTTTTGTCCTGTAGGAATGTTTCATTATCTTTCATTATCATTCATCTTTAGATGTATAGCGTTCATAGAATTTTCGGTCAAGCCTCTGGGCCATGGCAAATCCTGAACCCTCTCGTGACAAGCAAGCTTCTTGGGCTTCAGGAAGAAAAGTGTTTCTAATTAGTGCAGAGAAAGCACTAGACTGTGCTAGACTTGAAGCTGCTGGATACTTCCAATGGCAAGGAGGGGGACTGTGTCTGGGGGGCGTGTGGTCAGCAAAATCACTGTCCAGGACACAGTGTGTGTCCCTAAGGAGAAAGTTGCCAGCCAGGCTCATCAGGAAAGTAGTTCGCAGGCACCTATGAGGCTCGCAGGAAGAGGTATCTGGCACAGGTGCCAAGGAGCAGGCAGGGCACCGAGGCGTCACTGACTGGCTCACTGTTCTGTCAAGATCAGAAAGTCCTGGATGGCCTGCTCCCAGATGGAGAGACGTTTCTTTAGGGTGTGTCGTATCGGTTGCATTTGAAGTATGGGGGTTGTGCTTTTCTAAAAACTCTGTTCAGCATCAGGGCAACCAGTGGCTCATACTCATAATCCCACTCTTCAAAAAGAAGCTGGAAGTAGAGATGTGGCTTGAATAGTACAGCACCAGCCTTGAACAGAAAAGGCCAAATGAGTACGATAGGCACTGAATTCAAACCCCAGAACCAGCACAAAGAAAAAAACAGAAAGTCTCCCCCTAAACAATGACATGCCTGGAGACATTGGCCCCATCCCTGAAGGACTAGTGATTTTTTTTCTTTCCCTTGTGGGTCTTGAACTCAGAGGCTGGGTACTGACCCTGAGCTCTTTTGCTCAAAGCTAGTGCTCTACGACTTTGAGCCATAGCTCCACTTCCAATTTCTAAGTGGTTAATTGGAGGTAAGAGTCTCTTGGGGACTTTTCCACCTGGACTGGCCTCAAACTACAATACTCAGCCTCCTGAGTAACTGGGATTACAGGCATGAGCTGGGCTGGGTGCCTAACTGGTGCTATTGAACCCAGGGGGCAAGTCCAGCAGAGGAAGTGTGGTGTTCTCAGATAGCAGATCTCTCTCCCAATGAGAGATCCTTTGGCTGACCCAAAGAATAACGCAGCCAATGACTGGGTCACAGAGAAGCCAGTAACTCCCTCCCAGTTTAATCTGTGGAGCAGCCTGGACACATACAAGTCAGGAGAACTGCCCTTAGCTCTGTAGAATGGATTCCTAAACTGGGTGGGAATCTTCCCAGTATAACCCTGACAAAGTGTTGTGAATGACAAGAACTGCTGCTACTCCATTGCCCGCTCCTCTTTGCCTTGAAGGTGCTTTATGGGAGGAAAGAAGTACCATGGGCCAGGGAGAGCAAGGAAGTTCCCACGCTTTCCCAGAATCCCCCAGTGGCCTGATCACATGGGGCCGACCTGCAAAACAGACAGTGCTGACATTTTCACAAGTATGCTCAACCCTGAGTCATAAACAAACCCCAGGGCTGACGTTTGGCCGCTCCTTCAAGCACAGAATCATGGGATTTCGAGATGAAGACAGCCCGGAGGCCACTGCAACTCAAAATCTTATCTGGAGCAAGAATTCCCCCCTTTCACAGCCCAACAGATGGTCACCCAGCACTCAGGGAAGAGTTCCCTTCCATGCTGAGATGTCTAGCCCATCTTGAGACAGCCTAACCACCTGGAATCAGTACTGTCAGGAGCTGTTTTCTTTTTGTTTTGGTTTGGTCTTCCTCAGTTGAACCCCCAAGAGTGTCTTCTTTTGACTTGCTTTCTGCCTACAGGTGTAAGACAAAAGAAATCTGGGCCAGGAATGTGGCTTAGTGCTTGCCTAGCATGCATGAAGCCCTGGATTCGAACCCTCAGCACCACATAAATAGAAAAAGCTAGAAGTGGTGTTGTGGCTCAAGTGGTAGAGTGTTAGCCTGGAGCAGAGAAGCTCAGGGACAGTGTCCAGGCCTTGAGTTCAAGCCCCTGGACTGGCAAAAAAAGGAGGGGGCTGGGAGTTTGGCCTAGTGGTTAAAGTGCTTGCCTAGCATGCACGAAGACCTGGGTTCAGTTCCTCAGTACCACATACATACAAAAAAGCCAGAAGTGGTGCTGAGGCTCAAGTGGTAGACCTCTAGCCTTGAGAAAGTCCAAGGACAGTGCTCAGGCCCTGAGCTCAAGCCCAGGACTGGCAAAAAAAAAAAGGGAGGAAGGGAAGGAAGAGAGAGAGAGAGAGAGAGAGAGAGAGAGAGAGAGAGAGAGAGAGAGAGAGAGAGATCTTTTCCCATTCATATGACAACCCTCAGATATTCAAAAACAGACAATTCTGGACTCTTCCTTCCTCCAAGTCCTGTCCTTTCTTCTCTGTATCCATACCTTAGGTCACCTGAGATTATTTCTCACAGGACATGACTTCAACTTGTCACCATCTAGTCACCATTTTCTGACAGTGTTTTCTTCTCCTATTTCTTCCTCTTCTGCTACTTCCTCTTCTGCTGTTTCTTATGAAAGAAGCTACCAGAACAAATGGCAGCTGGGATGCTACCACCACAGAGGACTTTGAAACTATCTCCTCCCCCGGCTCTACATTCAATAGCCTGA
Organism: Megascapheus bottae; assembly: GCF_031878675.1. Lineage (NCBI taxonomy): Eukaryota > Metazoa > Chordata > Mammalia > Rodentia > Geomyidae > Megascapheus > Megascapheus bottae. The sequence continues at coordinate 9,533,235 of NC_143530.1, forward strand.
TGAATACAACCTAAAATTCTTCAAGCTTCGTACCAAACAATCAAGTTAATCAGCCAAACCCACTATCTTCACACAGTTTTGTATAAGTTTAAAGAAAGGTGTGGCTTTAAAGGAGTATTAAAATGCCTACAGGTATTTAATACCTATAGGGTATTAAAAGACCAAAGTACACCAGGTGCCAGTGGTTCACGCCTGTAATCCTAGCTACTCGGGAGGCTGAGATCTGAGGATCAAGGTTCAAAGCCCACCCGGGCACAAAAGGACCTGAGACTCTTATCTCCAGTTAACCTCTAGAAAACAGGGAGTGAGGCTTGGCTCAAGGGTAGGGCAGTAGCCTTGAACTGAAGAGCTCAGGGACAGCATCCAGGCCAAGTTCAAGCCCCATGACCCACAAAATAAATAAATAAATAAAAATAAAAGACTGAATGTTCCCTTTCCTTCCGTTCATAATAGAACATCGTTAAGAGAGTAGGACTCTAGCAAAGATTGTGAGTGATAGATAACTGAACCACAAGAAGGGGAAGGGAGATGACATATTTGCAGTGATGCATGGACACCCACCCTCTGTAGCCTCTCCTGCCACCACAACCCAGGGCATGGCATGGTGTTGGTCCTGAAGGCTGAGCCTGCTCTTGTCCCCTTACACTCTGCCTCTTCATGGTTTGGTTTTTAGTTTGCCACTGCTTCTAAAGCAAGCTCTTCCCCTCTCCCCTACCCCCCCCCCACCCCGCAGTCCATTGGAAACTCACTGGCATGCTTCCTCTGTCTTTCACAGGCCGTCTGAAGGAAGAAATCACCCAGAGGCATAAGCAGCAAGTAGCTCTGGGTGAGTACAAAGCGGAGCGACGGTGATGTGAGTAGACCTGGTCCAAAGATGACCCATGAATGCCCCACGTGGCAAGGGATGGCCTGGGGCCAGGGCCAGGGTCGGTGCAGATTTTAGGGTGCTCCTTCTCTGGGGACTCGTTTCCCCACCTGAACATCACCTAGCCCCCTGGCCCTCCAGCTGTCCCCTGTCCTCTTGGCCTGTCCCATCCGACTCCTAACCTCAATCCATGTCTCAGCTACTCAGAGTCTGCCTTCCTCAGTCTAGAGCCTCTGCTCACCAACCAGTGTGTCAGCTCGTGATAGAGCAGCCACCTGTCTCCACACGTGGCCTCGTATGCGCTGTGTCCCGTTACCTTCATCTGTGACTTTGAGAGGTGAGTCACGTTCGGTGACTTGCCCGTGCGTGCTGAGCAGGACTTGATCCCCGTCCTCCCTCAGTCCTGAGGGGACACCTGGGAGGTCAATGTGGCTGGGGCTGATTTCTGAGGAACCTCACTTCCCTTCCTCTCACCTAGCCAGCCTGAGGATGGCTGGGCCCCGCCATGGCCTGCGGTTAGGGACCCCTGCCCCTAGGTGTCCAGGCTTCCTCCTGCTGGCTGTGGAGCTGAGAGGTCCCCCATGCCTGCCCTCCTTTGCCAGGCAAGGGGAGACTCACCTGTGGAGCCGGTCCCAGGAGGGCAGCATGGCCTTTGTTGGGAAGATGAACAAGTTGGCCTTCTGGACCCCAGCACCCTGGCAGGTCACTGGGTGTGGAGTCGCCCTGAGAGCTGCTACCAGACCTGTAGTCTTCACTGTGCTGACTGGTTAGACACAATAGTGTAAAAGTGCCGCTGGAGTTCTGGGCAGGATTCACCCCAGGCCTGGAAAGCCAGCTCCAGGCTTCTCAGCCTCCGAGGCCCTTAGGAATCTCGGGCGTGCTGTCCTTTGCAGGCTGGGGCCTCAGTTTCCATGTCTCCCCGGGGCCTTCCTCAGCAGGTGTCAGGGCCTGCAGGGCTCAGCTTGTGCTAGAGCAATCAGACTTCAGACACTGAGCACTAAGGGCATTGGAAAATATCTGTGTTTTTAAAGGCGTTCTATCCCAATTAGAGAGGATGTGTTAATGCCCTCCAGCTGCCATGTTGAGATTGGCTGGCAGGTTGTCGTCCAGACTCCTGAGGCGATGGTCTGGGACCCAGGAGTCCCAGGGATTGCATTGCAGATGGAGTCTCTTCTCATGAGAGGTCCTCGCAGCGCTGCTGGTGGTTTACAGAGCCATTTCCCACCTCCACCCTCACCCTGCTGGCTCAGGTTTGAGCTGAGGGCTAAGACAGGGAACTCGAGCAAGAGTAACCATCCGCACAGCACCTGAGGCTCACGCATGCGGTGTCAAATGGGGAAAGATAGCAGTGTCGGGAATTGCAATGCCCCTTTTAATTTCTTCATCTTCGTCTTGTGGTCCTCCCCCACTTTGTTTCTTCTCTTCACTATCCCTTGTCCACACCTATTTTGTCCCTGTACTGGGGCTTGAACTCAGGGCCTGGGCACTGTCCCTTCACTTTGTTCACCCAAAGCTAGTGTTCTGCCACTTGAGCCATGCCTCTACTTCACAATATTCCTTTTTTTTTTAAATTAAGTCCCTTCCTTTCCTTTCTGATTGCCCCTTTTACCCTCATGTTTCTAAGCTTCTGTGGCGTGTGCAAGAGGGCACTGGGGAGGATGACGAGTCTTCGTGGATGACGAGTCTTAGCGGGAGACGTGTGCCCATACAGTTGGCTTTAGCACATGCCTCTGCAGAGCGCAGCTTCAGCTGTGATGTGAGAGGCACCATTTGGAAGAGATCAGGAGCTGATGATGGGAAGATATACCCAGGGGGTATGCTGGAGGCGCCCCATTCCATAGTGTGAGAGCCAACTGGTAATGGTTCAGGAATCCGGGGAGTTGTTATTAAACACAGTTGATGCTGAAAATCAAATTATGTAAGCTTACAATTAAATTATATTTTTAAAACACAGTAAAAAAAATACTTAAAATCTGCCTCTTGCAAGCTAGTTTACTCTATTTTACTCTTACCTGTGTAATTGTATGTGTTTTCCATAGCTACACAGTGCAAAGATCATGTGAGAGGGAACTTGTGCACTTCTCTGCCCACGTCTGCATGTAGCCACATCACCCCAGTGGTTTTCAATGGGCCGCGGTGGGAGGATTTACACCAAGGAAATTAGCAAATATAAATCTTCCTTGTTCTTGTTGTTTTCATAGACAAGTTATAAACACTTGTCTCCCACCCCCGCCCAGGCATGAAGACCAGGCCAGTCGTCTGGAGGGTGGAGTGCGTGTGTGTGTGTGTGTGTGTGTGTGTGTGTGTGTGTGTGTGTGTGTGTGTGTGTGTGTGTGTATGTGTGCACATGCCTTCCCTGGAGGTTTTCTAAACCAACCCCCATTTCCAGACTGAAAAATCCAGATTATGACTTTGTTTACTACTGCCCACAGTGTATCAGGGAGCATGACATCCTCCAAGCCTCAGTCCTCCCGAAAAACCAGCGGACAGGGAGACAGAAATGAGGTAGGGGAAGCCCTGGCCCTACCTGCACCCCTGGACATAGAAGTCACGTCCAGAGAGTGACCTTTAAGAGAAAATCCAGGCACCAACCACCCATGCCTGGAAGCCTACCTACTCGGGAGGCTGAGCTCTTAGGATCAGGGTTTGATGCCAGCCCAGGCAGAAAAGTCCCTGTGAGGTTCCCTTATCTCCAACTGACCACTCAAAAACCAATAGAACTGTGGCCCAACGTGGTAGAGCTCTAGCCTTGAGCTAAAAAAAAAGCTCAGAGACAGTGTCCAGGCCTTGAGTTCAAGCCCCTCAACTGACAAAATAAAAAAGAACATCATCAATAAAACAGAAGTTACTGGTGGACTCCGTGAAGGACTGGGTCTGCCCGCTGCCCGGGAAATAACAAAGCGGCATTGCGAATGCAGTGGATGTGTGTTCCTGGCCTAGCAGTCCTGAACAGTGCAGGAGTGTAGAAAAGGCAAACAGGCTGTCCGCCAACGTCCTTGGAGAATTTTTACAATAGTTCAGGCATGACTCTAAGTTCTGGATTTTGTTGTTGTTATGATGGTGGTGGTGGTGATGGTGGTGGTGGTGGTTTAATGCCGCAAATACCTCATAAGGCAGACACATTGTCTCTGCATTGTAGCTAGGGCTCAGACAGTTTAAATCTTTGCTCAGCTAGGGATACAAAGCCAGACCACACTCTGCCCAGCCACCATCCTACCCTGAGCCCTTTCTCCTGCATCGTGGAGTCCACACAGGGCACAGATCCAGTGCCTACTCCCAGAGTTTCTCTTCTCACCAGGATGAGATGCCTGGATGAGAAAGGTATCTATTGAAACATATATGCATCCATCTCCCATCTTCTTCCTGTGCTAACCACAAAACCAACTCAGCCTTACCTGCTCTGGGAAAGCTTTCCTGGCCTCTTCTCTCTCCTCTTTTCCTCCCAGCCCACCTCTGAGCATACCAGCCTTGTTTTGTAATTATTCATGTCCAGCGGTTCTCCACACTAAAATGGGAGCTCCTGGAAAGCCGTATGTAGTCAAATTCGCCCTCTATCCCCAGCAGCCAGCGCTAACAGTAAATACGCCAAATCAAGGGGCAATCCTTCTCCAGGTGACCTCTAGACTCGCTGTCTTGCACAAGTACAATGAGACATTTGAAGATAAAATAAAATGAGCCCATCTAAGCCAAGTAGAAGGAATAAGTGCTTTTGGACCCCACAGCTGAGGAAATTACACACAGGCAATAAATTTGTCTAGCCGCAGAGGAAAAGAGGGGCAACCCGGAGTTACAGCAGGAAGCATGCTAACTAATTTATCTGCAGAAATAGAATTTCTTCCTGGAACTAAACACAAGTCAGAATTTATGGTGTGGATCCTCATATAAAGGACACTGAGTGACAGAATGAATGATTTCCTCAGCTGCAGTTTTACAAAAGATACCAAAATGTTGCTCAACCAGATGACTCCTGTATCGACCTTCTATAAAAGCAGGAGGCCTGACATGACGGCATAACTCACCAAAAGTGTTTATGGGAGCAGCCGAGATTATACAGTCCAGGTACTTAGCTCTTCGATGGTCACACGGAGCAGGAATGAGACTGGAGAGTCTAGCCCCAGGAATGCAGGCCACGGCCTCTCTCCCTCCTCTCCCTCACATCTCTCCCTTCCCCTCCCCCTCCCCATCTCTGTCTCTCTCTGGTATATTTAATCAAGGGCTGGATCTCTTTCCTTTCACAATCAAAACTCTAACAAGAACCTTCAATGAACATTTAAAAGACACATCACACTGCCATTGGTGTGAGACCCCTGTCAGGCGGGAGGGACAGGCCCTGGGCTTGGGCAGAGCCAGGAGGAAAAGGCTAGATTCAGAAGCTTAGAGTTTGAAAGGGGAATCTGCAGGTTAGTGGGCATGAGAAAGTGTATGTGAGTGTCCACATGAGTGTGTGTGTGTGTGTGTGCGTGTGTTGATTCGCATGTAAGAAGAAGATATTTGAGGGGTGATGGGCAGACTCCACACAGAACTCAGGTCCTCCTCCCTCTGCCTCACCAGTCCCAGGAGCAAAGATCTCCCCAAATAAAATAGTCCCCAAGACCTCATGGGGGCCTTAGATTGCTGCCCACCCGCTATGCTGTACCCCCCCCCCACCAGTCCCTGAGATTGGGAATGACCCTGTCGGTATCCCACAGGGCCTGTCCCAGAGGGCGGGCTCCTCTCCCTAAGCTGCTCCTTTAGTCCCCGCCCGGCTGCTGCAGTGACTGCTTGTGGCTCCCGATGGTTCTACACAGACACCCCAGTTGCCCCACTTGATGTAAAATCAGATAAGAGATCTCCTGAGCTTTACTGGCAGAATTGGGAGCAGAGATGAAGACAAAAGAGGGATTGCCTCTGGCTCCTGCCCATAATCCTAGCTACTCAGGAAGATGAGATCTGAGGATCACGGTTCGAAGCCAGCCCAGGCAGGAAGGTCTGTGAGACTTATGGCCATGAACCACCAGAAAACTGGGAGTGGCGCTGTGGCACAAAGTGGTGGAGCATTAGTCTAGTGCTCCTAAAGCTCCAGGACAATGCCCAGGTCCTGAGTTCAAGCCCCATAACTGAGAGAGAGCGGGGCGGGGGTGGAGGGGGGACCGTGAAGGACATGACTGGGGATGTTTCCAGGGTTTCAGCTTCAGAACTGTCAAGTCCATTCTTACCTCCAACATAGCCATCATGGAGAACAGGCGATGTGACGAAGTCTCAGTAGTACAATGGACACTGCTGAGGGATGTGGATGACACAGAGCCATTTTGGGAACTTCCAACCCTTCCAGTGCTGTTCTTGGGAGAAACAGGAGCTTCGTTGCATTTTCTTCGTGAAAGATGACTTAGAAGTAGAAAGAGGCTTAGCACGTGGGCATCGAGTTGTAGTGCTCGATGGGTGTGTGCGCGGAAAGAGCCACCTGTGCCACCTTCTCTCTGTGGTGGTTAAGCGATATTAATCGTACAGAGAAGGCAGCCCACGCCCGTCTTTGGGGAGGCAGGACAGTCGAGTGTGGAGAGCACCAATTCTGTAATCTTAGAGCAAGATGAGGGAATGGTATCACTGGAAAACTAGAAGACATAGCAGGGGTGAGGGGTGTCCTACATCTCCCACTCCAGACGTTCAGGGTCTGCGGTGGTTTAAAATGACCCCAGCACTCCCTGAAGGGCTAGGTCCCAAAGGAAATGGCTGTCTCAGAGAAACAGAGATAGAAATATGGAGTGGAACCCACAGCCCAAAGCAGTGCTGCACACACACACACACACACACACACACACACACACACACACACACACACACACCCCTCGCTTTGTGTTAGGACCATTCTTACCTAAAGGTGAAAACAGAACGCCTGTCACTCCAGGTGGGCTGCAGGGGGAGCTGCCTTCACCTTCAGGTGCCCCCCCCCCCCCAGCTCAGGAAGATTTCCTCATGAGAGGGAGGGGCTCCCCCCCATAGAAATGGAACAACTCTATCCCAATTGCTTATTAATACTGACCAGCACAACAGCTGTTCATTTTCATTAATGTTTTATTAGTATTAGTAACTGCACAAAGGATATTTGTTGGGCTGTTTTCATACATGTACATAATATACTCGGATCAAATGTATCCCCCATGATACTCTTTTTTTCTTTTCTTTTTGCCAATCCTAGGACTTGAACTCAGGGCCTGAGCACTGTCCTTGAGCTTTCTCAAGGCTAACCCTTGACCACTTGAGCCACAGCACCCCTTGCAGCTTTTTCTGTGTTGTGGTACTGAGGAATCGAACTCAAGGCTCTATACATTCTAGGCGAGCACTCTACCACTAGGCCACATTCCCAGCCCCCTCTGGTATTCTTTATTACTCCCTCCCCTTCCTCTTGGTTTTTTAAATATGTTATTGTTATTGCTAAGGTGTTGTACAGAGGGGCTGCCATTTCATTAGTCAGGTAATGAGGACATTTCTTTTTGGGGGGAGACAAGGTCGTCCCTTCCTGTGCTTTGCCCCAGTTTCCGCCTTCCTCATCCCTGCCCACAAGTTGCACAATTCATTTTCCATAGAGAGTGTACAGAATAGCATGATTGCATTTGTTCGCCTTTCTGACCTCCCATGCAATACCTTCCCTTCCCCCCCTAAAAAACACCCCAAAGCAAAAACAAACACGACCAACAACAATTTTAGCTTTTTACTGATTGATTAGAGGGAAGAATCTCTTGGATTTGTCTTCCTGGTCTGGCTTTGAACCATGAACCCCAGACCCCAGGCATCTGAATAGCTAGGATTACAGGTGTGAGACACCAGGGCCCAGCTAAAACATTTTTAATGGGTTTCTATTATTCTGGGGGAGGGGATTGCATGCATATAATATACCTGGATTATATTCACTTCCATCACCCTCCCCTTCACCCCCCCTACTGGTTTCCCATATTTCATGTCTTTTTTCTTTTACATCTAGGTTCTACATATGAGTAAAAGCATAATATTTGTCTTTCTGAGTATGGCTTACTTTACCTAATTTGGAGATTTTCAGACCATCCATTTTTCAACAAATGGCATGGACTTGTTCTTCTTTAATACATTCTATTATGAATATTTAGCCATAGTTTCTTGGCACCCAGGCTTACTCTACACTTTGGCTACTATAAGAGTGAACTGACTTAGATTCCTCCAGATTCGTACCCGGGAATGGTTCAGCAGGGTCATCTGCTCGGTCTATTTTCAGTTTTTGAGGAGCTTCTAAACAGGTATCCAGCACATATTCACCAGCGTTTGTTCTTTGTTTACTTGAGAGTTGCCATTTTCACTGAGGTGTGATGGAATCTCAGTATCCTTTTGATTTGCAATCCCTTTAGGGTTAAGGATGTTGAACATTTCTTCATACATGTATCAGTCTTTCGTACAGCTTTCGGAACTGTTCGTTTCCTTTGTTAATTGGATTACTTGTTCTTTGGGTGTTTAATTTTTTTTTGAACTCCTATGTATTCTAGATATTAATCCCTCATCTGATGAATAGCTCTTCTATTCTGTGGCTGTCTCTTTGTGCTTGTAATCGTTCCTTTTGAGGTACAGAAGCTTCTTTAATTTGGTGTAATCCCATTTGGCAATCCTTGCTCTGATTTCCTGAGCTATTAGAGGCCTACTTAGAAACCCACGGCCCTGCCTATGCTTTCCTGTTGTCCTTTCAAAGCCTCAGGTCTTACAGTAAGCTCTTTGATTCACCATGGGATCTGTCTCAGGGCCCACTCGGGAGTCCCGCCGGTGACAGACGATCACCAAGCGAGCAGCTGATCCACCCACTGGCTCTTGGTGGATACATTGTCCAGAAGTGGGGATAGCCTGCAATTCAGTTCCCAAACACCCCTCCCCTTCCAGAGGAAAGGACTGGAACTGGCTTTCAGGGTGCCAGGGTTTCCTATTAGGACTTTCTAGAAAGCCACTGGGATGGAGGCATATGGCCAAGATGCGTCAGTAAGCTGAAATTCAAGAGGGAGGATTACAAATGATCCCTGGCTCTGAGCAGAACCCTGAGCCAAAGACAGGAAGGCCATTGGGAAGGACAACTGAAGGGTGACGGGCTGGGAGCAGGCAGGCGGCCCTGGCTTCTGGAAGAAAGGACTGTGGATGGATGTGGGAGGGAGAGAGGAGCAAGAGAAGGGGCTATGGACAGATATGGGGTAGAGAGTCAGCACTCCCATTTAAACCGATTTTTTATTTTTATAAAGATGATAGAAAAGGGGTTACAGAAGTCAGGTAAGACTTACATCACAAGTCTGTAGAGTTCATTTTCCACACAGTGTTCAGTGAGTACCATGCTGTCCCTTTATTTCTGTGCCCCCAACTTATCAAGTGAGACGGAAGATGCCTTTCCTGTGTGATGAGTGTGCTTGCCGGTCCCCCTCATGTCTAACCTCTGGTCTGCATCCTCCACAGGTGACACAGTGAGGGGGGAGAAATACTAAAGAGGTGTGACACCACCCAGGGCTGTGAGCGTGAACCAGCAGGCCCAGGATGGTATAGGGGAACATCAGTCATGCAGGAAGAGGCAGGGAAGGGGCCAGCTGGACCCAGCAGGCTTGCAGCCCTACCTGGCCATTTCTGTCTGTGAGGAGCAGGGCTCCCGGGCATTCTGAGGGAAGCAGAGGCAGAGAGCACAGAGCCGTGGCCATGGCGGACAGTGAGCCCTGCAGCTGCCGGTCCAGCCCAGGTTGGAAGACTTAATCCTCAGCCCTTCCTCCCTGTGTGCCATGGGCAGCTAAGGTGTCACCCAATGCACATGAGCCTGCAGCCCCTCAGAGCTGACCATTGTGGCGATTGAGCTGTGGACCCTGTCCACCTGCACAGGGACCCAGGGCCCTGTGACAGATCTGCCCAAGGAGCCCCAGAATGGGTAGTGAGCAAATAGGTCACCAGCTGGACAGCTGCTGTCAGCCATAACAGAGCCATGAGCCTCACTGTCCCCTCCCACTCCAGGCGCTGGCTGAGCCACGATGTTCCCGTGAGGCCTTTGCTCTGCAGAAATCTCCTGGGCCCCTTCAGCTTTGAGATGCAGTTGAAAGCTTCCTTATCGCCTCCCTGAGCCCTCTGGCACTGAAAGGAGACAGGACAGGCTGTTCTTCGGCTCCAGTGGGCACCAGGAAGCTGCCATGGCTTGTGAACCTGGGCCAGTCAAGGGAAACCTGGGCCTTGCTTCTCAGCACCAGCTACAGGCCTAAAAAGCATGAGCAGGCAAAGGCACTGCCCTCTAGTGGCAGACACAGTGCACAGCCCGGCCCAAGTGGCCTCCCCGTGGCTCCTTCAAGATCAGAACTGCAAAGACCAGCAGCCCCATGGGGGTGTGAGTTTGACCTAGTGGTAGAGTGCTTGCCTGGCATGCATGAAGACCCTGGTTCGATTCCTCGGTACCATATACATAGAAAAAGCCAGAAGTGGTGCTGTGGCTCAAGTGGGAAGGTTCTGGCCTTGAGAAAACTCAAGGACAGCACTCAGGCCCTGAGCACTGGCCAAAAAAAAAAAAAGCCAGAACTGGTCCTGGGACTCAAGTGGTAGAGTGCTAGCCTAGAGCAAAAGAAGCTCAAGGACAGCGATCAAGCCCAAGTCTCAGAACTAGTAGAACAATGAAAAATCACCAGCCCCAACTTAGGCAGCATGGCTGTGATATGGAGATCTCATGTAGACTTGGTGGGGTATCCAGGGTCCAGGTGCAGGCAGCTGCAACCCAAGGAGTGCATTCCCCTGCTGTGGACCTCCAAGTCTCTTTGCCCCTCTTCACAGTGCCCCCCCCCCAAGGCCTGGGAGGACACCAGGGCTTTGAGACTGGACAAGTCACTATACTCTGTGCTCTTGGCCTCTGCATGGAGTTCTGGCACTGAGTTGCAGAGCTTGAAGTGGAAGGACACGCACCCCACCAGCAAATTCTAGTCTGAGCAGGGCTGGCATCAGCAGGCCTGTGCCCGCTCCTTGGGTGATTCCCAATGGAGGTGGCAGAGGGAGCACGTGTGAGGAGCCCATGCCTTGGTGGCCCCAGCAAAACACCTGAAGTCTCGCAGTCCCTGATTCAACCACTGCACAGGCTATGGCACCACACCAGACCCTCCCCATGGCCTTTGTGCCCCTTTGTAACCACGGTCCCCATGGCCCAGCCAGTGTGACCTCTCTACTCACTCTCCCTATGCCCTCGCCAGGCTACTGGAGGCACTGCCCTGGCCAGGCCCCAGTGGAGATGACATCCAAATTCCCTTTAGCTGGTCCTCTCGCTCTGTTCCTGCTCCGTCGCTCCTGCTGGCTCCCCCGGGCCCCAGCACCATGCCCCTGAAGCCTCGGGAAAGAGCTGGCTCCCGGCGGGGGTTGTGATGCACACACTAAGTGGACAGGACCTTTTGGCCATGGTGCAGGGCTAGGGGGGGAGGGGAGGGAGGGGGAGACAGGACTTTTGACCCTGCAGGGATGGAAGGGAGTGAGATCTGGTTGTGATGACAACATGAGTAGCTGGTGTCTCAGGGGCATTCTGTGCTCTCATTCTGGTGTCCAAGGCCACATGCCACAGGCCTTCCCAGAGCCTTTCAAGAGACTCACAGCATCCAGGCGCCAGCCGGCATTGTTGCTGGTGAGCATGGAGTTGCTCTGTCTCAGTCAGCCAAAAAGTTCTGAAAAGAAACAGATCGAGCCATTCCTCTCCTTGGCACCCTCCAGAGTCCTCCAGCATAAGGGCTGGCCTCAGCCCCCTCACCAACCTCAGCTCCCTTCCCTTACCAACTGCTTCAGCCACCCTGGTTGGTCTTCTTTCTCACTATCACCTGCAAACTTGTGTCCCGGGTCCTTTGCATTTGCTTTGGTATGCTCTGTCCCTGATTTCTGTACTCATTCTTCCCTTCCTTCAGGGCCCTCTGCCTTGTCGTCTTCTCCTCAGAGGCCCTCTGCTACCACTGCTACATTTTCATCCAGCTTTGTCTCTCCTGTAACACCTTTCAGCCCTGGCATTAGAGGGTTGGTACTCAGGATACAGCACTCACTGCTCACACTAAGTGCTCAGCCATGTTACCAAGGCTAGTTCTCGGCCCCGGTCATACATTCACATAGCCTGGGTCCATCAGGCTGACCACCACTCCTCCCCCCTCCCACACACACATACACCAGCCTTGGAGGGGACTAAGAAGGAAGAGAAATTGTTCTGAGACCATCTGGCACCTTCATTGGAAGTTCAAGCTTTTGATCTGTCCTGTCTTTGGGGGTGGGGGCATGGTGCTGGGTGTGTTCCCTGGGACTCAGGATGAAAGGGATTCATAGAGGTGGAGATGGTCACGCACAGGCCCTGGGAGTGGAGGAGATTCCAGAAAGAACTTCTGGGGCCCTCTCTCATCTTAGGGTGCTCTTGTCATCCTGCCTTAAATGTCATGCTCTTCCTTTCCCCATTCTAGGACTCTCAGAAAGCACAGGACTCTCAGAGCCCTCTGGGCCAGACCTGCAGGAAGAGAAGCTTCGAACGCAACTGGAGGAAGAGAAGAAGAGGTACCCTTCTCCTATTTGTTAACCTCATACAGGCTTCCTTGGGCCCCCAGCACAACCTGGAGCCTCCCAGGACTGAAAGGACCAAAGAAAACAGGCCCAGCAGCAGCAGGCCTCAAACCACAGGAGCAGGGGGCCCGTGGACGTAGCCAAACTTGTCCACTGCTGCCACCTAGAGGAACTGTGAAGCATTCCACCCCAGGAGGTGGTCCTCATCTCCCCTCCCAGGTCCCCCTCACCTTCTCATCCCCCGTCCCCCTCACCCTGCAGATTCACCCCAACACCTACCCCCAGGTCTTGGCAACATCCAGAGAGAGAGAGAGAGAGAGAGAGAGAGAGAGAGAGAGAGAGAGAGAGAGAGAGAGAGAGAGAGAGAGAGGGAGGGAGGGAGGGAGGGAGAGGGAGGGAGGGAGGGAGGGAGGGAGGGAGGGAGGGAGAGAGAGAGAGAGAGAGAGAGAGAGAGAGAGAGAGAGAGAGAGAGAGAGAGAGAGAGAGAGAGAGAGAGAGAGAGCACACCTTAGTAAAAGGCTGTTCTCATTCTTGAAGATCTCACATGGACCTACCCCATATACTCCGTAACCTCTATGGGCCTACTATGCAAAAATGAATCACCCTAATTTTTTATTTTATTATTTTTTTCCACTCATGAGGCTGGGCAGGGCCTGGGCACTGTGCTAGCTCAAGGCTAGCACTCTACCACTTTGAGCCACAGCTCCACTTCAAAGAAAGAGTTTCAATTTATTGTTGTTATGAAATCACGCTACGACTGTCCAGTGGGTTCCAAACCTGTCGCCAGCCCCTGGCCTCGGTGGGCACCTGTGGGACAGGCCTCAGGCCCCAGCATCAGGGCAGCTCTGCTAGATGCCAACACGATTGCCTCTGCTCGGACCCACCACAGGTACAAAACAATGTTCACTCGCCTGAAGGCGCTGAAGGTGGAGATTGAACACTTGCAGCTGCTCATGGACAGAGCCAAGGTCAAGCTACAGAAGGAATTTGAAGCCTGGTGGGCAGAGGAGGCCACCAATCTGCAGGTAGGAGCTGGGGACTCAGGGCAGCTGTGTTGGGGCTCGCAGGAGACGTAGGAAGAGAAGACATGCCACTATGGTGTCGGCTAAGCTGTCTGATGACTCCATGTGAACATTGACTGGTTCCCTGTTGCAGAGTCCCGTATATTTGTTCATTAATCCTAGAAACCTTAAAAAATTCAGAAGGCACAGAGGAGGAAGTCAAAGTCGTTTTTACCTCTCCACTTAGAGACAGCCAATAGTTACATGTTGGTTTATATTTTTGCCATTTTTTCTTTTTTATTTATGTATTTATTTTTAACTTTGTTTTAAAGGGTTACATGATATTTGCCAGATAGAAGGTGCATTGATTCACATACATTGATACCCTTTCACATGTCTTGGTACCCATCACCCACCACCCACCCCCCGTCATTTTTCCTTATATGGGTTTTTTTTTTCCTTTTGTGCTAGTACTAGGGTTTAAACTCAGTGCCTGAGTGATGTTCCTGAGCTCCCCCTCCACCCGCACCTTAACTTTAGTATTGTACTACTTGAGCCACAGCTCTACTTCTGGATTTTGTGATGGCTAATTAGAGATAAGATTCTCACAGACTTTCCTGCCTGCCTGGCGTCAAACCAAGATCCTCAGATCTCAGCCTTCTGAGTAGCTAGGATTACAGGTGTGAGCCACCAGCACCTGCCTGGTTTTCAATGTACTTTATACAAATAGAATTCTATTCATTTTCAAGTACCGTAAATGGCTTTTTTAACTTAATTGTTTAGAATGACTATTTCTGTTCGTGTTCCTTTCTATGATATCATTCCTGGATGCTGTATAGGAATATATTTTAATCAGCTTAACCAATCTGTTCTTGATATTTAGATTGTCTGAGAGATATGCAAAAAATTATCCACAAATATGTTTCCAGTGGAAAATGAGAAACAAATTCCTCGAATGTCTGTGTAATATTTTGAAGGCTAAAAGAACCTGCCAGGAAGAGTTAGAAACCACCCAGTGCTGGTTGTCCTTCACGGAGCCATCGCCTCAGTGGTTATAGGAGAAAGTGACAGAGTGCACATTGTCACTTTGTCACACAGAGTGGCATTGTCACTTGTTTGACAGGCAGAGCCCTCGGTCCCTTTATTGTTAAGGACATCAAAACTGAGAAGATGTTTCCAGTAGCCAGTGTTCTACCGCTGGGTATGTTGACATATTCCTGCAATCCCAGCCCTTGGGAAGCAGAAGCAGGATGATAAGATTGCACATCCAGGATCCTCTCCAGATGACAGAATTAGAGACAATACTTACCTGTTGTGTTTTTCTGAAATTTCCTACTAGAGCCTGTAGCACTTTCCTTTTATTAGAATGCATTCACTGAGACATCCCCGCAGCCGTGAACACAGCCAATTCACCACCAGCTTCCCACGCCGCTCCACTCCTCCTTAAAACCACCCCCACGGGCTTCCTTACTAGGTTGCCCTTTTGTATGTAGCAAGGGCATCCAGCATTTTGTCCATCACTGCTATTAGTAGTAAATGTCATTATTGTTAGTATGACTGCTATATATATTATATATACCCACTTTGATAGCTTGTTTTTCCTCCCTTAAGGATGCTCTCTTGAGGGCTAGGGGCACAGCTCAGGGGTCAGGGGTCAAGCCCTTGCCTGGCTTGGGTGAGGCCCTCCAGTCTGTCCCCAGCACTGCAAGACTATCTCCCCATGGAACATGTTCTTGGGCCAACAGGTGCCGTCCCCAGCTGCGAATTCACTGTGTCACACGAAGCCACTTTCCCAGTCGTCCAGTTCCCAGCGGGATGGGTCCCAGCTCCCCTCCAACCAAAGGTAAGGCCCTGCCCCTACCATCCGCTCTTGCTGTGTGGAAGGTCTTATTGGCCATGCATCATGGTACCTCCTCTGGCAGCCTTCCATAGTACCATGAGGCCCAGAGCAGCCCAGAGCCATAAAACCATGGCACCTTCTCCATGCCAGAGCCTCATCTCCTCCAAATACCCAAGCCAGCCATGAACGCACACTTCCCTCTGCCACCTTCCACCCTCACCAGGCTCTGTCAGATCCAAGCTAACTGTGGACAGCACTTAGACGAATGTATCGGCATCCTCTAAGTGTGACACATCAGCCATGGCCACTACCCCAGTGGCCAGGGCCACAGCTTTCACAGTGGCGGTGTAGCCATGGGCAAGCCACCTTCCCCTTGGGCATTTCCATGACTCATCTGTGAGCTGCACCCACGTCAAGGTTCTATGACTAACGGTCAGTGCCCTCTAAAAGCCCAGCTGCCACCAAATGCCTGGGACTCAGACCTGTGACCCTTGCTACTCAAGAGGCTGAGATTTGAGGGTCTCAGTTCAAAGTCAGCCCTGGCAGGAAAATCCATGAGTCTCTTATGGCCAACAAACCGCCAGACATGAAGCTGTGACTCAAGTGGTAGAGGGCCAGGCCTGAGTGAAAAACCTCAGAGACAGTGCTCACACCCTGAGTTCAAGCCCCAATACTGGCAGAGAGGGAGAGGGTAGGGGGGAGGAGAGGGAGACAGACAGACAGACAGACAGACAGACACAGAGAGAGAGACAGAGACAGAGACACAGAGAGACAAAGACAGAGACAGACAGAGAGAGAGAGAAACAGAGAGAGAGACAGAGAGAGAGAGGGGAGTGCGTCTCCAGCTGATTCCAGCTGATACCTGCTCATGGGTTGCCTGCAGGACCTGGCCCTCTGTAGTGAGAATCCCTGCCGCTCAGACCTGACCACGGCTCACCGTAAACACGCTGGCAGCCCACGGGGCCTCATTATTGTTAACACTGCTTATTAATCCTTATTAAAATGGAGATGATTCTTTCTGATAGCCCATGTGCTCCATCTCCAGAGGGGGTATCAGAGGGAGAAATGGATTCTGTGCCAGCAGGCACAGAACTAGCTGGGCAGAGAGAAAGGACAGGGCCCCATCCTGAGGACAGCTGAGACCGAGCTGTGGCCCTGGGAGACTCTCCAATGTCAGCTTGGAGTGTGTGTTGTGGGGGGGGGGGGTCATGTCCTGCTGCTGTCCTTCCAGGCTGACTGCAGCCCCGGGGTGGGGGGAGGGTACCTCCCTGCTTTTCCTTCCCTTCCCCAGAGCTGCACCAGCAGCCACATTAGAGCCTGGAGACCAAAACAACGTGCAGCGCCTGCCCCCTGGTGGCTTCCCAGGGTCCTGCAGCAGCTCTAGTCCTGCCTTCCCTGGGGACTCCATTAGTTTGGCCCATAGTGAGGCAGGGCTGCCTGGTCCAGATGCCAGGGCAGGAGGCTGTGGGACTTCCACATACTACTCATTCTAGGATACATGCAGTCATGGATCCCCCTAAAAAGAAGCTTTGGGTTTCTCTGCTACAAAGCTACCTTCCCTCTTCTTTCTCTCTGCCACAGCGACATGAGCACCAGCAAACACCTGCCCTCACCATGCTCCAACCCACGCAGCCCCGGACAGAGCAGCAGCACCGCCCCGCTGGAAAGCAGGTCGAGGGTCTCCCCCTCCCCCTGAGACCCTGAGGGGCATCTGCCCCCACATTCCTTGTCCAGGCCCCCTGGGAAGGCTCCAGAAGCTTCAGCTGAGGAGACATGGCCACTCCTCAGAAGCAGAGTTGCCATGCCTGGCCTCCTGGAGGCTGGAACTATGGACTTAGGGTGGACAAAACAGTCTGTGCCCCCACCCTCAGCACCCCTTCCCCAGGACCAGGGGAATATGCCTGAGCAGCTCTGCCATAGAGACTGTCCCTGGGCTGCAGCGTGAGGGGATAGCCCTCATGGGACCATCCTGTTGCCTTCTGAGGTCATACACTGTCACCAACTGGAGGGTTGATGTCTATCCGGCACACTGGCAGCCAGAGTGTGCACTGCTCCTAGGCTTCTAAGGTGGCAAAGAAGGAGGAGGGAAGGGAGCTTCCCCTCTCTTCATGAGGGTATTCCTGGGACCCCATGCAAGACTTCTGCTTACAAACCCCATGGCCTCACAGCAGCAAAGGAAGCTGGGAGACCTTAGCTGAGGTACCAGAGCTAAATGTGGTTCCCTTATTAAGAGAGAACTGGAGTGCCAGGAGTTTGGCCTACTAGTAGAGTGCTTGCCTAGCATACACAATGACCCAGGTTCAATTCTTTGGCACCTCATACATAGAAAAAGCTGGAAGTGGTGCTATGGCTCAAGTTGTAAAGCTCTAGCAATGAGAAAGCCCAAGGACAGTGCTCATGCCCTGAGTTCAAGCCTCGGAAGTAGCCAAAAAAAAAAAAAAAAAGCCTTTGGCCAGATGCTGGTGGCTCACACCTGTAATCCTAGCTACTCAGGAGGCTGAGATCTGAGGATCGAGGTTCAAAGCCAGCCCAGGCACTAAAGGCCGTGAGACTCTTGTCTCCAATTAACCACCAGAAAACCAGAGTGGTGTTGTGGCTCAAATGGTAGAGCGTTAGCCTTGAGCTGGAGAGCTCAGGGATAGTGCCCAGGCCAAGTTCAAGAGCCCCATGACCAATGAAAACATAACTAAATAATAAGGTGGGGGGGACTGGAGAATGGTGATCTATGATGGGGTTCCTGGGTACTGGGGAGACAGCCTCACCTCTAAGCAGGGGGCAGGAAGCTTGAAGGACCTGAAGGTAGTTTGGGTATGTCTGGGGCACAGGAGGGGCAGAGAAGAGGTGAAGAAGACAAGAGAAGGCATCTTCAGTTATAGAAAGGCAGGGGGAGCGGAGGAGGCAACCAGGAAGAGGAGATGGGCAGAATAAACGCCCTGGGGCTAAAAGGGTTTGCTTTATTCAGGTAGCAGAAAGAAAGCACTCATAGCCACAGGAGAGCCTAGCAGGAGCCCTGGGCCCGGGCCCCAGTGATGAGAAAGGGTGTGAGGTAGGGACTTCATGCGAGAAGGGCCCATGTGGCAGGGGGCAGAATCACCCGCAAAGGTGACACACTCCGGAAAGGATGAGAACTGAATCCAGCGATAAACTGAGGCCCGTGCTTGTCCACAGCTTCGCCGAAAGGCCCGTGTCATCCATTCCCCTCACCGGCGACAGCCAGACAGACTCCGACATCCTGGCATTCATCAAGGCCAGACAGAGCATCCTGCAGAGGAAGTGTGAGTGCAGGGCCTGGGCGGCTTCTCCAGGGTCTCAGTCTCCCCGCCCTGCTCCCCAACATTTCGGGGGAGGTGGAGGGGAGGAGCCAAGCGGGAAGGTGAGAGGAAGGAGGAAGCCTGCTGGCCCCCATTGTGTTGTGTGGCCAGCCTCTGTCTGCCTTCTGGATAAAGTCCCCACCAAGACAGACCTGAGCCGTGGGTGGCAGGGTGGGCTCTGTCGTCCTCACCCAGGCCTTGGGCTCCTTTGGGTCTCTGTCCCCCTCAGCGGCTCTCAGGTGTCCAGCCTTATCTACACAGGAAGGCGCTTAGTGAGGGTCTGGTAATTGGTTGAATCTCTGGCTAGAAGTCTGGTTCCCCCATTGCAGCGTAGTTCTTGCCAACAAGCCATGGACATAAACAGCACTTGAGGCCCAGGCCTGGGGCCACTGTCCACCCTGGAGGAAATGCGTGTGGCCTACCAGACCACAGGAAGAAGAGGGGGAAGCCCTTTCTGACCTTCATCACTGATCCACGCGCGCACGCACGCACGCACGCACGCACACACACTTACCACGCTTACTCCCCTTCCTTTTGGCAACCAACCATCTCTCCTCTGCCCTCTGAAGAACGGACCAGACCTCTGCTTCTGCCTCCAGCCTCCACACATCCAGGAGAGACCGGTCCTAGGCCGACCTCTCCTACCCTCCAGTCTGTCTCATTCCCAGAGCCCATTGCTTTGGCAGGCCCAAAGTCGCGCTCCCTGGATGCTCCATGAGTCTGTTTGTCATGACTGCCCTGAAGTAACTTAGGACTGATAACTTATAAAGAAAGGGATTCACTTACAGTTCCAGAAGTTCAGGAGAGTGGCACCAACACCAGTGACGCTCCTCTACTGAGAATCTCACAACACCTGGAAGAGGCGGGACGCAAGACAAGATGATTTTAGGGGTCTGCCGGGCTCAGTGGCTCACGCCTGTAATCCTAGCTACTCAGGAGGCTGAGATCTGAGGATCATGGTTCAAAAGCCAGCCCAGGCAGGAAAAGTTTGTGAGACTCTTATCTCCAATTACAGAAAGAGCCAGAAGTGGTGCTGTGGCTCAAGTGGTAGAGCACTAGTCTTGAACAAAAAGGAGCTCAGGAATAGTGACCAAGCCCAGAGTTCAAGTCCCAGGACCAGCAAAAAAGGTGACAAAGATTGACAGGAGAGAAGAGCCATGGCCCCGACGTGCCCTGCAGCCGGGAGCTGTGTTCTCCAAACACACAGCATCCTGGAAGTAATTCATCAAAAGCCATACAAGTTCCAGCATCCACTTTCGATTCTCAAAGGAAAAAACAATCCTAAGTTTCTTCATGCTGCACAGGAAGCCCCAGAGAGGGTGAGGAGGGGTCCCTTACCCAGTAAAGGGCCCCCAGGTGCAACCACAGCCCATGGGCCAGCCCGCCACACAGCACTTTACACTCACCACCTTGTGAGGCCACCATGCAGGCAGAGCCAGGCCCTGTCCCAGCCAAGGCAAACACTTCCAGTCCCCACCCACCCCCTCCCTCTCCATTCAGTGTGCAGCAGGGCTGTCGGGGCTCAGCAGACCGCTTATTACCCAAAATGTGTGAGTACTTCTAGCCCAGGGAGGGTGATTTAACGCAGGCCTCGCTGCTCTGTGGTGGCCCCCAGGCCCGGGATGAATGGATCTGATGCAGGATGTGGAGAAGTGCTGCACAAGGTTTGGGTCTCTGCCAGGGGCACGGGGACAGGTACATCTCCCCCACCCCCACCGAGCACCTCAGTCATGTGTGAGGTCCAGTCTGCCAGGTCCAACCGCCAAGGACGCTTCCTCCCTCCTGTCTGAACTGCTCTTAATCCCTGGGTTTGAAAGGATTTCCAGCCAGAAAAGACACTTGAAGGGGTGGAAGTATTGCCTAGTGGTAGAGTGTTTGTCCAGCATGCACATAACCCTGCGTTTCATTCCCTGGTACCATATACACAGGAAAAAAAAAAAAAAAAGCCAGAAGTGGTGCTGTGACTCAACTGGTAGAACACTAGCCTGAGAAAACTCAAAGACAGTGCCTAGGCCCTAAGTCTAGCCCCAGGACTGGCAGCAGCAGGAGGAGGAGGGCGGGGAGGGAGAAGAAGAAGAAGAAAAAGAAGGAGGAGGAGGAGGAGGAAGAAGAGGAGGAGGAAGAAAAAACCTTGTAGCCACCTGAGCCAAAAGCCACTCTACTCCTAGAACAGCTAAGAAGAGGCCTGTGGTAGGCTGCAAAAAGTAGAGGTCAGGGGGAAAAGGAGACGTTAATTCTAGGGCCATCTTGGCCCAGTATGGCCTTGGAGAGGCCCCCACTGTGAGCCTCTTCCCCAGCTGTAGCAAGGAGAATTCACCCTCGTCTTGTTCCTGAGGCTCTGTAGAGAGAATGTCAGCAAAGGTCTTGCAGAGCTGAACTGAGTTGTTAGCAGGTCAGGGCCTCATGTGGAGGGAGGGCGGGGCACCAGCTGGGGGCGTGGCCAGCAGCCTTCTCTCCGCCCCAGGGAAAAGTCAGTGCCCACTGGCACAGCCTAACCAAGAGCATCCTGTCCCCCCTTGCAGGTCTGGGAGGCAACTGACTTTTCTGGTGCACATCCAGCCAGGCTCTGTTAGAAGACAGAAGTACGGACAGAGACACCTCCCCAGTCTCAGCCCTGGGGGCAGAGGGGCCCCGTGGACTGCTGGGAGCAGCCAGTGGATTTGACTCCAGTGGGAGGAAGTTGCGATTCTTTTTCTAAGGATGGTATCCTGGAGGGCACCAGAGAGGCCGGGCAGGGCTGGTGGCGATGCCCATCTGGAAGCTGCTGTCCATGCTGGGCAGGAGGAGGGCTTTAGTTCACGGCGGGTAGTGATGGTTGATAGGGAATGATAAAGCTTTGAAATTGGGAAGTGGCACCATCACAACGCAGAGACAGCTGCTCGGGATGCTGTCACATGGTTGTTTACCAGCCCACTGCCTGGGTGTGTGGGAACTCAGGAGTAGCCATGGCAGGCCAGGCAGGGCATCCAAGCCCTGGGCAAGGCAGTGCCCACTTCCTTCCATCTTCCATCCTCTCAGCCTCCACGGCTATGAGCCATGCCTGGCCTGGGTCCTGGAAGCCACCAATCCTGACATCCAAGGATCTCGCAGCAACAGAAAACAGGATGTGGGAGACCTGCTGAGAGGCAGAGATGGGGCAGCCTGGGTGCCCAACAGCACAACCTCTGCAAGGCTCTGACCAAAATGATGTGACCAGAAGCCAGCCCTCCAGGGGGGGTCCTGACCAAGCTGCAGTCAGGGCAGGGGGGAAGGGGGAGGCTAACTGAATAAACATACCTGCCTGTGGCTCCTGGTGTCTCTGTCCCACAAGCACAGGGCCTGGTGGGCCTGGTAGACAGAGAGACCAATTACACTTGGAGTGTAATTGGCTGATCTGAGCTGGGGGACAGGGTTCTTCCGCTTTTTAGTTTTAACCTATAGGGCTGGTGATCAAACCCAGGACCTTAAACACACTCATCTAAACTGCTTCCCTGGGCTGTTTCATCTTTTCTAGAATAGATTGCACAGAAAAAGATAAAAATCACCGCATCCCAAAACCAGGCAGGAAATGGAAGCCAAGACAGACATGGACTGCCCTGACATGGCGACTTAGTGACCAGTGTCCCTTCCCAGGCGGGCTGGTTCTCAGCTCCCCCCCCCCCCCCCCCGACCCTGTGATCTAGTCCCACGGTGACAAAAGCCCCCTGGCAAATAGTAAGTCCTCAGTAAAGTTCCCAGAACTCAGGGAAGGCCTTAACACTTGGCTCCAGAAGGTTCTCAAGAGCTGATGGCACACACCACAGATACATACAGGAGTCCTGAGGATGTGTGGGATATGCAGAGCCCCTACTAACACGGCACCGGCCTTCCTGGCACCCCTTTACCACCGCACAAGCCATCCTGGCACCCCTTCAGTGTCCTCAGCCTTCTCTCTGGAGGCGCTTGGGGGTCTGTTGACTTTACCTCTCCCGCTGAGATCTTATCTCCTGGAGCCAAAGGCCTTATTGACAGAGATGTGAAGTGCCGCCTGCCCCCCCCCCCCCCCCCCCAGTGTGAGCTACCCTCCTAGGCAGAAGAGGAAGTGGAGAGGAGAGGAGGTCCTGGCACAGGAACAGGTAGCCACAGGTGAGCCCAGTGGACCTGGGCATGGGTGTGGGCAGGTGTCTGGCCTCAGTACACCTCCCCAAACATGGGGGCAGGATGGATGCTTTGCAAGAGACTCCATCACAGGCCCTGGGCTCAAGAAGCTCTGGATTCGGGCCCACCCTGGGCTTGACTTTGACCACTCGTACATGAAACATGGTGTCAGTAGAGGCAGGAAATGTGCCCCCCCGGTCAGCCTTCCTCTTGCATTCTGTGGGTAGCCGGTGCCCACTCCTTGAACCATGAAACTTGGGCAGGAAATGTAGACACGCCTCGTCAGCAGAAACCGAGCCATCCTAAGACCTGCCCTTATGAGAGTGAAGGCTGCTTACCACCAAACACTGGGATTCAGGGAGGTGTGGTACATAGGCTCAAGTGTAATAACTGACTAATACAGAAATTAGAACCCAGAAACAAGCTGGCCATTGGTGCTTAATGCCTGTCATCCTAGCTACTCAGGAGGCTGAGATCTGAGGATTGCATAGCAGGAAAGACTCTTATCTGCAAAGAACCACCAGAAAACTGCAAGTGGAACTGTGGCTCAAAGTGGTAGAGCGCTAGCTAGCCCTGAGCTAGGGACAGCATCCAGGCCCTGAGTTCAAGTCCCACGACCAATAAAAATAAATAAAACCCAGGAACACTACATGATTTCATTGGGAATGTCTCAGTGGACTTTCCCAGCACTATCGCAATGCCTAGTTTTGAAAGGTACTTTGCAGCGGGTTGTGCAGAGAAAAAGCAACCAGCCATGACAGAGAAATGGAAGCCCCATTTCCTCTCCTGGGTGAAATGACTGAAAACTAAACACACAGAAGAAATGTGTTTAGGACACTAGGTAATGGGCTGCAGAAGAAGGGACACACACGAGAGGTGAGTCTTATGCTCAAGTGTACAGAG
This sequence comes from Megascapheus bottae, assembly GCF_031878675.1. NCBI lineage: Eukaryota > Metazoa > Chordata > Mammalia > Rodentia > Geomyidae > Megascapheus > Megascapheus bottae. The sequence goes on from NC_143530.1 coordinate 9,556,785, forward strand.
CTCCCCCAGGCTACAGGATGGGATGGGAAACGAGAGTCTGGCAATTCCCTGCATGGAGGAAATGAAGCTGGGAGCACAGGGAAGTCAAAGTGGTTTAATTTGCAAGTCAGAGTTCTGAGGGGAGAGGGAGGGGGGGGGAGAGAGAGAGAGAGAGAGAGAGAGAGAGAGAGAGAGAGAGAGAGAGAGAGGGGAAGGGAGGGAGACACTGGAGATTTGCAGTCTTGACATGACTATAGATTATGCTAACAAAGCAGGAGAAAGAACCACCAGAAATAAATACAGAGCTGGGAATCACCAGACTATAGGAACCTCACAACAGAGACGCAGAAACGTCTGGCCACCAAAGTAGGGCCAAAGAACCAGAAGTGGCAGAGCTGATAGAAGTTATTTTTTTATGTGAGGGATATATGCTTATAGGCAGAAAGACTCCCTTTGTAACTCCTCACATGTAGACATGGATGACTAAAGCTCATTCGTCCCGTTGTTCTTTTCACAAGGGTGAAAATTGCAGCCATCCTGGAACTCTGTGTGCATTCTCATCAGGGCAGTGGACACAGAGACATCCACGAGGTGTCTGGGTTCTTAACGGGGTGGGGGTGGTTTGCTCGGGCCTGCACTTTCGGTCCAGCAGAGGAAGGTTTAGAGCCAGGATGGCAGATTAGATGTTCAGTGATGTGAAGAGATGTGGGACATGGCGCATGCAAAAAAGGATTTGTGGGGATTTAGGCCATACGGAAGGTGGATGGGAAAGGTGTTCTGTGACCCCTGTCTAGGAGCTCTGAGGCACAGAAGGTGGAGAAAAGTCATCTGTGGATCTGGGAGGCTGCAAATATCTGCATAAAACATGGGATGGGGCTGGTTGTGCAGTTCCAGCTTGTGTGCAAGTGGCCTCAGATTGCCGCCTGGATGAATAAATAGCCCTAGGCTTATAGAAGGAGCCACCCACCCTCTTTATTTCAGGTTTCCACAGCCCATGCTGACACCGAGGCCACTTGAGACAAAAGACAGGCAGCATTTTTTTTTATTTTTTATTTTTTTGCCAGTCCTGGGCTTGAGCTCAGGGCCTGAGCACTGTCTCTGGATTTTCTCAAGGCTAGAGCTCTACTGCATGAACCTCGGCACCACTTCTGGCTTTTTGCTACGTATGTAGTACCGAGGAATCGAACCCGGGTCTTCGTGCATGCTAGGCAAACACTCTACTACTAGGCCAAACTCCCGGATCAGACAGGCAGCATTTTGATTTAACTCCCCCTTCCTCTTTAATCTCTAGCTCCAGAAGTTGAGGTGTGGCTCAAGTGGTAGAGTGCCAACCTTGACTGGAAAAGCTAAGGGAGAGTGTGAAGCCCTGAGTTCAAGACCCAGCACAGGTACAGAAAAAGGAAAAAAAAAAAAAACCACCACCCTTCCCTAGGCCAGCTCCATGTCCCCTTGGATCCAAATGTGGCCATCTTTTCTCCAAAATAGCCATCGAGTGTGTCCTTCCATCACCAGCCCAGACTGAGGCTGTACATTTCCCAGTCCTCCCTGCAGGACAGCGTGGATCTCTGAGACCACACGCCTCCTGGCTGGCCTGAGTGCAGATGAAGACAGGCATAACCTGTGCCACCCCGCCCACTACGGAGGGCGCCTGCCTGCGCATCACAGCAGCCCCCACACACTGAAGGAGCCACCTGGCTCTACTCAGTTGACGTTAGGGTGTCTGGGCCTGATGCCAGCCCTCCTCTGGCCTGCCCTTTCCCCTCTGGGGCTCAGAACTAAGGCAGGTGGGTCTTCTCTCTGCCTCATTTCCTGTTGGAAAGTATGTCTTGGTTGTTGTTTCTGTTCATCATGGAGCTTGAACTTGGGTCCCTGAGCTTTTTCACTCAAGGCTCGAGCTCTACCACTTGAAGCCACAGTGCCACTTCTGGTTTTCTGGTGATTCATTGGATATAAAGAGTCTCCTGGACTTTCCTTCCAGGGCTGGCATTGAACTGTAATCCTCAGATCTGTCTCTTGAGTTGCTAGGATGACAGGTGTGAGCCAGCAGCGCCTGGCTCAGATGAGTCTTTGAGGGGCTATGAAAACAAATACCTGCGTGGGGTGGGGGCTGGAGCATCCCAGTCCTTATCTGGCTCAGTCAGATAGAGAGAAGGCCGTGACTGCACTTGTTGACTTTGCATTCTCTACTGTTGTGCATGAAATTGATCTGGGGGGTTTGTTTTTCTTCTTTTTCCTCCAATCTCCCTATTACTTCAGCCTCAGGAAGCCCCTTATCACCTCCGGATGTCAAGCCCCGCTTGCCGCCAACCTGCCTGGCTGGGTCAGATTCTCCATTAATTGATTTTTGCCCTCCCCCTCCTTGAGGAACACAAATTGTCTCTGCCCATTAGTGACAACAATTCCCTGAAAGGACTCATAAATCACACGGCGTCTGTCCCAGAGCCCACCTGGGGAGGAGAAGAGTGGGAGATAGTGCTTGTGTCAGGGACAGACCTGCAGGACTCCTTGAACCCTGCCAGAGGCTGAAGGGGGCCCAGTACATGGAGGCCACTCAACCAGGGCCTATGGAAAAAGAGGACAGAGTCCGGGGAGGGAGCAAGGGAAGGAAAGAGGAAGGATGGGAGGGAGAGAGAGAAGGAGAAAGGGAGGTACAGATAGAGCAATTTAAGAACCTCATAGCTGACATTTGACATTTCTCCTTTGTGCTTCAGTGGGGTTTTCCATCCCTCCATCCATCGAACTGGATGTGCTTCTGAAAAAGACTCCACCCTAAATCTTACCAGGCTGTGGGGCCTACTGAAACCTGAGTGGAGGAGGAAGGAGGAGCGAGAGGCCAGTGGGAGAGAGGAAGGGCCCTAGGCCATTACTCCAGCTGACTCCGTATGGGCAGCGGGTTCTCAGTGCACACAGTGGGTTCTCAGGAGCACACTATGGGCTATCACAGCAGATTTCCTAAATAAGAATGTGTTGCTATTGTCACAGTGACCTGGTACCACGCCCAAGACCTGAGAGCACCCTCTCACCCAGGCTGTCAGAGACAGCCCTCTGGGCCACCACCCTCACCCCATTCTCTTCTCCTTTGTTTCCTTCCACCTAGGAACAGCCGTGGTCACTGTGGGCTGTGTCCTGGCTGACAAAGGACACTTGGTGCCAGCAGTTACTGCCGGCCTCAAGGCCATTGGGCATCAATGGGTGGACTTCCAGGTGGCCATGAGCGGGACCAACATACCTGGTTGCTCCTCCACACAATTAAAGAGAGTTCATTTTCACCAGGCCTTTCAATAAAATCCCCCTCCCCCAACCGCCAGGGGTGGCAAGCAAGGATGTGGCCGTGACTCCAGATGTTTCTGTCTCCCCTCAAGCCCACATCGCACAGCTGGGCTGGGAGACCCCTGAGGCCCCAGGTAAGGCTGTTCCCCTCACCCCACAGGGCCCGGGCAGGGAAACCCCTCAGGAACAGGAGGGTGGCAGGCTGTGGATGTCACCCCCATATGCCATACCAACATTACACTGCCATCCTCTTCCTTTCCTTTCTTTACTTTTTAGGTCATCAGTCCCTGATGCTTTCACTCATTGTCTAATGCTCTACCATCTGAGCCACACTCCAACACCTCCCTCTCCTCTGTCTGTAGAGGATGCTTGGCCTGCCGAGTCCAGCGCCCCCGTCCAGCCCCTTCCAAGAGATGTCTTGACGACGGGCCGCTGCAGCGCGGCTCGTGATGGCACCTGATCCAAGTGAGGCCTGACATCAGCCGATCAGACTCCTGTCCTGTGGCCTCCACAGAAAGGGATTCCGGGACTCTCTGCCCCTCCATGTGGGAGGGGAGTCAGGAAACACAAAGAGAAGAGAGCACTGGGCATGGGAGCTGGTGCTAGCCAGTGGCTGAGCCCTGAGGCAGAGACTCCCACACACAGAGCACAGACCTGGCAGTGTGGAGAGGGGCACAGAGCAGGGGGAGGAGGAAGAGGAGGAGGAGGAGGACCAGCTCAGGGACAGTGCCCCAGAACCAGGAAAAAGTAGAAACACACACAAATGTTCTGCCTCTGAAGAGCCAGATATGATAGACCTGCGCAGTGAAATACTCAAGACGAGTGTTCTTGAAACCCCTTGCCAAGCAGGCGACCTTCAGAGGTTACAGTACCACATAGCCTGCTCCAGTGGGGTGTGGGGTTTGGGGGGGCACCAGCAACACAAGATAACCAAGCCAAGGATGGAGGCTCACGCCTCTTAGTCCAGCACCAGAGAGGCTGAAGTAGGAAGACCCGCGTCCAAGGCCATGCTGGGTTGGCAGAAGTGATAAGGCCCATACACCCCGTGCAGGAACAGCCTTGAACGGATAAGGTTCCCGGCAAGTCTCATTTGTCTGTCCTGATTTGTCACCTCCTTTTTTACTCGCCTCTGGTGCCCCCAGTAGGCTAGCCAGTCCCACTGTAAAGCTCAACCCACACCCTTCCGCCTTTCTCCCTGCCTGGAGCCAGAGGAGCCTGTAGCATGGGAGAGGCTGAGGCTGTGATGGCGACAGCCTGGACTCACATACCAGATTTGGTCCAGACACCTTCACCCATCTGGGGGACCCACAGCAGTGACTGCTGAACGCATGGAAAAAGGGCAGGGTGGGGGTGGCCCGCCTGTTTGCACTCCACACTTGGCGTAGCCAAGCCCGGTCGCACTGTTCAAACAGACTCACAGGCCACAGACACCTGTGCCTGGGGGGGCGGGGAGGGGAGGAAGGAGCCTGGCCGGGCCTGGGCCTCAGTGTTCTCTCCTGTCTTCTCCAGCTGCCTCTCCCTCCCACAGCCAGACCCACGCTGTGGGCACAGTGCTTGGCCACACCATGCCCCAGGCCGGGCTACACAGCTGCTGGCGTGGCCGGATTCTGCCGCTGCTGCTGGCTTACCTCTGCTACCTGCTGCTCGGGGCCACCGTGTTCCAGTTCCTGGAGAAGCAGGCGGAGGCTCAATCCAGGGATCGATTTCAGCTGGAGAAGCTGCGGTTTCTGGAGAACTACACCTGTCTGGACCAGAGGGCCCTGGAACAGTTTGTGAAGGTGAGTGGACCTGAGCCAAGCAGAAAGGGACAGGACTGGGGACCAGAGCTATGTGAAGATGGACACAGAGGAGCTCCCGGAGCAGGTGAGGGCCCCCCCATCCTAGGCACCCTGAAAGAAGATCGTGGTAGGTTGCTGAGCAACCTTGAGCAAGCCACTCACCCTCTCTGGGCCCAGGCATCCTCATGGGTAAGACCAAGGGAAGCGTATTTATGCTGTGGATATTTGACAGCCGATTAAAAGCCCTCTCTGAGCTGTAGAAACGTGAGCAGTGTGTCAGGGTCAACACTGCCCTGAGGTTTCCTCCCGCAGTCACATCCCCTCCGCCCCACCCCGAGCTGCCCAGTACTAGCAGATAAAGGTCAGGCGAGGTGTCCTGTTGGCCTCTAAAGTCGTAGGGGGCTAGCCTTGAGCGAAAATGCCAAGGGCTACCTCTGTGCCAACATGTATCCAAATGAACCCCAGAAAAGAACAACATGTATCCAAACGAAGGGGGGGAATGGAAACAAGGTGATTTTCTGTTGTTGTTGCTTTTTTTTGGTTTTCTTTTAGTCTTGTGTATTCCTTTCTCTGTCTTTGGGGAGGTAAGGGAAACCACAGAAATGGAGGGACAAAGCGGGCAAAATGCCAGCAGTGGTCCTCACTACACACCCTTATTGAAAATGAAGGCTACAACTGGTGGCTGAGAGAGGAGAGAAGAGCTGGGAGTGAGGAAAGGGACGGCCTTGCCCAAAATGAAATGTGCTCTTTACCTGACATGTAACGGTAACCCCTCCATACACCACCTTGATAATAAGCATTGGTTTCATTTTTTTAAACCCAAGGACAGCACCCAGGTCTTGTGTTCAAGCTCCAGAACCAGTACCCCCTCCCCAAAAGAAAAGAATTGGGCTCCACGCTGCCCCGCTGTGTTAAGCAGAGGGCATGGGGCTCTGCAGAGGGTGTTGGGCCCTGAGTGGAGAAGCATGGACAGATCCCAGATCAAGAGTAAGATGGATCCAGGGAGGCCCTGAAATCTCAAGAGGCAGATGCGCGCCAAGGAGGATTCTGGGAGAAGGACTACAGCAAGTGCTGTCTCCCAGGGAGAGGGCCTGGAAATGTTTTCCTGGGACCTCTCTGGATGTGTGGGAAAAGAGGGGGAGGGGCTGACGTTCATCCCCAAGGAGGTCAGCTCCTGCCAACGTGAGGAGAAGCAGGCCGCCTGAGACTGAGACTATCCAGGCTGGCCCATCCTGCCAGGGGTCACCCCACTGTGACCGAAGCCAGTGGGAAAGGTTTCCCACAGAAGAGAGAGCCTGCCACACTGCCCTACAGCTGACCCCAGCTTTGGGGCACTGCCAGGGGACGAAGCTTCTGTCCTGGAACAAATCTGAGCTAAGGGGAGAGGGTGGGGTGGGAAGGAGTCCGAAGTCATTCTCCCAAAGGGGCAGGGTGGGAAATGGAGGTAGCCTAGGTTTGAGCCTGCAAAGGAGCCAGCTGGAGAAACACACATGCAACACACACATACACATAAGGCATGCGCATATGTGCAGCCACAGGCCTGCAATACAGCATGCAAGCCGGGCTCTCCATACATACACATCCACCAGGGCCTTCTTCCTGGCCTCTACAGGGTATGGCTAGGGTTCACTAGAGGCAGCAGAGAGCAGGACTGCTGGCTCTCCTGGCCTCTTGGAAGCCACCACTCCCTGTCCCCACCACCAGTCTTGTGGGAGGGTTTTCCTGTGGTCCCCAGATCCATGTTCCCCTGAAAAACACTTCTGGGAACATCCAACCTGATACTTCTCATTGTCTTTTTATATTTTTTATTTTTATTTTTGTCAGTTGTGGGACTTGAACTCAGGGCCTGGGTGCTGTCCCAGCTTTTTTCCTCCAAGGCTACCACTCTACTACTTTGAGCCACGGTGTCTTTCTAGTGATTAATTGGACATAAGGGTCTCATAGCCAGGCATGGTGGCTCACACCTATAATCCTAGCTACTCGTGGTTCTAAGCCAACCTGGGCTCTAAAGACTGTGAGACTCTTCAATTAATCACTAGAAAATTGGAAGTGGGGCTGTGGCTCAAGGAGTAGGGCGGTAGCCTTGAACTGAATAGTTCAGGAACAGTGCCCAGGCCTAGAGTTCAAGCCCCATGACCCACAATAAATAAATAAATAAATAAATAAGCAAGCAAGCAAGCCTCATGGACTTTCCTGCTGGGACTGGCTTTGAACTAGGATCCTCAGATCTCATCCTCCTGAGTAGCTGGGATTAAGGTGTGAGCCACCAGTGCCCCGCTTCCCCCAGTGCCCTTTAAGCAGCAGCTCCACTCCTCCTTAAGTGGGAACGCTTGACCAAGAGCCTGCCAATCCTGGCATTTGATAACCCTGGGTCCCTTGTCTCTACTCCCCACACATAGGTCATCATGGAAGCCTGGGTGAAAGGCGTGAACCCCAAAGGCAACTCCACCAACCCCAGCAACTGGGACTTCGGCAGCAGCTTCTTCTTCGCAGGCACAGTGGTCACCACCATAGGTAAAGGGCAGGGAGCACAGGGCAGGATGGGGACCCTGGCGTGGCCTGTGCCAGGGAAGGCAGATGCCAGAACAACCATGCCTGGGGCTCCTCCAGAAGCTGATGCGGGCAGGGGAGTGAGGCAGGGAGACAGGAGAAGGAAGGCGATTTGGGGTGGATTGGGCACATGGCTGGGGTGGGTGGCTGGGCTCATGGGACTTAGGGCAGCCCTGGCAAGGGATGAGAAGACCAAGTCCTCTTCTAGCGGTGGGGGTGGGGGTGAACTTCTGGAAATGGAAAGACCCGAGCTAGGAGGCCGTCATGTGTGGTGACCATCCACCACGGTCGTTGGTGAGCGCTTGGTGTTTTGAGGAGACCAGACACTGCAGAGGTGGTGGGGAGAACCGGGAGTGTGGGGAGAGGGGAGCCCCTTCCCCTCCTGATACTCACTCACTCCACTGCCCGGCAGGATACGGGAACCTGGCACCCAGTACCGAGGCAGGGCAGATCTTCTGCGTCTTCTATGCCCTGGTGGGCATTCCTCTCAACGTGATCTTCCTCGACCACCTGGGCACAGGGCTGCGTGCCCACCTGGCCACCCTGGAGCGGTGGGAGGAGCAGCCCAGGCGCTCCCAGGTAGGGGCCCCCGTTCTCCTGCAGCCCCACCACGAGAGATGGGACTGCAGACACCCAGACCAACTGGGTGGTTGAGGAATCAGGATAGTGTGTCTCTGTGATCAGTAGAGCAACAGTGCCCTTTCATGTGGTCACAAACAGGCTCCTGGCCGAGCACTGGTGGCTCACGCCTGTAATCCTAGCCACTCCAGAGCCTGAGATCTGAGGATGATGGTTCAAAGTCAGGCCAGGCAGGAAAATCTGTGAGGGTCTTCATTAACTACCAGAAAACCTGGAAGCAGAGCTGTGGTTCCAAGTGGTAGCATCCTAACCTTAAGCTAAAGAGTTCAGGAACAGATGCAGGCCCTGAGTTCAAGCCCCATAGCTGACAGACCCCCCCCCCCAAAAAAAAGGCTCCAGAGCAGCTGGGCACAGGTGGTTCATGCTTATAATCCCAGCTCCTCAGGAGATTACGATATGATGATCATGATTTAAAGCCGGCCTGGTGCAGAAAATTCTGTAAGATTTATCTCCAGTTAGCCAGCAAAAATGTCAGAAGTAGAACTCAGGTAATAGAGCCCCAGGCCTGAGGGAAGAGAGAGAGAGAGAGACAGAGAGAGAGAGAGAGAGAGAGAGAGAGAGAGAGAGAGAGAGAGAGAGAGAGAGAGAGAGAGAGAGAGAGAGAGAGAGAGAATACAGACCCTGGGTGCAAACTCCAGTACCAGCAAACACATAAAAGGCTCCAGGAGCCTTCCTGGCATGCACCTCCAGAACCATGAAAGAGAGATGAGGATGCCAAGAACTGGAACAGTGCCAAATCCCCAGGGAGCTCCTCAAGGGTGATCCTCTGGCTCCATGGAATTGAACCTCTAATGCGCTCTTTACCCATTTCATCCCGGCCTGGGACAGCAGGGTCCATGTGCACAGACAGGGCCCTCAACCAGGGCCTGTAGGGCGGGGTCCTGGATCTGGTCCAGTCCACCCCTGTAGTCCTGGGCCTTCTGCTGGACTCAGGGCTCCCCCCTCCTCCCCCCCCCACCCAGCTCCTGCAGGTGCTGGGCCTGGCTGTGTTCTTGACCTTGGGGACGCTGACCGTCCTCATCCTCCCGACCGCACTCTTCAGCCACGTGGAGGGCTGGAGCTTCCGCGAGGGCCTCTACTTCGCCTTCATCACCCTGAGCACCATCGGCTTCGGGGACTACGTCGTGGGTGAGAATGAGATAGTGGGGTGTCTGGAGGTGCAGGGACCTACTGGGCCTTGGGAAAGGGGGAGACATCAGGGCTTGTCAGCCAGCGTTCAAAGTCCTGGATGGGGGGAGGGGCACGGCCTTTTTCCCAGGAAGTCATCATTGATCCTTATAAGAAGGACCAGGGAGAGAACACGTGGCAGGGATCCCTCCAGAACAGGGAGGTGGCCGGGCCCTCAGACACCTGCTGTCCCTTCCCCGGCAGGCACGGACCCCAGCAAGCACTACCTCTCTGTCTACCGGAGTCTGGCCGCTGTGTGGATCCTCCTGGGGCTGGCGTGGCTGGCGCTGGTCCTCGCGCTGGGCCCCCTGCTTCTGCACAGGTGTTCCCAGCTGTGGATGTTCTCCAGGGGCCTTGGCTTCCAGGATGGAACAGCACCCGACCCTGAGGGTCCCCCCAGACCTCAGAAGATCCCCATCTCTGCCTGAGGTCCCTGAGTCATCCACCCATCCCCGTGTTCCTCCCCTGTCCCAACCACCCTTCCTATTCTCTGGCCTGCCTCCTCCTCCCCAAACCAGAAGAGGATCAAGTTAAAGCGGGGAGAGGGGAGGCAGAAGTGGAACCAAAGCTGTGTGCAGATGGAGGCATGCAGACTGTTCCCACAGAGCTCCTGCCTCTGCCACCCCCACCCAAAGTGGGTGGGAAAAGTCAAACCCAGCGTGGACCGTATGATAAGACCTCCACTGCTGTCACCACATACCTCTCCCCCTCCACCCCAGGACACCCTGGACAGACAGCAAGCGAGGTGACTTGCTTTTCAGCTCATCTGATAGATACACCATGTACTCTGGCCATGCCAGGCACTGTGCCAAGCTCTAGAGATAATAACATTGTACATTCTTGCTGTGGCGTTGGCCTAGCAGAACCAGATTTCACGGAATATCAACCCTTAACACTGCTCCAATGGGCACAGGGCACAGCCAGAGGCTAGGAGGGCACTGGGCAGACATTTCTGAACAACTTCTGTGCAGACAAGAAGTTCCATGCCTCCATGAAGCTCATAGCTAAGAGGCAGGAAAGCTGCCAGCTCCCCTAGTCCAGAGGCCCAAGAGCTGTCCTTGAACAAGGACTTTTGGGGTATCCTGCCACTTTTTTTTTTGCCAGTCCTGGGCTTGAGCTCAGGGCCTGAGCACTGACCTTGGACTTTCTCAAGGCTAGAGCTCTACCACTTGAGCCTCAGCACCACTTCTGGCTTTTTTCTATGTATGTGGTACTGAGGAATCGAACCCGGGTCTTCGTGCATGCTAGGCAAGCACTCTACCACTAGGCCAAACTCCCAGCCCTGTCCTGCCACATTTAAGACTCTCAGGGCATTTCCTGGACCTCATCCCTGTACTCTGGGATTCCCCCCGTTAAGAAGCTAGAAGGCCGGCTGATCCCAAAAGCCTTTCTAGAAGAGCCCCCTGGGCCTGGGCCTGCTGGTCACTCCCCAGACCCTGCTTCTCTTCTCTCAGGCTGCAAAGTCCAAAGCCAGAAGGAGAGGTTTGAACCCCCTGGTCCATCACAATGCCTGACCTCCCCACCAAGGACCAGAAGCGCAGGCTCTTAGCTCTCTCTTAGCTCTCTCACAGCTCATCCTGTGTGGAGCTGCGCCCTCTGCAGGACACTGACATTGGGAGAAGGAGCTGGGGCCAAGGGCTAAGAAAGGTCCACAGCACAGAGGGGGAGGGCAGGCCTGCTGCTGCCCAAGAGAGGACCGGAGAACTGAGAGCTCCATGGACCCTCCACCCAGCAGGCAGGGGCAGGCCCAGGGTCCAGGTCCTCGCGCCCCCACACCCGCTGCTGCAGTGAGCTTCCTGACCTCGGGGTGGGAGTGGCAGGGGGCAGCTGGCAGCTACCAGCACTCAGGCTGAGCTCAAGACAATAAACTTGGCCCCTGTTTCTCGTCCTCTGTGCGGTTTGCAGGCGTCTCTCCCCCACCTGCTGTGGGAAATGCTGGGGTGCCCAGGGTCCTCCCCTCTCCTGCCCACAGTCCCCTCCTTCTCCCTGTCCTGGGTGTGGAGTGGGCGCTCCTTGGCAAGGCGGGGCCCTGGCTCAAGGCCTTTTGTTGTCCCCAGGATTGGATCCAGGCTGGAGGGCTGGACAGTCCCACCCCACGGCACCTTTCCCCAGCAGGCACTGGGCTAGAGACGGGGTGGGCCAGCTCCCCAGCCTTCCTTGCTGACTTAGTTCCTGCCTGGGCCCTGGGTCTCTCCAGCCATGTGTCCACTGCGAACCTGCTCAGCGCACCACTGCTGGGCCCTATGCTGCCAGGTGCATGGCACGGGGGTGCTGCTGCTCATCTACCTGGCTTACCTGGTACTGGGCACCGGCGTGTTCTGGGCACTGGAGGGCCGCGCCGTGGAGGATTCCAGCCGTGGCTTCCAGCAGGACAAGTGGCATCTCCTACAGAACTACACGTGTCTGGACAGCCCGGCGCTGGACCTGCTGATCCGGGTCAGGGGAGAGCTGGGCCCAGGCTGGCGGGGAGGGGCAGGGGTGCTCGGGGTGCACCCAGAGAGGTGAAGGAGGACAGACAGACAGACAGATGTGGGCACGACAGGGAACACAGACTCGGGCTGCTCCACAGTGGAAAGGATCCCAGCTCTAGAGAGGATGGGGGGGGGGCGCGCAGTGCTACTAGGGGAGAAGGGGCAGACGGGCCTGGTCCCTCGTCACAAGCCCGCAGGGCCGTCCAGGTCAGCAGAGTTTGCTGGATCTCCATGGTACACGTGTGGTACTGTGTCTGTGTCAGGGAGCCTTTTCTGAAGAGAGTGGCGAGTGCAAATAGGAGCTTTGGGGGAGGGGAGGGCGTCAGCGGCGGCCTAAGGGTGAGGGGATGGCATCGTGGGATGGTGGCAGAGGCCAAATCATGCTTGCCTGGGACGGGTGCAAGGGAGAGAGGGGAAGAAAAGCAGCAGATTCAGAGTGAGCCTGCTTCAGTTTCAGTCTCTGGACAGTGAGGGCTGTGTGGCCCCTGCTTCTGGTGCTGGGAAGGGCTGGGGGGGTCACTGGGGCAGAGTAGGAAAGGAAAGAGGCCGGTGGAGGGCTCTTCCACCTCACCAGCTGGGCCACCAGACCTGCAGCTGTCCCATTTGGTGGCTGTGTTAACGTCACATTTCCTGAGCCTGGTTACGTCCCCCAAACACCACGGTTCCCCTGTCCTGAAGCCTCACCCGCCCATCCCAGTGTGGGCCTCTTGGAGGAGGGCAGCCTCTGTGACCCCAAATTCCCTCCTGGCCAAGGCAGGGAACAGAAGGTAACAGGAAATTGTGTGGGAGTGGCGAGGGCCCCAGCTCTAAGTGGACGTAAATGTTTTCCAAAGCTCCAAGCCAGGGTCTCGACCCTGAGCCTTCCGCTACAGCTCCTCACTCCCTACCCCAGCCCTACAGCTCCCCGCCCCAGCTCACTTCCCCACAGCCATCCTCCAGACCCTCTCCCTGGCTCCCATTCAGGTTCAAGAGCAAGAGCAAGCCTCCCTGCTTCTGGCCTCTCTCTTCCATCTGTTCTAAATCTCTCACCACCACCCCCCAATTTTATAAGCCCCCACGGTACCCCAGGTCCTTGCTGCCCACATGAGACAGGGATCTCTTCTGAAGATCTCTCTGTCCTCCTGGACCAGGCCCATGTGGGATGCAGGCCACGCCACCTCCTTCACAGGCCACACCTCCATCACATGCTCCCTTCCACATCGAAGACCACGCCCTCTGCCACCCACCACACCCCCTCTGCCCAGACCACACCCCCTCGCCAGCCCCTCCCTCCCAGCCAACCCCTTGTGCTGCTAGCTGCACCACACACACACACACACACACACACACACACACACACACACACACACACACGCCAAATCACACCTCCTATGTGAAGCCTTCTAGCCTTGCCCGCATTAGAATGAGCACTTTTCTTCTCTGTATTCCTACTCTGTAATGTTCCCAGTACTGTAATACTAGTCCGAATTGGCATGCCCACAACAGCCCCCCTGGAGAAACTGAGGCACAGAGAAGACGATTTCACATGCCTAGGATGGCATGACTGCTCCCTGCCCAACACACACACACCTTAATTGCCAAAATAGCAGGGACTGCTGGGAATTGGGGTTAGGTCCCTTCTGGGCGGGTGATGCCCGCGTGGTGTGTGGGGTCCACCCCGCCCCTGGTGGTCAGCACAGCCTCTCTTCCAGGATATTATCCGAGCGTACAAAGCCGGGGCCCACCTCCTGGGCAACACCACCAGCATGGGCCGCTGGGAGTTCACGGGGTCCTTCTTCTTTTCCGTGTCCATCATCACCACCATCGGTAAGGGCAGTATGGGGGATGGCCTGTTCCTGGGGCACAGCCTGCACAGGTGCTCTGTGATCTCCCCAAGTCCTTCTTGCCCTCCACACCTGCACAGGGGAGGCAGGAGATGGGGTGTGGGAAAGCGGAGGCAGGAGCGGAGACTCCCAGGGAACACGAGCCCAGCCCCACGCTGGCAGCCCTGCGTGGCACCGATCTACCACCAGGTGGCAGTCTCCCCCCGCAGCAGCCCCGGCTTCGCCTCCAGCTCCTGGCCAGCCAGTGGGTTTCAGCCCTGCTGCCCCGGTGGCCTTTGAAGGCGCTGCTACTTCTTCTGGGAAGAAGCAAAGGGATTTTCAACAGAGGCACTCAACCCAGGGTGGGGGGGGCGGGACCCCTTCCCCCCAAGGGGCAGATGATGCATGACAGGGGCACCAGCCAGCTCCCCCCTGCCTGGGCCAGCACTCCCCAGTCCCCAATGTGAAACTGGGATCTGACGGATACAAGGTGCTCTTGGCCACGAGGACAGGCCTGAGACCAGCTCTGCCGGGTGTGGGCCAGAATGCTTATTCTAGGTAAGCTAGACTAGCAAGTCCCCCTAGAGAGCAGGCATTCCAATGTGAGGGGACACCCAATAAACAGATGCACAGCCAGGCACAGTGGCTCATGCCTGTAATCCCAGCTACTTAGGCGTTGGAGATCTGAAGGATTGTGGTTCTGGGTTATCATCAGCAAGTTAGCATGACCCCTATCTCAACACAGAAACCAGGTTTGGTAGGCCATGCCTGTGGTCCCAGACATGCCAGGAAGATCCTATCTCAAAAAAAAAAATGATAGGAAAAAAGGCTGGAGGTGTGGCTGAAGTGGTACAGGACCCGCCTAGCAAATAGAAAGCCCTGATTTCAGTACCATAAAAAGGGAAAGGCCGGGTGTATACGCAGTAATCAGATGGTGAAATGTACTTGAAGCATAGAAAGCCGGTTGTGGGGTCTTCTAGCAATGAGGGGTGCCGTGGGCGAGTGGCCTCGGAGGACTCCGACACAGAGACAGGGACAGAAGGACAGAAGCCTCAGCTGGAGGCCGGGCCGGCGTCTGCCCTCTCCACGCCCTCTGCCCTCCATGGGGCAGGTCGGGCCCCTGAGCACCCTGTTCTTGTCTCAGGCTATGGCAACCTGAGCCCCCAAACTATGGCAGCCCGCCTCTTCTGCGTCTTCTTCGCGCTGGTGGGGATCCCGCTCAACCTGGTGGTGCTGAACCGGCTGGGGCGTCTCATGCAGCGGGGCGTGCACGGCTGTGCCCACCGCCTGGGGGGCGGCCGGCAGGTGAGGGGCAGGATCCAGAGGGGGGCAACTCACAGGGAGGTTGGTCGAGCGAGGCCCCAGAGGCCTGGGTAGGAAACCGAGGGGCACCACGAGGGGCCAGAAGACCCCCAGTGCCCCCCATCCTGTCCTGGTCACCCCAGGACCCTGCCAAGGCCCGGTGGCTGGCAGGTGCAGGTGCTCTGCTGTCGGGGTTGCTGCTGTTCCTGCTGCTGCCGCCGTTGCTCTTCTCCTACATGGAGGGCTGGAGCTACCTGGAGAGCTTCTACTTCGCCTTCATCACGCTCAGCACCGTGGGCTTTGGTGACTACGTGATTGGTGAGCGCCTGGCAGGGGGGCGGTGCCAGGGAGATGTCCCCCTGGGAGGCGGTAGCCCTGCCCTGGGCTCACCAGGCTCCTTTGGGTACAGAAGCCACCCCCTCCCTCCCCCAGGCTGGGTCCCCCTGATTGAAGGGACCCAGCCTGGGTTGATTTTTGTTTTGTCAGTGGTGGGTCTTGAGCTCAGGGCCTGGGCCTGGATGAGATCCTTGAGCCATTTTGCTCAAGGCTAGCACTACTTTATCACTCTGAGCCACCGCATGACTTCCGGTTTTCTGGTAGTTCATTTGAGATCAGAGTCTCACAGATTTCCCCGCCCAGGCTGGCTTTGAACCCCAAGCCTCAGATCTCAGCCTCCTGAGTAGCTGGGATTTACAGGTATGAGCCACAGCTCTCCCTGCCTGAGTTGTGGAGATGAGGTTTCAGCAAGGTGACAAGCCAGAGCACTCAGCTAGCACCAAGTTGGGCGGCCAGTTGCCCTCAACTGAGGTTGCCCCGTGAGACACAGACGCCGGGGTGGGTCTGGAGCATGAATTCACCAGCCTGGCCAGGCCGCCCCTCCCTGCCTGCAGGAAGAAGGGGAAACTGAGGCCCAGGGCAGAGCAAGGAGTTGGTGAGTTGGTTAAGGTCTTAGAGCAGGCATGTCTAGGATCAATTTCCACTGCAGAAACCCTCAGGCCACACCTGTTCTGGAATCTTCCACACCTTCCTCAAAACCTCAGCGCTCTCCTGTCCCCAGACCGCCCCCCCACCCTACCCCCCAGGAACAGGCCAAGCCCCCTCTCGGATGGGAATGCAGAGGCCCAGTGCCTGGATGCCACTGTCCCCAAGTCCCCACCGCTGTGGCCAGAAGACCCCCCCCACTCCCCCCACTGTGCCCTCACCCCCTCCCTCACCCATACCCACGCAATTACATTTGCAGCTCAGCTGAGCGCCCTGCCAGCTGCCAGCTCGATGTGGGCCACACAATGAAATAAAGGGGAGAAAAGGCCGGGGCCCTGCGCAGCGAGCGGGAGCTGCCACACTGCTGATCTCATTTGGGCCCCGGGCGGAACCGGCCCATAACTCAATCATCCTAACGCAATCACAGCCCGCCAGCCCGCTCTGCTCTGTGCCGACCCCGCTGGACCCGGGAGGCAGGGAACGGGGCAGCGTCTGGGCCAAGGGTGCCCAGGCCCACACCCAGCCCCTGAGAACCAAGGTGGACACAGCTCCCAAGGTCTGCTGCTTCTCCCTGGCAACCTGCCCCTCTCAGACGTAAGAAGACAGGCAGGCAGCAGGGCGGGAGGCAGAGCTCCTGAGGCTCTGACAGGGGCTCTGTCAGCCACCCCAGGCTCCTGCCTATAATCCCCGCCACTCAGAAGACAGATCTGAGGATCACGCTTGGAAGCCAGCCCAGGCAGGAAAGTCCAAGAGACAGGTCTCTCCAATGTTCCCTCGTAAGCCAGAAGTGGAGCTGAAGCTCCAGTGGGAGAGCGCTAGCCTTGAACACAGAGGGGCTCAGGAACAGTGCTCCGGCCATAAGTTCAAGCCCCACAACTGACAAATGGGGAGGGGGGGATGAGGAAGAGCAGAGGCCCTGAATGAGCAGGTGGAGGTGGAGGAGGGGGCCCTGGTCCGGGTCCCACTGGTGAAAACCACCAGGGAGACTCAGCCTCTATTCCCAGGACCTGGATCCCGCAGGCCTCCTGGAACCCAGGGGTGGTAGCTGCTGGGCCAGGAGCCTTCGGGGGCATGGCTTGTGTTTGGGAGCAAGGTCCTGAGCCCCCAGCCTCTGACCTCCGGGCCCCACCCCGCCCCAGGGATGGACCCCGCGCGCTGGTACCCGCTGTGGTACAAGAACGTCGTGTCTCTGTGGATCCTCTTCGGCATGGCCTGGCTGGCCCTGATCATCAAGCTGATGCTCTCTCTCCTGGAGACCCCAGGCGGGGCGCGCTCCTGCTTCCACCACCCCTCCAAGCAGGCCTCCAGCTCCCCACACTGGAGGCGGGGCCCAGAGGGAGAGCCCAGGCCCCACTGCACACAGCCGGGCTGCTACCCAGAGGGCCCTGAGGGAGTCACACAGTGTCTGGAACCTTCCACTCAAGTTGGATGCTGTGGCATGGACAGCTGAGGGTAAGGGACCTCAGATTTCTAAGCATGGCACAGGACCCACCCAAGACCCAGACTCTATTGTCTGCCTCACCCTTTGCAGGCCACATGCAACTTATATGATTTAAATCCCACCCAATGGGATAGGAAGAGGCTTATGTATCCCACGTGACTCAGGAGATGTGAATTTGGGAGTGGAGCATGCTTTTCCTTCTTCCCCTATGTCCTTCCTCTAGTTGCAATGGCAGCCTAATGGCTGGAGCTCCAGTGGTCATGTTGTGCCAGGAGGTAAACACCAGGCTTGAGATTTGTGCTATAGTAACAGAGTCATCGTACAACCCTGGATCCCCCACAACTTCCTTTATGTGAGACACAAATAAATGCCCTACTTAAGACTTTCGGGTGTTTCTGATACACACACTCAGAAACAAAGGCAGCACCCCAGGACTGGAGAGAGAAGCCACCCTCTGGCCAGGTGAGTTTGCCCAGAGTGGACAGAAGACTTGGCTGCCTGCCCTTCATCCTCAAAGCCAATGCCGATGTGCAGGCCATGGCCTGTGCTGCGCTGGGAGCTGCAGGCTCGGCCGTACACGGAGGCTCGGAGCTCCCCACGGTGGTGTGCTCATACACACAGCACCCGGCCCCTAGACCAGTCTTGATTTCTCTGTCTCTCCCACCAAACTCTTTGGCCCCCAACATCCATGCAGACCCAGTTGGGACCTACCTAGGGGACTGAGAAGGGTGTTCATGAGAAGGCTTCTGATTGGTCAGCTCCGTACCTATGTCTACTCCATAGCCAATGAGAAGAGTCACTGAAACCCTGAAGTCCAAATCCAACAAGCAGGGAGGGGCTTGGGTCTTTGCTCACTGAGGCAGGCAGCAGGGCAGTGATAAGGAGGGGTTGAGGTCTTGGGGGTGAGAGGGGGATGGATTTGGAGCCCACCCACCCTTGGCCCATCCTAGTGGTTCCTTTCTCCAGCTCTGCAGTTCTCAGCCAATCACAAGGCAGCGCTGAAATGCAGTTCCCCGCCCCCCTTCCCCTCCACACACACCCCTTCAGCATGGAGATAAAATCTCCGTGCCTGGATGAAAACTTGTGTGTCCAGAACCCTGACTGTGATGTGTCATTCAGGGACCCACAAACGCCTCAGAGGTCAGCACTCCCTGGCCAGGCCCTGTACAGCCTCCCCACATGACGGGGGAGCAGAGGCTTAGCAAGCCCGGCTTACGGGACACCTCCTGTGACCCCTCTCCATCCAGCCAGGCAGCTGGACAGAGCCATGGGTGACTCGATGCAGGGCCGGGCTGTGCTGGGGTGGGGTGGGGGATCCTAGGCTGATGTCATCACACTCGTGGCCAGGAATGAGGGTCTGGACACAGACTCACAGAGGAGCCTCGGGCAGAGGCCAGCAAGCAGGGTGTGTTGGGTTTCTCAGTGTGGAGATGGCCTGGGACCATCCAGCTGCTCCTAAGCCAGTCCTCCAGGCAGACCTCCACCTCTTGGCCCACACTGGGCACTGCCACGTGGATCCCTCCAAAACAATGCCTCTCCCTCCTCCCCTCCCTCCTTCCTTGTTTTTTTTTTTTTTTTTTATATTCACCAGTCCTAGGCCTTGAATTCAAGCCCTAGGTGCTGTCTCTAAGCGCCTTTTGCTTGACTTAGTGCTCTACCACTTGAACTACAACACCACTCCCAGCTTTTTCTGTGATTAAATGGAGATAAGGGTCTTTCCTGTCCTGACTGGCTCCGAACCATGATCCTTAGATCTCACCCTCCCTCCTGATTCGCTAGGATGACAGGCGTGAGCCCCCCCCAACCCCCCGGCACCTAGCCAAGCACTGGTATTTTTAATGCCATTTTCTGATGGGGTACAGGAGACCTTTGGTGGAAGCTGGACCCTAAGGCAGCCCCCTTCCCCCTCCCTCTGTGCGGGCTGTGTTGGGAGTCTCTTCCTGGAAGCCAGGCGTCTCTTCCTGGAAGCCAGGCCTGGCTGTGAGGAGTAGCCAGCCACTCCCCGCTGTGTCATTTTCCCTGTGGCTCAGTTGAACCTCTGCTCCACGGCCTCTGTGTCTGCCTAGCTGGCCACCACTGCCAGGCCCGTGCAGCTCAGGGCTGAGAGTTCCCCACACCTGCCCAGTCCTCAGAGACATGCAGAGACACAGAGACATGGAGAGATCCGCACAGGGCTCCCCCCCCTCAGCTCCCCGGGTGGGCTCCATGCTGGCTGCAGACCAACACTGGGTCTCCATTCCTGTTAGGAGCAGACCAGAGCCAGACTTGACTCAGTGAGTCCCCGAGAATTCCTGGGGCTGAGCTGAAGCTGGGCAGAGCTGCCCACACACACACACACACACCACCATCACCCCAGGCCCTTACCTCACCCCTCTCCACCCCAGGCTGCAGTCCCCAAGCGCATTTCCCTGTGGCCGGCCCCACTGACCTCGGCCCTCCCCCATGCACACAGCCTGGCTGCGGGGTCTGCAGCTGCTCAGCTTCCCACTCATGTCTGAACCCAGGGCTGACTCTTGCTTCTCCGCCTCCTTGGCCTTTGCTAACTGAAGTCATTCTTGGAGCTGGGGCGATCCCTTCTCCACCTTCCCCAGGCCTCAGCCCACCCGCGCCTCTCCCCACCTGTCAGTGTCCTCATGTGGGCCTGGGGCCTGATGGCAGATTGCCAACCTGAGCTGGACCCCTGCCAGGCCACCCTTGTCCAGGCACAAGAACTAACCATGCTGAGTGGATTCCCTTGGCTGCCAGGAGCCCCTCGCCACCATCCTGCCCACTGTCGGGCACCTGATCAGAGCCTCCATGTTCCATGGTCTCCTTTATTTACTCCCCTCTGGACTCCTGACTCTCATTTGCTTGCTGTGCCACCTCTGAGGAGTAGCAGAACCTCTCTGGATCCCAGGCACTGCCTCTGCCAGGCAGAAATTCTCATGCCCACCCCAGAACCACTTGGATGGGCATGGGGAGAGGGATGGAGAAGAAGATGCCACCTCGCTGCTGATCCGTCACTGGCCTCAGATGCCCGTCCCTCTCCGTCCTCCACTGCCCCCCCCCCCGTACTTCCCGAAGCCCCTTGGGCCTCTTCTTCCCAGAAGCCCTCCTGGACCTGCTTGCCCTTTGACCTCTCTACCCCACCTAGCACATGTGTCATCCCGGTGCCCAGAGTGTCCAGTCAGATGCCACACTGGGTTGGCGTCCGTCCAGAGCTCAGCCCCTGTCACCAGTCACATCCAGCCTCACCCCTGCCTCGGATGCGGTGTTGGGGTGAAAGCTCTTCACCCCAGGCCTCCCCTTTTATCTAAGCACCCCCTGGAGAGACTGCAGAAGGGCACACCAAGGTGAATCGGGAGCTGAGAATGTGCAGGCACTGCGTGAGGTGCAGCTGGGCTGGGCCCTTGGTCTGGTTTGTGTCCCAGCACCTGGAACAGGACTTGGCTATCCACGCATGACTGGGGAATGAACTGACATGGAAGACAAGTGTGGAGAGAAAAGAAAGCCAGGCAGATAAGGACAGGGGCGGGTGGCCCCTAGGGCCTGCTGGACTCTGTCCCTCTGGGGACCTCAGGAAGCCTGGGCAGAGGGTGCCATCCACTGAGAAGCAAGGATTTCATATTGCCTCCTGGGTCATACACATCTGCAGGGCTATAATGGTGTAAGCCAGGCCAGACACTGCCAGACCCTGCTTCATCATGTGCCAGCTACCCTCAGCATGTACACAAACACCAGTCCAGTACGACTCCAGCAAGACCTGTGGGAAGGGAAGCCAAAGCAGGGGAGATGCTTGTGAGTGGGCCTTGCAAGAGGAACTGGTTGTTTTTGTTTTCGTTTTTGAAGAGAGGAGGCACATGTTGCACATGGCGAGGAGGCGAGGAGTGGTTGGATGAATGTGGAGTTAACGTCAAGAGATTCAAATGCTGGAGCTGGTCGGGGCTGCAAGGACGATGAAGGACGGTGGGTGTTTGAGCATAATTGAGTGGGTGACAATCAGGAAAGGCTGGATCAAGGCGTGGGTACTTGTGAGTGTGACCTGGGTGAGCAGGGAAGGGGCAGGGAAGATGGACCAGGTAGAAGATTCCAGAACTGAGGACTGAGTGGAGGAAGCCACAGAAAAAATGGGATGGGAAGGGGAGAGAGGAAAAGAAAACAGAATACAAGATAAAGGAAAGGTAGGGAAGGGGCAGGAAAGGCAAAGAAAAGGATGGAACGGAAAAGGAAGAATTGAGCCTGAGGGAGGAGAAAAGCAGACACAGAAAGCTCCATCACAGGGCCTTGGCATGTGACTCAATGGCAGAGTGCTTGCCTTGCAAGCCCGAGGCCTTGGGCTCCATCTCTAGCACCAGTTACAAAGAACAGACCAAAAAAAAGCCAGTTCTGGGTGCCGGCGGCTCATACCTGTCATCCAGGCTCCCAGAAAGGGAAGATCTGAGGATCATGGTTCCAAGCCAACCAGGCCAGGTTAGTCTGTGAGACTCTTCTCTCCAATTGACTCCCCCCATCTCCCCCCACCCCCACCCCCCAAAAAAAGGCTGAGGAACAGCACTCGGGCGCTGAGGTCAAGCTCCCTCACAGAGGTGAAAGGAGCCATGTATATATATATATATATATATATATATGATCCTCCCAGAACAACCTGCGGCTCCTCCACTACCCAGATCGGGGTGGGGCCGGGGAGGCAGCCAGGAAGGCTGCAGGGTGGTGAGAAGGGAGCCCCGTGGGAAGGAACTGCGGATGGACAGCAGGCCAGGTGCTGTCCGGGAGCCAGGAGGGAGCAGTTAGCACCAAGCTGCACAAATATTGTTGTTTGGGCTAGTGTGGGATTGTTTGCTTTCTCCCCAGAACCCTCAGCGTGAAGTTCAAGTTCCCTAGAGCGCCAGACCACGTGGGGAGTAAGTACGGGGCCTGCCTCTCCCCCCAACCCCCCTCCTCCTCCTCCTGGAGCCTCCAGGACAGACACCAAAAAGTAAGCCAAACCGAGGCTCTCCACCTGAAACGCCTGTTTTGTAGGGATGGTGAGAGAGTACCCTGATATTTCTTACTGAGTGTGCTTAGAGCCACACCCACGTGTCCCCACTAGTTGTCATTAGAGGTGGGTTAGTTGGACATGAAAGTCCCTAAGACTCCAGTTCAGCAAATGGCTGGGTGCGACGGTGCAGACATGACTGCTGGGCCAGGTGGTGTGTGCACCCATCATGACTGAGGACAACACCAGGAGGGTGGAGAGAGAGGGAACAAGTCTTTTCTGGGGACTTTGGGTCTCCTTTCACTTTTTCCTGGTGCTCACGTGTTGCCATGGTGATTGTCAACTATCATGGCACTGGAGGTGCCTGGTTTGACATGCAGTGGTGGATAATGGAGGGTGTGGGGCTTGGGCCAGCTCAGGTGAAAATCAGCCAGGTTACCCCACCAGTGTTCAGGGAAACAAGTCGGGGTAGGGGAAGAGGAGCGAGAGAAGGGGGAGAGGGGAGAGGGGGAGGGGGATTCTGCTCCCAGAATCCGCCCTGCCACCTAGCTCTGCACGCAGCAGAGTCTCCAAGGGGCCCTTAGACTTGGGGCAGGGGACAGGGGAGCCAGACCGGACTCAGACGGCTCTGTTTTGTCCCTGGCTCTTCTCAAAGTACCCAGGTCCCCTACCTTTGTCCCTTGGGTCCAGGAGCATGGAGGGCTGCCTGGAGGGGGTGGAGTCAAGACTAGCCCAAGGTGTGTTCTGAAAACAGAAAGTGAGGAACTTTCTGGAAGGTCTTTGTCCAGAGAAGCTGGCTGAGTGTTCTGTTTAGCCTCGTGTCCAGCAGTGCCACAGAGGGCTCGGGACAGAAAACAAGAGACGAAAAGAGGGTGAGGGGACACTGTTCGTCCTCGGGGAGCCCTGCTGGGACAGGAGGGCCCAGGGCCTGGCCTTCGGTGCTGTGTACCTTGTGTCTGCCCTGAATTCCTACACACAGTGGCCCTGGGAGTGGAGGGGCGTGAACAGCCTCCCCGTGACTCAGCGGGGGCAGCAGTGCTCAGGGTGAGGCTGCGGACACAGAAAGGGAGAGTGGAGGTGAGGAGGCGCGATGAGGCCATGTCACACAGCCTGAGAAACCACAGCCAGAGACAGTGTGTGTGTGTGTGTGGGGGGGTGATCCCAAAGGGCCCAGCCCCCAGGAATCCCGAAGCACAGTCAGCTCTAGATCTGGCATGCTGCATGAGGCTTCTGGGAGCCACTCTGGGCCTCACAGACAGGTGGGCAGGCTTTTGTCTAGTGTCACCTCTGGAGCCTGCAGCCTTACATGACAGGGGTGGCCTCCAGCAGAAAAACACCCGTGATCTCAGCTCCTCAGGAGGCACAGGAAGGAGCAGCCAGGCAAAAGCTGGAGATCCTATCTGCAAAACCAACCAAAAACAAGAGAGGCTGGGAGCATGGCTCAAGGGGTGGAGTGCCTGCCTAGTAAAGACAAGGCCCTGAGTTTAATCCCTAGTACATTTAATTAAAAAATTACACAATAACTGCAAGAGCTGGGGGAAGGTGTGGGGGAGCGGGGAACAGAATCCTCTATACAGAGGATGAAGACAAGAAGGGAAGAGATGGGAAGAGAGCCCACAGCACATGTAAGATCCAAACCATGGCTCATAGAGAGTGGATTCCAGTGCCCAAATGTCTTCCCTGGGCACCCAGCTAGCAAGGGTTAGTACAGGCTGGTGTCTTTTTACAGCCTAATATGAATTAGTGGTTGTCACATGCAGCAGAGCATCAACAGGGGGGGAAAAAAAAAAAGAAAGGGCAGTTTGGGAAATAGGATAGGGAGTGACAAGGGATAATTTGAGAATACATAGAGTGGCATAGGGCTGAGATTTATCGGGAAACAGAAAAGGAAAGGCTCAAGCCAAGCATGGGTGGCTCATGCTTTTAATCCTAGCTACTCAAGAGGGCTGAGATCTGAGGATCACAGTTTGAAGCCAGCCAGAGAGTCAGTGAGACTCTTACTGCCAATAAATTACCAAGAAAGCCAGAAGTGGAGCTATGACTTAAGTGGTAGAGCACTAGGCTTCAGCAAAAGCAGCTCAGGGAGTTCGGTGCGAGCGAGCTTGAGCTTTTCCATGTGAGAGCGGAGCAATGCCTAAGTCAAAGAAACTTGTTTCTTCCAGCTCTTCTGGCAGTGATTCTAATAGTGAAGTTGACAAAAAGTTAAAGAGGAAAAAGCAGGTTGCTACAGAAAAGCCTATAAAAAAAGCAAAAAAACAGGTGAGACTTCAAGAGCTCTGGCATCTTCTAAGCAGAGCAGCAGCAGCAGAGGTGATAACTTGTTTCAGATTGGGAAAATGAGGTATGTGAGTGTTCGGGACTTTAAAGGGAAAGTTCTAATTGACATTAGAGAATATTCGATGGACCCAGAAGGTGAAATGAAACCCGGAAGAAAAGGAATTTCTTTAAATCTGGAGCAATGGAGCCAGCTGAAGGAACAGATTTCTGATATTGATGATACAGTCAGAAAACTGTAAAATCGGAGCCATATAAAACCTGTACTGCTCTATTTGCTCTTCTTTTTACATTGGCTTTGTTTTCTAAAATGTTTCCCAAGCTGTTGTATATTTGGATTGCAGAACAATTTGTAAAATGAGTCCTTTTTTTAATGTGCATTATTAAAAATGTTCTGAGTGAAAAAAAACAAAAGCAGCTCAGGGACAGCTCCTAGGCTCTGAGTTCAAGCCCCAGGACTGGCAACAACAACAAAGTTCAGTTTTTAAAAAAAGGAGGTAAATATAAAATATAAATATAAATGCACAGAAGTAGAGGTTTGGCTCCAGTGGTAGAGCTCCAGTCTGGGGAAGGAGAGCTAAGCAAGTGCACAAGTCCCTGAGCTCAAAATCAAGTACTGGAACAACAACATAAAAGTAATTGAACAATGAAATATAAATGCCATCAGACGCTATCAGATTATCCAAAGGCTGTATACCTGGATCCTTGCAGACCCAGCCAACGCTCGCTCTCGCTCTCTCTCTCTCTCTCTCTCGCTCTCTCTCTCTCTCTCTCTCTCTCTCTACGTCATCCCATATCTACTAAATCCTGAGGATTACGCAGGGCTTTTTTTTTTAATTGCTTCCCCCCCCCCTTTGGTTTCCTTTGATCCTAGTATCTTTCAGTCACTCAGTCTTCCATCCACCTGTAACCTGTAGCCATGGAAACAAATCTGGAGAAAATAAACAGAACATAAAGAAGAAAATTCTAAGCAAGCCAACTGAGACTCCTACTTGGGCCAGCTTCCTCTCGCTGTGCCTTTGGCAGAATCTCAAATGGCCCTGGGCCTCCTGGCTGGGGCAGGGGGGCAGAGGGAGGGCCGGAGGCTCTTTTCTAGAAAGTTCCATGCATACCCACAGAGAGACAGGGCTAAAAAGCTTCCTGATGAATTCAGGTTCCAGATCGTGCAGGCTGATGTATGTGGCCAACCATATGACAATGGCCAGTCTCTCATTCTGTGGGAACAGACAGTCCCACCACCACGCCACTACCACTACCACCCTCAGGTCCACCTGCCAGCGCTGCCCAAGACTGGCCTCGGGTCCTAGAACTATGGGTTCTCCACTCTGGCCAGCCTCTGCCAGGTTTGCTGGACACTCATAGCCAGAGTTCCTCAAACAGAACACTCAAGCCTGGCACTCTCAAGGCGCTCAGCCAATGGAGACCACGCTGCCTCGAGGCATGTCTGCCTGTGGAAACTATGTCTGAAAGTTGCCATATGCAGAGACAGGACTTTAACAGTGGCTGCTACTTGAGATGAGGAATGCAAGTTCAAGGCCATCCTGGGCAACGTAACAAGACCCTATCTATTATCAATGATAACAATAATAGTAATCATGATGATGGCTCACATCTTTAGCAACTCAGGAGACTGACATCTGAGGATGACAGTTCAAAGCCAGCCCAGGCAGCAAAGTCCATGAAACCCTTGTCTCCAATGAGCAAAAGAACCTCAAGTGGCACTGTGGCTCAAGTGATATCACACTAGCCTTGAGCCAAAGAAGCCTAGGGACAGTGCCCAGGCCCTGAGTTCAAATCCCACAACCAGCACACACACACACACACACACACACACAGTTTCAGAGATGCAGGTTCAGAAGGTGGACAGAAAACAAACCCAAACAAAGGGGCAGTGCAACTGGAGACGTGGCTCAAGTGGTAGAGCACCTGCCCGGTAGATACAAAGCCCTGAGTTCAAATCCCAGGATTGCCAGAGAAAGATGAAAACAAAAAGAAAGAAGGAAACTGAGTCAGGGTGAGCTGATGTGGCACGACATTTCCACGGCCGCTGAGTAAGAAACAGGTGATAGAAACAAACCATCCTGAAACCATGGGCTATGTATTCAGTTGGGCTCTGAGCCAGGAAGGAAAACTTTTGCTTCCTTGAGAGAAGAGGAGGAAGGAGGACGAATGGTGAAGGAAGCAGAAGATCTAGAGCCAGAACTGGAGGAGCCATTGCAAGCTGGATAGGACTGGGCTGGGACGGGAATAGAGGTAGCAGAGCCAACACTCATCCTAACGGAGTGTAGCTTAAGAGCTGGGATCCATTCTACATGTTTCTCCCTCCTTTGACCCTTCAGTCATCAGGCCCACTTCTCTTTGGTTTCTATTCTCTTCTGATAGTGCAGAGGCACCTGGGATCCTGTGCCAACCTCCTGTTCCCCAGCTGAGCTTTGGGGTGTCACCCTGTGGTGCTCAGGCCAAGCAGGAAGGTCCAGCCCTCAGGGCCCCATGGACTCGGCCTCCAGTTCTCCGTCAGGATCTGGACTGTGCAGGTACTGGGCGGGTGCAGGATCTTCAAGGTACTGAGTCTCAATGCCCTGCTTTCCCAGTCCCCTATTCTTAAGCTCCCCCCCAACAACCTGCACCCCTGGAGCAGCTTGTCTCCTGATGCCTGCAGCTGTGGATTCCTTGTGGCTGGGTTTCCACGTCACACAGATGTGACCACACCACCCCATTCTTAATGAAGTCTGGCTGCTTCCACTCCCACTGTGAATTGCATGGTTAAGAAAAGCAGTCACAGTGGCTCACGCTCATAATCCTAGCTACTCAGGAGGCTGAGAGCTGAGGACGCTAGTTCAAAGCCAGCCCAGGCAGGAAAGTCTGAGAGATTCTTATCTCCAAGGAACCACCAGAAAACCAGAAGTGGCGCTGGGGCTCAAGAGGTAGAGTACTAACTAGTCTTGAGTGAAAATGCTCAGGAACAGTGCCCAGGCCCTGAGTTCAAACTCCATGACTGACAAGAAAAAAAATTAAATAATAATAACAATAATAAGTCACAGAGTTAGGAGTTTGGCATAGTGGTAGAATGCTTGCCTAGCATGCACGAAGACCTGGGTTCGATTCCTCAGTAGCACATATATAGGAAAAAGCCGGAACTGGTGCTGAGGCTAAGTAGTAGAGCTCTAGCCTTGAGAAAACTCAAGACAGTACTCATGTCCTGAGCCCAAGCCCAGGACTGGTAAAATGATAATAATAATAATAATAATGATGATGATGATGATAGTAATAAGTCATATCTTCTGTGTGTGTGGTTCCTTCTGGGGGTACTTAGTTGTTGAGTCTGTGTTGAGACAGGATCTTTCTATGTTGGTTGGACTGGGCTTAAACTCGTACTCCTCCTCCCTTAAGCACAAACACTGGGATTACAGACTGCACTACCACACCTAGCTTCACATTTCTTCTCCTTGCTGTATACCATGCCATTGTGAAAAGCACTGCCATTTACTCACCCACCACCCCTGGGTATTTGGAGTCCTGCCCTGGGGCTGTGCAGCCATCTAGGGTGATTCTACAGGAAAGGAGCCCCAGGAAAGAACAGCTAGGTGCTGGGGAGAGAAGTGTTCCGTGTTAAAGATGGGGCCGGTTTTCTAAGCATGTGGCCAGTTTTCTAAGTGGTTGCACACCACTTTTTTTTTTTAATAAAAGAGAAATGTGTTATCCTGGGAGGTACTAGAGGGAGGGAATGGAATAAAGGAAGGTAAAGGAGCCTGGAGACATAAATCTCACTCTGCAATCTCCTTGTCCTTTTATTTTGTTTTTGCCAGATAGGATCTCACATTTTTTTGTTGTTGTTTTCCTCGGGCCACAATCTTTCTACTCCATGCCTTCCCCACAGCTGGGATGCCAAGCAAACACCACAGAGTCCAGCCTGTTTTGTTGAGATTGGCGGGGGGGGGGGGGGGGGGGCGGGGAATGTTCTTACCTTTTTTGCCCTGGCTGGCCTCAAATTTCAGTCCTCTCATCTCTGCCACGCTAACACTTCAAATTAAAGGCATGAGCCCCTCACCCGACTTTGCTCTGCTGTCTTTCTACCTTTGGAAAATGAAGCATTTTAAATTTCCAACAGTATCATTGTTTTCTGGTTAAAGGATGGAATAAGAAAAAAAAAAAAAAAGCACATGACCACATGAGCTGTTCAGCAGTCCTCTCAGCTTCCACCCTTATATTACTTATCTGGAAGAGACACTCCCTGCCTTGACCTCATTCTTAACTTTTATTCTAATACCAACAGATATCAGGGGTCAGAGAGCTCCAAGCATGCCTTGAGAGGGTGGGAAGAAAAGTCCTGGAGATGGGCTGGGATGCAGCTCAGTGGTAAATGCTTGCCTCGCAAGTGGAACATCTTGGGTTTGATCCCCAGTACCAAAAAAAAAAAAAAAAAAGACAAAAAAAAAAAAGTTCTGGAGATTCAGGCACGTGTGGTTCACACCTGTGAGCTGAGCTACTCAGGAGGCTGAGATCTGAGGATCTGGGTTTGAAGCCAGCCCAAGCAGAAAAGCAGAAACAGCTGTGAGTTTCTTAACTCCAATTAATCACACACACACACACACACACACACACACACACACACACACACACACACACACACAGAGCCAGGAGGCTGGGTATGTGATGCTTAGTGATAGAGTGCTTGCTTAGCATTCATGAAGCCCTGAATTTGATTCCTCAGTACCACATACACAGAAAAGGCAGGAAGTGGTACTGTGGCTCAAGTGGTAGAGGAGAGGAGAGGGGAGGGGAGGGGAGGGAAGGGAAGGGAAGGGAAGGGAAGGGAAGGGAAGGGAAGGGAAGGGAAGGGAAGGGAAGAAAAAAGTCTTGGAGACGCTTATCTCAAGCTAATCCACAAAAAGCAGGACAGGAGGTGTGGCTCAAGTAGAGTACCAGTAGAGCCACCCTGAGTTCAAATCTCCATAACAGCCTTTTCACCCCCATCCCATCTCCCAAGAAAAGTAGATAACTTTTCTAAGCTTCCCCCTGGAGGACCGAAAATGCCTGCTGCTGGCACTAGCTGGGGGCCGGGAGCTCCTGGCCTGCCTGGCCTGCTCTCCACACTCGGGGAGGACTCCTCAGCCTCCCTCCACTCAGTAACTTGGATAATGCCCTTCATTGGTGGTTAAGAGTGGAAAGTAGAAAAATACAGATGCTGATGCATAACAGCAGACTTTCACAACCTCTCCCAACGTGCTTATCACCCATCTGAAATCCACGTTCATCCCTCTGCAATGACCTTAAAAAGCAACATAGTTTGGAGAGCAGGGCTGCAGCTCAGTACTACAGTACTTTGCCTAGAGTACATTGTCTTGTGTAAAATCCCACCCACCCCACCCCAGTCCTGATTTTAGTTAGCTTTTTCACTCCAGGCTAGAGCTCTAGCCATGGCTCTACATCCACTATTTAACCATTTTGCTTTGTTTTTATTTGCTTGTTGTTTGTGTTTGGTTGGGTCTGGAAGCTGTCCCTGAGCCTCTTTCTGCCCAGGGCTAGTGCTCTACCTATTGAGCCACAGCTCCACTTCCAGGGGTTTTGTTGTTTTGTTTTTGTTTTTGCCAGTCCAGGGATTTGAACTCAGGGCCTAGGTACTATCTATGAGCTTCTTTTTTGTTCAAGACAAGCACTCTACCACTTGAGCCACTGCTCCACATCGGCTTTTTCTGCATATAGGGTACTGAGAAATCAACCCAGGGCTTCATGTATACTAGAGGAGCACTCTACCACTAAGTCACATTTCTAGCCCTACTTCTACTTTTGGAGTGACTAATTGGAGCTAAGAGTCCCACTGGGACTTTTCTGCCCAGGCCAGCTTCCAACCATGATCCTAAGATCTTGGCTTCCTGAGTATTTAGGATTATAGGCATTCACCACTCTACTGGGCTACCTCCAGTTTTTTTATGGGTTAATTGGATATAAGAATCTCTCAGAAGCTGGGTGAGGTGGCTCACACCTGTAATCCTAGCTACTCAGAAGGCTGAGATCTGAGAATCATGGTTTGAAGCCAGCCATGACCGGAAAGTCAGTGAGACTTTTACATCTTAACTAGCAAAAAGCTGGACATGAAGCCATGGCTAGGGTAGTAAAGTGCCTTGAGTGGAAAAAAGCTCAGACACAGCACCCAGACCATGAGTTCACATCCTAGAACCCATACAGACTAAGCACCAGGTTGTCTCCTGAGCTACACAACAAAACACACACCTTTATCCAGTGGTATCCTCAACGACAGTGTTCTTCATAGTAGTCAAGCAACTCAAAGGTGCAGACAAATGGGTAAACAACACGTGATACATCTATATCTGTGGCAGAATATTACTCAGCCATAAAAAAAGGAATGAGGTTCTGATTCATAGCACAAGGTGAATGAATGCAAGGAAAACCAGACAAGAATTGAGGGACCTTGTAGGATTCCTGTCTGATAAACAAAGCACCCAGGACAAACGAGTTCACAGAGTTGACATGAGGCCATAATGGGGGGCAGGGTTACTGTGAGGTGGGTTCAGAGTTTCTGTTCAGGATGGGGAAAGGTTCGGAAATGGATGGCAGTGATTGATGGCTTTATAATACTGCAAATGTAACAAGTTGAAACTTATACACCATCAAAATGGCAACTTTTATGTTTTTTAGCATCTGTCACCACCCAAATGTGCTTTTTGCCGGGTGTAGTAGCTTACACCTGAAATGCTAGCCACTCGTGAAGCTGAGATCTGAAGATTGCAGTTCAAAGCCAACACGGGCAGGAGTCTGAGAGACTTTTTTTTTTTTTTTTCCAGTCCTGGGCTTGAGCTCAGGGCCTGAGCACTGTCCTTGGGTTTTTTCAAGGCTAGAACCATATCAATTGAGTCACAGCACCACATCCAGATTTTTCTAGGTATGTAGGTAGGACTGAGGAATTGAACCCAGGTCCTGGTGCAAGCGAGGCAAGCACTCTACCACTAGGCCAAACTCCTGGCCCATGAGGGACTTTTATCTCCAGTAAACTACTTAGAAAAAGCTGGAAGTGGTGCTTTGGCTCAAGTGGTAGAGCACTAGCCTTGAACATAAAGATGCTCAGGGACAGCACGCAAGCCTTGAATTCAAGCCCCATTACTGACCAACCAAAAATATTCTGAATAATAACAGGGGCGGAGGTGGGAGGGGGGGAACTACACTCACAAGCACAATGTTTAATGCCTACTTTTTTGGTTTGTTTTGATGGTGCAGGAGGTGGAACTCAGGGTCTCATATAAACTAAGCACCATGTATACCCCTGAGCTACAGCCCCACACTGTACCCCTAAGCCACATACCACCCCCTCTATACTCCTGAGCTACAGCCCTTGTCCCCAGCCCTTGTATATTTAGACCATATTATACATTCCTATCACCTGAGTCACCTGTCATGTCTTCATGATGAAGACATCCAGTATTCCTTCTTGTAGCTTATGGAGACATACTGCCACCAGGAAACTGCAAATCAAAACCTCGGGGCGAGGGTCGGGGGCGGTGGTTCATGCCTGTAA
The DNA here is from genome assembly GCF_031878675.1 of Megascapheus bottae. Classification (NCBI taxonomy): domain Eukaryota; kingdom Metazoa; phylum Chordata; class Mammalia; order Rodentia; family Geomyidae; genus Megascapheus; species Megascapheus bottae. Next base: position 9,588,924 of record NC_143530.1, read on the forward strand.
TCCTAGCTACTCAGGAGGCTGAGATCTAAGGATCAAGGTTCAAAGCCAACCCAGGTGCAAAAGGACTTGAGACTCTCATCTCCAAATAATCTCTAAAAAAATGAGAAGTGGGGCTTGGCTGAAGGGTAGGATGGTAACCTTGAGCTGAAGAGCTCAGGGACAACGCCCAGGCCGAGTTCAAGCCCCAAAACCCACAAAACAAAAAACCATGGGGCCAGGAGTTTGGCCTAGTGGTAGAGTGCTTGCCTAGCCTGCAAGAAGACCCGGGTCCAATTACTGGGTACCACATACATAGAGAAAGCTGGAAGTGGTGCTGTGGCTCAAGTAGTACAACACTAGCCTTGAGAAAGCCCAAGGACAGTGCACAGGCCCTGAGTTCAGTCCCTAGGATTGGCAAAAAAAAAAAACATGCTCAGGAGAGGTGTGGTGACCCATGCCTGGAATCCCAGCACTGGGGAGGTTGAGGCAGGAGAACTAAGAGTTCTAGACTAGCCTGGGCTATATAGCCAGATGATAGATAAAATAAATTTGAAAAGTAAAATGATCCACAAAGATATGGCCTCTCTTCAGTAAGCATGGAAATCGGCCAGGCACGGAGACACTCTCCTCCCCCAGAGAGCCTGCTCTAAATGCCTAAGTGGGGCTCCCGAAGATCTTTCTGGAAGGTTCAGTGTGCTCTGGCAGAAGGCGCAGCACAGCCCCACCTCTGTTCTTAGGAGGCTCTTGGCTTCCAAGGAACTAGAAATACTGGCAAGCACCTCAGGTCTGGGGTTGGAATACAAGTGTTCTTATGGACTCCATGTCAAATGTATCTGCACAGAGACATCAGCCAGCATGGTGGTGCATGCTTATGACCCCAGCTACTTGGGAGGCAGAAGCAAGAGCATCTGGAGTTAGTGAGATTCTATCTCAGAAACAAACAGAAAGCCTGGCACCCATGGCTCACCTCTGTAATTCTAGCTACACAAGGGGCTGAGATCTGAGGATTGTGGTTCAAAGCCAGCCTGGGAAGAAAAGTCCATCAGACTGTTATCTCTAAGTAACTATCAAAAGAGCCAAAAGTGGAGTTGTAGCTTAAGTGATAGAGCCCTAGCCTTGAGCAAAAAAAAGCTCAGAGAGTGCACCCAGACCCAGAGTTCAAATCCTAGTACCACCACCACCAAAGAAAAGAAGAATACGAATGCAGAGGAACAGGAGGAGGAAGATGGTTAAGGGTACAAAAGGCAGGGAAAGCTAAAGTAATGTAAATGGAAGATGGAAAAGGCATGTCACTTGAATGGAATACCTGTGCTGGATTCCCGCCTGGATCACTGTTAGCTCATTCTCTGTTACAGCAAAATGCCTGCGGCAGCCTCTCATAGAAAACAAGGTTAATCTGACTGACAGTTCTACTCTAAGGGTGAGGGGTTGCATCTAATAAGAACCCTTCCTTCCTTCCTTCCTTCCTTCCTTCCTTCCTTCCTTCCTTCCTTCCCTTCCTTTCCCTTCCCTTCCCTTCCCTTCCCTTCCTTTCTTTTCTTTTTTGGTAGTGGTCCTAGGGCTTGAAGTCAAGACCTGGACACTATCCTTGAACTTTTGTGATCAAGGCTAGCTCTCTATCACATTGAGCCACAGCATGACTTTTGGTTTTCTGGTGGTTAACTCGAGATGAATGTCTCAAGGACTTTCCTGCCCGGGCTGGCTTTGAACCTCGATCCTCAGAGCTCAGCCTCCTGCGTAGCTAAGATTACAGGTATGAGCCATTTCTGAACCATTTTCCCTCAAGGTTAGCACTCTACCACTTGAGCCATAGCCCTACTTCCTGCATTTTGGGGTGTTTAACTGGAGATAAGTGTCTCATGAATTTACCTGCCCAGGCTGGCTTCAAACTTTGATCCTCAATCTCAACCTCCTGAGTAGCTGAGATGACAGGTATAAGCCACTGGAGCCCAGCTAGCACTAACTTTCTTGATGGCAGAGTGCCAGGCCGACTTAAAACTTTCCACAATGTGAAGGGAGGAGTGTGTGTGTGTGTGTGTGTATGTGTGTGTGTGTGTGTCTGTCTGTCTGTCTGTCTGTCTGTCTGTGTGTGTGTCTGTGTGTGTGTGGGCACTGATGTCTAGAGAGGGACCACTATTGGGTCCTGGGGTTTTCACCTGATGATCTGGTCTATTCCAAACCACTGGCCTCCCTCACACCCCTGGTCCTTCCACCCCTGCCCTCTTCTCCACTCAGTCTACTGGAATACCACGGAACTGTAGAGGCCACCAAAGAAAAGAGGGAGGTGTTGAGTCAAAATAAGACTGCGGCTGCCAGAACTGCTTACTGGGCAATTAAATGACATCTTTACTGTCTATAAAGCAAGGTGCCAAGGTCAAGTTCCTGATTGATTGAGGAGATTTTTACAGCAACAGCAACATCAACAACAAACAATGATGGGTCCCCTGGTGTAGTGGCACTCTCCTATAATCCCAGCCTCAGGAGGCTGAGATGAGAGGATTGAGAGTTCCAAGCCAATGTGGACTAGATATATAAGGTGACTATCTCAAAGCAAAAACCAAGGCTGGGAATGTGGCTTAGTGATAGAATGCTCAGCTAGCATGCATGAAGCCCTGGGTTAATTCCTTAGTACCATATACCCAGAAAAGGCCAGATGGGGCGCTGTGGCTCAAGTGGTAGAATGCAAGTCTTGAACAAAAGAAGCTCAGGAACAAGGCCCCAGCCCTGAGTTCAGGCCCCAGGACTGGCAAAAATAAAACAAATAATAATTTAAAAAGGAAAGAAACAGGGGGGAAGGGAAATGGGTACCAAGACATGTGAAAGGGTATCAATGTATGTGAATTAATGCACCTTCTATCTGGCAAATATCATGTAACCCTTTTACTAATTACAATAAAAAAATTTAAAAAAATTTAAAAAAAGGAAAGAAATTAAAGGAGGGAGAGGGAATGGAAGTAAAGGAGAGGGAGACAGGAAGGAGGGAAAGAATAAGAGGGATGAGAAAGAGCAAAGGAGGGAATGAGGGAGAGAGGAAAGAAGAGGGAAGAAAGGAAGAAAGAAAGGAGAAGAACGGGAGGGAAGGAAAGAATAAGGGTGGAAGAAAAGGTGGGGAGAGAGAGAGAGAGTGGGAGGGAGAGAGAGAGAGAGAGAGAGAGAGAGAGAGAGAGAGAGAGAGAGAGACAGAGACAGAGACAGAGAGACAGAGACAGAGACAGAGACAGAGACAGAGAGCACACACTTGGCCCTGGGGCTGGTTTGGAGGGTGGACTGGCTTGTGGGCAGGGGTGTTTTCAGGGGTGCCCTCCTTGTCAGGGAGCTGCACACTTATTTATCTCCCAGCTCCCACGTTAACCCCTAGTGCACCAGGCACCTTGTGAAACAATCCATGCCCTAACCAGGGAGGGACTGCACCTGAGCAAATACTGCCCAGGACACACACTACATGACACGCCGCTGCTGCAGGGAGCACAGCTGGGGCAGAGGCTGGGCCCAGAGGTTTCCTGAGTCTTCTGGTCTTATCATCTGTCAGGAACCAGAGCTGCCTGCTGTCTGTTTATATAGCGATGCATAAAACAGCAGGGCCGCCTGGCTGCCTGGCTGTGACCCTGACAACAGGGACCCTCAGCTCCTGGGTGGAGCCTCTGCTTTCCAACCTCCCTGGCAGAGAAGTCCCACCAGGAAAACTCAGCACAGAGGCTAAGAGGAAAGGAAGACAAGTCCCCAGGTCAGGGCAGGGTGAGGCCAGTTGGGGTTCAGTACCCCTAGGTATTTATTACGGGCCTCCCTCTGACACTGAGCAGTGACCAGGTGTGGTCGTGTTTGTTTTTAATGCCATGAAGTCTAGCACAGCCCACAGAAGTAAGATCCACAGGGCATCGCTTGGTTGTCCTCTCTCCCCATCACTTCCCTCTGGTGGAAGCTGAAGGGTCAGTCACCTCTGGTCAGGAAATGGGCCTGGCTAGAGGATGCCTCTCTCCACAGGGCATTCAGGAGCAGCCTCTGTTGGGTTACTGAGGAGAAAAGCTGCCAACTGCCAAGGGGGGTGGGGTGGGGGAGGGGGCGCCGATAGGATATCAGGATTCAAAGTAAGGGCTGGGCCAGGGGCTAGCCAGTGGCTCATGCCTTTTATCCTAGCTACTCAGGCTAAGGATCAGGGTTCAAAGCCAGGCCCCCATAGGAAAAAGTCCATGAGACTCCAGTTAACCATCTCAAAGCCAGATGTGAACTGTGGCTCAAGTGGGATAGTTCCAACCTTGAGGAACATGCTAAGGGTCAGTGCCAAGTTCAGGATCCTGAGGAAAAAGTCAGCGTTAGGGTCAATAATGGACATCATTTAGCTGTGTGGCCTTGGCATCAAGAGTACAACCTCAGACTTCACTCTCCTGCTTCTTTCCTTCCTCGCTTTCTTCCTCCTCCCTCCTTCCTTCCCTCCCTCTTTTTTCTTTCTTTCTTTCTATTGGTGCCTAATATTGCCCCACACACACACAAAATTTAAAAAAGATCTAATAGTCTTACTAGGTCTGGGCTTGTCATGGAAGTATCTCTTCTTTCTTTAGCAATATGGTGAATGGCAGAGCCTTTATACATCCCATAGCGCTCACAGGGTTGAAGTTGCAACTTAATATTGTCACTGATTTTGAAGCTGGTTTCAAATTGATTTCTGCTGTTTACAGAGCTGGCTGATGTTTTCTGATCCCACAGGGATATGGAGAAATGAGAGCTCTTTTGGTTGTTTGGAAAAAACAAAACACAAACCTGTTGGATGCTGTGACTTGAGTGTGTTAGTCCCCCAAAAGTTTAGTTTGCATGTTAGAAGTTCAGTCTTGAGTCAGCTGATGCAAGAGTAGTGGAATTTTTATATAAAAAAAAGGTTTCCTTTGGCTAGGTACCAGTGGCTCATGCTTATAATCCTACCTACTCAGGAGGGTAAGATCTGAGGATTGTGGTTCAAAGTCAGCAGGGGCAGGAAAGTCCATGAGACTCTTATTTCCAATACATTACTCAAAAAACCTACAAGTGGCACTGTGACTGAAGTGGTAGAGTGCTCTCCTTGAGCAAAAGGGTCTCAGGGAAACCCTTAGGCTCAGAGTTCAAGCTCCAGGACTAGAAAAAAAAGTTTCATGTATTAATATATCTATTATATAATATATAGGGGCCATATATAGATATATATGGAGCCTCACCAAAAACATTTCCATACTTGCAAACAATGTACCGCATCAACCTCACCCCTTCTGTCTCTCCCCTATCTCCCTCTTCTACCCACCCCCACCCTTCTTAATATAATTTTCAATGGGTTTCATGATTCTTCTTGGTGATGGTGCTGGGGTTTGAACTCAAAGCTTCAAATTTTCTAGGTGCTCTACCACTTGAGCTGTACCCCCAGCTTCTCATTGGTCTATTTTATCTATTTATAATTAGTGTCTTAACCACCCCACTGGCCCTTTCTATTCACCCACCCTGCTCCTGCTCCCTCTGACCATACCAGAACCGGTTTTACTTTCCTGTCATTTTTTTTTTCTTTTTAGCATGTATTAATTGTACCAAGGGGATTCATCACAGTATTTCAGACAGGCATAAATTAAGTTTTAATCAGAACAATCCCCTCTGCTGTTCCCTCCCAATCCCCCACCCACACAATTGTTCCACAGCTTTCAGTGAGGTTCCTTCATAAATGAAATCTTCATAAATGGGTAGTAGAATCTTCTAGAGGCAGTGTCTTGGGCTGAGGGTGTCTCTCAAGAACTGGAGCCCCAGCCAAGCCAGCACTAGGTCCTGTGTTCAAATTCCAGTACTTCCCCAGAAAAGGAAAGAGAAGAAATAAAGGAAGGAAGGAAAGAAAGGAGGGAGGGGGGAGGGAGGGTAGAAAGAGAGGTGAAGCCTGGTGGGTGCTAATTAGGTCATTGTTGGCTCTGTGGTTGGAAGGGGTTAATGCTGTCCTTAGAGTTTTACACACACACACACACACACACACACACACACACACACACACACATACATATTCATACACACACACACACTCACACAAGCTTGGCCCCTCCCTTCGCTCGGTCTCTTGCCTCATCCATGGCGTCTACTGCCATGTCCCCTGCCACGTAGTGACCCAGCAGAGGGAGAGGTTGGAGTGTGGACTTTTGGTCTTTGAAGGGTGAGCCAAGGAAAAGCTCTTCTCTTCACTAATTACCCAGCCTGAGGGGCTGTGCAACAGAAACAGATTCCCCAGGCATCTAGCTGGACTTTTCTGCCTGAGCACTGAATGGGCGTGTCTCATCTCCACAGGGCATGCATCCCACCTGATCCCCAGGAGTCTGAGGTGACCCCTCCAAGGGATGCAGAAGTGGATGGAAGGCTCTGGGCAATGAGCCACAGCACTCGCAGAGAGCAGCAGATTCTCCCAGAATCTGCCCAGCGGGGGCACCCTAGATACCTGTTGCTCCTCAGGACAGCTCCCCTCACCCAGAACCTTCTGTGCTGTGCCCCTCCATATCCCAGGCCCAAGAGGAAGGTTTGCTCGGTGTCCACCCCCTGCTTTGGGGCACAGCTGCAGTCTGGCCGAGTCTCTGCTAATTGAATCCTCTTTCCCCCAGTGACTCACCCTGGGCTTTGGGAAGGACACACCTGGAATAAGAAATGGGTCCAGCTTGAGCAAGCAGGCGCTGAAAGACAACTCAGTTAGTCCAAGCCAGTGACTCTGGCTGCTGGGAAACAAGCCATTCCAGCACCATGTTTTTGTTTTCTCTAACTTCAGCTTGGGCTGTGACTCAGTGGGTGTTTGGGTGTCCGTCTTCCCATCCAGGGGATTAACGCTGGCTACCCCGCAGTTCCTGCTTCATCTCAGATCACTTTGTATCCTGGCCCAGTCTTCTTCCTCTTCAAGAGCTTTGAAGCAAGTCCCAGAGACTAACAGCTTAATTTTCCATGCTGGGGTCGGCGCCCCACAAGCACCACCCAGGTGCCCAACCCCCAACCCCCAATATGTCAGATTCCTGAACCTTTCATCTCTTGTCTATCCTTGGCCCTAGGCTTGTTCCCTAGGCAAGTCTTGTGTTGGTGTGTACATCTGTGAGCTCTGCACATGGGAGGCTGTGGCTGGAGAATCTTCATTAGAGGCCAGCCAGGAGAGGGGGGGGAGGGAGGAAGGGAGGGATGGAGGGAGAGAGAGAGAGGAAGGAAGGAGGAAGGAGGGGGAGAGGGAGAGACAGAGACAGATAGAGACAGAGAGAGAGACAGAGTCAGAGAGACAAAGAAGGGACAGATGGAGAGACAGACAGAAAAGAAAGAGACAGAGAAACAGAGAGACAGAGAGAGACCTTGTCTTCAGTAAAAAACCACTAGTTGACTTTCACTTATACACACACACACACACACAAACACACACACACACACACACACACACACACACACACACACACACACACACACACCCCTCCTGCACTCTCTGCTTTATTCCCTGCTTTGCAGTCTGACTGGTGTTGGGTGAAGGTCTTTGCTTGATGTCCCACGTTGTCCTACCTCTGAATAATGCTGCTACTTACTCTCTACTGACTAAAGGCCTTTCCTCTTTCACGCAGCTCCTTCTTGCTGTCTTTAGGGTCTGCAGCCCTATTTCTAGCCCAGACCCCAGTCTGCGGGTCAGTGAGTCTACAAATACTGCTTGAGCACCTAGGATATAGCTGTTACTAGAAATACTTGATAGCAAGTAGTCACCAACCTGGTTTACAAGAACTTGCAGTCCATAGGGAAATTCTCTACTGGATTCTGTTTTAGAGGTGTGTGTGTGTGTGTGTGTGTGTGTGTGTGTGTGTGTGTGTGTGTGTGTGTGTGTGTGTGTGTGTGTGTGTGTGTGTGTGTGTGTATGCGCGCGCACACATGTATGCCAGTACTGGGATTTGAACCAGGGACCTTGTCTCACTTGTTTTGTTTTATTTTGTTTTGCTCAAGGCATTTCTACTTCCTGTTTTGTTTTTTTGGTAGTTGGAGATAAGAGTGTTACCAACTTTCTTGCCTAAACTGGCTTCAAACTGTAATCCTCAGATCCCAGCCTCCTGAGTAGCCAGGATTACAGGTGTGAGCCACTGGCCGCCTTTATTTATTTGTTTAATAATTTTTTTTAGCATCTTAGTTATTTTTAGTTGACAAAAATTATACACATCTATATATCTAATTTGCCTTTTTGAAATACCTTTGCATTGCAGAAAGACTAATCAAGCTAATTAACATATGCACAACTCATTTATTTATTTATTTATGGTAAAAAAAATCTACAACTCGCTCTCTTTTATATGCTACTGATTTTATTTATTATTCCATTGATTACTACACTTTGACATTTAAGAATTATATGATTCAGGGGGGAGGGTGGGAGGGAAATGGGGACCATTTCACCTTCTATCTGGTGAATATAATGTAACCCTTCTATTAATCACAATAAAAAAGAAAAAAAAGAATTATATGTGAAGTAATGCTCTGGGGAATATAACTATAACCCCTCTATAATTATAATAAAAAATATATGATTCATACTTTCAGCATTATTACCATGTATACCATTTATACATAATAATGGTTTCACTATGACATTTTCATATATGTATCTATCTTTATATGATGCATTATTATTCACTATAATCAATATATACATATATACTTACATATATGTGTATGTGTGTATATTTGTATGCATACATATACATGCAATTAATTGCTCTCTTAATCTCTTGTGATCTTCCTTCTGGCTTCTTGTTCTGTAGATTACAGAACAAGAGCAATCTGAAATCTTCCTTCTTTCCTCCTCCCCACCCCTGGGTATTTATTTGTTAAAGAAGCCAGATATTTTTTTTTTTGAAATCTACTTGTGCTCATTACATACCGAGGTATGGGCAAACATGTTCCTCTGTCCCTTCTGGATCGATGGATTTGATTTGGTTCAAGTTCAAGTGTTGGCAAGTTTCTTTCACAGTGGCCTTCCAGGTGGCTTCATCTGACAGTCACAGAGGGGCACAACTGGATGTCACCCATTAAAGGTTCATGGCGCTATGGCACGAAGAGAGAGGAGTGGAGGTTGGCTGCTGGGCTAGGTACAACATCTTTCTGTTCCTCTGGCCAGGGTGGTGCTGGCCCATTTTCTCTTTATCACCTCCCTCACTTAGAGCTTCTTCTGCAGAAAGCGACTCCTGACAGCTGAGAGCCACCCCCAACCCCAACCCCAGCCCCAGCCCCCAGCCCCCAGCCCCCGGCCCCAGGCTGTTGTTGCCTGTCCTAGGACAAAGTCCTGTGTGCTCTGGTTCTGTTTACTGCCCGGTTCCCTCTTGGACATTGGCTCCAGAGGCAGAAATTCCAGGAATCCCTGTTCCTCCTTCCCCCTTGGCGCCCTCATCACTCTCCCTACCCTCCCCGCCCACCTCCCAGCCAGCTCCAGCCTGTGCCATCTGCACACAAGTGGCCAATTGTCTGAGGATCTGTGCAGCCCCAGGTGCACTGGGGTCAGTGGACTTCACCAGTGGTCTGCTGGGGGCTGGGGGAGGGATGAGGGGTCTGGGCTAGAAGAGCAAGCAAAGCATTCCAGAGGGTGTGTGTATGTGGGGGTGAAGGTCAGATCTCTCATGGTGCCAAACTCCTTTGGCAGTGGGTACTGAGTACAGCCAGAAACCCCCAGCCGCCTGCCGAGGACTCCCCAACAGCTTTGTTTTTTTTGTTGTTGTTTTTTTTGTTTTGTTTTGTTTTGTTTTGCCAGTCCTGGGCTTGAGCTCAGGGCCTGAGCACTGTCCTTGGACTTTCTCAAGGCTAGAGCTCTACCACTTGAGCCTCAGCACCACTTCCGGCTTTTTTTTTTCTATGTATGTGGTACGGAGGAATCGAACCGGGGTCTTCATGCATGCTAGGCAAGCACTTTAACCACTAGGCCAAACTCCCGGCCACTCCCCAACAGCTTTGGAGTGCTCATGGCCTGGCAGGGCCTCTCCAGCTGTCCCAGCCCACCTCACCCACACCCCCTGGGAGACTTCCTGAAGATGCTGCTGCCATCCTCAGGGCTGTGTCTGCTGGAACTATTGAACTTGTCACATGCACCTTTCTGGAAAAGTTTGGTAAAGCCTTGTGACTTTTCTAGTGTTTTGTTTTCTCCTTCCTTCCTTCCTTCCTTCCTTCCTTCCTCCCCTCCTCCCCTCCCTTTCCTCTCCTTCCTTCCTTCTTTCCCTCCCTCCCTGCCCTCCTTCCCTCTGCCCTTTCTTTTTGTCTTCACCTCCTTCCCTCCCTTGCTCCTTGAACTCCCCTTATATTCCCTCCTTCCTGCTTTCTTGCTTTTTGTTTTATTTATTTATTTGTTTGTTTTTAGCATTATTCTAAAGGTGATGTATAGAGGGTTAGAGTTACTTAAGTCAGGTAAAGAGTACACTTCTTTATGGACAGTGTCACCCCTAGTTTTTTGAAACTAGGTGGTGTTAAGGAGTCCAAGCTGGTCTCAAACTCATGATCTTCCTGCCTCACCTCCCAAGTATTGGGATTATACGTGTGCCACTATGCCTCTCTCTAGTGTAGTTTTGGGGTTGGTTTTTTTTTTTTTAAGATTTTATTAACATTGATTTTTACATCATATTTCAAATGTCCTGTTTAGCAAACAATTATGTAAGAAGGGAATCTCTCTATATACAATCACTGGCACATAGATTTTATTATACATAGATTTTAGAACAGAATTAAAATTAAGCTGAGGGTTTATATATCATAAATACATATAATCTATGTAATAAAACATTATGTCTATAAAATATATAGCCCATGATAGCCAAGAGATGGAAACAACCCAGATGCCCTACTGCAGATGAATGGATACAAAAAATGTGATGCATATTTACAATGGAATTCTACACAGCCAACAGACAAGATAAAATAATGGCATTTGCTGAGAAGTGTATGAAACTAGAGCGAATCATGTTGAGTGAGGTAAGTTAAGACCAAAGGAACAAAAGGCCCATGGCATCCTTAATATGTGGATATTAGATCCAAATATTGAGTCATCCAAGAGTGATGACTCAATATTTAGTATAGTAGGGGTTTTTGTTTGTTTGCTTGTTTCTTTGCCAGTCCTGGGCCTTGAACTCATGGCCTGGGCACTGTCCTTGGGCTTTCTCAAGGCTAGAGCTCCACCACTGGAGCCACAGCACCATTTCTGGCTTTTTTTTCTATGTATGTGGTACTGGGTGTTCGTGCTACCACTAGGCCAAACTCCCAGCCCCAGTATAGTGTTTTCAATTGCATAAAAATTATGTCACAGCCGGGCGCAGTGGCTCAGGCCTGTAATCCTAGCTACTCATGGCCTGAGATCTAAAGATCACGGTTCAAAGCCAGCCCAGGCACTAAAGTTGGTGAGATTCTTATCGCCAATTAACTACTAGAAAACTGTTAGTGGCACTGTGGCTTCAGGGGTAGGTTGGTAGCTTTGAGCTGAAGCACTCAGGGACAGTGCCCAGAGTTCAAGACCAACAACCAACAAAAAGAAAAAAAAAAAAAGAAAGAAAAATCCACATTATAAAGTCAACCAATTACGTTAAAACACAATTAACAATTTTCATCAGCACTTTAGAAGCCATAACAGAAATACTGTGAGTTTGAGGCCAGCATAGAACACAGAGGAAGGTCCAGATCAGCCTGGGTTAGGTAGCAAGATGTTCCACACAAACAAATAAAACCTCAAAGCAACACCAAATAGCAACAACATAAGAAAAAGAATGGGAAAAGCTGACTGTGACAGCTGGCTATGACCCAGGAGTCTATAATCCCAGGAGGCAGAGATAGGGAGATGAAACAGGACACCCTTATGTGAGAAACAAACAGGAGAAAAAATAATCAAAAGACTGGGGGCAGGGGTCAAGCTGTAGAGTGCATGCCTACCAAATGTGAGATCAAACCCAGACCCAGTAACACAGATACAGACACACACACAGACACACAGACACACAGACACACACAGAGCCGGCCCAGGTGGCTCATGCCTGCAATCCTAACTACTCAAGAGGCTGAGATCGGAAGATTACAGTTTGAAACCAGTCTAGGCATGGGACATAAAAGTCCAGGAGACTTAGCTATCTGGGTGAGTGGCTCACACCTGTAATCCTAGCTACTCAGGAGGCTGAGATCTGTGGATCAAGGTTCAAAGCCAGCCTGGGCACTAAGGAACCTGAGACTCTTCTCTCCAGTTAACCACTAAAAACAAAACAAAACAAAACAAAAAAACCAGGAAGTGGAGCTGTGGCTCGAGGGCAAGGTGGTAGCCTTGAGCTGAAAGAGCTCAGGAACAACGCTCAGGCCCAGAGTTCAAGCCCCATGACCCACAGAAAGAAGAAGAATCTGTTTTGTTTTGTTTTGCTTTAATTTTTTGTTTGTTTGTTTTTGTTTTTGTGCCAGACAAGGAAGACCAAATTTAATACCCCTGCCTGTGGTCATGTTGTTTGTTTAGCCTGGGCCCTGTCCCTGAGTCTCTTTGTGCTCAAGGCTAGCATTCACTACCTGAGTCACAACTCCGCTTCTGGCTCTTTTGGTGGTTAAACGGAGATGAGAGTCTCAAAGACTTACCCAGCTGGACTGTTTTGTTTTGTTTTCATTTCTGGATGCTCAGATCTCAGCCCCCTGAGTAGCTAGGATTACAGGTGTGATGTGATCCACTGGTACTGGGCCCAAGCGCTTCTGCTTGCTGTGATTACAAGTATACAGTACCATGCAGCTCCAGTGTTCCTGTTGTTGTTTTAGAGGTGATACACAGTAGTCACTTTTACATATATTGGGTGATAGAGACCTTTCTTTTCTTTGGCTTGCTATCATCTATTCTGTCATTCTATTTCCTCCCTCCCATCTCCACCCATGAGTTGCTTGGCTCACTTTCATCAATGTCCTGTGCAGCTGGTGGGCTGCAGTGCTTCATGTTTTCACCCACTTTCTCCTGATTCTGTGCCCTCCCTCCACCTCCCCTCAGATGGGCATGTCATCTACAAACAACCAAACAAGTTAATGAGAGGTCCTTTGTTTCCTTATCTTTGGGGTTCTTTCAGTTGGTATATTATTTTGTATGTTTATGAAGAGGTGCTTGGGTATTACAACTTGGGGTTTTCTCCCAAGGCTATCCTCTTTTTTTCTTTCTTTCTTTTTTTTTGGGGGGGTGGGTCGTGGGGCTTGACCTCTGGGCTCGAGTGCTGTCCCTGAGCTCTTCAGCTTAAGGCTACCGCCCTACCCCTCTTCCCGTGATTAATTGGAGATAAGAATCACTCCTTCTTTAGTGCTTGGGCTGGCTAGCTTTGAACCACAAACCTCAGCTCTCAGCCTCCTGAGTAGCTAGGGTTACTGGTGTGAGCCACTGTGCCTGGCTAAGGCTCTCCTCTTTTTGGTCTCACTCTATGCCTGCAAGTATTCAGAACCCTGTTTACTTTGTCAAATCTCATTGCGTCTTAAATCTAACTTCGGCATATCAGAGAGACCATGTGCTGTTTATCTGTCTGATCTTCGCTTACCTTGCTTAACATGATTTGTTTTAGTTCCATACATTTCCCTATGAATGCCATTATTTTATGTTCTGATGGCTGTGTAAATATTCCATTGTATATAAGTACCACTTTTTTTTTTATCCATCCATCTGTAGTGGGGTACCTGGGTTGTTTCCATCTCTTGGCAATTGTGAACAGTGCACTGATGAAAATAGATGTGTCGGTGTCCTTGCCGTATCCTAGTTCCTGTTGCTCAGGGTAGATGCCTAGGAGTGGTATGTCTGGGTCCTAGGGAAGGTTTCTGTTTAGTTTTTTGAGGAACCTCCAGACTGCTTTCCAGAGTGGTTGTACTAGTTTATATTCCCACCAACTGTGCAATAGGGTTCCTTTTTCCAGCATTTGTTGTTTGTTGTCTGAATTCAGAATATTAGCCATTCTGTCTGGGGTGAGGTGGTATCTCAGGGTTGTTTTTATTTGCATTTCCTTTATGGCCAGCAATAATGAACATTTCCTCATATGTTTCTTTGCCACTTTAACCTCTTACAAGAAGTCTCTCTTTAGCTCACTTGCCCATTTAGTGTAGTGTCCCTGTCTTAATGCTGGATTTGGAAAGAGGACTTAGGAAGAAGACAATGTTTAATGCTAAAAACTGGCTCTCAAATGCTGGAATTTCAGCAATCAATGACAGTTGGGGAGTCAGGGGGGCACTTGCAAGTCCCCCCTTAACTGTTAGCCTGAAAATGACCAGTCCAAGGCGTGGCTCCAGGTGACCTCCGAAGGGGTCAGTTGAGCAGTGGGAGTGGCTCTCTTGATCTTGAATTGTTTTACTTGGCATTAAAGAACTTTAGATGTTACCAAACAGCAATGAAATGATGATTTTCCATGTTTAAGGAAAAGATTTTGAAATGTGATAGAGATCTGTGTAAAATCCTTAAACACACATAATTCTGAATCGGTGCTGGAGCCCTGCATTTTACCTGTGAGAACACATTTCTTGGTAGGCTTAGCTAGCTCTGGGAGCAAAGGGCAAGTACTTTGCTATGAAGAGTAACTGCAACCCTGCCAAAGCCCAAGCTACCCCAATGCGGTTATCGTTCCTTCCACATATCTCAATGCCTGGCTCCTTCTTGTAACTTCAGGTGTCTTATCAAATTTAGACATTCTACTCTTTGTGACTTGATTTTTTTTATTGTGGTAAAATAAAAAATTTATTGAGGAGCCAGAGGTGTGGCTCTGGAATACAGCACTTGCCTAACATGCAATCTCCAGGACCCCTCCCATTTTTTTAAGCCATCTTAATAGTTTGCAAACACACAAGTGTTATCTTGAGTCTCACTGTGGGCAAACGATCTTTAGAACTTCTAGTCTTGCAAAACTGAAACTTTATACCCATTTATGATCATTATGTAACAATTCCTCCCCCCATTCTTTCTATGAGCATGACTACTTTAAATATATTGTACAAATAGATTCATATAGCCTTGGTTTTGTGTGTGAGTACATGCCTGGATATGCATGTGTGTGTGTGTGTGTGTGTGTGTGTGTGTGTAAAAGAGAGAGAGAGAGAGAGAGAGAGAGAGAGAGAAAGAGAGAGAGAAAGAGAGAGAGAGAGAGAGAGAAAGAGAGAGAGAGAGAGAAAGGGAGGGAGGGAGGGAGGGAGGGCCTTCTCTCATTTAGTATACAGTTATTCCATGCTGAGAATTTCCTTTTTTGGCTTTGGTTGGTTATGGGGCTTGATCTCAGGGCCTGGGCATTGTCCCTGACCTTCTTTTGCTCAAGGCTAGCTAGCACTCTCCCTCTTGAGCCACAGTGCCACTTCTGGCCTTTCCTGTGTATGTGGTACTGAGGAATCAAACCCAGGGCTTCACACCTGCTAGGCAAGAACTCTACCATTAAGCCACATTCCCAGCCTCTCTATGGCAGTTTGAAGCCAGCCCAGAGAAGGAAAGTCTGTGAGACTCTGATCTCCAATAAACTACTCAGAAGAGGCTGAAAGTGGTGCTGTGGCCCAAGTGATAGAGTATTAGCCTTGAGTGAGAAAGCTCAGGGATAGTGGCTAGTCACTGAGTTCAAGCTCCACTACCAACATGCACGCATACACACACACAAATAACTAAATAAATAATAAAACAAGAAGTCTGTATTATCATGGACACAGAAACCTTTCTAAGTGAACAAGTTAGAAGATAGATGCACATGGAAATTTAATAGTTTCTCTCAGGTTTCCAAATGACTCACTGAATAGAGCAACTTCATAAAATAAATGATAGGCTTTCATAAAGCAAGAAATGTTGTAAGTCATTCAGCATGACTACAATAGGAAAAGAACAAAAATAAAAATAGAACACATTGAACTTTTGAGTTGAGAGTTATAGAGCTTTATTTTATTAAGGAAATAGAGTTTCAAGCAATTGTGATACTGAACCCTTTTATATTCTTCATGTATTTTCTCTCGTTCTCTTCCTCCCCCCCCTCCCTTCTTTCTTCTTCATTTTGCCAGTCATGGGACTTGCACTCAGAGACTGAGTGCTGTTTCTAAGCTTCTTTTTGTTTGTTTGTTTGTTTGTTTGTTTTGTCGGTTGTGGGGCTTGAACTCTGAGCCTGGGCGTTGTCCCTGAGCTCTTCAGCTCTAGGCTACCACTCTGCCCCTTGAGCCACAGCCCCACTTCCCATTTTCTAGAGGTTAATTGGAGATAAGAGTCTCACGGACTTTAGTGCCTGGACTGGCTTTGAACCGCGATCCTCAGATCTCAGCCTCCTGAGTAGTTAGGATTAAAGGCGTGAGCCACCCACCGTGCCTGCCTCTGAGCTTCTTTTGCTCAAGGTTATCACTCCACTACTTGAGCCATGGCTCTATTTCTGGCTTTTGTTGTTATTGATAGTTTGTCAGATATCACAGTCTCACAGATTTTCCTGTACAGGCTGGCTTCAAACTGTGATCCTCTGCTCTCAGTCTCCTGAGTCCTGAGTGTGCAGGGCTCCATTTCAGTTTGTTTGTTTATTTGCCAGTCCTGAAGCTTGAACTCAGGGCCTGGGCTCTGTCCCTAAGCTTCTCTGTGCTCAAGACTCATGTTCTATCACTTGAGCCACTGTGTCATTTCCAGATTCTCATAGACTTTCATGCCCAGGGTGGCTTTGAATCATGATCCTCAGATCTCAGTCTTCTGAACTGTTGGGATGACAGGCTTGAGCCACCAGTGCCAGGCCATTTCAGGTGCCTTTTAAAAACCATACTTGGCCTGCATGCTAGGCAAGCACTCTGTCTTGGAACTCCATCCCCAGCCCTCAAGTGTTTATTTTACTGCAAGGATAATCCATTTACCTAATTGAAATGAGGAAGAAATAAAGCTGGGCAAGGATCCTTTTGTGGCTGGGACCTGGTATGACCTTGGGCAGAACAAATGATCTATTTTGACAATTTCTCCAGGTGGGACTCAGGTGAGTTTAGGTTTAACAACCATGATGCATAGCATAATCACAAAAATACACATAATTCAATGGGGTGGATTTGTCAGTCAGATAAGAAAATACATATCCCACCCACGTCACCTCTTTTCCCTGACGAGAGTTAGGCTGTTTAAACAACCAAGGGGTGTCTTTGTTTATAAAAGCTTCTACTATCTGCTCTGCTCTGCTATGTGAAGGATGGGTTCAACATTCCAGGCTTGAACTTCTTTTTTCTTTGTTTTGTGCCAATTCTGGGGTTTGAATTCAGAGCCTGTATATTGTCGTTGATCATTTTATGGTTGTTCAAAGCTGTTACCTTGCCATTTGAGCCACACCTCCACTTTCATCCTAGTTACTCAGGAGGCTGGGCTATGAGGATCCAAGTCTAAAACCAACTGGAACAAAAAATGTGATCAACTCTCATCTCCAGTTAACCAACAAAAAAGCTGAAAATGGGGCTGGGAATGTGGCTTAGTGGTCGAGTACCTGTCCAGCATACATGAAATTGTGGGTTTGATATCTCAGTAGCATATAAACAGAAAAAGTGGGACATGGTCATGTGGCTCAAGTAGTAAAGCTCTAACCTTGAACAAAAGAAACTGAGGAACAGTGCCCAGGGCCCTGAGTTCAAGCCCCAATGCAGGGCTGGGAGGGGGAGAACAGAGAGAGTAGGGGGAGGGGAGAAGGAGGAGAGGAGGAGGAGAAGGAGGAGGAGGAGGAGAAGGAGCAGGAGGAGGAGGAGCAGGAGGAGAAGGAGGAGGAGCAGGAGGAGAAGGAGGAGGAGGAGAAGGGAGAACACAAATTTAGAGAGTGAAAAAACACACAAGCATTTTCCGAACCAAGATTCTGTGACCTCTTGAACCACCCCTAAACCAGCTCAGAGAGCCTTTTCTTTTTCCTTTGTGTCGGTCATGAGGCTTGAACTCAGCGTTCTGACTGAGCTGGCATTGAACCACACCCCTTATATCTCAGCCTTCTGAGTAGCAAGGATTGCAAACACAAGCTACAGGCACCTGGCACTCAGAAAAAGCTGGAAGCGGTGCTGTGGCCCAAGTACTAGAGCACTAGCATTGAACAAAAGAACCTCAGGGGCAGTGCTCAGGGCCCTGAGTTCAAACCCTAGAACTAGCGCCCAAAGGGGGGGAGGAAGGGAGAAGGGAGAGAAACAAAGAGAGAAAGAGATACACTGAGAGACACACACGGAAAGAGACACTCACAGAGAATGGGGAGTGGGGGTGGAGGGAAAGTGAGAGTGTTCAGGGACTCTGGCCCTGGCTCCACCTGCCTCTAGAAAGGCACAGGAGGTCAGAGTGAGCCTGTGAGACCCGAGCAAGGAAAGCTCCCCTGTCCTCTAATTTCTGGCTGCTCTTAAAGAGTGAACTCAACTAACTAACTAACTAAGTCGCCTGCCAAGTCTTCAGTATCCTTGCTGGGAAATGGGTGGGGATGCCCTGCTTAGATGTACAGAAAAGATAGAATACAATACTGCCTGGAGTTCACAGACATTTTGAAAAAAAAGCAGCCACAGGTGAATGAGAGATAGCACGTACATGCGTACAGACGTTCATGGTCAGAATTCATCCACTGGGTTACTGCATGCTTGCTTTCCCAGCATGTCCTATGCAGCAGGCACAGATACCCACACTTGCCAGCCCTCCAACGGATATTCCGTGTTGTGTGTGAATGTCTCGCAGTGTGGCAGCAATCCAGCCATGCCTGTTAGTGCAGTGGTCTGATAACTGTGGCTTCCGGGCCTGCAGGTCTCAGCAGGGCAGGTGTGTGCGTGCGTGTGTGTGTGTGTGTGTGTGTGTGTGACCGCAAGGGGGGGGGGGTTAACGACCTCCATTCCTGGTGTCTTCCACCATGGCCCACAGCTCTTCCTACCCCTTCCCTCAGCTCTAGCAACACACCTGAGTGAGAAGACAGGAAAAAAACAACAACCCCCTCAGCAGTTCAAGAAAAACATCAGGAACTGCAAATTCCACTGTAAGGAAACCAGGGGACTGGAAAGAGATGGCTGATCTCAGTCCTAAGGTGCAACGTCACTGGAAGGAATAAGTCCACACTAATAATCAACCCCAGGCCGCCAACCCCGCGGGTGCTGCCGGGAGGTGGGGGTGGGGGCAGAGCGACCACCCCCGAGGTCACAGCACCGGCCCAGCGCCACTGGTGCAGCGCGCACCGGGAGGGGGCGTGGCCTGGCCACGGGGGCGTGGTCTTCGGTGGGCGTGGCGACACGGCCCCGCCCCTCCCGGGCCCCGGCGCGGGCGGGCAGAGCGCGCGCAGCGCTGGTTAAAGAGCCGCGCGGAGCGGCCGGGCCCATTTCGCTGTAGTGCGCTCGGCAGCCGCACACGTGTCTCTCAGAATCTGGGGCTTGAGTTGCTTTCCCCCCCCCCCCGCCCTCTTCCTTACGCTCCGGAGTTTCGGGGTGCTCTCTCCGCCCCCTTGGTGTTCTCCTCTCCCGGCCGGGGTGAGCGGCGTGTTGGTCAGATCGCTGCGCTCAGGGAGCCAACTTGGTGGAACAACTTTGGTCGCCGGAGCCGGCGCGGTGGGGGTCCGGGCACTGCGCATGCGGAGCTCCAAATTCAAACAGCTGTTTGCAGAAGCTGCTGGGCGGGCAGACCCGGAGCGGCTGCCGGGGCCAGGGCCAGGGCTGGGGACGGCTGTGTGTGTGGAAGCGGCCGCTCAGGAGCCATGGTGGACCGGGGCCCTCTGCTCACCTCAGCCATCATCTTCTACCTGGCCATCGGGGCGGCGATCTTCGAGGTGCTGGAGGAGCCACACTGGAAGGAGGCCAAGAAGACGTACTACACGCAGAGGGTGCATCTGCTCAAGGAGTTCCCGTGTCTGGGCCAGGAGGGCCTGGACAAGATCCTGAGGGTGAGTCCCCGGGGCCCACGGGCACCGCCTGCGCCCCACGGGCACCTGGAGCTGTTGGGGCGGGGGGCCCCAGCCGCGCTGGAGGGGCGTCTGAGTTCCCCCCGGGGGAACTGTCGGGCAAGGTTGTCCCATCCTGAGTCGGGGTGCCAGGGCCTGTCGCTTGCTTGGGGCGGCTGGGACGGGGACGCGAAAAGTTCTCCCGAAGCGCAGACTCCTCTCTGTCCGTCGGGAGAGAACTTGGGGTTGACTCCCGCGTGAACCGGGGCCCGCGCTGGCGTGGTGGGGGTGTGCGGGTGCCTCCCTCTTTGGAGGGAGGCTGTGGGGCGGATAAAGGCGTTTATCTTTTCCTTGGAGTCGCTCCCGGAGTCCCGGAGCCGAGCTGGGTGCCACCCCTCTGGTCTCCACCTCCCGCTCCGGGGCCCTGGCCGCGCCCGCCCGGCTCTTCTAATAGACGTGAGCCCCGCGGAGCTGTGGAGGGCGGGGCGGGGGAGACGGACCCCGGCACCCCCCGACCCGAGCAGGGGCAGGATCCGCGCGCGCGTCCGCGGGGCCGGGGTCTCCGCCGGGCCGGGCCCGTGGGAGAAGCGCGGGCGGCGGGGACGCCGGGGGCGCTCCCGGCTTCCGGGAAGGCTTATCAGGCCGAGACATCCCCGAAGGGTTGCAGAGGGTTACTCCAAGGGACAGAAGTCCCCCAGTCCCTCTTCGGGGAAGCCGGGGAGGAAGGGAAGGAGGGAGCATGGGGGAGGGGAGCGACCCCGGGGGTGGCCCCAGCCTCTTATCTGGTGCGCACCCGTAGACCCCAGCACGCGACTCACCGCCCTCGCTGAGATCTGGGGCCAGTTGTGTGGGAGGGGATGGGGGTGAGGTGGTGGGGTGTACAGATCCCTTGACCCAAGTCTTGGGGGGGACCTCAGCCTCCACTGCCCCCCCCCCAGATGAGGATGGGGCTGGAGTAAGGGGGGATTGTCCCAGGCGTTAGGGATGAAAGGCATCCAAAAGGGAGAGGAAGAGCGGAAGAAGAAGGATTTGATCTGCAGCAGTCCCCCAATACTGTATAACTAGTTAGCATCTCTTATCATCCAGCCTGCACTAATCCCATTTATGAAAAGAGAACAAACCTCCGTCCCCTTTCTTGGTTGAAAGCATTCAGGAAACATGAAGGCAACTTGCTAATTGTATGATGGACCTTTCGGTCTTGAGGCCTGAGGAGAATTAGAATGGCTCCTTATCATCCACAGAAGGGCATTTGGGGAGGGGGGGGGTGTCTCTTGATCTGGTGCAGCTTTGGAGTAGGGGTGGGAGATGCGAATGAGAGTGAATATTGGCACCGCCCCTTAGGCTTTTTCCACTCAGGCCTGGCACTACTACTTGAACCAAGACCACATCCACTTCTGGCTTTTTCTTGGCTAACTGGAGTTGTACAGACTTTCACACACTAGCTAGATTGGAACCTTGATCTTCCAATCTCAGCCTCCTCTGAGTAGCTAGGATAATAGGTGTGAGCCACCAGTGCCCAGCTTTGACTTTTTAAAATTAAGAACACTAAATTCTGTTGGTACCCTCTGGTGGATGCCTTTGGTGGCTGTGTATGCAGGGGGAGTGGGGAGTATCACTTTATGATTTCCCTTGAGGAAGCAATTCCTCTAGAGGAGAGTTTTTGTTTAGTTTGCACTGAGCCTTTGTTTAGAGGAGGAGGAGAGTGGGTTGGGATGATAAAGCCTAGTGGTGTTTCCCTGCTTCTGTGACTGTAGGGGAAGGAAGGAAAGAATTCAAGGCTAAATGTGGGAAAATAGACTTCAAAACACCAGGAGAAGTGGGGTGGGGGTGGAGGGTGTTCCAGGAGCTAGGAAAGCCGGGTACAGCTGGTGATGGTAATTTGCAAGGCTAGACTGCTTCCTTTGAACAAACTATGTCTTGATTTTGAGGTCCTGCTAAATCTGTCGAGCAAATGGACAGGTAACTTTTAACAGAAGGATTTGGGCATCTGTCTGATTTAGAGACAGATAAGTTCTTGGATGAGAAGTTCAAGGATAGCTGCCTCCATTTGAGTCAAAACAACTCCGAAAATAGGAAAAACCCAAGAAAGGAAAATGAACCAATAAAAGCATTTGCTTAGCATCATTTTTCATCTCAGCTTTCGGGTGTGTGAGTTGGGGCTCTGCCTCTGGCTTCAGTGTATAGCATTGAAACTTCTCTGCCTGTAGCTGCTTGGGTCATTTCTCACCAGGTTCTGTGTTTTAGCTGGTTCTAAATGACTGGGAGTCTCAGAGTCTGTAGCTGGGAATTCCACCTTCAAGGTTGCCCCTCTTTGGGAGGGAGTGCTATGCATTCTGGGGCCGGTGTTAAGTTGTTTTTCTGCGGCTGGGGTATTTTCAAGTGCATGAGAAAGAGAGGCAGTGCACCTTTCTTTTTAGAAAATTTGGTTGGTTTGTCAGGTGCTTCCTCCCTTGCTCACTCTGTGGTTGAACTAAGGCCCTGCAGGCTTTCAGGTCCCCAGTGCCTCTGCCAAGGTGGGGCCACATGGTTGCCTTCTTTCCTGCCTTCAGAACCATCTTGAAACTTAAGCTCTTGTTTCACCAGGTTGTGGCGGAGCTGCTTTCCTAGCCTCTTGCTAAGTATATGGGGAATAGATTTAGGGGTAAGAGAGGTAATACTCCCCTCTTTTTCTTTTACTGCATAGGCTCTCACAAGGGAAAGTTAGCCATTTATAGCAGACTGACTCGGTGGGTGGAACTGTTCTGATTTTTGGAGAGGACCCAGGCTGGTTTTGCTGTCTGGCTTGGCCAAGTCCCCATCCAGCCAGTCTAACTCACCTTTGCCTTCCTTTCTGCAAAAGGAGGGCTTGGTGGGGTTCCAGTAAAGAACCAAGAAAGGTAAAGAAATCAGGCAAGTCTCTTGCCTCTAGCATTTATTGAGCATTCATTGAACAAGGCAGCTTGCCAAATACTTTACCTGTGCTATTTCAGGTACTCTTTCCAGTGACCTAACCCATTAGACAAGGAAATGGATTCCCAGAGAAGTTAAAAGTGACCAAAGCAACACAAGAGGCCTTATCTATGGACCAGGCAGTGAAGCTCAGGAGCCTGCATCTTGGTCCGCCTATTTTTTTTTTAATTGCCCAGAGCCTGGGTACTGATACTTAGCTTTTTCACTCACAGCCAATGCTCTGCCACTTGAAGCACACTTCCAGACTTTTGTTTGTTTGTTGCTGTGTAATTGGTGATAAGAATCTCACTGACTTCGCTGCCTATGCTAACACCCCTCCCTCAAGGATTCTAGGCCCAAGCACCAGGACCCAGTCCTTGTTCTCCCTTTGCCCTGGCTGTTGGGCCTGTGAGGCTGTGTGGCATGGTCGTTCTGTAAGTGAGTTGATTAGTAAATTGGTTCAGCTTAGACTCTGGAGAGCTGGGAAATTCTATTTTCTGTTTCCTCAGGAACAGGGCCTTGGGACACTGGCTTCTGTGTGGCTGTGTGATCCGGTCTTACTGATGCCTGTGTCACTGAAGTAATGAATGCATTGGTTTGCACCCCCACCCCCAGACTTTGCATTCCTTTTCTCCCAGCACCACCACCCCCTGCCAAAAAAAAAAAAAAAAAGTTTGAATTGAAGGAGTACCAGCCCTTCTCTACTTTCTGCCTTTGTGATTACAAACTGGAAGACTATGAGAGATCACAGTATGTGGAGTGCTTTGAAGCTTGACGTGCATGCGTTCTGTACACTATTATACCCCAAGAGAAAAAAAATGGGAGGAGAGGAGGATATCTTTTGCCCAGGATGCTATCAGCTCAGACTCAGCTTTCAGATCTAAGGGTATCAGATTTCAGTGTGCATGGGAATTGGCGAGCAAGCATTTATGAAGTGTCCTGTGTGTGCCAGGCATCAGGCCAGGGCCCAGTGGGGGTGAACTCATCCAGAACAAGAAGCCATGTTGTGGCCTGAGGGCTCCCAGGAAAGGACCTCATTGGGGAAAAGGGGGATGGGAGTGTGTGTGTGTGTGTGTGTGTGTGTACTGAAACCTGAACAAAGGGCCTGAGCATTGTCCCATTAAGATTTTTTGCACAAGGTTGGTGTTCTGCCTCTTGATCCACAGCTCCCCATCTGGCTTTTTAGTGATTACTTGGAGATAAGAATCATGTCTACTTTTCTGTCCCAGCTGGCTTCCAAGTGTGATCCTCAGCTCTCACCCTACTGAGGGAGTAGCTAGGATTCTGGGTGTGAGCTGCCAGCCGGTACCTGGCTCTGAATTCCAGTTTTGATGCCCTGTTATTGAATCCCATTCCCCTCCCCCCTCATTTTTTTTTTAAAAGTTAAAATTTTAGAAGATAATTACATCTGACCAAAACTTAACACGAAGCATACAGGATTTTATTTTTTGGAGAAAAATTTCTCCTACCTAAGTCTTGGAGAGTTGAGGGTTAAAAAACTGAACACCCCCGTTGTTTCAGGCCTGGTGGAAATTATAAAATGGACCTGTCGGCTGCACTGCCTTTGTAAGTGCAGGGAGCACAATAGTGCTTTTGATTCTCTAGATTGAAAGGCCTCTGCTTCAGTAGCTCCAGTTTGAATTCTCACAGGCTCTGACTGCAGAGGTGGAGAGTGGGTAAGTTGGGTGTTTAGAGGAAATTCTTTCCTTCCTAATGGCTTGTTTTCTTGTGGTTTTCTTTCTCTCTCTCTCTCTCTCTCTCTCTCTCTCTCTCTCTCTCTCTCTCTCTCTCTCTCTCTCTCTTTTTGGTGCTGGTCTTAGGGCTTGAACATGGAGCCTGGGCACTGTCCTTTATTTAGCTTTTTCCACTCAAGACTGATGCTCTGCCAAGTGCCACAGCCCCACTTCCAGCTTTTTGCTGATTAACGGGACATAAGAGCCTCACACTTACCAGCCTGAACTAGCTTCAAACCAAGATCCTCAGATCTCAGCCTCCTGAGTGGCCCCTGGCCCCTAGCGTGGTGGCTTGTTTTCTTATGGTCTACTTAAAAGTTAAGGGCTACCACCAACAACCAAAAAAATAAATAAATAAAAATAAAAAACCCAGAACAAACCAAAACAATTTCTAATTGGTAAGTCCACTTTGGTTAGAGTTTGACTCAAGTGAACTTTGATAAAAATCAAAGTGTTTTACTGTAGGCCCGAGAATAATGAGATGACACGGTAATGGGGGAGAGGAGGATTATCAAGGCTGGAAATTTGCAAGTGCTGAAAGGTTCTTGGAAGGCCCCAGGAGTCTTCAGGGGAGCAAGCAGGGCTGCAAGGGAGCTGAGATTGTTGCTTTTAAGTATTTTCCTAGGGTTTTACCCTATTTATAGTTTGGTACTTAAAAGAAATACACAATCCCCGGGTTTGGGATGCTGTGTTTGGCTGGCCCTGACCTCAGGCCAAAGGCTTTCATCTTGAACTTGGTTGTTTGCCTTGAGATTGAGCTCACTCAGCCTCTGAACTATGTGTGTGGTTGTGTTGGGGACTGGACTAGGAAAATACAAAGGCTTTGGGGAGCAGAGAAGTCAGGCACCTGGGGCAAAACCCCTCAGAGTGTCTTTCCTGTTGTTTGTTGGTTGGTTGGTCATGGGGCTTGAACTCAGGGCCTCTATGAGTCCCAGAGCTCTTTTGTTCAAGGCTAGAATTCTACTACTTGAGCCCCAGCACCACTTCTGGCTTTTTCTGAGTAGTTTATCTGGATATGAGTCTCAGGGACTTCCCTGCTCCTGCAGTTGTCAGATCTCAGCCTCCTGAGGAGCTGGTATTTCAGGCGTGATCCATTGGTGCCTGGCTCAGTTCACCTTTCTTTGTCCACCAGCCTGTTAAGCAGGCTTCTATGTGAATTTGACAACCCTGCTTTATCTGATACGTTGAATTATACAGAGTGCGTGTTTTGGCATATATAATGATACAATCACTGGAAAACTGTATAAAGGTTTCTCAAACAATTAGAAATAGTACTACCAGATGATGTAAGGCGTTGACATCTAGCTGTGTTTCAATCTAAATGGTTGCGGCTTTTGTTGGGGTTTGTGGTACTGGGAATTAAACCCAGGGGCCTCCTGGTACATGCTTAGGCAAGTGTTTCACCACTCACTGAACTACATCCCCAAACCTTAACTGAATCTTTTTTGTTTTGTTTTGTTTTACCAGTCCTGGGGCGTGAACTCAGGGCCTGAGTGCTGTCCTTGGGCTTTCTCAAGGCTAGAGCTCTGCTACTTGAGCCACAGCACCACTTTTGGCTTTTTTCTATGTATGTGGTACCGAGGAATCGAACCCGGGCCTTCGTGCATTCTAGGCAAGCACTCTACCACTAGGCCAAACTCCCAGCTCTAAACCATGTTCCTAAGATCTCAGCCTCTTAAGCAGATAGGATGACAAGCATTGAGCCACAGGTGCCCAGCTCAGCTGAGTCTTTTCACAAACTAGAAGCAATGGGGGCATAATGGCCCCTTCTCACCCACAGTCCTCTAGGGAGCTGTGGGGTCACAGCTACCAGCTAGGGATATGAGGGTCAAGTGACGACGCTCTTTTGGGTTTGGCTAAGGAATTTGAACTCCATCAGCTTTTTGGCAGTTTTCAAATAACGGGAGTGGATAACAGTGTAGAACATTCCTTCTTCACCTTCACAGCCAGTTTACAACTTCAAAGAAGTAGAACATTCTATGTCCACTTAACTGCTTTTTAACCTTTCACTCCACAGAGGGTTGTTATGGTGAGAATACCCCTTTTCCTCCCTTTTTCCTCCTCAGGAGGTAAAGTATGGGTTTTCCCAGAATGTCCATGCAGACTTTGACACCCCTCCTCCTTCTGGTTTAGTTTCTCAAGTTGCCCAATGGCACCCCTTGATGTGAGAGGTGGGGTGGTGTACCCAGCTAGACCCCACTGCCTAAGGCTGGTCGACTCTGGAGTAGAGTGGGAATGGAGCAGGGCCTCCGGGCTGGCTCTCATATCTGTATGCAGAAGCCCTCAGGGGTCTTAAGCCCTTGAGCTCTGGGTAGATGGGGAGAGGAAATTGGGCCACAGTGGTGAAATGAGGGGAAATCCAGTCCAAAGTGCTGAGTGATGGGTTGCAGATGGTAGAGGCTGGAGAGATGGACCAGGGTCACAGGGCCTTGGAAGGTTCACTTCCTGTTTCCTGAAGCCTGTTGAAGAAAGCCTTCTGGGGAGGGGAGGTGGGGGGGAGCAGGATCTGACTCTGAACAAACAGCCTCTTCCTCCTTGGCTCTCCTCATCTGGAGGAGGAAAGGTGAGACACATTCATGAGATGGACAATGGATAAGTTCTTTTTAAAAATTATTTGTTTATCGTTATTATAAAGGTGATATACAGAGGGGTTACTGTTATATATGTCAGGTGATGAGTACATTTCTTTTTAGACAATGTCATCCCTTCCCTCGCTGTCTCTCAGTTTTTCCCTCCTGCCCCTACCCACAAGTTGTACAGCTTGTTGTCAGTATAGTGTCCAGTGACTGCCACTGTTGCATTTGTTCACCCTTTGTCTCTCCTTTCTGCATAAGTCCAAAGTACACACCAAGGGGAGATGAATTGGACTCCTGGCCTTAAAGATAGGTATGTCTTGTCAGTGGCTCAAGCCTGAATCACAGCTACTCAGCCTGAGGTCTGAGGATCTCCATTCAAAGTTAGCCTGGGCATGAAAGTCTGTGAAACTTTCTTTTTTTCTCTCTCTTGATCTAAGACCAAGACTCAAACTTGGTACTTGTGACCATTTTCACTCCTTGGCTAGTGCCCAACCAACTGAAGAACCCCTGAAACTTTATTTTTAAAACTGTGGCTCAACTTGTAGAATACCAGCCTTGAGAGAAAAAGCTGAGGGACAGGGCCCAGGCCCTGAGTTCAAGCCCCATTGATGGGACAGAAAGGGAGGGAGAGAGGGAGGGAGGGAGGGAAGGAAGGAAGGAAGGAAGGAAGGAAGGAAGGAAGGAAGGAAGGAAGGAAGCCCAGTGCCCATGGTTCATACCTGTAATCCTAGCTACTCAGGAGGCCGAGATCTGAGGGTTGTGGTTCAAAGCCAGCCCAGGCAGGGAAGTCCATGGGATTCTATCTCCAATTAACCATCAGGAAACCAGAAGTGGAGCTGTGGCTTGAAGTGGAAGAGCACTAGTTGAAGCAAGAGAACTAAGGCACAGTACCCAGGCCCTGAGTTCAAGCTCTAGGACCAACCAGAGGAGGGCGGGGGGATAGGTATGAAAGGTGAGTGTAGCAGTCCTGTGCCCTTTCTGTGTGGTGCCTCCTATGCCACTTTTTTTTTTTTTTTTTTTTGGTGGCACCTTTCCTGTGTCTCTGCCTGTGCTCATGGGCCAGGGTTACTGCTCATCCTTCCAAGTCACCAAACTAGGTGACTTGCCTAGGACTCAGCAGTGAAGTGGAGGGCTGAGATTCACCCCTATGCTGTCTTTCGCCTTGGGCCCTATCCATGAGTGGAAACTGAGGCTGGGGCTGGCGGGCCTGGGCTGAGGAGGGGGTGATGCCAGCTAACAGTTGCTCAGCAATTTTGTGGCCAGTAGGCTAGGTGGACTATTCATGTGTGCCATCTTATCCAATGGTCATTGTGAACTCAGCAGAAGCAACAGAGCTTAAAGAGTTGGTCTGAGGCCAGACATTGGGAGACAGGAACAAGTACAGAGTGGAACCCAGAATGGTTCTTATGGTGGAACCATTCTGCTGCAGTTGAAGGGTGCAGGGGAGGGGGGAGAGCAAAGGCTCAGGACTGAGGTGGTGGGGGTGTGGTGGCTCCATGTCTTAGTGTGTGTGGACTGAGCTTTCAGCATGCTGATGGGTATGACCTTGAACATGGGATGTGACCTTGAGCAAGTCATCCCCCTGAGATGGGACAGTGCAGTACTGCACTCATTCTTGGCTGCTGCATTTAACAAGCGACTCTAAGCATTTCTCTGAGTACATAGTTTCTGACGCCTGTCTCCAGGCCCTACTATGAGGTACAAACCTACATTCCTCCTCTTCCATTTCTTGCCAATGAACCCACAGCTTGCTCCTCAAGTGAGTTTCAGTCGACCCCTGAACACACAGGTTTACTTCTCCCTTCCAGGCCACAGGTTTGGTGAACCTTTCCTCTTGGAGAATTCCTGAGTTCTTCCCTAGGTGGTAGCCACGCAAGCTGTGAGCTCAGAGCTGGGCCCTTCTTGGGGCAGTCTTCTCCATCCACTCTGAGTCTTCTCAGTGGCCAGGACTCTGTGACTAGTTGGAATGAAGCATTCTTTTGCTCTCTCTTCCAAATATTTGTTTCCTGTTGCCATATTTAGGCAGGACTGTGTACTTTTGCTTGTCACCTCCAGTGGCCCCCTGTAATCTGGCTATAGTTGCTTAGCCTGGCTCCTTCCTACCAGGGACTTGCTTGTCCTGAGTCTGGGAGAAGAGCTGGACAGAGTGATTGGACCAAGCTTGCTCAACTTTGCTTGGTCATGTAGCCTGGAGGCTGGCCCTTTGGGGCTGAGAAACTCAACCTGAGCCACAGTGTAGACAGAAGCTGATCTAGTTCTGCTCTGTGCTTGCTGTGTGACCACGCCCAACTTGATTTTTTACCTCTCTGAGTTCATTTGTTCATTGAGGAAGGCTTGGAGTGCCTATTAAATTAGACCTAGATCGACTGTGAGAGCCTGGTGTGGGCAGTAACCACCTCTCCCTGTGCCAGCTCTGGTGTTCCCTGGTTCATTATGCCCAGGGGTGTGCAAGGCTCTGAAGGAGACTGCACGCTATGTCTCTCTTTTCTGGTTAGAAGTCCAGTGAGGAGGAGTTGAGTCTCTTGCAAGGTCAAGGTCAATGCTGGGAGAACCCAGCCAGGTACACCAGGCCCAGACTCGCCTCTGATTCTTTGGATTGTTGGAAGAAGACTGTGTTCCATGATCAGAATTTCTTCTTACTTCCCTCTCCAAGCTTGGGCTTAGTAAAGGCAGACTTCTCTTTTTCTCCTTTTCTTTTTGCTAGTCTTGAACTTTCGATTCTACTGCCTCAGCCTTCCAAACGATGGGATTATAGGTGTGTGTCACTATACTAGATGACTTTGTGTCTTTTAAATTGACCCATAATCATTGTATGTGCTTATAGGGCAGGGTGTGATATTTCAGTAAATGTGTACAGTATATATTGCTCAAGTAAGGGCAATTAGCACCTTCTTCTCCTTACTTCATTCTTTTCCTTTGCTTTTGGAAGTACTGGGTTTTGAACTCAGGGCTTTACACTTGCTTAACAGGCACTTTCGTGTTACAACCTGGATTTAATCCCCATTCATTAGCTCTACAAATCCTGAGACCTTTTCACTGCTTGCTTCCTCCAAAAATGAGTCTGTGTAAAGCTGAGAGGTGATTTCTGTCCAGCTTTGTCCAGCTTTTTCTTTTTCCCCTTTGATGGGGACAGTTCAGAATAAGTAATCCTTCCTATCAGGGTCTCTTTATCTCTTGGGACCCTTTTCTCTGCTCCTTCTCTGTTCTTTTCCTTCCTTCTTTATTTATTTTTTGGTCAGTCATGGGGTTTGAACTGTCCCTGAGCTAGCTCTTTAGTTCAAGGCTAGCTAGCATTCTATCACTTTGAGCCACAACACCCCTCCCAGTTTTCTGGTGGTTAGTTGGAGATAAGAGTCTCACACTTCCCTGCCCAGGCCAGGTTGGCTTTGAATTGCAATCCTCAGACCTCAGCCTCCTGAGGAGCTTGGATTTAGGCATGAGCCACCAGCCACCAGTGTACCCAGCTCCTTCCCTTAGTCAGTGAACTTTCCCCCAGCCTTCTTTCTTCTCGAGGGTGAAGAGGCTCAGGCAGCCTGGTGACGGGATCCCAGTCTTCAGTTTCTGAACTGGGTGCTGAGACCTGCAAGCATCTAAGCCCTCATAGAGCCGGCGTTTACCCGAGCAAGCCCCCCCAGGTGCAGGGGGCCTACCCAGACTGCTTTGAAGACTGGGCAGAATGAGGCCTGGCTCCTCCTGTCTGTTAGGGAGTGCCGTGATCAGGGTTTGTAGGAGCCAGGAAAAGCAAGTAGACCAGCCAGGTAGGACCCCAGTACGGGTGTGCACCCCGGAACTGCTTTAATCTTCTGCGGAGGAGCCCAGGGAAGGCCTGAGATGTTTGCAGGAGCAGGCAGCTTCCTCATTGATTGCACCTGAGGCACCTTAGGATTTCACATGGGACTTTCCCCCTCTCTCTTGGCCCACCCTATAGGGAGGAAACAGGAGTGCTTGCAGGGTGCCGCCTAGGGCACCCCACCCAGGCCTCCAAGAAGCTTAGGTACCAAACCCAGTGCACAAACCCACTCCCAATCTTGCCCTCGCCAAGGATACCCATGTCGCAGCCTCCTGAGGAGCTAGGATTACAGGAGTGACCCACTGGTACCTGTTCTAGTTCCTTTTGAAATTGCCTTTAATTAAAAAAAATAAAACCAACCCCCCCTTGCTATTTGAGGGTGCAGAGTGCTTTTTCTACTTAAACTTCATCCCTAACCTGCCTGTTCCACCTCTCTCTGGCATCTTGAGTGCCAGGTTCCTCCCCCCTTTTGATTTAGGTGCCCCCTCTCCCTATCTCCCTTTTTCTCTCTCTCCCTTTCTTTCTCTCTGCCAGTCCCGGGACATACAGTCCCCAAGCTTCTTTTGCTCAAGGCCAGCACTCTGCCACTTGAGCCACAGCACCACTTCTGCCTTTTTTTGTTTGTGTGGTACTAAGGAGCTGAACCCAGGGTTTCATGCATACAAGGCAAGTATTCTACCACTGAGCCACCTTCCAAGCCCCACACCCCCACCCCTTAGTGATTCATGTAAAAAAGTGGCACATATTGAACTTGTGGTAAGCTCACAAAAGAAGATGTTTTTGGGGGGTTGACTGGAGCCTCGGGTTCTAGAGTTTCTCCAGGGCTGGAGTCTACTTCCCCGGAGATCGGCCTCCCGGAGCCCCGGAACGCATGCTGGCTGACTGGTATCTGCAGCCCTTCTTGAGAGCCTCCAGGAAATATTTCATGCCCAGGGTACCTCCCTGGCTGCCGATGTGAAAATGTGGAAACTGAAAGGAGCTTAGGGTTGTTGAACTGGTCTCTAATGACCTGGAGCCAAGGCCCTGAGGCAGGAAAAGGTTATGCAACTTGACCTGGGCTGCTCTGCTCACCCTGGGCTGGGGAAGCAATACAAAGAATCAGTTAGATGGAACCTAGTGTTAAAGGAAGGGAAGGCTTCTTAGAAGCAATGGCCTCAGAGGGCAGGCCAGTCAGTCAAAGGTGAGGGAGGGCTACACCTTACTAATGGGTCCCTTGGCCTAGATGGAAAACGGCAGCCTCTCGTGCCTCAAACTCAGCCAGATCTTGGGGTATGCTTATGTGGAGTCCTACTTCTTTCTAGATAGATTTCTGCCATTCCTCCTGTTAGCCCTCTGCAAACAAGAGATCTTGGGGTTAGGGGAGGCCTAAGTGTTGTCCTTGAGCTTTTTCTTTTGCTCAAGACTGGTACTCTATCCCTTGAGACACCGTTCCACTTCCAGCTTTTTGGTGGTTATTTTGGAGATAAAGGTCTCAAGGACTTTTCTGCCCAGGACTAGCCTCAAATCACAATCCTCAGACCTCAGCCTCCCTTGTAGCCAAGATTACAGGCTTGTGCCACTGGTGCTGGCTTCTTAGCAAGTTTTAACTTTTACAAAGACTTTGAGGTTTACATCTAATGATAGATGACTGGTGTGGAGAGCCATACCTGCCACTCTGAGCAGGTGAGCGATAAAGGACTCTTTATTTTGCAGATAAGGCAACTGAAGCAGAGAGGTTAAATACCTTCAAGGTCATGTAGCTGACTTGTGGCCTGGAACTAGGCCTTTCCCCTCTCAGTTAACTGTCACGCTTGTTAGGGACCATGGTAGGCCACAGCGGCTCTGCCGTGGTGACTGGTTGTCTCCAGGTTTCCCAGTTCAAGACATTTGTTTGTCAGCTTCTCAGCAGAGCTCTGGCCCAGTCAGTCTTGCCAGTTTGCACATCAAAGTATCACCATTTCCTGGAGGGTTTTGTGGTTTCTCCTGCGTCCCCTCTCCTCCCCCAGTGTAGGACAGAGGCGGACACCTGTCTACTTACTCTGGGGTAGAAAGACTCTCACACAGTCCCTATCACTGCTGTTCAAATAGAATTTGCCCCCTGGCTTGTGGAATGCGTCGTGCTGGTGTTGGCTTTGGAAAGGAGCCTTCCTCTCAGCATCCCTGCCCCCTCCAGAGCAGCCACCTCGTGCCAAGGGGATGAAGTGCTGAGCGGGCTAAGCGGGGCAGGCTGATGCAGGAGTGTCTTGTCAGCACCCCCAGGGGAGAGGAAAAGAGAAGGTGTCCTGATTAAAGGCTGCCCAGCTCCCCCTCTCCTGCCAGGCTTCAGCCCCAACCCTGCTTTTCACACTTGGACGAGTGGCCCAGGGCTTATCCAGGCTTCAGCGTCCAGAGGCCAGCCTGGCCCCACATGGGCTCTGCTAACTTACTTGATGGCCAACAAGCTGGGATCCATTGTACCTGCATGCGCCAGGACTTGCTCACTGAAGCCAGGTAAACACCTAGTGCCAGTTTGTGTATCCAGTGCTAGATTATAAGGGTGTGGGGATTAAGGAAATACTAGTCACTTTCTTCTGCCTGGTAAGGCCTTGACACAAAAGGGGCATGGAAAGTGTCGCCAAGCAAATTCCTGTTCAGAGTTCTACGTAGGCTGGGCACTGGTAACGCACTCTGTCATCCTAACTATTCATGAGGCTGACATGTGAGGAGGATCGTTGTTTGAAGAAAGCTTGGGCAGGGCCGGGAGTTTGGCCTGGTGGTTAAAGTGCTTGCCTATCATGCATGAAGACCCGGGTTCGATTCCTCGGTACCACATACATAGAAAAAAGCTGGAAATAGTGCTGAGGCTCAAGTGGTAGAGCTCTAGCCTTGATAAAGTCCAAGGACAGTGCTCAGGCCCTGAGCTCAAGCCTAGGGCTGGCAAAAAAAAAAAAAAAAAAAAGAAAGCTTGGGCAGATAAATACAAGTTTTTTGTTGTTGTTGTTTGGGGTTTTTTTTTTGGTCCGTCACGGGGCTTGAACTCTATCCCTGAACTCTTCAGCTCAAGGCTACCACCCTACCCCTTGAGCCACTTCCCCTTTTCTATTGATTAATTGGAGATAAGAGTCTCTCTATCTTTAGTGTCTGGGCTGGCTTTGAACCACCATCCTCAGATCTCAGTCTCCTGAGTAGCTAGGATTACAGAAATCCAAGAGACTCTTGTGGGCAGTTAGCCAGCAACCCTTCCCTTCTCCCTACCCCATGCTTCTTCTCCCCTGAGACCCATAGTTCAAACCCCAGGTTTGGCATGTAGACACACACACACACACACACACACACACACACACACACACACACACACTCTAGTTCAAGAGATCCAGGGCACAGTTTAGGGATTTTATGTCCCATAGGCCTCCCAGATTAGAAAAATGGCTGTCTTTAGATTCCCTCCACCCATTAATTAGCATGCTGTTCTAGGGTTTGCTTTTGCCTAACCCTTCTACTTGGGGCTCTCAAATTAGAGCCCCACTAAAGTCACCCACCCGAGCGGGTGACTCTCAGTGGACATCCTGTTCTTTCCTTGGCCTGTATCCCAGTAGCCCTCCGCAGAGGCGTCACTGTGCTTGCCCTCCCTCTCCCTTCCAAGAACCTGTCTCTCTCCAGTGCTCCCAGCAGGTACCAAGGCCCAGCCAGCCTCCTCTGAACCTGACAAGAACTCAGGGGCTGACCACACTCCTGCCCTATCTGCAGTACCCTCGTGGCTGGGGACGCCCCGTTCTGCATGGCCAGTCCACAGGTTGCCAGTCAGAATGCGTCATCAGTGCTGGTTGGCAGGTTCCCAAGCGGACGCAGGGGCAAATTCAGAGTCCTGGAGAGCACTAGGTTCTGTTCTAGAAGGATGCAGAGGTAGGTCTTCTCAGCATTCTCTTGAAATGCCCTGGAGCCAAACTTTCCTGTGACCTTCTCTACTAGATCTGTGGGTTTTTTTTGGGGGGGGGGGTGGGGGGTTAGTGTCTTTGTGACCCCTCCCCCGTCCTGCACAAGTCCAGTGCTTTGCTCTTGATTTAAATGATATTCATCAATCACATTAGTCTGCCTCTGTGTGGCAGGAGTAACACCTAGGTAGACAGGTGGGGAGCCCTCGGGCATGAGGAGACAAGCTGGAGGTGGGGTTGGGGGGTGGGGGGGGAGCAGGGAGGTACAAGTTCAAGTGTATGGTTTTGTCTGAGTCATAGAAACTCAATTTAAAAACAGAAGCCAGGAAGGGCTTGAGATGGAGAGACAGAATTATTGATGGCTTTTCTCTCCTGCTCCTGTCTCACGTGTTCTGTAATGCGGTTTAGTCGTGTTGATTTCATAACAATGAGCTCCCTCTCTTTAAAAGGGATAAAATAGATGTCCGTGGTTAGTTTTTGGTGTCTGAGGGTCACGAAGCACAAACAAACAGGGGTTTTCATGGAATGTTCTCAGAAAACCAGCATCTTTTCTGTAGTCTGTTAAGGGGCTAGTCCTCTGCTTAGCTGCCAAGAGTATAACTTGCTGGACAGCAATGGCCGTGAGGACTTCGAAACCCAAGGCTTGGAGTCTAGAGAAACCAGGTGAGCCTTTGGTCCGTAGACTAAGAGGATTGAGAGTGACCATGGCCTGGCACACATCAAGAATTGCACAAGGCTGCCTTGTACAGCCAGCCGGTCAGCGCCCCCACGGGGAGGTCACTCTAGACACTCCCACAGACAGGTGTGGTCTTGATTGCTGTGTAATTCCCAGGAGACCACGGGGAGCTTGCCTAGGCTTTAAGATGAGCAGGAAACACCAGCACAGGCAAAATGTGAAACAGCCCAGGCCCACGTGTGTCATTCAGCCTGGAATGTTGTGTGTGGACAGTGGCCTGAGGCTCGGGTCAGCCTAAGGGCCCAGGGCAATAAACCCCCATCCAGAGAGAGATTCAGGTAGGGTGCACTTAAAGAAAATGTATGAGTCATTATCTACAGCCTGTCCTGTGATGTCAGTTTCAAACGAGATATTACTAATCGTTGAGGCTGCTGAATTCTAAATGTTTATTTCTCTGTTGGTGGTGAGCTTTGAACTCAAGGCCTGCCGCTGAAAGCATCATCCTGAAGGTTTATGAGGTGCCAGGGGTTGGGCAGGTCTGCCAGTTTAATGGGCACTTGGCCCCTCTCACAAGTCTGGAAAGAATGGAAGGCGGTAGATGATTAAAATCTGCAGGGGCTTTTTTTTATGGGGGTTGTGGGGCTTGAACTCAGTGCCTGGGCCCTGTCCTTGAGCTGTTTTGGTCCAGGCTAGTGCTCTACCACTTTGAGCCACAGCTCCACTCTTCCTAGTAGTTCATGGGGGACTTTTCTGTTCCGCTGTCTTCAACTACGATCCTCAGATCTCAGACTCCTGAGTAGCCAGGATTACAAGTGTGACCAACGACCAGTGCCTAGCATCGCAGGGCTTTCTTCCTAGGTTAATTGTAAGGCCTATGGTAAATTCTAGGTCAGGGAAGGTGGAAGACCCCAAGGCGAGTGTAGGTAGAGAAACTGAGGGACATGTAGGCACTCAGTGTGTCAACTGTGATATTACTGTAGGCTTAGTTCATTTGTGTCTTTTGTTTTGAGACAGAGTTTTGCTTCCCTATGCATCTCCATCTGTTCTTGAATTGATCACATAGCCTAGGCTGGTTTGGAACTGGCGTCTGTCCTTCTGCCTCAGCCTTCCTAGTGCTGGCATTGCAGGCATGCGCCAACATGCTTCCTTTATGTCTTTTGAGCCTCAGTCTCTACATCTGTTTTTGGACTTCCTGCCTGTTGCTTGGACTTGAAAAGGGGCTGGCCTGGCCCTGGGGGCCTTGCTGGCCTTGCTGTTGGATTGTCCACCGCATTCTCTTGCAGGCTTCTTCTGTAACTCATCCATCTGTCTTTGTAGGCCGTGAGATCTTCTGGGCAGGCCACGGCTTGTCCTTCCTTTGTTTTGTCCAGTGCTGGGTACATGGCCGTTGCTCAGCAAATATTCAGTGAATCAGTGGGCCCTGCCCTGAGCTGTGTCAAACAGGGGAATGAATGTCTGTTTATGGCTCAGGTCCCATCTTCTTTGGGTTACATGGGTGGGACACTGGTGCCTGGCCAGATAGAACATTTTGGAGCAAGCAGACCTAACTGGCTTTTGGCCCTCTAACAAAGAGAATGGCTTGAGGCTTCTGGGAGAATTCAGGTAAAGAAAACCCCTTGGGTCTTCTACTTGCCCTCTGGTCTCCTCATTCTTCCTGGGGAGTGACCAGGAGGCCTCTCTTTCACACCTGGAGAGCGGCCTGGCCAAGGGTGGACCATGTTTGTCCTTCAGTCCACTGCTGTGTTTGTTTTGGACCTCAGTGGCTCTGGACAGAGGCCTTGTTTCAGCAGACTTGAGGGTAGCTGGACCCTGGGCAAGCCTAGGTAGTGGCCCCGTCAGTGGCTTGCAATCTTGTGGCAAATCAATGTCCCTTCATTCAGCTTCCTAGGGCCACACCCATTGTGCCCCCAACCCAGCCCCTGTGTGTGGACGTTGGAAGTTTCCTAACCTAGCCTCAGTTCACTCTGTTCCACCTTTCCTGGGATGTGGTGGTTGGGTTTGGCCATTGTACAAAGAAACTGAGGCCAGGCCGTGGGGGCTGGGAGGGAAGGAAGGAGGTTAAACGTGGCCCTTGGATGTTGTGTTGTTTTGTTATGGGACAGGGACTCCGCTTTGTAGCACAGCCTGGTCTGGAACTCACCATCCTCTGGCTTTCAGCCTCCCATGTGCTGAGATCTCAGATAAGTGCTACCTCCAGGCATGGGAAGTGTTGTTGCTTAAAATTCCAGACCTCCAGAGGAAGAGAGGATGTGTGTGTGTATGTGTGTCTCTGTCTGTCTGTCTGTCTCCAGATCATGTTTCCCCCCCCCCACCTCCTGCCTTCTGCATTTCACAATGAGACTCCAGCTCAGTCAAGAATCCTATACTATGCCAGCAGGAGAGTTTCCATTTCCTCTTGCCTGGTCTGTCCCTGGTCCTTGGGCCTCACTCAGGTCAGGGGGAATGGGAGATTTTTTTTTTCCCCACCCACCCACCACACCCCTCACCTCACTCAGCCCAGCCTTTCTGTCTTCAGAGAGCCTGGTTGTATTTTTCCATATCCTTAGCACAAAGCGCTCTGTGTGCCTAACCCTGGTCACATCCCATGCCTCCATTGGCCAGGGATCGGAGGTAGGTGGGGACAATCCATGCGGGGATAGGAAAAGGAAGATGGCAATGCCTGGGTGACCCTTGGCTTTCTGACATGCCTGGGCAGTGAGGGGGCAGGAAGGAGCAGCCACATGCATCAGTACCCCCCTCCTTTCTTTCCACATCCCCCATGGTCTTCAAATAGGGGCTCACAATGTAAGACTACTGTGGCCTAGGGTCACAGATGGGCAATTCTGTGCTGCCCATACTTCCACCCCATTGCCCCCTTTAGGCCCAAAGTCTTTGGGGTTGTGGGCCTCGTACATTGTGACTCAGGTAGAAAGAACATTGTCTATACCAAGATGCCTGGGCTGGCATACTGGAACTTTCTTGTATAATTTATTCCAGAGAGGATGGAAGCCAGCTCATGTCTGTCTCAAGCCTGAGCCTGAACCACAGGAAATGGACTTGGCCTACAGCTGGGGATTTAGATTAGAGTCAGGCAATAAGGAAGGATTTTGTGATAGGTGTTGGGAGCTGTGTGGAAAAAGACTGGGGTAAGATCTTGCTCCTGGCATGGCTAGAGTGATCAGATCCTCAGACAGCTCCCGGGGGTTGGTTTCGATGGGGAGGGTAGGTGTGTGGTAGAGAGAGACAGGGTGACTATTTCCTGGCAGTGGGGGCACGGGGCTGTTCTGCCTTGTACGCCTCTAGGCTTTCCTTTATTAATTAGTGAAGAGGTTTACAGTTTAACCTCTTGATCATCTTAAACAAATCATACTACAGAAGTAGGGTTCATAACCTCTTAGCATCAGAACCCCAGCCCTTGAGGAGGGATAGTTACTCATTGTCCTAAGCTGATGCAGGCGAGGACTAGGGAGAAAGAAGAGAGTTATACAAATGGCAGGCCCTTGGGTCAGGGAATGTGCCAGGCTGGTGTGGGGCCTTAGGGCACAGATGGTCAGCCTGTGATTTCTGTAAGGATACAGGAATAGGCTGGAGGGATGGGTGTCAACGTACTAGCTGGGACTGTTGGCCACCCAGCAATGCAGCCCTGGGCAGGCAGCTGTGCTTAACCAAACAGGACTGGCAGCTACTGGACTTAGATTCTTAGGTACCAAGTACTCCCCTTTTCTGTGTGCATGCCAGTCCTGGGGCTTAAACTCAGGGCCTGGGTTCTGTCTGAGCTTCTTTGGCTCAAGGCTCTATCACTTGACCCACAGGGCCACTTCTGGCCTTTTCTGAGTCATTTATTGGAGGTAATAGTCTCATGGACTTTCATGCCCAGGCCGACTTTGAACTGTGATGTTCAGATCTCAGCCTTCTAGGATTGCAGGCATGAGCCACCAGCCCCTGGATAACTCTTTCTTTAGCCCGACGAACACGTAACAGCGGATATGTGTGGAAAGACCCATGGACCATTGGGCCTTTAGTCACCTGCCCCCCCCCCCTTCATTATCCCTCTGTCTCCTCCTTCCTCTGGAATCTGATTCCAAAGTCCACAAGGGAGCTGACTCATCAGGGCCTGGACCTCTGGGATTGGGGGAAAGGTACTGGGGCTGGGAAAAAGTTATCCCTTCCAGCCTGCATTTGCACCTGCGAGGACTCCCCACTCACCCCAGCTAACAGGGCTCCCATGTCCTGCAGGGACAGGTGGACAGCCTGAGACCCTGCCATTCGTTGTCAGATATTGATCACTGGGCTTCTGCTGTGGAATTAAGGGGAGAGTGAGGTCTCCTGCCTGCATGCAAGTGGTGTGATCTATCTAGAAGAGACACGCTGTAGGCCAGATAAACCAACTTGAAGGCCAGGCAGCAGTGAGAACGATGCAGGGGGATCTAGACGAGGTGAAATCCAGTTGCATGTGAGAGCATGAGGCATGGGTGGGCGCCCATGGAAGCTCTGGGACTGGAGAACTACAGCTGTCTGAGTTGGAGCCTCAGGGTGCAGGTAGGTGGCCGGGGGGCCACTTCTCCTGCCCTGGAGGCCATATGCAGCTCGCAGACCCACAACACAAGGATTCCCCTGCCCCCACACTCACTCTGCTTCTGGAACATACTCTGGCACCAAGAGGACATGTGTTTTTCGTCAACATCCCTGCTGGACAACTTGGGCTGCTCCCATTCCCCAGATAGGGGAGGGGTACGCTCAGAGCAGTGACAGGACATGGCCCAGCGGGCATGATGGGTTATGAACATGGGAATGTAGTGTTTGAACCCCAGGGTGTCTGCTGTGGCTAAGACTTCATTTCTCTGTATCCCCCAAACTGGACATTGGTGGGTTTTGAAATGGACTGGCCCATGTGGGAAGTACAGGTATGCGGCAGGGCCTCTGGGCTGATCTCCTTGGCGTTGTCTGTCCTGAAGTGGGGATGGCGAGTCAGCAGTTCCCGTGACCTCCTTTGTGGTCTGTGCTGCTCCCTCCAGGGTGCTGTTTTTAGAAATCCTGAGTAGCTGGTGATTCTCTCATGGTTGCTTCTTCTACTTTTCCTGCCGAGGTCGGGGTAAATGGAAGAAGGAGGTGTCTGCTGAGGCTGGAGCAGAACCAGAAGTGAACATGAACTCTTTTTTTTTTCTCTTTTTTTGTCGGTCATGGTGCTTGGACTCGGGGACTGGGTGCTGTCCCTGAGCTCTTCAGCTCAAGGCTACCTCCCTACCCCTTGAGTCACAGCCCCACGTCCCATTTTCTGGTGGTTACTTGGAGATAAGAGTCTCATGGTTTTGTTTTGTTTTGTTTTTCATGCCCAGGCTGGCTTTGAACCTTGATCCTCAGGTCTCAGCCTCCTGAATAGCTAGGATTACAGGTGTGAGCCACTGTGCCCGGCTGCGGTGAACATGAAGCCTTGACCAGAGGAGTCCAGATTAGATGAGTGGATGGGACTGCACATCGACTGAGCCCACCTGGCACCTTTCTGCTCTGCTTCACTTGGCATTCCTTAGCCTAGTCTCTGGTTGGAGGGCCCGGGGGTGTCTGATTCTTTGGAAGGGGGCTCCTGACAGAGGTCCTGCTGCCCTCTCAGATCCCTCATCTGTACAGTGCGAGTGAGGGTCTATCTGCTTGGCCTGGTTTTCCTTCAAGTTGCTGGGTTTCAGGATGACACGGGCTTGGTGCACAGCCAGAGAGGGCCAGAGGATGACTGTGTAGTGTTGTGGGTGTTCGGGAGAGACAGGTTCTCTTTCCTCCAAGGCCAGTTTCCAGGCAGGCAGCAGAGCTGGGGGACCGAGTCAGGGCCCGGAAGGTCCCGTCTCCACACGCACAGGGATTTCCAGCATCACTCATCACCAGGGCCTCTAGGTGCTTCAGAATGCTGACACCCCTTCCCGAGTCAGAACTCCCAGCCCTTTACTGTTTGCTTTAGCCAAACCTCCCGCAGCCCTAGGTCAGCCAGTCCCTTCAAAGCTCTACCCTGGACTCAGTTCTCATGGCTGCCAAAGCCAGGAGGTGACCACCCCAGGCTGAGAACAATGCAAGCAGGGTCACCTGCCTTGTTTTCTTTGTCCCTCCTGAATGAGGACAGGCCTGTGAACATCGGAAACCCAGAAGTTTCTGCTGAAAACCTGCTCCCTATTTGGCACAAGCCTGCTCCCCACTAGCAAGGGAGCGTGAGACCTCATGGTGCCTGTGGGCCCTTCGGGGAATTGCTGAGCCGATAGCTCCAGGGGGTGGGGTGTGGGGGGGGGCAGGGACCCAGGGGAGTGGGTGGGGGAATCCCAAAAGAGGAGGAGACAGCTGCCAGTCATCCGTGTAGACTCTGAGGGCAGGGCCTTCACGATTTTTGGTCAAGCAATAATGATTTTTTTCCCTTTTTCTTTTTGACCAGGCCTGGGGCTTGAACTCAGGGTCTGGGCACTGTCTTTGCGTTTTCTCAAGGCTAGTGCTTTAGCACTTGAGCCACAGAACCACTCTGGCTTTTGCTGTGTATCAAGGAATAGAAGAACCCAGGGCTTTATGCATGCTAGGCACACACTCTACCACTAGGCTACACTCCTGGCACCAGTGATTTTGTTGTTGTTGTTGTTGTTGTGGGTCATGGGGCTTGAACTCTGGGTCTGGGTGCTGTCCCTGAACTCTTCAGCTCAAGACTACTGTTCTACCCCTGGAGCCACAGCCTCACTCCACCCCCCCCCCCCATTTTATTTATTTATTTATTTTTAAATGGGCTTAGTGTAGCTATCAGTCAGCTAAAGCATCTTTTTTTTTTTTTTTTTTTTTTTTTTTTTGGCCAGTCCCAGGGCTTGAACTCAGGGCCTGGGCACTGTCCTTAAACTTTCTCAAGGCTAGCGCTCTACCCACTTGAACCGTAGCACCAATTCTAGCCCTTCTGTGTCTGTGGACCAAGGAATCAAACCCAGGCTTTGGACATGTTAGGCAAGCACTCTACCACTGGGCCACACTCCCAGCTCCTCAATTCCTACTTCTGGCCCAGGCTATTTGTATCAGAACTTCTCAGGGCAAGGATCCAACCACAAGTGTTTTTCCACCCCATCCCACACCCCTACATTTTAAAGATAATGTCACACTAAGCCACAGTTCAATATTCTTCCTCTCTCCCCCCTCTGCGCTTTCACTGTCCCCGGTTCCAATCACCTACAGGGAGCTGCAGCTCGTGGAAGATTCCACAAGTATTTGGTGAATTTGAACATGTGCAGGGTTCTGAGGCAGCAGGGCAAAAATCTGTTGGCACCCAGCCAGCCCAGGACATGGATGAGACCTTCTGGGGAGTGTATCCACGATGGTCACGTCACCTGACCTCTAGTCATGTCGTGGTATTGCATGGCTCACAGCTAGCGGTGTTTTTAGGCATCTTAGGGCTATCTCCAGGGACTAAGGGGGCTTGCCCCCATGTCACCCCAGCCTTGTATCACTCACCTCTCATGTCCTTCTACAGCTTCAAGCCCTTCCTAAATCCTGAATCATCCTGCAGGTGGCTTTTTACTAAATATACATCAGCAGCCAGGGAGAAACCTTTACGAACAAAGCAAGAAGGAAGAGGGGGGCACAGACTGCCATCAAAGGTGGGGCACATGGGATGATGGGAGGCACAGGGCCAGCCAAGGGGGACAGTGTCACCTGGTTAAGCAAAGGTGGGAGGATGAGCAAAGGTAGAGGTAGAAAAGGTAGACCCAACTCTAAGCAGCAGAACAGGCAGCTGGGCTGGAATGGGCCTTATGTCATGGTGCTGGTCAGGGAAAAAAATGGGAATTTAGTGAGGCTTCACCTGCCCAAGTAGGAAACCCCAGGGAAGATTTTGGAGAATCTCAAAGTGCTGGTAGAGCCCAGTAGGATTCCCCCTTCCCCATCTTCAGATCCTCTGACATCATCCTAGCCTTCTAATGCTCCAACAGTGGATCCGACACCTCCCCCCCACCCCTTTTGCTAAAAACTTGATAGATCCTCCATGCAGGTATTGGAACGGGTACAGATGTAACCTGTTGATGTACAGGTGAGCTTAAAAAAAAAAAAAAAAAAGGAGCTCCTGGTGTAAGGGAGACAGGGTACTGGGCCCCAGCTGGTGCAGGGAGCCGGGTGGCACCATTGGATTCATGCCAACACCTTGCCTTGAACTACAGCTCCCCTCCGAGCCACACCCCCGTCACCTGGGCCAGCGAGAGGAAAATACCAAGAATTCCATCCCTGGCCCTGCTCTCCCTCCCAGAAGCAGGTGTAAGACCTGCGCCCTGCACCCCACGAACTCCTCCACTAGAGGCAGCTGCTGGACTTTGCAGTGACCTCTGGAACTTTTTAGAACTTGTTTTGTTTGAAGCTGGCATGTGTGTGGGGGGGGTGGGGGGAGGTGAATCTTTTATAAACCCATGCCCAGGCCAACAGTCTATCCGCAGATAGAAACCAGACCTAGTGTTTATTTAAACCTCAAAGTGTTTTTTTCCAGAAACCGGCAGCCCAATATCCCCTTCCCTCTGCCCCACAGTGAACCTTAAGGCAGTAGCTCCTGAGGTTGAGTAGTCCTGAGTCAGAGAAAGCCAAGGATGTTTTTCTGCTGTTCAGGAGTTGCTTACTTTCTCTCCCAGAAACTCCTGCTATGCTGAGGGTCTCAGTGGGGGGTGGGGGGGAAGATGGGAACTGTGAGAACTAGTGGGGATACCTGCTGATCACCAGGACAAACCAACCCTGGTAGGATTTCCTGATCCCTCCCTGCCCTCCGCTTCTCAGACTGCCTTGAGAGGGGTCTGAAGCCATCCATTGTCCCCTTTACTGTGCCTGAGTTTGCAGCCTAAAAAAAACCCAGGGTCTGGGAGTACAGCCTAGGGGTAGAGTGCCTGCCTAGCATGCACAAAGCCCTGGTACCACATACACAGAAAAAGCCAGAAGTGGCATTGTGGCTCTGGTGACAGAGCTCTAGCTTCAAGGAAAAAGTGTTCAAGGACAATGCCTAGGTCCTGAGTTCAAGCCCCAGGACTGGCAAAAAAAGAAAAAAGAAAAAGAAATCAATAATTGGTACTGGACATCCAAAACTGCAAGTATTCTGTGATCCTTTTTAGAGATCAGACCGGCCAGTGGCAGGCTGGCCTTCTGTTGGTGGCCATGTCAAGCTGGGAGAAAAGTTAGGACTTGGGTTTGGAGAAGCTGCCCTGTCTGCTCCTGGCCCCTGGCCTTCCCTGAGGAGTGCAAGGTGGGTAGTCAGTGGTGATATTTCTCTTCAGGAAATCAGTCCAAGAGGCCATCCAGCTTGGGCTCCCCAGTTCCATGACCACAGAGTGCATTTGAGATGGTCCTGAGAGGGAGAGAGAGGAAGAGGGACGTTGAGGGGTCCTTGATAATGGTTGACTGTGAATGCCTCAAATCTCATTTACTTTCATCTCTGTGTGTATACGTGTGTGTGTGTGTGTG
The DNA here is from genome assembly GCF_031878675.1 of Megascapheus bottae. Lineage (NCBI taxonomy): Eukaryota > Metazoa > Chordata > Mammalia > Rodentia > Geomyidae > Megascapheus > Megascapheus bottae. The sequence goes on from NC_143530.1 coordinate 9,633,709, forward strand.
TGTGTGTGTGTGTGTGTGTGTGTGTGTGTGTGTGTGTGTGTGCGCGCACGCACGTGCGCTTGAATTCGGGGCCTATGCACTGTTCCTTAGCTTTTCTGTTCAAGGCTGGCGCTCTACCACTTGAGCTACAGCTCCATGTCTGCTTGATTGATTGATTTATGTATGTATGCTGTATTTATTTTTGCTGCTTAACTGAAAATAAGAGCCTTACTGACTCTTCTGCCCTGGCTGGCTTTGAACCATGATCCTGTCAGATCCCAGCCTCTGGAGTAGCTGGGATTACAGTTGTGAGCCTCTTCTCATTTCTTTTCCTGCTCTAGGTTTGTGAAGGGGAGCACTGACAAGCTCATGCTTGTCACCCTAACTACCCAGGAAGCTGAGATTTGGGGATTACAGTTCAAAGGCAGCCTAGGTAGGAAAAGCCCATGAGACTGATCTTCAGTTAACTACCCCAAAGCTGAAAGGGGAACTGTGGCTCAAATGGTAGAGTGCTTGTCTTGAGGCAAAGTAAATAAATAAAAAAGCTGGGAGACAGGGTCCAGATCCTAAGTTCAAGCTCTAGTACTAGCACCACACACCAACCAAGCTACTGTGTGCCAGGCAGTATTTTAGACTCTAGTCATAAAGAGAGAAGTCTGTTCAGGAACCTTCCGCTCTGAGAAAGTACATTCTTGCTCACATTCCCCCTGCAGCTGCTAGGGCAGCTTCTAGCCTTGTCTTCACGTGTGAAAGAGTCACCGAGGCCATTCTGTGTCCTCCCTGCCCAGGTTCACATCCCAGCTCCACCAGCGGCTATCTGTGCGACCTTGGTTAAGTGCTTGTTCTTGCATATTTACTATAGCGGTAATCACTCTATCTGCTTCGCAGGGCATAATGATTCAGCAAGGCAAGTGTTTTTTTAAAGAACCTGCCCTAGTTAAGTGCTCAGATATCCACTTAGCACCTATGCAGTAGGACCAGGAGGCTGAGAGGATGGGGAGAGAGAGATGGGGACTGTGGGTGGTGCTGTGCCTCAGAGGAGAACCTGGGGGAGACGTTGTGAGTGTTGAGGAAAGAAGAAGGGTATGTGCAGGCCCGGATGAAGTAGGGTTCTACAATCTGGAGGAGCAGCAGCAGGCTGAGCCAGGCAGAGCTGGGATTTCCCAGAGAGACGAATGCCTTGGCCTCCATTTCTCCCACCCCAGCCCATAAAGGGAAGGGCTGTGTGCTGCCTGTGGGTGAGGTTGACAGTAGGTCCCCAGTCCTGCCCCTGCAGAGGGGATATGCCCAGTGTGGGAGACCTCAGGTGCCTGTGGGATGAGAAGCCTTGGGGACCCGGCTTCTGTGTGGAGAGCAGGTGCCTAGGAAGGTGGGTCGGGACAGCCTGGGTGTCGCCCAGCCTGAGGGCAGGGGTAGAGTGGCTGGACTGGTTTTAAGGCTCTGTTTTCCCAACTGGTAGGGGAGGGTGGAAGTATGCACAGGCCTCCTTCCCATGGGTTTTATAGGGAAAGAGGATGGAATGCCTGGTGTCCAGAAGGTCCTGGGTTCTAGTCCCATTTCACTGTTTTTTGTTCATTTGTTAAAAACATTTTTTTTTCAAGCTATTCTAATCTCTTCAAGGCTTGAATCCTAGTTTGCAAAATGGAAAGAATGAATGTATCTTCCCAGCAGGATCCTGTCCTCATTAAATGAGCTAAAAGCTACTAAAGTGCTGAGCGCAGCACCTGGCACATAGTAAACGCTCAATAAATCACAGTGGCTTTAGAATGGAGGTGATAAGCGGGCAACTAACCCTTCTGTCTCCAAACAGGAGCACAACCAGGCCTTCGGGAGTACAGCTTCCCTCCCCTCTTCCCACCTTCCCATCACCCCCTAGGCTTAGGAGCAAAATGAAAATATTGTCTTGTATAGATTTGAGGGCCAAGCTAAAGAATCCCGTAAGTGAACAGGGGCCGTCTCCTCCTGGGAAAGCTGTTTCTCTAACCCCAGGACAGGACGCCTTGTCTGACGGGGTGTTTGCTTGCCTGCCCTACAGTCCTCCCCTGACCCAGGGATGGCCTTTGTCCTAGGTCAGCTCTTCTGTTCTGGGAGACAGTCTGCAGAATGTGACCGTGACCCGGAAGAGACCACAGCCACATGTGGGAACAGTGAGCTGGCAACCCAAATTCATATCATGTTCAGTTCTGAAAGCTCAGCTTTCACAGGCATTAGCAAAGGACCCAGGTAGGCAGGGTAGTGGGCAGGGAATGAGAGGGCCTTAGGCCATCTTTGGGGTAAAGAGCAGACCCCCCCAGATTGCCAACTTTTCCATGTTCCTGTTGCTTAGTAAGGTGTGTGTGTGTGTGTGTGTGTGTGTGTGTGTGTGTGTGTGTGTGTGTGTGTACACACATACGCGCACACACATGAGCCAGTGCTAGGGCTTGAACTCAGGGTCTGGATGCTGACCTTAGCTTTCTTCCTCAAAGTTGGTGTTCTACCACTTAAACCACAGCTTCATTTCCAAGTTTTTTGGTAGAGATAAGAATCTCATGGTCTTTCCTGTCCAGGCTGGCTTTGAACCATGATCCTCAGATCTGAGTAGTTAGGATTATAGGCGTGAGCCACCAGCATGAGCCTAATGTAGTCTTTTTATCCCCCACCCCCTTTTTTTTTGTCCATCATGGGGCTTAAACTCAGGGGCCTAGGTGCTGTCCCTAAGCGTTTGTGCTCAAGGCTAGCTCTACCATTCTGAGCCACAGCAGTACTTCTGGTTTTCTGGTGGTTAATTAGAGACTTTCCTGCCTGAACTGGCTTTGAACTGGGAGCCTCAGATCTCAGCCTCCTGAGTAGCAAAGATTAAGGTTTGAGCCACCAGCACTTGTGCCTGGCTGTGCTTCACCTTTTTCTGAATGATTTTCTACACCACAGATTACCTTGAATGGGCTCTGTGTGTCTCAGCAGTGCAGTTGTGTGCATGGACTTGACCTTCAGCCTCTGGCACTTGGAGTGTGTCTGACGGCTCTGTTCCAGTGATGCCGGTATGGTCCCATCCCCCATCATGCCTTTGGATAAGCTTGTGGGAGGACACACTCACTGCTGTGCCCCCTGTGCTGCCGGGCATGTATAGAGCCCTCCCCTCCAGCAGCCTTTTCCAAGCCTCAGCTGAGCCACCAGTTCAAGTCAGTACTCCTGACCAAGGGTGAGCAAGGGTGTCATTTGCTACTTCTTGTAGTCAGAAGCTGATCCTTGCACGAGCCACCCTATCTCTTCTTGACCTCTGGCCCACTGGTGATCATAGCATGTGAACCCTGGTACCTAGAATGCACCGGTGTTTCCTACCCTGGTGAGATACGTGCTCACAGCTCTGACTTGGTATTTACTTTTCCTTGGCAGCCATGTTTGTAGACTCAAGGTCAGTGAAACCCAAGGACTGGTCCTGGACTAGTTGGTTTTTTCTAAATCAAAGAAGCGACATTTAAAAAATCACATTTAAAAAAATCACAAAGAAGTCATATTTTAAAAGATAGGTGTTATCTATTTGATGTTTCCTATGCATGTTTCCTGCCATCGTAGTGTGACAGCCATCACTCTGTCCCACACTCAACCCTTATTTTTATGTCCTCTGCTTCTGGGATTGGTAAGCCACCAATACTGGCGCTGTGCCATTGAGTGGAAGATATTGAGGCTCCATCCTGAAGATCTATTCTCGATTGGTGGTGACTAGAATGGCTACCTTTGAATTAACCTAGTTCATCTTACTTCCATGCCACATTTTCCCCTGTTCACAGGCATGTCTTGAAGCCTATCTCTAGTTGTCTTGCTAGCTCTGGATTGACTTAATTCCACAAGAAGTCTATCTAAGTTCTGTACCCTTTGGAGAAAAAGGACTTTTCTGGCCCACCCTTTCTTCTGAAATGTTTCAAACATTCCATTCTTCCCATTCAGAAGTTTCCAAGAGCCAGGCATCCCAGCATGGGGAGGTGAGGCAGGAGGTTTATGCTGAGATGGAGGCCAGTGTGGGTTATGTAGTGAGGTAGCCTAAAGAAACAACAAACAAGCAAAAAGTTGCTTAAGACGGAGGCTTGCTGTCCACATTGCTGAAGTTCTGCCCATTTCCTCTTTTGTGTGGAAATTGGGGCAGCTTGTGTTCTAAGGTGTTTTTACTGTGCTCCACGTTTCTTGGAGAATCACGCAGTGACGTCTTCCATCAGCAATCCAGTTCCCATGTGGATTTTTATTTTTTTATATTTTTATGTTTCATATTTTCTTATCTTTTGAAACAGTCTCTCCCTTTGCAGCCCAGGCTGGTTTTATTTTATTCTCATCTGTTTTATTTTACACTCCCTGGTTTAAGATGAATGTCAGAGATAGCAGGTGGAGGCAGAGGGGAGCCAAGGTATCTCTCTGTCTTCTGTTTAGTGTCAGCACCCAGGCACTGGGACTTCTTCATTCTCTTCCTTCCAGGATTTGTTTGTCAGGCACTGGTGGCTCAGGCCTGTAATCCTCGTTACTCAGAAGACTGAGATCTGAGGATCACAGTTTGAAGCCAGCCTAGATAGACAGGCAAGTCCATGAGACTCTTACCTCCAGGTAACCATCAAAAAACCAGAAGGGGAGCTGGGGCTCTGGTGATATAGCTCGATAGCTCACTATCTTTGAGCAAAACAGAAAACTCAAGGTTAGTGCCTTGAGTTCAAGCCCCAGGATCAGCACCAAAAAAATAAAAAATTAATAATAAAGCTAAAGAAAGGGTTTTCACAAATCTACTAGGGACATAGCTCTGTGGTAGAATGCCCACCTAGTATGCATGGTATCCTGGTTCAATCCCTGGCACTGGAAGTTTTTGTTTTTGTTTGTTTGTACAAGAGTTTTGAACTCGGGGTGTTGTACTATATTACTTAGTCTTTTTACTCAAGGCTGATGATGCTCTAGCACTTGAGTCACAGCTCCACTTCTAGATTTTTGTTGCTTAATTGGAGATAAGAGTCTCAAGAACTTTTCCGCTGGAGATGGCTGGGATTATAGGTATGAGCCCCTGGCACCCAGCTAGAAACAAATACCTGTGGGTGGTCCTTAGTGTTTTTGTCTTAGTTCTGTGGGCTTGATAGTATCTAAATGTCATCCAGTAATCGCTCGTGTGAGGGCTTGGCCTGCTGGACAGCGAGCTCTCAGAAGGCAGGGCTTGTCCTGGCTCAAGTTCAAGGCAACGATGCCTATCTTCCATAGCCAGTGTTTTGGAAATGGCTGGGGGAGCCAGGCGTGTGCGGTTTGATGGTGTGTCAGGCAAGCATGTCATCATGGAAAATTCTTCACAGAATATGCGGCTCATTTACACGGCCTGCACATTCCTTCAGAGCCCTCCACCCGTCCCTTCCCACCCAGCCTCGGTCATGTCTCGGGTGGCTTAGAAATTCCATCTTCCCAGCTCCCCCATCTCTATCCCTCATGCCTGTGTCTTTTCCTGATGTCTTTGGCTTGGATTTCATGGAGTGTTTGGCTGAGTTCCTGCTCTCTTGTCTGGATAAGGCTGTCTTTGGGCTTATAGCAATGGAGCCTCTTTTCATGGGACTCCTTCCATCCAGGCTCTGGTAGCCCCATCCCTGTGGGCCCTCTGAAAGCCTGGGGTAGGGCTGGGACTGGCTAGGTGGTGACAGGTATGCAACCTCTCAAGGTTCCTGAAGCAGATGAGGCCTCCCCTGGGTCTGTCACCTGCCATCCACAATTGGGGGGGGGGGGTGAATCCAGCCTGGGTTGTACAACATGGGCAAAAGAAAACAGCCGATTTGCATGTCCTCCGGGAAAGGATTCATGAGTGGAGTCAAACTGAGCAGGGGTACCCTATAAGCTGGGAGAGGTAGGAAGAAAGGGTGCTCTCTCAGGCCACCTAGAGCAGGGACCTGGCCTCTGAAAGTGCACTGTCAAGGAGGGATGGGTTAAGGCGACCTAGGTATCTGCCACAGCTGCCATGGGTCACATGTGTGCGCGTGCATGCGTGTGCTAGTCCTGGAGCTTGACTTCAGGGCCAAGGCGCTGCCCTTGAGCTCTGGCACTCAAGGCTAACACTGGAACCACAGCTCCACTTCTAGCTTTTGGGTGGTTAATTAGAGAAGAGTCTCATGATCCTTTCCTGCCTGGATTGGCTTTGAACAGTGACCCTTGGGTCTCAGCCTCCTGAGTAGCTAGCTAGGATGACCGGGTGTGAGCCTGGGGCTTCTGGCTTAGCCTGGCTGAGTTCTCATTGCCATTGTGGCCCTGGCGCTCTCTCCTTGCAGGTAGTGTCGGAAGCTGCAGGACAGGGCGTGGCCATCACAGGGAATCAGACCTTCAACAACTGGAACTGGCCGAATGCGATGATTTTTGCAGCCACGGTCATCACGACTATTGGTGAGTCTCATGAGACCATCGGGACAGCCACCTCCCTGTCCCTCCCTCCTCAGGGCCTCGCAGGAATCAGCTCTGATGACTCTGCCTTACTAGGGACAGAGTCAAGAAATTACCCCTTCCATCCATAAGGACTTAGCAAGTTCTTGGTGACTAGCCAGGCCTGCCAGTGGAGCCTGGCCTGGGGTTCTTGGAGCTAAAACAGTGACACAGCGCAATGGCTGGAGCTATTGTAGGTGATTGCACAGGCTGCTCACTGCACAAGGCCCAGTGTCCTATGCTTGTGTGGCCCACCAGTTCCAGGTTTAAAACATGATGTGCAGTCTCCTTTTCTGTGGGTTGACTGGGGGCAGCCAGTGGTTCTTTGTTGCCTGGTTTCATGTGTCAGCCGGCGCTGGTGGTTGGCTCAGAACTCAGCTGAAGATGAATTACAAGGCAGCCCTCTGTGACCTGGGCATCTCTTCGTATGGCAGGAAGTTCCCCTAATGGGCATTTGCAGAGAGTTAGGGGAGAAGGAGCTCAGCCCAGCTTGCCCACGACACCTCCTCTGGCCAGATTTAAAGAGAGGAGATGGACTCGACTTGGGGAGAGAGAGAGAGTGTGTGTGTGTGTGTGTGTGTGTGAAACTGACATCCAGTTACAGTAGTGGGGAGCCCGCCCCATCCCTGTGCTGCGACATCAGGTTCTTAGCCACACCTCTCTGCCTCTTCTCCTCAGGCTATGGCAATGTGGCTCCCAAAACATCAACCGGACGCCTCTTCTGTGTCTTCTACGGTCTCTTTGGGGTGCCACTATGCCTGACATGGATCAGTGCCCTGGGCAAGTTCTTTGGTGGACGGGCCAAGAGGCTGGGCCAGTTCCTCACCAGAAGAGGCGTGAGCTTGGTATGTGCCCAATCCCGAGTGCTGGCCAGAGATGGGGGACCATGACACCGTGGAGATCAGGAAAGCCCCAAATACTGGATAAGGGCAGGCGCTGGTAGCTCACACCTGTACTCCTAGCTACTCAGAAGGCTGAGACCTGAAGAATGTGGTTCACAGCCAGCCCAGACAGGAAAATCTGGGAGATTCTTTATCTCTAATAAACTACAAAAAGAGTAGGAAGTGGAGCTGTGGTTCAAGTGGCAGAGAACTACTAGTCTAGAGCAAAAAAAAAAAAAGCTCAGGGATGACATTTGAGCCCAGAGTTTCAATCCCTAAGTCTAGCTAGCAAAAGATAATAAAAAAATAAATAAATAAAACTGGGCATTAGAGCGCCCCGTCCCTTGTTAGAACAGATGGTAGGAGTGCAGTTTCTGTATCCTTTTGGTCCTTCTGGGTCAGAGGGAATCTCCACCTCTTTCTTGGACAATAAGCCCTGGAGAGCTGGGCTGTGGCACCCAATCGGTCTCTCCTAGCCAGCGGTCCCTGGATTCTGGTTCTCTGCCACGTGTCTGACTTTTCTCCCTATCCCCCCTGCAGCGCAAGGCCCAGATCACGTGCACAGCCATCTTCATTGGGTGGGGCGTCCTGGTCCACCTGGTGATCCCCCCCTTCGTGTTCATGGTGACCGAGGAGTGGAAGTACATTGAAGGCCTCTACTACTCCTTCATCACCATCTCCACCATCGGCTTCGGTGACTTTGTGGCTGGTGAGTCCCTGCTCCCCTTTTCCCTGGGTGAGGGGTGGCGGTGTTGAAGCGCAGAGCCAAGCCAGTGGGCCTCCAGATCATAGGGCAGCCTTCCGTCAGCCCAGAGTAGGTGGCTTGCCATAGGCCGCCTTGCCCCCTCAGCTCTATCCTCCTCCTCCTCCTCCTCTTTCCTCCTCCCTCTTCTTCCCCCTCCTCCTCCCTCTCCCCACCCCTCCTCTTCCATCATCTGCCAGGCAATGGGTTCTTTGTCCCTTTTGTCTGAAGGCCTGGGGCCAACCCGCCAGCTACAATCACTCACAGGGCCTGTGGCCACCACAGCCTGTGGGTTCTTAATCTTCTTGACCCAGGGTCTATTTCCCTCATGCCTGCCTCCTGCCCACTTGACCCCCACCTCTGCTCTCCACCCCAGCTTATTACCCAGAGGGCATTGGGAGCTCCTTCCTGTCTCTGCCTTGGAATGCTGGGAGGGGCTGCTGAGTGGCAGGCTCAGGATGGAGCAGAGCTTGTGGTGGGGTCTGCATGCTGCTGGGAGATAATGCCAAGCTCAGCACGGCCTCATTGTCCAGCCAGGAGCCTGGAGCCCCAAGCTGGCCAAGTGAAGCCTTTGCTTGCTTCTCAGCTCCCACAACACATCTCCTGTAGGTGCATGGGTGAAAAAAACAAGCCCTACCACCTAGTATGGTGATGAAGCAGCAGGTTTTCTTCCTGAGCACAGAGGGTAGACCCCGCTCTATTTGTGTGAACCTTTGTATTGGTGCTGGTACTAGGGCTTGAACTCATGACCTACACACTGTCCCTTAGCTTTTTCTGCTCAAGACTAGTGCTCTATCACCTGACCCAGCTTCACTCTATCATTTTGGTGGTTAATTGGAGTTAAGACTTTTGCATACAGACTTTTCTGTCTGGGCCGGCTTCACATTGTGATCCTCAGATCTTAGCTTCCTGAGCAGCTAGGATTACAGGTGTGAGCCACTGGCCCCCCTGGCAACTTCTCTTGTGACTGTCCTCCTCAATTTGTGACAGGAGCCTTGAGCAAAATGGACAGCATTCCCCAGATGGAACACCGCAAATCACAGCCCCTGCTGTATGTGTGTGGTGGAGGGGGTGGGGGTGAGGAACCTCTAAACTAAGGAAGGATATGGTCCCTCTCCTAGTCAATTTAAGTTGCATCTAGTTTAGGGATGTGAACAGGATCTAGATTGGCAAGGCTACAAGGGGGAAGCCATGAAAGATTAATCCTAGAATGCGGGAGAGACCCAGCTGCCAGAGTCCTGAGGGTAACCCTGGAAGGCTCCTTGCCTGCAGCAGGCATTGCTAGGAGTCTGGCCTGGGAGGCGAGTGACACAGAGCGGGCAGAGCCATCCAGGCTGAGGAAGGCAGCAGCCAGGAGGCCACTAAAGATGGTTTGGAATATTTTCTCTCCTAGTCAGTGGCTCCTGGGTCATCCCGACCTGCAGAGCAGCGCTCATAGTGAACCCATGAGTGCATCTCCACTCCCGGCCGTCCCTTCATGGCGCTGCTTCTTTCCATCCTGGTTTTTGTTTGGTTTCCCTATAAAAGTTATTTATTTACTTTGTTGGTGGTGGGGCTTAAACTCGGCCTGTGCTCAAGGCTAGCACTCTACCACTTTCAGCCCTGGCACCATTTCCAGTTTTCTGGTTGTTAATTGAAGATTAGCCACGTAGTCTCACAGACTCCTGCCCAGGCTGGCTTCAAACAGTGATCCTCAGACCTCAGCCTCCTCAGTAGCTAGGATTATAGGCTTGAGCCACCAACTCACTGAAAGTCTTCTTTAGTGCCTGGTTAACTATCTTTTTTCCCCAATCAATCAATTATTATTATTATTATTATTATTATTATTATTATTATGCCAGTCCAGGGGCTTTAACTCAGGGCCTGAGCACTGTCCTTGGGCTTTCTCAAGACTAGAGCTCTACCACTTGAGCCACAGCACCACTTCTGAGTTTTCCTATGTATGTGGTACCAAGGAACTGAATCCAGGCCTTCATGCATGCTAGGCAAGCACTCTATCACTAGGCCAAACTCCTGGCCCTAATTGTTTTTTGGTTTTTTTTTAATTCAGTTTTATTTTTGCCAGTCCTGGGCTCAAACTCAGGGTTGGGGTTCTGTCCCTGAGCCTCTCCATGCTCAAAGCTAGCACTATACCACTTGAGCCACAGCGCCACTTCCGACTTTTTCTGGATGGATGGTACTAAAGAATCAAACCAGGGCTTCATGCATGCTAGGCAAGCACTCTACCACTAAACCACATTCCCAGCTCAGTATATTTTGTTTTATTGTTACTATAAAGGTGATCTGCAGAGGAGTTAGTTACATAAGTTAGATAATAAGTACATTCCTTTTTTGGGCAGTGTCACCTCTTTAAAAGTCTTTAAAATACATATGCATATATGTGTTTCTAATTATATAATACTATCTTAAAATACCAAGGGGTTTCCAGTTATGATTCCAGTTCATCTTGGTCCGTATCACCCATTCTTCCATCACTCTCCCTGTCTTTCCCCAGCCCTATCACTTTTACCTAATTGTATGCTGGGCTTTTTGACGTCTCCTCTCTCCCAAACTCCCACCTCTCCTGGACAGGCCAGTTTCAGCTCCCTAGTTAGTACTCGTTTTCTTAAACCCTTTGGCGGTTGTTCAAAGGGGTTACACTGTGAAACCCACTGTACACAGACTTTGCTCAGTTCAACCATGTACCATATGTTTCCATACGTGTCCCCATCCTGATTTTTAACTGAGCTGTAACAACATGCATGTCCACACGCACGTGTCCCTCCCCCCCCCACACATACATACATACATACATACATATATACATACATACATACAGTTTTCTGGTCTGGTGCCTACAGAGGGCTCAGCTCTGGCCATCTGCAATTTGGGGGACCCTTCCTGACCCACTGGGCTTCCTGTCCTTCCAGGTGTGAACCCCAGCGCCAACTACCACGCCCTGTATCGCTACTTCGTGGAGCTGTGGATCTACCTGGGCCTGGCCTGGCTGTCCCTGTTTGTCAACTGGAAGGTGAGCATGTTCGTGGAGGTCCACAAAGCCATCAAGAAGCGGCGGCGACGGCGGAAGGAATCCTTCGAGAGTTCCCCGCACCCCCGCAAGGCCCTGCAGATGGCGGGCGGCAGCACGGCCCACTCCAAGGACATCAACATCTTCAGCTTCCTGTCCAAGAAGGAGGAGACCTACAATGACCTCATCAAGCAGATCGGAAAGAAGGCCATGAAGACCAGCGGGGGTGGGGACCGGGTGCCGGGACCGGGTCCCGGGCAGGCCCTACAAGCAGGGGAGCTGGCGGGGGTCCCCGCATCCCTCGTGCCTCTGGTGGTCTACTCTAAGAACCGAGTGCCCAGCTTGGAGGAGGTGTCCCAGACACTGAGGAACAAAGGCCATGTGTCCCGGCCCCCCGGGGAGGAAACTGGGCCTCCGGCACCCGAGGTTGAAGATGATGACAATGACTCCCCAGGTTCAGAGGTGTTCGTGAATCAGCTAGATCGCATCAGCGAGGAGGGCGAGCCGTGGGAGACGAGAGACTTCCACCCTCTCATCTTCCAGAATGCCAGCGTCGCCTTCGCCAACGAGGAGACTGGCCTGTCCGACGAGGACACCTCCAAGTCCTCCCTGGAGGACAACATGGTGGGGGAAGAGCAGCCCCAGGAGGGGCCTGTGGCCGAGGCACCCCTCACCCCGGGCGAGTTCCCCTCGTCCGACGAGTCCACCTTCACCAGCACCGAGTCGGAGCTCTCTGTGCCTTACGAGCAACTGCTGAACGAATACAACAAGGCAGATGGCCCCAGAGACACGTGAGGGGAGGCCGGCCCCCCGCCCTGCCGCCGCCGGTGGCATCGTCCCCTCACCTGGGGTGTCCTGTGATGGCCAGGGCCCCTGGTAGGGGACAGTCCTGGAGGTGGAAGTGGGGGGCCGGGGCCCTACCTTTTCCTTCCTCCCCTCTGGCTAGCCTCTCTGCTAGATCACTGCTCAGCTCCAGTTGAGCTGCTGGCCTGATCCTGGCAGTCAAAGCTGATGCTTGGAGACTTGTGGGTCTGCAGCCTCTGCCCTGGATGCCTGTGCGTACCCCAGTCTCCCTGCCACTGACTTTGTCACACGGTTCCCTGGTCCGGGGGCGCGGGGGTGTGGGATCGATTGGAGTTCACCAGTGTTAAATGACTATAACGTCTGTGTGCCTAGCATTCATTCCCCCTGGCTTTCTCCTGTGAGCGTGCAGGATGGGGGAGACCCAGGTTTGGTCTTGGGGACCCCAAAAGTGTTGAAGGAAGTGCAACATGGTTGTGGCTGGTGCATCTCAGGACCCCTCTCCCTTCCCCGGGTGGGTCTGCTGCAGATGTCGGTGGGTCCAGGCTGCTGGGGGAAGGCAGGCAGTGAGGAGATGGCACCACAGGCTCCGGCAAGCCCGGGCTTTCCCATAGCCACATCCCACATCACACTACTTTTGGCCAAGCAAATGGCACACACCAGGCTTTCTGCGCGCTGGGAATGTGGGAGAGAGATAGAGTAGCTAGTGTGCCCCCCTGAAGAGTAAGAAGCCAGAGAGCTGGAAGCAGTACCCCTTCCCCAGTGGAAATAAATGTGTGTACCCCAGTCTTGGCCAGGCACACCCACACTCCCATCCGGCTCCTTCTGCGCCTCCCCTCTACCCCCCCCCCCCCAGTGCTCCCTCCACTTCAGGCCAAATTGTTCTTGGCTCATAGATGGAAACTGGCCAAAAAAATAATGTGAATGGAACTCCTGCTCCGTTGTGGCACATGTGTGTGTGTGTGTGCGCGTGTGTGTGCGTGCGCGCGTCCGTGTGCGTGCGTGCGTGTGTGTAAGAAAGACAGGTGTTTGGGGCTGGAGGGCCAAGAAAATGTGAAACTGTCCATGGACTCTTTCCTGATAAGGGGTGGGTAGAACTCACCGCTGCTGACATTCTTAGGTTTCATCCGCGCTCCCCCTCAGACCAGCCATCTTCCTCCTTGAATGTTTGTCTGTTGGTTTTTTTCTTCTTTTTAATGAACTGCTGTTTTGTTTCTTTTCTTTTTGTTTTTGTTATATACCTATCACATGTTCTTGGCTTTCTTGGCTTCCTAGGCAGTGGTGAATGGGCAGGGGTTCCAAGCATTGGGATATCTGCCCCCCAAACTCCACAAGGACATTGTTGGTGATCACAGCGGGCTGTGCTGTCAGCCCTCATGATGGTTGGCCGGCGTGGGGAGGGCCACTATGGTAGTTGGCCGTGTGTCAGTCGGGCTGCATGGAGGCCTTATGCTAAGCCCCTCTCCTCCCCGGTACCCTCAGCCTGGTGCCCCTCTGGTCAGACCCCCCACATGTGAAGACGGCCCAAGGTTGTCCCCTCTCCTCTAAATGGTTACTGTGGCTGGCCACCAGCCTCTGGGTGAGAGGAGCAGCCTGGAACCTTCTGTGAAAGATGGTCAGGTTTTCCTCCTGTGGCCAATTGGTCCAGGAGTCACACTGTATGTACATAACTGGCAATGGTGGCAAATATAATTTATTTTCAAATGTTTGTTTTTTTAAAGAATAAAACACGTGGACAAGGCAGTTTGCTGTGTGTTCTGTGGGGGCAGAGGGGACTGGTTTATGGCCTGTGGGCATGGAGGAGGATGTACAGATGTGGAGGGAGTGCGGTGAGGGTGGAAGGCCCTGTGAAGATCTGGCATTGTGTGTGTGGGAGAGGACACAAAGGTTAGCGTCAGCAGGGATTGCATAGGGAGAACTGTGAAGTCTAGAGTGGATTACATTGCCCCGGGGAGTCTCTAGAAGTGGCGGCCTCTCTGAGGGACCCTGTAGTATACTCAAGGCTCTGCTTATCAACTCTCTTTGAGTTTGGCTGGGTGCACACACACATGTACCAATCCAGGGTCTTGGACTCAGGGCCTGGGCACTTCTGTTGCTCAAGGCTAGTGCTCTTAACATTTGAGCCATAGTGCCCCTTCTGGCTTTTTGGTGGTTAACTAGAAGTTAAGAGTCTCACAGACTTAACTGCCCAGGCTGGCTTCAAATCACTATCCTCAGATCTCAGCCTTTTTTGTTTGTTTTTTGGGTTTTTTTGTGGGTCATGGGGCTTAAACTCTGGTCCTGGTAGTTGTCTCTGAGCTCTTCAGCTCAACTGCCACTACCCTACCCCTGGGCCTGGGGTTGTCCCTGAGCTCTTCAGCTCAAGGGCTACCCATTGAGCCTCAGCCCTACCTCCTTTTTCTGGAGGTTAATTGGAGATAAGAGTCTCACTGTCTTTAGTGCCTGGACTGGCTTTGAACCACAATCCTCAGACCTCAGCCTTTTGACTAGATAGGATTACAGGCGAGAGCCGCCTTCACCCAACTGCCTTTTTGTTGTCTTTTAGACTGGGTCTTGCTTTATAGCCTGAGCTGGCCTCAAAGTCCTAAGGATCTTCCTGCCTCCTCCGAGTACTGATTCCAGACATGCATCGCCATTCCCAGATAGTTCTCCACTTTTGAATAACAGGTTCTCAGCTGGCCCAGAAATGCCAGTTTGCGAGCTGGTAGGGGCATCTAGGATTCAAGGAGCCACTTCCCGAGACCTCTGCCCCTTCTCCCCACCCTTGTCCCCATCATGGGCCGCTCCAGCTACACAAGCCTGGCACCTGGGAGGGCGCCATAGGTATCTGCTGAGTGAAGGCATGGGCCTCCACAGCCAAGACTTCCTGCCTCAACTACTGATTCTCCCCTGGCAGGATTTGTCCTTGGCCCGTCTGACTTTTTCTCTGTTTTAACCTTTTGGGGGCTCCCACTCCTCTCTCTGGAATCCCTCTTCAGCCTTCTCTTTGACCTACCTCTCTGGAGTCTGCCCTTTTGCCTATGAGACTTCAGGAGGCCCTGGGTGCCCTTCCTCTCTGCCTCCGAGATAATCTGGCCTAAGACCTGTTGGATAGACAGTGGATCTTAGCTTTGGGGCCAGGTGTCTCTTCTGTGCCCGAGCCCCTCCCTCAGCAGTCTGCTGTGTTGCTATCTGGTTTCTGGTCTCCTGCTCTCCAGCGCCCTCCCCTGGCAGGAAGTTGGTAGCAGGGAGAGACTGGATCACCTTTGTTCCCAGCTCAAGGCCCAGTGTGTTTATTGTATGGAGGGTGAATGACCAGAGCCTGGGCACCTCCCCTTGGCAGTCTCAGGGCTGGCCAAATCGGGGGGCAAAGCTTGTTCCACAAGGGTGAGTCCCAGCAGATCTGGGTGGATGATCTTCAGGCACCTTATCACAGGCTAAGGTGGCCTGATGAGTCACCTCACCTTGAGCTAAGTCACCTGAGTGTGAAGGTCAAGCCGGGGACACAGCCTGCCCTAGGCAGTATGGGCTATCTCCATCGTGTGTAGATTCCTCCCCCTTCCCCCCGTCTTCAGGGACAGAAGACCCCAAACACCAGATCTCTTGTCCCTTCTCCTCTCCCTCCCCCCCAAAAAGAAACAATCCCTGTGTATCCCAGGAAGTACCTCTGCTCACTCACACCAGCTCCCCTCACCTGGCCATCAGGTCCACAAAGCCCTTTCACATCCATTCCTCTGCAGGGAATTACTCAAGCCCCGGAGCCAGCTGCAGCATTTTGCAACCCGACTTATTTTTCAAAGGAGGAAACTCGGTGTCATGCTTTGGCTTTGCAGAGGAACAAGGCCTAAGGATACATCCACGAGATGTTCAGCAGTAGCCGGAGAGGGAGGGGGTGGAGGTGGGGAGAGAGACAGGAGAAAAGGCAAAAGAGATGAATTGTGAGCTTATGGGCAATAACCAGGATGCCACCCTGCACGGGCTGCGTGCAGATGGCCCTGTGGAGTCACCTCTTGGAAGATTCAGAAACTTCATTTTTCCATTGGATGTCACTGCTTGGTGGCTGAGAATGGCCCTGGGGGAAACTGAGTCCCACCTGGCAGCCTTGCATGCCCGGGCTACAGTAATAAATGGAGGAAGGCTGAAGTGACCCCTCTGAAGCCTCCGTGTTAAGAAAGCCTTGGCAGTGTCCATTCTAACACTTGGAGACAAGAGAAATGCAAGTACCTTGAAAAGGATGCTGTGAAGAAGCCCCAAAGAAATGGTGGTGGAGGGGGGGGGAGAGGGGATGGAGAGGGGAGGGACAACTGGCCCAGCTGCTATCTACTCCACGGAGTAGACCCTCTTACAAGCTGTAGAACTGTGGATAAATAAATGATGGTTATTATACGTCTGTGCTTTTTGGTCCATCTGGTGTTGCTATAATAAGACTGGAGATATGGTGCTTTATAAAGAAATGAGGTTTTATTAGCTCGTAGTTCCAGAGATCCAAGAACATGGCATTGGCCTGGGGTTTCTAGCGAGGGCTTCAAATGTTCTGCTGGTCTAGCCATGTACCTTTCCACCTATCATTTGTAAGGTGCTGACTGTATCCTGGCACTGAGCATGATGCTTTTCTGGAAAGAAGAAGGGTTCTAGGGTTTTGGTTTGTCCTTGCTTGGTTGGTACTCTACCATTTGAGCCGTACCTCCAGGCCTGCTTTTTACTCACTATTCTGGAGATGGAGTCTCACAGCCTTTTCCACTTGGGCTAGTGTCCAACTGCAGATCCTCTGGGTCTCAGCCTTCTGGGTAGCTAGGATTACAGAGGTGACCACGACTTCTTTATGCACACGATGTCATTGAATCACCACAATAATCATTATTGCTCCTACCTGTCATCAGAGGCTCAGAGTGGTAATGTAACACAACTGAAAGTCACACAGCTAGCAGCAAGGCCTGGGCCTCTAATCTGAGAACCCAGCACCTGTGTTAGTCACTACTATACAGGTCTGTTTAGGGCAAACTCACCTGCTCCAGGGCGGGGATGCCTGGAGATGAACCACTGCTCCACGTAGTTTGTGTGCAAAAGCAGTCATAGAGCCAGGCCAGTACTGACAACCTGAGACCTTCCAGGGGTTCCTGAGCATTGGAGACACCGAGATTCAGAAGGATGGGGTTGGGGACGTGGAAAGCCCAGATAACCCGGTTCTGGGGAACTCCCATCTGGAGAGCGTGGAGGTCAGGTGTGTTCTGTTGGCAGCATCCTCTGCCAAGCCAGCCTGCATGTTTTCATTCTTCATTGAAACCTGTGTTTACATGCCCCCACCCTCAGGGATGGAAAACGGCCTCCTCATGCCTCGACGCCTCCACCTGTGCACCGGCCAGCTGCTCTGCTGTGGACATCACACACGACAAGGCTCAGAGGACTTGTGTTGGCTGAGTCTCTCCTAGGTTGCTTAGCATCCCTTGTGTTGGGGGCTGAGGAGGGAAGAAAAGGAAGCAGCAATCACCTGCCGGGCAGTCAGCTTCCACTCTGTCTGTTTTTCTGTCCATGTAGGTCCCAAAGGTTCTGACTGAGTGGCCCATATATGCCAGCTCTTGAGGTCAATTGTTAACTTTCCATAAGGCTTGCAAGCGTGTTTTCAAGCCACAGCCATTCTTAAAAATTAAACCATGAAAGCTGGGCACTGGTAGTTCACACCTGTAATCCTAGCTACTCAGGAGGCTGAGATCTGAGGATCATGGTTCAAAGCCAGCCTGGGCATGAAAGTCCATGGGACTCTTATCTCCAATTAACCCATTAAATGGGAAGTGGGCACTGTGGCTCAAGTGGTAGAGCACTAGCCTTGAACTGAAGAGTTCAGGGACAGTGCACAGGCCCAGAGTTCAAGTCCCATGACCAACAAAAAATAAAATAATAAAACAAGCCATGAGCTAGGCACCAGTGGCTTACGCCTGTAATCCTAGCTACTTCATGGCTTCTTCAGGAGGCTGAGATCTGAGGACTGCAGTTCAAAGTCAGCTCAGGCAGGAGAGTCTGTGAGACTCCTATCTATTAAACTACCAAAAATGCTAAAAAGTGGAGCTGTGGCTCTCAAGTGGTAGAGAACTAGCTTTCAGCATGAAAGTTCAGGAAGAGTGTTCAGGTCCTGAGATCAAGCCCCAGGACAGGTACATACCAAGAAAAAAAATTAAACCATATATGCAAGGCATGGGTGGCTCATACCCATAAATCCTAACTAAGAAGAAGACTGAAATCTGAGAATGACAGTTAAAACTAATCCGTGCAGGAAAGTCTGTGAGACTCTGATCTCCTATGAAGCACCCAAAAGCTGAAAGAGATGTGGCTTAAGGGGTAGACAGGTAGCCTTGAGAGACAAGAGACAATGAGTACCCAGGCCCTGCACTCAAACCTCAATTAAACCATATGGGTATACATTTCAGTCCTGCTAACAGCTAAGGTCACTAGTACTCAAAAGTCATTGCTTCATAGTTTTCAATGTTATTATTATGTCTGTCTTTGAGGTTGTTTGCATATTTTGTGTGTACATGGTGCAGATAAAATGTAATGGTAGGGTATCAGGCTTCTCCTCCCAACTACTGTTTTTTTGTTTGTTTTTGGCGGTACTCAGTACCTTATGCTTGCTCTGACTGGTGCTCTACTGCCTGAATCATGCCCCCAGCCCTGCTTTTTTTCTGGTTAGTTTGGAGAAGGAATCTCTTCAGACTTTTCTGCCCAGGCTGGCTTTGTACTGCAGTCCTCCAGATCTCAACCTCCTCAATAGGTAGGTTGACCAGCATGCAGCTGTACTGGCTGCCACCTGGCTGGGTGATTGGCTGACAATGAGACTTTGGCCCCTTGAGAAAGGAAAAAAAAAAAAATCACCCAAGGAGCCGGGAGTTTGGCCTAGTGGTAGAGTGCTTGCCTAGCATGCATTAAGACCTGGGTTCGATTCCTCGGTACCACATTTACACAGAAAAAGCCTGAAGTGGTGCTGTGGCTCAAGTGGTAGAGCTCTAGCCTTGCGAAAGCCCAAGGACAGTGCTCAGGCCCTGAGCTCAAGCCCAGAACTGGCAAAAAAAAAAAAAAAAAGAACACCCAAGCTTCAGGGGGACATACTTTATAAGGTGACCTTTGCCCTCCTCTGGACCTCTTGGCACCCTGCTGAGTCAGGGTGAAGATTCTAAGCCTGGGGTCATGGGTGGCTGGAGTTGAGGGGGCCAGGGGTCCTGGGTGGGTTCCCATAGATGTGTGCACTGAAGCCCTGGGGCCAAGGCCTACACTGGAAGCCAGAAGGGGAATACATGTGTACCTTGGGCTGGAGTTCTGGGACTCCCCAAAGCCTACTCCAGAAGTAACCTTGAACTCTGCCCTACTTTATGGCTAAGGGGAGCCCCTGTTGGTGAAAATCTGGTCCCAGAAAAAGGTTATTTGTTGAGTAGCTCAAGTGTCACTGAGCAGAACACCCACTGATAGATTACTATGCCTCATGCAATTGCAGTGCCAAAGCAGGGAACCCAAGGCCTTTTGGAAACTTCCATCAATTCCAGAGGACCCAGTAGTTCCCAGCCTTAGTGGCTGCTGCGGGGGGTCAGGTCCCCTCAGTCTTAGGCCAGAATCCTCCAGCCTCAGTCATACCTGGTGAGCCAGCCACAGGAAAGGCCCTCCAGACAGGGTGGTTGTTTGTGCAAGCTGCCAGCCTGTTCAGGGTTCGAGAACCCCGGATGGGTTCTGCTCTGAGTGATTCAGCCATGGTGACACACTGCTGAACGCAGGAGCACAGTCCAGTAACTGTCCCCAAGGAACTTCCTTTGGCACACATTTCCATGGATCCACACATACCTCCTTGGTACTGGCTAGCTAATCCTTTCATTTTAGCTCAATTGGAACTTTCCAGAACCCCAGAGCCTTCTGCTGAACTCAGGACTGAGTGTTACAGCTGAAGGAACCCCGATTCCTTCCAGGGCCTCTCTTTGCAAGTCAGCTTCCTGTCCCTCACACTGGGGCTATTGAGAATCAGCTGTCGGTGGTTCATGATTGGATTCTCTGCCAGTCCCTCTCACCCCTCCTTGTTTGTGTATGAGAGTCACTTGGGGAGCTTTGTCAGCTGTGGGACAAAGTGGGAAGGGGGATAATGATAAAATTTATCAAAATTGTATTATAAAACCCATTAGATATTGGGTTCCAGGGGCTCTTGCCTGTAATCCTAGGTATTCGGGAGCTGAGATCTAGAGAGTCCAACTTGGGCAGAAATATACATGAGATTTTATCATCTCCAATTAACTAGCAAAAAGCTTGGCTGGAGGTGTGGATCAAGTGGTAGAGCTGTGAATAATGTAATCAAGCAAGCATGTAGCCCCTGAGTTCAAACCCCTACTATACAGAAAAAAGGAAATAAATAAATAAAACTCCTTAGATAATTCCAGTGTTCTCCCAGGGTTGAGAACCTCTGATCTAGTTAATCAGAGGCCCCTCTTATGTTATAGAAGAGGAAACTGAGCCCCAGAGAGGGTCAAAAATTTGGACCTGATTCCTCAGCCTGCACATTCCCTCTGTTCATTTGGAAGGCACTTGGTACCCTAGCTGCTGAAGGCATCCACAAATGCAGAGAGCCGGAGCAGAAGAGGGGCTTGACACCTAATCCCCTGCTGAAAAAGCAGTCAACCATTCTGATAAAGCTGATTGGTCTAGGAGAGGAAACTTAAACCAAGATGAGCCAATGAAATGACTTGGGGGTGGGTTCTGAAAATCAGGGTATGGAGAGATCTGCAAGGCCTGGGAATAGAGTAGGTCTTTGCTGGAGTTGTGTCTGAGCTTGAAGAGGAAGGTGAGTAGAGAGAAATAGGCAGTATAGACTTATAGGGTCCGTGTAATTGTGTCCTTCTGATGAAACACCACAGGCTAGGTAATTAATAAGCGGTGAAAAAGTACTTCTCACAGCTTACGGGGCTTGGCACTGGAAGGAATGGTGATTGGTGAAGGCTGCTGTCTGCTTCCAAGATGGCACCCAGTTGCTTTGTCCTAAGGGTGGTTGGGGATGGGTGGCATGGTGGAAGGTCACAAGACAAGAGGGAATTCACCCTTGAGCCTTTTTTTAAATAAGATACTGGTCCCAGGAACAAAGGTGTTCATGACAATCAAAGGGCGCATCTGCGGATTCAGTTTCCATGTGGATTTTGGAGAGAATACCATCCATCAGTCCATGTAAAGCCCGTGAAAAAGAGGCTTTTTCTATTTGTTTGTTTTTTCTCGGTCATGGGGCTTGAACTGAGCCTGGGCACTGTCCCTGAGTTCTTTTGCTCAAGCGTAGCACATTACCACTTTGAGCCCCTTTTCCTGTTTTCTGGTGGTTGATTGGAAATCAGTCTCTCACTAACTTTTCTGCCCTGGCTGGCTTTGATCTGGGATCCTCTGACCTCAGCCTCCTGAGTAATTAGAATGACAGGTGTGAGCCACCAGCACCACCTCCCCTGGGTCTTGTCTCTCACATCCCTCCTTCTTAGGGGTTCCCCTTGTTTCTTTAAAGGGCCTAGCCCGGTTTAGCCAAAGGAAAACACAGCCTCTCACAGATGCAAGCAATCATGCTTTTCCTTTTGCCCCTACACCCTAATGTGTCTTCCCTAAGATCCTAAGTCCCCCATATCCCATGGTTGAAAATGATCAGGTGAGTCGGATGCCACTCAGAAGGCTGAGATCTAAGGATCATGGTTCGAAGCCAGCCTGGGCAGAAAAATCCATAAGACTCTTACCTTTAATCAACCACCAATAGCCAGAAGTGGAGCCATGTCTCAAGTGGTATAGAGCTAGCCTGGAGCACAAAGAGGCTCACAGAGAGTGCCCAGGCCCAGAATTCAAGTCCCAGGACTGGAGCAGGCGCTCATGCATGCACGGACACACACACACACACACACACACACACACACACACACACACACACACACACAGAGTGCTCTGGCAGAGGCACATGTTTACCTGTTATGAATGCTGGTAAGTTTGTCTCACTCATGTGACCTTAAATTCCCACAGTGGATATTTTAAGGATTTTTTTTTGTTTGTTTTTCTTCCTTGGCACTCAGTGCCCCTTGACTGACTCTTGGTACCTGGCAAGGAAACCAGTACCCCTGGGGATGGGAGTGGGGTGGTCCAGCAAACAAAAGCACCAGGAGGTTGCCTTGGACCCCTCCCCATGGGGCGCTCACCCACATCCTAAGATGGGCCATGTGGTGTGGGGAAACAATGGGCTCTGTGAGTCACAGCCTAAAGAGAGGAGGTATCTCCAAAAAGGCTCCGGAGGAGGTGACGTGGGCAGCAGAGGCGGCATGGCATCTGGGATGGCCTTCAGTTCGGGTAGTCATTTGTCTTGCTCTAGATGACCCAGGCTCTCTCTCTCTCTCTTTTTTTTAATCTTGTAACCCAGCTCCTATTTATAGCAAAGTGATAGATATAAAATCCTTTTCAAAAAGTCAACTAATATTCCTCAGATTGCAATAGAAAATAACAGCAGCCTTGCCTTGCCATTTGTCCACAGACAGGTGTTTTCCTGTAGACCTTCAAATTCCTTCTCCCTCTTTTGCCCTGTTTTGAAGTCGGAGCTAGTTCTCTGTGAAGTATGTATATATATTAATCTTTTTTGAGATAGGGTGCGGCCCATCTACACTGACCATTCTCTCCATCTAGCTTTTCTTCCACAGCAGAGGGGTGCAGATCCTGGCAGAGTGCTTGCCTAGTGCATGCAAAGCCCTGACTTTCATTCCCAGCTTCACAGAAACAAACTCAGAAGTAGTCCCTTCCTCATGTGGTTTGAACTCAAGGCCTGGGCGCCATCTTTTTGCTCAAGGTTAACACTCTACCACTTGAGTCACTGCACCACTTCTGGCTTTTTCTGTGTATGTGGTACTGAGGAATCCAAGCCAGGGCTTCATGCATGCTAGGCAAGCACTCTACCTCTAAGGCACATTCCAAGACCTATCTTGGATCATTTGTCCCAAGAACTTGCTCAGGTCTCTGGATTTGCTGGGGGAAATAAAAGGGAAAGCCATAGAAGGTGAAATGCTGGGTATATGGACTTATGCTTAATCCTGGCTGAGTGAACTTCCATCCGTAAACCCTGTCCATTTTTCCGCTAGAGTGGCAGCATGTCTAGCCTGGGGAGAAGAGGACATGAATTTAGGGCTGTCACTTCCTTTACCACTTCTGGCTGGTCCTCACCCCTTCCTGCACCTTCTGCTAAAGCATGCAGTGTTTCTTAGACTCTTGTAAACCACAGGAAGCCCCCACAGCTGGAGCAGCAGCTCTGTTGCCATCTGACCTTCTTCCACACCCCACCCCAGGCCACGAGTGGGCCGTTGTTTCTGCCAGTCAACCACCCAACCCTGTTTCAGCTTCTAGAATTGTACTGATTATTCCATGCTGCAGTTTTCTGCCCCTCACCCAGGCAGGGGTAAGATACTAAAGACTTGGGATCTTTAAGAGATGATTAACAGTCTACTGTCATGGGTGGATTAATCTACTCATGTAACTAATGGGTTAATGTGTTACCTTGACATCAGAACATCCTATCAAAACAGCTTTGGTTAGTTTGCTTAGCCGCACACAGGCTTCCTGTCTCTGCCATGTGATGCCTGGCATCAGGTTGGGTCATTACTAGATTCAGTCTTTTAAAAATATGAAAACAAATTGTTATTATGAAGTTGATAAACAGAGGGGTTGCAGTTACAGAAATCAGACAAAGATTGTATTTCTTTTTGGACAGTGTCACCCCTTTCTTGGAGATCATAGATCAGTCCTTTGACCTTGGGCCAGAACCCAAACAAATCTCTTTCCTTGATAACTTACTCAAGCTGTGGCATCATGTGATCTGAGGCTCGTTAGTCTGGATGTGAAAGGTCCCCAGAGGCCATGGTTAAAGAGTGGCTCCCTCTGAACGGGGGCTATAGGGGGAGATAGTAGAAATGTTAAGAGTGGGCCTAGCAGGAAGCAGTAGATTACCGGAGGTGGGAATTTGAGGGGCATATTTGATCCTCAGCCCCTTCCTCTGTCTCTCTGCTTTCTGGCTTCCAGGAGGTGAGCAGCTCTGCTCTACATTGCCCTTTCGCCATGATGTCGGCCTGGACTCTAGCCCAGGAACAACAAACACAGCTGCCCATGGACTGAAGCTTCCCTAATTGTGAGTCAAAAATAAATATCTGATTAAATTTTTATTTTTCTTGGGTATTGGTCACAATGGCAAAACGTCTAAGTAAGTAACACACATCCCACAATTCCATTCTCCCTCTTGTTGTGGATGGTGTTGTATCTTTTTTTTTCTATTTTTTTATTGTAATTAGTAAAAGGGTTACATGCTATTTGCCAGATAAAAGGTGCATTAATTCACATACATTGATACCCTTTCACATGTCTTGGTACCCATTCCCCCCCACACACACGCACCCCACCCATCTTGGTTTTTCCCCCTTGGTGTTGTATTTTATAGCCTCAATGGAATGTTAGGAGAGAGCAGAGACAGTTCTCTAAACTTCCTCTTCAGTAATAGCCTGACCTCTGGAGATGACACCCGAGGTTTAGAGAGGCACTGATATGCACAATGGCTCACAGCTATAGTTCTGGGTACTTAGGAGGCTGAGATCAAGAGGATCATGGTTCCAGTCCAGCCTGGGAAAAATAAAGGTCACGAGATTCCCATCCCAATAACAGAAAAAGCTGGGCATTGTGGTCTACACCTGTCATCCTAGTTATACAGGGAAGCATAAATGAGATGGACTGGGACAAAAGCAAGAAGTTCTCTTGGAAATAACTAGGACCAAAAGGGCTTGGAGGTTAGTTAAAATGGTAGACAGCCTGCCTAGCAAGAATAAGGCTATGAGTTCTTGAAAGCATCCCAGTGCTTCCAAGAAAAAGGAAGGAAGGAGGCAAGGAGGGAGGGAGGGAAAGGAAGGAAGGAAGGAAGGAAGGAAGGAAGGAAGGAAGGAAGGAAGGAAGGAAGGAAGGAAGGAAAGAAGGAAGGAAGGGTCCAGCTTCAATTATCAGTTATGGCAAAATTGGGAAATTCTGCTCTCCTCTAACCCCAACTACGTCCACACCCGTAATGCTCAGAGGAAACCAGAGAGGACTGCTGAGGTCCCAAGAGGGAGCTGTCTCCAACAGCGGGCTGGAATGAGCTGCCCAGATTGTGGGCAGGTTGCTGGCTTCATGGACTGGCCGATGTTGATTTTGGCCTTCAAAGGGTCAGATCATCTGGTGGGAAAGATCTCACCAGTCACTCCAGCTGCTGCTGCCAGCTGTTTACCTGGAAATGGGACCACCCTGGTCCTGGCTCAGGAGTAGGGAATGAACATAGGGCTGACCTCCCACCCACCAACCCCATCCTGGCCTTTCCTCTCTGTGTGGTGGAAAACAGCACCCACGGACAAGGTGAGCGCTGATGAATGTGAATGTGTGGGGGAAACACTGCCTCTTTTCCCCAGCCTGCAAGGAAGCCCCTGAGAACCCAGCATGGGGTGAGATGCAGGCCAGCGCCTGACCCCTCATCCATCATTGTAACTCGATGCCACCAAAGCCTCCACAGACTGAGCCCATTGCCTGAGGTCAGCAAGCACCCAGTGAATAACAGGCATGATGGAGCCAGGGCCTGATGAATTTAGTGAAGGAGGCCAAGGCATCTCAAGGCCAAGGGGATAACCATGGAGAAAACTGGGTTCCAATCCTACCTTCAGACCCTGAGTCTTCCGGTTGTTGCACCCAATATCCAAGCTTTTACTGGATTTTTAAGTGGACCAATAGCTGTTCTGTTCAAGAACTACACTTCCCAGAGTCCTTTGCAGCTAGATGGGACCACATGACTATGTTACAGCCCATGAGATAGGAGATAGGAGATGCTGAGTGCAGTATATGGGTCATGTCTTTAAAAGGAAAAGAGATGGAAATGCAATGGAAGGAGCTGGAGCATCTTGGACCATATGAAATGGAAGCCACATGCTATAAGGCGCCATAACTTAGAAAACGCCAGCTGGCTCTTCACCACCATGAGACATGGTACTTACCATGGCTCATGAGCTAAGTAAGATTTTCTTAAGCCACGGTAGTTGAGACTCTCTTTGTATTTGATTTCATTTATTTAATTTGCCAGTTTTGGAGTTTGAACTCAGGGCCTGGGCACTGGTCCTGAGCTTCTTTTGTTCAAGGTCAGCACTCTACTACAGGAGCCACAGAGCCACTTCTGGCTTTTTCTGAGTGGTTTATTGGCAGTAAGAGTCTCACAGACTTTCCTGTCTGGGCTGGTTTTGAACTGCAATCTTCAGATCTCAGCCTCCGAGGTAGCTAGGATTGTAGGTGTAGCCACTGGTGCCCAGCTATGAGCCTACTTTTCTAAGACACTGTCCTGTCAAGCTGATCCTTTGGGTCCATGAGCTGCACTTTGTGTGAGCGTGAGCATATGTGCAAGTGTGTGTGTGCATGTGTGTCTGTCTGTCTGTCTGTCTGTTTTCTGGTACTAGGACTTGAACTCAGGGCTTACTTAGCTTTTTCTATTCAAGGCTAGGTCTCTATCACTGAGCCACTCTCCCACTTCCATCTTTTCACTAGTTAATTGGAGTCTTTGATTTTGTCTGCCCGGGCTCGCTTTGAACCAGGATCCTCAGACCAGCCTCCTAAGTAGCAAGGATAATAGATGTGAGCCACCGGCACCTACCTGGATAGCCACACTTTTAAATAGCATGGTCCCAGTGGGTCTCAGGTGCCCTTGACGTCTGTCTGTCCTGCTGTCTGCTTTCCACCTTGATTTCTAGCTGGTCCCAGACCCTGGATCCACAGCTCAGGGAGGTAAATCTCCTCCCAGGAGACGA
Source organism: Megascapheus bottae (assembly GCF_031878675.1). Taxonomy (NCBI): domain Eukaryota; kingdom Metazoa; phylum Chordata; class Mammalia; order Rodentia; family Geomyidae; genus Megascapheus; species Megascapheus bottae. Next base: position 9,660,316 of record NC_143530.1, read on the forward strand.
TCCAACCACAACCCTGGCAGCTGCACCCAGCCTTCCCATCCCCTGGCCAGGTGCCCTCCTTTCCTTTTCTAGCCAGCCAGCTCTCCATCTTGGCACTGGTGGCTGTGTGACACCTTTAGGGTACTGGGTTTTTCCAGATTTATTGATTTTGATTTTAAGACACAAAGGCTCGGTGTGTGTGTGTGTGTGTGTGTGTGTGTGTGTGTGTGTGTGTGTGTAAGTCACGTCATGGAATTGTCACAGGGGTATGTATGTGGGGGTTGGGGGTCTGCATCCACAGATCCTTGCTGTTATTGCCAGGCTGTCCCCTGGTGCCCTGGCCCTTCTCCTCTGGTCCCCGAGCCCTGAGTTGAGGATTGGGAGGAGGGGAAGTAGGAAGGGCCCAGGGGTTTCATCACCTGCCCTCCCCCTTTTTACCTTTACTGAATTTGTCCACCAGATGAACTAAGTAGTCTGAGACCATCCACATCTCCTCCTGTCCCTGCAGGATTCAGGACTGGCCTGATCAGCACAGGAAGTCTGGCGAAACCATAATCCAGGCATGGGAAATGCCAAATCAAGAGGCACCAGGCCAGGTCTGGGGTACCCACCTCCTACCCCCAGCCTGTCCATGGGACAGGGCAGAGCAGAGCTCAGAGGTACAGTCCAGCCCAGCCCAGCCCAGCTTCTGCCTCATCACTACCTCCTAGTGCTGCCCCAACAGCAGGGTTGTTTCAGAGCAACGCTGCACCCATGCACCTCCCTTACTAGCAGGGGCTCTCGGACCAGGAAGCTTGGGGGCGGGTGTCCAATGCCCTGTTTTCCTTGTTAGACTCGGCTGTGTGGGTAGGGGGTGGGAGGAGTCCCAAGAGTCCCATAGCTGACAGCCTGAGCCACAGAGCACAGCCGGCCAGCTCCACACCGGAGGCTACCTATTGTGGGGTCACAAAGTGATCTTGTCACATTGCACATCATGATTGCAGCTGAGGAATGCTTCATCCTCGACCTCCACACTGGAATGCTACGATGAGAATGGGCGCCAAGCAGAAGTCTTGAAGTCCAGTTACCCAGGGTGCACCTCACTCCCCCCCCCCCCAGCCTCTCCATCCTGTGCTTCTCACTGGACTGCATTAATTCCAGCTCTGACTGCCTTTTCCTTTTTCTTTTTCTGTCTGGAGTGGGGCTTGAACTCAGGACCTGGGTATTGTCTCTGAACTTTTTCACTCCAGGTTTGTGCTCTACCAATTTGAGCCTCAGCTCTAAGTATTGGAGATAAGAGTCACAGGGATTTCCCTGCCCATAAGAGTCATGGGGATTTCTCTGTCCGGGCTAGATATTCTCCCTCTCTCTCTCTCTCTCTCTCTCTGTCTCCCTTCCTCCCACTCCCTCCCCCACCCTCTCTCTGACTCAAGGCTGACCTCACATCAGAATCCTCCTACTTATGCCATCTACATACCTGGGACCAACAAAATGTGCTACCACACTTAGCTTATTTAATGGAGATGGGATCTCACTTAACTTTTTGCCCTGGCTGGCCTAGAACTTTGATTCTCTTAATCTCTCCCTCCTGAGTAACTAGGATGATAGGCACGGGCCATCATACCCAAGTCTTCTGCTTGTACCCTTGACCTTGTCCCTAGTACTTACTGAGCTCTACACTCTGTGTGTGTGTTGGTGGCGGTCATGAGGCTTGAACTCTGGGCCTGGACGCTGTCCCTGAGCTCTTCAGGTCAAGACTCAAGGCTACCACCCTTGAACCACAGCGCCACTTCCAGTTTTCTAGTGGTTAATTGGAGATAAGAGTCCCATGGAGTTTAGTGCCCAGGCTGACTTTGAACCCAGCCTCCTGAGTAGCTAGGATTACAGATATGAGCCACCACCTCCGGTGTGTCCTCTCCCAAGTGCCTGGGAAGGGAAGATACAAAGGCAGAAAGTAGGCCTGCTGCCTAAGGCTCAGCAGAGACGGCGGTCACTGTAGATGCTGGAATGAGGGATTTGAGCTGAGGCTGAATGTGGGTTAGCACTGAGTTCAAGGCCGGCTCAGGAGACCCAAGAAGGAGCAGCAAGGATCAGAGCTGTGTGCCTGAAGCCTGGGGAGCCACTCATCGGGGGTGGCTGGGAAGGGTGGGTTAGCCAGGAACTGTAGCCCCCCTCCCCCCTCCTCTGCAGACCTCCCAGGCTGCTGCCCACCAGACACCGCAGGACGCTACTGCCCCCTTGTGGTCACACCAGTCCCTCACTAGGGCCCACTGAGACAGGGACTTTCCCGCAGAGATGCATCCTGACTGAGGACAAAACCAGGGAACTCGAGGTTTCTCTGCCTGCAGATCTTCCCAAAAAGGAGTCACAAGAAACCAGAGCCACGCAGCCTCCTGTGCCTGCGTCTCGACTGGCACTGAGAGAGAACATCGTGAATACCACTTCCTCTAGCCCACTGTGTGTCCACTCTGAGGCTCCTCATCATCAACGATCAAACAGGACTCAGTTCCTGGGGAACGGGTCTGGCGGGTGAGCAGCCCGCCATTTCACCAGGCCCTGTGAGGGGTGCTGAGGAGTGAGTGCAGGACCCTGGCACTCTGACTGCACACCTCCCCTAGCCATCTCACGAGAGTCCACCCTTCCTCCTCAGACAAGGGTGATATGCAAGCCAGTCCCCCAGAACCTCCCCTGATCAGGCGTGGCGGGCTCCCGGGCCTTCTGACCTGCGCTGCCCTCTCTGCATCTTGTTGAATCATCTTCCCCAGGTACAGGCTCCTGTCCACCCGCAGAACCAAGTCCAGGTCTTTAGTGGACACTCAAGGTCCCTTCCTGCCTGGCTACTTACTCCCTGTCCTTCTACCTCCTCTCCTTCCACCTCCCTGACAACTTGACTTCTCCCCACCCCCACCCCCATCACCTCCACTTTTATACCCAGTCCTGGGCCTTGAACTCAGGGCCTGAGCTCTTTGGCTTAAGGCTAGCTGTGGCTCAAGTGGTATTTCTGGCTTTTGGGTGGTGAATTGGAGATGTGTGTCACAGATTTTCTTGCCTGGTCTGGCTTCAAACTGATCCTGAGATCTCAGCCTCTTGAGTGGCTAGATTACAGGCATGAGCCATAGGTGACCCTCCCCCCCCTTTTTTTTTCCAGGCCTGGGCCTTGAACTCAGGGCCCAAGCACTGTCCTTGGGCTTGCTCAAGGCTAGAGCTCTACCACTTTGAGCCATAGTAGTACTTCCTATTTCCTGGTGTTAATTGGAGTTTCATGGCCCTTTGTGCCCGGGCTGGGCTTTGAACCAGGATTCTCAGATCTCAGCCTCCCGAGTAGCTAGGATTACAGGTGTGAGCCCCCAGTGCCCAGCGGTCCTTTTTATGTCCTTGAACTCATTTCTCCAGTTCCATGCTGCCCAGTTCTTCTCTAACCCATCTCTGGCTCAGGGGAGGACTCAGTGCTATCTATTGTACACTTGGCTAAGGACACCTGGCCGATGCCAACACTCACACACATCCTGACAGGACCCGTGCACAGGGTGCTGGAGTGCCAATAATACATGCTACCTGCCCATCACGAGGACACGGGAATTCAGAGAAGAAAAATAGTGGGAGAAGCAGAACTTCCTTTGAGGCTTAAGGCATACTTCCTCATGCCACCAGCCCTGTCTCTCTACAGCCTAGAAAATGGGTGCTTGTGTGTGTGTGTGTGTGTGTGTGTGTGTGTGTGTGTGTGTGTGTGCCACAATACCTAGTTATAAGTTGTTTTTTGTTTTTTGAGGACAGGGGTCATGGAACTTGAACTCTGGGCCCGGACACTGTCCCTGAGCTCTTCAGCTCAAGGTTACCACCTTATTCTTGAGCCATAGCCCCACTTGCCATTTTCTAGAGATTAAGGTCTTACGGCTTTGTGGCTTTGTAGTGCCTTGCTGGCTTTGAATGAGATCCTCAGATCTTGGCTTCCTGAGTAGCTAGGATTACAGGCCTGAGCCTCCCTGCCAGATCATCTCTCTCCTCTCGCTCTCTGCTTCCTTTCCTGTTCTTGATACCCGCATCCACTGACCACCCCCCTTCACCTTTCTGCCACAGTGAAAATTCAAACTTCATTTGCAATTGAGTGACCATCTGTCCTTCCAAAGGTTTATGCAGGAAAGGAAGACTTTTATTACCTCCTGGGGGGATAGATTAATCCACATTTGCTCCAGCCAAAGGAATCAAGCAATTTGTGATAACACCATTTTTTTAAAAAAATAATAAAACACCCCTCATTTGCCTCCAGAACAGGTGCTGAGGCTCTGTTTAGGAAGCCAAGGAATGATTTGGTTCTGTTTTTCTGGGTAGGAGAATGCCTGCTTTTATCTCTGTGATTGGTTTTTCGGGGGAGTTGTTTTCTGTTGTTGTTTTTAAATTGGGCACACTCACACTTATCTGCTTTCTCTTCTATGATTGCCTTCCCCTCTGCAGCTCCAGTAATGTCAGCCGGGCTTTCATTCTGTTTGCTTCTGGAATTTAATATTGTTTAAGCAAACTAATTGGACTCTATTTCATTTTGCTTTATTTTCCTTACACCAGACCTCACCACGGGCTGGCTGGGGTTGGCTTGTTTTGTTCCTTCACAAAAATTTCACATGTGAGATTCCCAAGGGGGACTATCTGCTCTTTCCTTCTATAAATATTTCCCCTTCCCTTCGGCCTGGGCCAGGCACAGACTTAGGTAAGTGGCTTCAGTAAAGATCTAGCAGGCCCTTCTGGGGGTTACACTTCGCTCTTCTCTAGCCAGAGCCCACAGTGACGATTACTGGTTGCTTATGGGACAAAGATGTCTGGTTGAGAGGCACAGTAGCTCTCACCTTATTCCCAGCCCCTCCACTGCAGGTGCAGTGTCCTGTCTGCACACAGTTTTCCTGCCTGCACACAAAAAGAAAAAAGTAAAGACAACAGCCTGGCTCAGTGCCTCACGCCTGTAATCCTAGCTACTCAGGAGGCTGAGATTTGAGGATTGCTGTTCAAAGCCAGCCCAGCTCAGGCAATACAAAGCCAAGAGACTCTTATCTTCAATTAAGCACTAGAAAATGGGAAGTGGGGCTGTAGCTCAAGGGTAGGGTGGTAGACTTGAGCCGAAGAGCTCAGGGACAGTACCCAGGCCAGAGTTCAAGCCCCATGACCCCCCTCCAAAAAAAATGGGAAGTGGGGCTTGGCTCAGGGGTAAGGGTGATAGCCTTGAGCAGAAGTACTCAGAGACAATGCCCTAGGCCAAGTTCAAGCCCCATGACCCACAAAAAAAAAAAAGAAAAAAGGAAAAACACCACTCTGGTTATGTACTTCCAATATTTAGTTGTTATTTGCAAGGCTGGCGGAATATTTATATTAGGAATTGAGGATGTTTTGGAATTTTGTCCTGAATATTGTTTTGGATCTTCTCTGAATGTTTCCTTATCTGAATAAGGAGAGAAACCAATAATAACATGATTCCAAGAACTATGGGAATCCTTTTACTATGAACCTTCTAATACCATTCCTCGGCAAATCTAATTGACATGATTCTATTCCATTCACTTAAAATATAGCTAGATATCTAGATAGACAGATAGATAGATAGACAGGACATAGCAGGACACCTAGCTACTCAGGGGGCTGAAGATCTGAGGAGCATGGTTTGAAGGCAGCCCAGGCAGACAAATCTGATGGACTCTTATCTCCAGTTATTCAGCAAAAGAGCAGAAGTGAACTATGGCTCAAGTGTAGAATGCTATCCTTGAGGGCAAAAGCTAAGTAGGGGAGAGTTCAAGACCCTGAGTTAAAGCCCCAATACGGACATCACACACACACACACACACACACACACACACACACTCCTTCTACCAACCCCACACCAGAGATCAGTCCCCCCTCCCACACCCCCCCTGTCATCTAGCAGGTCACCAGCACCAGCAGCCAGTCATGCATAGCTGAGAAAGCTGGCGCAGTGGGGGGCCGAGCTGCCTGCCACCTCCAGTGAACTATTATTACCCAGGCCATAAAGACTAATGAACTTCTCCCCGCCAGCCCTATCCTGCGGAGGGGCGGTGAGTGTTTGGGTAGTCAAAGCAGAAACAGCAGCTCAGATGGGAGGCGGCAGGTAATTATAAACATGAGATCAAAATTGACCTTCGGCCCCTGGGGACAGCCTGGATCTCCGCCTCAGCATTAAGGCTGGGAAGATGAAGGGGGAGTGTCAGAAGTGGGCCTACTGGGGAGTCATTCTTCTTGGGACCCTGTCCTGGGCACCTGAGCAGTAGGCCAGGAATGGAGGGTCGCTCTATAGAATACCTCCCTTTCATCTGTCTGATGTATTTTAGTTTTAAAACCCTGCCAGCTGCCTAAGAAGATTTGTAATGGCTAAAAATAAAGACACCTGACAGCACATTTGAAATAAGCTGGAAGGTTGTGAGGCCTCACTGTGGGGTCCCTCATCATTCATTCATTCATTCATTCACTCACTCATCCATCCATCCTCTCACTTATTCATTCGCTTACTTGTCCATTCATCCACTCACTCATCCTCATTCATTTACTCATTTGTTTACTCATTTATTCACTCACTCACTTGTACATTCATCTACTTGTTTGTTTACTCATTCATTCACTTGTCCATTTATTTATTGGCACACTCATTGGTTTATGCATTGACTCATTCATTCATTCATTCACTCACTCACTGACTGTCCATATCCTGGGGTTAAAATAAGTTACATCATCCATCATGGTTGAGGAGGCTGATTTACTAAACCAGATCAAGGCTGACAGACAGTTGCAAGATTCTAGATCCCTCTCTTAAAGTGAGAAGGATTCAGCCAGGTAGCTCGGGTCTGGCTGCGAAGGCAGGCAGCTTGGGTAAGTTGCAAACAACCCCACCATCAGACTTGCAGTGTGTCTGGCTTACATCTCTGCCCTCGCCATCTTGATATTCTTCATGGTTGTATCTTTGACCTTGTGTTTTGGCTTCCTCGCAGTGCATGGAAGTGAAGTGAGATGAAGTATAACCGGAGTGTGTGGTAGCTCTAAGATGGAGTCATGGGGCTGGAGGTGAGGCTCAACTGGTAGAGTTCCTGCCAGTGAGTGAAAGCCTCAAGTACTGAGTTGGAGTTTCAGTCCAGACTCAGAGCAACTGGAAAATAAGATGGAGTCAGTGCAATCTGGAGCGTTCTCCCTACACACCAAAGGAAACAGGGGAAATCACCTTAGTTGGGTGTTGGCGCCTCACCCCTGTAATCCTGGCTCCTCAGGAGGTTGAGATCTGAGGATCGCGCTTCAGAGCCAGCCCAGGCATGACAGTCTGTGAGACTCTTATCTCCAATTAACCACCAGAAAACCGGAAGTGCAGCTTGGCTCAAGGGGTAGGGCAGTAGCCTTGAGCTGAAGAGTTCAGGGTCAACACCCAGGCCCAGAGTTCAAGCACCATTACCAACAGAAAAATAAATAAATAACCTTTCTGGGGGTTTGAGGTGTGGCTCTGTGGGGAGATCACTGGCCAGTGAATGAAAGCATCAGGTATTGAGTTCAAGACCAGATCTGGGACCTAAAAAGAAAATGAAAGAAAAGAAGGAAGTGGAGTCCTAAGACTCACCAATGATGGGGGAACTCTGTCCTGTCCTGTCACTTGTGCCACAACCCAGTTAGCACCTGCCGACCCTAAAACCAAACCTGGGAGGAAAGGAAAAGACGGAGTGGCCCACAGCCCCTCCCTCCCGTCCTTCCTTCCTCATGTAAGCTGAAGGCAGAGGGAAACAGGAGAATCAGATAGAAAGAGGCTCCTTTTGTTAAGCACTTCTATGATTCCAATGAGGACGAAATACATTTCTGTGCATGAACTGCAAAATGAGAACTGTACCACTTTAGAGAATCACTGCAGACCATAAGGGTGAAAGGCAAAATTCATGCCAACAAGGTTTTTAATTTTTCTTTACTTAGGTTGACCTTAAATATCACACACACACACACACACACACACACACACACACACACACACACACACTACCATATCAGTCAAGTTCCAGTGGCTCACACCTGGAATCCTAGAGACTCGGGATGTTGAGATCTGAGAAGCACTGGGCTGGGAAGCCAGTCCAGGCAGAAAAGTCCATAAGTCATGAATGAGATTCTTACCTCCAATGAACTACCCAAAAGCCAGAAGTTGAGACTAAAACAGAAAAAAAAAGAAAGAACCCATATTTTAGTACCATTTTCAATGGCATCGTATAGCAAACTGTATAGCTGGGTAGAGAATTCCTCCCCTCTGGCAGCTTGGCCAGGAGATCAGCAGGGACTCTCCTGTGGCATTTCACAATTGTGTCCACTGGGTGCTTCAAGCATTGGCATCTTGGCTTTCTTAGTTCTCATTCCTGGCCCTGGCTGGCAGCCAGTCCCTTCTTTTCAACACAGCCTTCCTGAGGCGCCAATGTTTGTCTCTGCTCTCACCAACTTTCCCATCCCTGAGAGCAACACCGGTTTTTTAGACCCAGCCACTCCCCCCCCCCATAATTCATTCCCTCATTCTTCAATAATCTGCACAGAAGCTTTTATTTCTCTGCCATGCCTCTGGGACTGTCAGAGGCACACAGACTTTGGACTCCAGCTTCCATGCATCCATTGTCCAGGTGAGCTTTGACAGCAGGCCGGGCCCTGAAATCGGTGCTCAGATTCTTTGGACTTCTAGCCACGACTACCTGACATTCCACCTCACTTGGTTTTGTATGTAGACTCTACTCATTTTAGCCAGTCTTTAGTTTGTTCCAGAAGTAACTATTGTCTGTTTTCTTGAACTTTTTTTTTTTGGTGGGTCATAGGGCTTGAACTTGGCCTGGGCGCTGGCCCTGAGCTCTTCAGCTCAAGGCTACCACCCTACACTTGAACCAAGTCCCACTTCCCATTTTCTAGAGGTTAATTGGCGATAAGAGTCTCAGGTCCTTTTGTGCCAGGGCTGGCTTTGAACCTTGATTCTCAGATCTCAGCCTCCTGAGTAGTAAGATTACAGGCGTGAGCCACCTCGCCCAGCTTCTTCTTGAACTTTATGTTTTCTTGCCCTGCTCATCAGATGTTCCAAAAAGCCCAGAGTAATTCTTCAGAATAACAGTCTTATGCCAACTTAAGTTCGGAAGTTTTCCTTCTTAAACTTTAAATTGAGGACACGTATCACCTTCATGGACCTTACTTCCTCTGGAAGCTTTTTGTTGTTTTTTTTTTTTTAAATAAAATTACTAGTAAAAGAGTGTCATTTTTCCATCTTTGCAATATCTTCTACTTGTTCTAATTTTTCTCAGTTCCCCAAGCAGTGAATTCATCTTCCTGTGCATCTGAATTATTTCAAGTTATCTGATTGTATCTCTGAGCCCAGATGCTTCCTGAGGGAGATGTGTATTTTGGGTTTTTATTTCTTTGGAAAATTATCTTTTTTTTCTTTGATGTTCTCTTGTTAATGGGATATCTTTATGTTTTTGGAAACTTTATACTTTAAAAAAAAGTATAAATGACTTGTCATTTTCGCAAATTCTTACATTTTGCCTTTTTTTTTTTTTTTTTTTGGGGAGACATGGTGCTTGAACTCAAGGTCTGGGTGCCATCCCTGACTAGTGCTCTATCACTTAGAACCACAGCACCACCTCCAAATTTCTGGTGGTTAACTGGAGTCTCACAAACTTTCCAGCCTGGGCTGGCTTTGAATCAGGATTTTCAGACCTCAGCTTCCTGAGTAGCTAAGTTTATAGGCATGAGCCACCGGCACCTGGCTTGCGATGGTTTTTTGTTTGGTTTTAATGTGTAAAATATATTTTAGCTGAAGAACTTGGAACTAAGCCACAGAATAAATCTCTAATCAATAAGGGTATTTTTCTATCTAACTATGTCATCATCCTCATATTTCACAAAATTAACAATAATTCTAAGATCCCAAACACAGCTGCTATTTAAATGTCATAATTCCTAAACTGAATTTTCCCCTTTTTTGTGGGGTTGGGTCATTCGTGGGGCTTGAACTATGGGTCTGGGTATTGTCCCTGAGCTCTTTAGCTCACAGCTAGTGCTCTACCGCTTGAACCACAGCGCCACTTCCAGTTTTCTGGTGGTTAACTGGAGATATGCGTCTCATGGACTTTCACATCCAGACTGGCTTTGAACTGGGATCCTCAGATCTCAGCCTCCTGAGTAGCTAGGATTACTGATGTGAGCCACCAGCACCAGGCCTTTTTTTTTTTTTTCTCTTTTCTTGAGACAATCTCAGTATAAATCTAGCTGACTTCAAACTCATGATCCTACCTCAGCTTCCTGAATGGTGGGAGGCATGTGTTTCACACCCAGAAAATGGGATTTTTCTTTGGTGTGTACCTGTCTAGCAAGTACAAGGTTTTAGTTCAAATTCTAGTACCTGCCACTCCCCCTACCACCACCCCCAAAAAGGGAAGAAAATTGACCTCCATTTGCTTGTTTGGTCTGGTATGAGGGCTCACACTTATAATCCCTATTACATGAGGGGCAGAAATCAGGAGAACTAAGTAAGATTCAAGGTTAGCGTGGGCAAAAAGTTCCCAGTTGGTTAGAAGACTTATTTCAGCCAACAAATCATGTTTATGAATTCATGGTTCTGTGATTTCATATATATATATATATATATATATATATATATATATATAAAATCAGGTGAATCAAGGTCCAAGACTGTCTGGGGCAAAATAAGGGACCCTATCCAAAAAATAATGATAACAAAATGGGCTGGAGACATGGCTTCAGTGGTAGACAGCTGCCTACCAAGCTCAGAGGCCTGGGATTCAAATCCCAATATACCACTAACAAAACAAATTGTGTTATATAATTTCTGTGTTTTTCCTTATTCCACTATTTATTTGTATATTTCTTTGAGTTTTTTAAAAAAATCATTTCCTTCACTATATTGATAAGTATCTATTGGTGTATAGTTACATATTTAAGTGGCAGTAATTATATATTCAAATGTCTATTAAATGTCTATTTGATACATATGTTTTGACATATACATTCACTTGTGATCACCACAAATCAAAGAACAAGCCTTTTTCATCACTACAGAAGTTTCTTAGTATCTTTATGGTTCTCCCTTCCTCCCTCCTGTCCCCATATACCCACACCTGCTTCCTGTCACTTTTGACGAATTTGTCCTGAGCTGGGCTCCATGACTCACACCTGTAGTGCCAACTACTTAGGAGACTGAGTCAGGAGAATTGCTTGAGCTCGGAAGTTTATGGAAAGCCTGGGAAACATGGTGAGACACATCTTGCAAACAAACCAACTGACAAATTTGACCAAATCAAATTGAGAGAGAGTTTGCATTTTCTAAAATGTTCTATAAATTCTAACAGCCAATAAATGTAATTCTTCATATATAAAACATAATAATATAATTGTGTGTGTGTGTGTGTGTGTGTGTGTGTGTGTGTGTGGTTGTTTTAATCAGTATAGTTATTTTGAGTTTCATCCACGTTGCTGCCTGTCTCAGTCGAAATGGTAAAAGCAGACATCTTTGCCTGGTGCCAGCTCTCAGGCAGGACACTTCCCCTAATCCATCTCACGGTTCCTATGATATCCATTGGTCCATCCTGTGTCCCCACAAGCCCCATTGCTGGCTTCAGTTCTTACCTGAGGCCTTTTTCTTCTTCTGAGACCTCTCAACTTCTTCTGGCTTTTAATTTTATCCCCTAAGGAAAGCAACCCTGTGATTTAAAATTTGTCAGTGATATTGTTCTATATCAGTTTGTTTTTGTTTTTAATTTCTAGTCATGGGGCTTGAACTCAGGGCTTGGGCACTGTCCTTGAGCCTTTTTTGCTCAAAGCTAATACTCTACCATTTGAGCCACTGTTCCACTTCTGGCTTTTTCTGTGTATGTGGTACTGAGGAATCGAACCCAGAGCTTCATGCATGCAAGGCAAGCACTCTACCACTAAGCCACACTCCCAGCCTTCATATCAGTTTTTAAATGCAGGTCAGGAGCAGGGCCTCTCTGACCCCAGAACTTGGGATGCCTGCACACAGGGCAAACCCTCAGAGACAGCCTGGCTTCAGATCAAGAAGAAACATGACTTTATGCCACAATTTTCAGGCAGCTGGCTCTGTGCCCTTCAGAGAGAGCTGTCAGATGCCTGGCATTTATGGCTGTCTCTCCCTCCCCTGGGGGAGGTAGGGCATGTTCTTGACTGGTGGAGTCCATCTTTGAAAGACTCTAATGACCACTTCATTAGCCAGAGAAAGAGGAGTCAGCAAGAAAAATGTTTCCCTTGCACTTCTTGAAGCTCTAAATGTCACTGATCATTGGAAGGAAATGTTTCTATCTCTGGGCTTGATGAAACCATTCAAGCGACCTCAAGTGATGGCTTTGCATAAACAAGCCTTGGAGCAAGCCTGGCAGCTTCCAGGCTGAGCCCACTCGTCCACAGATGGAGGCTGGGACAGGGGCTCCACCAGTCCACCCAGGATGGTGTCCAGGTTTAGACTGTGTGTTGTGGGCTTTGGTCCACAGCTGTGGCACTATGAGAGCTGGGGGAACCTCAGGAGGCGGGGCCTAAGGGAAGGAAGTTAGGTCATTGGGGGCGTGTCTTTGAAGGGAAAGTCAAGATCCTGGCCTGTACCCCTCCCTTTCCTAGCTTCCTAGCAAAGTGAGCAGGTCTCCTCTGCCACATGATCCATTTGTGCTACCTCCTGCTACCATAGGCCCAGACTCCTGGAGCCAAGAGGCCACAGGCTAAAACTTACTTTTTTGGTGTGGCAGTAGTGATGCTTGAACTCAGGGATTGGGTGCTGTTTCTTAGCTTTTTCACTTAAGGATGGCACTTAACCACTTGAGCCATAGCTCCACTTCTGGCATTTTTTGTGGTTGATTACGCTCTTACATTTTCTTACATATTGTGTGTGTGTGTGTGTGTGTGTGTGTGTGTGTGTGTGGTTGGTCCTGGGGCTGGAACTCAGAGTCTGGGTACTGTCCCTGAGCTTTTGTGTTCAAGGCTAATGCTCTATCATTTTGAGCCACTTCCAGTTTTCGTTTTCTTTCTTTCCTTTCCTTCCTTCCTCCCTTTCTTTCTTTCTTTCTTTCTTTCTTTCTTTCTTTCTTTCTTTCTTTCTTTCTTTCTTTCTTTCTTTCTTTCTTTTGCCAGTCCCGGGGGCTGAACTCAGGGCCTGAGCACTGTGCTTGGGCTTTCCTCAAGGCTAGAGCTCTACCACTTGAGCCACAGCATCACCTCTGGCTTTTTTTCTATGTATGTGGTACTGAGGAATTAAACCTGGGTCTTCATGCATGCCAGGCAAGCACTCTACCACTAGGCCAAACTCCCGGCCCCATCCTTATACATTTTTACACAAACTTAAACATGCCAAAGCATGTCACACATTCTCACACATCCCAACACACTTTTACATACTCTTTTTTTGTTGTTGTTCATCTGGGGCATGAACTCTGGGCCTGGGTGCTGTCCCTGAGCATTTCAACTCAAGGCTAGTGTTTTGCCATAATGACACTTTTGGTTTTCTAGTGCTTAATTGGAGATAAGAGTCTCACAGACATTCAGTTCTGGGCAGGTTTTGAACCTCCATTCTCACATCCCAGCCTCCTGAGTAGCTAGGGTTACAGGTATGAGCCACGGCATCTGGCTTGCACACTCTTACGTGCTCTTGCCCATCAAAAATAAGCATGTTAAAGCACATACTGACTCATACACTCATACATGTTCTTACAGTCTTATATGCTCTTGTGTACTTTACACATTCTTACACAGACAGACTGAAGTACACACACACACACACACTCCCAAGCACATTCACACTCAGAAGCTTACACACATATGAACTCACAAATACAAATTTAAACCTACTTATGCAATGCAAACCTACTCAAATACAAGTTTCCACAAAGCCCCCATGATGGGACACCCTTGGTGATCTGGGCATTGTCTTTTTTATGGGGAGGGGGTCAGTCATGGGGCTTGAACTTAGAATCAGGGTGCTGTCCCTGAACTTGTGTGCTCAAGGCACAAGGCTCTCTACCACTTCTGGTTTTCTGGTGGTCATTTGGAGATTTGAGTTTCACGGACTTTCCTGCCTGGGTGGCTTTTACCATGATCTTCAGATCTTAGCCTCCCGAGTAACTAGGATTACAGGCGTGAGCTACTGGTCCCCAGCTTTTGGGGGCATTGTCTTCAAGTCACAGTTTTCTTTGATATAGTTCTTGGTGCTTAGAAAGAGCCCTCGAGGCTCGGCACCATGGATCACGCCTGCAATCCTAGCCACTCAGGAGGCTGAGATCTGAGGACTGCCATTCAAAGCCAGCCTGGACACCAAAGTCCATGTGACTCTTATCTCCAATTAACTACCAGAAAACTGGAAGTGGCACTGTGGCTCAAGGGGTAAGGTGGTATCCTTGAGCTGAAGAGCTCAGGGACAGCGCCCAGGCCTAGAGTTCAAGCCCCATGACCAATAAAGAAGAAAAAAAAAGTGAGAGAGAGAGAAGAGCCCTGGAGACACCCTCAGCCTTATCCCAAAGAGTAAAGACTCAGCTTCAGAGAAGAGGCACAACTCATTCAAGCTCACACCATGACTTTCCTTTCTTTTCTTTTCTTTTCTTTTTCTTTTTTTTTTAAACCAGAGCCGAGATCCAAAGGGTCTGCTAGGAAAGTATCACTATGAGGTACCTGGCACAAAGTCTGTGACAATTCAGTGCTATGGCCTAGGAACGCTGCTTCCTCCCCACTTTTCCCTCCCTGGCTGACAGAACACCTTTCCACCAAGACTAAACATCTTTCTCGAGAACTTTCCAGGTGTCAGGCACTTCAAGCGTATTACCTCATTAAGCCTTCAAGAAAACTTTGGGTAATGGGTACCCCTGGCTCACCCCTGCAATCCTAGCTACTCAGAAGATCTGAGGTTCATGGCTTGAAGCCAGCCTAGGCAGGTAAGTGCATGAGTCTCCTCTCCAATGAACCACCAGAAAGCTGGAAGGGAGTTATAGCTCAAAGTGGCAGAGGGCTAGCCTTGAGTGAAAAAGCTCAAGGACAGCACCCAGGCCCTGAGTTCAAAACCCATGACCAATAAAAAAAAAAAGAAAACTTTGGGTAAAGAATTGTCATTCTCATCTCACAGAAAATAAAACTAAAGGCCCAGAGGAATGAAACAATAGGGTGAAGTGACCCTAGCTTAGGAAATACAAGGCCAGGGGAATTTGAACCAAGATCTTCCTCCCTTCAAGTCCTCTGTGTGGAAGAATTCCTAACAAGGCCTCCTTTTGTCCCAGCTCCTTCTCCTTCCTCTGGCGTCCCCTAGGTGTGCGGATACAGATTTCCAGAACAAGGTGCATTCATTCCTGTCACACCACCTTCCTTCGGGGCGGCCACTTCCCCTCATTCCATGTTTATCAACACAAACAGCCTCTCCTCCTGGCACGTTTGTTTTGGGGGGAGCCTACCTTGTTCCCTGGGAACCCGGGGGAACAATGAGCTGTTGGAGCCCTCCAGGCCCCACCCCCATCCTGGGCAGCTTCCTCAGCTTCCCTCCTCACATTCACCCCCAGCGAGGTCTGTCTACAAATGCGTCAATCACTTGTTTACTTGCTTTTCCCGCCTGACCCTGGGAGTTTGTTGGCTATTTCTTCCCGCTGAGGTTTTCCTGAGGTGAGCTTTGATCTCCAGACGGGAAGGGCAACAGGAAGCTGATGAGAGATGCTAAGAGGTCAGCATGTGACTCACTCAAGGAAAGAAGGCGAAGAAGGAGAAGGAAAAAAATAAATACTTCTCTCAAAGAAAGCGGAGAGGCTGCTGCTGGGCATTGTGTATCCTGGGAGTGTCCGGATGGATCGCTTCCTTTTCTCTAGGTCAGAAGTGTAAGAGGAAGAAAAATCCCACAAGCCCAGGGGGAAGCCTCCCAGCCGTCTCTACACTTGGCTAGCAGCACAAGTCATCACATCATAAACCAATGTGTGGCCATCACACACACACACACACACACACACACACACACACAGAACTAAATGGAGATAGGCATCTAGATGCACATGTTCCAGTGGACAAGGCTGGCATGCAGTCAGCCAGGTTCAGAGCCTCGATGGACTGCAGGTACAGGGTGGTCTATGCCATGGCTTCTCTACTGACTATCCTAACAGAGAGCTGCTTAGCTTCTGAGGGTACCCTCCAGGCATAAGCCATAGTAACATGCAAAGGTGCCCCTGGGCAAAGGCACATAAACTCCAGCCCCAAGTGTAGCAGCCCAAGTTCTGACAAGCCAAAGAAGGGGTACTTGGAAAGATTTAAGTGGAGAATGTAATAAGGGCTGTTTATAGGATTCTGAAACATTTTCCCAGAATTGTGAGCTACTCAATGTCATCTTCCTTATCAGGTTTCTGACTTAAAAGAGCTTTGGCTATTCCTTGAAAGCTATTTTTTTGGTTGTGGGGCTTGAACTCAGGGAGTCCCTGAGCTCTTTTGCTCAAGGCTAGTGCACTACCACTTTGAGCCACAGCTCCTCTTCTGGTTTTCTGGTGATTCACAGGAGTTTAAGTCGCTCAGACTTTTCTTCCCAGATTGGCTTTGAACCACAATCCTCATATCTCAGCCTTCAAAATAGCTAGGATCACAGGCATGAGCCACCAGTACCTGGATGAAAGTTCTTTTTAATAACATTATCTATATTTCATAGAATGATTTAATTACTTCAAGATAAACTTTGAAGGGAAATTTTATATCCCTGACGATTTTAAAGTTCTGCCAAATTTGTCATGGTTGTTATTTGCTCTGTTTTGTATGCCAGTGCTACAGCTTGGCTTGAGCTCCATCCCTTAGCTTTTACACTTAAGGCTGGCACTCTACCACTTAAGCCACTCCTCCACATTCAGTATTTTTTTTTTTTGCCAGTCCAGGGGCTTGCACTCAGGGCCTAGATGCTGCTCCTGAGCTTTTGTGCTCAAGGCTGGGCTCCACCACTTGAGCCCAGCTCCACATCTGGACTTTGACTGGTTAATTGGAGTTTCGTGGGGTTTTCTGCCTGGGCTGACTTTGAACTGTGATCCAGAGATCTCTGCCTTGTGACTTGCTAGGATTACAGGCATGAGCTCCCAGCACCTGGCTATGTTGTTCTGTTTAAAAAAATAGATTTTTTTTCCCTGTGTTAGGACTGTTCCTTAAATATGTAACTTGGATATAAGCTCATGGAAATGAATGGGAAGCTTTAGCAAGTATAATGAGAAGTTTTGAGCCGATGAGGATGGCTGCCTTTGAACTTCGAAGTGGGTTTATCTGGTTGAGGCATCTGTGGGAAGAATACCTGATATTTTTCAGCATTATCTTTTGGTGGCCACATTAGCCAGAGAATGAATGGTCCTGGAGTATCTTGCCATGGGTGTAAAGGTTCAAGTACTGCAATGCTGGAGGCCCATGTGAGAATCACGAATCACTTATGGTTACCTAGACTTCATAGTATTGTTTCCCCTGAGAACCCCCAGGTAGGAGAGAAGGGAGGTCATGGCTGTCCAGAATCTGTGCCTAAACGACCAGCTGGTACCGTGTTATATCCTTTGCTATGGTAGAAAATGGAGCACCCAGACTGTGGGATGGGTTAGAAATCACAAATAAGATTTTCTGTGTATTTCTCTTCTGCATATTTAACATTGACCAAAGCTTGTGTGTTAAGCTCAGGAGGACTTGTTAAAGATATGCCCATTTTTTAAAAATAGCAGCAAACAATGGCTGGAGAGATTGACTTCAGTCAGATAATTCTTTTTTTTAAATGGTATTTCATTGTTCGGGTAATGTAGAGAGGGGTTACAGTTACATTCATCAGGTAGTGGGTACATTACAGATAATGCTTAAATGGCAGAATTGGGATTCACACTCAGGACTATTTGATTCCAGTGTTCTGTATTATTATTTTATTAATTTTAATTTACTTTTTTTTACTGCCAGAACTGGGGCTTGAACTCTAAGCTCTGGGATTGACTCTCTCTCTCTCTCTCTCTCTCTCTCTCTCTCTCTCTCTCTCTCTCTCTCTCTCTCTCTCTCTGTGTGTGTGTGTGTGTGTGTGTGTGTGTGTGTGTGTGTGTATGCATGCACCATCCTGGGGCTTGATCTCAAGGGTTGGACTTTGTCCCTAAGCTTTTGTGCTCAAGGCTAGATCTCTACTACTTGAACCACAGCTCTGCTTCCAGCTCTTTGGTGGTTAATTGGAGATAAAAGTCTCAGAGACTTTCCTGATCAGTCTGGCTTCAAACTGTGATCCTCTAGTCTGAGTCTCCTGAGTAGGTAGATTACAGACACGAGCCACTCACACTTAGCTATTATTTTATTTTTAATGTTTCTTAGCAATGAAATTCACACTTACTATAGATATCCTAGAAAGCATATAAATTTCCAAATACAACAGGGCTATCAAAACACTTGTCCTGTTCTTTCATAGGATAGCCCGGCAATATAACATACAAGTTAGGATAACAACAATCATTTACTGCATTCTCCCTCTTACTTGGAGTCACTTAGGTTGGTGAGCCTGGACTCTTTCCACTACCTGGCACCAGCCAATGGAAGGAGAGGCAGGGTTGTAGGCCAGTAGAGAGCTGCAGATTACAGGGGTCCACAGAGCCATGTTCAGCACCGTGGAGAGCTCCACAGCCGCCTGGAAGGAGCTTTTCAGCGTTCTGAAACGCTTCCTCAAACCTGTTAGATCTCACACATCTGGGATTTGGGGATTGAGGTACTCTCTTGGTTCCCAAAGGATTGATCATCACCACCATCAGTCCAAAGAGCTTTGAGGCTGTTGTGTTTTCTCACCCTGTCCTTCCCCTTGGCTTGGAATGTTCCAGTAAGGATGTTCTATGCATCTCAATGATTCCCCCTAATCATCAGCTGCTCTAAAGAGTTTTCTGACTTTCTTCTACCTTCCACCTCCCTTCCTCTGCAATATCCCTTGGATGTTCAAATGTGGCACACAGATTATAGTGATATGTAGTCTATGAGTGCCTTGAGTCCGGGACAGAGTCTCAATTACCTTTGGGCTTAATAAGGGCTCAGTAGAAAGTACTAAAAACTAAATAAGCAATTACATCTTCTCTAGAGAGTAGGGAACTGATGAAGCTGGTTTTCAACCTGGAGCAATTTTTTTCCTAACAGACCTTGATTGATGTCTACAAATAACTTTATTTGTCACCATCAATCAAGGATCAGATGCTCCTGGCACATCATAAGGACGGACTGTGGATGCTTATAAACAGCCTAGCATAGACGTAACAGTTCCTGCAGCAGAGCATCGTCTGGTGTTTGTGTGGAATCATGAAGGGGATTTAATAAATGTCTTCTTCAATCAGTTCAAGGACCATCAGACAGCAGTGTGCCCAGCTGGCACATTGTGTAGATGAGAAACAGAGCAAGTGCTCCGTCTGTGTCTGACTTCACACACTGGTACTCAGCTGCCATTACATCGTGACCACATCATCTTCAGAGTGGTGCAGGAAGACAATGACTTTCTCAATATGCAGCGTTCTGGGCTCACATAGAGAAAAAGGAGGACACTGCTCAGACCAGAGGAAATAAATTTAGAGTCGGGCACAGCCGGCTTCTCCTTTCCCAGTCTCTATATCAACTTTGTTTCTAGAAACATGGAGACTTTGCTCCATGGTTCATTTCCAAACAGTTCAATCTAGACATTAGCCTGTGGAAGAGTGAATTATTTTAAACCACTCTACATTAAAGCCAATTAAAGCTCTGGAGGGCCCAGCTTGCCATAGGAGAGTTTCTAATTGTCACACACCAAGGGATCCAGGAGAAATCTCCTTCAACTGCAAATAATAGCATTCAAAGGGAAGAACTCAGTCTCCAAGAAAAGCCTTGAACCAAATGTGTCCACCACGTCCCTCTTCTAAGGCCTCCAGTTTAGAATACCTCTGAAGCTAGAAGCTGGTGACTCATGCCTGTAATCCTAGCCACTCAGGAGGCTGAGATGTTAGGATCAAGGTTCATACCCACCCAGGGCAGGAAAGTCCATGGGAGTCTTATCCCCAGTTAAATGACTCAAAGCTGGACGTGGCACTGTGTGGCTCAAGTGACAGAGACTAGCCTTGAGCAACCAAGAGGCTCAAGGACAGTGCCCAGGCCTTGAGTTCAAGCCCCAGGACTGACAAAAATAAAATAAACAAATAGAATAACTCTAGATACCGAAAAGTGTTGACCTTACTGATGAGGATTTACTTGGTTCTATTCATGCGCCCAAATCTCTCCCATTCTGCTTTGTGGAGTTAGAACAGTCAAGGGATTCAGGCACAAAACTGAGTGAATCCACGAGGGATTAAAATGCCGATGAATCTACGCCTGTGCTCTCTTGACTAAAACGCCATCCATAAAACGTGGTGGATGGGGTTCAAGGGAACCAGATGACTGTGTTAATCATTTATTGTTGGTCGTAACTGTCAGGCGCATACATGATTAGCCAGGAATGGTATTTGTGGGTCCACCGAGGCTCTGAAATGACGCAGAGAAGAAGCCAGCTCCTGCAGAACAGGCTCAACTTTTTCTGCTGATCTTTCCTTCCAGGAAATGAGGGGAAAATAAGGACAGAAAAGGAAAATATGCAGCAAGCCTTCACAAGGAAATGCTGCTTCTCTATTCATTGTCTTTCTCCTACACACACACACACACACACACACACACACACACACACACACACACTCACCACTTGGGAGAAATTGTTTAGTAACTCAGAATTTTGAGTTCTAATAGATTGATGTTTGAAACCCAGTTCCACTCCTCTGGCCTTCAGATTTGTCATCTACACTTTGGAACGAACAATATCAACGTACTTAGCTTGTTGTGGGGGGTTGTAGAAGATGATGTAGGCAAAATTCACTGTTCATGAAGAGACTAAATAAATGTCCCCTATTACTACAGGTTCAGCCCCTGCTTAGGTAATTTTCTAAAGACCAGAGAGATGAGAATTATGGAGGGTGGAGGGTTAAATTGAAGAAGTTATTTCTATCCAGAACCCACTTGAAGTCTAATAATTTCTCAACCTCTTCCCAAGATGTACAGCAGTGGTTTTTTTGTGCTTAAACAATGCTTTGAATTGCTCAGTTCTATGTTTAAGTTTCAAGAGAATGGATTGGTCACTGAACATGTTGGAAGAAGGTACAAAGCTATTTGGACATTAGCAATAACCTGGGGCTTAGAATTCACACAATGTGGGAAAGTAATTATCTGCCATGGACCCAAAGAGGAAACAATGTTTCTACAGAGAACAAAGGAACCACAGCAAGCTTTTCATTAGAACAACTGGGGGAATTTACAGACTGCTAAGTCTCACTCCAAGATTTAAGAGCCAAAGAGGGACTTAAGCTCTTGTACTTTCACCATGTCATTATCATTGTTGTCATTGCCATCATCATCATCATCATCATCATCATCATCATCATCATCATCATCATCATCATCATCACTATTACTTTGTTTCCAGAGCCTTATTTCTCTCCCCACCTTTCTGAAGGCAGGTGTTATTACTGAAAGCTTGAACATCTCTCTACAGAAAAGAAAATACAACACTGTAAAAAATGGTTACCTTCCCCGTGACAGCCCAGGACAATGGCAGAGATGAACTTGAACCTTATGTTTATTCAAACGCCTCTGCATCTTGGCTGACTTCCTCTTCAGCATATACAAATCCTGTCAAGCCATTTCTGGAATTACGTATCACTTCACATTCTTGTTTTACCACTCCACTGCTGTGTGACAGCTTTGTGTAGTGTTGAATGACCCCGTATTTAATTCCTCGTAACTTGGAGAGTAATTTGCACATAGAAGGAAGCAGAATGGTGGATTTGGGGATCTGGGGTCACACATGTCCCGGCCCTGCTAGTTGCTTGCTGTGTGGGGCCAAGTTGTGTGCTCTCTGCCCAAGTGCTCTCCTGAAGGGTTGTTGAGAAACGAAGTTCCTCTGAGCTCCCAGTGGGATCGAGAGCCTCCCTGCAGAGGTCAGCTATTATTAGGAGCTCCGTTCGTGGTAAATGAGTCAATGATCCTCTAGGTGAAATAGAGATTTTTTTTTTTAAAAAAAGAATGAAGTCAGAGGTGGAAACAATCTCCTTTCCATAGGAAATAAGTTCAGGAAAAAGTTTCTCACACATTACAGGGAGGGAGGATGTGAGGGCGGAGTCACCCCATTTCCCCTCCATCTCCTCCTGGCAAGCAACAGACTCACAGTAATGGCTCCTGGGGTTGCAGAGCATGGGAATGACAGCCAGCCAGGCAGGTGACTACTGGGACAGAGCATAATTGGAGGCTGGTGTCGAGGAAGACCCCATTATCAAGCCTGGCAGAAGAACAAGCTTGGCCTTTGTTACAGCAGCAGCCCATGTTAACACATGAAAGATGGGTCTGTTTTGGTCTCCAAACCCTGGTGTTGAGGCAAGACTCTTGGTCAATGTTTGAAAATAAACGCAAGGGCTGGAGAAGTTTTGAAAGCCAGCAGCCAGTTTTGTCAGGAGGCAGGAAGTATGTTGTCCTGGGTGTATGTGCATGTATTTTAGCAAAGAAGCCCATTTCTTGCAAGGATTTTAAAAATATTATTTATATAATCTATAAATAAATAAACCTCTCACTGGCATCTTGAACTCAGGCCTGGGTACTGCCTCTTAGCATTTTTTTTTCCTGTCCCAGGCTTGAGCTCAGGGCCTGAGCACTGTCCTTGGGCTTTCTCAAGGCTAGAGCTCTACCACTTGAGCCTCAGCACCACTTCTGGCTTTGTCTATGTAGTATGAAGGAATCGAACCCAGGACTTCATGCATGCTAGGTAACCACTGTACCAAAGGCAAAACTCTCAGACTGCCGCTTAGTTTTTTCACTCACACCAATGTTCTACCGCTTGAGTCACAGCTCCATTTCCAGCTTTTTATAGTTAGAGATCAGAATTTTGCAAATTTTCCTATCCTGGCTGGCTTTGAACTATGATCCTTAGATCTCAGCCTCCTGTGCCCAGCTCTTGCAAAGATTTTAGAGAGCAAACGCTTGCCTTCTCCCAATTTTGTTTCTATGCAGAGTGGCCGGCGGATTCCTCTAAAGCTTGTGCTGCTTGTAATTTTTCTGTGTGTGCACTGTCAAGTTGCAAAGAGAGTCCTTTCCAAATACTGTCTGGTGGTTTTAGAGGGAGTTTGAGGTTGAGATTTACATACGGATCTTCTATGCTGTGCTGCTGTGGCTCTGAGCATCTTAGTGACCACAGGAGGTGGTTTCTCTGAGCAACAGAGCTAAGCAGAGCAGAATGGAGACATGATACCAGCCATGGGAAAACGGCCACATCTGGGATCTTGGAAGTGAAAGGGAGCTGGGGAAATGTGGAAGAAGTTGACAGGTTTCAGATAGCAGGACTATGGGGAGGGGCAAAGGGACAAAAAGGCAAAGCTCAAACAAATAGCAAAGGTTTGTAGGCAAAAGCCAGAGTAGAGAGCAAGTGGCAGGGCCAGGAAGCAATGTCTTCTAAGTGAATGCCGAGATAATGCTAGAGGATAAGGAACTGAATGGTTGCCAGTCTCTTAGTGTTTACAGAAACGCCAGGAAATTGCAGACCCCCTATTTCGCCCCCTCTGAGCCTCAGTTCTCCATATTTAAATCTGAAGAAGTCATAATACTCCCTGGCCTGAGTTAAAACCCTTCTTTTGCATCCATCCTCAGACCTCTTTGTTGCAACTGTTTACTCAGGAGCTTGAAATCCTGAGCACTGCAACTGTAGATCTTTTTAAACAATCCCACGGGTAGACAGCAGATACACAAAGCAGTATCTGCTGACTGGATGGTCTGGTCTCTTGAGTCCTTGGAGGTCACGGAAGTGACCTACCAAGCTAGAATAAGGAATGAGCTGGTCATCTTTCCAGAAGTGGTCCTGACAGTCTCTCCCCCCTCCCTTTCCTTGTTCTTAGCACTTTATTTTGTTCTCCATATGTTCTCCTTATCCTTCTGCTGTGGCAAATACCTGAGATGACTACCTTGAGGAAGAAAGATCTGTTTCGGCTCACACGTTGAAGTTTTGGCTCCTAGTCATTTGAGCTCCATTGCTTATAGCAAGGAAGAATCATCTTGGAAAAACACTTTACAGCAACCAGGAAGGGGAGACAGAGACAGGGAGGAGGAGGGAAGGAGGGAGGGAGGGGAAAAGGGAGGAACTGGGAACTAGATATAGTCTTCAAGGACATGCCTTGTTTTCTCCATAAGGCCCCAACTCCTAATCGTCCATTCATCTTTGAATTTATCAATGAGCTAACCCACTGATGACGCAATCCCCCCTGTGAACCAATCACTGCTCTGTGACCCAATCTTTAACAAACAAGCTTTGGTATCCAAAGCACAAAAACAGACTTCTCCTTCGCTTCCCTTTCCTCATCCAAGTTCAGGAACCTTGTTTAGGTCTTGCACAGGTCTCAGCTTGGGATCTCCCAGAAGATCCTGAGATAAAGGTTAAATTTGACAGATTTCTTTGGGGGAAAGATCCCAGGAAACAGACAAAACAGGGAACTGAAGGCCTTGGGTGTGTTAATGAGAGGCTGATGCTGAGGACAATAAGGCTGGTCCTGCAGAGGTCCCCTGGGAGATCATGGCACACACCTCAGAGTGATTTTCCAGGAAGAACAAGTAAGGGAGCCAGGGGGATTGATCCACCAAGTGTCATCCAAAATGGGACAGTCTGTCTCACTGTGTGTGGGGGGGGCAGGGAATGATCTCCTAACACTGCCTCACACACATGTGGAAGCTGTTCGTGCATCTGTGTGCACAGTTGCAGAGACTCCGGGGGTGAGTGATGCCAGTATTTGATGTGAATGTTGTGAGCTTACTGATCTTTGCAAGGGGACACTCCAGAAATTGGCTGCCCATCCCACACTTCTTGTTCCACTTTCTGCCAGAGTCCTTAAGTCAGGCAGGAGCTTCCACACCACCGCGAATGCCAAGACTTTTCGGCAAGGGCTGTTGACTCTGGCAGGGGCTCAAAGTAGCTGCCACACAGCCCTCCCTCCACCACTTACGTTCTTGGACTGAGTCTGATGAGACAGAACAATTGCATAACAACTTAGTCCAAGCAACATTATTACTTGCAGACAGAGGGCCAGAATCAATACATGCCAGGCTCTCCGGTGGGCCATTCCCCAAGATCATAAAAGGCAGAGCAGGGTGCGTGGAGGCCTGTGTGGGTGCCCAGCTTCTGAGGAACCCCCAGAACACACCACACTCGGTGGGTTCCATGCCCGGGGCATCCTTGAAATACAGAGCTCAAGAATTTTATTGTAGCCAGGTGAAGAAAAGAATCCATGTTGTGCTGGGCATTCCTTCCTTCTCTCAGATGTTATATTCCTGGTATCTTCTTTCAGAATGTTCGTTGTCCTCTCCTCTTCTCCTTCCTTTTTTTTTCTTTTTGCCAGCCCTTGGGCTTGAACCCAGGGCTTGGACACTGTCCCTGAGCTTCTTTTGCTCAAGGCTAGTGCTATACCTGAGTCAGCGCCACTTCCGGCTTTCTCTGTTGTTGTGGTACCAAGGAATCCAACCATGCTAGGCAAGCAAGCCCTGTACCACGAAGCCACACCCCAGCCCTCCCCCTCTTTCTGTGTGGTTTGAATTCAGGGTATTGCACTTGCCAGGCCAGCGTTTCACCACCTGAGCCACATTTCCAGCCTTGTTTGTTTTAGGCGAGTTTTTAGAGAGGCTTTTTGTCCAAGTCGTCCTCAGAGCAAAACCCCTCAACCTGAATCTTCTGCGTAGCTGGGATTATATAGTCTGTGCCACTACACCTGGCTTGTTGGCTGACAGAGGTCTTGCCTTTTCCCAGGCTGCCTCAAACCAGCAGCCTCAAAACATTGCTTGGGCTGCGTTGTTCAGAGATGTTTCCATTCTCTCCTCCCAGTTTGCCCACTTGGATCAGCGCAGCACGTTCTTCTGTTGAAAGGGTTTGGTGATCATTTCAGCCAACCAGAGCTCTATTTGAGTCCCTTCCACAGCCTTCCGACAAAAGTGTTAGCGGTTTTTGCTTGAATATTCCCAGAATATTCTGGAAACTCATGGCACCTTCTGTTGCTGGAATCATTCAATTGCTCTGGTTTTAGATTCCCAATTTATACCCCTCATAATTTCCAGCTCAGTTTAGACCCCCCACAAAATGGCTCCCCTCCCCAGCATGTGGCATGTCTAGAACTAACAGGCATGTTGTCACCATGACTCTCATCTGGCTTGTCATCCACTGTCTCTACCCTTCTAATTGTGACGGGGTCTTTAGACCAGCAGTTCTCAACTTGGGGCAAAATTGCCTGGCCTGAGCACTGATGCCATCTACAGACACAGCCAGTTGGCCTTGCTTGGGTGCCTCTGCAGGGAGCAGTGGCTGGATCCACTGCTAAGACTCCTACAAGGAACAGGGCAGAACCCACAACAAACTGGCCAAAGTGCCAAGGCTGAGAAACCCTCACATATCATTAGGCCACTGCCCTGATCTTCTGTGTCTTGTCCTACAATGCCTGGTGCCCAGAATTTGATACGAGGAACCTACAAAGGACAAAAAAAAAAGGAGTACAAGGACACAATGGAAAAACAATCCTTTCTTACCTAGACCAGTGGGATTCATCAAATACTCCTCCTTCTACTCAGGCTACGGTCATCCAAGGTCCAGATGAACTAACTTCAACCTTCACTCATGTGGTAGATAAGAGCTGTCTGTTAAGATTCTTATCTCTAATTAACCACACACAAAAAAAGTTGGAAGTGGAGCTGTGGCTTAACTTGTACAGTGCTTGTCTTGAGCAAAAGAGCTCAGGGACAGTGCCTAGGTCCTGAGTTCAAGACTCAGGACTGACACATGTGCGTGTGCACACATATTCCCCTCCCCACACAATAAATAAATAAAAATAAATTCTTTATATTTCCTCCAACCAAAGGTGGAAGAGATATAGCCTTATATTTCTTCAACTAGTGGAATAGAGTGAAAATGACTGTCTATGGGTTTCATGCCCAGACCTCAAACGACCCTGCAGTGTCACTTGTTTGGCTGCAGTGTTCTCAGCTTTGACCCTCTCCACATTTGGGACCAGTTAATTCTTTGTTGTTGGGCCCCGCCTGTGCATTGTAGCATACTTGTATTAGCTGTCCTAGCTTCTACAACCAGACTCCTGCTATTAAACTTACCACGCCTTAGCCCCTCTCAAGGAAACAAAGTTTATTAAATTCACATCAAGTACATTTTTGGGAGCACCTTTCTCATCTACTGGTTTCACAAGCCCATCTAAAGAGGAAATTAAACTTGTTTGGTAGGAGTTGTTCCTCATGATCATTGCTCTTTTTTCCCCCCATTCCTTCAACCTCTTCCAAGAAGATTTAAGCAGGCTTATGAGGTATCAAGACGAAATGAATTCTGAATAATACAACAGGGAAAATAAGCTTACCCAAGCAAGGAAGGATTGGAATGCCAGTCACATCTGCTTACATATTATTTGTCCCTGCAGCTTCCCCTTTGCCCATCTGTACCTGCACTAGGACACGTCTTTTAGCGTTGCCCCGAACTGCAGGCCTCTCTCCATTCTGACAAGCCCAGTTCTTCACACTCCAGTCCTAGACCATGGTAAGACATCCCGCGAACCCTCCTTTGCTAGATTCCTTCACCCTTCCTCACCTGCATAACCAACTCCTTGACAAACCTTTCTTGTTTAACCCTCTGACAGTGCTACACTTTGAGCCAGGGGCATTTCCTGTGGTTCTCACTGAAGGACTGTGTGGTAGAGAAACCTCATCCTTTTGTGGCTTGCAAATCCTTTCTCATTAAAATTTTCTCTTATTTACACTCTCCAGTGAATTTCCACAGTCCTGGCTTCTACTTCTCACTGTCCAGCTGCTTGTGTTTGGATGGTCAACAGGCACCTCAAACACAAGTCACATCCCAAATAGAACTTCTGATGTTCCCTCCATGATCCTCTTTTCCTGGTGACCTTCCTGAAAGGCAGTGGGGCCCCAGCACCCTCCACCTGTTTGCTGAGAATATCAGTGAATTTATGCCTGAGGCTGTTAAGTGATATTTATCAGAGCCATTGTTTTGGACTGAGCTTCTACAGTAGCTAGACTAGACCAACTAAAATGGAGTCACTCTTGCTGAAAGTTCTGCACCACTAAACCCATGCATCAGTTATTTATCCAACCTTGCAGGAACCTAGGAGAGAATCACCAAGCCCCCAGAGGCAAACTAGAAGCTGGTATGGTAAAAGGGTTTCTTCTGTTTTTACCTTTATGAGGAAAATCACTTTGATATGACCATTCACTGTCTAGTCTCATTCCTGTCTTCTGAATCCTTTTATGAAGTCAACCACTTCTTCAGTCCACTGGAACACTTGTTCTTATTGGGGTGCAACTTAAAATGCACACATCCTCGATGGTGTTTCCAGATTCAGCTTCCTCTCTTCTCATTCTCCACAACATTGCGGCTCAAAACTTCATAATTCCACCAACTTTTACCACTTCTATATTAGGCCAAACTCCTAGTTCCCCCCCCCCTCTCGCTCTCCTTCCCTCTCCCTTCTCTCGGTTGTGGGGCTTGCACTCTGGCCAGGGCATTATCCCTGAGCTCTTCAGCTCAAGGTTACCACCCTACCCCTGGAGCCACAGGGCCACTTCTGGTTTTCTAGTAGCTAATTGAAGGTAAGAGTCTCTCATTGACTTTAGTGCCTGGGATGGCTTTGAAGCGCGATCCTCAGATCTCAGCCTCCCGAGTATCTAGGATTACAGGTGTGAGCTACAGTCTCTACATGTTTGTTCCAGAATGGTTTTCCATCCACATCTGCACTCTTCCAGGGCCTTGTTGATCCCAGTTAATGTCCTTCCGGGCTCAAACCCTTCAGTGATGTCAGTGGCTCACGCCTGTGATCCTAACTACTTAGGTGACTGAGATCTCAGGGTCTCAATTCAAAGCCAGTCCATGAGGCTCTTTCTCTAAGCACTGGTATGGGGGGACTTGAACTCAGGGCCTGAGCACTAGACGAGAGCTTTTTCTATCACTTGAGCCACAGCTCCACTTCTGATTTTTTTTTTTTTAAATCCATGAAACTCAAAGGCAGGCTATGCGCCTTCATTGTTGCCACACTGGAAGGCTAGACTGACATAATTCGGGTAAGCCGGAAAGTCTGAAAACATTAGGGTGCCATTTACAGCGCGCACTTCTTGCATGCCATTGCATTCCATGCCCCTGTATTTACTACACTCGGAAGAAAACCACATGTCAAGGGCTCCGCTTTCCTATGAGGAATGACCTAACTTAGGCCCGACAGTGTTGTTCTGTATTTCTTCGTTCATTCATAGGGTTGGGTTCCAGGGCCTGAGCGGTTCCCTCAAGGCTGGCGCTCTTCCTCTGGCTGGAGATGAGGAGTTCCAAGTCCCGGATCCACCTCCCTGCTCGGTGCTCCGGGATGCTGGACGCCGAGGCGGGCGCCGGGGCGGATCCGGAGCGTCACAAACCCGCGGGCGTCTAGCTTCCCACCGAACGCCAGTGCGCAGGCGCATCAGCAAGCGGCCGCGCAGGCGCAGAGCGTTGCGGCCACGTCGCGGGAGCGCGGAGAAGGGTCTGGCGCGCGCGGGCCAACGGGTGCGAGCGCGCGCCCCGACCGTCGGGGCGGGGAAGAGGCCGAGGCGCGTGTCATGGAACAGCGATTAGCTGAGTTTCGGGCGGCCCGCAAACGGGCGGAGCAGGCGGCCCAACCCGACACTGCAAACCAGAGAACAACAGCCTCCGGAGAGAAGGCGGAAGCAGCCGCGTCCACAGAGGCAGCGCCAGGCTGGCTAACGCGGTTCCTGGGGTGGAATCCGAGGCCCGCGGACACCCAGGCCTCGCCCAGCCCGGCTCAGGTGAGGAGAGAGGACCTCAGCCACCGCGGCGCCTCTGGGACTCCGCCACAGACTTCGTAGGAACTCAGCTTGGAGGCCCCACCGGCCCGCCGGAGCCTCGCGTAGGCCCCACCCACCGCACGACAAGGCCACGCCCACCCGAGTGAGGCCCCGCCCTCCCTCAGCCGAGAGGGCGGGGCGGGGCCGCTCTGGGGGCGGGGCCTGGAGTCCCCTGGGACTTGTCAGTGTCAGTATGGACTCCGGGCTCT
This sequence comes from Megascapheus bottae, assembly GCF_031878675.1. Classification (NCBI taxonomy): domain Eukaryota; kingdom Metazoa; phylum Chordata; class Mammalia; order Rodentia; family Geomyidae; genus Megascapheus; species Megascapheus bottae. The sequence continues at coordinate 9,690,378 of NC_143530.1, forward strand.
CTTCTCTACTGTGGGCTTTGTAGCTCCAGATTCCGAGCAGAAAGCTCTGGGAGTCTCAGTGGTGGCTGAGGCAGCCGGTGCTGTACAAGGGGGACTGGAGCACACAAGCTGTCACCTTGCTTGGACATCACCTCTGCAAGACCGAGGTCTTTTTGTTGTTGTTTTGGTTCTGGTTTTTCATGGGTCTTGAACTCAGGGCCTGGGCACTGTCCCTGAGCTTCATGTGTTCTGCCACTCCAGTCACAGCACCAATTCTGGCCTTCTCTATGTGGTATTGAGGAATCAAACCCAGAGCATCATGCACGCTAGGCAAGCACTCTGCCACTAAGCCACATTCCCGGCCCTAGACCAAGTTGTGTTTCAGACCCACGTTATGAGTGACCACTTGCCTCCATATGCTGGGTTTGAACTGTGATCCTCAGATCCCAGCCACTGTGGGAACTTTTTTTTTTTTTAATTAGGAAGAACTTATTGTAACTCTGTTTGACTCATTATTTTTTCTCCACCATAGGCAGAGGGTTCTCCCTCACTGGCCGAAAGAGGTAAAGAGGAGCAGCAGAGTTCAACAACCCATAACCTTGTGTGTGCACTCAGTCTTTATTATCTCTGAGTAACTATTGTGGATTTGTGGATTTGGAATTTACTGAGCACAATTGCTCAGGATTTTAGAATCCATTTCCTTTTCTTTTCTTTTTTTGCCTTGGCCTTTAAAAAAAAAACAATATCTAAGCCACACAATGGCTTTTAACTGTATGTCTCATTTCCAAAGGAATATGAGATCATTGAGTTTGTCACAGCCAAAGCTGGACTGGGAGAAAGCTTTCATTATTAAAAGCCCCAAAGCCAATGGCATGACGCACAGATGGGAGTTAAGTGCTGAGTTCAGGATAGTTATTAATTTCTCTGCCTTCCTACTTGGCCTTAGACTGATTTCATCGACGCTTATCCTCCCTAGGTTTACACCCAGTGTAAGCAATTCTAATTACATTTCCAGCCTTTTCTATCCTATCCCTTGGCTAGAGATTTCGACAGCACCCAGTTGGCTGCTGGAGATTTCTTTAACCTTCCATTTGTAATTGCTACTGTTCAATAGTCATCAACTGGAGAAGTTTCCATATGCTTCATCTCCTTTCTCCCAAGTTTTGCTTAGAGGAAAAAAAATCTCCCACAATTCTGTGATAAGGTTCTACCACATTAAGGCAAAAATACTTGTGCCTTTTTGTAATCTGGTGGAAGGAAGGGTCTGCCTCCCTGTGCTCCAGATATGTTCAGTATGTCCATTTAGATATTCCAGTCTCATGGGAAAGATAATAATTACAATTCTAGTGCTAAAGAAAAAGCAGGTTCTAACAAAACAATTTATAAAGCTCCCTAAATCAACCAACTAGTACTTCTTATGGAGACTAATATTTGTGGCCCTTTTGTAAATATTCATCAAAGAATATTGGGGGTAACTGAGAAACCCGACTAAAGTTTTGCAGTGTTTGTCTGTGGAGACACTGAAGACCAGACGATCTGTGGACTCTGTGGTGCATGTGAACAGTAGAGGACCACGTGTGTTCTGAATTAAAAAGAAGCACTTAGGGCTGAACGGTAGTAGGGTGCTAAAAGGAAAGAGCCAGTTGGTCTCTGGGAGGCAGAGGTCACCCTTCTTAGTGGTGGAGCAGCATAGGACATTTTTAGCCTGTTGTGTCCACTCTTCCCCCGCCCCCTGCCACAACTCGTGACTTCTTTAGAGTGGATGACAAAATCCACCTAGAGGATCTTATCCTCAGTTAAACACTATGTAAGCTGGGGGCATGGTGGTACATACTTGTAATCCCAGCCCTCATGCAGGAAGGTGAGTTCCAGCCTGTGCTGCACATAGTGAACTCCAGGCCAGGTTACAGCACGTGGGGAGGCTGTCCCCAAACAGAGCCACACTTCCCAGGGAGGGCAGGGCCTGGCCTGTGAAACTGGTGAGACTGGAAACATAGACCCGGGCTGCAGCTCTTACTGTGGGTGGTGTCCCCAAACGTCCAGAAAGCCCTGACCTGGAGCGGACGCTTCCTAAAGCCACTGTACCACCTGGGCCTCCCATTATCCTCCAGCCCGGGAGACTGAGAACCGTGCATCCCTTGACTGGGTCCAGGGGCCTTGTGTGGAAGGTTTGGGGGCAGAGGCAGTGGCCCATTGAGCAGATCCACTGGCCAGTGGGTTAGTTTGGAGAGAGGAGCGAGAGGACATGGAGTCCAGTTAGCCCCGCCTCAGGATGAGTGACAAGGACCAGGAGCATGGTTCTGGGGTGGAGTGGTGACAGCCTTAATGTCCAGGGCGGTGATGCTGACATTGGTGAAAGGGATTCGTGTTTCTTGTGTGGGGCACAGACTCAGAACCAAGTCACTCGTCATATTTTAGCCCATCTGATTGGATGGTCTAATGGCCTGTGGACTGTGACTGGCTGGCTATTGCAGCAGCAATTACAGGGAAGGGTCTGTTGGGGGCGCACATGGGCTTCTGCAAGCCACAGACTCATCTGAAGCAATGGCTCCAGTGACTGGAGCCCAGGCGGGCGCTGCAGGGATTTTAACTGGGTAACTCCTCGCTAAGTGCTGATGAGTTTTGCTTGGGCTGGAGCAGGGTACGTGAGCTCTGTCGCTGCGATGAAAAAGGAGGACAAGAAAATGGAAACCAATGAGCGCAATGAGGACTGCCTGTTTAGATTAGTTTTGATCCTCTTGGCTCCATTGCCCTTTAATTCTCACTTCTGTTTGCTTGTGTATCCCAGGGAACCGCCCAGCCTGCTCCTGCTCACAGCCCACCAAGGCCCCCCAGGAGCGCAGCCATTCCTCTGCCCAGCGGAGGCCGCAGCCAGCAAGCCTTCCTCATCAACATCACCTTCTTGAAGGTTCTCCTCTGGTTGGTCCTGCTGGGGCTGTTTGTGGAACTGGAATTCGGCCTGGTTTATTTCGTCCTGTCCCTGTTCTACTGGATGTACGTGGGGACGAGAGGCCCCGAGGAGAAGCAGGAAGGGGAGAAGAGTGCTTACTCCGTGTTTAACCCAGGCTGTGAGGCCATCCAGGGCACGCTCACTGCAGAGCAGTTGGAACGAGAGCTACAGCTTAGGCCCCCAGAGGGGAGGTAGGATGCCCTCGCCGGGCCCTCTACACCCCCTGGCCAGCCCGCCTGAGCCCTTGAACATAGACTCCACCTTGGGCACGCAGGACCAAGTGGACTTCAGACACACAACCCTCTTCTAGTCTTGTCTTTCTCTTTGGATCTTCCCTGTAGGGTAGATGCCATTTATAAATGTTCTATACCACAGCAAGGAGGCCCGTGTGTGTGTCATCATTTGAGAGGTGATGTGGGGCCCGGAGGCCCCAGTTGCTGGGGGATGAGGAGGCCAGCAGGGTTGTAGTCTCTGCCAGGGCTCTCGTCAAGTCGTAATAATGATGCCAGGTTGTTTGTTTACTGAAAAGTTTCATTTAGTTGTAGATGCTGGATTTTTTTGTTTTGTTTTTTCCTTTTCCTGCTTTTTTTCAGCCCTGAATGCTATTGAAATGTCTTTTAAAAGTCTCATTTTCGGTCCGGGAGTTTGGCCTAGTGGTAGAGTGCTTGCCTAGCATGCACGAAGACCTAGGTTCAATTCCTTGGTCCCACATACATAGAAAAAAGCTGGAAGTGGTGCTGAGACTCAAGTGGTAGAGCTCTAGCCTTGAGGAAGTACAAGGACAGTGCTCAGGCCCTGAGCTCAAGCCCAGGACTGGCAAAAAAAAAAAGTCTCATTTTCAGAGTCATCATTCATTGCTCTTTACTACCTTCCCTCCTTCTCTGATTCTCTCCACCTGGTAAAGGATGAGGAGACGAAGTCTGAAAGAACAGGACAAAGCCAAAGCTGTGTGTGTGAGAAGCGTCCATTGGCTAATGAACAATTCTGCGAGAGAAGTATGCCCTCGCTGCTCTTGAACACTGTTTTAAAATTTTTGTTTCCTTTTTAATTTCTTGATTATCCTTCTATGGTTTCACAAAGAGGTTTCAATTTTTACTTTTTTATTTTTTGCTAGTCTTGGGGCTTGAATTCAGACCTGGGCATTGTCCTCGAGCTTTCTCAGGTCTATAGCCCTTTACCACTTGAGCCACGGCACCACCTCTAGCTTTTCCTGTATGTGCGGTAACTAGGAATTAAACCTAGGGCTTCGTGCTTGCCTAGCATGCCACTAGGCCACACTCCTGGCCCCGAGGTTTCCATTTTAACCTGTTCATGAATGTGTACAGTGCATCTTGATCAGAGTCTTTCCCTTCTTCCATCATCTCTCCCCCCCCAATTCCTCCTTCCCAACTCTCCCTTCCTCATCCAAGTCTTCAAATGAGAGTGTGGGAGAAGAGGGGGAGGGCTGGAACACTTCCAGATTGCTGCCTTTCTTGCCTCCTGCCTTCCAGGGCCTGCATCAAGCCAGCCTCCACTCACCCTGGCTGCGGTGAGCAGTACTGCAACCGGGTACAGGCCAGGCCAGCTTCCATGTTGCTCTCTCCCCTGGCAACCCAGTCAGCCACACAACAGCACATCTTTCATCTTTCACACTGCCTAGCAGAAGGACTGAGGTTTCGAAGCGGTGATATGGTCCCAATAAGTTATGGTCTTTTGTTTGTTTTGTTTTTAAGGCTGATTTATTCAGTAAGTTTTTACTTTCAGAGTTGAGCTATTACTCTTCATATTAATATTGATGGACCATTGTGAAGTCGTAAAGGTCTGCAGTTGTCTTTTTCTCGACTGGCGTACTTCCTCAGCTTTGCTTACACTCAGCTCTTATCTGTTGAATGCCAACTCTTCATGGGGCACCTGGGAGATGAGGATGGAAGAGAGCCGACATATCACCATGGTCCCAGCAGGGGGTGGGAGGGAGGTGAGTTTAGCGGGAGGAAAGTACAGAGGGGGATGCTACTAGCCCAGCCCTGGGTCCCCTGACCGTCAGCGTTCTCCCAGCCGTTTGCTCACTGGGAATCCCAGTGTCCCTCCTGTCACCGATGAGTGGAAGGCCCTTCCTAGCTCACAGATGAGTGTTTTCTCCTGTTTCATCTGTTTGAACTTGCCATTGAGACAGGATGCGTGCCGGGGCCAACCGGCAGCAAACCAGGGTTCGCAGATTGGGGTTCCTGAAATAGGGGACAAGGACTAGGAAGAAAAAGAAGAGAGACAGACACACCGGGTCCGGGATGTCCGCAGTCCAGGCAAAGACTGCCGAGACTGCCGCGTTTATTTTCCACTCCCCCCTCTTCCCTCCTCCTCTCCCAGGGAACCTCCAGGTGTTACATTCATATGGTAATTCTCAGGTCATTTACATAGAATAGGGCCAGAAAGCAATAAGACAATATAGCCATCATCTGATGCAAGTCAAGGTACAGTTTGATTCCACTCTGGCTCCCAACATGTCCCCCGTTTTTTATTTTAAAAGAAACACAAGTGCAATTTTTACTCTTTTCTATACCCCTAATTTATCCTGTCACATTTTCCAAAAATGACTTTGGTCCCTTGGTCCAACGGGGATTTGATGGGCGGAGATTCAACTTCCGTGACTTCTTCAAGCTGACTCAGGGGCGCCGTCTCCACGCTTGACCAGGGACCTTAAGAAGCCCAGCCTGTTTTATCAAGGGGTTGCAAGGATTAGACACCAGGAACAACAATCTACTCCAAACTAGAAATCATACTTGACATTCAACAACTGCACAAACCATCCTTGGCCACAACAGCGCAGCCTACCTAGCACCCATTTGCAAAGGCTTTTTCTTGATTGTCTGGGGAACTAAATTTCTGCAACCTTAACAATGCTTCAGTTGTCAGATCTAAACAGATTAATAGAGACACAAGCCTCAGATCCACAAACTTTTCCTGAATTTGTGGCTGGTGTCAAAAATAAAAAATAAAAATTTTACTCAATTAGGACTTTAAACTACCCGCTATCACAGAAGATTGACAAGTTCCTGCCCAGTTATGAAAGGCACGGGCATTAGTAAGGCATGCTTACAAACTATTCTATGACCTCTCGGCTCTGATTAATTTGATTGGCCAAGCACAAGTGACTAAGATCTGACACCATCTCTGCCATCCAAGCAGAGGCTTTCGTGTCCCAGTAGTGTCTCTCCACACAGGGATAAACATGCCATTGGCATTTCACTTTGTTGGTTGCTGTACTTGAACTCGGGGCCTGGGTACTGTCTCTCAGCTCTCCAGCTCAAGGCTAGCACCCTACCACTATGAGTCCTGAGCTTGGTGCTTGAGTGCTTCCCCCCAGCTTTTCAGCTCAGAGCTAGCACTCTGCCACTTCAAGCTCCAAAACAACTCTGTCCTAGCATCCTGCTGGCAGATTAGACACCATAGTCTCACAGGGACTTTGCTTTGCCCGGGCAGGCTCAAAGCTGTGGCTTTCAGATCAATGAGTCCTACAAAAGGCCACGTTACTCCCAATTAAAGCAACAAGGTGGTCAACACAGAAATAGTCTCTAAGCATGAGCTTACCTAGAACCTGGTAAAAGCCAAAGTTACATCTGAATAAGGATTGCTGTCCTTCTCCATGGGCTAGCTGGAAGTTGCTATAAGGTAACTTACAAGAGCAAGCTGAAATAGCAATTAAGCAATTACTTTGGTAGTCCTAATTTTCCTTTTTTCTCTTTCTTTAAACATTTAAGACAACTTCACTTTCAAATATTGTTTAGAAACCCATTTCCAATGTTCTTAATAACTTTTACTGATACTGGCTTAAACAATTAACACCTTAGCCTTTATTTGCAATTAAAAACCTTTAAGGGCACAAAGAACTCCTTCTGCCTTCAGGCCCCCTAAGGCTCAAGGCACTCCTCTTGCCTTTTAGAAAAAAGGGCTCTTTTGCAGTTTAGATTACTGTCTAGAACTCCAACAACAGTTTAAACTCAAATAACAGTTTTTCCCTAATTCAAGAACTATAGACATCAGTGCACCAAAAGTCTAAGTCTGGACTTAGTTTCCTCTCCTTTTTTAAAATACACCCAATAGCATGGAGATAAACCTTTAAACATTCCTTTAAAATACTAATCACATTATCCACATTTTACCATCAGATTTCTAGTGTCAGTTTGCAAGAAAGGACAGGCAAAATTTCTGACGTTAATGAACAATTTTACATTTAAATTTCTAATACATGTTTCCAAACTTTAACTTAAAGTAATAAATCCCAAATTCCCTAACACCTCTGTGCTGAACAGGATACAATGTTTACAATGTAAACAGCTGTATGTATTGCAATACCAGATTTTTTAAAATGCAGATTTCAGGATCTTTAGAAAAATACTTTTTACCAGTTTTTCTTTAAAACAATGCAATAATACTTTTAAGACATAGGAAACATTCAAGCATAATAATTTTCTTGAAGTTTAGACTTAGATTTACCCAATTGCCTTTGTTTCAAATGAGTTCAACCATTGTTTTATACAGCATGCTGACAATTTAACCTTGAACATGTTCACTCACTCATTCACACACATTCATACTCAAAGATCATAAAGTGCGCAAAATTAATATTGGCCGTTCGTTTTCCGGAAGTTTGTGTCAAGAGAGTTTTGCCAATTTTACTCTTACAGGTGAGAACCAGGTTCAAAACAAAACTTTTTGCAAGGCAACTTAGCTGGAATTTATTTTTCCAGGGCTTGTCACAACTGCAGACATGGGGGAGCGGCCATGCTAGGCCCAGAAATGTTCAAATAAATAACAAGGATGTGTGCTTGAGTACGCACAGAAAAACCATAAGGATCCATACTTAGAAATGGTACCAATTTTAAAGACAAAACTGGATAAGAAAAAATATGTAACACGAACAAGACAGAGAAACGGAGACTTTTAAATAATCAGACATTGACATATAACAAGAAAATTGGACTCAATCAGATACACTTAACACAAAAAACATGAGCTCAAATGAATGTTTTCACCAAACAGTTATTTTTAGATTTAGACATGTCGATAACAAGGCATACCTGAGAGTCCCACCAGCAAGACAAGAAACTCAGAAGGGGAGGGGGGGTCAAGGCGTCCCTTGACCACCCAGGCCTCTGTTTTAGGCCCACAGTGCACCTTTTCAAACAAACAAACAAAAATAAAATAAAATAAAATAAAATAAAACGCAGACATACAAGGGGGTCGGCCGACTTCTACTTACCTCTGGAGGCCTTTGCTTTTCACCTGGGCATCTTTTACAAAAAAGGTTATTAAGAAGAGGGCTGGTAAAGACAAAATAATGTCACATATTAAATTGTGTAGAGTCAATAAATATGTTAAAAGGTCCCTACATAATAGTAAAAGGAGAAACACAGCTCATATGAATGTGTGGAACAAGTGGATCAGTAGCAGTCCCGATTGACATGCACAAATAACTCAGGTCCTTCCCACGTCGCAGGATGCACCACTGGAGGGTTGGGGGTGTAGGCCCAGTGAGTCGCTGCTTGGATGGCCACTGTCACTCTCCACGATCCGAACGCAGCGTTCAGGCAGCCAGCGGGCGTCATTTTCTCCTTGTGAAAAAACACATACATGCCCTCGACCCCAGGTTAGAACAGGATCGGGTCCATGCCAAGCACCAGTTAGGGGATCCTTCCATTTTACTAAGGCAAAAGGACGCTGCGCTCTTTTTTCCCAGAATCGCTGAGCAGCAGATAAATTATTTGAATCCAAATTCAAAAAATTTAAAACAAATAAAGCATGATTAAGTATATTCACAGGGGTAGCGGGATATGACTCTCCTTTCTGTATTTTAGCAATTTGATGTTTTAATAATCCATTAGCTCTCTCCACGATGCCTTGACCTTGAGGATTGTAAGGAATGCCTGTAATATGAGTGATATTATAGGAATGGCAGAAGGATTGAAATGCTCGGCCTGCATAGCCAGGGCCATTATCTGTTTTTATTTGCGAGGGAATCCCCATCACAGCAAAGCATCGAATGCAGTGAGAAATACAATGTTTAGTGGCTTCCCCAGCAAGGGGGGTGGCCAGGATAAAATTAGAATAAGTATCTACAGTAACATGAACATATTTTAATCGGCCAAATGATGGAACATGTGTGACATCCATCTGCCAAACGTGATTAGAAAGCAGTCCTCGTGGATTTATGCCTAAATGAGGAGCTGGTGAGAAGGGCACACAGTTGGAGCAAGTTTTAACTATTTGACGTCCCTGTTTAACTTCTACTAGATTTTTTGTACGATTGGAATTGCGTAACTTTTTCCAAGCCTCTCTCGCCGCAGCATTTATTTGTAAATAGGCCTCCTTTGCATAACCCAATTGATCTTCGGTGTTTTTATAGGTTCCCTCTCCTAACAACTGATCAACAGTGTAAGGCAGATTCTTAGACCTATTTGTTTCAATTTTAGCCCGACACTGTGCAGTGAACTCTGTCTCCCATAATAAGTACTCTCCTGCACTAAGGCATGCTCTGGCAAGCCGCTTCCAGTCATTTGGGCATGCAATCCCAGCACACGCGGCCTCCAATATTACTTGAGTAAAAGGGGCAGTTGGCCCATATTGGGAGCAGGCATTTTTTAAATCCTGTAATAGTTTAACAGGAACAGGTTGATGGTATACTTGTTCATCATGATCAACTAAACTAGGGAAGCATCGAGGCCCTGAAATACCTTCCCTCTCTCTAGCAGCCTGAGTCAGGTTTAATTGCGATGCACTGTGCCTGGTTGTAGTGCCTGTTAAAAGGGACTTGTTGCTAGGGCCTTTAGGCTTGCCTAAAGGTTGAGAAAGGGATTGAGGCTGTAAGGCTGCAGCCGGAGGCGGTGGGTGTGAGGGGTAAGGTTTAGAATCAGACACCATAGTGGCCTGAGGGTCATATTTCTTTCCTACTTCTGGGGGGGCTCTCTGCTCTGTCCCCATTTTCGATAGAAGATGTAGCATTTCTTCTAACTTCTTCTCTATCGTAGCCACCCGGCCCTCCAATGACTCATCATAACTTTCCTCCTTGGTATTCAGACCTGAATTCTGATACTCAATATCTACTGGTTGTTGTTCCCTTTTCAAGATCTCACTTAGACTCTCTTGGGCTGCGGCATATGGCTCAGCCTCAGGTTCTTCAGAAGGGTCCTTTAGCTCATAAAGTTCCCTTAATTCAAGATTAAGTTCAGCATTTTCATGTAGAGGATCTATGTATTCACTTACTAAATTCCATACAGTAGTAGCCTCTACTGGGGTCTTTTCGGGGCCATATACATCATAATAATCTTGAATTCTTTTTCCTATCCGCTGCCAGGCTTTTTGGAATTCCTCCTCTATAGACCTCGGGCATGCCTCCTCGACAAACTGTAGGAAGCTCTGAAGCACCCCTTTTTCCACCCACGTTCCGTGGGCTTCAAATAGGCCTGTTAAGATCGGTAGAAATAACCCATTGCTATTAGCTTGACCCATAATTTTTACTCCTGACTATACTCTCTTAATAGTCCTACGATGTGTTACTCACCACAGGGAGGGGTCCTTCACCTTCGTCCCAGATTTTCAAGGTCCCTGTTCGGGCGCCAGATGCCGGGGCCAACCGGCAGCAAACCAGGGTTCGCAGATTGGGGTTCCTGAAATAGGGGACAAGGACTAGGAAGAAAAAGAAGAGAGACAGACACACCGGGTCCGGGATGTCCGCAGTCCAGGCAAAGACTGCCGAGACTGCCGCATTTATTTTCCACTCCCCCCTCTTCCCTCCTCCTCTCCCAGGGAACCTCCAGGTGTTACATTCATATGGTAATTCTCAGGTCATTTACATAGAATAGGGCCAGAAAGCAATAAGACAATATAGCCATCGTCTGATGCAAGTCAAGGTACAGTTTGATTCCACTCTGGCTCCCAACAGATGCGAAACAGATGAACTCCTGTGACGTAAGTAGTTTTGGGTTGGAATAAAGATAGCAATTGTTTTTCTGATTTGTTTCCCAAATGCTTTCTTTTTTCTTTTTCCTTTTGGACAGCCTGGGGGCTTGAACTCAAGGCTTGGGCTCTGTCTCTGAGCTTCTTTGTGCTCAAAGCTAGCACTCATCACTTTCCAACTTTTTCTGAGTAGTTCACTGGAGATGAGAATCTCACAGACTTTTCTGCCTGGGGCAGCTTCAAACCATGATCCTCAGATCTCAGTTGACCTGAGACCCAACACCTGAGGGCCGTCAGTATCGATCTTTAAAAAGGGACTGTTGAGGCTAGGAGTTTGGCTTAGTGGTAGAGTGCTTGCCTAGCATGCACGAAGACCCACATATATAGAAAGAAGCTAGAAGTGGTGCTGTGGCTAAAGTGGTAGAGCTCTAGTCTTGAGAAAGTCCAAAGACGGTGCTCAGGCCCTGAGTTCAAGTCCCAACAACAACAGCAACAACAACGAGACTGTTTCTAATGAGCCTAGATCTGAAGCCCTGAAGATCATCATTCATGAAACTCTCCATGAGCCTTAAGTCACCTCTTCCCCAAAATGGCCTGTAATGATGGTGTTGCCTTCTAGGAAAAGTAAGATGCGAACCTATTATAGGCCTGGCAGAGAGGAGAAAGGACAGTGTGTTCTTACCAGACCATTAAACTTTAGGTACAGTCTTGATTTCCAGAGTCGGAGTCTGTTGATCTGAGAATTTCCATCCATAGCCTGACCACCATTACCCCAGAGTGAGGCTCCACCCAATCTTCCTTGATCCTGAGGGGACGAGACAAAGGCAGGTGTGTGGGGTGGAGGCGGAAGAATGGTTACAGTCCAGGCCTTACGAGTAATTACTTTTGCTCATATCCTCTCGTCTCATCTTGTGTGTTCCTAGGGAGCCTCTGGTAAGGACACCAGAATGACATCCATCATTTATTCTACATTTATTCTAATGAAAGATAGTTTGTTTCCAGTAGTTACCCTAAAGAACAATGCAGTTATGACACACTTTAGAATTTCTTTCTCCTTACTGAAAGAACTTCGGTCACCCTGGGCTATTCTGATCTCATGGGCTTGGAGTACCTGGTGTGGCGTTGGTCACGTGGCCTCCCCCTAGAATGATCTCTCTCAGCTCTCTGTTCTTCAGGCTATGTGAGAATTAGACTTTTAGGTCAAAATCACCTCCTTCACACCCCTCCTTTTTTTTTCTTTAAAAAATAATCTTACAGTTGTGCACTCTGACATGTGAGAGTTTCAGAGCAGGGCAAGAGTGACTATTCCAGTTGGTAGATGCAACAGTGATTCTCAAAAGCTTTGATTTTTGTTTTGTTTTGTTTTTGCTTTTGTGCCAGTCCTGGGGCTTGAAATCAGGGCCCAGGCATGTCCTAGAGCTTTTTGGCTCAAAGTTAGCATTCTGCCACTGGAGCTATAGCTCCACTTCTTGCTTTGTAGTGTTTAATTGGAGATAAGAGTCTCTCAGACTTTCCTGCCAGGCTGGATTTGAACCTTGATCCTCAGATGTCAGCCTACTGAGTAGGTAGGATAACGGGCATATGCCACTAGTGCCTGGCTAAGCTTTGGAGTTTTACCAATGTGGACTGAGGCACTACTAGAATTATATGTGAGCAGAGTCTTACCCGTTGGCTTTTTGATTGATCTGCACAGATGAAGCGGCTAAGCTTGTGCTACAGCATGTTACAAAGCCACACAACTACAAGAGCCAGTAGCCCTCAGGCAAAGAGATGTAAGTAAAATTTCAACTCTGTGGTTTTGGCTTCTGCCACTCCTGCCAGTGAATACTCGTGGGCATGGGGTTGAGTATTGCTGGCTCACGCAATGAGCCTGGCCTGTGTGCTCGAGAGCTCCTTGGATATAGGGTGGGGCTGGGAGGCCATGGAATATGTGGCCGCCAGGGGGCAGCACAGAGCTGCAGCTCCCAGGCCTGGGCACCTTCAGGTAACCCTTGAGCATTTTCTCCATGGGGGAAACCCACTGGGATGTTTATCCCAGCCACTTGAGCTGCTTGTTTCAGGCCTTCTTTAAGATTCATAGAGGAAAGGCCCGGTGAGGGCCTGGGAAAGGCCTAGGAAGCCACCAGATGTGATTGATGATAGCCATATTTTTAAACCAAATGACAGAACCTCTCTAGATTTAGCAGGCAGTAGCAGGCTGGGGTGTGGGGAGGGGCTGGGGATTGGATGACTGGGAGCTTACATGGCTGGGAGAGAGCACACTTTGTCCCAAAGCCTAAAAGGAACACTTGGAACTGACTGCTTTGGTTTTTCTGCAACACATACTTTTATTTCACAGCTGGAGCACTGGACTAGATGAAGTCTTGGACCTCATTCTCAAATAGCTGAGAGAGAAGAGAAAAGAGAGTGTGAAGAACTACATTGTAAGGTCGGTGACTGATACAGGGGTGTGTGTGTGTGTGTGTGTGTGTGTGTGTGTGTGTGTGTGTGTGTGGTAGAAGGAGTCATCAGAGCACTTTGAATTCTGAGTTCGAGCCATTGGTCCCCTTATCAAACAAGATACATTCCATGGATGCCAAAAAGCTATGCATGATACCGTCTTCTGTATCGACCTTTTCTTTCTCTGTACATATATATCTGTGCTAAAAGTTTAATTTATAAATCAGACCCAGGAAGAGAATGGCAATCAAAGAGAACACTCGTAACAATATAGAATGATTAAAGTTATTTACAGTTAATGATTTCTTCACTTAATATGTTCTGTCCTCTGTCATACTCATGAGAAATGGACACCAAGGATGAGTAAAGCCACGAGCAGGGGGGGACCAGTCTACAAGGCAAGGTTTTCACTCCAAAGCACTGTTTCCTGCTGGGCCTAGTGATTCATGACTATAATCCCAGCTACTCAGGAGGCTGAGATCAGAGGATCTGATGTCTAAAAAGTCAGTCTAGACAGAGAAGTCCACAAGACTCTATCTCTAAAATAACCAGAAAAAAAAAAAACCAGGACTAGGGTTGGGAGTGTGGCTTAGTGGTCGAGTGCTTGCCTAGCATGCATGAAGCCCTGGGTTCAATTCTTCCTTAGTACCACAGAAACAGAAAAGGCTGAAAGTGGCACTGTGACTCAAGTGGTAGAGTGATAGCTTTGAGCATAGAGAGGTTCAGAGACGTACTAGGCCCTGGCCTGGTACACACACACACACACACACACACACACACACACACACACGGAGTTAACTTCAAAGACCATAATTAAAGGTGTGTGTTTATTTTTTTTAATTTCAGAACACTTTTGAAACAGAGAAGAGTGAGGTAGTGTTGCATTTGTGTTCATCTATTTTAGAAATCAGGAAGTACATCGGGTGAGACTATAAACTACTATGTCCCTCGCTTTTTAAGCACAAGAATGATGGCCTCGTATCCACTTCTGACCCTTGCTTGCTCTCTTCTTTCCTTTTCCAGGAACTTGAGCTTTATTTATGTGCATCTGACATATTTATGTAAGGAATGACATTGATTCAGTTTTCCCTTTTTAAAAGCTCCTCACTCTTTTTGTGAGGCCTGTGCAGGAGCTCCCTTCCCTTAGAAACTTCCCTCCCTCCTCCCTCCCTCCCTCCTTCTCTCCCTTCCAGGCTTCTTCCTTTCCTCCCTTCCTCCCTTCCCCCCCTCTCCCTTCCTTCTTCTTCTCTTCGCTTCTCTTTTGTTCCCTCTCCATCTCCTTCTCTCATCTATGTTCTCAGGCTGCCTTTGAACTAACAGAGTTTCAAGCAGTGTCCCTGCCTCAGTCTCCCTGGTAACTGGTTTTCTTTCCTTTTTTAATGCCATGGTATTTTTTAGTCGCCGTTGTCATTGGCATCGTCCTAGCTCAGCTTACTACATAGAGCAGTCTCTTTCTTCTTCCCAGCTGCAGAGCCAGCTTCCTTGGGGACAGACTGTGATGTAACCTCCCCCCCCCCCACCTCGCTGCAGCACCAGAAGCAGTGCACAACCAGCATCCGTGCCCCCATCCCGTCCACACGTGGCAATGTGTAGAGATGGCTCCTACTCACATTCCTACCAACCAGAGGAGCAGAATGCTCACACCCCATTCCTACCAGCACTGGCAGTCACCCAGTTTGCTCCCTCCCTCCCTCCCTCCTTCCCTCACTCTTGGTACTGGGGGCTTGAACTTAGGGCCTAGGCACTGTCTCTTAGTTTTTTGTTTTGTTGTTTTGTGGGTCATGGGGCTTGAACTCACCGAGCAGCGTCTCTTAGTTTTGTTCCAGGCTGGCACTCTACCTACTTAAGCCACACTTCCACTGTCAGCTTTCTGCTGCTTAGTTGGAGATAAGAGTCTCATAGACTTTCCTGCCTGGGCTGGGTTCAAACTGTGACCCTCAGATCTCAGGTGTACCTGACCAATTTGTTTCTCTCTTTTATAAATGAGTGAACTTATATAAATATAGAAACACTTTGTATTTATGAACTTTTCCATTCTTTGATGATTTGCATGGTGGTTGTTGGAAGATTGGGACTTAAAAAAAACCTCTTTATAAATAAAGAAAATTGAGCTGGGTGTGGTGGCTCACACCTGTAATCCTAGCTACTCAGGAGGCTGAGATCCAAGGATCACAGTTCAAAACCATCCTGGGCACCAAAGTCCATGAGACTCTTATCTCAAGTTAACAACTAGAAAACCAGAAGTGGGGCTATGGCTCCAAGAATAGGGCAGTTGCCCTGAGCTGAAGAGCTCAGGAACAACACCCAGGCCCAGAGATCAAGCCCCATGACCAACAAAAATAAAGAAAAAAAGAAAGAAAAGAAAAGAAAGAAAATGGACTCCTTGATTAATGAAATTCAAAGTTTTGCTCAATTTCTAGTACAAATGTGTTTTTTCAAATTGGACTTTTTTGTTGTCAAATTCATACATTTAATTTTTTTACTTCTGGGTTCTTACCATGCAGCAAAATATTTCCATGCTTACTTAGCATTTGCATTTTCTATATTTAGGGTTTGTTTTATCATCTTAGTATTTATTTTGGAGTCATGTTACAGGTAGAGATCCAGCTTTCTTTGTTTGGTTATCTCAGCGTCCTTTATTGAACAACTCACCTCCTCCCTGCTCATTTCAAAGGCATCTCTAGTATGTACTATGTTTCTCATATATTTGTATCTATTTCAGACTTTTTGGTCTGTTCTATTGATCTGTCAGTCTTTTTACACTCAACTTCAATTATAAAAGTTATTTTAATTTCAAAGAGTATTTTTAAATTTTCATTACTAATATTTAAAATTTGTTCTTTCCTCAAAAATGTATCCTTATGGGAGAGAATGGGGAACAGATAACATTGTATGAAAGGAAATGTGCTTATTACCTCATTGATGTAAATGTTACCCCTTTGCATATCACCTTGACAATCACAACCAATCTTAAAAATATATCCTTGCATATTTATTTCTTCTCATGAGTGTTAGGAATTAGCTTGACCTGGTCCTTCACATTTCTATTGGTGTACTTATTGATCTCATCGTAAATTTACAGATAACTTAATGAGAAGTGACATACTTAAGTTCTTCTTTGACTATTCAAGAATAAGGGAATAAGTACATCTAACATTTGTTAAAAACTCAGCTTGCTTGATGTTCCTGGTTATTTTGTCTTTTACTATAAATAAAATAGGATTTTCTTTCTGTTATTTCTCCCAACTACTTAGATGTGTGTGTGTGTATGAAAGATATTAATTTGAGCATATTAATTTTTTCCTAACCTTTACTAAAATTCTCTTGCTAATTCTTATGTGTTTTTATTTTTATTTAACATTATTTTTATGAGTTTTTTACATAGTAAATAAAGATTTTCTTTTTAAATAATGTAAAAGTTACTTCTTGTTTCCCCAATGTCTATAACTTTTGTTTTTTTCCACCCTCTTTGGTTAAACATCCAGGAGAACAGTAAGCAGAACAGGAAGCGATGGCATCTTTGTCTTTGTTCTTATCATTAATGAGTGTGCTTTAAGATTTTTCCATTAAACATGATATTATAGGAAAACATATATATAATATATATATATATTTTTTTTTTTTGGTCTGTCATAGAGCTTGAACTCTGGGCCTGGGTGCTGTCCCTGAGCTCTTCAGCTCAAGGCTATTGCTCTATCCTTTGAGCACCACTTCCTCTGTATATCATCTTTATAATTGCCAAAAAAATTAAGAAACCCCTTTCAGTGCTGTGATTTTGTCTTTGATAGATTAATACCATCTATCCTGTGACAGACTCAGTCACGTCAGATATTCTTTTATCTTGGATTAAGCTGCCCTGGAATATGATTTATTTTTTAAGTGTGATGACTCTGTCTGTTAATGTTCATGCCTTTTTAAGGCATTTTTCAATTGTGTAATAACTAAAAGGCGTATTTGTAGATCTTCCTTACAGGATGTTTCTTCAATCATTATTTTTTAAAATGTCTTTCTAGGGTTGAGAGTGTGGCCTGGTGGTAGAGTGCTTGCCTAGCATGCACGAAGCCCTGGATTTGATTGCTCTGTACCACATACACAGAAAAAGCTGGAAGTGGTGCCATGGCTCAGTACTAGCCTTGAGAAAGCCCAAGGACAGTGCCCAGGCCCTGAGCTGAAGCCTTAGGACTGGCAAAAAAATAATCCCTCTCGAATGCCTTTTAGAATTTTGCCACAAATGCATTCTTCTTCCATGTTATGATTACAACTGTAACCCAGTCTACTCAGGAGCCTGAGCTCTGACACTGGGGACTCTGAACCAGCAAAATGGTGGGCTGACCGTGTTATATACACTAACTAAGTGGTAGCTTTAGGGTCTTCGCAGCAGCTGCTGCCCTTGATAGAAACCTGAGGGTCAATTCCTGGTTCCCTCCTCCATCAGGGCTCCCAGACTCCTGTAGAGATGCCCACCCCCACCATTCAATCTGCCATCTTCTGTCCTTCCTCCTCCCCATTTAGCTCCTTCACAAAGAACAACCTTATTTTAATAACTCCTAGAGAAAACCCTGTAGCTACAGGTTCCTTTCTGTTTCTTTTGTGGGTACTAGGGCTGGAACTCAGGGCCTCATGCTTACTCAGCTTGCTTGCTTTGTTGGTATTCTACTTGAACCAAGCCTCCAATCTGGCTCTTTGCTGGCTATTTAATGTTTTTTCATATTATCATTCAAGGGGTTGTACAAGGGGTTGCATTTCAGCATGTCAGTTTGAGTATGATGACTCTTGATCATTTTCACCCTTTGCTATTTTTTATTTTAAATTTTGCAGATAGTCTTGCAAACTCTTGCCTGGGCTGGCTTTGAGCCTCACACCTCTGGATCTGAGCCTCTTGAGGAACTAGGATTATAGACATGAACCCCTGGCACTGGGCCAGTGTAGTTTTTAAACACTTGTAGCAGTTCATTTACAGTGCATCATCTCTAGGGACAAACACAGCATTGTCACACAGCTAGTTTTAATCCTATTGCTTTTAAAGATGTCTTCCTCTGAGACTTCTGCTTTTAGTGTGGTGGTACCGAGCAGCCGTCCTCCATGTGTCACTGAGGCGCGGTACCCCACGTGTCATTTGAATGTGGTCCCTAGTGTGGGAGCAGCCTGGCATGCTCTCAGGGCATCTGTACACAGATGTGGAGCGCAAAGGGCCCTGTCCTGAGAGCATGGTCAGGAGAGGGGGCACCAGAGAGCTGCCCGCCATGGGCGTGGCCCACCCTGCTTTGGTTGACAGGCTTCTTGTTCATTGCTGGTTTCCTGAAGGTGGCGTTTCTTTTGTAAATCCCTCATGGCATTGATAGTATAGAAGATTGTCTTGATAGCCAAGGTCATCTTGTCAAAATAATACGGTTAGCCTGGGTGTACATTGATTTCTTCCCATCTACATTTGTTTTTATTGTTTTTTTGTTTTGTTTTGTTTTGTTCAGTCCTGGGGCTTGAACTCAGGGCCTGGGCACTGTCCTTGGATACTTTTTGCTTAAGGCTAGTGCTCTGCCACTTGAGCCACAGCACCACTTCTGGCTTTTTCCGTGTATGTGGTTCCAGGGACTTGAACCCAGGGCTTCATGCTAGTCGAGCACTCTACCCCTAGGCCAATCAACATTTTTCACCATGTCTTTCCAAATAATGTCACTGGAAAGGCTTTCATTTTAGCCTGAACAAGAAAGAGCTAACTCTTGGCTTTGGTGTCTGTCTCCTGTCTTTTTGTTTGTTAGTGACCACTTTGAACATCAAGAATTGAGGGGCGAGAAAGCTAAGGATGGTTTTCTTGTCAAGTGGCATCCAATTTGGTGGGTACCAATGAAACTGTGAGTTCAGCTTCCTACGGAAGATTCTGAAGCTTTGTGGAAGGCAAAAAAATTTTAGTGGTGAAATAATTGTCACGTCCCGGCAGAAACACACATAATGGTTGCAGATTACTGAAAAATTAGACCCCTTCAAAAGGTGATCACATCCTTTTATGGTTGTAGCTGTCAGAGACACAATCCAGGACTTGTTAAACTTGTTCCCAACTCCTGACTGTTTCAGACACCTGTTAGTTAGGTCACGGGAATGGCAACGGCCCATGTAAACATTACTGAAAACCTCAAGTCCTGGTTTTTTCACTCTAGAGACTTGGAAAGTTTATACCACGTACGCGCGCGCGCGCGCGCGCACACACACACACACACACACACACACACACACACACAGCCTGCCAGGCTTCTCTGGGTGTCCACTTCAGCCCATGGTAATCCATCTCTTGGCAAGGGCCTGCTCAGTATTTGTAATTCTCATCTAGATTTTGTTCTCTGTAGGAGGTTGTACCACAGATAAATTCTGAGGTCCACTGGCCCCACACAAAGGGGAGCTGTCAAGGGGTAGAATAGAAAAGTTGTGCTGGATTTACTCTAGGGAATGAGGCTTTTTCTTGGTCTAAAAATCACCGTGTTGGTTAAAATGATCCTTTGTACCAAAGGAAGCAATCCGTCATGGCTGAGGATTAGAGAACTCCACAGGAAAAGAGCTCAGATTTATGGAAGGAGTTATTTAAAACATTGACCAAACCTAAGGCTCGGAACCTAGCTCTCTGGCATGTGTTGCTTATAGCCTCTTCTTTTTCTCCCCACTATAATTCCCTCCTTCACATTTCCTGCCATCACACGTGTCACAGTTTAAAGTATGCTGTTTGTTTGCCCATGTTCTGGTCTCTTCATTGTCTTTCCCCCCCCACACCTTCCCTGCCTTTGCAGATGGCAATGCCTCTCACTTCGTCATGGGCACACAATAGCCAGTCTGTTTTCCTCTTTGCCTCCAAACATCTAAGAACAGAGAGAGATTGAATGAACCTGCACTTCATGTGATAGCTAATGCCTAGGACTTTGAGACCACAGAGGAGTTTGGGGCTCCATTATGCATGACACAGCAGGAGGTGAAGTCCCTCTCACACCAGAGTGGGCAGGTGGACGGGCACTGTCTTGTTCTCCTGTGTTGACATGAGTCTGGAGGTTAAAAGTTCTCACTGGTCTCTGCAGAGCTGGGACTCATCATAGTGGGGTGTCTGGCTCCTGGTTCCTCTTCTCTGGTAGGGTGCAGACCCCACTAAGCCACAGTGAAGGTGTACCCCTTCCTAGAAATCTTGGGGTTGAACTCGCTACTCCATTTGGCCAGGTGTTTCTCTGGACACGAAGAGACACCTACATTCTGCTTCCTTGGAGTGGCAGACAGACAGGTGAGGATGTCACCCAGGGAGCGAGTGAGGTCCAAAGCCTGCCTGGGGCAGGGAATCAGGAGTGCACATAATTTGCAAATCCAGGGGTCAGCCCAACACCTGACTTGCTCTCAGAGTAAGAATTTTTAGGATCGCAAGGGCAGTTTCTACAGCTCTATCTAAACAAAAAGGAGACAGAGTGGCTCATGCCTATAATCCTAGCAGCTCAGGAGACTGAGATCTGAGGATTGCAGTTGGAAGTCAGCCAGAGCAGGAAAGCCCATGAGACTAATTTTTTGTTTGTTTCGTATTTTTGTTGTCGGTTGTGGGACTTGAACTCTTGGCCAGGGTGCTGTTTCTGAGCATTTTAGCTCAAGGCTACCATCCTATACCTTGAGCCACAGCTCCACTTCCAGGTTTCTGGTGGTTAATTAGAGATAAGAGTCTTACAGCCTCTCGTGTCCAAGCTAGCTTTGAACCTGATCCTTAGATCTCAGCCTCCTGAGTAAGTTAGGATTACAGGTGTGAGCCACTGATTCCTGGCTCTCATGAGACTCTTATCTCCAGTACGCTATTTCTCCAAAATAGCCAGAAATGGAGCTCAAGTAGGAGAATGCTAGCCTTGAGCAAAAGAAACTCAAAGATAGTACCCAGACCCTGCGTTTAGGACTTTGAGGCAACATGACTCCCACCAAAAAGACAGCAGGAGGGAATGTGAAAGGAAACCTTCAAATAAATAGTGGTCTTCAAATAAGAATAACCCCAAAGAGTTTGGTAGAGTGCTTGCCTAGCATGCACGAAGACCTGGTTCAATTCCTCAGTACCATATACATAGAAAAAAAAAAGAGAAAAACCAGAAATAGTGCTGTGGTTCAAGTGGTAGAACTCTATCCTTGAGAAAGCCAAAGGACAGTGTTCAGGTCCTGAGTTCAAGCCCCAGGACTACTGGCAAAAAAAAAAAAAAGACAGTTGAAATGTTTGGACCGGAAGTTTTGCCTAGTGGTAGGGTTCTTGCCTAGCAGGCATGAAAGCCCAGGTTTGGTTCCTAGGTACCACATACATAGAAGAAGCCAGAAGTGAAGGGTCCAGGAGTGTGGCCTAGTCATAGAGTGCTATCCTAGCATGCATGAAGTCCTCGGTTCGATTCCCTAGTACCACATTTGCAGAAAAAACTGGAATGGTGCTATGGCTCAAGTGGTAGAATGCTAGCCTTGAGAAAACTCAAGGGGAGTGCACAGGCTCCGAGTTCAAGCCCCAGGACTGGCACAAAAGAAAAAAGCCAGAAGTTTGCTGTGGCTCAAGTGGTAGAGTGCTAGAGAAAGCCCTAGAGCAGTGCTCAGGCCCTGAGTTCAAGCTCCAGAACTGGACAAAAAAATAACCCCAAATACCCATGCTATGATTAGGGGGAATCTGCATTTCCTCTGTTTTCCTATAAGGGTAAGCTGCAAACCAGCGAGGGCCAGTGATCATTGAAATTACAGCGAAGTTTATTTCTCTGAAGTTGAATCTCTAAATAGCAGCTCCATTCACACTCTGTGGCTGCTTTGTAAACAAGTCTCAAGCTTTTATGACTTTTTTTTCCCCTTTAAATGGATTTAATGGACTGAGTTCATTTAGACAGGGGACAGCAGATGAGTGAGCAGAATTGGAACACACATCCATGTGGCCATCAGCCATTGTGTAAGCCACTCGACCACCCAACTTCTCTAATTAAATGGCACTGCAGTCCCACAGAAAGGCTGCAGTGGATAAATTAGTACTTGGTAAGTGCTTTGAAGATGAAAATCACGATGTGAGTAATGAGCCTAGAGCTCTCTTCCTTGGGCTGGAAACGGCATCTTTTGTGTTTTCCAACACTGTGGGTTACCTGGGCTGACATTGCAGCAAAGTCCTTTACCAAAAAGCGAGAGACACACAATAGCAACAGGCTTGTATTTGACTTACAGAGCAAAATTAAGGGAAGAGCCCCCATCCATTCACAACCATACCAAAAATTATATACCATACACATTGGCTACACACCCAGACCCAGACCGTATCTTACATGAATTTATACGTGAAGGAATTGCATGAAAAGGATCTTGTTTAAACATTCATGAAGAGCAAACATCTCCCACGGGCACCCAGCAACAGAAATGTAACTTCATTCCTTGTGAGGGCATGGCTCCCGCTCTATGTACATTCAAGTCCTGCATCAAATCCCTCGGAAATGAAGGGCATGCTCAAGTCCGCCTGCTTTGAAGATGAGGCGATGATTAGTATGGGAAACGAGGACTGCAGGTGTGGAAGTGAAACGTGAGCCATTTGTTGAGACCCCTCCCTGGTGTCTGGGGTGCATTCAGCCAGATTCCCCTCAACACCCCCTGCAAAAAAAACCCTAAGAAATGAAATTATTTCAGATCTGAATTGGGGTACAGTGAGTTCTTTGCTGACCACATCCTCATTTGGATTGCTTTGACAATAAATAGCAAGTCTCGATAATTAGTCCTGCTAGATGGGCAAGGTTGAATATTTACTGATGGTTTGACAGCACCCGTCCCCACCTCGGGAAGGTTTCATGAAGTCTTGGGGATCTAAACCTTGGGATACCACCCTATGCCAGAGAATGTAGTCCATTATTTTCAACCCTGGCTGCACCCCTAAATTGGTCACAGCTGATTGCTTGTCATTTGTGCTATATCAAAGCAGGGTCACCTCTTAAAAGATGCAACGGGGGTGGGGGGCTGGAGCAAGAGGAGCGAGGTTGGATACACTGGGGAAACACACAGGCATTGCTAGAGAAGGCCTTGAACAAAGCTGAAAATGGCAGAGACAAGAAATCTCCTGTGAGAGATTCAGATGTAGGCAAAGCACAGGAGACTCAGTTATTGGAAAACCATTATGCTTATCTGCTTCCTGCCAGTCTGTATCCATTGATTAATTATAGCTACTGTAGACAGACTGTGGCATTAAGTAAAGTGTTTGAAATTAGACTGCTTAACAACACTTCCTGAGAGGGGTCAGAGAATGCTGGTTGCAGGGGTGGGTTGTAGGGGTATGGTAATATTGACAGATGCTTTTCCTTTTATACTCCTCTTTTTCATATTCCCCCCTTCCAGGGGAATTCACTCCAGCCATGCAAAGAAGGGAAAAAAGTAAGAGTTTATGCTAATTTGGTTTCTGCTGAATATTTAGAATGTCATTCATATAGCCTTCTTAGTAGAGTAAGCCTACATAGTTTGAGGTGAATATATGTATTATTTATCTTCTAGGAGGCAAAAGCAGGGTCAGCATTGTAGATTAGAATCAATTCTGTGGAGAGAAAAATAAACCTTTGGAAAATATTTTGCCTTCCCTGAGCACGTTGTAGGAATTAGAAATAATAGGAGGCCTGTCTGCGCATGGAGAGGAAGCATCTAGCACTTAGACCCCAGCCATCCTTGCCCCTGCACCGCTCAGCCAGTGGGGGCGACTATTCTAGACCCATATTGCCTTACTTTATGCTGGAAGGCATAGGATAATACACGTGCAGGCATGCTCACACATATACACAGAGTTCTCTCCTGGTGGAAGACAGGCAGGGAAAGGCATGGGAAGAGGAAATCTGCCTGCTTCAGCCACTCTGACAGATAAGCCTCTTGGGACATAGGTGCTCAACTGAGCTGCTGTGGCCCAGTTTTGTTGTTGTTGTTGTTTTTTGTTTTGTTGCCAGTCCCCTGCCCATACAGAGAAGCACTAGAGTCGAAGGGGAGTTCAAGACCTCTTTAGGGCTCTTTAGTATACTTCTGTATGGCTAGAAGCCCAACTTTCCCAACAAGTACACATGCATCAAACCAAACCAAAACAAACATTTAAGCCAACCCCGAGAAGAATGTTGGATTTGCTGATCCAAAATAGCTTGCATGCCATTTCTATGAATTTCGTTTTCTAATTTTAAGAGAAGGATAAATGAGGTCCTAGAATACAACCTAAACCATTTCTCTCCCTCCTCTTGCCAGTGGAAATTGCCAAAGGGGTGACACTCACAACTGCCTGATGGGTCTAGACGGATCTCCACTTAGCACATGTTGAATGGCCATTTGTTCTTTGTCTCCATCCTTCCCAAAGGCCTCACTGGACTGGGAGACTAGTTGTGAGGCAGAGCTCATCACCCCTGCAAGTGTTATTCCTGGCTTCTGTAGATCAGACTAGATGTTTTCAAGCTCTTTCCAGCCCTTGGGTTGTATTCTTGAGTGCAAGGTGGCATCAAAGCCACCCAGCTCATGCCTGCCATCCAAGAAGCCATGTTATAGAGAAGACAACTTTGCGGTGTGATTTGTGAAGTTCTGTGATTGGCTGCTCAGACAAAGGACCAATTGGAGTTGACAGGATCTAAGTAAGTCCCACCCAAGTTCCAGGGAGCTGACCAGAGTACTGAAGTCAGCTGCCATTCATACTGGCCTTCAGAGGGCAAACCAATCATGGCCCGCAGTCTCCAACTAGCAACAGTAGCTCCAGGACTGGAGCAGGGAAGACAGTTTTCAGCAATTGCCAGACTGAGACTTATGGTACTAGCGTGTAAACAGCCAGTGGAATTTCAGGGTACATTTGCCTTCGAGCATTCCCAGACCTGCTGGTGGCAGCTATATTTAGCCTGGGTCAGTTGGAGAATAGCTGAGAGGGAGTTCAGAACCATTCACAGGCCTAGGAGTAGGACAGGGTTTTGGAACAGGGAGGAGAGGAGAGTACTTGCATTGTATTTATTACATATCTATCTGTATCTGAGAAGACCAAACGTCATCAGCATGGAAGGGCGTGGGGTGCAGTGAGGTGATAAACTAGGAATTACCGGGCAAAGAATGAAGAGTTGAAGCCAGATTGTGTGAGTTGGTACCAATGAGTACTTTCTTCCCCACGAGCTTTCTCTATGACTGCTCCTTTCAGGAAGATTCTATGCATCTGTCTTTTTCTTGGCTTCTGTGTAATGTATTAATTCTCAAAACTCACTCCACGGGGTGGGCAGGGTAGATGAATGAAGAGAGCCAGGGGGTAGAATGCAGTCAGGTATAGCCTGTGAGGCTGGGGACTGCAGGGGGGGGGGTGGACTGGGAGAGATGGGTAGAATGGTGAACTCGGTCACGGACGCCTTGTGTTACAAACTGCTGTGGTGAATGGTAACACCTTTATACAACCACTTAGGGATAATAAGAGAGCTACTCATACCAGAGCTGTAGTGACCTCAGTTCAGCCATGTACACCCTCCAGCTGCTACCAGACACACGTTTTCTCAAGTATGTGATGTTACTGGGAAGCCTGTCCTGGTTCTGGGGGGAGCAGAGCCCCCCCCCCCGCCATTGCCTGCCCCATCATCTGGGTCAAAGCAACAACAACCTGGCCGTACTTCCTTTCTTTAGCCTGAGGTTCTACTTCCCTATTAGCGTAGACCCAACACTTCAGTGAAACTGAAGGATAAGGAATTTTCTGCTTGATGTGTTTTATGTGCCATTATTATTCTCCCTGAACACTGTGTGCCTTTCTGAGGGACAGAGGAGAATGTGTGTGGTGTAAACAAGGGGAGGGAGATCGCCGCACAAGTGAATCCCTCCAGCGAAGCCCCTCCCTCAGCCCACAACTCTAGTTCTCCTGCTCTAGAAACTTCCTTGGCTTTCTGGTGTTGGCTGCTTTCCTGTCTATCTAGATCTCTGGAATGCTGCTTACTGGTCGGCTTCCTTCCCACGGCTTGGGGAAGGATTACTAGATAATTTTCTCCCCATCCAGCCTTTGTGCTGATTGTTATTTATGAGAGGCCAGGCCAGCATTAATTAGCTCAAAGTGCAGGTGAATCAAGTTAATTACCACCCCACTCCCCCAGACATCAGCACGGCAAACATGATTTAGTTCTTGTTTTGATCAGATGGGAGAAGTCAGAATGGTACATTTGCACACAAACAGTCACAGCAATAAAGGAATGAGATGTATACAAACTCCCAGTGTGTGCGTGAATGTGCGTATGCATGTGTATGTGTATGTGTATTCTGAATGGGGGTGGGAACAAAATGACATGGATTGTGGCTCATTGGTTTCCTCTGAAGTTACAGGGTGCATCCAAGCTTCCATTTGAGATACCATTCTGGCCACCGTTAGAAAATGCTCCCATGCAGGGGGTTGGGGAGGGGAATGGCTCCTTTAGTCCTCTGGTTCCCAGCCATGCAGCTCATCTATTCCCACAGTGGGGATGTTCTTACATGTCCCTAGAAGAACCTCAGAGGATCCTTGAGCATCATTAGAACAGAATTGAGAATGCACACCGCCCTGGGCAGGGTTTCCCAGCAGCAGGCCTGCTCCAATCCCCTGGAAATGGCGGAAGCAGAAAGCAGAATCAATCACAGCCAGGGGAGAAGTGGTGTACCAGCCTGAGTGATCGCTGTGGCATTCTGGATACCACGTGTAGCCATTTCCAGAAACAGCTGCTACTGGTGGCCCAAACACAGCCTTCCAAGGAGACTGAGTAGGGAGATGAGCAGAAGGCTGAGAACAGGCAACCCCGATGCACAAAAATTTGCCCAGCAGGAGAAGGCAGACAATAGTGGTGACCCAGGGCAGATGTGGGCAGAGTTGGCTCATGTGGCCAAGTGCTGTGTTTGGCTGAGGTTATACCAGCTTCTTGCAGAACAATCTCTTCTTCCAAGCCACAATTCCACTAATGAGCCATTGACCTTGAGTTTGAGTCAGGGGTTGATTTGCTGCTCTGTCTAGGCGGCAGGCAGGGCGGGGGGCACGCGAGGGGAACCCCAAGGGCCTTGTGGCTTAACAGAAGAAATCCTCCTCTTTTCAGCTGAAGTCATTTTTTCCTCTCCTCCTGCCACTGTGATAGAATTAGCAGGCTGCTTTTCCTCAGAGAAAATATGTCCCTGATCCCAGGAGGCCCTGTGCCTTTGCCCGTCTGATGGGC
This sequence comes from Megascapheus bottae, assembly GCF_031878675.1. Classification (NCBI taxonomy): domain Eukaryota; kingdom Metazoa; phylum Chordata; class Mammalia; order Rodentia; family Geomyidae; genus Megascapheus; species Megascapheus bottae. The sequence goes on from NC_143530.1 coordinate 9,717,816, forward strand.
TGGAGGAGGGAAAGCGGGGATGTAGGGGTGTGTGTGTCTCGTCTCCCCTGTCCCTGGGCGGGTCTCCCCAACCTGGGATGGCTGCCCAGCCGGCAGCAAGGACTGCAGGAAGGCCCGTGCTGGGGTCTCAGCTGCAGGAGGCCTGGCAGGTGGCCGCATACACGCTGCTGCCCACCGTACCTCCGCTGCTCAAGCTGCTGGTGGGGCATTTGAGGGGCTTCATGGTGCTGTCTCTCTGTATGTGCAGATGTTCCAGCCGCCAGCGCTCCCAGCTCTTTCGAAACTCCAGCTGGACCTTCCGTGGGAAGAAAAGGAGAGAAGCAAAAGGCATCAATGCCAACTGACCGCCCATAAAAATAGCCCTATTATTACATTAGTGGGGAAGGGGAAAAATCCACTACATTATATTAAGAGACACAAGTCAAGGCCTTCGGGCGCCTAAATGAATATGGCAATAAAACTGTTTATTGTTGTCTCGGATCTTCTGCCTCTCCTCAGGAGAGATGGGCTTGAGAACCTAATTGGCCTTTTCCATCTCTAAACTCTGATTCAGCTAAGTACCTCTGACAATCCATCACACAAGGGACAAGAGGAAGGAGATGCGCTGGGAGATGGTATGGAAACAAGAACTGGAGAGGAGTCTGCCTTTAGAACCTGCTTGGTCTAAACTACATTCCTCCTGCCTCCACCCACCCACCTGGTGGGGGGTGGGGAGGGAGAAGGAAGCAAGGAGGCAGAGCCTCCCAGCCTGGCTCTCAACCAATCCCAATCTGAGGCCGCAGTGAGCACCAAAGGGGCAGACAGTCCAGGTGAGCTCAGCTAATCGGGATCCCCACTGTGTTGTGCTGGGATCTCCCAATCACCCGGCCTTCTCACCTGGTGCCAGGGGCTCCCTCCGGTAATCCTGGCTACCCAGGAGGACTGCTTAGGAGACCTGAAAACTGCTATTTGAAGCTAGTCAGGGCAGGAAAGTCCTTGAGACTCTCATCTCCAATGAGCCACCAAAAGAAAGAGTTGGAAGTGGCAACTGTGGCTTAAATGGTAGAATACTAGCGAAATCAGGGGCACACCCAACCTGAGTTCAAGCCTCAGGACAGACAGAATAAAAGAAGAGGGAGGAGGACGAAGAAGAGGAGGAGGAGGAAGAAGAGGAGGAGGAGGAGGAAGAGAAGGAGGAGGAAGAGGAGCAAGAGAAGGAGGAGGAGGAGGAAGTAAAAATAGAGCCTTTCCTTGGGGTGTCCCTAACTCTTACATTGTCTGGGCTTCTGGTCCTCTCAAAACCAAGTCACCAGGAGAGCCAGCAGTTGGTCAGGAGCTCTCAGCCAATCTTCCCACCAGCCCCTGTGCCAACGTGCCCTTTTCTTTCCCTTTGTCTTCCATCTGGCCAAGGCCAGCAAGATGCCTGGCATGGCTGCATGCCATCCCTTAAAAGAACTTCTGAATCAAGCGGAGTGAGATGGCCCAGGCCCCTGCCTGCCAGGATGGCCTGTATCCCATAAGCATCTTAGAGCCCAGGTCTGGGTGGGGAGAGAAGGAGGCGGCCAGCTCCCTGCCTGGTTTAGCTCTCACACAACTGGGAGGGGACACTCAGAGGGTGGCCTCCCTTTGCCCAGCTGCAGGGGAGGATCCTCTTCCCACAGCCTTGCACTGGGGGATGGAGGCAATGATGGTAAACTGAAGACGCGGGATTTTAGAGTTTGGCACATGATACCTGATACTTCCTCCTGCGCCACCTGCCTCCGTACTTTTTCTGAACCTCCTGGGTGGCCCCTATAATCGCAATTAAGAACCGCTGTGCAAGGACCTCACATTTCCCATCGATTTCCTTCATCACCTTTTGTTCTCCTTTTAGAAATGAAGAAATGCAGAGGACTCGTGTGTGTGTGTGTCTATGGGGCAGGGGGAACTGGGATTTGCACTCAGGGCCTCACACTCTCACTTGGCTTTTCTGCTCAACACTAAAGCTTTACTACCTGAGCCACACCTTTAGGTCTTTGCTGGTTTATCTAAAACAAGAGTCTGGCAGACTATTCTTTCCTGGTCTGGCTTTGAACCCCTATCCTCAGATCTCAGCCTTCTTAAGTAGCTAAGATTATAGGTACGAGCACCTGGTGCCCAGCTCAGTGCAGAATTCTTAAACATCTTTCCTAGGCCTTGACCCAGGGTGAACCTAGGTTGAACTTGGCTCTCACGCCCAGCTCTTTTTTTTTTTTTTTTTGCCAGTCATGGGCTTGAGCACAGGGCCTGAGCACTGTCCTTGGACTTTCTCAAGGTTAGAGCTCTACCACTTGAGCCTCAGCACCACTTCTGGCTTTTTTCTATGTATGTGGTACCGAGGAATCAAACCCGGGTCTTTGTGCATGCTAGGCAAGCACTCTACCACTAGGCCAAACTCCCGGCCTCACGCCCAGCTCTTAACTACTGGTCCCTTGCCTACAACAGCTCTTAAGTTCCTGCTTGTCCCAGGCCACGCCTCCCTTCCCCTCTTAGCAGGGAGGGGAGATATGGGATTGGTCTGGATCTCATCTTCCTTCTTTTTATATCCCTGCACCAGGTACAGTGCCCGCTATACAGCAGGCACTCACTGTGAATAAGTCCGATAAAGGGACATCTGACATTAGATCTTTCAGTTATGAAAATCAAACAAGTCAATATGGACCCCTGAACTGCTGGGCCAGGACTTCTGCATGTATGAACTTACCTCCTCTTTGCCCTTTGAGCTCTGCAGCCTAGCAAATATGTCCTGAGCCCCCTTCCTGGTCAATTACCATAACCCATCTCCACGCCTACTCACCTCTGACTACCGGAAGCCAGTACATGCCGTGACAGCCACAGGAGACTGATGCTCAGGCCATCTTTTCAAGTGACAAGTACCTGGCATTGCCATGGCAACTTTGGGTCTAGGAACAGCTCTGTGGGCAGAGGCCTCAGCTCAAGAGCTACTATGTCCCTAGTGAGCTGGTGATGATGAGGCATCTGGAGATAATGGAGCAGGAAGGGACTCTGGGGCAGCAGATGATACAGACAGAACCCTCATCCTCTGAGTGGGGTCTCCTAGACCTATGGGACCAGCCCTGGCAGAGGCCAGAAGAGTCTGTAGTTAGATAGGTCTGGCCAGAAGAGTACAATTCTGGGGATTTAGGGTCAAGTATTTTGCCAAGGGCAGAGCAAGAATGTGGGCCCATCCCTCTCTCCTTACAAAGCCGGGCCAGCCAGAGGTGATGGGAGAGGAGGGAGATGGCTGGATGGCGTCAGGACCAGAAGCTGGGTGAGACTACAAAGTGGGGAGGCAAACACATGGGCAGAAGGTATGTGGCTTTGGGGATGGCAGGGAGAAGGGAGGACATGGAGTCAAAAGTGGCAGTAAGGAGCCTCCATGTCTCCTCAGGGACCTCTGTTCCTCATTCCTCCAGGGATGCAGGCTGCCTTGCTCCTGTCCACATCTCTGCCAGGCTGGCAAAGCCAACTCTGGAGCCCCTGGCTAGCGCTCATCCTCCCTTTGCTCAGAAGCATTCCCGAAGGGAGACTGTCCTGCGGAACGGCCCTCCAAAGTCCACACAGAGTTCTTTATGAGGACCCATCGGGGCAATCCTCACCTTTCCCACCCTTCACCTCCTCTCTCTGCGAGATGGGGGAAATCACACAAGAAAGCACATAAGAAACATGACTTCCCTCACTTTTTAGAGATCTGAAGGCCATGTGCTCCTAGCCCATAAGAAGCCGGGTCAGATCCAGGCACCTGTGGCTCATACCTGTAATCTAGCTATTAAGGAAGCTGAGATCTGATGATCGATCGATCATGGTTCTCAGCCAGTCAGGGCGGGAAAGTCAGTGAGACTCTCATCTCCTATTAGCCAGTCAAAAGCTAGAAATGGAGCTATGGCTCAAGTAGTAGAGTGCTCGCCTTCAGCACAGAATACTCAAGGGCAGAGCCGAGGCCCTGAGTTTACGCCCTAGGACCAGCTCATACACACACGCACAAACATGCACACATGCACACATGTACACACACACACACACACACACACAAGCCAGTTCAGGGAAGCTGGAGGAAGCAGGAATACTCTCCTCTTTTCCCTCTTGCCCTGCCTCATTTCCTCTCTTTCCCTGGGAAGCTCTAGGTTTTGGAAGCAGACAAAAGAGCTGTTGTTTCCTGGGTGTCTCCTGAGATAGAAGAACACATCTTCGTCATGCCAACAGGACGGAATGGGCCTGCAGCGCCTGGCTGGAGGAAGGTCTTATCCCACTGCCGGCATATACGTTGTACTTACTGAACGGGGATTTTACCCTCCTCTTGTAGATGAGAAAAGGACCCAGATTTAGAGGGGGAGCAGGGGAGACAGGATGTGAGGAAGGCATACAATACATAAACAAGATGTGTCCTCAAGTCTAGGCTGCAGGGGTTTGCGTGGGGGTCTCTGGTGAAAAAGCTGCTGGGAGTTCCCAGGGCCTCAGCCCCATCCCAGACAATGGCAGTCTCTCAGGAGGACTCCCGCCACCCCTACCCAGGCCTTACCTCGTTGTTGACGAAGCAGTACAAGATGGCTACCATCAGCCCCTGGAAGCAAGAGATAGGTCAGCAGGAAGGGAGTGGGGTGGGGGCCTACAGGGAAGGAAGGGCTTTGACACTTTCAACACTTCTCCCAACTTCCCAGGCTGAGCCAGGGAAGTGTTAGGCCTGGAAAGGAGAAGTTCCCTCCCCTTCCCTCATGTATCTCCCAGGCTCCAGAATGGAGTTCTCTGTGTGAACGAACACATGAATATGAATGCACACACATGAGCCTATGTGCTTGGCAGCATCCTATAACACTCTCAATGGACTGAGGTCAGTTTCTTATGTTCCTTTGTCTTTACAGCGGTGTCTAAAGGCTAGCCGAGAGGATCTAGCCCTCACTTTGTCTGTCCATGACATTTCTGAGCCTCAGTTTCCTGTAATGTAAAGCAAGGGTGATCTCACTCACGTCCTGAGTGCCAGGAGGGCAGAATGTACCAGGATATAAACTGTCTTGCAGGGCATCTCCCTGCCTCCTGCTAGGTGGATGGCAGACCTCTCCCCATCATCCCAGATGTCTAAGGCCACATCTGGGAAGGCTATTGTCCTGAGGATTTACAGGCAAGATGGGCTGGGATGTCAGGGTATCTGGGGGTGCTATCTGTGGCTCTGCTTCCACCCCATGGCGGTGGCCATGGGTTGCAACCCCAGGCTTCAGCCTGCCCACCTTTCCCATCTGCGAAGCTGGCTGCCTCCCCAGTGCCCCTCCCCCACCAACCTCGGAGGTGTCCCGTGTTCCTCTCCCCCACCCTGAGTCACCTGGAAGGAGGTGAAGGAGAGCTCTGTGAACAGCTTGATGAAGCGCAGAGTCCCGCGAGCATGCTCGTCCATCACGAAGGCAAAGATGACCTCGTGGGTCCCCAGCAGGGGGATAAGTGTCAGGGTGGACTTGGCAAGCCTGGGGGGGGCAGGGCAAGATCCTCAGAGTCATTTTCTTCCCGCTCCGTGCCTTCCACCTTCCTCTATCTGGGTTACCTGGGTGATGGAGGCCCTGCCCCTCCTGAGTCAGGCTGCTTTGGTGGGAAGGATAGAGCTCAAGGCCCCAGAAACCCAGGGTTTAATCCATGATAGGCCAAAGGAAAGGCCTGGGGAGGGGGAGTCTCAGGCCCGGCCTGGGTGTTGAAGACAGGGCGGCCTGGGTGTTGAAGACAGGGCGGCCTGGGTGTTGAAGACAGGGTGACACAGAGCTCCAAGCTGAGCACGCCAGGACTGTTCTCTGCTGTCAGGGAGGGGGAGGGGCCCAGCACAGCCAGCCGGCTGAGGTCACCTGCATTTGATATCTGTCTTGCACATGAGATTGGCCTTCAGTTTTGACACCACGATGCAGATGACTCGGACGAAGATGAGGAAGTTCACCTGCAGAGCGGTGGGAAGGAGGCTGGGACCCCCACATCCTCCCTGTCCCCCCAGAGCCAAGCCCAGGCCCACCGCGGACCTCTTTCCCACCCCACGCCATGCCTCACCCCAATGGCGAACAGAATGGGCAGCCTGATAATGAGCCAGTAGTTCATGTTTGAGTTTCTGGTCCAGCAGCTGGGGAAGAAGAGCGGGAGAGGCACAAATGTATTCAGGGCTCAGGCTGAAAAGACAGAGTGCCGCCACCCACTGCCACCACGGCTACCCAACAACCAGTCCTCAGCCTACAAGCACACATGGGAACATGCATGCGCACACACACGCGCGCGCGCACACACACAGAGTGAACGGTCACAGAGCACCACACACAGTCCCCACATCTTACAGGAAACAAGACGCCTCACTCAGGGGGGTTACAGAGAAGTCTGCACAGGACTCCACACACCCCCCACCTCCCCCAGACTCAGTGCCATCTGTCACCACGCCATCCCAGGCAGGGGCAGGGAAGAGGGGCACACATTACGTTCCTGGTCCCCTAGTGTCTCCTCTGAGATTGAAGAACCCCATGGGCTTTGAGGATGGGGACCTCAGCACTCCCCCCCAAACAGCAGGCCACTCACCCCTCATCCTCATAGAGGTACTTGACGATGCCCCAGGGGATGACAAACAACAGGGGAACACCTAAGAGGAGAGAGGGACACACAGGAAGGCACTGGCAGACCACTGTCACAGGCACCGCCCTTACCCAGCCAGCCCCCTCTTCTAGCCTGGCCCCAAATGTGTCTCCTAGGCTGGGTACCTGAGAGGAGGGGGCAGAAGACACACACACACACACACACACACAGATGTCCTGGATTCTTCCGTGGAGAGAGCTCTAGAGTCCAGCTGTGCCTATGTGCCAGACACACATCAAGGCTCGGCACCAGGGCCAAAGCTGCTCATTCTAGAAGATGTGCTGGATGAGACGGGGCCAGGCAGGCTCTCCAATGCCCCTTTGGGTCTTTGTTCCCCACCCCATGCACCTGCGTACAGCCTGTGCAGAAGGCTGAAGAGAGGCCACAGCCCCATCTGTGGTGCTCACTGGGCCAGCTCACTGTCCACAGTGGCCCAGCACAATGGCTCAGTCCTCATGGGGAAGCCAGGACCGCTGGTGGGAGATCCTCGTCACTGTGGAGACAGGTCCCTAAAGGGGATCTCTGAGATCCCAGCCTGACCTGCCAGTCCTTTCTGTATCCCAGATATGAGTGCACAGTTCACTTAGCCACATTCACCCTGCTATTGATAGCCAGTGCCTCCCCCCACCAGAGCCCAAGATGATAACCAGGTCTCTCTGACCTTGGACTGCAAACTCCAGTAAGTCTTTTCTCTTTGTAGGTTATTTACCTCCGATATCTCACTATAGCAATACAAAGCCGGCAGACACAGCCGTGAGTGGCTGACCCAGCAGCCAGTCCCCACGCTCTCCACCTCATGTCCATGCTGCCTCAGGAGCGGTTTGTGTGGCCAATGACACCTGTCACTTCCAAGGTTCGTTTATAAATACCCTGTAGTCTGCCTTGGTTCCTTTCCATCTCTGTGTCTGTCTGTCTCTGTTTACTCTGGAGAAGACCACATGGCGTGCCATGAGGACACTCAGCCTACAGAGAGGTTCAAAGGAAGCCCTGGAAAATGACCTCTGCAGTGACCTTGGAAATAGCAACCAGCCACCCTGGATGACAACTGCACGGACTTCAGTTAGGGATCCTGATCCAGGAACACTCAGCTATGGTGCCGCTCCCCACCCCATTTCAGTCCTTCTGCTGTGTGTATAAAGCTTAAGTCTGCCCCTGACCGTTCTCACTTGGGCTACAACTTCTGGCATTACAGAAGAACCCTTGGATCCATCTTTCTTCTCTCCATGTCTCTCTCCTCCCACTCTAATTAAAAAAGAAAAGCTGGGCCGGGAGTTTGGCCTAGTGGTAGAGTACTTGCCTAGCATGCACCTAGGCCAGGGTTCAATTCCTCAGTACCACATACATAGCAAAAAGCCAGAAGTGGTGCTGAGGCTCAAGTGGTAGAACTCTAGCCTTAATAAAGCCCAAGGACAGTGCTCAGGCCCTGAACTCAAGCCCAGGACTGGCAAAAAAAAAAAAAAAAAAAAAAAAAGAAAGAAAAGCTGTTCTCCTTAGAGAAGGGTATCCCTGGGTCTGAGCTCAAGTGTGAGGCAGTAAAAAAAGGATTGCTGCTCCTCGTCCCCCCATTTCCAGAGACCTCCAGAGCTGTGTCCCCACCAGCCCTTACCAACCACCCTGCTCTTCTGCACACACCACTCCCATCCCTCTGATTGGTCCCACCCTCAGGTTGCTATGGTGACAGGTGCTAACAGTGCTGATGCTATTTCCCAGAATGGACAGGCACTGTCCCTGCACCCCGAGGACTGTCCTCCCTGTTTTCTGTCCCTGCTCTCACCCTCAGAGAGATGCAGGCATCTGGGGCTGCACCTGCGGATTGGCCTCAGGCAGGATGGAAGGAAATGTGAGGAGGGCGGGACAGGTGCTGGGGGAGGAGGGCAGAAGTGGAGGAAGGAGAGAATCGAGGATCTGTGTACCAAAGCTGGGCCTGCAGGCCACGTGTGCAGAAACTGGATGGGACCTGAAGGGGCTGAAAGACTGAACATGAGCATGACAGGCAGGAGGTGGGAGGATCCAGGGCCCGGGGTGCAGGGCCTGCTCTGCCTTTAAGGCCCTGTCCCTCTGTGGGTCCTGGTGTTCCTAAGGCATTGGCTGCACTGAAGTCTGGGCAGAGCTACTCTTCTATAGCAGCGCTGAAGAATGCCAGGAACAATGGATGCAGACAAGGGCAGGGCAGGGGGCTGGGAGGGTAGAGAGCAAAATCTGGGGCCTGGAACAGCTTCCTGAAGTGGTGGCTAGCAGCCATGACTGGAGGGGATGGGGGGGTAAGGGGAGGGGAAGAAATGCTTCCAGCACATTCTTAGACCAACAACTGCCTGGTAAAGTCTTAGAAGAGCCAGTATGGGAAAGAGAGGGTTGTGGGGGAAGGGGGCTGAGTGACTGAGCTGAAGGGTCGCTGGCGGCCAGGGCAGCAGGGGTCTGGGCAGCTTGAGGTGTGGGGTGCTGGCAAGAGTGCCTGTGGAAGATCCAAGAGGGCTGGAGGGCAGGCAGGTGCCATTCTTGGGCTCCGTCCTAGCAGAGTGTCACCGGCTGCTCCTGCAGGAGGTTCTACCTGGGGTCTCTGGTGGGGACGGAGCTTGTGGCCCTCTTCAGAACCCCAGCCCTGCTCCTCCACAGAATCCCACATGGTATGGAGAGAGGCAGAAGCACAACCAGAAATGTTCCAGCAAAAAAAAAAAAGACCCGATGGTTCTTGACCAACTTTTTTGGCTAGAACATTTCCAGCTGGGCTCCAGGCACATGCTTAGTCTCTGGTCTTGGCAGGGCTCTGGTCATCCCACCAGGCCCAGCTCAGCTTCATCACCATCATGTGATGGAGCATCTTCCCCACCGGCCCATCCTCTGTCTCTCCCACCCTGAAGTCCTCTCCCGGGGCTGGGGGCGGGAGAGCGTCTCCTTAGACTTCCGCTGGTATGAGTCCCAGGGTGGGGTGGGAGTGAGGATTGGACCAGGTGAGGTATGGACTCCTCTTAAAGAAGAGTCATGCCATGGGTGGGGGTGGTAAGTACAACCCCCGTCAAGTTTCCTGTCACCAGGAGGGGGCTGGCTCCCGTTCTCGGCTCAGCAGTGTGTTTCCAGTCTCAAGGTGGACGAGGGCTCAGAGCTGTCCCCCCTTACCCCGGATGGCCTTACCCCAGCCAATGCTCAGGTACAGCTTGAAGACTCGCTGCTCGGAGAAGACGGAGAAGGCCAGCAGCGTGTACAGGTACACGCCCTCCACCAGCAGCCAGTAGTAGTTGGCTGCCACACAGTACTGCATGAGCAAGAACACCAGACGACAGCCCAGGGAGTCCTGGGGGCAGAAGAAGGGTCTAGCGAGGACAGAAGCTGGGCCAGCCTCTCCCTTTCACCCCTGCTATCCTGGCCCAGCTCTGATCCAACCATAGGTAATGCAAAATAAATGGGAGAGCTTGGAGCCACTAAAGCATGCAGCCCCCACCCCACCTCACCCCTCTTCCAATCCTGAGAGGAAAGGAAAGAAGTGTTTGATCCTCACACAGCCTCAGAGACAGGGACCAATGGGTCCCAAGTTATGCAGCCAGTAAAGGGCCGAGCTACCATCCAAACTCAGGTCTGTCTTCCAAGGATGCTCCTCTGCCATCAGACTGAGAACTCCCTAGGGTAGGGTCTAGGGTCTCCCGCCTTAGACTCCATCAGACTACCCAAGGTAGATTACCTCTCTTATCAAACTAGGGGCTCCCAGAATAGATGGCCTCTCCTATCAGACCTGGGGTATCCATGAGGGCTAAGGCGGGTCAGCTGGGACACTCCTCATCCTGGGACTACGGGGAAGGCTAGAGGCAGGCGGCCCTTCCTGTCTGCCCCTCCCTGCACACCTGGTAGGAGAGGAGCCCATCCCACTGGTGCTGCTGAGCGGCCGTGCTGTACATCCACTTGAGGGCAGCGTCCTTGATGAAGACGGACAGTGCTCGCAGGATGAAGGAGGCAAACAGGTTCAGGTGGATGGAGTTCCGGGTGCAGTGCAGGTGTCTGAAGGAGAAAGCAGGGCCCTTCCAGCAAGATGGCCACACCTCTGACTCCCAGGCCAACCAACCCACACATGGGGCGTGTTTCCAGCTCCAATCCCGAGCTGTGTCTTCTTGCTCCGTGAATGCCTTTCTACTCCAGAATCTTGAAAACCCTTCTGGCCAATGGTGTCCTGACTCTTCACGAAGCCCCCGGCAGGGCTGTCAATCTCCTTCCTCCAGCCCATATTCTCAATTCATCATGGCATTTCTTCCAAAAAGATGCATGTGTGAAGATCCTTTTCCCCAATGGAGCTTGACTCCATAAGAACCACATCTTAAATGCCTCTGGCCTACGCATGCCCAGACACTAGGCACAGGGTAGAGATGCAAAAGGCACCGGGCGCCACATCCCATCCTTTACTGTGAAAACGGAGAATGAACTGGAACCATGAGGGCATTCCTTTCTTTCTTTTTTGGCTGGGCCTGAGCTTTGACCTCTGGGCCTGGGCGCTGTCCCTAAGCTCTGTTGGCTCAAGGCCAGCACTCTACCACTTGAGATACAGCAACACTTCTGGCTTTTTTTCTGTGATTCATTGGAGATAAAAGTCTCTGGGCTGGCTTTCAACCATGATCCTCAGATCTCAGCCTCCTGAGTAGCCAGCATGACAGTGTCTCTTAACTTGGTAAGGCCTATCTACCCAGCTAGCAATAAACATTATGGTTTTTCTATCTTCTGCTTTTTTCCAATGCTGGGACTGAGCTCATGTCCTCAGGAATTCTGGGCTATCACCCCATCACTCCTGGTTTTATCTGTGCACACTAATCCAAAAGCTGTAGAATTATTTCATTTAAAAATCAGGAAAAAAAATAAGGATATATTATATGATTGTTGCTTAAATATGCATTATGGACCCTAGCCACAACAATAAAACAAGAGAGAATGCAAATAAACAAAATGGTTACAGAAATCCAAGAGAATGTGCAGAAAACAGTTCAGCAAAGTTGCTGCCTTGTATGTCTAGATTTCAGCAACAGACAGTTAAAAGGTGAAAAAAACTTTTTTAAAAATTTATTCATACTTTAATTGACTCCTAGAAATAAGTCTAACAGAAAGATAAACACTGGGTTCTGTGGCTCACATCTATAACCCCAGCTACTCAGGAGGCAGAGATTAAGAGGACACATTTCAAGGTCAGCAATAGAGAAGGTTCAAGAGACTCCATCTCCACTAGTTGCTTGACCTAGTGTCATCCTCCTGTCATCCCAGCAAAGCAGGAGGCACAGACAGGAGGGCTTTCTAAGCCAGCTCAGACAAAAGAGTTGAGACTTTATCTCAACTGAAAAATCTGGGCATGGTACTGCCTGTCTGTCATCTCACCCCTGGTGAGAAGTATAAACAGGAGGACTACAGTCTAAGGCCCCTGGGCAAAAAGCTACATAGCTTCTCAAAATTAACCAGAGTAAAAAAGGTGGGAGCTTTGGCTCACAGGACACCTACCTAGTGAGTACAAAGCCGTCCGGCCTTTTGGTGGTTAATTGGAGATAAGAATCTTACAGACTTCCGGGCTAGGAGTTTGGCCTAGTGGTAGAGTGCTTGCCTAGCATGCACAAAGACCAGGGTTTGATTCCTCAGTACCACATACATAGAAAAAAGCTGGAAGTGGTGCTAAGGCTCAAGTGGTAGAGCTCTAGCCTTGAGAAAATCCAAGGACAGTGCTTAGGCCCTGAGCTCAAGCCCAGGCCTGGCAAAAAAAAAAAAAAAAAAAAAAAAAAAAGAATCTTACAGACTTTTCTGCCTAGGCTGGTTTCAAACCAATATCTTCAGATCTTAGCCTCCTGAGTAGCTAGGTTTATAGGTGTGACCCACTGGCTCTTTGGTTTAAATGCAGAAATTTAAATGCAAGAACTTTTCTGTGCATAAAAGCACTGCTAAGTGGATGGAAAAAATCAATCACAAAGAAAAGAGATATCACTGACCAGCATCTAGAACGAGTGTCTAAAATATACAGAAAATAGCCACATTAACCAATAAAAATAAATCAAATGATATGAACGAGCAACTCACAAACCACACCAGGGAAAAGTGCCTGATCCCTCTAGGAATCAGAGACGAGCAAGAGAAATCATAATGAGATAGACTGCGTATGTCTGACTGGCAGAATTTAATTCTGAAATTGGTGAGTGTGTGAAACAAAGGGAACTCTCTCTCACTGCTGCCAAAAAGGAACAAATGGGAATCAACCACTTCAGAGAACAACTTAACACCACCCTAGCCTAGAAAAGCAGTTGCCAGTTCTACCACTGGCTCTCTGCCCCCTGGAGACAGCAGGGGCATGGCTGAGACATTCATCACCACAAGGATTGGCATTCGGAAGGAAAGAAAAAAATAATCTACCGAAATCATGATAGGAAGATAAACCGCTCTGGAACCACAGAATACAGAAGCTGATAGCTTATATTAATCAAGCTATCTATGTATCCACATGAATGAATCTCACAACAATGTAAGGGGGTCAAATGTGCAGAAGAAAGTATACAACATGTTGTCAAAATGCATACAAAACGAGGCTCTGTGTTTTTTTCTTGTTGTTCTGACACTGAGACTTGAACTCAGGGCCTCACATCCTTACCAATACCTCTTTTCATTCAAAGCTGGTGCTCTACCACTTGAGCCCCAGCTCCACTTCCAGCTCTTTTGGTGATTAATTTGGAGAGAAAAGTGTCTCAAGACTTTTCTGCCTGAGTTGGTTCCAAACCATGATCCTCAGATTTCAGCCTCCTGAGTAGGGGGATTACAGGTGTGAGCCACAGCTCCTGGCTTCATGCTTTACATTTTTACAGGGACTTAGACGTATGGTAACCCGCTTTGGAATTGAGTAGAGATCAGAAGAGGCACTTTTTGGGGATGGCTCTGTGGAGGGTGGGGGGTGTGCAGGGCCTGGGGGGACAGGCTTCCCTGGTGGTGCATGTGTATTCACCACTACACCCTACAGCACTGATGGGGACGGCTGCCTTGGTGTCCTGAAGTTCCTACCTTCAGAATTCTTCCAGTCCCCGAGCCCACCCCTCTAACCCTCTAAAAAAAGTAGATGGAGGGGAGTCCCAGCTGCTAGTCTAGGTTAGACCTCAGGAAAAACCTTTCTGTCAGGATTATCAAGCTCCAAAGAGAGCAAAATCTCTATGTAGGTGACACCTGCTCACGACACAATCCCACCACCCACAGTGAGGACAGGAATGTTTTGTTGTTGTTATTGTTTTTGCCAGTGCGGGGGCTTGAATCTCACTGTCCCTGAGATTCTTTTGGGGCAAGGCTAGCACTCTACCACTTGCACCATAGCACCACCTCTGGCTTTTTCTGTGTACCTGGTACTGGGGAATCGAACCCAGGGCTTTATGAATGCTAGGCAAGCACTCTACCACTAAGCCATGCTCCTAGCCCTGGGGTTTCTCTCCTCCCACCCACCACAGTCTGTACTCATACAGAGATTAGATTGTGCATACAGAGTTGTACCCTGTGTTTTCAGCCTGGCTCTGGGGAGCTAAGGAGGGGGTGACCTGAGCACGAGGTAAGAATGAAGCACCCCTGAGATCCTCACCCTCTTACCTGAAGCCCAGGAGAATGGCCGAGGCAATGACCAGGGCAGAGAAGGACAGCGCGTAGCCCACCGTGTAGATGATGTAAAGGGACAGGAGCTGCTCCTCGGGTGGGGTCTGTGTGCACACAGGGACATGGAGGGGGTGACAGCCTGGGGCCTCCCATCTCCGGGACACAGGGAGGTCAAGTGGCCTGGCCCCGCTGGGGATTCCAGAGTCAAAGATGAGAAGGTTTCACGGAGATGGTCTGGGGACTTTTAGGACCTGAGGCCAAGGCCAGAGAGGGGAGCAGTGCACACAGAGCAAGGAGCACTGTGTGCAACGCCCCGCAGGGGCAGGGGTGAGCCAGGAGGCCTGCCAAGAGCCAGGTCTCTGGTCCTATGAGTCCCTGGGGCTCAGAACCCTCACCCCCCCCACACACACCCTGCTCACCTTCTCCCCTCGCTTGGACTCCTCACACTCTGACAGGTCCCTCCAGGGCAGGCTGGAGTTGTCCTTGTGCAGCCAGAGGCCCTCAGCCGTGCAGAACCTGTACACATGACCCTGCAGCACTGGGGCAAGTGCATGCATGCAATGGCTGAGGACTGATGGATAGCTCTCCTCTTCCCCCACCCGAGTGGCACCCCTGCTCCACCCAGTAGAGCCAGCCCTGCCACGTTAGCAACACGTTCATCCCCTGTACACGGGAACACATGCATGTGTGGGCACACGTGCACACACACACACACACACGCACGCACGCACGCACGCACGCATGCGCGCGCACACACACACACACACACACACACACACACACACACACACACACACTTCTGGGCCTTCCTCTCACACAAAACCAAGGAGGAAACCGCCCTTCCCCACTTTTTGTCCCTGGCAAGGGTCATTTGGATATTTATGACATTCTTCATCACACTCAGGAGCTGATACGTTGAACTGAAACCCCTTAGTATACTTATTTGAAGATAATTTTTAAAATATTTAAAAATCTTTTGTGCCCCACACAAAATTACTTATATAAGCAAATGGCCAGTGGCCATGGCTGAGAAACACATGTGTCTGTCCCATCATGTGACAACTCTCAGGCCATGGCTCAGATGCACCTCAATGGCCCAGGAATTGGACTGGGAGTCCTGACGTCACCAGCTGCCCTCAGCTTTTCTTCTTGGGCACCCAGAAACACAGAGGGATAAATCCAGCTTCAAATCATATTACTGACAATGCCTGCAGCTGAGCAAAAGCTGTCCTGCCAGACTGGAGGCATAGCTCAGGTGGTAAAGTGCCTGCATAACAAGAGAGAGAGAGGGCCTGGGTTCAAACCCCCAAGGTAGCTAATGGTGCAGTCACCCTAAACATTTCTGATTGTCCTGACTGGGAGCCATTTTCTTTTCATCTCTGCTGTGAGAGGAGACAACTTTCCTTCAAAGACACAGCATTCTAAAAGGAACACACTGCATCCGGGGGTAGACACCAGGAAATTGTCCTTGGAAATTCTTCCTTCAATGGGTGGGGACAAAGCTTCCCTGGTCTTATGTTGGAGAGATGGAAATCGTCCTCTGAGAGGGGAGCAATGTAAGCCTGCCCTCAGGAGCTCACAGTCCGAGGGAGGAGGCACAGCCCTTCATGCAAATACCACCGGAAAAGCAAGAAGTATCCTAAGAAAGGGACAGAATCTATGTAAACCGGCAGAGTCCAAACACAGGCCCAGGAAACTTGGGGGAGAGACCTGGCCCATCGTCCTTCACAGCCACCTGAGCATCCAGCAGAGGTTGTCTCCCATCATGCCCTGCGCCCCCTGCTCAGGGAGGGGTGTGGGGGGGGGAGGGCTCAGGTTTGATGAGAAGGGAGGAATGTGTGCTCTTGTATTTGAGAAGCAGTGCTAGGCTTTGTGCTTCCCTTCCTGCAGGGGAACTCAAATCTGGTGCTAGGGAACAGAGGCCAAAAGACTCCTGAAAGACTCTGAAGACCAAATTCCCAGCTAGAGGAGGCCGGCACCAGTGTGAGGGAGAAAGGAAGTATGGTGAAGCCACCACGGTTAGATTTTGGATGGTGAGATTAGCTGTTAAGAAAAAAAAAAGCTGACTGACATGTGTTGGGGTCCAACCATTATGCGGCAGCAAGGCCTTTGTGGCAAGCCCTGAGTCCGCCTCCTGCCACAGGACCTTGTCCTTCTCAGCAATCACCCTCCCCATCAACCAGCGGGGGCAGACTCTCTGCTCTTCCCCCCTCCCTCTGTCTCCCTTCCTTTCACCAGCACATGGAATCAGGCCCCTCTTGAGAGGACAGTTGTCCGAGTACACAGTAACAAATCACCTTCGCATTCCTACTTCTGGAAGAACGTGAGTTTTAAAAGAGTTGTCACTTGGAAGAAGAAACAAGACTTGAAACTCCAAAGGTGGAACTACCCACTATGGGAATAATGGTGGGCAGAGTGCTGGACATATGCTTGTGAGTCAGGCAAGGGAAAAGGCAGAGAAGGGGACATGGACGGACACACACACACACACACACACACACACACACACACACACACACACGCACACACGGTCTCATTTCAGCAACTTGAAGGGCTCTTCTCAGGCCCCCCAAATGCCTCTCTTATCTGCTATAGGGATGCCTGAAATTCTTGACCAGGGTCGAGTCTTTGGACATGCACCAACCCCTTCTTGGGCTGTGAATTTCCCAAGAACACTAATCTGGACCTGGCTCGACCCTCTGGGGAATGAAACTGGTGTCAGCGCCACGGCTCTGGCAACAGTCTGGATGGAAAGGAGGAGGAAGAGGAAGGAGAGGGGCTGGGGATGGGCAAGGAAGGGAGACTACTTCACAGATGGCCAGCCCCTAGCAGTGTGGCTGCTGTATACCAGGCACTCCACACTGTATACAATAGGCACTCCATAATGGCAGGTATTCATGCCCTTTCCATCACCAATTCATGTTTAATCACCTACTCTCTGTCCAATATCTTTGCACATCATATGTACCTTACATGGTAGACACAGCGAAATCCATTTTACAGATAAAGAAACTGAAATTCCCGACAGCCCAGTGATTTCCCCAGACCATCCAGCAGAGTCAGGAGGCTAACTCCTAAGTGTCTGCCTCCAGATGCCAAACGGTAGCAGCCAGGCTTGCTGATAAGTCAACAATGACCCTGTGCCATTTCTCCTCCTCTGTTCCTCCTCTGGGGCTGGATTTTCTCACGTGCATGCTCTTCCTGGTGGAGCTCAGAGTCAATGCGGACCCCAGGCAGCTGGCACCAGAGCAGGCTGGGGTGTGTGAACACACACTGATGTGTGTACACAGATGTGTACATTCCTGACACGGTCAAGGCACCACTGTTATCCTTAAGGAGCTCAGCCAACTTGTGCGAGTGCCTGTCATGTAGCCTTCATTAGCATCAAGTACTAAAAACCAGGGCTCATTCCTGGCTACCCCGTGGTTCCCAGATGCCCATCCAGGCTGGAGGTGGTGGGATGGGGGTCTGGCCCAACTTATCAGCCCAGCCTTCTCCGGTTGCGAGGCTGCTGGCTAATCGCTGCCATGGCTCAGTGTTGTCTCCACAGGAGGTAACTGTGTGGACACCTGCCAGGAAGCCCAGGCCTATTTCATTCACCCAGACCCCAGTGCTGGAACTAAAACCTCCAACTAAACATGGCCCCCACCCTGGAAGCAGCCACAGCATCAGAAATCCAGCTACCCGTGCCCATCTACGTGGACCCAGTCACTGCAGCAGCCACAGAGGCCACTGGGAGGGAACACAGGCCCCCGTTTAACAGATGAGGATGCTGAGACTCGGTGAGGCGCTGTCCCCAAGACAGGCTGGTCATGAAGGCACCAGCTCTGGGTGGAGTGTCAGGGACTATGGGAAGGAGATTATGTGCTAAGCTCCAGATCAAATCCAGCTCTGTCCTTTGTTAACTGTCACACCTTGGGTAGGTCAGGTTACCTCCTTGGGCTCCATTCTCTCCATTGTAAAATGGAAGCCATTCTAATGGGAGACTCTTATCTCTAACTATCCAGCAAAAAGAACAGAAGTGGAGGTGTGGTTCAAGTGGTGGAGCACCAGCTTTGAGTAAAAAAAACACAACAACAACAAATGAGAGCTCAAGGCCCTGAGTTCAAGCCCCAGTACCAGTACCAACAAAGCCAAACACAACAGCATGGGGCACCACAGAGGCCCTGTGGCCTCTGCCACTGAGGCCAGAGGTGAAAGGAATGATGCCACTTCTGCCAGAGCAACTCTGGGGCCAGGCCAGGCCTCCGTCTTCCCCTGGCAACACCTGCCTGCTATAAAAGCTCCCAGGTTCAACGTTACTTCGGGGAGATGCCTGCCAGAGTTTCTAAGAATCGTGAATTAGAGGCCATTTTAAAAGCATTTTATGACTCTCATATAATTAGAACTAAGCTAACAAATAAGTAGGAACCAGGGGAGGGCTGGCAGATGCAGCTGGGCTGCTGGTGGGGAAAGGAGGCCGTGGAAGGCCTCAAGGTAGCCAGCGGCCTAGAGCGCTCAGGCCTCTTCCTGTGGTCCGGCCAGACTGTCCCTCCTCTGCTCCCCTCTCCCCCAGCATCCAGAGCCCCAAGTCCTCATTGAGAAGGGTCAAATGACCAGGGCTTGGCTGACTGCTCTGCCCGGGGGGCCCATGTCCAATTCACTACCCCAAAGTCCTCCCCGTCACGAGGGCCCTCCCCCTCCCTGCAGCACCTTCCTGTTCTCCCAGGCCTCTGGGGTCAGCAGCAGCGTCCCAAGCCATACCTCAGACAGAAGATGACTGGCACAGTCCTCCCTCAGCACCCAGGCCTGGGCCACCAGCTCCAAGGGGAAGGTCCCTTCTCTCCAGGGCCACCTACCACACACCTAGGTAGGTGAGGCCTAGCTGGTTCCTGATGAAGACTCAGTGCATTGTTCGGAAGCAAATCCTTTCTCAAGTCACTCACTCCTCTCTCAGCCTGCTCTTATCCCAGAGGGCAGGTTGCATTTGGCCAGTGGCTCCCCTCCCTCTCTCTCCCACCCCTTCATCCCTCCCTCCCCACTTCCTCCTCCACTCCCTCCCTTCCTCAGGGTGGACTCTGAGGTTCTGGCTTCCCACGGCAGCCCCATCTAGGATTATGAAGCCTCCCACTGACTGTCCCGAGGCCGTGTTCAGCGCCTCCACAGGGAAGTCCATCACGTGCCCTCTGGCCTTTCAATGAGGTCTCAGAGATCAGCAGGCACGCAGTCTGTCCACCTTCTCAATTCAAGTTTCTCTCCTGGGCCAGATGCCCCCAAAACTTCAGAAGAGTTCCCTTCCTGCTCCCCCATTCCCTGAGGGGAACTCAGGGAGCTCTAGCTCCCCAGGAAACAGGGGTGGAGGGCAGCAGGGAGCTCCAGCCAAGCCCAGGACAGCAGCTTTGCTATGGGAGCCTAGGTGGGTGTCTCTACAGGTCCCTAACTCAGGTGGGGAGAGGAGGCAGATCCTGAGTGTCAAAACAGGGCGTGAATCAGGCTGGCGAGCACAGGGGAGGGGGAGGCTAACGTGGGGGGAGGGCTGTGCCAAGGCCGTTATCTTCATGGAGAAAGCAATAAAACCATGTTCGCTCATAAACGGGCACCACCAGCCCCTATTTCCTGCTCAAATAAAATTAAAGGTGATGGATGGCGCCGCACGCCGCAGGCAGGGCAGGGTGCTTAGTGCTGAGTGATGGGCCTTTTCCCTTGCCTGGCTCCCTGGGGCCTAGAGGCCCAGTAAGACTGGGCCACACCAAGCCCCCAAATCTCCCCGAGGCAGGCAGGACGGTGGGTGAAATGAATAGTGATCCTTTCCTCAAGGCCTCTGCATTCCTCCTGTGCCTGCCTCCTTCACCTGGCTTCCAAGGGATCAAACCTTGGCCCAGAGAGGTTTGGCAACTTGGTCCCTGCTCATACAGCTGCTCTGGCAATTCATAAGCAAACCCACAAGAGAGCAGAGCTCAGAGGGAGAAGGCCAGGGCTCACGGCCCTTCCCAGGGCACCTCCAGACAGCAGGGGTTAGGGGGCACTGGCCTGTTCCTGGGCAAGTGCCCCTCTCCCGAGAGCTGGCAGAGCCATGAACACAATGATAAACCAGTCTCTAGGACTCCAGGACCAACTACCCAGAAGCTGTGCGAGCTTAGAGAAGCTACTCAGCTTCTCTGTGCCTCTGTTTGCACATCTGAAAATGGGACACAATCTGGGGATTTGTCTTCAAGGGACCTTGGTGGGAAGGAATGAAAGGCAAGGTTTGGTGCACAGTGGGTACGTGACGGATCTAAGATATTGTTTTTCTTTGTTTTAGTTAATTAATTTATTTTTGCCAGTCATGGGGCTTGAACTCAGGGCCTCGACACTGTCCTTGGACACTTTTTGCTCAAGGCTTGTGCTCTGCCACTTGAGCCACAGCACCACTTCCAGCTTTTTCTGAGGATTTGAACCTAGGGCTTTGTGGACGTGAGGCCAGCACTCTACCACTAGGTTAATGTTCCCAGCCTGTAAGCTGCTGTTATTTTAAGAGGGGTCTGTGAGCTCTATGGCTCCTGTGCTTCCTCATAGAGGAAGCCTGGATCAGGGGGTAGGGGCAGGGGCATAGAAGTGACCCCTCCATTTTCACCTAGGCACCTTTTCCCCAGTTTAGGGTCTCCCCACACACAGAGGGGAGCTGGAGAGGCCCCACCTAGGTCTACCCACCTATGTCCTGACCGCAGATCCCCATGAACCCCTAAAATGCCAGGAAGCGGGATAAGCCATCTGTCCACACACATCATACTCCCCTACACACACACACACACACACACACACACACACACACACACACACACACCAGATCTGTTCACACCTGGCTCCCCCTCACCAATTAAACCAGACTCAGTCCCCCCATCCCTGCCAGCACAGGCCTCAGGACACCTGATACCTGGCCCTTCTGAATGGCATGAGCACTGCTAGGAGGCCTGGGGATATTCGGGGTAGGAGGACAGTCTCAGGAAGGGAAGCAGAGCTTCCTCAGCCCCTGCCTGGGTACAGGAACAACACTCACCACTGTTGGCCCAGGGGAGGTACCAGGGGCAGCTGACGTTCACGAAGGAACCTGGAGACCCGTCCGGCCAGCAGGCATAGTCATCAAAGGTCCGGTTGCAGAAGAGGCCTGCAGACGATGGGAGAGGCCTTGAGCATGCTTGGGCCTGGCTATGGCTCTGCACGCACGATGACTCCACTCATCTCTGCTGGGCACTCACTGAATGTAAAGCACTTTCACCTCCCTGCAGGGGCCAGGCAAGGGGCATGGCCACCTGCCCGGGGTGGGGCCTTGAACAAGCTACTTAACATCTGCGCACCCTCCTCCTGAACTGGAGCTACGTCCTGTGCCACAGGACAACTGCACAGAAAGCGCTCACTAAACACCCCTCATCGGCCTGCTTTTACAGCATCTTGCGAGGGCAATGGTGGCTCAAGAGGCTGAGGAAAGCGCCCCATGTTATGATCAGAGTCAGGATTGGAACTCAGGCCCAGCTATATCCAATCCCATACCATTTAACTATCCCCTCCCTCCAGCAAATCTTCTCCAAAAGATAAATATGTATAGAACGGTAACAACAAACCCCTGCCCCCCATAACTAATAGAATTTTTTTTTGTCCATCGTGGGGTTTGAACTCAGGATCTGGGTGTTGTCGCTGAGTTCTTTTGCTGAAGGCTAGTGCTCTACCACTTTGAGCCACAGTACCACCTCCGGTGTTCTGGTGGGTAATTTGAGATATGAGCCTCACAGACTCACGGGGGAGGGAAGATCTGGAGCGCCAGGAACCTGCGTGGTCAGGGAAGCAAGCAGGGAGATGACAGTCCAGCACAGGGATGGGGACCTGGGGTAGGTGGCACTCTAGAGAGGCCAGCGATGTTGACCAGGGGTGCGGGAGGACCCCACTTGGACTCACCTGTGGCGGGAGGCGGAGCCTCCATGAGGAGGCGCTGGCACTGGCGTCGATACTCCCGCCATTTCTGCACTGTCTCTGAGAGGGACACGGTGGCACCCTGAAGGACATGGAGGGGCCTGTGGGTTTGGCTGGCCCCTTGCTACACCCCGTTCTACTCTCTTGATCTCCAGGGGCCCTTAGAGCCTCAGATCCTAGCAGGTACGGGCTACCTCTGCAAATTGACTTTTCCAGGGGACTGTGCCTGGGGGAGGGGGAGGGGGTGTCCAGGAAATGCTGGATGTTTGGGGGGGGGTAAGAGGAAAATACAGGGGGTGTTTGGTTTGGGAGTCTGTCTGCCTTCATTTAGGAGTCACTGCCTGCAGCCAGGGCTTTACTATGTTCTGGCCTGCCTGATTGAGGCGTGGTACTTCCCACCATTTGGAAACAGGACACACAGGCCAGAGTGGAAGACTCACTACCAAGGGCACACAGCACCTCGAGAAGCAGACTGAAGGCCAGAGCTTGGCGTCATGCAGCCCAGTGGCTTTGACAGAAACGGAGGCTGTGGGATCAGGGGCTGTAGCTCCTATCACATACCCCCAGAAGCCCCTCCCCCCACTTTAACACATCACAGACACAACAAGAAGCTTGACTTCTATCCACCAGGAGGAAAAAGGGTCCTGAGGACATGGGATGGGGGGGAGGTCAGGAAGTCTCACCTACAATGACAAGGCCTCCTGCTTGAGTGGGAGACATAAACCTTAGCTTACAGAGAAGAACATCAGCTGATGTTTGAACTCAGGGACTCACGCTTGCTAAGCTGGTGTTCTACCACTTGAATCCTATCCCTCCCTTTTTCTTCCCCCCTTTAGTTATTTTTCAAGTAGCATATATGTCCAGGTCATCCTGGACAGTGATCCTCCTATTTATACTTCCTGGGTAGCTGGGATGACAGATTGAGATGAGGTCTCATGAACCTTTTGCCTGGACTTGAACTCCTGTTGATCTCAGCCTCCCGAGTAGCTTGGATTATAGGAAAGAGCCGCCATATCTGGCCTAGCACTCTACCACTAGGCCAGACCCCCGGCCCCTGGCATTGGCTTTTTAAAAAATATTTTTATTGTTATTATAAAGGTGTGGACAGGAAGTGACAAAGGAGCAAAGGAGCTGTCAGAAACAGCACCCAGGCCCTGAGTTCAAGCCCCATGACCACCAACAACAAAAAACCAAAACCCATCGGAGCAACAACAACAACAACAAAAAACAATAGAGGTGATGTAGAGAGGGGTTTAATGTTGGCTTTGAGCATGTGGCTCCCAGCACCGTCTCCACCAGTCACATCCCTTCTACACACCTCTGGGCTCTTCCTTTGCTTATGTCTTGAGCTGTGATTCTTTTTTAAATTTTCACCTGTTTTTTTTCCCCTCAGCAAGCCTTAAAGATGATACATAATATTCCTCATTTAGAAGCTGCAATTGTCAAAATGACAGAGAGCCCATTGTATAAGCTGTAAGATCTATAAGTAAGTTTGAAATGAAATTTCATTGTCTGAAATCACAAGATCTACAGGGATGCTGAGGTGAACATGGCTTCTGTTCAGGACCTGGCCCAGGACCTTGGACATGCCAGCACACGCCACATCCAGCTTCCCAAGACACAAACTGCCATGGGCTTGTCCCTAACCATATAGAAAGTTCCAGAGGGGTGCTGTGCTCTCTCTGGGCTCCAGAAACATCCTTGGCATGAATGAGCTGATGAGGCTGTCTGAGGACAGAAGTCAACTGTATTTGTTTGGGGGAAATTAAAAAAAAAACACACAAAAACTCAAGAATACCAGAAGCTAAGGGGGTGATGTGTTATAGCTGAGGTGTCTACCAGTAAAACCCACCACCCACCCACTCATCTTTTCCCTTCTCCCCTTCTGTCAGCCTCAGAGGTAGCAGCTGCTAGTGGTGGGCTGGCTGAGGGTCAGAGAGAAATCCCCTGGTTTCTTTTTCTAAGAGGAAAAAAAATGGTAGGGAGGAAAAGAGGGAGGGAAGGGAAGGAAAGGGAGAAAGAAAAGAGAGGGAAGTAAGGAGAGAGGGAGGGAAGGAAAGGAGAGAGGGGAGGGGCGTAGAGGAAGGGAGGGAAGGGGAGAGGGAAGAAGGGGTATCTGAGCCTAATCTGGGGTACCCCATGAACGAGGCACAGACTTGGTGCAGGTTTTGATTCATAGCCTCAGCCTGCCTGTGAGCCACGTGGGGATGGAAGCCCCTCCCTGCTCCGTGGGAGCTCAAGAAAGGCTTGGAACCCTGTGTGCCAAGGGCTCAGTCAGGGCAGCCATCCCTAGGCTTTCTGCTCCTGATGGGAGGCCTAGGTCTGGGGCTCCACCCTCCTTGACCTCAAGGTTCCACCCCTCCTTTACTCCCAAAGGGAGGAAACCAACATTGTCGCATCCAAGGACCAATGGGGTCCACTTCATTAGTGAAGCCCTTGACAGCAACCACAGCCAAAGGCAAAGAGAAGTCCAGGGAGATGAAGACCCCACATTCTTCTCTGTGATCTGCGCCCCTCTCAAGTCCGGCGTGGGTGGGTGGAGGAGAGACACAAAGACCAGTGTCCTATCCCTGGACAGAAGCACTGGCCAGACACTGTGGGAGAGGGGCCCTGGACAGCAGAGGAAGAGTGGATTGGCAGAGTTAGAACCAGGAGTCCCTCTGAGGAGGAGGACGGCAAGTAGAACAAGTAGGACGAGGGGACACCTGGCCTGGCAGTTTCAGGACTTGGGGAAAGAAACAGGAAGACAACCAGGGAGCAGCAGGTGGGGAAGAGCACTGCAGAGTCCATGAGTCTTTCCTTGACCTCTCAGCTCCCATTTGTTCACGTGGGCTATCAATCGGGGCCTCAGTTTCCCCACCAGGAAAGCAGGCATCTCAGAATTCCGGCAGTGGAGCAGGAGATATCTCTGTGACTTGGCAAGCCCTGCCCAAGTGGACCAGGGGGAGGAGGAGCAGCAGCAGGAGGCCAGGGCTGGAGTAAAGGTGGGTGAGGAAAGCTCTCTAGGGGGTGGGCCTTCCCACACCTGGAGAAGGAATCCCTCTCCAATGCCTGACCACAAATGGAAAAGGCTGATTTCTCCACGTCAATCCAGGCACCAGATTCTTTCCTTTTCTGGAAACCTTTTGGGTTGCAAGGAAGGGGGAAAGAAGCCGCAGCCTCCCAGGCCTGCTGAGCAGGGAGCCATGAGGAAGGAAGGGCTCCCCAGAGGAAGCAGGGAAGGACCCAAGGAGAACTTTCTGGAAGTTCCAGCCAGTCCCAGGATTTGGGGTTCCATATGGTGTCTCCTGTCACTGAGGTGGGGCATGGGGTCCCCGTGCCTTTGTCCCCAAATGGTTCTTTCTGAACAGAAGGGTAGAGCAGGGCCACCTGCACACTCCCCTCCCCTACATAGCCACTCACGTCACCCCACACATGCTCAAGGGCATTCCCGAGCCAAGACCCTGATCCCAGTCTACTCCTCCAAGAAAACCACACACAGATGGCCAGACACACATCCACCAGCACAGCACACCACTCCCACCCCCCACAAGACCAGCACACTCCCATTCACCCACCAGGATACCAATCACACTCAAGACTCTCTCCCAGGTGACATAACCACACACGGGGCACAAACAACCCACTGCCAGACACACACACACACACACACACAAATTTGCCCAGGGATAGGCTGCACCTAAGCAAGGGCCTGGTTCCCTGGTATAGGCATCTGAGGGCAGATGATGGGTTTTCTGCTGCTCCCGCTAGCTGTCCTCTGGGTCTATGTCCCTCCCAGCTCAGGACAAAGTCCACACTATCCAACACACAGCTCCAGCCTCCATTGCGCTTTCCTGGAGCGCAGAGGCCCGGGCCTTCAGCAGCCTTCCTCAGGTTCTAGTCCACAGCCCTGGGACCATGCCAGGACCCCAAGGACAAATGCGCCAGCTCGTCCTCCCCCCTTCCCCCCCCCCCGGCGGAGGAGAGAAGGCTGTGGTTTCAAGGTGTCGATGTCTCCTCTTGTTTCATGGTCTGTTTCATGCAACAAAGTTAATGACCCCTATTTACAGACGAGGAAACTGAGGCTCAGGTAGGCAAGCATCCTATCCATGATCACTAGGCACGAGCAGATGGGTAAACCAATGCTCTCTGGTTTTCAAGCTGGGCATCGAAGGCTTGCTGATCCCTCACCTGAGGGGGATAGAGGATAGGTGAGAGCTTGGCCACCTCCCTGCCTTCTAGGAAGCAGCTTCTCACCCCTGCCAGACAGGGGCTTCCTCTGCTCTTCCCTCAGGCCCACCTCAGGGGAGGTGGTGGGGCTAAAGAGCAGCTCCTCTCCCACCCTTTTGCCTCCTTGGTCCCAAGCTGTGAAACCACCTTGTCTAGAGGACCATCTTTTCCTGACCTTTCAACCCCCTCCCCCAGCCACCATCCCTCACTCAGAGACACATCATGGGAGGAACTCTAGCTTTGCTGAGCTCTGAAAATTAAAACAAAACAAAACAAAACATATTTGTTAGTGTCTTGTCCACTTGTGTAAGGTTCGGTCAGCGCCGCCTGTCCCTCACCTCTCTGCAGTGGCACAGGCCAGGGTTGCCCGTACCCCACAGGAGGCCTTCCCCTCCCCCCAAGTCCCAGGCTCCCGGCTCAACACCTGCACTTCCGGTCCTGTAGGCCAAGGCTCAGAGGTGGTGGGGGGAGGGATCTGAGGAAGAGGCCAGTCTAAGGAGCTTGACATTTGGGGGAGGGGGTGGGAGGGGTGGAAGACAGGTAGCCCTGAAACCTTTGCCCTCTGATCCTAACCAGATCTGCAAACCTGGCCTGTAGCAGCAGGGACCAGCCCTTCAGAAGAGGTAAGGAAGGGGGAGCCTGCAGTGGATTGGCACTGGTGGCCCGGACAGATCCCAATGTCACCCAGAGAACCATGCCCTGCAGGAAGGAGGGAGGCTGATGGCCTGGGCCAGGAAGAAGGCTGCACAGGACTGGGGTAGGGGTTGGTGCTGGAGAACAAGAAGAGGGGCGGATTGAATGTGGAACAGGGATTTGGGGACTGAGAAAGGTGCTTGGTACCCCTAGGAGAGAGACCCACCTGGCCACACACCTGAATTTTCACACCTAAAGAACTGAGTTCTTTCTTTAGGTATGGGGGCAAGAAGAGCAGGAGGGGACAGGAAGACTACAGGTTCAGGGCACCCCAAACCCCCACCTCCTCCTCTCTGCTCAATCATGTCCCAGCTTCTTTAGACCACAGACACCCCCCCCCACACACACACACAAACACACCCTTCGGGCAGGAACCTGGGACAGAAAAGCAGGCTGGGCAAGGCAAGCTCTGGAACTTCAAGGGTCCACCTGCAGCCGGTTATCTGGACGCATCTAGGAGATGGGGGTGTCCCCACATGCCTTCCGAAGTGGGGCGTCGGTGCGGGGAGAGGAGAAGGGCGTGGGCAGAGGGGGGTGACGGGGCTTGGCATCCTCGGAGGAGCGCTAGCCTCCTGGGCGTTTGCTGCAGGGGCTGGGGGGGGGGGACTTAGTTCCATCAGGAGGTCGCGGGGAAGGACGGCGCGCGGCCACCGCAGGGTCCCTGGGGCTATGAGTCAAGGCTGCGCTGGGAGGCGGATGGGGAAGGCGCTGGGTCCCCACATCCTGGTCCTCTTAGCGTTCCCGGATCTTTCTCCGGGTTTCTTTCCACCAAGAGGGCTGAGAAGGCGCGTGTGCGGGAGGGCCACGCTGGCCAGGGGGTCCTGGGCACCCAGTGGGGCCGGGAGGCCGGGCTGCGCCCAGGGCCAGGGAGTTCAGGGGCAGCACGAGTTGGGAAAGTGATCCGGGAGGGACGGAGATGTGACACAGAAGTCGGCGCGGGGCGACGCAGGGCAGTTGGCGCGGGGGCCGAGGGGCCCGGGGTCGGAGAGGACGCGAGCGCCCGGCCGGGGTCGGGGCGTCAACCTCTCCCCGTCTAAGCTCCCCTGAGCTCCCCGACCCCGCCGTCCCTTCCTCCCCACGCCGCGGTGGCGTCCCGGCGTCCGCGAGCTCGGAGTTTGGCTCAAGTCTGGGGCCCCTGGGAAGACCCCGCGCCCTGGGCGCGCGCGCCTCCGCTCCCCGCCCGGGGCCCCGCGTCTCACCTGGGGGCGGGGGCCGGCCCTGCCCACCGCCCCGAGCAGCAGCAGCGCCAGGCGCAGCGGGCTGGGGGCGCCGGCCATGGCGGGGCGCTCAGCGCTGGCCCATTGCTGCCACCTGCGGAACCGCGCGCGCCGCGACTGATCCCCGGCGGGCGGCGAGCGGCGGGCGGCGGGCGGCGGGGGAGGAGCCGGCGAGGGGCCGCCCCGCGCGGGAGGGGCCGGGAGGGGCCGGGCGGGGTCCGCGGTCCGGGCCCTGCGGCCGGGGTCCCCGCCCGGGAGGGATGGGCGGCGCGCTCCACCACGGGGGTCCTCTCGGCTTTAGGAGGCGCCGGGGGCGCGCGGGGCCGGGCCACTTGGCCGGGGAGCCGCCGCAGGCAGTGACCAGCAGGCTCTCCCCACTCACCCCGCACCCCCGATCTCCACCCCCCCCCCCCGACTCCCGCCAAGGAAAACCACGCTCTCCGATCCCGGGGCGGACAGGACCGGCCCAAGGTCACACCGCCTGCCAGACTTTCCCCAGAAAGAAAGCGCGACCCCAGGGCTGCGCTCCGCCCGGGCCGCCCAGGTCTCGGCCCCCAGGGGGTGCGGGCGAGGGGATGGGGCGGCCTCCCCGGCGGTGTGGAGGGTCTACGGACTCCCCGGGTTGCGATCTGGGGTCTGCTTTTCTAGAAGCTTTCGGAAGTTTCTCAGCTCACCCCTCAAGCAGCCTGTGCCCTGGGTCCTGCAGCTCGGTCGCCCTGCTGCCCCGAACCCCAGCCGAGGGCGGGACAGCTCCGCGGGCTCTCCATGGCTTCCCCGGGCTTCCCTCCCGCCCTGGAGTAGGGGGCATGAGACCGAGAATCCCCTACGACCCCTACGCTGAGCCCACTGTTAGGAAGGGCGGGTGAGGCCGAGCCAACGTGAACTATGGGGCTTGTAAGAGCCGCTGTACTGGGAGAGAACGGAACTTCTCAAAGTCATGAGGACATCAGGACCTGTCTGAGCCCGGGAAGGGGATGGGCACGAACTCCATTTAACAAAAGAGCCTTCCCTCCAGCAAGCCCTCCCTCCACCTCCTGAGAGTTCCTGACCCCCCCTCCGCCCCCCCCACCACAGGAACCTCCCATGTGTCTCTTAGTGTTAGCTCACGCCCCCCTGAGTGTCTCACCCCAGCTTGCTCTCTGCCGGGGGCTGGCTCCTGGCTGGGGGAAGCTTTGGATGTCAGTGTCCAATCCTGATTTGTATTGTGTGGCAGTGACAGTGGAATCATCAAGGTGCTTTCTGTCACAGGCTCAGATGGCTCAGCCCAGGGTTCCCATGAGTGACTGTGCAGTCTGCACTGCACTGCGCTCTGGTAATAAAGCTGTAATCTGATCATTAATCTGTAATCTCCACCCCTAATCAGCAGGCAACCCAGATCCTCTAATTGCCAATATTCTCCGGTCCTTTTCCCTGATGGTCTGCAAGCGACTGCTCCAGTGGCAGTCATGAAATCCAAACTCCAACCTACACACACACACACACACACACACACACACACACACACACACACACACACACACCTCCTGAACATGGCAGCCGTCCATTCTGAACCAACTGGTCAGAGGTTAGTCAGACTATAAGAGCACTGCTAGCTGCAAGAGAGGCTGGAAATCACTTCCTTTGTTCCAGGCAGTCCTGGATATAGCCAAATATTCTGTCTTTATGACTCCGTCTGCTTTCTAATAATCATACAATGTCATAGACTGGGTCCATTCTATTTAAAAGTTTTGATTTGGCTCCTAATTCTGCTTCAAGGTCAAGGCCCACCATCAACTGATGATATGGCTGGGAATACAGGTGTGTGCTGTCATTTGATGACAGGCCCTTCTGAATGGCAGATGCCTGAGATGGTGAGCAACACAGCCCCGCTGGTCTCCATTCGTTCTCAAACGAACCAGTTCACCCACTGATCCGTTGGTTACATGCATGAACCATTTATGAGGGCTGAGCCCTCTTCAAGTTCCCACCTGCTCCTGTCTCTTAAATATCTTGTAACAGGGCTGAAATTTCAGAATGAGTTTAGGAGGAGACAAGTCATGTTTAAACCACAACTCTCTGCTACAGGAAGACAAAAAATATATATATATATATATATATATATATATATGCCAGTGGGAAATGGTTTCCAGGCTCTGCTCTACTGGGTAAGGGATGGGGAGAAGAGAGGGGGCTTTGGACAGAATTGGGGCCTTCCTTCATGAATCAGCAACCTGAAAATCATATGTATTGAACAAATATGTATTGAAAACCTGCCACATGCCAGACACGTGGAGACGCCATGGGAATGGCATCCACCCCGCCTTCAGAGAAGTAGTGAATGATCCACCAAGGTGGATATCACAGCTCTGCCATTTCTGTTACAACAGAGTCAGGCACTGTCGTGATAGCAGTGTCAAAGTCTCACTCCAGACACCGAAAAGGCCACTTCTTCTCTGCTAGGGGGGCTCTCTCTGGCTGTGAAAAGTGTGTGTGTGTGTGTGTGGTCAGTGAAATGTAGGCACCCTTAGGGACAGCTGCCAGCCACAGGTGGACAGGAATGGAAGGACAGTTCCTGGCTTCTTGGATGGTATAGCCTGGAGTGTGTGCTACAGCCTCCCAGTGGTCCCTGTATTCCTATAGTGGTCACCTGCTCAATAATATACCAATGGTGGCTTCCTTTCCAACACCAGAGGGCCGGTGCATCTCGGGCTCACTCCCCAAATATAGAGAAACCACGTGTCTCAATCTTCATTCCCTGGGTCTGCTTCTGGGAGCGTCCAGCATCCAGACAGGGGTGGAGAAGGGTCTCCAGGGGTGGAGCAGCTGGTCTGGGTACCCAGAGCTCCTGGTGCCACTCTCATCTCAGCATGTGAGGTCCTGGATTCTCCTTCTGTCCCTTTCATGGCTCTGGGAGGAGGAGCACAACACAGGACCGTCCCTAATAAGTGCCCATCCTGTTTTTTGTGGGTGCCTGCCCTGCTCCAGCCATCACTGTCGGGAGCTGATTGCCTCCCCAGCCTGCCAAGAAAGCAAGCATCCAAGGGCAGAGCCAGGTTCCCTTCTCTTCTTTTCCTTTCTTTCTTTTTCTCTTTTTTCTTCCCCAGTACTGGACTTTGAACTCAGGGCTTCCCACTTGCCAGGCCAGGTGTGCTGTAGCTTGAACCATGCCTCCAGTTCTCCCATTCATGCATTTTTGCTGGTCCTGGAGCTTGAATTCAGGGCCTGGGCACTATCCCTGAGCCTCGCTGTGCTCAAGGTTAGCACTGTACCACTTGAGCCACAGCACCACTTCTGGCTTTTTCTTAGTAGTTTATTGGAAATAAGAGTCTCATAGACTTTTCTTCCTGGGCTGGCTACAAACCCTGATCCTCAGATCTCAGCCTCCTGAGTAGCTAGAATTACAAATGTGAGCCCCCAGTCAGTGCGTGGCCAGCCCTCCCTTTTTAATATATCAATCTAATTGTTCTTCTCTCCTCATCTAGTCTCCTAGAGGATTTGCTTTTTCACACTCTCCTCTGAGCCTGTCCCTAAGGCCATCTATTGGTTCTCCAACACCCAGGAACCAATCCTCTTCCAGATTCGTAGCTCCAGGGAGTCCTTAAGATCTACCCCAGCTTATCTCTCACCTGGGACCTCTGGCAAGTAATTCCTCCCACATCTCTGCTCTCACACCAGTCCTCTCCATCTGAAGTGTTCTTCTGCTTGAACTCCTATTCATGCTTCAAGACCCAGATCAGAGAGACCCTCTCCAGGAGACTTTTCTTCACGTGGGCCTGCATACGCCTTTAGGCAGCATCCCTGATAGCAACAAGGGCACTGAGAAACATCCGTATAGTTTTACAGGGTTCCCCAATTTCTGCCCATGTTCAGAGCCTCAGGGTATAGAGATGGCCCAGTGTAGTAAAGGCCTTTATAACTCCTAACTCCCAGGGGCCCTGACAGTGGGGACACAGCAGAATTAGGAGATGATGGCAGTGTGGTGACAGCATCACTGAGATCACTAATGTCCCTGCCATGCCATGGACACCCTGTGCCCCTCATCTACATCCACAGCACATAGGTGGGGCTTGGCACACAGTGGGTGCTCAGGACTCTTGTTTTGAAGAACGAGCACAGTAAATCATGGCAGGGACCAAGTTCTGTCCCTGCAATTGTGCTCACTCCAGGAGAGCACTATTTGCTGCCATTGAGGTATGTCCTGGCAACTATCCTGTGAGTGCCTGGCACGCCACGGGTGCCCAAAACCTTCTTAGGAGAGAGGACGAGGTGTGCACTGGGCACGCACACTGCTTTCTCTCCATGCTGACAGAACCCCTCACCCGGGCTTTCTGGAACAAGAGGATGGATGACTCCCTGAGAGTTAGGAAGTCCTGTAGTTAAACTGTATTCACGGTAACCGTGGAGACAGAACAACAGCTACAAATCGAACGCTTGGTGGTCTGGTCTCATCAAGCATTATGGCTCAGGAGTTATTAAACCCATTGGATGGATGAGATTCGGGATTGAAAAGTGGGTTGCTCAGCAGAGCAGACCTGGCATTCCATGCCCCATGCTAAGCTGGCACGGAAAGAAGCTCTAGCTGGGCAGGCGGATCTGTAGAGCCCACCAGAGGTTTGGGGCCCCTGCTCCCCATGGCTTGCCTCAGGAGCACCTCCCAGGGGCTCTAGCCTCCTTAGCAAGCAGGGGGGCTTGCTTACCACCCTCAGGCCCAAGTTCCTCAAGGAGCCCCAGGGGAGGGCCTGCCAGCTTCCCCAGATACACCTCCTTTCCAGAGTGCTCAGACATGGGACCAGTGGTGTGCACTCAGAGGAGAAATGCTACCATGCTGTCCAGGAGAGCAGACTCAAGGACAGCTGCCTACCCTCCCCACCCCTGTCCCGGGAAAGTCTTGTCCTCTGCAGGATAACCGGACCAATGGGGAGGACAGCTCTTTTACTTGGAAAGAGACAGGTGGAGGAAGAGGGGAGAAAGTCCCTAAGAAATCCATTTGTGTCTTGAAGTTCCAGCTCGAATCCCTCTTCTGAGTGATGAGGTGGCAAAACTGGTGACAACCTTTTAGGCTGTACACACAGGTATACATGGATTGCAGTCAGGGGTTCGAATCTACCTCAGGCTCTTGTATGATCTTCAGTGGCGCTAAACCTGTGTCATGATCCCTAGCCCAGGTATCATGATGAGGGGCTGCATCTCTGAGCACCGGCCCCTCACACCCCCTCCTAGGAGCTGTGCCGTGTGCCGCTTCCTTTCCTGCTCACTAGCGCCCCCACTCGGTCTTGGGTGGCCACGCAGGGCAGGCCAGCTGCTGCTGCTCCTACAGAGAGAGCCTGTCCTGGGAAGATACCAGCCTGCGTGGACAAGGCCTTTGACTCTCTGCCTTCTGCTTCCCAGAACACCATCTCTGCCCTCTGCCACTTGACCCCCAGCAACATTGGCTTACACAGTGGGATTGTTTTGAATAATACCAATATTACAAAGAAAAGGTGGTGATGCACAGAGCATGTCAGTAACAAGAACACCATGGCTTGAGGTAGCTAGAGAGAAGTTGGATGTGAACCCACCCAAAGCCTCATTCAGCCCCAGACACCACAAGCCACACTGACCCCCATGGAGAGTAGATGTCACAGTCAGAAACAGGCCCTGGTCAGAGCCTGGCATGGTTGAACTCCTCAGTAAATGGCAGCTTTAGCTGTGCCAGGTCTCAGCCAGGCAGCAGACCCAGGAACCCCAGCACAGTGTTCCCTCTCTGCCCAGGTGGCTGCCGCCTGGCACACTGAGTCTGGAAGATCAGATCTTCTAGATCTAGCTGATCCCCTGCCACACCTGGTGAACCCTCCCCCTGGGAATCCTGGCTGTTCCCCATTTCCAAAGCCAGCCCTACCTTAGCCAGGTGCTGGGCCCGTCCAGCTCTGGCTGTCAGCGGGCAGGATTTACAGCCTCTTGAGCTCCAGTGGTTATTGCTCTCTTGGGGGAATGCAGCATGCTCTATCTCCAACGTGTCGCAGCACCGCTCGCCAACAGACTCCTGTGGGGACAGGAAAGTCAGCAGAGGGCACCCACCTTACAAGAAGGAACCCCGAGTCCTACGGCATGGAAGGGCTGAAATGTCTGAGATTCCCGAGGACAGGGCTCCTGCAATTCTGGACCAGGGGAGAAGAAACAGAGAGGTGCGAGTAGCTCAGCTTCTCTTCCTCCTCCATTTGGTGACTCCCACCTGAAATGCCCAGCCCCCCCTCTGCTGGAAGGATTAGTGTCAGGAGTAGGGAGTTGGTGACAGAAGTCCCAAGGGGAGATGTGGGGCATCTGGAAAGGGGCCCAGCACATCCATGAGGCAGAAAGCTGCTTTATGGAGGCTAGTTTCTGTTTTCATCCTCTTCTGACCAGAGTTGGAGACACAGAGTGGGCTGTTAACTCCCCGATGTCCCAAATCCACTAGGTATTTTGCCGACAGGGACAGCCAGGAAGATAACCGCATCTTGCAAGCTATGTGGCAAACAGACAGTGAAGGTCTCAGCCTCAGAGGCTGAGATGGTGAGGGAGAGACTCTGCTAGCTTCCAGCAGCCTGGGGTATGCCTTGATTGGTGGGCAGTGTCCTCCCTGGGTCTTCGTGTTTTCTTTCCTATGTATTTCCCCCTCTATAAAGCTTCCGGTCAGTTTAGATTAGGGCCTGGCATAAGGATCTTATCAACTTGATGATCTCTTGTGAAGACACTATTTCTAAATCAGGTTTCATTCTGGGGTACTGGGACTTAGGACTTTCAGGGACAATTTCCCTCGGAAAGCAATGAAGCCATAATTTGTTGATTTTCACTCATCAGGGCTTGAATTCAGGGAATGGGTATGATTATCCCTGAGCTTTTTTGCTCAAGGCTAGCACTCTACCACTTTATGCCACAGTGCCACTTCTGGTTTTCTGGGGGTTCGTTGGGGATGAGAGTCTCAAGCCTAAGCTGGCTTCAAACTGAGATCCTCTAGCTCCCTGTGTAGCTAGGACTACAGGCAGAGCTACTGGTACCTGGCTCTTGAAGCCATCTTTCCTAGTCTTTCCTGGCATTATGGGTAACCAATGGAACGGGAAGGAAAGTGACTGAGCCATCTCTAGGCTGGGATCCTAAAACTTCTCATGGAACCTTCCTGGCCCTCTGTTGTGTGTGACATAGCAGATCATTAGAGATGGGAAGGGCCACAGACAGACAGTAGGACCTGGGCCCTTGAGTGACAATGACAGGAGGCAGAGCCCTGTGGTGGTTTGGATCATAGCCGGTTCAGCTGCTGAGCTTTGGGAACCTGTTGTCCCTGAAGTTAATGTACCCTGGAGAAGACAGCTGGCAGGGGCCCTGGGGCCTGTCTGAGAGCGAGGCTGGCTAGTCCACAGCGACACCGAGGGCTTTCTCCGCCTCCTCCAACTCGCATCACAGCATCTGAGATTCTGTGTGGCCATGACTGAGTTGTCAAGCAAGCCACCCTTCATCCCCAGTGGTCCCCACGCATCTGCCTTTTTCTCTGGAAAGGAAGTGGTTTCTGGGGAGGGGTTGTTACTGACAAAATCCACACTGACCTTTCACAGAATGAAAGCTCCTGTGGGAAGAGAGAATAGGTGACCAATTTCACACATTCAGAAACCAAATGAAAAGTGAAGAGTCACACGGGGCCTTTTTCCTTGTAGTCTTTGAGCTCTTCCAGCACGGTGAAGAAACCTACTGTGACCAAAATGAGTAAAGGAGCCAACATCATCCTGAGTCAGAAAGAAGAGATTTCCTCAGACCAAGGTGCCAACCCCTGCCCCGACCTGCCAGTGGACTTCTCCACCCAAACCCCAAGCTGCTCCCCTCCAATCTGCCTGGAGGAAGCAGGACCAGCAGGGTATCAGAATCTTTTCTGAACAGAATGACTGTGGCTCTGGAAGCAGAGGAGTACATCACTGGTCTTCAGGTAGTATGGTTTATCTACAAGGTTGGGCCACCGTAAAGCTTTGTCAGGGACCCCCAAGCTGAGGAAAGAAGAACTCTCCGGGCAGGTAGCACCCCAACCTCAGGTAGATTCTCATTCTAGAGCCTCACTCCTTCGCATCAACCATACCCAGACTGGACAAATATCCTTCTGTCAGCAGTATTTGATGATCCACTCACTCCCCCCCCCTTTTTTTTGCCATTCCTGGTGCTTGAACTCAGGGCCTGAGCACTGTCCTTGGGCTTTCTCAAGACTAGTGCTCTACCACTTGAGACACAGTACCACTTCCGGCTTTTTCACGCATGCTAGGCAAGTGCTCTACTAGGCTAAACTCCCGGCCCCACTCACTCCCTTCTAAGTCAAAGAAATCAGACACAGATAGAAGACCCCAGGGTGGGATCAGGGTCGTTACGCCTAGGACCACGAGAAGCCTCCCAGGACTGCTCCCCCTTCCCTGGGGGATGACCAGTCCATCAGATTTGTGACGTGGCAACTTGTCAGAAATGAAGGCTTGCCCGTGACTGTGGGCACACAAGTCCCCACTCCCTATTGCACGGGCTGACCCCTAGTTCTGCCTGCTGTGGGCCCCACCTCACGGCCTCGCAGGGGTCATTTCCCAAGGACCTCAAATACCTTGCTGTCTCTCCTCACGAGCCTCGCTCAAGAATTATTTCCTTCCCTGGCCTAAAAGCCCTCACTGCCAGTGTACTCCACAAGGCTCTGATTTCTGGGTCATTTGCCAAATGGGATGGCAAACAGAGCTGATGAACAACCATAGCACCTAATGGCTCAGCTGTCCCACGCCACCACCCAGGGCTCTCAGGGGAGCCCCACAGGGGAGCTGGCCTACAGAATTAGCTCCAGATAGGGCAGTTGGTGGAAGTGAAAATGCACAAACACATCTGTATTAGTTAGCCTTCTTGTTGCTGTGACAAAATACGCTTTAGAGAAGAGAGAAAGAGTGGATTTAAAGATCAGGTCTAACCTTCAAAGGCGTCCTTATACTAGCCTGTTCCATCCAGCTAGACCTTACCTCCTAAAGTTTCTAGAACTTTCCAAAATAACACCACCAGCCCCAGATGGAGGGGGAAGTCTTCCACAGTATGAGCCTGAGAGGGACTAAAGGGCCCCGGAGGGAGGCTTTGGCAGTAAATTTTGTTTGGTGGGAGTCCTGGTCAATGCCAAAGCTAGGACTACCAGAGCTTGGGGAAGTTTATCTAACACAAGGAATGAGTCCCCAGTTCCCAATTATGCAGTCAGGACAAATACCCCCCAAATCAGGTCCTGGGAGCTCTGGCTTCCTCCCTCCCATCAAGGAGTCAGAGGTAGCTGACCGTTTTCTAAAGATACCCTTCAAGGTCAGGGTTCTGAAGATCATGCTAATGAAAAGTCAGACCTTTGGCAAAGTTCAAGGCAATTGTTCCCATCAGAGACAGCATCAGTGAAGTGGTGCTGCGTGCTGAGTGATCTCAAGAGGCGGCTGCTGCCATCTGAAGACCTACCAGCCTGGAGGAGACAAAAGAAGCGAGCTCCAGGTATAGAGATGCAGCCCTGCCATCCTACACCTCCTCCCTGGGTCCTGGCATCATCCTGGCCCCTGTGCCCAGTATGTTGTAGCAGGCATTGACGACTGTTACACCTCTACCAGTTTTGCCAAGACTACCTTATTTTTTGTTTGTTTGTTTGTTTTGTTTTTTGCCAGTCCTGGGCTTGAGCTCAGGGCCTGAGCACTGTCCTTGGGTTTTCTCAAGGCTAGAGCTCTACCACTTGAGCCTCAGCACCACTCCGGCTTTTTTCTATATATGTGGTACCGAGGAATCGAACCCAGGTCTTCATGCAAGCACTTTAACCACTAGGCCAAACTCCCGGCCACCAAGACTACCTTTAATGCCACATCCAAGCCCAGCCACTACAACCTCTGGAAAGGCACTGTCTTGTACCAGAGTACTCAGAGGTGTCTACCACGTGGTACGTGAACACAAGAAAACCCAGGGTATAAAATCCCAACACAAACTAAGAAAGCCTAACTGTACCAATCACTAAGAAGCAAGCTTGTTATCTTCCAGTGTGGCTTAGGATGGAGGTCCTGAGTTCTCAGGAAGGCCTGAGTTCTCATTTTGATTCTCCCGAGAATCTCCCCGGTCCCTAGGGCAGGTAGTCTTTCTGAGTTTTCACTTTTTTGTTGCCTGAAGGTCCCTGCTGTAGCCAACGGGAAGGAGGACGGTGAAAACCAGCGGGGTAACTAGTGCACGTGCAAAGAGAACTTTGGGATAGCCACCACCATGTTCTGGAGGCCATCACACATTCCTCCTTCATAGCCTTTCTTCCTAGCTGTCCCCTTCAAATGTCCTGTGGGGCAAGCAGACTTAACTCTCCCCCAACCTGCCTTTGCCCCTGCCCCTCCCTCCATACTGCTCTTCCCCTTACTACCTTTGCTCAGATCGGTTCCATCCTTTATGGTTCATCTTCTCCTTTCTCAGTATTTCCAAGGGACAGTCCAGTCTCCTTGCCTCTGCAACTGACCCAGTCCTCCATCTCTGGGGCAAAAACCAACTCTCTGGCTCAGGCGGTGATTTGTGTGTAGAACTGCGGCGCTAGGGCTCTTAGCACCTCCCACATCTCTCCCAGCACTGACTTGTGCCAGCGGCGCCCCACACCGTCGCGTTTACTGGCAATGAATGGGGCACAATCTCAAAAGGTGATCAATGTCTCTGGAGCCTGGAGGCAGAAGATGAGTGGCCAGGCTCGGGGGATCAGGTCTATAAACATCGTTTGACAGAAAAGCCCAACTTCAAAGCCTAGCAATTTTAGATTATATTTGCATTGAAGGCTTTTTAAGTAGCAAAACTTTAGATTTATGTCTTCATGAACAGATGTGGAAGGGAAAATCAATTCCTCATAGGATTGGCTTATTTGTTTTGTTTTTTTTTATCGCAGTGCTAAATATTATGCAGCAAGTGACAAATTAATACATAAATTGACCTAGAGACATCTACATGGCGGGCTGGGTGATGAGGATGGAGTGGAGAGTGGTCCACGCTCCTCTGGGCTGGGCAGGGCAGCTGCACATCAGCTGTCAGCCATGTCTCAGAGATGCTGGGTTGCGGGGGAGAGGGGGATGCAGGCACTTCTCCAGCACAGCCCCAGGGGGACATGACATGTGGCATGGAGGGCCTGAGACGCTGTCTTGCAGCACGAGCCCCTGAACATTCCAGGGCTGTTGGAACGATGTCCTACCTGCTTGTGTTCAGAGAACGAATCCTCCCTTCCAGGTGAAAGGGGGAGAAGGAAGGGGCAGCACAGGTTTCCTGTGACAGGGGTGCCTGAGGGCTGCCCAGCTTGGCTGCCAGGGGCCTCTGTGCTCTGCTGGCGAGGCTCCCAGTGTGAGCTGATGCTTGTGAGCTGTGAGTGTGATCTTCCTCTCCCCCCCCACGGGGCTAAGGGGCAGGTGGGCACGGGAGGCAGGGGCAGAGTCCATTCCTGGGCCAGCTGAGCCTCTGCCCAGGGGCTGGCACCACTGACTGCTGGCAGTGGGCACTTTTGAAGAGAGCAGATCGGGCAGAATGAGCAAGTCCATTCTCTGAAAAAGAATTCCACAAGCATGGAAAAAAACTAAAATGGACTGCTTTCCCCAGGAGAGGAGATGACACATCTGAGAGACAAAGCTGATGTAGTCTTGCTTAAATACTAAACAGATAGTTTCGCTCTGGAGGTGGGGGAAGAGAGAAACAGAGTCAGATACAGAGACAGAGACAGAGAGGAGAGGAGGGACAGACAGGAGAGACAGACAGATAGGAGAGACAGAGACACAGAGAGAAGTACCTTTTCTATTTGTCAACCTGTCTTTCTGGTTTTATCAGGACAGGACACCGGTCATCCTTTCAGGGGACAATAGAAGATGAATAATGGAGAAGGGAGAGCTTGCATAATCGGGAAGGAATTCATGGAAACCACAAATGATGGGTGCCCTTTCTCCCTGGTCACATGTCAGGAAATGCTGGACAGCCAGAGACTGAAAGGCCACTGGATTCATCACCGGAGGACAGGACAAGAGTTCCCTACCCTCGGTCATAGACAGGATGCTGAAGATGCCTGGAAGATATGCCAGGAAATTAGAGGGTCAAACATTGAATATGTACACCAGGTCAAATAAGGACTTTTTTTTCCTGGAAATTAATTAATTAATTAATTAATCAGTCCCATCCTACATGAGAATGAGTGGCAGAAGCCAAGGGGCCATTGCCATGAAGCTTCAGGACACCTGTCCCATTAGAACGCTGTCACTCCCAGGAAAAGTGACCTGGCCAGACCTGGAGGGATGTGAGCTATGGGAACCCCTCCCCCTTCCTTGGCTCCTTTGGGGGAGAATGAAATGGACTTAAGGTAATCTGCAAACCAACAGATTCTGGAAGGAATTCATATTGATTTGGGAGTAGATTAAGAGGCTTTTCATTTCGGAGCGCTACTCCAAAGCATTTCCAGTCACCTCGGAAGACCCTGATGTGAATGAAGACTTGGGTGTTGAAAGCAAAGCCCATTGCAAAGGACACAAGTAACTCCCCCCCAGGTGAACTCTCCTAAGGTGAAGCCCAGCTTTCCCCTTTCAGAATTCGGAAGCCATTTATGGCTCCGAGGAAAATAGCAATCAGGAACAGAGGCTTCCAGATTTTAGTTGCCTTTGTTTTGGGGTCTTTAAAAAAAAAAAAATCCCTGTAACTCTGCTCAGTCCCAGGACTCCCTCGAGCAGAAATTTTTCTTTCCTTTCCAGCCTCTCAGTAAAGAGGAATCACATGTTCCTCAGGCCTTTTTTTTTTTTGCCACTTCAGACAATCTGGAACGTTCCTTACATTTCAGAGACATGGAGTCTGTATACAGATATCACAAATAATTCTCAAACAGGTTCTTAACGGCTCTCTGAGGAGGGCCTAAAGGGGAAGTGAAGGAAAATACATCAGATTTATTTTGAAGTCAAAAGAAATAGAGGATGCTAGCTCCATACATAGTCGCCCCCACTCTGACCTCTCGCGGGCTCCCTGCCTGATCACCCTCACTCCACAAATTGCTCCCTGGGGAGGCTGAGACCCAGTTTCAATGGACAGATGTAGTCTTGTGTTTTGGGTTGGGCAGACCAGGACTACAATCCTCCTATTATCTTGTCTACAGAGCAGAGATGATAGGTGTGCACCATTGTGCCTGGGGCATTGGTTGAGATGGGGAATTCCAATAAGTCTCATTAGTTCTAGTGTCCAGGCTGGTCTGAAATCCAAATCCCAAGTAGCTGCGATTCCAGGCTTGTATTTCACTAAAATAGTACGACCTCTGTTCCTAGGTCATGTGATATGTATGTTTTCTATAGCTGGAGGAAACTTCCAAACTGACTTTTCAGGGTGACTGTGCAAGTTTCCACAGGACTTCTCACTCTTGCTTCACTTTTTTTTTTTTTTTTTTGCTAAAGGCTAATGTTCTACCATTCACGCCATACCTCCGTTCCCAGGTTCACACTGGTTAATTGGAAATAAGAGTCTTTGGGTTTGT
The DNA here is from genome assembly GCF_031878675.1 of Megascapheus bottae. NCBI lineage: Eukaryota > Metazoa > Chordata > Mammalia > Rodentia > Geomyidae > Megascapheus > Megascapheus bottae. Next base: position 9,759,474 of record NC_143530.1, read on the forward strand.
CTGCCCAGGGTTAGCTTCAAACCATGATTCTCTAAGTAGCCAGGATTACAAGTGTAAGCCACCAGCACCAGCAGTGTAAGGAATTCTTGAAAGAAATACACTGTCCCCAAAGACCTCCCCATCATTATATACATATAAGCATTTCTGTGCAAGACATGTGAAAAATCTGGAGCCTTTACGGTTGAATGGGATTTGCTTTCCTTTCAATGGACCTGTCCAGGTCCTGGCGGAGGCAAGGTGGGAGACAAAATAGGAAACGCCCTCCCAAGTCTTGAGCGAAAGCTTCTTATCTCAGCAGCTCTGAGGTAAGTTGCTCTCTCCTCACAGGGTCCTGTGCTCTGGCAAGCCAGCCTGGGGAGCTCAACCTAGGATGTGCAGAGCAGCAGGCCAGACCATTACCCAAAGGGACTTTGATCACATCATTACCATATGGGCATGGAACAGTGATCATGTGATCAACATGTGGACACTCTTCTAATCACATGACCACCATAAGGACACAGCATTTTGAGGACATGGACATGGCATTTTGAGCACATGATCACCATTGGAAACAGTATTTTAGTCATGCGCACACAGGACTTTGGTCATGTGATCAGCACATGGGCATGATATTTTGATCATGTGATTACCACGTGGACATCCCACACCAATTACATTATCACTACGTGGACAAATATACTTTTTTATTAAAGAATTTATTAACGTTGATTTGTACATCATATTTTAAATGACAAGTTTAACAAACAAATGTTCAAGGAGGGAATCTCTATCTACAATCACTGGGACTTAGTATTTAGAACTTAATCAAAATTAGGCTAAGGGTTTGCATGTTATAAAAACATTAATTTATGAAATAAAACATTATATCTATAGTCATAGGTTTTTATGTCTATATAGTTATGTTTATATATTTTTTATATTTTTATATATGTTTATATGTTTTTTTTTCCAGTCCTGGGCTTGAGCTCAGGGCCTGAGCACTGTCCTTGGACTTTCTCAAGGCTAGAGCTCTACCACTTGAGCCTCAGCACCATTTCTGGCTTTTTTCTATGCATGTGGTGCCAAGGAATCGAACCCGGGTCTTCATGCATGCTAGGCAAGCACTTTAACCACTAGGCCAAACTCCCCGCCCCTGTTTATATGTTTTTATAGTATGTTTATATACTTTGATGATGTGATCACCACGTAGACATGGAACTTTGATCACTGTTAGCTGGAGTGAGGTCATTCCATGAGGGCTGACATTCCAGTGGCCAAAGTTCTGTCTGGCTGTCTGTGTCAGAAGGTCATCCTGGCCCAGCTTGGCCTCCTAACCTGGCTACAAACATTAACCTTGCCCCCCACTCGCAAGGCAGTAGTAGTCCCCCTTCCCCCCACTCTTTCCCTCCCCCCACCTCCAGTCTTCTTGCAGGCTCCCTCCTTATCGATCCCCCTCCCTAGCTTAATGGCTTAATGGCAGTCGATGTTCAGTGGAGAAATCTAACAATCGCCACATGGAAACAGCATTAGGGCTTGTGGACAGCACACTTGGATCACATGATCAGCATGTGGATACCCCACTCTGGTCATGTGATCAGCATATGGACACTCACTTTGGTTATGTGGTCACCAGGTGGACAACCCACTTTGCTCACCTCTTAGGCAGGGAGTTTTGGTTACATGGACACAGCACTTTGAGTATTTAGAGTATTTGTAGTTTTCCTTCTATTTATGAGCAATTACTACAATGTACAAGATGGTTACTCTTTGTTCTCATTCTCAATTAAATTATTGGGAGTGAGATTGCTGAAATAATGTGAAAACATGAATACTTTTAACACACATTGCTGAGCTGTTCTTTAGAATAGTTGTATTGTTTTATAGCCTTAGTCAGAATATTTGCTTTATATTCCTTGTCTGCCACGGGAAAATTATAGTTGTTATTTTATCTAATTTTATTTCATTTTTCATTTCTTTTCTATTATATTTCATTTTGTTTTCTTTTTGAGTAAGGGCCTCACTCTGTAGCTCAGGCTACAATGTTGGTTGTTTTCACCAGCAGCAGACACCAGTAATCCTAGCTACTCCAGAGGCTGAGACTTAGAGGACTGCATTTTAAAGCCAGCCCAGGAAGAAAAGCCTTTCAGAGTCTATGTCCAATTAACTAACAAAATGCCAGACGGAAGGTGTGGCAAGTAGCTCAAGCTCTGAACAGAAAAAATAAGAGCAAGAGGCCCTGAGTTCAAACCCCAGTATTGGTTTGCCTACCTCCTGAAATGTCACTTGTATTCAGTTATTATCTCACTGTGAGATATGGGTACTAAGTCTAAGTAATGGTCATTCTTTGAATGCAGATATGGCATGTTGTTTAGCTTCAGAAAAATCTTGCTCTAGGGATTCTTGCCCTAAGCCCCTAATTGCCCCTCAACTTCCTTGATTTACTTACGTAAAACACTTTTGTTAGGTTCAATTCCTCATACCATATGTGATTTTCATCATTATAAGCAATTGGGGGAGACGTGAGTCCACTTGCTGACACTAACATTTTAATAAAAACTTCCAATTCCAACTTTTTTTTTTGCCAGTCCTGGGCTTGAGCTCAGGGCCTGAGCACTGTCCTTGGACTTTTCTCAAGGCTAGAGCTCTACCACTTGAGCCACAGCACCATTTCTGGCTTGCTATGTATGTGCTACCTAGGAATCGAACCCAGGTCTTCCTGCATGCTAGGCAAGCACACGATCACTAGCCCCCAATTCCAACTCTTATTAAAGTGTGGCTTCTCTGTATCTCTTGCATTGTCTCATCAGATCCTTACACAATGACCCTATGACATGTGCATTATCATTTTTCCCATTTTACAGAAAAGGAATCTAAGGTTCAAAGAATTTCTTTGACCAAATCAATTTCATTTTTAAACTTTCTTTGGTGATATTGGGGTTTGAAACCAGGACCTCAAACTCTGTTTGTTTGCTTGGCTAGTGCTTGGCTAGTACTTGAGCCATACCGTAAGCCCCACATTTTGCTTTATTGTCTTTCTTTCTTCCTTTCTTTTTCTTTCTTTTTTGCCAGTCCTGAGTCTTAAACTCAGGGTCTGGGCATTGTCCTAAAGTGCCTTTTGCTCAAGACTAGTACTGTACTACTTGAGCCACAGCTCCAGTTCCTGCTTTTTCTGTGTATGTGGTACTGAGGAATTGAACCCAGGGCTTCACACATGCTAGGCAAGCACTCTATCATTAAGCTACATTCCAGCCCTTTGCTTTATTTCTAACTCAGGAAATCCTGAGATAAAGAGGGATGGCTAGCCATGGTTAAATAAGGGATTACTCAATACCAATGACTGTATTTATTCTGACTTATGCTCCTTCTCTTAGGTTGATACTAATGAAACCATTATTTTTCTGCTGCAGGCCTGAATCCTCTGGAAAAATAAGTGGCCTAGTCTTTTAGTTAGTAAGTGGTAGAACTAGGACTCAATCCCAAGCTATTGTATGTGATTAACAATCTGCTTTCCTGACCACACAAAATCCAAGTTTCCAGGCCTCCTTGTGCTTCCATTTTCTGGGAGCTCTCCAGGAAAGGTTGCATGACAGATATTTACAGAAGAACTAACAGGAAAAGACAAAAAGCAAAACAACCTAAAACCACAGTTTTGAATCCAGGAAGTCTCTGCATTGAGTACCTGTAGGCGGTGTGAGTTGCACCATAAGCCATCACTGGATGGAGATGACTGTCGATGGAACAGGTATTATAATGCGCATCGAGACGTTCTGGTGATCGTGAACTTGAGAGCTCAGTTCATCAGTCCTCAAGAGCAGGTGTTCCACAAACAGCTGGATGCACAAGTTCAAGCAAGAGGGCACGAGATAAATTTTGGAGTCAATATCATGACAAAACCTTGTCGACAGCGAGCACCTCGGGGTTGACAAGTTTTCTTTTTCAGCTGTTAAAAGTCTCAGTCCCCAAGATTGTGTCAGACGTTAGTGGAAGGTTGGCTAAGGGTCATGTCTGCTTCAAGAGTTCCCAGAATGTCTGTCGCTGCTGCTTCAGGAAGCTCAGGTTTCCCTTCTCAGTTGAGTCCGAGTGGCAGCTTAGGACTGAGTGGCATCCAGGGCAGGTGTGCTGTGGTTGGCCTGATCAACCCCAAAGACGAACTCTGTCTCCCCTTCCCCAGCTTCTATGGCTGGACAAAGCCCCTGAGAATGAATGCATTCATTTTAGATCTCAGCCTCCTTAGCTAGAGTTACAGACTACCAGTACCTGGCTACAATTTCACTTTTTCGTTTCTCTTTCTCTCCTTCCTCTTCTTTCTCAGCATCATCAAGGGAGTGAACTCATCTCCCAGCATTTTGCCACCTGCCTCTTTGCAATCAGTCTCCTCTCTTCCTAGAAAACACTATAGGTTGTTTTGCACATTTTACGATTTTATATTGGGGCCTGGGGGGAGAGGGTTCTGACTTTTCTCCCCCAGCTTAACTCTTTTGGGATTCACCCATGTTGCAATGTGTTTTAGCACTTCTTTGTTCTTCTTATCCAGCTCTATCCTGCACAGGTTCAATGCCACAGTCCCCTGTGTGGACATTTGGCTTCGGTTTGGCTTTGAACTGTGATCCTTAGATCTCAGACTCCTGAATAGGGGATATTTTTGGGGGGAGAGGAAGTGGTAAGGCTGTAACATGAGGGTAAAAGTACATGTGACATTCAAGGAATAACTAATAGTCTGTGAGAAGCAGCTGGGCAGGATGGGTGGCAAAGTGGGCGGGAGGCAGTTTTGTCTCTGGACCACCTCAGCAGGTACTGGTGTTTTCCAGGTGATGGAAACTTCAAGATTCTGTCTGGCCCCCATCTCTGGACATCCCTTGTCATCCCCCATTCTCAATTCTCTTCTCCTTCCTGCTGAGACCTTCCTTAGACCATTCTCACCGAGTCTTGGTGGGTTTGATCTCCAGATCATCTCAGTCTCTACAGCAAATAGCACACCTTGTTCCTGCCACCCAGCCCACAGACTAGTTCATTTTAAAGCCTGCGTCTCTGTGGATGAAAATAACATCCGAAATCAATGAAGGAATAAATCTCATCGCTCATTTCTCTGAGATCAAAATTGGAAGATGCAGACTCTTTCTCAGGAAGGCAAAAGAAATGGTGGTGTCTCTCCCAGCTTCCCTGGCTTAACTACCTCAGCCTCTACCCTTGGCTCCTTCCTGCTCCCCAGGTCCTCTTCACTCAAGTGTAGCAAATGGTGTAATGAGTGAAATAGCAACACTTTTGCAGAGAAAATGGTTATGTGTTTATGGAAGTTCAATGGCTCCAAATGTGTAAGGAAACCATTTACTAAGCCCCGCAGAAGAAAGCAGAGCGGGTCCCAGCCAGCTCTGGCAGAACGTTGAGAAACACCCTTCCTCAAAGAAGCCCATTTGGGGTCACTGCCTTAGAGACAGGTCACCATCCTGGGTGGGCCTTGGAACTCTGCTCCCTCTCGTCAATGTTATCAGTGCCAGCAGAGCTCCCAGGAAGTGGTACTTATGTGGTTTGCAACAGATCAACGACCTTTGCTAGGCCCGTCTCTTACTATTTCTTCCCCTGGTTTCCACCCCCACCCCCTCGCCTCCAGATGTTCCAGTCATTAGAGAACACCAAACCCAACTGGTCTTCTCTAAAAAAATCTCCTGCAATATCCACTTCCTAGGAGATTTAGACCATGGAACGGCCTTCAACTGTGTTAGCAACTGGCATAGAGTTAATTTTGGAACCTGCTGGCTTGTCATAATGCCAGGTGCCTTGGCTCCCATGTGCCCACATAGGCAGGCAGGTGATTCCAAATTCTGGGTTTTAGGACAGTCTTTCCCAGAGAATACCACTTGTGACTCAGGGTATGCATTGGCTATGGGAAGTGCCAAAATACATGGGCATCATCATCATCATCATCATCACCACCACCATCATCACCACCTCTACCATCATCATCATCATCATCACTATAGCTGTGGGGCTTTGACAATGAATAGGTTTAGGGAGCAAACAAGAGGCCACTACTAGCTACCCTGCATTTCATACCTTTTTTTTTTTCAATTTGGGGTCTTCCCTGGGCTATTTACAGACCATCTAGGTTTGTTTACCAACAGTATGTCTGTCTGATCAAGTAACAGAAGGTGAGAGAAGAGCAGAGCACGGCAGAACATTTCCTCTCCTTCAGCGCAGACGGCGCACGGCAGAACATTTCCTCTCCTTCAGCGCAGACGGCGGGAATGCAGCCTGCGGCTCAGCTGCGGGCAGGTGGAAGCCTAGATTGGAAGAGCAGTGGATCCAGGCACTTTCTGGCTACCCTGAAGTGCTGAGGTCCTCAGGAGAAGATCCTATCTGTTTTGCCAAATTGACAATTTCCTTTAACAGGAAATAAAGGTTCAAACCAAGTTTCAGACAAACTACAGAGTAAGAAATAGCTTCACTTTTAAAAGACTCCGCTTTTGAAGACATTCAGCATGTAACCTAATTTCACTTTGATGGAGTTTGTTTTTTTGCTTTTCCAGTTGCTGTCTAGAAATGTGTTTCATTGTCTCCTGCAGAAATGGAGTTGGGAGGGGGAGCGGGGGAGCTCCAGTTCCCTGGGCCTCAAAGGCATTAAAAAAATAAAATAGTAAAGAAGTATAAAATAAATTACGAGGACTCCCAGTGGAATTCCTATTGTAAATGCTTCACACCTCACTCCCCACCTTGCACTGAAGTACTTGGGGGCTCTGGCCTGAACCCTTGAGGCCCCATTTTATGATCTCTGTGCAATGAGAAAACCCAAAAGAGCCAAGGGCACTCATTAGCATACACCCAGGCATGGGTAGATTTCATACAAGGGAAAGTACTCATTGCAAAGGAAAGTTTCTCTCTCTGTGTCTCTGTTTCTCTCCCTCCCCACCCCCATACTAGTACAGAGGTTTAAACTCGTGGCTTTGAGCTCTTTCTAGCTCATGACTGATCTATCATGGTATTCTACTTGAATCACACCTCCAGACTGACATTTGGCTGGTTAACTGGAGATGGGAGTCTTTCAGACTTCTCTTAGAACCTTGGTCCTCTAGATGGATCTCAGCCTCCTGAATAGCTGAACCACCAACATTCAGCCTGGGCTCCTTTTAAAGTATATCTGCTTAAGGCTTGTTTTAGTTTTCTAAGACTTTTCAGTGTTTGAACATGTAAATAGGATTTTGTATTTAAAAAGTAATGAGAACAAAACAGGATTTCCTGGAACCAAAAGCACGAATTCAAAAATCATCTTTTTGAAAATTGATATGAGAGGAAGAAATAACCCAGGCAAAATGGAAGGCTGTCAACTTTTTAATTGAGCGAGAGAGTAGCGAAGCAGTTCGTCGAGAGGACAGGCACACGTGGCCGAGTCTCTGCACAGCACTGCTGTGGACGTGGCTCCCGTGGCCCTTGGCAAGTGGAAAGGATCTTACTTGACGTCACACAAAAGGGCCACGCCTCTCAGGATCCAGTGATCGGGGGCCAGCACGGTTCGCAAGTACACGACCGTGATGAATGTCAGGTCGGTGCGCCTGGGTTTCTTGTAGATGGGACACACGTACAGTTTGGGGTCCTTGGGCGCCGTGGAGTTAATGGCAAAGATGTGAAGCACAGGCAGCTGTGTGAAGAGCACCTTGGGCGTGGATTCTGTGAGCTTTCCATTCCGCCTGTCCCAGGCCGCGCCATCCATGTACAGCCCATAAATGTACACGCCTTCCTGGAAGAGTCAAGCAGAAAGGAATAGGAGATTTGAAAGAAAAAATCAGAGGACTGCAAGATGGGCATCTGTTAGTGTAATCAAGGTTTGTATGCTTGGAAAGAAAACATATGAGAGACTTAAAACAGGTGAAGAAAGCACCCTGGGCACATGGTATTCATGAAACACTGGGCCCAGTTTCTTCCTGCAGCACAGCAGGACCAGGCCAGAGAGCTAGGCACATGCCTGTGGGTGGCAACTACTGGAGTATGGGTGGCACACCCCGAGGGAGGCTGTAGGTCTCTGAGTGGTACTGTTTGAGTCAGTGAAACATGGGGGGCAAAGAACAGGGTTTGAACTAGTGTCACATGGGATCTCAGGCAGAGATGGCCAAGCAAAGGCCTGACTCTCTCAGATGCCATCTCTCAGTCCTAGGATGAAGTGAGGTTAGAGCGCCCCCACAGGCCATGGGTGGTACAGACGGGCGCATAAGGAGCAAGGAAGGGAGGGAGAGTAGTTCCAGGGTTCCTCATACAATAGGACTTTGCCTGGATAACTAGGGGAGATGGGACACACATGTTCGGGGGGGAAAATTAAAGGCTTGTGCTGAATAGCAACAGCCACTTTGGGGGGCTGCCTGGAGAGTAAATCCAGCGATTCCTGAGGTGAGTGGTCACACAGATGGAGATTCTCAGGAACTTCTGTGGTGGGGACAGCTCTGAGAGATGGGCTGTGTTTGGAAAGGTGGAGGAGAGAGGCCAGGCATTCCAGGCAGGTGCAGCGCTACAAAGACAAGCAGGATGGGTAGAGAGGGTCCCTTGCAATCAAGTAAGTTAGGGCTGGAGCACCGAGAGAGTCTGGATGCCAAGATGAAGGCTCTGAACTTTATCTTATGGGCACTGGGAGGCCTTTTAAAAGAAGAGAAAGGAGCCAGGAATCACCCGGGAGCTCCAGAGGCCACGTGAGCTCATAAAGTATATATTTATGGAGAAGATATGAACTTTTTTTTCCACTTCCAGTGATGATCAGGTAAAAGTGGAGGTTAAAACAAAGAACGAGAAGATTAGCTGCAAAGTATGATTTTAATCCCTTGGCAAACAGGATGAGGACTACATCATTTTTTAAAACCATTTTTGTTTAAATTGCCAGCAATTAGTTGTACATGGGGTTTCATTCTGATCCGTCCACATATATACACAACATCCTTTGATCAAACTCAGCCTTCCACCTTTCCCTCCCCACCCGTCTCCCCTTCCCAAAGCAGTATTAAAAAGTTTCAATGTTCGGTTGTCACCAAGTACATAAAGTATTTTGGCTATATTCACTTTCCTTAAACCTCTCCATTAGCCCTCCCCCTCCCATAAAACCCTCATCCCAAGACAAGGATCTGTTTTACATCCCTGCTCTTGGTTATTTTTAGTATGTGCTAAAAAAAGAAAATATGCAACACTTCACAAATTTGTGTGTCACCCTTGCACAGGGGCCGTGCTAATATCCTCTGTACCATCCTGATTTTAGTATCTGTGCTGCCAAGGAGAGAATGTAGACTTTGTTTGTAGAGCCATTAGTTGAGCCACATCAACAGAAAAATCATAGACAGTCCCCAGAAATCAAAACAGCCTTCCTCTCATTAGCTTAGTGGTGGATAATTACTTGTACAAAGAATAGATAAGCCAGGTGCTAGTGGCTCATGCTACTCAGGAAGCTGAGATCTGAGGACTGCAGTGCAAAGCCAACCTGGGCAAGAAAATCTGTGAGACTCTTACTTCCAATTAACCACCAAAGAAAATTGGAAGTTAGCACTGTGGTTCAAAGTGGTAGAGTGCTAGCCTGGACCCCCCACCCCCCCCCCCCAAAAAAAAGAGTTCAGAGACAGTGCCCAGGCCCTGAGTTCAAGGCCCATAACCAACAAAAAGAAAAAAAAATAGAAATACTGTAGGATCCTACAGTGAATGGGCTCCCTCTCTAGGCTCCTTGTAATCTTAGGATGTTAAAAGTCATTGTCAGAAGGTATGACAGATGGAACGTATCATCCTTAAAATCCTGTGAATCCGGAACCTCAGCATGGACTTGGAAATAAGGACTGCGGGACAGGGGAGGGCATGAAGCCAACAAGGCTGGTACGCTTCTGTCTATTTTGCAATCCCAATGTCACTTTCCAGGGTTCTGGCATGCCAGGCCCATGGTTTCAGCTCTACTCTGCTGCCTTGCGCTTCCATCCCTGCCTTGGAACGGGCCCCACTCTACCTACCACAGGCGGTGACATGATCTCCTCCTTGGTCTGCCGGAGAACATCATTATGAATGGTCACCGTGTCCAAAGCCCAGCCTTTGTGGGCCCGGGTCACTTCTTGCCTCATTGCGGTGAGGAATCCTTAGAGAAAAAGAAAAGAAAAAGACTTTGGTGCCTTAGTGTAGTCCATGGGAGAAGTGCAGCGGACACAATGGCAAGCATTGCTTGGGAATCAAGCTCTAAAGTGTGCATCCACCCCACAAGGAAGCTCAGACTGAACCCTGTGGGACCCTTCTCGCACTGTTTTATTCCTAACTCTTTCCTATCAGCTGACACCAGAAGAATACCCCCTCTGCCTCAGCCTGAGCCCCAGTTCCACAGTCTCCTGGGATCTCAATCTCTCAGATCCAATAGGGGTCACCGCCCAGTCCAAGCTCACAGCCTCTGTCAGAGGACACATATCAAATGTGTGACGGGAATGGCAAAGTATTCTGAGAAACATATTCCAATTAAACTCAAGTCAAACCATTATCAAGCTTCTATTTGCTATAATGGAACAATTTCATTTTGTCCAAGGAAATAAGACCTAATGCCATAATAGGAAACCTGACTTTCAATTTGATCAAACAAAGCAATCACACCGGAAAGGAAAGCTACATATTTTAATGCCCATAATACAGTTATTTTAAGATAATACGTGGCTCCGTATCTCATGGCCTTTCTTTAAACTTAATATTTGCAAATCAGGCCATTCAATTCAATAAGAGAAGTCTTTCTTGGAGAGGGGCATGTGATGTTATGGAAAAAAAAAATACCCTGGGTTTCAAAATGGACTTCAAAACCTTTAGTTAATGTGTTTACCTATTATGTTTGGGCTATCTACCTGTTAGATGTTGAAAATCATGACTGTCTTCGGGAGTCAAGTTCTGGAATGTGATGCCCTGCTATTCTTAGTGAAGTCCAAAGGAGAACCCAACACCTTCGCAAACCAAGTGATGTTGTTTCATTGGGTTTGAATGCGAGTTGGAGGAAGGCAACACCACAAGGTTTAGTCACAAGCACAGAGTCAAGGCTGGGGTTGAAGGAGGGAAAATCTCCTAGCCTGGTTTCACTGAATCCACTTCCCCCTTCAGGACACCAGGCACTGACAGAGGAAGCGCCTGCAGCCATTCTTCCATTCATTTGTCAGCTCCCCCTGGACTTATCACCATGACCAAGCTCCACTCTGGATAGGGGGACTGACCACAAAGCTGGGGAAGATGCAGTGGACCTATACTTGTGGTGCTCCATCTAGAGAGCATGTAGAGGGAGACAGGATGATGACATATTCTGAACAAAGGTGTGGAGAGGCCTCAGGAAGACAACGTGGAGAAGGCTTCACTGAGAAGACGAGGTTGGATGACACTCTTGATAGAGACGTAGGATGGGGTAGTGCCTTTTAGAAGACTAGTATGTGGCAAGGGCAGAGCAGAGAGGCAAATGGGGGTGCCGGGGCACTAGCTGCAGTCAGAGCTAAGGCAGAAGCACACCCACAGGTCAGAGAGTTGGTGGATAGGGGCAGGGGATACAGAGAGAAGGCTACATCTTCAAACGCATGCTCAAAGGAACATCTCAGGATCTGGAGGGGGAAAGCAGGGCCTTTGCACACATTCAGGAGAAAGGCTCATCAATCCAGAAGGGAAAAGAATGATTTCACAGCAGCGTGTTAACTACGGAAGCAGAAAGTGGACGTTTGCCTGGTGGCAGGAGCTGAGGTGAGTTGGTCAGCGTGTGGTTTTGCTGATTTCCATGTCAAACACAAACGCTCCCTTATTTTAATAATACAACACTTTATAGGTTTGCCAGTTAGTGGTATGATTGATAGCTAGATCCATAATAATACAATCCAAGTTTAAGTCCCTCAGTAAAAAAAAGTCATTTTCATCACTTCACATTATGGGTCCATTCATGTGTTGTGCAGGACTCTGTATATCTTGAGTTGAGCATTTGGAATTAAATTGACCCTATTTTATGATAGTTTAAAATCTACCACGGATCTGTGAATCCATGAGGTTGTAATGTGCAAAACACCAATTCTGGTCTTAACACCTATCTGCACAAGTTGAGTCATTCAATTTTTTTTCCTTGTAAGATTTTTAAGTCCCAATTAAATTGCAAAATTGACCTCACTCCATATTGCTCTCCAGGCAGTACAAAAGGTGCTGGGTGACAAATGAGTTGGGCTCTCTCTAACAGCCTGCTGCAAAAATTTCAGCCATGGACAGAGTTGGGAGAACTCTTAATTAAGAAGAGACCACTTCCTATTGGCTCCAGTGAATCTCCTGACACTTACAGGCTTTTCTTTTCTTTTCTTCTTCTTTTTTGTATGCCAGCAGGCAAAATGTACAGGAATAGAAGGTAAAGAGCTATCTGATGGATCATCCCAACTCCCAGAACCTGGAGAAAATATGTGTTGTTTTTCAAGTCTCAATAGTTTAAATCTTGAGCTTCTGAAAAAGAATGTGATCTTTTGGCTTTTGATGGTTAGTGAATCTGATCAAGGGCTCAGGGTTGAATCGAAACTACACGTGACCATATTTCTTAGAGATGGAGGTCAATTCTAATGGAATCAAGAGCTGTCCTTTCTGAAGACGACATCACTTGCAAAGACTATTTGATAGAGTTTTCTTTGTAAGGGCCTGAAGAGTAAGTACTTATGTTTTTGGCACAAATTTAGTTTTTAATCATTCTGACAGAGATGGAAAAGTGATTTATATATTCATATATTTGAAGGAAAAGAAGTCCCCAAAGTTGGTGAAAGTTTGCAATAATAATAACCTATTCTTTGTAAGATTTAACCGCCCACAGGGTGATTTGAGTATTTAAACAACTGGGTTGCATGTAGTCTAAATGAGATGCTTAAAAAATTTCCCTGCAAATTCATAAAGCACAATGACTTCTTTAAACATTGATCCAGCTTATTCTCTGAGAAAATATTGCTTTTAAGCTAATACTTTGGAAGCTCTAAACACTTGTTCTGTGTTAATATCCATGATGTTAGCAAACACACATTTCAGTAAATTAATTATTGTTGTCTGGCATGTGCAATCAGTTAAAGCGGTGGTGTGCTTTAAGTGTTATTTCCTACAAAGTCTTAGAAAAGGCAAGAGAGCTGGGGGCCGGTGGTTTATGCCACTCATACCTATAATCCTAGCTACTCAGGAGGCTGAGATCTGAGGATCTGGCCTGGGTACCAGAAAACCAGCAGTGGTGCTGTAGCTCAAGTGGTAGAGCACTAGCTTTGAGCTGAAGATCTTACGGACAGCGCCCAGGCCCAGAATTCAAGCCCCATGACCAGCAACGGAAGCAAGCAAGCAAGCAAGCAAGCAAGCAAGCAAGAAAGAAAGAAAAGAAAGGAAAGAAAAGAAAGAAAGCAAGCAAGCAAAAGAACTACTCAGGTAGGTTGCTTGTCTCAACATTCAAAGGAGTCAGTTGGTATTCTGTAATGAATGTGCTGTACTAATCAAAGGCAACTTTTGCTTTTTCTCTAATAAATGGTCCTTGCATAACAGACCTTAGGTTGTGCAGTATTTCCTGTCTAAACAGTTACCAAGCCTCCCAGTAGCATCTTTTAAGATGAGGAGAAATGATATTCCTGCCACAAGTTTATGACAGGAAGTTTTTTTTCTGCATATGAGAAGCAAATGTAGCTCATTGGTGAGTTAAATAAAGGTCAGAAATCACTGAGAAAAGATGGAGTTATCAATCCAGTTGAATGAAAAAAAAAATGTACCGGGCATCTTTCATGGCGGGATGCTGGAAGCAGACATTAGAGACTGCCAGAACCGAAGAAGGCAGAGGATGCTGCGCTTTCCAGCTGAGACCGGATGAGAATCCCTGGGAGAAGGGAGACGCCCAGGGCATCTTCATAAGGCAATGGCGAGCCCTCTGGAGACAGGCAGCCAGTTCTAACTACAACCCAGTGCAGGCCCCTGTGGGCCAGGGATGGCTCTAGTATGGTGGCCAGCTTCGATGAAGGAAGACATTTCTGTTGTTCCCCTTAATGCAGAGGGCAACAGCAGGCAGCCACCTTGAAAGAAGGGGGGACACATTAAGAATGTACTAAAGGCACCCCTGGGAAAGTCTACGGTGGAAGGCACGCCTTCAGAACAGCTGCTCTGTAAAAAACTCAAGACAGGCCATCCACACTCCCTGACCCAGGAGATGACAGGCTCTGGCAAAGTCACAAGAAAGAGCTGGGAATAAGGTTGGGCCCCGCTTCGCTTATGGTGTTCACGCACTGAGATTTAAATCCCCTCATGGACTTCACTCCTTCTGTTACTTTATGCCTCTCTCCATTGACCTCTAATCCTACATTTCCCCTTCGTCCAGAACCTTTCCACCCCGTCCTCTCATTCCACTGCCTTGCCACACATTTCTCTCTACCTCCGCACCCCCGCTGGAAGCAGGCTCAGTCCTTGCAATTTGTCCTCATTTTCTCATGAGGATCTCTACTGTCTGGCAGCCACTATGTCTGGCCTCCTGTTGTTACTGCCACCTGCTTCTGTCATGGGCACATCTGGGTCTTTCACAGCGTCACCCAGCAGCCCGGCCCCTCCAAGCTTTAGCATCGCCATGCAAAACTCATCGATTTCACCCTCTTTCTTTACTTCCTTTCCTGGTTGGGGTAAAGCCATCTTTCCCATCACCTGCCAGACAAAACCAAACATGGATGAATCTAAATGTCTCCCTGCCAACAGCAGACTGCTGAAGGATGCCAGGAAACCACACAAGTGCCATCAAGAACCTCAGGAGGATTCTCAAAGGCACTCAGTACTTCCTCCCCACGTGCATCATTAGCCTGTTCCCTTGAGCACCGGCCATGCGCCTGAAATCTCCAGCATCTTCTTGCCCTCAAGACAACCTTACCACTTTTTTTTTTTTGCCAGTCCCAGGGCTTGAACTCAGGGCCTGAGCACTGTCCTTGGACTTTCTCAAGCCTGGAGCTCTACCACTTGAGACATAGCACTACTTCTGGCTTTTTCTATGCATGTGGTATGGAGGAATTGAACCCTGGTCTTTGTGCATGCTAGGCAAAAACTCTACCACTAGGTCAAACTCCCGGCCAAATCTTGCCACTTTCTTCACACAGAAAACGAGAGCAGCAGATGGGAACTCCAACTTCACATCACCAAGCCTACTCTTCTTATCCATTAGGAACGAGCACAGAACCCCCCCCCCTTCCTTGTACCTCCCAGCCACCCCTGGAATGCATCTTTGCACTCCCAATCTCTGTGGCATGCATCCCCTCCTGCTGCTTTCTGTCTGGTATCCTGACTCCACCTCACACCTGCCCCAGAGACTTCACTAACAGTTCTCCTCAGACCCCAGCAGGTCCATCTGACTTGGTGTCTGCACCTCTACTACCTGGCAGCCTCCCTCCTCATCATCTGTGGTGGCCTATGCTCCCCAGGGGGAGGGGGCATTCACAGGAGTCCGCATGGTGTTGAGGATATGACCCAGGGAAACACAGCCAAATTCCAACAGTGGTGGTCTGAGAAAAAGCTGATCAGATCAGTGCTCTGATTCAGGTGCCACAGGAGGATGGAATGCTCCATGATGGCAGATGGAAATGAAGAATTCCAGTTCCACACTGGGATTTTGGATAAGTAAGTCATAGGTAGAGACCATGGATGAACCTAGGAGAATGGCTGAGGTCCTTAGCCAGCTGAGGCCAAGGGCAGACCCTGCCCGAGGAAAGTCCCCAGAGTGGGCTAAAGCAGGCTCCTGGGAGGCAGGGAGAGGGCCAAGGAAGGGCATGGATGGAAGTCAAGGATGTTCAAAGAATGTTCAGAACCATCATCTGATTATAATCAATGGAGTGGACTTGGGGAGGGCATCGAGGAGGGCCGCCCAAGGGTGAAGGAGTTACCCACGTGCAGGGCTAGAATCTCTAGAGCTCTGGTGGTGACTGGGCAGGACACAGAAGCTCCTTGCAGAAGTGGGGGCGTTTCAGACCCATCCAGTCCCATGGGACAGGGTAGGTTCGTGCTAAGACTCAAATTCCATTCACCCAGACTCTCTCAGATAGGAGAGGCCGCTGTGTAATACTGGGGAGTATCAAGGTTTGCTTTCCCATTCTGAAGTTCCCCTCACCCTGGGCACACATTTCTACTTCACCAAACAGTGGCTTTTATAACTATTGCCATACAAGCAATAGGAAATGGCAGCTAGCCAATGCCATGTTCCCCCTGAAAACAAATACACAGGTCAGAGTGTCAATGATTTTTTATAGAAACACAAGGGAACAGGACAAAAATAACCCATTTCCCTGCTACTGTGAGATCTTCTTAAAGTGAAAAAAATATGAAAAAATAATAAGCTAGGATTGATATTTGCAACAATAGACTAGTGTGGCTTGTCAAGATACTGAAGGGAAAAGAAACAGAAAAAAATAATAGAAGCACTATGCAGCTTGACATCTAAGTGGTATTACGCTCCAGTCTGAGAGAAACATTTGGAAAATAATAACACTGCAAGGTTCAATGTGGTACAGAGGCAAAGGCTCCCACGCCCCCTCCATGCAATCAGTACCCGGGAGCCATGCCTGGTGTCACATAGCAAAGTGTGGCTGTTGTTTAAAAGGTCTCATGAAGCAGTCAAGGCCCTGGTGTTCTATGTCGTTACAGCTCACATTTGTTGAGTTTAAGCACATTCCCACATAGAGCGTGTGTGTGTTTGTGTATGTGTGTGTGTGTGTGTGTGTGTACAATCTAAGTCATGATACCCTGAGAAAGGTGCACCCATGGGAAAAAGACAAAAAAAAAAAATCTTCAGACAACCCGAGGGCAAGATATTAAACAGGGTATGATAGAGGCACCCACGATTTTCTGGGAAAACCAGCCAAGGATGAAGGCTCTCCTGGCCTTTGGAACCCACAGTCAAGCAAACCTACTCCCCCCACATAAGTGGGTGCCATTGAATAAACATTGCAGGGTCACAGGTGCAGGGCGCTTGACCATGCTGATAATGTAGGCTAATGGCCACACAGCTGCTACAGCAGTCATTTGGGAAGGGGCCTGGAAACATCAGGCTGATTCGCTCAGCCTCTTCAGATGTGACAGATCAGTCCGAAGGTAAACCAGCAAGGCTGCAAAAGCTCCAGCTCCAACACCAGAGGAGGAAAATGAAGAAGCATAACACCCATTTTGGAGGTAGCATGGGCCTTAGCATTACTTATGTCTGGAAAGTGACCAATAGCTAAAATCAAGTCGTGTATAAACATGGCATTTTCACATGGGTTATAGCCTTTCTTTCCAGTCTAAGTACTATTCTGGGTGTGTGTGTGTGTGTGTGTGTGTGTGTGTGTGTGTGTGTGTGCATGATAGAACTTTGGTCTTTCTTCGAAACTGCTTGGTGCTTTCCCTTTAAAGTGTGGGAATAAATTTAACTTTATTCACTGAAATGCTTTGAACTAAAGGAATCTTGTGGGAGGAACCTCGTCAAGAATTCTATTGTTGCTTTCAAATGGAGGTCAGAAATTGTGGCTTACAAGTTAGGGCCTTATCTGCCTGTAAAGGTGCATGCAATTACCATCATCTTTCTGTTTTCTAGATCTGGTCAAGTGATATGGAACAGAAAGCAATTTTTCCTTCGTGTCAAGAAGAGGAAAAGGAAGAACTGATCTCCAGTTTTCAGAGCAAGTAGCAGAGAGATAAGGGTGTATGTGGGGGAAAGAAGAAAGTGCTCGCTTGAGTAAGCCCTGGCTTTCAAACCCCCGAGAGGAAGAACTGAACTCTAACTTGAAAAGGGAAGTTAAAATAAAGAGAAAAGATAAATGCTATTACACAAGATGGCAAGAAGCCAATTAAAATATGCACCTGTAATTGCATTAAAAATATTTGACAGTATCCAAGAAGAAATGTACTGTTTGTCTGACTTAGCTAACTGTTATCTCTCTGTACATCACCTTTATAATAACCGGAAAACATAAAGCTAAAAGGGGACTTAAAAAACTAAAATGATGCTCAAATATAATTTGCTAATTTTATTTTAATTTTTAATTTCACAACAGCCAGTGCTGGTGGCTCATGCCTGTAATTATAGCTACTCAGGAAGCTGAGATGTGAAGATTATGGTTCAAACTTCCAAGCCAGGCTGGAAGTCCATGAGACTGCCTCACTCTCCCTCCCTGAACCCCCACCAGAAAAAAGCTAAAAGTAGAGCTGTGGCTCAAGTCATAGAGTCTTAGCCCTGATTTTTAAAAAATTAATTTTGTTACCTGGTATATTGTATATATGTTTATTTGTTTATTTGAAATAGGAAAGGGAAGGGGGGGAAACAAGATGATTGGGAGGGAGTTGGGGAGGGAAATGGGGACAAAAACATAAGAAGGGGTATCAATGTGTGAGAAGTACTACACCCACTATCTGGCAAATGTAACTGTAACCCCTCCATACATTACTTCAATAATAAAAAATAAAATGAAAAAAAAATTACAAGAAGCAGCAGCAGCAGCAGCAGCAGCTAACGGACAGTGCCCAGACCCTGAGTTCAAGCCCCAGTATTGTCACCAAAACGACAACAAAAATATTTCATAACAAATATAAACCAGAAAATCAGTTCAAAACTCAC
Source organism: Megascapheus bottae (assembly GCF_031878675.1). Taxonomy (NCBI): domain Eukaryota; kingdom Metazoa; phylum Chordata; class Mammalia; order Rodentia; family Geomyidae; genus Megascapheus; species Megascapheus bottae. Next base: position 9,778,009 of record NC_143530.1, read on the forward strand.
ACCTGTAATCTTAACTACTCAAGAAGCTAACATATGAGGATCATGGTTTGAAGCTATGAGACTCATCTTCAGTTAACACCAAAACCCTGGAAGTGAAGGCACAGAGCAAGCGGTAAGGTGCCTGCTTCGAGCCAAAACACCAGACCACAGTGTAAGGACCTGAGTTCAAGTCTTATACCATCCCCCCTCACAAATTAGTTCATACCGAAAAATTGAAGATTAGTTCAAAGTGTTAAAGGTTAACTTTCTATTTTAAGTGAAAAAGGAAAAAAACTTTGTGGGACATGAATGATGTATTTAATATGTTTGGAAAGCCAAGATAAACCAAACTTTGGTTGCTGAATTAAAAAAAAAAAAACAAACAAACAGTTAAAACAACCTTATTGTTTTGGGTATCTCCCTGGTCCTTATGCCTCCCTGTGTGGAACTCCGGGTATGGAACCCAGCACTGCCCTGGATTCATGAGCTGACGTCCCGGGCCATTCTTTACCTTCCTCCCACCCTTCCATCCCCCCCCCCCCACCCTGCCACCTTCCTCTGCCTTTAGTCTAAGTAACCATTGTTCTCTCAAGGATTCCCCATGTGATCTCTCTATCTGGTCCCTTCCTCTGCACCTTGCTCAGACCCCAGGCTTCTGTGCCCCTGGCACACAGCTCCCAGCTCTGTGTTTCCATACGCCTGTCCACCCTCTACTGTCTCCCAGGACTATGTTCTGCTGTCTTCCAGCTTCACTTCCTGAGCTGTGATCTCATGAGTTCATGAGTCTCCCAGTTCACTGGCTATACCTTGTCTTTTTGCTCAGGCCTGAGGCCAGGGATGTCCTTTGCTGCGTCCTTGCCACTCCAAAACTTACCTACTGCTTCCTATGTCATGCTCCTTTTTTCCATGTCTCCCTGGGCAGGCTCAGAGTCTTTCTCCCCCTCCCCCCAAACTCCCCCCCCCCTCTCTCTCCCTCCTCCCTCCCCCACCTCTCTCTCTCTACCTCTGGTCCACTGTGGTACTCATCCCCCCATGGCTGGATAGCTTATCACATCTCACTAATGCTCTTGGTGGGGCTGTCTTACAACCAGATTATGATCTCCTTTAGGGCAGGACCAGGGTCTTAAATCTCTCTCTATTGAAAGCACCTAGTAGAGGGGCTGGAGATTGGGAGGTAGTTACACTGTCCTTATTAAGTTACACATTATTTCTTCAGGCTCCCCAGCCATGAATTACCTTAGTGACAACTTATTCAAACGGATGGCTGGCAAAGAGAAAAACACATTCACACACAGACACATGAAATCTAAGAACTGGAACAACAACAACAAAAATCGTCCCCCTCCACAGTCAATGGATATTCTGGGAGCAAAACAGATCAGTACGATCTGGCAGCTGCCTGCTCTACAAATCTAAAAGCCGCAGACACAGTAAATTACTACAGATAATTTGGTTGCTTGTAGAAATCACCATGGTGAGTGCCACAGATTTAGAAAATTTTAAGGCAGTAGAAAATGCATGAGGCAAATGAATGTACGTCCACAGAGAACAGCTAAATGCAGAATTTTTAAAAATGTAACAGTTACTGAAGTATTACTGATATGAGATAAATGCACAGATCTCAAACAGACGCTCAGTGGATGTTTCTCAAGGGGATACAAGTCATGAAACCAGCGTCCAGGTTAGAGAAGTCACTGCCCTTCAGGCTCCCAAGAGAACATAAACCTGACTTTCTTTCTTTCTTTCTTTCTTTCTTTCTTTCTTTCTTTCTTTCTTTCTTTCTTCCTTCCTTCCTTCCTTCCTTCCTTCCTTCCTTCCTTCCTTCCTTTCTTCCTTCCCCCCTTCCATCTCTTTCTTTTGCCAGTCCTAGGCTTAAACTCTGGGCCTGGGCACTGTCTTTGAGCTTCTTTTGCTCAAGGGTAGCACTCTACCACTGGAACCAAAGCACCACTTCTGGTACTTTTGGTGGTTAATTGGAGAGAAGAGTCTCACAAATTTTCCTGCCAGGCTGACTTCCAGTCAGGATCCTTCCAATCAGATCTCAGCCTCCTGAGAGCCACTGGCACCTGGCTTTTTTTGTGTGTGTGAGAGTTGGTAATGGGACTTGAACTCTGGGCCTGGGTGCTGTTCCTGAGCTCTTCAGCTCAAGGCTTCCACCCTACCCCTGAGCCACAGCCCAACTTCCCATTTCATTGGAGATAAGAGTCTCATGGTCTTTAGTGCCCAGGCTGGCTTTGAACTGCAATCCTCAGATCTCAGCCTCCTGAGTAACTAGGATTATAGGCGTGAGCCATCGTGCCCGGCTCAACCCTGATTTTTTTTCAACTTAATTATTTTTCTGGAAGTATTAGGGTTTGAACTTGGCCTCATGTTGGCTAAGAAGGCATTCTACCACTTGAGCCATGACTCCAGCCCGTGATTCTGACTTTTCAACACCACTGATTCATTACATCAGCCTTGTCCTTCATATAAATGAAATTACACAGGGCCTAGTTTTCTGCTTGTCTGCCTGTATGCAATATCATTTCATTTACCAACGTGATCTTGAGTAACAATAATTCATCCCTAATCAATAAACTAGTGTTTCTTCACTTGCACTACAAATGGAGCCATCAGGTATCCATATCTTTTCATTCCATCTGAGAACTACTTGAAACCCAACTGCCTACCTTCTGAAATGACCAACACAATGTTGGGCTCCCAGACTGATGAACTCTATGACATCCAGCTGAACATTAGACCAAAGGAATAAGTGAGGCAGACTGACGAGGCGACCTTGAGGAGGAGGAGACCCCCAAACTCACTGCACACTTTTTGTCTCATGATGGATGGTTTTAAAAGTCAGGGTAAGATTCCAGTTTCTACAGTGTTCAGTGTATCTTTTAGCTTTTTTTTTTTTGCAAACATGTAGAAGCTGTTGAATTTATTTTTCACTCTCTTACATGTCCCAACAGACTGATGGCTTACTGAGGCAGATAAATAAGAATACATGCAGGCAGATTTTCAGACTGCACATTCTGAACCAGTAGAGAAGAATTACCTGTGTTCTCCAACCTCTGAAAGGGTGTGCCCAACACCGCCACCACCATATTGCTTCACGTTTGTCATTGCACGTCTGCCCAGCATTCCGGTGGGCGCCTACCTTGGGGATTAAAGAAACCAGTCATCCAGAACACATTGGGTCTCCCTTCAAATATCCAGGTAGAGAACTGGGCATTCCTTTCCAGAAGTTCGGTAAACCAGAAGCCCAGCGTGGAGGAATCCCAGGATATCCTCTTCCAGAGCTGAGGGATGCGGGCGTCATACATGTTATCCAGGGCGTCTCTTAGGTTCTGAAGGAGGGAACGTTTCAAACAGGTAACTTCAGAAAGAGCAACAACAATAAAAGAATGGGGGGGTGGAGGGGGGGGGAGACAGCCCCTGGCAGAGTTACTAGCTCACCTCGCTCATGATGATTGTGCCTTCAATAGCCAGCTTGAGGTCGTTCAGGCTGTTGCGAAGAGTCGAGATGACTCTCTGCATCCGGTCGATTTCTTGTCGGAGAAATATATTCATTGAATTAAGATGCCCCATCTTCACCAGACGAGCTTTCACCTAAAGAGAGACAGGTCATGTCATCTAGCATTTTGGTCCAGTGACCTCTCCATTCCTAGTCCTTTCTTTTTCTTCTCACTAGATCTCTAGCTGACCACACAGACTCTAAAATATCTCTTGCAGAACTGAATTTGCCATTAAATCCCCCATTTTTTTTCTGAGCTTCAGAAACCACGGTTCAACTAAAATGATTTTTATTTCCTACTGATTGTACTTCGTTGATAATTGGAAATGTACTTTAAAAAGCTGAAAGAATTGTACCTGTTTCTCCTTCCAAATGATTAAGTACTAAGTGTCAGTTAAATATTCTTTCACAATCTAACCTTTATGAGAGCACAGTGGGATTTCTTTTCATTATGCATGCAGAGTTATTAGAAATGTCACAAAAAAGGTAACACAGACAAATCTATACTGAGCGATGGCCAGTGAATACCATTACCTGTAGTTTCCTGAAATTGTGATTGCATTGGCTGTGATGGTTACAACAGTGTCTCGCCTAATCTAATCAATGAAAATATTGGATTGTGTAAGAGAGCCGTTAAGCACTTGCCATTTCTTTCTTTTGGTATATATCATTTGTTGACAACTTTAAGAGATCCATACAAAAGCCTCTGGCTGGTGGGAACAATAAACAATAATAATGACTGAAAACTAAAGCAATACACATTCACATTTTAATGTGGTGATAGAGGCCAAGAAAAGATTGACTGATAATGTAGGATTCTCTGCCCAAAAAGAAGCATGGGGTGTGAGAGAGAGTTGAGCTTTGGGGTCCTGTGGCCTTTCTTTCCCATTTTACAGACCAGGCCTCTGCACAGCGTAGAAGGTTCCTGAGCAGCAGACACCTCTCCTAGTTGTTTGTTTCCTGGTGTTGGAGACAGAACCCCGAATCTCATGGATACTAAGTGAGTTGCACATCCCAGCCCCTCATGGGGCAACTTTCAAAATCTTTGAGAGCAGACATTCTGTCTCATACATGCATTTTTGTCTTCACAGGGTTCTGCCTTGTGAAGATCAAACAAAATGAACCCTGAAAGCTTATTTTTCCCCATATCTCTTCCTTTGTTCACACAACTGTTCCTACAGGAAGCCATTTACTTCCAAATCTTAACCAAATGCCTTGGTACCATCTACTCCATGGAAATCTCAAACAGCTTTAAGACAGTTGGTATGGTTGGAGGCTCTCACTGAACATGAGAGCTGGTTAAGAGTGAAGTTTCTGGAAACAGATGATGTTTGCTCAGATTTCTTGCTTTACTCCTTAGCTGGTTCTCTCTTGAGGACTCAGTGTCACCACATGCCTAAGGCTCCAAGGGACTCCTTTGTAAAGGAATGTTAAAAAGGAAACAGCATGCCTAGCATGCACGAAGGCCAGGGTTTGATTCCTTGGTACCACATACATAGAAAGAAGCCAGAAGTGGTGCTGAGGCTCAAGTGGTAGAGCTCTAGTCTTGAGAAAACTCAAGGACAGTGCCCAGGCCCTGGGCCCAAGCCCAGGACTGGACAAAGAAAAACAAAACAAAAATGAAACAACAGAAAGCCTAATAGAAAATGATGTGTAAAAAAAAAAAAGAATGTTTTCTTTATTCTGAAGTTTTGAAAAATGGCTAGGATAAATGAACATGAGAGACAGAGTTTGGTCATGTAGTAGATGGAAATTTGCTCAACAGGCCATCTGCCACACAGGTGAGGACAGGAAGGTTGCTGGTCTTCATGGATGGCAGCTTCTGTGTTTAGATGTACAGACTAGAGTTTCGTTTACTCAGCCACATGCACCATGTCAACTCCAGGAGGAAAAATGGTAATTCTGTGGTCAGATGATAAAACTCAAAAGCAGCTCAGGCCCAAACCATGACCAGCTCTAGGTGGGAGCCTGGTAGTCCAGGTGGCCTGAGGGCTCCTGCCTGCCAAGTGTCTCACATGGTGAAGCCACTGGCCTCTGACCTTCCCATCAAGACATCATAACTAAAGATGAGTCTAGAGGGGATTGCTTTCATAATACTAGGAAGATGTTAGTTGACGCTTATTCCCTCCTGAGTTTGCAGTGGGGCTCATCAGAGTTTATGCGATTTAGAATGTAACTTCTCCAGTAGTTGGGACTACAGTTGTGATTCACCACATGCATTGGTTATTTGTTGAGATGATCTCATCTACTAACTTTTGCCCAGGCTGGCTTCCTTATGTCTGATTTCTGGGTACCTGAGATCACAGACTTGGCTGATCCACATTCATCTTGATGAATTTTTTTTTTTGCCCCACAAAAGTTAACTACATAGACATAAAAATCTATGATGGGCTATACTCTATATACTTTATAGACATAATGCTTTATTACATAGATTAATATGTATCTATGACATACAAAGACTCAGCTTAATTTTAATTATATTCTAAAATTTATGTACCAGTGATTATATATATACAGATTCTCCTCTTGAATACTTGTTTGTTAAACATGGCATTTGAAATATGATGTAAAAATCAGTGTTAATAAAATCTTAAAATAAGTTATTAAAAAATAAAGTGTCATTTACGGTACCATGTAAGCTGGTTTATTACTATTCTTTTAAAATAAATTAATATTTTAAAGTCTCCGTATAAATGTATAGTAATTTAAATATCAAAATTTTGTTATATTTGTCAAATAGGAACTATTTTTGAATGATAGATTATTTTGTAAAGGTGTCTTGAGAAATTTAAAAAACAGCCTATAATCCTAGCTACTCAGGAAGCTGAGATGTGAGGATTGTGATTTGAAGGCTGCCCGTGCAGGAAGATCCTTGAAACTTTTAATTTCCAATTAACTGCCAAAAAGCCTGAAAGGAAGGTGTGGCTCAAACGATAGAGCACTATACCCTTGAGTGGGAAAGCTTAGGAACAATGCCTAGGCGCCCAGTTCACGCCCTGGTACCAGCACACAAAAGCATCACCAACACTGGGTGTTGTGGTACGTGCTTGCGGTCCCAGCTACCGGAGTATCCTAGTTCCAGACATGAAGACAATGGGGAAAGATGTCAGGATCCATAGGATGCTTGGGCACGGGTAAGGAAGAGAAGAACAAAGGGGAAAATGCACGTTGGAAATGAAGGAGGAATGGGCAGACAGCAGGAGTGACAGAACCATACCACCCAGGCGGGTGGACCCCAGCAAGCAGGGGCGTGGCACACCTCGTGAGGAATGTAGTCCGGGGGCAGCTTGCTCAGCATATCTTCAGACAGCCTGTAAACGATGGCCTCCCGGGTCTCCCCCACACCCCCTCCGCTCTCTTTGGGTTGGATGTTGGTGATGGTTTCCAGAACGTCGGAGGCGGTGTTGCTCTGATACCTGGCAAAAGGAAATGAAGCCTGAGCGAGAAACTGTACATCGGCATGCTGTCAATAGAGAAATAGAAAATAGACCCGATGATATTCTATAGAATCTCACAGAAGAAAATAAATGGAAAATAATGAAAGAAAAGTTAAGAGACATGTAAACCACACGGACAAACTTTAACGAACAGCTCAGTGACAGAGGAGTGACAATGAAACAGAGAAAATCATGAAATAATGACCCTGAGCAAGAGTAACCTTAGACAGAATGCACAAACAAATAAACAAGAATACATATGCAGATTCAATACAGTAAGACTGAGGAATACCAAACACAGAACATTTAAGAAGCAGCCATTGATTGAAACACCAGACTATCTAGGAATAAAAGAACATACTGACACAGTCAGTTCCTGAACAGCAGCAACAAAATCCACAAGGATGGAGAAGAGTATTCTATTACTTGTAGGTAAATTGGTGCAGTCAGCTTTGGAAAACAGTCAGGCAGGTTCTTAACATGTTAAGCATACTTTAACCATACGGCACTAATTTCCTTCCTAGTATCTATACTTGGAACAATTAAAAGGTATGTCTATACAAAGACTTGCACGTGGAAATTCATAGTAGCATCATTTATCCCCCAAAGTAGAAAGTCTGTCTATCCAAAAGTCTGTCTACTTGTAAATGAATGTGGTGTGCTCATCCCGGGATGCTATTGGGTAGTAAGGCAGTGAAGCACAATATGGGCACGTGCTACAGTACACATGAACTTCAAAAACACCAGGCTCAAGGTGAAACTGCAGACATAAAAGGCCACACAGCGCATCAACCCACTTGCAGGAAACACCCAGGAAAGACAGAAATGGATTTGCAGTTGCTTGATACTGGGTTGAGAGTGGGTTGGGAGTGGAGATTAACTGCAGGTAAAAACAAGGCATCCTTTGGATTGATGGAAATGTTCAAAAATTAGACTGGAGTGATTGTTACATGACCCATAAACTTATTAAAAATCATTTTCGTATCCACTTGACAGGAAGGAATTTACAGCAGGCACATTATGTCTCATTAAAACTATTCTCCAGGGTAGAGCACCTGTCTCATATGCTCAAAGCCCTGGGCTCCTTCCCCAGCTCTACAAAAATGAAAATGAAAACAATTCCTTATCAAAAAGGAGGACAAAAATAACACACAATCAGAGAACAGCAAAAGATTGAACCACCACCAACAGGCTTCCCTAGAGAAAATCCAAAGAATATACATCAGAATAGAGAAAAATGATTCTGATGAAAGGCCTGAGGTATAGAAAAAAAACTGATGCGTGGGTAAATCTAAATAAGCATTATAGTGGAAAAACACCCGCAGGCCGAATGGTGGGCCTGGGAAAAATAAAAACCAAGGTAAAATTAAAGCATAGGACTGTCAGAAAAGTTAACTAAGAGGTTCTGATTGATGAATATATTCATTTTAGACTTAGTTCAGAATGGGTGTTATGATTTCTATGAATATTATAAATCAGAGGAAGAGGAAAATGGAATGGGAAAAACTTACTTACCAAAAGGAAGGAGGAAGAGGAGGAAGAGGAGGAGGAGGAGGAAGAGGAGGAGGAGGAGGAAGAGGAGGAGGAAAAAGAAACATAATACAGAAAGAGTATGCAAAAGGCAATGTTTTATACTCGTTGTTTACATTTAACCCATAGGTTTATATATTCTTTTTCACTCACTATTTGATAAAGCAGTTTTCAAAAGAAATAATCAGACAAGTATGCAAAGATATATGGACCAGACTTTATAACAGTATTCCTAAGTCTTTTTTTGCCAGACCTCGGGCTTGAACTCAGGGCCTAAGCACTGTCCTTGGACTTTCTCCACCAGTTGGGCCCCAGCACCACTGCCGGCTCTTTTCTATATATGTGGTAGTGAGGAACTGAACCAGTAGGCCAAACTCCCAGCCCCCTGTAAGTATAAGTCTTGATAAAATGTTCTAAAAATCTGTAGAGTGGATAGAAGAGACGCTGCATCTCTGTATTCATTGGTGAGGTGTTAGAGACTGCAGAATAGCCTCACACATTATGAAATTCAGGTCTGATCTAAATTTTGTAGATCATATTCTGGGTTCAGGTATTAAAAAATTCTAAAAAGCCATTTTGACAGTGAGATTTGTATATGATAGGGTCTTTTGTTAAAATGTCATCATTATTTTCTGCTTTGTTTTTCTGTATTGTGTATTCCCAGTAAGAAAATGTGATCTTCATAACAGAATATTAAAACCACTTGCATTCTGAAAAAGAGAGAAAGGTAATCTCCTCTGGGTAAAGCCCATCTCAAGTGTCAACGAACCCCAGGTCAGTGATAAACGCTTCAGGTTCACAGAAACATCTCACCAATGTGTGTGTCCTCCTCCCCACCAGAAACACACCTCACCCATGCGTTGTCCCCCCTCCCCCTCCCCACCGGAAAGACTCTTCTCACTTTCCTCAACAGCATGTGGGAAGAAAGAATCACACCCTTTTCTCTCATTATTCCTACCTGTGAATTAAACAAGCTTTTGTGAAATGTGTTGCACCATCAGAATTCTAAGGAGCTACTTACTGATGAAAGTCGCCCAGTTTCCTTGCTGCAGTTTTGTGGGAACAGAGGGAAACTGGCTTTTGGGATCCCCCAGGAATGAAGCAGAGGGAGGGGGATATGCTTCCTGCTGGAGCACTTCTTTTTGGTGAGCAGGTCAAATAGCACGTGGTAACCCAGACATCTGTAGCCAGCCAATTGCCTCCCATTCAAAAGTCTCAGCCATGGTAAATACATATGGCGCCATGCTTTCCATACTGGACTTCCAGTCAATTCAGTGGTTATGGCAATCTTCACATTAGACTTAGTGAATGTTTATCTCTCCATCCAGAGTTAGGTCACTAGCCAGGCATTGGTGGCTCATGCCTGTAACCCTATCTGTTCAGGAGGCTGAAAAAAAAAATCCAGAAGTGGAGCTGTGGCTCAGTGGCAGAATGCTAGCCTTGCGAGGAAAACAGCTCAGGGATAGCACCCAGGCCCCGAGTTCAAGCCTTACAACTGACTAAAAAAAACAAAAACAAAATCAATTAGGTCCTTGCCTCTATAGTGCTTTTATACATGTGAACGTAACATGTAAAAGTTTACTTACTGAATCAGAATTGAGTTTGTATTATATATGTCATATATGATTTTTTGGTGTTGTTGTCCATCGTGGGACATCATGAACCCTAGGCTTGGGCCTTAGCCCTGAGCTCTTCAGCTCACGGCTACCACCCTACCCCTAGAAGCCAAAGCGCCACTTCTAGTTTTCTGGTGATTAATTGGAGATAAGAGTCTTTTGGATTTTTTAGTGCCCAGGCGGGCTTTGAACCATGATCCTCAGGTTTCAGCCTCTGGAGTAGCTAGGATTACAGACGTGAACCACCGCACTTAGCTAAACATATATCATTTTTTAAACTTAAAAATTACCTTATTTTGTGCAACTCCTATTCAGATATTGGTCTTTTAGAACATTCCAGGAGTCACTGATTTACAGATTTAAATATGAGTATTTCAAACATTCACACCATTCAAAATGTAATCACAAAGCAAATTATTTCAGTAAAATGGCACAGAAGGTATCTGCAGCCCATTCCTGAATTTTGAAGTTTTGTGTAACCCCAGTGTTTAAAAAAGTTTATTTGACATAATAATTGTATATAGCACAATCCTATATTTTTTTTTTTTGCCAGTCCTGGGCTTGAGCTCAGGGCCTGAGCACTGTCCTTGGACTTTCTCAAGTCTAGAGCTCTACCACTTGAGCCTCAGCACCACTTCTGGCTTTTTTCTATGTATGTGGTACTGAGGAATCGGACCCGGGTCTTCATGCATGCTAGGCAAGCACTTTAACCACTAGGCCAAACTCCTGGCCCACAATCCTAGGTTTTAAACCAAAGTTCATAGGCACGAGTTGCAAAGTGCAACAATATTGGATGAGACAACAAAATGAAATCACTACAGATTATTATTCACATTTTTTTCTAGAACCTTAACTTATGTGTGATTCACAGAATCCCTGGGCTCCCTGAGCTTTAGGTTTAGTAGAGACAGGTCACGACAATGAGTGGCTCTTAGGGACAGTGAGATGTCTCCACCCACAGTCATTACTGAGGAGGAGTAGAAAGCACCATAAACTCCTCCATCCACATTTCCCTCCACTCCCCAGCTCTGTCTTATCCGAAACTAGTTTTGAGATTTCTTATCCCACCTCATCTTCTCTCTGTCTCTCTCTCCCTCGCTCCCTCCCTCCCTTCCTCTGTTCCCCTTACTTTCTTTTCTTTCTTTCTTTTTTTGGCCAGTCATGGGGCTTGAACTCAGGGCCTCAGCACTGTCGCTGAGCTTGTTTTCTTTTGCTCAAGGCTATCACTCTACTAGAGTCACAGCACCACTTCTGGCTTTTTTTGTTTATATGGAATTGAGGAATCGAACCAGGACTTCATTAATGCTAGGCAAGCACTCTGCCACTGAGCCCTGAACTCTTCTTTGTACCATCTCTCTCAACACCCATTTCTTCTCCCAGTTGTCCACTGGGGCCTCTGAGCCATTACTCCCCAGGCCCTCACTTTCTAAGTTCCCTCTCCAAATCCTTTCCCGTACTCAGCCTTATCCTCCTCCCTACAACCTGCACAACAGTCCCAGATGCGTAATCATAACACTCTACATCTCTAGAAGCCGCACTGCATCTGTCCTTGACCTGTGTGTGAGCACTACCTCCCCTACCCCAAGAGCAAGCTGAGCTTGATTCCCAGCTACCCACTCTGCAGTTCCATCTTCATGCCCCATCCCTAGTCATCTTGACTGTTCTATGCTGTGGTCTTTTCCACGTGTGTTTCTCCTCCTGTATGCCATCCCTCCTTCACACCTCATTGCTAACCCAAGGACTACATATCACTTAAAGCACAACTCTAACGGGATCTCTATTTTTCTTTGATCCCAAAGTGGGAATGTATTGTCCCTTCATCTGTATTGCCCATACACACCACAGCAATTTATTGGGGCTCTGCTTTTCAGGTTCACCTGATCACATTGCATACATATTTGACACTCATTCATTTTCCCTAGGAGAGACTGAGCTCCAAGGCCAGGGACAGCGTCTTACTCATCTCTGCATCCCCAATTTAGCCGGACAGTAAGTTCTCAATAAATGTTTGTTTGCTGAATTAAAGCCAGTTGGCTAGAATTTTATTAAACTTCAAATACACAGGAAAGCAATTCTCCAATATTTAAGGGGCATGAAAATTTAATTATCTGTTCCTTCTTATGGTAAAAATTTAGCACATTGCTATTTTTCTTTTCTTGGCATGTCTCTACCCACAAAAGGAGATATCTCTATGGAGATATATAGGTAAAATATTGTATCTTTGACTTCTGATAATTTACTTTTGTTGTCTTCATAGGCTATTTTCATTGCATTTTTTCCCCCTCAATGGCTTTTAAATACTGGGACTGTGCCATAGTGACACATTCACGGATGCATTGCAGATGCCTTTCTCCTCAAAACAGAAGAATGAGAAAGAGGTATACCTATTTGACAATTATCTTTATCAACAACAGGTCTTCCACGGTGAAAAGAAAACTGGCCGTAAGTTTCCACTCATGCTAAGAAAATCATCCTTCCTGACTGCCTTCACTATACAGAAAAAAGAGAAGGAGCCCATGTGCAGGGATCTCAGGAGCTCACTGGGCTCAGCTCCAGCTTGCATGCCCTCTAGAGATGTGCTCTGTACCTGTGGCTGGGAGCCAAGATTACACGCCATCATGGGTGCCGCCATCTTGTTTCTGTTGGCCCTGGCTAAGTTCTCAGACTCTCTGGGGAGAGGCTGATGGAAAGGCTGCTGTGGCTACTACATCTTACCTAAGAAATCACTTGCATGGTGAGTTTTATTCTTTTATGAGGCTAGCTGAAAACAGTCCTCAACATCCCCAGTTAGGAAGGAGCACTGAAGAGACGATCCCTTTGGAATGAGGGAGGGAGGGATAAGCTTAGCAAATCAACCCTCCCCACACCTCCCACCTCCCACCCCAACACACATTTGATTTAGCACAAAATGCAATTGTCTAGTATTCCACGGTGATTCAACTTAAGATATCTTTTTCCACAATGTGATTTTTATGTCTGCAAAGATGTGAAAAGCAGAAGCCTAGAGAGCTGGCTATAATATGATAGAGCATTGCAAATATCTCTATATGCTTCAGAGGCCCAAGGGAGTTTTCAGGAAAACAGTCTCCATAAAGGCTCTGAGATGAAGACTGAGAACTATAATATTCCTTGAGTTTCTCTGAAGAAATATGGGAAGAAGCTCATTCTATGTGGCTTGATGTTTTGAGGGAAGACAGGGTCATGGGTAATAAAAATGCAAAACAATTCAGACCCAGAACTACCTAGAAAATAAACAATTAGCCTTCTAATGAGATATTAGTGCACAAGCATATCCAAATCAGACTGGATTCATGTATACCATTGCACAGGCAATCTCAATGAGCATTTTTTAAAAAAAAATCTAAGATTTCAGAGCATCAGCTAATATTAAAAGGCACACAATTTAAATCTGTCCTGCATAGAAATGAATAAAAAGTTATAATAAGGCATTTGATAAATTTCAGATAGTAGAAAAATATGCATAACCACTAATGAGAAAAAAGAGCTGAAATAAATAACTTGCTCTTGACATTGAGATCGTTGACTTTGCAGTGTCTTGGAACCTTATAAATCTTGATAATAAAATGTGAATACGTGGTACGTTTTTATAGTTTCTGTCACCATGATGTCTGCCCTCTTGGGAGAGATTTTTACTCAGAGTATTTATTCAGCTTACTATCTATACCCCCTTTCACAGATTATGCATTTCGAAGCAAAGACTGAAGAGAAAGGCGTGTGGCTCTGTTTTTCCAAATCTCTGTCCCCCTCAAAAATTCTGAGTGTGAACTTTAGAGAACACATTCTGATGAATCAGAGACATGCAATTTCTCATCACAGCCCAGTATGGCCCATGAGCTTGTCAATCTAGAAGCAGGTTTAGTGGCAAGGGTAATTATATAAATTAAACATCTTCTGGCTGGGGACATTCTCACAGTTTCAGCCATCATAGCACCACATATCACATAGTGTCTTTCTTGTTACCAACTGGGCTCATGTCCATGCTCCTTACCCCATTCAGTTGTAATCCTGTCTTTCCCACCTCAACACACCCCAAATGGGACTTTAACTCCTCTCATGTGTATTCCAATAAATCCAATCCTCCACTATTCATTCTCCCAGGCCAGATACACCAGGGACATCTTGAAGTAGCTCCTTGGAAGCTGAGTCCCTTATTGCTTACTGTCTCCTGGTGGCTGTTGGGGGAACAGCAAGGAAGTAGAGTGAAGAAGCCATTCAAAAAGTCAGGATTGTTTTTTGGGGGAAAACACCATTCACCAGCTATTACAGAGTCCAGAAGAAAGAAGAATTCAACCTAAGACATAGAGACCAGGAAAACCAAAGGCCACAGAGCCGCAGGACATGGCTCTACCTCAGCAAGGAACCGGAAATGGGATAAGATGTGCTGGACAAAGAGGGCTCTGCAATGGGTTGGTGAGAAGAGGAACAAGAACAAATGGGACTTGAAGAATGAAAACAGACCAGAGAGAGGATCGTGAAGGCCAGCCAGATGTCCCCTCTGTTGGAGGCAGGTGACTTGCTACCTGATCTCACTCAATTTGGATAATCTAATGGCATGACTACCAGTGATGGGGTGAGGGCCTGTGGACAGAGGTGTGAAGGGAGCTTTGCACCAAGGCAGGTGGCTCCCGTCCCCTTTCTACCACCTGCTAGTGCCAATGGATGGATGCCAACTAGAGAAGAAGCTGAGCATCCAACGCCCTGCTCACCAAATCCCATCGGCTCCAGTTTTACATTGGTTTTGTTCCTCCATCATCATCCCAGGTGTAGGCCGAGATTTACCCACGGGGTCTGTGAGTCTAAATGAGGTTGGAGGGGTGGGCCTGGTCGGGGGATGGCGGGGAATCTTGTGTTTTATTCCAAGGGCTAAGGCAGGGGAATCATGGGCCCAGCAGGGAGCTCTTGAAGGTGGAGCTGCCTGGAAGACACCCAAGGAGATATTACACTGATGTCATCGAAGTGTCTGTGGACCACAGAGGAGTGGTCTTGGCAGCATAGACTCGGCCTATTGCTATTTTAAAGTCCACTGGACTGATGAGAGAGGGTGGTCTGGACTTAGCAAGGAGCAGAGGCTGTGGATGAGAGGCAGAGGAAGGCAAGACTTTTTAAACCATGAGGTATGTTTTAAATTCATTGTCTCTGTGAATAAAGAGAGCAAACTAAAACGACTGAAAGCTGTTGACTGTGGGGGGGGGTAGTGGGAATGGAGAAAACAAGTGTAAATGAGGGAGTCGAGCTGATTAAAATTTTTGATGTGTATGTGTAAAATACTAAAGGTGCAAAAACACCTGTGAACAATTAGCATGCACTAAAAAAATACGAATGATTTGAATATAAAGCAGGTTCTGTCCTGGGGTGGGCCCGCGTGGGAGGGGGAAGAGGACAAATGCAGAGGGAGTGGGAGGGTGAATCCGGTCAAAATACTTTATGTGTGTGTGTGAAAATGGAACAATGAGGCTTGTAAAACTAATGGGCTCTAAGAAAAATGTGGAAAATGAAATAAAGTAAAAAATAAAAACATGGGAAGCCCTAGACCATGAGTGCTACCTGCAAAGGGTATAAGAGTTCTCAAAGAAAGCTTTATTATCTAGTTCTGACCTTTGAGCCACGTTCGGATTTTATAAAATCATTAATACTAACTAAAGCCTATACAAACAGCAATCAATGTCTACAGCATGGCAGAGATGCAAACATGTTCCAGTGAATTTTGAACACAGTACTTTGTGTCCCCTCCATGCCATACATTCTGGGACAAAGGATTACAGAAACCTCTAATTCTCAGATCTACTGCTGGCAGTGGAATCAGTGTATAAATTCTGAGCAAAGGAGAAATATAGTGAAGTCGTAGAGAGCCAGAACTCTCAGTGTGCAAGAGAAAAAATGTATCAGGGTGGAATACTATGAAAAACTCTGATATAGAGAAGGAGAACTGAGTATTTGCGTTATCTCATGATGCTTTGTCATATGCATACTTCCTAGAGGAGGATACTAGTCTACAATGAGAGGGAAAGATGGGGGAGGAGGTACTGTGGTTGTGTGGATATAGCTCTAGGTGTATAAATATACAGAGACACAGAAAGGGAACAAGCAAGTGAATAAATAAACCATGAACGATGATGGGCCTACATGTCAGGGAAGGCACATGGATAGTCACTCATCCCTTGCTGATGGTTTGTAATAGTTCACAATAAACCCAAGGAAGCCTCTGATTCCACTTGCTCTGTGGGTTCTATGCCTCTAGACTTTGTCTAGGTGCTTCATCTTTCTTGAGAGCTAGCGGCCAAACTTCCTGCGGCAAATCACGGCAGAGGATCGCTGTCCCTCTTAGAAGGAGGAAGTGTCGGTGTGGTTTTGCATGCTCCTCAAAAGGATCAGATTCCCCAGAGGCTGTGACTCCTCTGGTGCTTGCCAAAATGGAATTGAAGCCCACAACACTCATTTGAGAACATTTTCTTTCAATGCTGGGGAATCAAACCCAGAACCTTCTTACATGCTAGGCAGGAACTTTATCACCGCGCCATACCGCCAGCCAATAAATGGGTAATTCTTAAATCACAAATTCACAAGTATGTGGAGATGTGTCTGTATTTTTCTGTCCACTTATGTGAAATAAGACAATTATGTAGGTGATCCCATTGATTAGATTCTTCTCAGTCTTGAAGAATTTAGTATTATTGATCCAGTATCAACGGAATCAATATCAACTGGCAAATCAGTATCTATGTCTGAGTATCTGAAGACACAGCACTGGAAATGGACAAATGTTCCAGATACAATGGATTTACATTTCAGTAGTGGTTGATATATGATCACATATGAATAAATAAGGTAGTATATGAGTTGGTGATATAGACTGTAGAAAAAAGAAAACAACTCCAGGCCAGGAGGACAGGGTTTAGAGAAAGGGGTTAGGGAATGGGTTGCAATTTGTATTCAAGGTAGCCAGGGAAGGTGACCTTTAAGTAAAGACCAGAAGCATTTAAAAAGGTGAGCCACAATATTTCAGAGGAGAAGAAATGTTCCAGGAAGTGCAATTATTCTGTGGTTGGGGGCCTGTGGCTCGAAGACCAGGAAACTGAGGGGGGAGGGGGAGTGGGGGCCATGTGAGCTAAGATCTGGGGGTGGGGTGATGAGGACGATGGTGGCTTTGGACCTTGAAGGTGTGTGTGAGAGACACACATAGAGTGACACAGGTCCTCAGTCAGCTAAGGTCTAGCCACATGTGAAAAATTTCCACCAGAGCAAGACCATTTCACTGCGTTCCATCTTCTAAGGCAAATGTATTCCCAAATGGATCCTTGAGCATTCCTTTTCTTTTTCTTTTTTGCCAGTCATGGCTTGAATTCAGGGCCTGAACACTGTCCTTGGGCTTTCTTTCTCAAGGCTAGATCTCTACCACTTGAGCCACATCACCATTTCTGGCTTTTTCTATGTATGTGGTACTGAGGAATTGAACCTGGGTTTTCACGCATGCTAGGCAAGCACTCCAACACAAACTCCCGGCCCTGAACATTACTTTTTATTCCTCTTCTCAGCTAACTTCATACAGTTTCTCCAAGTTACTAGCTAGAGGCAACAACAAAGAGCCTCCTGGTTCCATTACAGGCTTGGAAGGGCATTAGTGCCTCCTGGGTCTTTGTCCACGTCATGTTTGGGAGATGAAAAGCACCTGGAGCCAGATCAGAGGGCACAGAAGAGGCAGAACTGACATAGGTACCAAGATGTCAACAGGGTAGGGTGGGTGCTCAGGGTGGGACCCCTGGGACACTTGCGAGGGTAGAGAACCAGAGGCGTAGTGGACAGCCATGCCTGGTGGCAGGGTTAGTAAACTGTCAGTACAGCCTAGAATCTGCCAGAGGAGTTTGGGTGCCTTGAACTTCCTGAACCCTCTCTTCCGCACAGAAGAGTAGGCAGGGAGTTCAGATGGGCCCCCTCTCCCTGTGGAGAGGTAGTCTTGTTTTGGGTACCAAAGAGAGAAGGGTGAAGTGAGACTTCTTCCCCAGGGCTTGGGAGAAAGAGGCCATTTTGGCTGGATGTACGTCTCTGGCAGTCCCTGATGGATCGGGGCAAGCAAGTCTGAGGAGAGGGCTAAGAGAGTCAGGCAGGAATTACACTTCTATTGGTACACTGGGCCTTTTTAGACCACATTAATGAGCATTGTATTTGTAACGGATTTTAGGAGAAAGAGATAAGGAGCTTGAAGATTACTGCTCTATCCATGGAGAACATCAATACCAATAATACCAACTGGTTTTATGACACGACAGAGGAGAAATCATCAATGCATAAATTAGAGCTTTCAGGTTGTCATAAACACCAGGGCATCAGGATTTAGTGAGAGGAGAGCAGGCCAAGATGTGACAAAGTTGTTGTAATTGGAAGATAGGAAGAGACATTATTTTTCACAGTAACATAAAAAGAGGGGAATGGAGAGAGATTACGAGAGAATATGAAATGCACAGTCTTTGATCGGCTGAGTTAAAAATGAGCCCTTCAAATTAAAAAAACAGTGGAGGACTTACGTGATATCAGCATTGGGGTGAAGCCCAAAGACTTCCGGGTTATCTAAGGACGGTAGTGACTGGATGTACTCAAAATACTGGTCCAAAGTTTTGCATACAGGGATTTTATAGCCAGTATAAAAACAGAACGAAGGTTCAAACATCTTCTCGCTGAACCAGACCTGCAAGAGAGAGAAGAAAAGCAAGGAAATTGAGGCTGGCTCACACCTGTAACTGTAGCTATGGAGGAGGCTGAGATCTGAGGATTGCAGCTGGAAACCAACCTGGAGAGGAATGTGTGTGTCTTATCCCCAAGTAACTACCAAAAGGCTAGACGTGACACTGTAGCTCAAGCAATAGAATGCCAGTGTTGAACAACAAGAAAGATCAGGGATATTGCTCAGGTCCTGAGTTCAAGCCCCAGTACACAGAAAGAAAGCAGGAGGAGGGAGAGGAGGAAGGAAGGAAGGAAGGAAGGAAGGAAGGAAGGAAGGAAGGAAGGAAGGAAGGAAGGAAGGAAGGGAAGGATCAAATGAAAACTACCACTCTGGGGGACAGGTCACCTGAATTTCACTTTCATAAGGTTTTTAAAGCATCTTAACAAAATTACTGAGATAATATTAAGCACATGCGTGAAGAAAAGAGAGATGCCACAACACAAAACAATTCATGAGCCCTCTTCAGTACCAAAGATGGACACCTGCCCAGAGCACAGGGGCTAGCTGGGGGTGTGGCTCTCACGCCCCTGCTTGGCACTGAGGTGATGGTGGGGGGTGAGTGAGACCCAAGCCCTGCCCTGCGCTGCCCTGCACAACCCTTACTTCCACTCCTGCAGAAGGGGGCACACTCAGAGTCTGTTGGGGCCTAGCCTCCATCTCTGAGGCCTGATTCTGGCTCAGCTGCAATTAAAGGGCTTTGTCCAGGCATTTGGTCTTTTGCATACCTCTCTTAAGGCATTTCTGTGTACGTGACTCGATTGAACCCCCCGCAGTTTCGCGGGTCTCGCAGCAGCTCAAGTCTCGCGCGCTTTCCTGCACCTGTCCTGCCCACTACCTGAAAGCCCCACCCAGACCCTTAGTGGTAGCACAGGGGCCCTCTTCCTATTGGCTAGCTTCCCAGTGCCCACCTTCTCCTACCCTAACAGTATGTAACTAATTGTCTGAGGCAATAAAGTGAGGAGAGCATTAGAGAGAACGAGAGATCAGCAGAGATCAGCAGAGAGATCTGATGCGCTTTTATGGTTAACACTGCTTCCGACTCAGCGTGGTTCTTTCTTCCCCGGTGATTGGGGGAGGGCTGGGTCTTCGACACTTACCATCTCGCTCGGCTCCCGGGGGACTACAGGCTGGCCCTGTGTGTCCCTCCCCGTTCCTGTGTTGCTGCCCCGAGAGGAGCAACAGCTGGTGCCCCGTGTGAGGAAACTGCCGCCCCGTGTGAGGGCTCCACGTGCTCGAGAAACTCACCGCCGACGAGCTAATCGGACTGCGGGTAAGTGTACTCCCATCAAATATGGGAAAGAATCTTTCTAAGAATGACCCTTCCCTCGACTCTCTTAAGCTCTTCCTTAAAAGTCGAGGGTTAGAGATTTTAGTTGCACAGACATGTAAAGTTTGGGATACTTTAGTTAAAATCGCCCTGTGGCTGCCAACTAGCAACTTGGTAGACTGGAATACTTGGGAAAAAATTGAGCATCTAATCAGAAAAGCCCAGATAAATCTAGGGGAGATTCCTTCAGGAGGAGTTTATTCAGTCTTAAAGTCTAGTTTTTCTCCTCAACTTTCCAAGGAGAGGGCTGAGTCCCCTGAGGACACAGTTAACAAAGAGAGGCCAGATGCCTCCCTTACTCCCTGTGGAGATGCTAATCTCTCATTGTCTACTGAAAGGCCAAGTTCCCCTCAGGGAGATGAGAAGGAGCCACCCTTTACCCCTCCCCCATCAAACCCAGGCCATGAGCCCTCAGTAGTCTCACAGGAGGGTCCGGGCCTAGTGGGCTGCTCAGTTAGTTTCCCAACCCCCACAGCGCCAGGGTTCCATCCACCCTCAGTAGTCTCACAGGAGGGTCTGGGCCTGCCAGGGCTCCATTCACCAGACAGGCTTCTGCACGGTGCTTCTGAGGTCTACAAGATATTGCAGCCTTTGAATGGAAGTGTGTCAGAAAGGCCGGAGAGCGTGACCCCAACAGACAGTGTCACTAGTGAGGCACCATTTGAACCTGGCCCGGAGTCCTGCCAGCTATTCCTGGTTAATATTGACCCGGGTGGTAACCGCCCTGCAACCGGGTATCCCTGGGAGCCTGGCGACCTTAAGGAACTCAAAAAAGCTGTCTTAGAAGTTGGCCCTAATGCTCCTTTGATGGAAGCCATCCTCCAAGGCCTTGCTAATCAACCATGTACTGCAGCCGATTGGATGGCTCTAGCCAAAGCAGGTCTTCCAGGCCCGCTTTTCATTAAGTGGTGTGCCCTGTATAAAGAAGAATGCCGCCAACAGGCGGAGAGGAACCAACACGTGCAACCTGTAATCCCCATTACTTTGGGGATGCTTACAGGGACCTCCGATCAGTACTCAACGGGGGTCCAGCAGGCCGCCATCCCCCCTCCCTATCAGGATCAGATTACAGCTTTGGGCCTAGCGGCCTGGAGAAAACTGGAGGAGGGTCCCTCTGAGTCTCCTATAGCAGGAATTAACCAAAGACCAAGAGAGGACCTGTCTACTTTTGTTGATAGAGTTGAGAAAAGCATAAAAAGGAATTCTCTGAGCCCTTGGAACTCCCCAGTATTTGTGATTAAAAAGCCTAATGGCAAGTGGAGACTACTCCAAGATTTGAGAAAAATAAATGAGAGGATGGAACTTTTTGGGACCCCCCAAAGGGGGATGCCCTGGATACCTGCCATTCCTAATGACCAATATCTCATAGTCATAGACATCAAAGATTGTTTTTTCTCTATTCCTCTCCACCCGGAAGATACTGAGAAGTTTGCCTTCTCCCTTCCTTCATTAAATTATAAGGGGCCTGATTTGCGTTTTGAATGGACAGTTCTACCTCAAGGTATGGCCAATAGTCCTCCTATATGTCAGGACTATATGTCTAGAGTCTTATCCCCTCTTAACGAGGAGACAGGCTCATTTCTCTATGTATATATGGATGATATCATTATAGGAAGCCCAGACACTCAGCATTTAGATTGTCTTTTTGATAAATGTCTCCAACTGTTAAAAGATAATGGCTTCCAAATTGCCCCAGAAAAAATCCAAAAGATACCCCCCTTTAAAATCCTGGGATCTGTCCTAACACTGGATGTTGTGTCTCCTTTAAAACCCCAATTATCTATCCAAGATACTTATACCCTGCCCCAACTTCAAAAACTTCTTGGTGAAATTAATTGGATGAGACCATGGATCTCCATAACCACTGCAACCCTCACACCTCTTTTTGATCTCTTAAAGGCTCTTGATCTGACCTCCATAGTAACGTTGTCAGCTGATCATAAAGAGGTTCTAAATAAAATTCAATTAGCTATTGATGAAGCAGCCTTAAAGAGGTATGATCCTGCTATGCCCCTAACACTCTATGTCCTATCAGGACAGACCCTCTTTACTGCCCTTTTAGGCCAGGAAAGGGAACTTCTTCACTGGATTCACCTGTCAGTCGGAGGAACACCTAGAGTTTACTCCATGACTGACCAGATGGCAGATTGCATTGTCAAAGGACGAGACTTATCCACTCATCTTTTTGGGAGTGAACCCCATTTTCTTATTGTCCCTTTTAGGATTAATGATTTCTCTTGGCTACAAAGAAATAATGCTAGACTAGCAATAGCCATGGAAGGCTTTCCAGGTAAAGTGGATTGTCATTATGGTCCCCATAAATGGATGCGCTCCTTTAGTCAGCTGGAGTGGCAACCTCCAAAACTTTTTCTAGGTGAAGCTGATCCCTCCTTCCCCACCGTATTCACGGATGGAGGCAAGAAGGGGGCTTCTGTTGTTATTTTCCCCCCAGGTAAAGGCAATTCTTCTCCTGCAGTGACCCTGTCTCATGAAATACAGGGCTCAGCGCAGTTTAAGGAACTTTATGCGGTGGTCTTAGCTCTATATGAGGTTACTGGTCCTCTTAACCTATTCTCAGATAGCCTGTATGTGGTCAATTTGTTACCTAACCTCATGGAAGCTCATATTAAACTTGATAGTAACCCCATCACTCCTTTGATGATTCAAGCTAGAAATTTGCTCAAACAAAGGATTGCGCCTATGTTTATTCAACATCTGAGGGGACATCAAAGCCTTCCAAGTATTTTGACCAAAGGCAATGCCCTCGCTGACCAGTTAGCCTCTAATCCTGAATGTTACACTTTACAGGAGGCTATCTCTTTCCATCGGCTCACGCATGCCAACTGGAGGGGACTACACCACCGATTTCCCCAAGTTGCTATTAAAGACCTAAAAAAGATTATTAGAACCTGCAAATCATGTCACCCTTTCTTACAGGTTCCACCGCTCCAAATGGGCGGTGTTAACCCTCGAGGTCTTAGGCCTAATAATCTGTGGCAAACGGATGTTACACATTTTCCCTTTTTTGGAAAACTTAAATACATTTTTTTAACAATAGACACCTTTTCCCATGCCTGTTGGGCTACAGCCCATTCCGGGGAGAGAGCTAAACATGCTATCAGTCATTTTCTTCAATGTTTTGCTACCCTCGGATTGCCAGACCAAATAAAAACCGATAATGGTCCGTGTTTTGTAAGCAAGTCTCTTGATGACTTCTTTAAACAATGGCAAATTACCCATACTACTGGCATCCCTCATAATCCCAGAGGACAAGCAATAGTAGAAAGATATAACCATGTCCTTAAATCTCAATTAATAAAACAAAAAAGGGGGAATACACTCCCCCCCCATGATCAGCTAAAGATGGCTTTGTTTACTCTCAATATTTTAAATTTTGCCAAAGGGGAACATCTCTCACCCTTCCAGAAACATTGGACAACTTCTATTCCCTATCGAACTGTCTATGTCCGGTGGAAGGACCCCCTTAATGGGGAGTGGAGGGGCCCTGACCCCCTCATTACAGCTGGAAGAGGATTTGGTTGTGTTTTCCCCACTGATGAAACAAAGCCAATTTGGGTCCCTACAAGGGATCTTAAATATTGTCCCCAAATATGGAGGGACCCCAATAATACTGATGAAGACCCAGAAGGCTCTCTGCCTCCTGAGGATATCTCTCTCTTCTTTTTCAGAATAAATGATGGACCTTACAGTGCTGATCCTGTTTCTTCTTGGAGTCAAGATACCCATCATCAAGTTCCTCTGGACCGGACTGCACAGATGACTACCCTATGTCCTTCCATCCCTTGGTCCTATACTCCTCTTCTTCTTACTCTTAACTTTTGGGCCCTGTGTTATCAATAAGGTTACAATTCATTCAAAGCAGGATAGAATCCATTCAGTTGATGAACGAATCCACTCAATTGATGAACGTACAGGTGCATTACCAGAGGCTTGCTACCAATGCCAATAACTCCTATGACCAAGGAGAGCCCAATGACGAGGAAGGATCCCTTGACTCCCCTTAGATGTCTCCCCGAGAGCCAATGACGGGTAAGATCTCTGGAGCGGGGACAACCTAAGACAGGCCCGGGGGTGATCTGTACAGTGGGACAGAAGGCCGCAGAGCACTCAATGACGGGTAAGATTCCCTGAAGGGGACGACCTAAGACAGGGGCTTTGCGCGCTTGTCCCCCCCTGTTCTAATAAACAAAAAAGGGGGAATTGTTGGGGCCTAGCCTCCATCTCTGAGGCCTGATTCTGGCTCAGCTGCAATTAAAGGGCTTTGTCCAGGCATTTGGTCTTTTGCATACCTCTCTTAAGGCATTTCTGTGTACGTGACTCGATTGAACCCCCCGCAGTTTCGCGGGTCTCGCAGCAGCTCAAGTCTCGCGCGCTTTCCTGCACCTGTCCTGCCCACTACCTGAAAGCCCCACCCAGACCCTTAGTGGTAGCACAGGGGCCCTCTTCCTATTGGCTAGCTTCCCAGTGCCCACCTTCTCCTACCCTAACAGTATGTAACTAATTGTCTGAGGCAATAAAGTGAGGAGAGCATTAGAGAGAACGAGAGATCAGCAGAGATCAGCAGAGAGATCTGATGCGCTTTTATGGTTAACACTGCTTCCGACTCAGCGTGGTTCTTTCTTCCCCGGTGATTGGGGGAGGGCTGGGTCTTCGACACTTACCATCTCGCTCGGCTCCCGGGGGACTACAGGCTGGCCCTGTGTGTCCCTCCCCGTTCCTGTGTTGCTGCCCCGAGAGGAGCAACAAGAGTCCATAGAGGGCAACCCCTACAGAGGTTTCCTGTGTCTCCCCTGCAGGGGCAGGAGCAGGGGCAGGGGCCAGGGGAGGGGAGTCTCCTGCCATGGGACTGCGCACGTGCAATTTGCTTGCAACAACCCAGATCACCTGCACAAGATCAGAACTCCTAAGCCTCTCCCTGCCATCATCGTCCTCTGTTAATTCAGTCCTGTCCCGGTTGTTCCCCTTAAGATATCCCCATGAACTGGTTATCTGTAACAGTGCAGAAGCAGTGTACACTTGGGGTGAACAGACTTATTCTGAAGAATGGGGGAAATGCTGCTGAAGGCCTATTAGCCTGTTTGAGGCAATGACTTTGTGTCTCTTGGAGTGATTTTTCCCAGCAGGGAGGGAAATAATGGCAAGGCACAATGTCTGGGTCACTCAGAGGGCTGAAGCAGAAGGGGCTGTGCTGTCCCCAGTCAGCCTCACCTTCTCTACAGCTTCCCCTCGACAGCCTTCTTGCAGCTCCTTTTTAGATCCAGTGATTGCTCAGAAATACCCAATGTCCTAGTTCCCTGGGAAGCTTCATTTGCTTTAGTTCTATCCTATTCAACGCCCGTGCACCTGGCACTGAGCTGAGAACTGGAACAGAACGCAAGGATGAGGAGACTTGTAGTCCTTTCTTTCGAGGAGTCTGTGACCCAGCAGAGGGACAAGCAAACGAATCTATCAAGCACAATACAAAGTGCACTGAGGTAAGAGCCAGAAGGGAGAAGGAAATAAGCAAAACACGATGGGAGCTTAAAGCAGGAGGAAAGAGTGGTCAAGCGAATGTCAGGAATGGTTTTATCAAGGAGGAGATTTGGCAGCGATGCCTTGAAGGAGAATTTGGGATTAGGAAAGGCATAGAATAAAGGAAGCAAAATAAAATGTTAGGCAGGTTCAGGAAGTCATGATGTCTAGGGTAAATATAATAGAGCAGGAAGAGACACAAGAGGAATGGTGAGGCGCGACGGTGATTAATTCAAGAATGAGGAACAGTGCTAAGGGCACATTTATTAATCAGAAAGATGAAATATCCTATATTTGTCTTTCAGTGATGTGGAGGATTTGAATGGGAGGAAGATATCCTAGGGGGTCTTAAACCTTTAGATAACAAAGGACCAAATGGATTCTGTGTTGCCAGCTGATGTCTATAGAAGCACAGGGAAGTTTAGTGCTCTGTTCCGAGGATAATCTTCTCTAAGGGCGGCAGGGTACATCACCCCAGCTGGTGACAGAATTTGCCTTCCAGGTTCCGCTGCACACAAGGCTACAGGTGTCTTGTCCGTCCATTGTGAGAATTCCTCTAGGCCACACACTGCAGAGCAGGCTTGGGATACAGGAAGTGGTCATACCACACAGCTCACACACCCCGTGCCAGGCTGAGCAATGGCTCGACGCTGTGTTTGCCAGCAGAGATCTTACTACAAAGAACTCCATGGCTATGATATACTAACCTATTAGGCAATGCACACTGCTGCTTTGACCTGTGCCAAGGCTCAGGAGGAGCTTGAGTCTGATAGATATTGTTTGTAGTTTTCACCTTCAATGTTGTGACAGCTGGGATGGATAAGGAATAATGTTCTCTAGAAATGGTTTACCAGGATGCTCTAGGTGAATTTTATTAGGTACAGAGAAAGAAATGGACATTTTGTCCATTTTTAATGATCTGGTCTCATAGAATAAATGAGGAAACCTACATGATGGTAAGTTCCTCCATCAATTATTTGGGACTTGAAGTCACTGTGAGCCTAGGACTCACAGGACAAGGGATAGAAATGTGGCCAGCGTTCCCCGCGGGGCCCTGGGGAGGCCTGAGCAGGCGCACTTTGCTCATGCAGAGGCAGCCACATCAACCTTTGCACTTCTCGGCGAATTAGTTTTGAGCTGCTATGCTTTGTACTTTTCTCCTCTAAAGTTTGGCATCCTCATTTCAAACAGAAAGTACTCTTGTTGGAAAGGGGAAAAAGCAATGAAATACGTCTCCACTTTATGCATTTCCTCTCTAAATTGACTCACTCTCGCAAAGCAATTGAGCAGACGTTTGTCGAAGTCATCTGTCACTCTGCCTCCATATTGTACTTCTCCAATCATGTACCGAACTGTGCTCCATGAGACACCCTTTATTAAAAAAGAAAAAAGACAAGTTATTCGCCATCCTGAAAAACCACGGGCTAATGAAACTGTTTAAAACCATTCATTTTCCTTACATAAACAGCTCACATATCCCCTGGCTGAGGGATTTTTTTTTCCCAAGCAGAAAAATAATAAAAAAAAATCTATGCTAGTGTTAGTTGGTATGCTGCCCATTAGTTATTTAAAATGGGGGGGTATTTTTCACTCTGAACTGTAATCACCTATAATACTCATTACAGTCATATCTAGCTGTTAGAAGTGAAGGAAGTGTTTTGGTGAAAAAAGGAGAATAATCAAGTAATCAACATTTCGATAGAATGTTGATTTACATTTTCATAGCAATGTATTTTCGAGAATCAGTTCAAAAAACAAATGGGGAAAAAGTATTTGTTCACAAGACTTTCCATGGTATTCTGTGAACTAAAACTCCATCAACGATTCATTAATTTCTATAGCAATCTCCTAGAAGCAATATAGTTCAGATAGCAACAGTTATTTCCTTTAAAACAATTCCTCAATCCACGTGGGACAAAGATATGTGAGAGTGAATGACTCTTACTTGTTTTCCGGGTTTAATTTTTATCTTTTCAGCTAGGTTGCCTTTCAAAGAAATGATTTCAAGGTAACTATTGTTTTTGTACAGTGACATGATGAATAACTATGAAATATGAACTCATACCATATAATTTCTCACCAAAGTGTCAAACTCTTAATTTAATATCCTTTGTCATTTCAGGGAAAATGATAGCTTGGTTCTAGAGTTCTTCCCTGAACAAGACCACATCCATTTATGATGCCAGTGCCACAACTGCCTACTGTGGGAATGAAGAACAGGTGGCCAGTAAAAGTGAAATTTATTATGCTTTCATTGTATACCTTGTACACTAGGTGTCCACAAAAACCTAATACATGTTTACCTCATACTCTGTGGCTCCTTGGAAAGAGAAAATGGGCTTGGAGGCTCATTAACTCGCCAATGGCTACTCAAAGCCAGACTGCCAACCCTCTACAGCATGAGAATGAAATGACAGCGCAGCTTGCACTCTGAGCTCTGTGAAGTCTCCCTTCTCACCCCCAAATCTGGCCCTCATCCATCTGATAGGGATACTAGCAGTGCATTCAGTGACTATCTCTTGCAAATACATGCACTGTAGGAAGTAGAAAGCATCACACAGTAATGGGCAATGAACACTGCTAGACAAGACCACCATAGCCAGGCACTAGTGATTCACGCCTGGAATCCTAGCCACTCAGGAGGCTGGGATCTAAGGATTGAGATTAGAAGCCACTCAGGGCAGGAAAGTCCATGAGATTCTTATCTCCTGTTAACCAGCAAAAAGCCAAAAACAGAGCTGTGGCTCCAGCGGTAGAGTGCTAGCTTTGAGTGAAAAAAAGAAAAAAAAAAGATAAGCTAGGATGTAAGGCCCCGAGTTCCAGCTTCAATAGAGTACAAACAATAAATAAACTAAACAAATAAAAAGACTCAGGGTTGGGGTGTGTGGCAGAGCCCTTGTCTAGCATGGACAAAGCTGTGGCTCCATACCCAGCAGCAGAAAAAAAGTGAAAAAGGATTTCCTTGTGTGCTGGCAGGTCTCAGGTTCTCGTTGAAGGAACCAGAGAAGCCAGGCCAACTGAAGGTGTGCTCCTCCAGAGGTATCCCTTGGCAGCTGGGGTGATATGGGGGAGATGGTGGTATTTTGTAGCACACTGTTTTATCCCTGCACTGACAAGCAGGCTTGGTGTGTGCAAATGTGTTGGTGTGAGGAGGAGGAAGGAGACACTGCACCAGTCAGCTGATGAGACTGATCAGTCCCCTTAACAAGGGGAGCCCCAGGCGAGTTCATGCTATGCCACAGGTAGCGAGAAGCAAGAATAAAAGAAAAGCAGCGCGTCTGGGCTTGGTCTATAATCCTATTTACTTGGAAGGCAGAGATGGGAATGATCATTGCTCAGGCCAGCCCTGGCAAAACTGGTCAGGAGACTCCTCCATCTCAATCAATAAAAGCTGAGCATGGTGAAGCATTCCTGTCATTCCAGCAAATGGAAATTTGGGAGATTGTGGTCCAGGTTGACCACAATCATTAAGGCAAAAACATCTTGGGAAAAATAGCTGCAGCCAAAAAGAAGGCTGAGAGTATGGCTCAAATGGTAAAGCACCTACCTAACAAGTACACAGCCTCAAGTTCAAACCCAATTAATGCCAAAATAAAGTACAAAAAAAGAGATTATTTCACTTACCTTTTTAATATCACATTCATCCAGGTGATTTTGAATAAACTGAACACTGGCTGAAAAATCAGCAGAATTGAATTCGTAGGGAATATTCCATCCTAAGGGACCAAATTTTCGTCTTTCCTTAAAAACAAGAAAAAAAAATAAGTATTGAGTAAGATTTTTTTTAAGTTTCAAAAACTGTACATAGCTGATTCCATTTTTGTTTCTGTTAAAATGTGCTATCATAAAATTAAAGCTATGTTACCAAGGCAAGTTGGCACTGTTGTAAAAGAACATTATGTACAATTTTGGACATATTAATGGCTAAAAATATTATTTCATGCCATACACCAGTGGCTCACACCTGTAATCCTAGCTATTCAAGAGGCTGAAACCTAGAGGATCACAGTTTGAAGTCAGTCCAGGCAGAAAGTCCGAGAGAACCCAATCTCCAATTAACCAGCAAAACCTACCAGCCTGAAGACACAACTGCAGAGGTAGAGTGCCAGCTATGTGCAAGACAAGCAGGATGAGTGTGAGGATCTAAGTTCAAACCCTGGTATCAGTGCACATGCGCGCGCGCGCACGCACACACACACACACACACACACACACACATTATTTCATGACACTGCAGTCAAATGTTTTATGTAAACAAATCTCCAAAGGGGGAGGGGAACATGATAGAGGAGCTGATTGTAAAGGTGTGGAAATGTAACCATGAAGTCCTCTGAATAAATCGTCCTCTGAAAGTTAATAAAAACATAAAGTAACAAATCTCCATATGATAACTTGGAATTCTTAGGTTTAAAAAAATGTCTAGGTCTTAGAACAGTATACAAGGTACTTAATAAATATCTTTTCAATTAATTATTATTCTAAAGCAGACCCTTGGATACTGGAAAATGTTAAATGTAAGAGTATGAATTTTTCAAGTTGAATAATTCAAGCATTCCAGAGCATTTAATCAAGTTACATTAGGTTTTGAAAAATACAAATTTCCATTGCACACAGATGCACCTGTCTTAAAACTTTCACTGGAATACCAGAGCCTTATAGCCTCTTCTCATATGATCTCAAACTTTAGAACCACCAAATTTCCTATGGGTAATTAAACCTGACTCAGTCCAAATAAGCAAATGGTTTTGAAGCTCCACACACACTGTTTTATAAGCACATAAATTCTAGAACGGACACCTCAGGACTCTGAGCACCCAGCAAGCCACACGGATGGGTGTACATGTCTGAGATGATGTGTGGAGAGTGGAATGCTTGTGTATTATGGGAAGACAGAAGTCTACTTTATTAAAGAAGAACTAACTTTTCTCTTTTCCACCTTCCCCGATCTAACATCCAAATGTGTATGCCTATATACATACATGCACCTGTGAGCACTTGCGTGCACACACACATGTACACACACACGTACACACACACACATGTTGTTTCCACACTCCATTGCATCCTCACTGCAGCTATCCAAGACCTCACACACTGAATATCCTCACTGCTTAAAGTAATCTCCCTGGACCCATTGGTTATGCATCTAGAATTCCAGTTTCTAGGGTGACATAGGCAGAATGATGAGTTCCAGGCCAGTTCAAGTGTGAGGCCTTGGGCTCCTTC
Source organism: Megascapheus bottae (assembly GCF_031878675.1). Classification (NCBI taxonomy): domain Eukaryota; kingdom Metazoa; phylum Chordata; class Mammalia; order Rodentia; family Geomyidae; genus Megascapheus; species Megascapheus bottae. Next base: position 9,808,895 of record NC_143530.1, read on the forward strand.
CCCAGCACCACACAATACATTTTTATAAGAAATCTCAATGAATATGAGCTTGGATACAATCATGCACAGGTCAGAGAAGAAATTCAGGAAGCATGGAGGCGTTAATTTACAGAATTGTCAGAGTGTGCTTTTAAAATATTAAGGAAATCATTAACACTAATTTGGATCCAGATGCTCTGACCCTGTGAAATAAAAGGAGGACAGAAAGGGGTGGGGAAACAACAAAATTCTTATAAAGCAGAGAATGCTACCATTATTTCTGACCTGTGTTTCTTAAGATTTGCACAATGTAACTCCCAACCCTCATGCGTTGATCTGATCAGAGGTGGAACAGGGCCTACGAAGTCTCCCAGTCTCCTCCTTCCAGGAGTTGGAGTTTATACCCAGGACCTGCAAACTCATCCCTGTGCCGTATCATCTCCCACCTGTGCCTAGAGGATGTGACAAGGGACTCCTCCCTTGGTCCAAGTTTGAGCATGGAGGCCGTGGCCTATCAGACTGTCAGTTTCTCTGGATGGTTTCTTGGCCTCACTCTTTCTATTACTGCATTTGGTTTCCATAGTTGTTTCCTGTTGAGCTACTAGGAGAGACAAATGGCCATCCACTCAGCATTGACGAATGACTATGAGAACAAAAGAAACTTGAACTTCTTCTTCTCACCTTCTGGAAATCAACTCCTAGGCTGACCCAGAGTCCTGAATGACTAGATCTGAATGTTTTCAGAATCATTGAGATGAATGTCTTCTAAATTATTCCAAGAACAAGGATGGACTAAGAATCTATCATATATTCATATATTAATATTGAAGGACCCAGCAAATCCTTTGTTGTTTGAGATTTCTCCCATCTGAGGTCTTCAAAGACAGGAATGTTAAACACTTACTGAAATGGGAATGTTTCCCATTTTCTGAGAGAAGAGAGAGAGAGAGAGAGAGAGAGAGAGAGAGAGAGAGAGAGAGAGAGAGAGAGAGAGAGAGAGAAAGAGAGAGAGAGAGCGCAAGAATCAAAATCAGCTAGTTTTATCTATACATTTGACTTAATTTTTAAAATTTAAGGTTCAATTAGACAGGGACTGGAATGAGAACCAATTCTTTCTTTCCAATTACTGAAGCTATTCAAATTGGCTCTACAGAAACACTTCCATTTATATGCATTGAGCAATCTGCAATTTAGTTGCTCCTTAAATGTGATCTCTGAAAATAGCCCCAATGCTGAAATTTGGTTCCCATTTATGTCATTTCCTATCTGTTTTCATCTGAAACATTCCCTGTTAAAGTTGGTTCACAAATGTCACAGTTTGTTGACCTTGTCTTAAAAAGGGAAAAAAAGACCCAGACTTGGTGGTTGTCGTTTTGTTTTGTAAATGAAGTCATTCCACTTGGCTACTCTTTTTTTTTTTTTTTTTTTTTTTTTGCACCTACTATTCTCTCTAGGTGACAATAAAGGAAAAAGAAACACTGAATTATCACCTTGGCATGAATGCAAACCACTGGAGCCTAAGAGCTCATTTGGAGACTGAACAGCAAGAGATTTTTGCTCAAGTTGTATAGAATATTGGACCTCTTAGGTCCAATTAGTAATTTGGAAGCCATGAATGAGCACAATAGCAGAACATTAACATACAGGTGTTGTCAAGATGTTTGGATCCATGTGAGAAAATAGGTCTTGGAAACAAGAAAGGAATAATATGAATGTGACTGGAATTAACTGTCAAAATTTAACACATGCCAGCCTGAAAAACACATTCATTCAGAGGCTTTGGGTTCAGAATGAAACCTGATGCTTGAGAAGAAGAGACTTCCAGATCTAGTAAAGGTGAGGAGCAGAGAGTGGAACACAGTCACGAGCTTCTAGTTCAAGGTGGCACTCTTCCAAGCAGGAATTAACAGGTTCAGCTACTTCAGCAGTGGAAGGTAGATTTGAACATAAAAACCTTATTTGGTCAGCCAGGCACTGGCAACTCACTCCTGTAATCCTAGCTAGGATTGAGAGTTCCATGTCAGCCTGGGCAGGAAAGTCTGTGAGACTCTTATTTCCAATTAACCAACAAAAAGCCAGATGGGGGCGTATTGCTCAAGTGGTAGAGCACTAGCCTTGAGTAAAAAAACCATTCGAATAGCCAGTCTACTTCCTCTTTAGGCTGAACAATCCAGTTTCTTCTTTTTATTCCAGAACTCCTAATGAAATCCGGGAAACTTGGTAATACAGGAAACTGCTTAGACCACTGATGAGATTTGCTCCGTGAACTCATTATTTTAAGGATGGCAGAACCATTTCCAACCTTATAGTAGACTCTACTTCTACAGAATCAATCCACTCCATCCTCAAATGAGACAGTTAACTATCAGACTCTAATAACCCATGCTGATACAGAAAGAAAAAATACATTCCATACTAGACAATATTAGGGGAATTTGAATTGGAAAGAAATAATGAACAAAACCAGAACTGCTGGAAATCATGCTCCCTTGTGGTGCAAGCATTAAACTCATGCGCTGTTGCTGTAATTATACAAAAACATTTAAGCTAAAACTTTTATAGGCCTCTTGCCCCAAAGCAAAAACTTTACATTCATTTTTATGGCTGGAACAAGTGTTGGTTAGGGCTTGAGCATAAGAAAGCAGAACGTAAGCGAAGTAAACACTTTTCTGTATGAGGAACTATTAATGAAGTGATTTTTTGGACTTTGATGATATGGCCATTTTTATTTAATATTTAAATTATTTTTAAGAACCATGATAAAACTTACATATTTGCAGCTGCTAGAGCAGGCCCTCAGAGACTTTAAATCCACAATTCCTTAAGGGCTCACTATCCTGAGCTCACAGCAAAATGACTTCAGCCAAACCATCACTGCAAAGACTCAAGAGCTGTGTCTATGCTGTTAAAAAGTCCCAGATAGAGGCTCAAAGTGGGCAAGCCAAAGTGACAAGAAGTAGAATAAGAAGGGTGTAATGATGGCTGAAGTTTCCCCCTTCATGACAACTCCATGTTGGCCCAGCAGTCTCAATTCTTGTGTATTAAAATCACCTCGGAAGCTCTTAAAAAGACTGAGCCCTTTGGGCCAGGGCCCAAGGGCTTGCTGGGCACAATTGCCTAAGAAGTTTATTACACAGATTGTTACTAGTTTCATTTTTAGAATCCCATGTGATCAAGTTTTGCTTTAAGACCATGAAAAAAAAGACATTTATTATGCTGGGTGCTAACAGTTCACCTCTGTGATCCTAGCTTCTCAAGAGGCTGAGGTCTGAGGATTCAAAGCCAGCTTGGGGAGTCTCTGAGACTCTTACTCAAATCAACTACCAAAAAAAAAAAGCCAAAAATAGAGCTGTGGATCAAGTGGTAGAGCACTAGCTAAGGGACAGCACCCAGGTTCTGAGTTCAAGCCCCAATACTTGCACACACACATAAACACACGCGCATGTACATGTATATGTGTGAACACACATGAATATTCACAAAAGTACTGAAAAATGGAATGTTTTGCCCCATCAATAGGGGGAAAAACAGCATAGATCTGGATGACCAATTTTTTTTTTAAATCTTGGGGTGTGTTCACATTTTGCTTCACCACTGGACTGCGATCCCCTTGTTCTCTTTCTGCTTAGCATCTGGATAGCCTCTGTCACCACCTTGGTCATATGGAGAAGTCCCCAGTCCCATAAGCATGGAGGAAGGGTTGAATCATCACTCCTGGGAACCAAAGTGTAAAATATACTATTTGCTAATGGAGAATTATGTAACAGAGTTAAAGCAATATTTGTATTAGAGAACGATTCTCAGAGAAGAGCATGGAAAGTCGACGAGCAATCTGAAAGCTGAACTTTACAATCCAGAGGCCATGACAGAGATCAGCAAAAATAATCACGGACAAAAGCATGGCTGCTTGGGCCGGGAGTTTGGCCTAGTGGTTAAAGTGCTTGCCTAGCATGCATGAAGACCCAGGTTCGATTCCTCGGTACCACATATATAGAAAAAAGCCAGAAGTGGTGCTGAGGCTCAAGTGGTAGAGCTCTAGCCTTGAGAAAGTCCAAGGACAGTGCTCAGGCCCTGAGCCCAAGCCCAGGACTGGCAAAAAAAAAAAAAAAAAAAAAAAAAAAAAGCATGGCTGCTCTCCCAGGACTGAGAAAACACTTCAGCTCCCTCTGGTGTGATCAAAACAGTCATGGGAACAATTTGCCTCCATTTTGGGGGAAGTCTACACAACCATTGGGCACAGCTGAGCGCCTGTGGCTCCTGGGACACAACGGAGGCTCAGTCTATCCTTTTCCCCAGTGCCAGGGAAGGAGAATTGTAGCAAGCAGTTAAAGGAGACTCTTTACCTCTCTGTAAGACCAAGGAATAAATAGAGTGAATTACAGTTATGCGGCTTCCCAGTACCCAACAACCTATAAAACTCAAATAGAGAAAAACACAACAATGAATTTTAAAAAAAGTCCTACAGATTTGTAGCTTGATCACCATAAGATGACAAAAATCCCTAGGTAAGTTAATAGTATGTAAGAGCAAATAGCCAACAAACAACGTGAGAGAGGAAGCAGCTGCTGTCACCCTCCCTCCTCCAGGCCAGCCACCACTTTCACCTCCTGGTATTAACTGGAGCCATTGCAAACTTCAGCCAGAGCCAGACAGTCCCAGATCCACTGCGTCCTGTGTACTTAACCTCTCCCAGTCTCAATGGCCTCATTATTAACGCAGTGATTAATCCTGTTTTGAAATGTGGTGGTTGTTATTGTGTAAGATGGGGTTCATAAAATTCCGGGCTCGTACAGGCACTCTGAAGACTTGGCTCCTCTCTTAATAGTCTGTTTGCTCATTTTGCAAATATGTATTGAGCTTGAGTTATGGTTTGAATGTAAAGCATCCCCCGGAGTCTTGGCCCCTAGCTTGTGGGTCTATCTAGGAAGCTAGTGGGACTTTAGAAGGTAGGGGTGTAGCCAGAGGGAGGGCATGGAGGGGGTGCTTCCGAAAGGGTGTCTGGTCCCTGACCTCTCCCTGTCCTCACTCTCTGTATCTAGACCACCATGAGGTGAGCAGGCTCTGCCACACACACCTTTGCTTTGGGAATGTTTCTGCCTCACTTCAGGCCCAGAGAAATGGAGTTGGATGACCATCAAAGGAAGACTCTGAAGCCATGAGCCCAAATGAAGCTTCTTTCCTCCTTCAAACTCTGTCTCCCAGGTATTTATCACAGCATTTATCGAGAGAGAGAGAGAGAGAGAGAGAGAGAGAGAGAGAGAGAGAGAGAGAGAGAGAGAGAGAGAGAGAGAGAAAGACAGACAGAGACAGAGACAGAGAGAGACAGAGACAGAGACAGAAAGAGAATGATAGAGACAGAAAGAGAGATGACATGGTGACAGAGCAGCATTTCTACCCTTAGAAACCCTCCACCAGCATGGCAGGGGACACAGGTGACATCCGTGACTATCACTGAAGCCTGATGCAGGAAAGCACTGGAGGTTAAGGACAGAGTGGAAGCAGAGGCAGTGCCTTCCCAGAAGCTTACTCCAGCAGGAAGAAACCCCCTCGGTCAGCACAGCCCGCAGAGGGGGGCTGCCTGGCTGGTTACCTGCACAGTGGAGTGTAAAAACGCTACCGTGTAGAGCATTGGCTTCCACATGGGGAGATTGCTGATGTCGAGCAGGTCTTGATTGATCCCCGCGAATGTTCTTTTCAGGCCCGCGCGCACACCTTGGGGCGGCTCGTTTGTGAATTTGATAGAAGTCTGTCACAAAAAGGAAACAGGTGTCTTATTGCTCTGACTCTAAAGGGGTGAGGGAAATTGCAGCACATCAGAGGGCAATCTGCTTATGAACCCCTGAACCTAGGTGGGGACCAGCACGGCATAATCTGCTTCCACGGATCAAGGCTGAAACCCAATAGATTCACTACTGCTCTCCTCTGGAAATACCATCTGACCTTTATGGCTATGGGTTTTCGTAATGGTTGGGTACTGGTGATTCACACCAATAAGCTTAGCTGCTCAGGAAGTAGAGATCTGAGAATCATGGTTCAAAGCCAGCCCAGGTAGAAAAGTCTGTGATTTTTATTTGCAGGTAAGTGCAAAACAAAAACAAGAAAATTAAAAAAAAATTAAATTAAAAAAAACAACCTTGGGAGTAGAGTTGTGGCACAAGTGGTAGAGCAACAGCCCTCAGAAATAAAAAAAAAAAAAGCTCAGAGACAGTGCCCAGACACTGAGTTTAAGCCCCAGGATTGGTACCAAAAAATTGTTTTGATAAAGGTAAGCTTTTGCAGTTTAGATTCTACTGGGCCAAAATAATCCTATTATGTTTCTTTTAATAATGTTGCTGAGCGCTGGCGATTCATGCCTGTAAACTAGCTATTAAGGAGGCTAAGATCTGTGAATTGCAGTTCAAAACCAACCTGAGCAGGAAAAGTGCATGAGACTCTTGTTCCAATTCACCACACCAAAAAAAAAAAAAAATTTGGAAGTGAGCTGTGGCTCAAGTAGTAGAGCACAGGCCTTGAGCAAAAGAGCGGAGGGACAGTACCAGGCCCTGAGATCGGATCCCAGGGCTGGTATACACACATCATCGATGCCGGGTCGTTGACCTGGATCTCAGTGGAAGGGCTCTCTGTTTAACAAACCTGGAGCAATGTAATGGGGAACCGGTCGTGAGGCTCTGTGGTGATCCACACCCGGAACGAATCATCGCTGGATTCTGTGGTGATCAGCGTCTCTAGCAATTCCTCCATGAATTCCAGGCCAAGGTGGCAATTCTGAAGTAAGACCCAGCCGCCCTGCAGCCAAAAATGAGGACAAGTTTATTTCATGGAACGTGTTACAATTTGAATGTGAAAATAAACACATTCAGAAAAGGCCTTTGCTTAGAGCCTATTGGCTTATTTTTGAGTAGAATTTGTTTTTTAAACTGTATTTTCACACAGTCACATCTGTGACTGGTACAAGAGACTTGGAGGCAAGTGATGGTGTCCTGCCATGGTGGCTCAGAAAGGAACAGAAAGAACTGAGGCAGGCCTTGGCTTTGGATACGTACAGCGTGTGCACCATCTAATGGTGAGAGCAGTAACTCTCCTCCCAGAACTGAGGCAGAGCGGACTTTCTCTAAAACCACAGAAACTCACCCACGGTCACCCAGAGTTGCAAAGATGCACAGTATCTTTCTTGGCGATGATAACTTTTAGTGACCTTTGTTGCAAAACACTACCCCTTACTCACTGTTTTATCCGTCTTCCTGAACACCTGCACAAACCATACAACTTACACTCCCTAAAGACTTGATAAAACTACTTCTCATGGAATATCACATAACCAGAACTGCCATATGGGAATGAGATCACATCTGTCTGGCCTCAAGTCTCAGCCTCCCAAGTGCTGGGATTACAAGCATGCTGCACCATGCCTGGCAAATCAACATTTCAATGTTCTTATATAGCCACATTAGATGAACACATAAAATATTGAGTGCATGTCAAAGTGTATGTGATCATGTTTTCAACCATCAGAGAAAACATGGCTCTGGCTGGCTTCAGTAGCAAAAGGAATGTATTGGCCTGTGTGACACAGAAGATGGAATTCTAGAGTGGTTCCTGGTATTGTGGGCCCAGTTTTTTTTTTTTTTTTTCCGGTCCTTCACTGGGCATTCTACAGTGTCAGCTATATCCTGAAGCTGGCATCCCTTGGCTGTACCTGTTCATTTTTAGTTTCTCTGATAAGGCTATTATTATAAACAAGTACCCCTTGGTGAGAAACAACAGAACATGAAAGTTATCCTACCCCCAAAACACCATAGTATTCCAAAGGAAGTTAATGTGAATGCAGCACTTAAATGGAAAAGTTTCTCATTCATGGACACAATGAAATGAATTAAGCCCCAGGTTAAATTGTTAAATCACTCAATAGAAAGAACCAGCTGATCCAAGTCAAAATTATTATATATAATTGCCCAGATATATTTAAATTAAATATAATTTATTATTGAATTAAATTAGGTGATAAAGATTAAGGCTTAGGGCACTTGAGGATTAATGGCTGGCTTCAAATTTTGATGACCCAAGTAGAGTTTTAGCTCATTAACCCCCTCTAGCCATTACATCCCAGGAACTGTAAGTTACTTTGCATGTGATGAGATCAAATGCTTAAAAATAAACCAAGCTCTTATTTTATTTTTATAAGTGATGCAATTTCTTATTGCAGATGAGATGGCTATCTCTAGAGCGTATCTAGAAAATTAATATCCTGAGTATTTATTAGGTATAATAGAAACTATTTCTCAATATCTCATTCAAATTATAATTACAATTTAAAAAGTCACTATCAATATTTAAACATAAAGTCCTCAAATATTTCCTATTTGCCTGAAACTACCCATTAGTAAGAACTAAAAGCCTGCCTTTAACCAAAAATTGAAATCTAATGGTCCCAATCTGTCACTCCTTAGGGACAATTCAATTAATATTGATCATATCATTCCAAGAATGGCTACCCTTAGGAATTGGAAGGCATGCCTTCTAAACTCTAAATGAATAAACATAAAATGGAGCTTATTGCCATAGCAAATGGAACAAAGTTTTCAGGAGGCTTTCAGGGGGAAAAACTAGCCTGAAGTTTAAAATTCTTAGGCTGACCGTATACTCATAAATGGATATGGAAGTCTGGCCTGGGGCCTGTGAGGAAGGGGGTCCAGGGTAGACCAGATGGATAAAGGAATGCAAGTGACAATGTTATAATGGGAGGAGTGGCCTACAACCCACCTGCTGCATTGACATCTGAATAAGCTTCCGAGCGTGCACTTCTTGACCCTGTCCCATGGAGATAGTTCTACATTCTGTAACAGAGGAGAAGGTCTGTGATAAGAAAATGGAACTTTTCCTAACCAGTTCAGGGGAAATCCCATCACTTCTGAATGGTCACAGCCTCTATGATGCAGCCTGTGCTGTTCAGTAGGTCTGGCTTTGGTAGTATTCACAGAGACCTGGAGACAACACCTGGAATGGCAGCCTGGGCCAACAGCAAAAGGCACATTGTGTCTTCTGGGGAGAAGGGGCCAACTGCAAGGGTGAGCAAGGAGGTGAAAGGCCTGGAATCTTTCTTTTTGTTGTTGTTGTTGGTCATGAGGTTTGAACTCAGGACCTGGGCGCTGTCCCTGAGTCTTTCACTCAAGGCTAGTGCTTTACCACTTTGAGCCACAGTGCCACTTCTAGTTTTCTGGTGGTTAACTGGAGATAAGAGTCTCATAGACGTCCCTGTCCAGGTTGGCTTCAAATTGCAGACCTTACACCTCAGCCTCTTGTGTAACTAGTATGACAGGCATGAGCCACCAGTACCTGGTTGGTCTAGAATCGGTACAGCTACTTTAGAATAAAAGGTTTGATACCTCCTCAAAGGGTTAAAGACAGGGTTACCACCAGATCCAGCAAATCTACTCCTATGACTATATACAAGGAAAAAGCTTCTAATGTTCAAGCAGGATCAGTTACTGGCCAAAAAGTGGACACAATCCAAGTTTCCCTGAACAGATGAATAGATGAACAAAACGTGACTGTATGTACATACCACAGCAGTACTGGAATTGGAACTCAGGGTCTTGCACTTGCTAGGCAGATGCTCTGCCATATGACCCATACCCCGCCAGTTCTTTTTAGTTTTCAGATAGGGTCTTTCATTTTTAAATACAGATACACACCATTATACTTTGCCCAGGCTTGCCTCAAACTATGATCCTCTTATCTCCATCTCCTGAAAGGCTGAGATTATCGTTATAAACCACTATGCTCAGTCAGAATATTAAAAGGTAGAAGTTTCTATATACTCAATCATATCTAGCTCCAAGGGTTTTGAATAAAAGACTGGAATTTCAAGCATAACATGCATTCATGTAAGTCTTTAATCTAATTAGGTACGTATGTATATTTCCATATATGCTTACACGTATTTTGTATCTTTTAAACAGTATGTTATGGTTATCTTACCGTCATCCCATATTATTAGAAAATGATTTTTAGTGCCAGAACTTTGTCTCATCATTATGATGCACCTTTGCTCATTATATACTAAGGAATTCCTTAATCCTTTTTTCCCAATGGCACTAGATGAAACATGGTTTAGTGTAAACCTTCATGCATACTCTCAGTATGTACTTAGGAGCCATTCAGGCATGCAGAACAGTTTGAACAAAATACAAAAACATTTTAAAGATGTACCATGTATATATAAAAGGGGGCTACCAGTGCCTCCCACCGAAATAGGATGCTGTAACTTCCAGGGCCCCCCTCCACTCCTGCTGTTTTTATCTTCTTCACGGTGCCTTAAACATCCCATCCAGCCACACCATCTCTAGGGTGTGTTATCTACCTTGGATTAAGTATCTGGTGTTGGGATCAGGGAAATCTTCGGTACCCATTCATAGTTAACCACTACATCTATTTTCTTCTTTTACAGCTTACTCTAAAGCACTCAGTATCCCACTCAACCCCTAGCTGGCTCTGCAGTTTCATGTGGGGCAATGCTTTATTTTTTTCCTAATATTAATCTGCTATCTCAGCACGGGCTTGGGCTAATCCCTATTCCTCCTCCAATTTGAAATGTGAATTTGATCATCTGCAGTGCTGTTATTCTACAATGTAATTGGGGGCGCTCCCTTGATTTATCTACTTACTCTCAACCAGTCACAAATGAACTCAACCATTGCCATTCAATGACATTTTAATGTCCAATGCTGTCTTTTCTTTCTCTTTTCTAGCTTTCTTAGTTATTCTTGTTGATCTATAGTTCTAGATAAATTAATATCTCCATCCTATTCAATTATAGGAGAAATACTGTTTGAATTTCAATTATACTTGCATTTGATTTATAGATTAATCTCGAGAATCTTGTCATCTTGACAATACTGAATCTTTATAGTGGGAATGGAGTTTAAGTCTTCATTTATTTGAACATTTCTGTCACTAGGAAAGCATTCACAGTTTTCTTCAAAGAATTTTAAATTGTTTCTGAGTTCTGTTTTTATTGCCATAGTTAATGGGATTTTTTTTTTACATCTTATTTTACAAGAAAGCACAATTGATTTTTTTTTTAAAAAAATATATATATATTTGTTTTGTGGCCACTCACTTTCCAGAACTATCTAATAGTTTTCCCGTTGATTCATATGTGTGTGTGTGTGGTTTATTTTAGCTAAACAATTACATTTTCTGAGAGTAACAATGATCTTCATCCCTCCTTTCCAGTAGTTAAACCAATTATTTATGATGCTCACAATGCCTTAGCCGTATCTTCTACAACAAGGCTAACAATGGTGGAGAGCAGTCATCTTCATCTAAGCCTGGTTTTCATGGGCACCTCAGCCCATTCACCCTTAAGGCTGGGGTTGCTAGCCTGCCAGACATTACCTATGACCACAGAGGTCATAAAACAGTCTTCAGTTCCTACCTTTCCAATGTCAAATGGAGACACTTTTAAAAGCATCTATCACACAGGGCGCAGTGGCTCACTCCTGTAATCCTATCTACTCAGGAGGTTGAGATCTGAGGATCCCGGTTCAATGCCAGCCCCGCACAAAAGGACCTGAGAACTCTTATCTCCAGTTAACCTCTAGAACATGGGAAGTAGGGCTTGGCTCAAGGTAGGGTGGTAGCCTTGAGCTGAAGAGCTCAGGGACAGTGCCCAGGCTGAGTTCAAGCCACAGAAGCCACAAAACAACAACAACAAAAACAAAAATACAGCATCTATCAAGTCACAAAGCAAGGGCTTAAGAACAAGTCTGCTCACTAGAGAGATGTCTTCAAGACAGTAGAGCCCAGGGCTGCCAATACATTAGCCAAATGTGAATGAGGAAACTTATTAGGATATCTTTCCTCCTTAAATTCAGCACCATTGGATTGTCATTTTTAATGTCACATTAAACTCTGCTGGCCTATGTTTTGGTCAAAGATGTTTATACTTACATTGATGATGTAAATTGGTGGTTTTCTTTCTTTAAGGCAGTTACTATCTTGGTTAATGTCTGATATCAGAATAACTAATGCTAATAAAGAGAAAAATATATCCCACTTTCCCACTGTGTTCTAGAACAGAACATACCCTGAGTGAAAACTCTTGAACATTTTAAAGGATTTATCAGAAAAAAAATCATCCAGGCCTAGAGGCTTTGTTGAGTGATTCACACCTATAATCCTAGCTACTTAAGAGGCTGAGATCTGAGGATCATGATTCTAAGCCAGCCTGGGCGGGAAAGTCTGTGAGACTTTTCTCTCCAACTAAGCACCAAAAAGCCAGAGTAGAGCTGTGGCTCGAGTGGTAGAGCTCCAGTCTTGAGCAAGAGAGCTAAGAGACAGCACCTAGGCCCTGAGTTCAAGCCTCAGTACCAGCACACACACACTCATACCAAAAAACAAAAACAAAACTAAATTCTTTCACTTTTGATTGTCAGTCTATTTAAAGCTTTCTATATTCTGAGAAAGTTTTAACAAGCATGTATGGTTCTACAAACTTGTCAACTTGAATGAGATTTTCGAATTTATTTTGAAAACGATATACCATTCTTTTTTTTTTTTTTTTGGTCACGGGACTTGAACTCTGGACCTGGGTGTTGTCCCTGAGCTCCTCAGCTCAAGGCTACCACCCTAACTTCTTGAGCCACAGCAGCACTTCCAGTTTTCTGGTGGTTAATTGGAGATAAGAGTCTCACAGACTTTAGTGCCCAGGCTGGCTTTGAACCTTGATCTCAGCCTCCTGAGTAGTTGGGAATACAGGTGTGGGCCATTGTGCCTGGCTCGATATACCACTCTTTACCTGCCCATGTGGTTTTGCTCACTTCCTCCTTGCAAAGCTGCACTTCTAGACTGCATTTAATTGTGTGCTCCTTCTCAGTTGTACTTGAGTTCTATTTTCATGCCCATTCCTCTTCCTCTCTTATCAGGGGTCCCTAAGGGCTCTCTGCCCCCATCCCCCGCTCTTGCTTCCCCACCTGGATCCTGCTCTCTCCTTTGCCCAGGTATTCAGAACCTTGGAAAGTACAGAGCCCATCTAACTCAGTCTCTCACTGCAGGGCCTGGCCAGGGGCAACAGAGCGTATCCATGAGCAGAAAACTTCCTTCTCGTCTTTGTTCCCAATCCTCCTTCAGTGAGTCAGGCAACAGGCTAATTCATCCAATAAAAAGCAGTAAGGAGACCACTGCAGTGAGGGTCAGCAGCCTGGAGCTGAGCTCTCAATCAGATCTGTCTCCAACTTACTCTGGGGCCTTTCTTCCTTTCCTCCTGGTTTCCCCAGCTGCCAAATAAGATAGCTGGCTTACCAGACTTCCAGTCTCCTTCACCTTGAGTGTGGTTATCCATTATCCACTAGTTGGGATTAGATTAATATGTTATTGTCTACCCAATAGTTTTTTTTTTTAACAAAACAGCTATCTTTGGTAACAAACACTATTAGAAATGATTTATGAAGGAACAAATCCCTAATTACTATGCATTACAGTACCAGTTATAGCTTTTTCGATTTGTTACAACATATACTTTGATGTAACTTTATAGAAACATGACAATAATGTGAACTATTGTTCCTATATGTTCAGTCTTACTAATCTGCTATCCATGAGGTATAGTCATCTGCTTACAAAGAGAAAGGAGGAGGAAGAGGGGGAGGGGGAAGAGGAGGGGGGAGGGGAGAGGGAAGTGTAGGAGGGGGAGGGGGAGGAAAAGGAGATAAAAGCAAAATTTAAAAACCCATGTGCATGGTGGACGAGTAAGGTCCTCTCTGCCCACAGATACCTACATTATATTTTCACTGTAGGGTGTACGTATGAAGGGGTGAAAAGGGGAGCTCTGTGGATTTCTCTTTCTCAGTTTTATAGAGAATTTCTTTTTTTTTTTTTTTTGCCAGTCCTAGGGCTTGAACTCAGGGCCTGGGCACTGCCCTTTGACTTTATTTTGCTCAAGGCTAGCCCTCTGCTACTTGAGCCACAAAGCCACTTCTGGCTTTTTCTATATATGTGGTACCAGGAATCGAACCCAAGGCTTCATGCATGCTAGGCGAGTATTCTACCACTAGGCCAAACTCCCAGCCTTATAGAATATTTCTAAGAATCGGTCATTAAATGATGAAACACAAAACTGAGGATGAAAGCACGGGTGTTTAGCTACATTTCCTAGACTTGCCAATCATACCCAGCTTTAGTTTCTTGGCCAGTGCGTCGATCTGAATGGTGGGATCGGATCCCATGGACAGGAAACAGATGAGCGGCGTCCGGGGGTCACTCTCTTCCCATGTTTTCTCCAGATTTAAGATGACTGGCTCGGTGTACTTCTCCTCCAAAGAGTCGGAAATATACTTTCTTGCTTGAAAAACAGTACGGTCTGGGCACCAAGACCTAGGCATGAATACAAGGTAGGGGAAGTAAACACATGGACTATTTAATCTGAGCCCATAAAGGGCAAGTACTTAATAGCAAGGGGACAACCAGCTAATCTCTCCTGCTGCAGTTCCACAGATAAGGGCTGGGAAGGTTGTCTGGACTTGGATGAGCACAAATTTTACTACGTGGTTTTGCTTTTAGACATTAGAAGGGAGCAGGGCAGAGCCAAACCAACAGGGTATCCTCTGCCAGCTCCACTACACAGTGGGGTCCTCTTTGTCCACTCTCTGAAGCCTCATAGTCCTCACCCTGTGGGTTGATTGGCAAGCCAAGAGGTCAAAGGTGAGTTAATCAGCAAATATTTCTCTCTCTCTCTCTCTCTCTCTCTCTCTCTCTCTCTCTCTCTCTCTCTCTCTCTCCTTCCCTCCCTCCCTCCCTCTCTTTCTCTCTCTCTCCTTTGCAGTCCTGGGACTTGAACTCAGGACTTGGGCACCATTCCCGAGCTTCTTTTGCTCAAGGCTAGCAGTCTACCACTTGAGCCACAGCACCACTTCTAGCTTTTTCTCTACTTATGTGGTACTGAGGAATTGAACTCAGAGCTTCTCGTATACTAGGCAGGCACTTTGCCACTAAACCACGTTCCCAGCCTATGTTGTATTATTTATACACCACACGCCATGGTAAGTTCTATACATCCACACATGTGAAATAAATGTCATCTGACATTGGATATTTTAGATCTGTCAAGTTCTTCAGATTCTTATTTCCTAGCATATTATATTATTCATTTGACTTACATCTACTCTTAGAATAATAGATAAAGACACATTCATTTCAACAATAAGAAGTAGCCTTTGATATTCTGTAACCTATGAGGTCACCATCATTGCTGTCCTGATGCATCTTAAAGGGTGACACTCTCCAGGGAATGGTCTTTATTTCCTAAGTCCAAGGTCAGGACACAAGATCAAGAAGGACAAGACATGCTACAGAATGATCCAAGATTCTCTTGTTACTCATTTGATGGTTTCATCGTGCATATACCATCATTCCACTTTACCCCAGTCGTCTCCTCCTCCACTCTTCCTCCTGCCCCCTTTCTCCTCACTATTATCCTCCTCTTTCTCCTCCTCCTCGTCTCCTTCTCCTCCCCTCCCTCTTAACCTACATGGATTGTTCCAATTTACCAGGCGTCACTGAGCTACTAGATACTGAGGACGTGTGGAAAGTGAGAAGTCTGAAGCTCTTACCATCAGCTGAGACTAATGCTTTCATTTCAGTAGCCAGGAGTGTCTTTATACATTCCAATGGTGCAATGGTCTCAGGGGTTCCTCTCAAATAAATCCTTATTTTTTTATTATATACTAATTACCTTGGAACTTTGGGGGTTCTGGTTTTTGAGGATTTTTGTTTTGTTTTGTTTTGTTTTTGCCAGTCTTGAGGCTTAAACTCTGGGCCTGGGCACTGTCCCTGAGCTTCTTTTTGCTTAAGGTTAAACTTCTACCACTTGAGCTTTTTTGGGGGGGGCGGGGATCAATTTATTGGAGATAACAGTTTCACAGACGTTCCTGGCCCAGCTGCCTTTGAACTGTAAACCTCAGATCTCAGATTACAGGTGTGAGCCACTGGTGCCTGGCTGAGTTCTGTTGTTTTGTTTTTAAGAGAGTAGATTTAATCATGGATGATTCACTCAAAAGCAAATGAATAAAGTAAATATTTACAAGCTATGCTTCATGTTTTGGCTACAAGCAATTATCATTCACATACTGTCAATATCTATCATTCCCTGACACTACTGCCAATATATTTTGCTTTCAAGAACCACCTTCCAATTTCTTAGTTTAGTAGCACACTCATTTCTTATAATAACTACAGGACATATAAAGTCAGCTCTCGAAAGGTCAGACCTGTAATTTAATGATGTGCTCCTACCTCTAGGTCTGATAATTCCTATGCTCACCTGATAAGTAAGAGTTTGTGGCATGTGTCCAGTGAATCATTGTACCCATCGGGGATGATCTCCTCCTCTGGAGCATCTTTATCAAACCAGCTCTTCCACCCCTTCTCATTACGTGATATCTAAGAGCAACAAGCCAGGAAGCAGGCATAAAACAATATGCAGTCAGAAGGCACTAGAAATTCAGAGTAACCTAAGGGGATCGTTACCTTACAGGCATATTGCAAAATCACCCTCATTCCAGACTCACAGTATCAACCATCATTGAGGATCAAATCTCTGAATACCTATTTAAAAATACCAATAGGTAATGAAGTCAAAACTATTTCTCCTCGTGATCCTCCACCTTAAAGCTGAGCCATTCACTGTCCTCTGAGAGGTGGAGGAGACTTTGGGTTCCCGGAGGCATTAAAAGGTACCTGTCCCTCCCCTGCCCCAGAACCCAAGTGCTATTAAGAGTAATTATAGAACTGCAGATAGGTAGGTAAACTCTCAGATAGGACTTTTTAGCCCTGTGAATGATCAGATACTCCAGGCCACACCTATGAGTTCGATTTTTACTTCTATCATCGTGACTTTTTATGTGGGCCTAGGAGGATTAAAAGTACCCACCGTTATACATTGTGTTGGCGTTATCACACAGGATGAACCAGGAGGCAAACCATGAATGGAACAGTTACTCTGAGATTCAGTCACTTGAACTTTGCCTGGGGTGCTAGGACACAGAGGGAGGATTTCTGACAGGTATGGTGTTTCACAGCGCTGCCTGTACCTCCTGGAGATGGTACTTGCTCTCCTAGGGTGACTGTCATCACAGAATTCGCAGGCCTGCCTGCTGCCAAGTGGACCCCATCTCCACAGAGTGGTGCAATGCTGCCACAGCGCCCCCTGCAGGCCACACAGAGGCCCAAGAGAAGGATGCACAAGATGGTTGACTATCCACCATCTTCTGGCCTTTCCCCTGCTAATTTTGACTCCACCATAGTGGGATGGTATCTAGTCCCTTACCACCACCTCGTTTCCCTGCCTTTGCCTATTAGTATAGACTACTTCCAGGAGCTACACAGCACAGCCTGGAATGCCCAGGCCAGGGCAGTCCACTGGGTGAGGTTATTTTTGCTCCAGGCCATGTTCCCTACTGGACTGGGGGAAACTGCTCTGCTTCCTCCCTCTGCCTTACAGATGGGTCAGACAATTGGTGGCCATACAATGGCAGGTCTCTGTGGAACTCTGCCTAGGAATGGCTTCTCTACTTTTGGCCCAATGATGATGGTGTAAGAGGAGCAGACAAGACATAGTTCACGATGACAATGCTAAGCTACGGTGTGGCCATTTATTGGCTACTGGTCTTGGGCAAACAACCTCTCTGAATCTTGTTTTCTGATGTGTCAAGTAGGATGGCTAGTTCCCATGAAGGGGACTGCAAAGAACCTATCCCATAGTAAGGAAGAGCCAGGGCGCGGAGCCAGTGTGCAGCAGGAACCCTGAACATCCAATTGGGAGAGGCAGACAATAATAAATATGAAAGGAAGCCCAATGCCTACTTCCAGATGGAACCCTGGGCTTCCCCTAATCCACCAGACCCAACCACAGTTGATCAGGAAGAACCTATGTTTCCAGAAATACCACTGAAAATCCACGAAGGCTCTGCCAACTTTCAATCCAATATGACTCTTTTAAAGGTCACAGGCAACCACAT
This sequence comes from Megascapheus bottae, assembly GCF_031878675.1. Taxonomy (NCBI): domain Eukaryota; kingdom Metazoa; phylum Chordata; class Mammalia; order Rodentia; family Geomyidae; genus Megascapheus; species Megascapheus bottae. Next base: position 9,826,888 of record NC_143530.1, read on the forward strand.
CAAAGAGAAGATTATCAGCCCTGGACACGGTGAGCTACAGGCACCACTATCGGTGGGCAGTTGTAAATCAGAGGTGCCAGGAATGAACAACTGTCTTTATTCAATGATAGCCAAATCCACATCGAATCCACTTCAAGTTTATGAAAGAAACTTGCTGTATAACCTAGGTTGGTTTGGAACTCACAATCCTCCTGCATCTCCTGGATAAAGAGATTGCAGACAGGCATTGCAGATTGCAGGAAAGAACTGTCAGCAGGAGGCCTCAGTGAAATTGGCCTGGATGCATTAGGGTTAATGGATCTGCCCTTTGAGCCAGCCCTTTGTTACCTGGTTCATAATTTCTGCAAATTGAGGAAGTTTGCTCAGCTCCACCAGGTTCAGCCACGTCATGTCGAGGATCCAGCGAAAGGGCTTGGGAGGGCAGGCTTTCAGATCCAGTGCAGCACCCCCTAGGCACACACGGCAGACTCGTGAACCAGGTCAGCTCAGACTTCATTCTGAGAAATTTACTTCCCAAATAATAAAAGCAAAATAACCATGTTCCCTAAAATACAGGTAAATTGGGGAAATGATCATATTACAGAAAATGTGGTCATCTTTTTTTTTCTTTTGGGTACATTTCCTTCAAGTCTTGCTGCTTTTGTTACTGATTTATGCCATCTTACAGAAGACAACAGTGACTCTTTGTCATCTTTCCCTACAGAGACTTTTTCTTAGGTGGTTATGGTTGTTTGCTTTCTTTATTTGTCTTAACTATCCTAAATTTGCCATTTTTATATAATAAATAGGTTTGGGTTTTTTTCACATGTGATTTTTTTTAATAATCACTTCGTGGTCAGAAGTGGGGTATTCAACATTATTTCTTGCCTAGTTAAATTGATAGCTAGGCAAAGAAGAAAAAAGGAACAGAAAGAAAGGAACGGAGGCTGGGGAGGTGGAGGAAGAGAGAAAGGGAGGGAGGGACCAAGGGAGGGAAAAAGGGAAGGGAAGGAGGGAAAAATAGCATAGATTTCTAGAGAATGACTGCTGGTCAAATCATTTATTCATTTATTCCACAAATATTTACTGAGTGTCCTCCATGTATCTGCATGATCTAGGCACTGGGGATTTAGTAGGAAAAAAAGAAAAGATAAACAAAACCCAAGTCTGGTCTCACAGAGCTTACAGGCCAATGGAGAGTGTGAGCTACTTTTTCAGATCATATTTTGAAGCAAATCGCAACTCAAAGGAACATACCCAAGGGGAATATTTTTCTAATGAAATATGGTTATATTTCAATTCTAAAAGTTCTCTATTCAACATCTTTAGTAAAGTTGTCTCTGAATTCCAGCTCCACCGTTACTTAATTCAGATAGATATATGGCAGACAGAGATGCTGGAACTTTAAGTCTCATGGCTGTTCTTAATTCCTCACATCCTTCCATTTCACATACATAAAAAAGAAAACACACTCGCAGGTGTGGGAAGGCAATAGGAGACTACAGAGCTCTGCTCACCTAACCTAAAGTACACCTGTACTCCATCACCTCATCCACAGAGCATCATGGGAACTGTCCCCCTACTGTCCCACCCCTGCTGCCCGGCACTCATAGTGCAATTATTACTGGTGGAAGTTAATGGTAGCTGAAGCTATCACGGGAGAGCGCCACCTGCCGTCTGCCAAACACTACTTCTCTGCTACTTCTCCAGGTACACAGACAAATGCATCCCTCTCCTTCTTGGTGGCTTACAAAAAAAAAAAATGTTTCCATGCAACCATAGATGCTTAGAGACCAGAAGACAGCTACCCTATCTTCGTATTTTCAAATATATGGCACTGCCTCGAGGATCCTGGCTATGCTGCTTACAAGCTGCATTAACTTGGACAGGTACTCTAACCTCTCTGTTTCCTCATCTGCCAAATGGGTACAATGAGGTAGACTGAATCTCGAAATCTATTGGTTGTGAGTGTAGAAAGCCAGAATGGTCGCAGGCCATAGGAAGAGCTATGAGATCATTAGCATTATTAGTATTTTAACACTAATATTACAATGCACATGCACACATGTTCACATATGTGTGCCAGTGTGCCATCTGTAGAAGTCCCAGTTGCAGTCCCAACTGCAAGGTAGGAACAGACTGACAGAGTATCTTTCACATCCAAGGTATATATAAAAAATAAGAGATCTTTCTAAAATAACCAGGCCAGGGAAACAGGAGATGACACTCCTCTAGCACAGAATTGCCCCTGGTATTCATTTCATTTTTCAAAGTGCTCTGACATTCCTCATTGAAGAAGAAAGTCAAAGGCACCTTAGATACATTTCAGAAAACAAGGAGTAATTGACACATAAAAACTTGCTCTTGGGAAATCAAATATTGCTGCTACTGTAAATAAACTGTCTCCCTCACAATGACTGTAAAAAGACTATGAACTAAGAGCCATATTTTATATTTATGTTAAAACATTAAAAATCAAGTCATACTATCTCTTTAAAATAAGTAAAAAAATGAGCCAGTTGAAAACTGGCATGACAAACCAGTTTTAGCACAATCTACTCTTCTTAGTGCTAAAATGAGTGTCCTTATGTCAATCAACCTATCACCTAATTCCAAATCAATCTTTTTAAAGAACTGCTCTGTTCATGCAAGATCTCTCCCCACACGAACAGCCTGTGGTTCCCTGTTCTCAATGAAATGAACCCCAGACTCTTCTCATTGGCTCTCCTGGCCCAGTACAATCTAGTTTCTCCCTGATTCTCCAGGTTTTCTGTAATAGGGTCACCTGTGTCGCCCAGATGTGTAGCCATCTTTATTTTTGCGGGATAAACCTAATTTCCCCGAGGAATCCCTCTCATCTGTATTGTCACAGGTCTCAATCTCCACTGATTTACTTACCTTCTCTCAAAGAGGCTTCATCCTTTTCAGGTCAAAGCTCTAGCCTGGTGGCTTTACCCAGTGCAGAGTGGGGAGACAAGGGGGGCTCTTTCTTGGGAGAGAGGACTCCTCAGACCTGTCATCGTCCTCTTACTACTTTGTGACTACATCCCAGGGCGGGTCTCTACATCCAAAGCCTTTGGATGTTACTGCTTCCAAGATTCCCACAGGATTCCAGGCAACTGCCCGGTCCCCACCCCCCACCCCTCCCTGGAGATGTAGCCTCAAGACCCAGCTTGGGTGGCTTAAATTCACAGTCTGTGTTGTCACAGACTCTAGGTTACTCTGTCTTCTGAGAAGGGGGTAGAGTTATGTTTCTCTGATCTCTGAAGTTAGATGTGGCTGTGTGTCTTGCTTTGGTCAAGAAAATATGGGAATAAGTAACATGTCACATTTTAAAGCCAGCATACATTTTCCTTCCTCTACTACCCTAATAAGTACAGAAACAAATTTGGGTTTCTGAATGACTGAGAGGAAGCATGTTGGAAAGAAAATGAACAAGAATTCACCTTTGCCATTTTAAGTCACTGTAATTTTATGGTGGCAAAAGCTGGCCTATTCTGACTGAAGAGACGACCCCAAATCCCACTCCTGCAGTCCCAGCCCAGCTTCTCTTTCAATCAACCAGACCCAAAGCAAGCATACTGCAGGACTCAGATGGTTTCCAGCCCCTCCCAAAGGAAAGGAGGGAGAGGGGGAGGGAAGAAGGGAAGGAGAAAGGGGCAGGCAACCCATCAGAAGCAGTATTTGCCTCCACTTTGGCAACAGTTTCTCCTAAACTTGAGTAATAATAAACAAGTCAAATACATTAGTCCCCCCCCCCAAAAAAGATAATCACAGGTTTCCACCTACCTGAAATCAGAGAAAATTAGTAGAAATTAGAAATAAAGCCTGAGTTCAAGTCCCATGACTGACAAAGAAAGGAGGAAAGGAGAGGAGAGGAGAGGAGAGGAGAGGGGAGGGGAGGGGAGAGGAGGGGAGGGGAAAAGAAGGGAGGGGAGGAGAGGGGAGGGGAGAGGAGGGGAGGAGAGGGGAAGGAAGGAAGCAAGGAAAGAAGGAAGGAAGGAAGGAAGGAAGGAAGGAAGGAAGGAAGGAAGGAAGGAAGGAAGGAAGGAAGGAAGGAAGGAAGGAAGGAAGGACATTATAAGAAGAACATCCACCCTCACTGGGGCACAATTCCCTAGCAGATCACAAGACTGGGTTCAGAGTACACCAGAAAAAAAATACCCTTTACACACCCGTGTTCCAGCCATGTTACCTTTAATGAGAGCGTGAAACTCCCGGTGCTTCACGGTGCCCCTCTGAAGATCGATCTTCAGGGTCATGAGGAGCACGAAGAGGAACTTGTGGTTCTCGTACAGGCCCCTGACAGAGTACGTGAAAACTTCGTACGTCAGATACTCGATGATATTGACAATTCTCTTTTGAGGTAATGGAGACTTTTCAGATCTGGGAGGGATTTTAAAAGTCCACGAGGTCAAGGGCTGATTGGGAATGGAGGGAAATGCCCCCAACGCTTTGCCGTGCCCACCTCTGGTGCCATCCCCGCCTCTGGATGCCGTTCCCACCTCGGGGACGGGGCAGCGGACTCACCGGGCCATGGACTGGTCAAATAACTTGAGGAACTGAGCCAGCGACGTCTGGTACATGATGTTGACCATGCTCATCTCGGTGATGAGGAAGTAGAGGATGCTCCCGCGGGTGGCGGCCGGACGGAACTCCTCCTGGGCTGTGTTAATCTTGATCTCCGTTTCTGCTGCCACGTGCAGCTTTTCACTGACCTCGGCGGCCGTCAGCTTGGTGGTCCTCAGGACGCCGATGAGAGACTCGTCATCCACCAAGGAGCCTGAAAGTCAGAACAGGAAAACGGTGGGCACAGAGGGAGTGAACGGAAAGCGACGTGCAACTCTTACCAAGTCATGATTTCCAACTTCAGGCTCGGTGCTGGGGGTTCACACCTGGGGATTGAGAATGGGAGGATCAAGGTTCTAGGCTAGCCCAAGGAGAGGGGAGGGTGTCTGCAAGACTCCATCTCCAAGGATGTACTGGTGTGGGCCTCTCACCCAAGCTATGAGGGAGAGCCTAGATCACAGCTCAGCCAAGCATCCAGGAAAGCACCCATCTCAATGACAACCAGGAAGGAACAGGGATGGGGGCATGGCTCATGTGGCAGTGTCAGCAGAGCAAGCTCAAGGCCCTCAGTTGAAACCCCAGCACTACTTATACTTGTGTTATGTATATACACACACACACACACACACACACACACACATATACGTATGTATATGTGTGTATGCACAGCCATGCCCCAATTTCAGAGTCCAGAGACTCTGTTCCAAAGTCCAGAGATTATTAGGAGATTCGAATCTTAAAGACCTTAAGGGCTGCTAGCCCATCCTGGGTCTGGATCCAGATCCCTCTCAGCCTTCCAGTTGAGAGCCAGCCCCAAACGCTGCTTAACTGTCCACAGCAAAAGGCAAAGATTCCTTTGCTACATCGCCCTGTCTGGGCTGGTTATCACAGTCCCCATTCCCAGAAGATCCCCATCCCTCACCCCCATGGAGGCTCTCTAGAATGTCCCCTGCGGGTCCCCCGTATGTTCAGTGTGTGGGCAGGGTTACTCTCCCAACACGAAGCTGGCAAGCTGGCAGTGGCAGAGCCGTTCTGCTGCTCTGCCCTCCCTCTCTCTGTCCCAGTGGAGCAGTCGTCATTGCCCAGAGCCCTGGCTGCTGGTCATCCCTGGCAAGAACGACCTGAGGCACAGCGGACAGGCCTCACCGGGATGACACGTGCCCTGAGTTTACTCAATCCCCCCATTGTTTTTAATAGAAATGACACATGTTTGCTGGGTGCCAGTAGCACGTGCCTATAATCCTAGCCGCTTGGAGGCTGAGATCTTGCCCAGGCAAGAAAGTCCATGAGACTCTTATTTCCAATTAACCACCAAAAATCTGGAAATGGAACTGTGGCTAAAGTGATAGAACACTAGCCTTGAGTGGAAAAGCTTAGGGATTCAGACCTGAGTTCAAGCCTCAGTACCAGTAAAGCAGGGGGGAGAGGGAGAGGGAGGGAGGGACAGAGAGGGAGGGAGCAAGGAAGGAAGGAAGGAAGGAAGGAAGGAAGGGAGGGAGGGAGGGAGGGAGGGAGGGAGGGAGGGAGGGAGGAAGGGAGGGAGGGAGGGAGGGAAACACATACAGCAATGGAGTCAGCTTAAAATATGGAAAGATACTTTTGATGTGCTGATTTCAAAATCATCATATCTACATTCTTACTTATGCTTGATTCTGGAAGTCAGTCAGGTGCTACAGGAAGTTCTGAGTTATTCTCAGCCTGTGACTCATGTCCCAGCTGGGGGGGTTGATCTGGTTCACTCTTAGCTGCATGAGTGACAGCTCTTGGTTTTCCCTGCTAACATGTAGAGTGGATGGGAGAAACCAATGGCCCCCAAGACAAGCTCACCAACCCAGGCAATTCAATCAGGGTAGATAAAAAGACTTCAATGGTCACATTATTTTAATACTTTTTTTTGTTTTTGGTACCAAGGGCCTCACACCTGCTCTATCCACATCCATTTGTAACATTTTCATTCAGAAACTGCACGTTAGGCTGGCCCATGACTTCATAATCCTGCCTCACGCTCCCAAACAGCTGGGGTTACACCCAGCTCAGCTTTAAGGCACAGTTTTAAGAGATTAAGTTTTTCTTTTCTGCTTTTAATCAAGCAATTAAAGTGACAGTAGAAGTACTGGTGACTAGATTCATTTTATTCCTTTTTTTTTTCCAGTCCTGGGGCTTGAACCCAGGGCCTAAGCACTGTCCTTGGGCTTTCTCAAGGTTAGTGCTCTACCCTTGAGTCACAGAACAATGTTCAACCTTTTCTGTGTGGTACCCAGGAATCAAACCAAGGGCTTTGTGCATGCTAGGCACTCTACCTCTAGACCGTACTCCTGACCCCTTGATGACGAGATTCTCACAAATCATGGAATTTAATTAGATTGCTGTGATCTGCCTACAATAGAGCAGTATGAGATTTGTTGATGGTATTATCTTTTTAAAACAAAAATTTCTTCTGCTATCTTATGGAGAGATTTCATGCCCAAAGAGAGTGTGCTATGGTGACTCTGGCTGCCCAGAGAAGAGCCCTGCCCTTGGCTTTGATGAGAGAAGTCATGTCGAGATGAGCTGGGCTACCCTGGTAGCCAGGCACTCCTGATTAGACTTAACATGTCATAACGCACCATGATGCTGGCTGCATTTCAATGCCAAATGAAAGAATCGATGTAGGAAAAGAATAGATTGGGCACATTAGTTTCCTGTGGGCAAGCAAATGAGCCTATTAGGGGTTTTCTAGCTCTCTTGGGACCCTTATTTTTCTCCAGTGAGAGCAATTATATTGAGGAAACTGTGTTATTTCTCAGGTGCTCAGCCTCTGGCTGCTAATTCCAAAGGCAGATTTTCTGCAGCTGTTCTTAACAGATAGGGAGAAGCCACCTGGCTGGGTTTGTGTGTATTTGTGTGTGTGTTTTGTGTGTGTGTGTGTGTGTGTGTGTGTGTGTTGCTTTTTTTCTTGCAACTGGTCTATTTCCTGACACCTGCAGTCACCACACAGGGTGTCAGAGAAATCTGTCCTCAGGATCCATTATTTGATTATGGCTTCATATCACAATACCTTTGGTGGCGCTTAATTTATACAGCAGGTTATCTTCCAGTTCTTTCATCTTCCGCTTGTTAAAAGTGACATCCTCCATAAGCTTAACCCTCTCCGACTCTAGTTCCTAGTATTGAGAACCAAAACAGTAAGTAATAATGACAATGTCAGAACTGTGGTGAAAGGTTTAACCAGCAAGTCTTTCCAAAGAGGGAAGAAATGACCACCATCAGTCAAATCTAGCTGCATTTTTGTTTCTCTGAATAATCAAGTCTACGTCAAGTGATGCTAAGATTCTAAAATACATGAGGTAACTTGGCACTGATACCACCCCTCCCCTGATCACTTTTTCCCTCCCAGCTCCATGCAAAAGAAGGCCTCGTGCTCTCTGCCCTCCTCCCATCCTGCCCCTCTGAGAAACACGAACTCTATCTACAGAAGTATAGAGGACTCAGAGATACCCAGGCAGAACCAAGAAACCAAGGTGGGGGGGGGCGGTCCTGGCCAATTGTGAGCTCTTGGCATGGGCCCTGTCTGTCTGAGCATCAGGACTAGGTCAAGTATGAGAACTCATTGATGCAAATTCATTTGCCACTGACTGGTGACTATTTGAAGACTTCCCTCCCACACAAATTACGCAGATTAAAAATTATGTTTGGGGCTGGGCAGCAGCAGTGCATGCCTGTAATCCTAGCTACTCAGGAGCCTGAGATCTGAGGATTGTGGTTCAAAGCCAGCCTGGGAAGGGAAATCTGTGACACTCTTATCTCATTAACCACCTGAAAACTGGAAGTGGGGCTGTGACTTAAAATGATAGAGCACTAGCCTTGAGCAAAAGAGCTCAAGGACAGGGCCCAGGTCTTGAGTTCAAGCCCCATGGCCAACAACAGCAGCAACAAAATTATGCCTGGGAAGGCATTTCAAAGGTTTCTAAGCATGTAAGATGAAGACAATGAACATTCTTACACCCTTTACTTAGATCCTTCAAATAACTCTTGGCCTTTACTTTTCCTTTTTTTTTTCTTAACTGCCATTGTAGGACGGGCAGGTGGTATGGGCTGCGTAGTATTGGACTGTATCTGTACTTGAAGGAGAATAGCTCCTGGGTCATCTTCAATAAAGTGATTGCTCCTGTGGGGTAGCATAGGAATCTCAGACAAAATAAAATCACGTATGCTTCCTGTTCAAAATGATATGGAACAACAGGTATCCTGGCAGCTGCCAAGTTTTGCGGTATGACCTATGGAGCTTTGTCTGGGAGGCCTGGCAGAGTGGGCAATCCACGGCTCTCACAGGACAAGGCCCTTTCCTCTACTGTCTCCATTTGCTCATTCGTACAAAAACGGTAGCAGTATAACAGCAGAACTGTGAGGATAGTGGTCTATGCTTTTAGAACATCCTCCTGTATATTAAGTGTGCATTCTGGCCTTGGGGATGGTGGGACATGCCTGTAATCCCAGCTATTCAGGAGGCAGAGCTCAGCAGGATCTCAACCTAAGCCTGGATCTAGTTTTTTTTTTTTTTTCAAGTATGAGACCCTACCTGGAAAAGATATGAGACCCTACTAAAGCAAAGAAGTAGGAGAAGATGGGGTGTGTGGTTCAGGTGGCAGAGTTCTTGTCTAGCAAATGTGAGGCTCTACTTCAACACTAGAAAAAAAAAAAAAGAAATATGTGCCACTAGACAGGACAGCCTCGTGGAAGGAGTGAGACCAGAGAAATGTGGAAATAGACCAGCTGTGCCAGGTAGACCCCAGGACTGGTTTCCAAGCTGACACAGATGTCTTGAGGGGGCCAGGAGCTGGGAGCTGCAGACCATGGCTCTGCTGGGGAGGCAGAAGGGAGTTCCAGGCCTTGCTGGCTTGTAGAAGCTTCAGGTTTACTGGAAACTGAGATCCAACAGCTATGATGGGGGTGGGAGGGTATTGCTCTTCCCACCCCACCAGGCCACCTCCTCCCAGGGCCTGTCCCAAGGAAAATACCTGATACAGAGGGAATGCAGGGTGGAGGGTGTCACCTCTCAGAAAGTCCTGTCATTTCTCCCTCCCTTCTCCTCTCTGTGCCTCCTCCCTAACCGACTTCCCCTCATCCTGTCCTTCCTCCTCCTCTGCACGCCTCTCTGTCCTTATGATTTCTAACCTTGTCTTTTCCTTGAATAGTGAAATCAATTATATTTAAGCAAACGCCAACTTTCCTTGTGCTTTATGCAAAAATAGTTAATGTATGCAAATACAGTTTATACATCACATTTAATGTTTTCTGAGCATTACCTCCAAAATTAACTGAATCTTAAATCTATCTCCTAGAATCTTCCAAGGCTCAGCAGTTCCTTGCTTCATGAGAGCCTTGCTTTCCCTGCCCACTCCTGGTGACAGCGGCAGAGACGCCTCCCACACTGAGGGAGCCACGGTGGCTGCCTGCCCACATATGGATGGTGATGTACTTGTATACACTGTGTGCAAGCATGTGGCATGTTGTGTAAGGTATATGTTGTATATATGTGTGTAAGGTGTGTGTATGATGTGTGGGGTATGTGTGTATGAGATGTGTGGTGTGCAGTGAGTACAGTGTATATACAGTGTGTGTGGTGTGCGTGTGTGTGGGTGTGTGTCTGGGGGTGTATGGTGTGTGGTATGTGTGTGTACAGTGTGTGAGCGGTGTGTGGTGTGCATGTGTGTAGGTGTGTCTGGGGGTGTATGGTGTGTGTACAGCGTGCGTATGTGTAGGTGTGTCTGGGGTATATGGTGTGTGTGCAGTGTGCACGCATGTGTGTGTCTGGGGGTGTATGGTGTGTGTACAGCATGCATGTGTGTAGGTGTATGTCTGGGGGTGTATGGCGTGTGTACAGCGTGCATGTGTGTAGGTGTGTGTCTGGGGTGTATGGTGTGTGTACAGTGTGTGTGTGTGTAGGTGTGTCTGGGGTGTATGGGGTGTGTAGAGCATGCATGTGTGCAGGTCTGTGTCTGGGGGTGTATGGTGTGTGTAGGTGTGCGTCTGGGGTGTATGGTGTGTGTGTAGGTGTGTCTGGGGTGTATGGGGTGTGCAGGTCTGTGTCTAGGGGTGTATGGTGTGTGTAGGTGTGTGTCTAGGGGTGTATGGTGTGTGTAGGTATGTGTCTGGGGTGTATGGTGTGTGTAGGTCTGTGTCTAGGGGAGTATGAGGTGTGTAGAGCGTGCGTCTGTGCAGGTCTGTGTCTGGGGGTGTATGGTGTGTGCAGGTCTGTGTCTGGGGGTGTATGGTGTGTGTAGGTGTGTGTCTGGGGTGTATGGTATGTGTAGGTGTGTGTCTGGGGGTGTATGGGGTGTGTAGGTCTGTGTCTGGGGGTGTATGGTGTGTGTAGGTCTGTGTCTGGGGTGTATGGTGTGTGTAGGTCTGTGTCTAGGGGTGTCTGGGGTGTGTAGAGCGTGCGCGTGTGCAGGTCTGTGTCTGGGGGTGTATGGGGTGTGTAGGTGTGTGTCTAGGGGTGTATGGTGTGTGTAGGTCTGTGTCTGGGGGTGTATGGTGTGTGTAGGTGTGTGTCTGGGGTGTATGGGGTGTGCAGGTCTGTGTCTGGGGGTGTATGGTATGTGTAGGTGTGTGTCTGGGGTGTATGGTGTGTGTAGGTCTGTGTCTAGGGGTGTATGGGGTGTGTAGAGCGTGCGTGTGTGCAGGTCTGTGTCTGGGGGTGTATGGTGTGTGTAAGTCTGTGTCTGGGGGTGTATGGGGTGTGTAGGTCTGTGTCTGGGGGTGTATGGTATGTGTAGGTGTGTGTCTGGGGTGTATGGTGTGTGTAGGTCTGTGTCTGGGGGTGTATGGGGTGTGTAGGTGTGTGTCTGGGGTGTATGGTGTGTGTGTAGGTCTGTGTCTAGGGGTGTATGGTGTGTGTAGGTGTGTGTCTAGGGGTGTATGGTGTGTGTAGGTATGTGTCTGGGGGTGTATGGTGTGTGTAGGTCTGTGTCTAGGGGAGTATGAGGTGTGTAGAGCGTGCGTCTGTGCAGGTCTGTGTCTGGGGGTGTATGGTGTGTGCAGGTCTGTGTCTGGGGGTGTATGGTGTGTGTAGGTGTGTGTCTGGGGTGTATGGTGTGTGTAGGTCTGTGTCTAGGGGTGTATGGGGTGTGTAGAGCGTGCGTCTGTGCAGGTCTGTGTCTGGGGGTATATGGTGTGTGCAGGTCTGTGTCTAGGGGTGTATGGTGTGTGTAGGTGTGTGTCTGGGGTGTATGGTATGTGTAGGTGTGTGTCTAGGGGTGTATGGTGTGTGTAGGTCTGTGTCTGGGGGTGTATGGTGTGTGCAGGTCTGTGTCTAGGGGTGTCTGGGGTGTGTAGAGCATGCGCGTGTGCAGGTCTGTGTCTGGGGGTGTATGGTGTGTGTAAGTCTGTGTCTGGGGGTGTATGGGGTGTGCAGGTCTGTGTCTGGGGGTGTATGGTATGTGTAGGTGTGTGTCTGGGGTGTATGGTGTGTGTAGGTCTGTGTCTAGGGGTGTATGGGGTGTGTAGAGCGCGCGTGTGTGCAGGTCTGTGTCTGGGGGTGTATGGTGTGTGCAGGTCTGTGTCTAGGGGTGTATGGTGTGTGCAGGTCTGTGTCTGGGGGTGTATGGTGTGTGCAGGTCTGTGTCTAGGGGTGTATGGTATGTGTGTGTGTCTGGGGGTGTATGGTGTGTGTAGGTGTGTGTCTGGGGTGTATGGGGTGTGCAGGTCTGTGTCTGGGGGTGTATGGTGTGTGTAGGTCTGTGTCTAGGGGTGTATGGTGTGTGTAGGTGTGTGTCTGGGGGTGTATGGTATGTGTAGGTGTGTGTCTGGGGTGTATGGTGTGTGTAGGTCTGTGTCTGGGGGTGTATGGTATGTGTAGGTGTGTGTCTGGGGGTGTATGGTGTGTGTAGGTGTGTGTCTGGGGGTGTATGGTGTGTGCAGGTCTGTGTCTAGGGGTGTATGGTGTGTGTAGGTGTGTGTCTGGGGGTGTATGGGGTGTGCAGGTCTGTGTCTAGGGGTGTATGGTATGTGTAGGTGTGTGTCTGGGGGTGTATGGTGTGTGTAGGTCTGTGTCTGGGGGTGTATGGTATGTGTAGGTGTGTGTCTGGGGGTGTATGGTGTGTGTAGGTCTGTGTCTGGGGGTGTATGGTATGTGTAGGTGTGTGTCTGGGGGTGTATGGTGTGTGTAGGTGTGTGTCTGGGGTATATGGGGTGTGCAGGTCTGTGTCTAGGGGTGTATGGTGTGTGTAGGTGTGTGTCTGGGGTGTATGGTGTGTGCAGGTCTGTGTCTGGGGGTGTATGGTGTGTGTAGGTGTGTGTCTGGGGGTGTATGGGATGTGCAGGTCTGTGTCTAGGGGTGTATGGTGTGTGTAGGTGTGTGTCTGGGGGTGTATGGGGTGTGCAGGTCTGTGTCTAGGGGTGTATGGTGTGTGTAGGTGTGTGTCTGGGGGTGTATGGGGTGTGCAGGTCTGTGTCTAGGGGTGTATGGTGTGTGTAGGTGTGTGTCTGGGGTGTATGGTGTGTGTGTAGGTCTGTGTCTAGGGGTGTCTGGGGTGTGTAGAGCGTGCGTCTGTGCAGGTCTGTGTCTGGGGGTGTATGGTGTGTGTAGGTGTGTGTCTGGGGTGTATGGGGTGTGCAGGTCTGTGTCTGGGGGTGTATGGTGTGTGTAGGTGTGTGTCTAGGGGTGTATGGGGTGTGTAGAGCGTGCGTCTGTGCAGGTCTGTGTCTGGGGCGCCCCTCGCCCTGGCCCCCTCTGCTCTCACGCGCCCTCCCCGCCGGCACCTGCTTCTCGGTGAGGATGACCCTGCGCAGCAGCTGGTTTTCCAGCCCCTTCATGGTGACGGTGAAGTCGATGACGGAGGTCTTGGCGTTGATCTCAGGCGTGAAGGCGGGGTTGGGCAGCTTGGTGGTGATGTACAGCTTGAAGGTGTCCAGGATGTCACACTCCTTGTCGCCCACCTTCACCTGCGCAGACCAGCACACCTGAGCGGCCGTTCGCCACAGCACCAGAAATCAGGTCCCTCATGGCAGCACGTTTACCACAAGCCAGGCTGGGAAGCTTTGATCAGCTCAGAGGGAAGCTGCCAGCATTTAATCACTGCCCTTAAAACGTAAAGCCTGACCAGGAGGTCTGGATCTGTGGTCCTGAGGAAGATGTTGGCACGGGGGCTCTGGCTTGGCTATTCTGCTCAAGGCTGGCACTCTACCGCTTGTACCACAGCTCCCACTTCTGGTTTTTTGCTGGTTAAGTAGAGATAAGAGTCTCATGGATTTTCCTGCCCGCTGCTGGCTTTGAACCTGGGTCCTCAGATCTCAGCCTTCTGAATAGCTGGGCTTACAGAAGTAAGCCACCAGGGCCTGGCTCTGCTGAAGATGTTTTAAGCCATAATAGTACCCAACTCAACTGGAAGAGCTATCTCAAGCAAATGGCAAATAAAGGAAACTGTAGACACATCTAAGACTTGACTGCAAAATTTAGTTAGTAATTATCACTCTCCTCCATCGTTTCGTAACACCGAAGCTGAGATTTTTCTTTTCCAGATGGGGGAATTGTTTGCTGTTATGAAACTTCATTGTGCTGATAGCAAGTATTACCTTGCATTTTGCAGTCATATCTCAAACATATTTGACAGCAACAAAGTTTATAATTTTCTAAGAAAAAAAGTGAACTTTTTTTGTTTGCAAAGTAGCATTTACCTTAAACGTTATTTGAAGTACATTGGAAGATAACTGAATCTCAAGTGGAAGTTTCAGCATTTTACAGTGGTTTTGATTTCTAGTTAATCTCAATCCTATATATGATAAAAAAAAAAAAAACCCAAGACCAAGGTTGCATTCCAAGTATCATGCCTTCACATCAAAGGCAAAAATCTACAGGCTTCATTAGAGGAGTTTGAGGTCAGTATTGGGATTTAAGCCTACGTTTGCTAGGTATTTTTGTACTTGAGCAATACCTCAGCCCTGCTTTTCTCTGGTTCAGAAATACAGTCCAGTGAACTTTTCTGCCTGGGCTGGCCTCAAACCTTGGTCCTTCAGATTTCAGCCTCCTGAATAGGTAGGATTAAAGACATAAGTCAGTGGTGCCTGCCCCGTCCCCCAAAAGACTTTTAGAATGGAGATTCTGTAAATTCCTTTGGCATGTTAAAGAAAATATAAATATAAGCCAGATGCAGACAGACAAATACTGAATATGATCTAACTTATAATCAAGATCTTTAGAAGGTCAAACTCCTGGAAGCAGAGGAGGGAACTGTGGTCACCTGGGGCTGGAGGTGGGAGCAGGGAGGTGTCAGTCAAAGGGCACAAACTTCCATCCGTCAGATGGACAATCTCCCATGGGTGGTGGCAGATCTATTAATTAATCGGAGTGTGATTAGCATTACATAACGTATGGCTACATCAAAATATCACATCAGATACTTCACATATATACAATCTGTCAATATAATAGTTTAGTGCTGTTTAAAAAAAATGTGCAGAGTCCACAATAGCCAAACAAATCACTCAGATTTTGTTCTCAGCCTTTTTATCTGAAACAGACAAATTCTGCTTGTGAAGCTCAGAGGACAATTACACTGATTCTACAGAACATTGACTGAGTTTTGTTCAATTTCCCCCACAAATGTTTGCAAGCTTAAGGATACACCAGAGGCTCCATAAACCAAATTGGCATAAAAATAATTCGCATTAGAAGTAGCAGAATTTTATAAATAAATCCATTTTTGTTTAAAGAGAACATGTGCAGGGCCAGGAGTTTGGCCTAGTGGTAGAGTGCTTATCTAGTATGTACAAAGACCTGGGTTCAATTCCTTGGTACCACATATATAGAAAAGGCTAGAAGTGGTGCTGTGGCTCAAGTGGTAGAGCTCTAGCCTTGAGAAAGCCCAAGGACAGTGCTCGGGCCCTAAGCTCAAGCCCCAGGACTGGCAAAAAATATTTTTTTAAGAGAACATGTGCATTCTTTACTTATTTGGTAAAAATAAGGAGGCCAAAGTGGAAAAAAAGTTTAGCCAGAAATAAAATCAAAGAAAGCTAAAAAGAGGCCAATTGCAAATTAACAGAGAAACTCAGAAAACAATTCATGCTATCATCAACAAACTGGAAAGAATATTCCATAGCTTCTGGCAAAGTGGATGAGTTTAGACTGAAAGTTAATAATGAGAACAATGGACAAATCAATACCTATTTATTAAAATGCTGGTTTTTGCCAGTGGGTAGTCCAGGTTTTCTTTTTAAAATATGCACATGACTCAGAAAAAAAATCCAATGTTCTCAAAACTGCATCCAAGTATTTTTTTCCTGTGTAATGCTAACATCATGTTATTAAGATCAGAAGTCTGTTTCCTCAATATGGCACTTAGTTTTAACTAGATGATCACTCTTATTAAGTTACTGTTCTCCTCTGTGAGTTTTTTGTTTGTTTTCCTCCTCCTCCTCCTCCTCCTCCTCCTCCTCCTCCTCCTCCTCCTCCTCCTCCTCCTCCTCCTTTCTCCTGCTCCTCCTCCTCTTCCTTCTTCTTCAGCTTCGTCTTCTTCTGTTCATTTTTTTTTTTTGCTTGGCTTGAACTCAGGACCTGAGCACTGTCCTTGGTCTTTTTCCTCAAGGCTAGCACTTTGCCACTTGAGCCACAGCACCACTTCCAGATTTTTCTATGTATGTGGTACCGAGGAATCAAACCCAGATCTTCGTGCATGCTAGGCAAGCACTCTACCACTAGGCAAAACTCCTGGTCCTTTCTCTGTGCTTTTTATAAATAAAAAATTTTAATTTATAAATTATAAATTTTTATACATTCTATATTTTTATAAAATAAGATATTGAAATATCACCTTGTACCAAGTAGTATGGAAATTTTATGGTTTATATTTATATATTAGTTAAACAAGTAAATTTAGTGAGATGAAGTCAAGAGAATTGTAGTTCAAGGTCAGTTTGGGCCAAATGTCTAGCAAAACTCCCATTTCAACAACAAGCCAAGCTTGATGGTTTAAACCTGTAATCCCAGCTGCTCAGAGGGCATACAGAAGAAGATTATAGACTGAGGCCAGCCCCAGGTAAAAACAAGAGACACAAGCTGAAAAAACACTGAGGCAGAAAAAGGGCCATGAGTGTGACTCAAGCAGTAGAACACAAGGCCCTGAGTCAAAACCCCAATGCCATCCACCAAAAAAGAAAGGAAATTTAACTTTTATTCATTGATTTGTCAGTCGTGGGTCTTGAACTCTGGGCCTGGGCATTGTCTCTGAGCTCTTCAGCTCAAGACTACCACCTACCCCTAGAGCCATAGTCCCACTTGTGGTTTTCTGGCAATTCATTGGAGCAAAGAGTCTCACGGATTTTAGTGCCCGGACTGGCTTTGAACCATGATCCTCAGGTCTCAGCCTCCTGAGGAGGTAGGATTACAGGCATGAGCCACTGCGCCTGGCTGGAAATTTAATTTTTAAAAACTTTTAGCAATTTTGAAATGTACAACGCAAATCTAAATAACTGTTAGCTTCCAATTAAAGAAAAACCAAGTGACAGCTACCACTCTGAAAGAAGAAATGAGAACAACTTTTATGGTGGAACAATGGAAAAAAAAAAAGCTCAAAGGAATCCCTGAGTGTCACTGTGTGGTTGACTTTCTAGTGTACCGTACACTACCACTGGAAAGAAACCGCTTCTACTGCTATGCTCAAAAAGATAAGTAGATGTCACCATTGCTCCTCTCTTTTTCTCTTACAAAAGGAAAGCTCACCTTGAAACTGGTGCCTGATTTAATGAAATTCTTTTCTAGCACATTATCCAAGGCAGGATCCAGCTCTTCCCGAATGTCCTCGATGAGAAGGGGGCGGCCCAAAGAGAGGCAGTCCTCCAGATGTGTGCGGAAATATTTGTGGTTCAAGGATGTCACCTAAAAGCAAGGAATGGGTTGCACTGCAAATGTTGTGCAGAATGTTCAGTTCTGAGGGAGAACAAGAGGCTGGATGGGTAGGGACTAGCAACATTAAGGGCAGTACAGGAAGCCTTCTTTGTAATAAAATAAAAGCTTCAAAACTTGGCAGGATCTTGAATTTTGGATGCCCTGATCTTCAAGGAAAACTCCAATGGCTTTGCAAAGATGGCGGGCCAGAGCTCTGCTGCAGACAGTGGAGGGAGCTGTCAGGATGAACCTGATGATGCTTATGAGGCTATCTCACCCTGCTCTACCCTTGCTTTGAACTTAACCCTGTGTTAGACTTCAGGGCCAGCAGTGAATTTGGGCCTGCCAATAATACGAATGCCTAACTGGCCTCTGCCTGAGGTCACTATTTTTGCCACTTTCCCATAAACCCACATTTCCAAATCCCCCAAATTAAAGCCATATTCAACCTTGGCAAAGGCAACCACAGAACTGGAGAATGGACAAGATAAGGGAGAGGGAAATCAGTAGAAAAAAAAATGCAAACTATCAAATATAACCAGAGCTGTTGCCCCGTGTGGCTGTTACCAAAGATGAGAGTGTGGCTGAGTGAACATCTGTCAGAGAAATGATTCTATCATTTGGGTCTGGGATGTCCTGAGTTCATGGGTCAAAGGCCCATGGATATCCCTAAGGATACCTGAAGAGGTAAAGGCTAATGGGAGTAGTTAGGTCATGACCAAGAGTTTGAAGGAGATGATAGAACCCAGGTTCCCCCTTCCTGTCTTTATTTCTCTCCTACAGGTTTGTGTACTTAAGGTTTAGTTCCCAGGTGGTCATGCTATTTTGGGAGGTGATAGAAGTCTAAAGAGGTTGAGGCCTCATGGAAGGAGTAGTAGGTCATTGCAGGCATGTTCTCAGTGACTGTTTTCTTGTTCTGGGCCTTCCCACTTCCCTACTTCCTGTCTGCCATGAGGGGAAGTAGCTCCTCTACCATGGGGTCCCACCATCATGAAATTCCACTCAACCGCCTAGGACCAAAAAAAACCATGGATGGAGCTCCCAGGAGCCAGGTCCTTCCTCCTTCAAACTGTTCTATGTGAGGTATTTTGTCAGAGTCATACAAAAATAACCAGCTACAAAATGAACCATATATATATATATATATATATATATATATATATATATATCTCTGCTGCCAAGACCTTATACCAGGTCCAAACACAATCTCTAAACCAGTGAGCCAAAATAAACCTTTCATATTCTGAGCTGACTCTCAGGCAACTGTTATATTCATGGAAAGCTAACACAGGTGATAACCTCATGACTGGCTAATTCGATTGAAATTTGAGGGGAAAAAAAAGATAATTTCCCATGCACCCAACTGTTACATACCTGTAAGTCATTTTCCTTTTCCTTCGATTTAATCCAAGTTTTGCCCTGAGTTTGTGGATCTATGAGGAGTGGGTATCTGGTGGCCTTTGTCACAATAATGCCATTCTGAATTGAGAGGTCATCTCCTGGCAGTCCCTGCAACCCCCACTCACCAATCTGGTTAACAGGAAGTTAACAGGAATACCTTCATTAACAATTAAGAATTTCCATAATGTAAAAAACAAAGTTCAAATATGGACCTATTTCTTTTCCTTTGAGACTATACATGTGGTATCAAGAATTAAAAAAAAAAAAAATATATATATATATATATATTTACAAACATGAGCCAAATAACAAAAACTTTAAAAAAAAGAATCTTTTCACTAGTGATCCAAGACTTGGTTTAAACCTTTCTGCTGCTATTATTTTCACCCTTAGTGGAAGCAGTGTGAATTGATTGGATACCACAACATGTTGGGAGATAGAGCAGACTGTGAAGGAAATTAAATGTCGAAGAAGCTGGGCCCCAGGGAGAGTCCCTGACACTTCTTCCTGCCCTCGGGCTCTGCCCACCTGTGCAGGTAATCACACAGCCTGAGAAGCACTTGCCGAGATATACTCTGGTAGGAGTTTATTGCTGACACTTATGACATTTCCTGCCCCAAATAAGCTTTTGTCCAGTAAAATCATCTTGCCCCATCTTGGCCCATCTTTGCTTCACTAATACCTCATGTTCCCCCCACACATAATCTAATCTATTCCCAGAATGTTCAACATTCTTCAAATTGAAGAAGACTAATTTTTAACTTTTAAACAGACACCATAAAATTAATGGCATTACAATTGCTAAGGAAGCAGCAACTGGAGCGCATATGTGCAAATCAGGAATGAAACTCATAAATGCACATTTTCTGGAAAGCATTGTATTTCCAGCAAGTTATGCTGGAAACCACTGGGGCCTGGCATCAAACTCAGAGAGGAGGGCCAAGAGTGAAGCCCACAATGGCTTCAGTGATACCAAAATATGCCATGGTAATCGAATATTAGATATCAGAAAATGATGAGTAATTTTTTTAAAAAAGGTTAATGCAAGTGCTATAGTACTTATATGTGTCTAACATGGTTGGCACATGGTTGTTATTTTTTGCTAGTCTGGGGGTTTGAATTTAGGGCCCAGGTGCAGAATCTCTTTGTGCTCAAGGCTAGTGTTCTACCACTTGAGCCACAGCATCACTTCTAGCTTTTACTGAGCTGTTTATTGGAGATGAGAATCTCACGGCATTTCCTGCCTGGGCTGGCTTCGAACCATGATCCTCAGATCTCAGCATTTTAAGTAGCTAGGATTACAAGTGTGAGCCTGGTTTACAGCAGGAACAGTTTATACAAATAACAAAGACACGGGCAAGCATGGAATTTACAAAGGATCTTTTAGGTCCCCACAGGGCCATTGGTTTTCACTGGAAAACAAGATTTCACACAATGCAAAGGAACTCCTGTACTACAGAGAAAATTCTCTTTTTTCATCCTACTGTTTTTTTTTTTCAAAACAATTTTTTCAATGATAGGAAAGTGTGGCATAATTCCTAGATTAAGATCTAAAAGGAGGCTAAAATGCAAATACAAGAGAAAAGTAAAACTCACAGTTGGAGGGTCCACCAACATGGCAATCAGATTCAGGTTTTCGGTGAAAGGGATCTTCCGGGATCTCAGCTCCAGCTCCCACTGTTCTTTAAGCAAATAGTTACGAAAGATCTGATTGAAAGGCCCAAGGTAGGAGAGGAAGCCAGTACACAGTAGCACATCGCCCACCAGCCTGTTGGGGAAGAACACAGAAGCTGGCACCAAAGTCGGTCACCTCAGGTATTTCAAGCTTTCCCCTTAAGTAGCGGGAAAGGCCTCGGTACATCCATCTTGTGAGAAGTGTCTTTACTGCTACCAGGCATGTAGACACCTGCCTGAGACCCTCCAAATCTAGAGGTCAAAGGAGCAGGTCAAGGAGCAGAAGAACAAGAAACTTCTCTCCTGAAGCCACAAGTTCAGGACCAGGCTCCCCACAAAGCACACACCACAGCCAGACTCACACTCAACTAGTTTTCTTTTTCATAGACTTTCCTGCCCAGGCTGGCTTGGAACTTCAATCTTCACATCTCAGCTTCCTGAGGAGCGAGGATTCCAGATGTGAACCACAGATGCCCAGCTCTTATTTCTTTCCTATTCCCTCCCTTTAAGTTCTGCAAGAATGTCTATTTAGATGTCAACACCAAAATAAATAAATACCTTTGAATCTAGGACAAACCATGGGTCCACATGTTCAAAATCACTGTGGTGAAGAACCAAGAACTAAGTGAGGATGGAGAATGCCCAGCAAACGCCAACACCAGCAGATGGGCCCCTCACGACTGCAAGCCCGCCCTGTCCAGCCACCACTGTGCTGAAAAAGCTCCACCACTCTCCTCCCCTGTCCCCTGAGTGCATGGTTCCAGCTGGGTACACTTCTCCAAGAGATGGAACTCCAAGATGGAAGAGGAGGAGAAAAGCACTTGTCCGGACAAAGAGGCAGATGTGAAGTGATCGGCTAAGGAGGAGGGGGACTACAAACAAAGTCCAAAACCCATACCGATTAATCTGAGCTTTGAACTCTTTACTTTGCTGGGTCCACCGGACTTTCTCCCCACTCAGCCCATCAATGAGGGCAGAGGCGGCCTGCATCTTCTTCCGGCACATGTCTGCGTCATTGAGCAGATCCTGCATAGGTAAAGGAAGAACATTCCAGAAAATGTGCTGAAGTGGTTGATCGAAAGCCTATGAAATTCTCACATAAAGCTGCATGGAGGACACTGATGGGACGCCACACATTGCATCATTCAGTCACGATACAGAGATTTTTACCACATAAACTCCAAGTAACACAAATTTTATAGGAGAAAACTCAAGTCAAAGAAATGGAAGCAGTATTTCTAGTGAGTATTTCCAGGAATAATCAAGAAATGTCTTATATCTTGTGGAGATAAATGTATCAAAACATTTTTTTGTGCTGGTACTGTGGAGGCTTGAACTCAGGACCTGGGTGCTGTCCATTTGCTTTCCTGCTCAAGACTGGTGCTTTACCATCTGAGCCACACTTCTAGTTCCAACTATCTGTTTTTATGTATAAGCTTGAAAAGTTCATTTAAGCTTTAAAATATGTTCAAGAGATAGACCAGAAAAAAAGAGCACCCTGAAGTCTTGCATTTAATAATAACATTCTCTAGTCAAGTTTTTCCACACAAATGATTGTGTGTGGCAGGCAATCTATACTGTTCAAGTTTCAAAATATTTTGAGCTGAAGTTAAACGCAGTCACTACTAAAACTAAATTATAAAAACTTACAATTAAATTATACCTAAAGCAAAAGTAATGCATGATAAAAGAAAGGCTCAGTATTTGCATTTTAATGTTATCTATTCTCTATACATATGTATACATACTTATTTCAGTTCATTTTTTTTTTTTTGGTGTGTGCCAGGACTAAAGCTCAAACCGAAGGCCTTGCACTCTCGTTTGGCTTTTTCTTCTCAAGACTGTCACTTTACCAATTGAGCCACACCTCCACTTCTAGATTCTTGCTAGTTAACTGAAGGTAACTATCTCTCAGATTTGACTTTGAATCTTGAATCTCAATCCTTACATCTCAGACTACCGGGCAGCTAAGACTAAGCGGGAGCCACCAAAGGCTGGCTTTATTTAAGTCCACTCCACCATTGGGTAGAAATAGCATATAAAGTTGTCTGTTCATTTCTTCCCCACATATATGTCATGACGTCACACGGGCAGTTTAACACAGGCAGTGGAGGAAGCAATCACACCCAGAAATCAGCAAACCCTCCACATCAAGGGTTCCTCCCCTGACAGGACTCCAGTACTTCTAATGCAGTTTTATAGCCTGTCTCAAGAGGTCAATCATACTGGGACCCATTATCAATTAAAGCTAGGTCAATGGCCCAATCTGAGCCCTAACCTAAGTGTTCTAACTTGAAAAAAGAAATCAGAATTCTTGATATGACCTACAGTGGGGTTTTTTGTTTTGTTTTTGGTCAGTCATGGGACTTGAACTCTGGGCCTGGGGCTGTCCCTGAGCTCTTCATCTCAAGGCTAGTGTTCTACCACTTGAGCCAGAGCGCCAGTTCTGGTTTTGTGTTGGTTAATTGGAGATGAGAATCTCATGGACTTTTGTGCCTGGGCTGGCTTTGAACTGTGATCCTCAGACCTCAGCCTCCTGTGTAGCTAGGATTACAGGTGTGAGCCACCAGCGCCGGGCTGTGACCTACAGTTTTATGGTGAAAAACACAAAAAGAACTTGAAAATTAACAATTCAAACTAGGAAGACACAGCCAAAGAATAAGAACATTCTGACGTCCACCACGAACATTGGCCTAATTCACAATACAACACATCCTCGTAACAAAGTTTCATCATACGCTTCGTTTTATCTCACCATTTTCTCATTCATTGCTGCATCAAATTTCGCTTGTACTTTATCCAGCTCGGCTTGCTTCTCGTCCAGCAGTGCCTGGGCTTTACCTAGCTCGGCATTGGCCACAGCTAAGCGGCCTTCCTGCTTGGCCAGGTTTGCCTGAAACACAGGAGCAGGTGGTGTGCAAAGAGCCATAATAGTTCTATGAAGCAGGCATGAATCAGACTGGTAAATGACAGCAGAAGGGCTTCATTTGTGCAGTGGCTTGTGTGTTTGCAAGTTGGAAAGAGATGGTCTCGGGGGGGTATTTTATTATATTTTCCCTTTTAATTATTAATGTTCAATATAAAAAATAGAAAATGTAGCAATGTCTAGGAAGCAGAGTGAGAATTACCCTTAATTTTTCTAAGACATAATCTGCAAATGTGAGCAGGTGATCGATGGTATCTGGCAGGTGGATACTGTTATTGTTTAATGTAGCTTGAATCATTTTCCCCCAGCCTTAAACATTTTGATGAACATTATTGATATGGCAGAGTGCACCAGATGAATGTCTCATAATTTCACCTTTTCGCTGCTTTTAGGCATGTCTGCCCCACCCTCCATTTGTAATTCATGTAAAGCTGTGATCAGTGCTATTAGATATATAAACATTTTGCATTGTTCCTTTTGTAAGGATTCTCTGAAATGAAATTACTGTGTTTCATCCTTTTCTTTTTCTGTTTAGCTACTTGCTTGTATCAGTTATATAGAAGAGAGGGATTTCATTGTTAGCTGTCCAGATATGTTCACAATGTAAGCTAATCAATCACATCCCTTCTAATATCCTTCTTTCTTCCCCCACTCCCTCTTCCCCCCAAAATTTTCAGTTCATTTTCTTGCTCTATTTTTATAGTTGCAAACAATCTATTTTGATATTTCATGTTTTTTCTGAGTCCTAACACACCATCATTATCTGTGTCTTGTAAAATTAAAATAATGAACCAGTAACCTAGGCCTGGAGCTTTTCTGGGTCAGTTTCTGTGACAACTGCCTTGTTTGTTTTTTCACAGTGCTTGACTTGAGTTGAGCTGGTTTTTTTCCTGAAGAAAACTTTCCATTCACTAAGATTATCAAATGAATTTACCTATAATTATAGAAACCCGGGTTCTTTAATTATTTAAACCCACACGTCTATGATTATATGGGTTTCTCTTTCTCTGCTCATTTATTTTTGTATATTTTCTTCTTGATTAACTTTTCCAGGAGCATAGCTCTTTACTATTTATTTTTGCCAAGCACCAGTTCTTAGATTTGCTCATTAATTCTACTGCTTTTCTCCCCTCACAATTTTAATGTTACTTTTATTAGCGCTGTTGTGTTTTCTTTACACATAGTGTGTGTGTGTTTCTGAGTATGCACTTTAACTCTTCTGTGAAAGGCTTGATTTCTTTGATGCACTTAAAAGCTAAGAATGGACCATTTCACCATATTTCAACACTTTGGGCATCTAGTTTCTTTCATAATTTCCTAAATAAAAGTAACTGATCCTTTATATTAATATAAAATTTGAATTTTATTGTTTATAGTCAGAACATGCCACCCAGGAATTTCTGCTCTGGGGAATTTAATCAAGGACTTCATGAATATGATTCATTTTGACAGTAAGATAGAATTTAGCATTACTTGCTTATATTAAAGACAGTACAGTATAGTTAGTCAATTTCAAAATAACAGTGTATGACACATGCTGGTAATCTCAGCTACTCAGGAGGCAGAGATCAGGAGAATTATGGTTCTAGACTCACCCAAACAACAAAAAAAACATTGAGACCTTCCCCCCCATTTCAAAATATATAGATAGGTGTGTGGCATGTAATGGGAGACCCAGCTACTCATGAGGTCTGACTATGAGGACTGCATTCCAGGTCAGCCTGGGCAAAGCCACAATGCCCCATTTGAAAGTAACAACTGAAAGAGCTAAGGGATAGAGTTCAAGTGGTAAAATATCCACCTAGCAAGTGTGAGACCCTGAGTTCAAACTTTAGTACTATCAAGACAAAAATCCTATGTGAAATTTCTATATAGTTATTAACTGATGCCACAAACTGGCTCCATCCATTGCAGGGCAATTTCTAATGCAAATGAAAATGTAGGACCCCCTCTTCTTAAAATATCCATAAGGGTTTCCAGGGGGCCACAGAAGGGCAGTAGACTAAAGCTCAGACTCTTTTGCACAAGTCCTGTGTGCACACATGCAAGTTGGCCCTCTGTCCACCATCTCTGTGAAGGCATGACTGTGTGTCCCACAACCTCAAGTTATCAAATTGTATCTGTTCATTTCCACTGAAGGTAAGCATATGTTATAAAATCATAACCAGATGCTTCTTCTTTCTTTCTTTCTTTTTCTCTTTCTTTCTTTCTTTTTCTCTTTCTTTCTTTCTTTCTTTCTTTCTTTCTTTCTTTCTTTCTTTGTTTCTTTCTGGGTTATGGGGCTTGAACTCTAGCCCTGGGCACTGTCCCTGAGCTCTTCAGCTCAAGGATACCACCCTACCCCCAGAGCCTCACCCCCACTTCCCCTTTTCTAGTGATTAATTGGAAATGAGTCTCACGGCTGGCTTTGGACTGCAATCCTCAGATCTCAACTTCCTCAGTAGCTAGGATTGCAGGAGTGAGCCCATCACAGCTGGCTTAGTTATTTTCTTTCTTTCATAGAGCTTTTTTTCCCCCTGATGTGCTGGTTGTAGGACTTGAACTCAGGGCCTTGTTCTCACTTGGCTTTTTTGCTCACTGCTACAGCTCTGCTATTAGAACGATGCCTCAGGTCCAGTGATGAACTGGAGATGAAGTCTTGTAGGATTTTCTTCCCTGGGCTGGCTTCTGCTAATAGCAGACTTTATAAAACACGATTTACTGGGAGGAGGAGGAGGAGGAAGAGGAGGAAGATTTACCTTCAGAGGCAACACTTCCCTGTTGATGCCATAAAATATTGCCATGGCAAGTGTCCAAGACAGCAGACCAGCCACGTTGCCGCAGACCTTTTTGGCACTTTCAAAAGTGTAGTCCTCCATATTGAAATAGGGCTGTAACAACTCGACTGTTTCTTCGTTGATTGTGTCCTTTGGGAACTGCTGAAGGTTCCACAAGAATCCTGTGGCACTCATCAACTGTAAAACAGCACCACAACCTCTTAGGTGTAGGAGAAGAGAGATATTCTCTTCCTACACCAGTGTAGACTCCTAAATAGACTTTTCTCCTTTTCAAAGAAGTAACAAATCAATTTGCTCTACATATACCACCTAACACTACTGGCAATAGCCAACCTAAATCTGTACATTGCAAATTTATCTGGCAAAAAAAAAAGAAGAAAAATAATGTCATTCTCCGATCCACTAAGTGTGTCTAAATGCCACTGACCACACAGGCCTTCTTACAGACAGGGCAGAGTTTCCACTGAGGCTACAGAACCATACATGTATGTACATGCATGCTAGAACTAAGGCTTGAACTCAGGGACTTGCATGTTCACTTGTTTTGGGGTTTGTTTTTGTTTTTCCCACAAGCTGGTGTGCTCCACTGCCTAAGCTTCAGCTGTACCTTCAGCATTTTGCTGGTTAGTTGGAGATAAGAGTCTCTCAGATTTCTCTGCCAGAGCTGACTCTGAACAAAGATCATAAGCTCTCAGCCTTCTGAGTAGCTAGGATTCTAGCTACCAGTGAGGACGTTTTTAGACATTGATGATCTCGGGTATTCTGTTACAGTAATGGACTGCTGAGTAACACTTGCAGTTTAAGATAAACTCTTCTAGGCACACCAATCAGTTATTGTCAGCTGACCATGTCGGTAGTGGCCTCATTGAAGACTGCAAGGATAAAGTGTACTTGCCTTTAAGGACTCCCCCCAGGATGGCTTGCAACAAGGTTTCTCAGGATCCATAGTAACAGGGTCTATTTTCTTTTGAAACAGTAACAGTACACAGTCCATGATCCTCATGATAAGATGCGGAGGTTTTGCCAGCTTCCTGACCGTAGCAATATCGTTTGGTTTGATCGTCTGTAATATGGGAACAGGGATCAATATTGTCATGTACGTGGAAAGCTAATAAATAATTAAAGCCCCAAACTTTAACACATATTTAATCACCAATGCTGCCATTGTCTCCTCAAGGGTTTGAATTCCAAGATTTTTGCACAACCTATCTTTCATTGTTGTTTACAGATTTTTCAGCTGGCTTCTTGTTTGCTTTAATTCCCTTTTCTCTGCTGCCTCAATTAATTGACTTAAAATATATCACTACCATTCATTGCCAGTACCCCAGACAGGTGCTAATGAGTCTTACTGATGTGTAACATGCAGATAACCTGCACCCTCAAAGTGAAGAATCCACACCCACATGGATGCTAAGGAGATGACAAAGCCCCGGATCTCAGAAACCTCATTTTCAGTCTCCACTTAGAAGGCTGTCTTGTGTAGGGAAGAGGGTTGGGATTAAAGGCAAATCATAGAAGTTATTATAAAATATGTCTCATAAAAAGTTTTTGAGAGCTCAGTGAGCAGGTTTTGGGTTTCAAAACATTGCCTGATCCTAATATTCAGAAGAGGGAAGACTTGGAGACTGTATGATTGTAAGTTGTTCAATAATGGCATTCGCATTCTCTCCCTCTACTCTTTTGCTCGTTCCTCTCCCCCATCCCTCTCCCTCTCATTAGCTTACATTTTAGTTATATAGGGAGGGATGGCATTGCTATATGTCCATACCAATTTGCAATATATTCCAATCACTCTCACGCTCTCTATCATAATTCCCTCTTCCCCCTTCCCATAACAATTTCAGTAACTTTTATTATAATATCCTCCGAGTTACAAACACTCTATTTGGACTGTATTCATCCTCCTTCATTCTCTTATCTGCATACTGTCAGAGGACCCACAAAGGGCAAGTATGTCCTGGCGATTGAAAATCTTATTATGTGATTTTTAATAGGTTTATTCATCTATTTAACAACCATGGCTATTTTTTCACATAAACAAAGCAAGCAAACAAGCTCGGCAAAACTTGCTTTCAGAATCTCCCAAGGAAGAAAGAGAAAACACAATTTTCCTAAACTAAGATTTTTGCCATGATGGGAGGATAGGCATGGCTAGAAACAAAGAGGACTCTAAAAGAAGTGAGAGGTTTCTGGAAGGAGGGGAGTTTGAGCCCAGATTTGAAGAGGGGCTCCCATTTAAAGAGAATGAAGATTGGGAAAAGCATTCCTGGAAGAGGGAGAGGTGCACTTCAACGGTAACAGATCATGACTTTTCCAGACGCCTAGACATAGGAGTATAGGGACAAAATAGGATGAAATGAAGTTTAACAGGTAGTCAGCGGAGCAACAGGAGTAGCAAGAGAAGTGTTTTCAATATGACCAGTAAAATTATATTCTTTCTTCTGTTTTTTGTGGTATTGGGGTTTGAACTTAGGGTCTCCCATTCATTGAATTTGCTTCCTCAGTTGGTGCTCTAACACTTGAGTTAGGCTTCAGCCTAGTTTTTTTCTTTTTCTGGTCCTAGGACTTGAACTCAGTGCCTGGGTACCGTCCCTGAGCTTGTTTGTGCTCAACGTTGGCATTCTACCCCTTGAGCCACAGTGCTACTTCCAGCATTTTTGAGTAGTTTATTAGAGATAAAAGGGGATTTTCTGCCTAGAAGGATAGGAAGAGAAGGGAAGGGAGGGGATGGAGAAGACTGGGTATGTGGCTCAAGTGGAGAAGTGTTTGCTTAGCATTGGATGCTTTAAGTTTAAATGCCAATATTAGCAGAACAAAACAAAAAAAATAAAGAATTTAAGTGTGCTTTCTTGGGTTTCTTGGTTTGTTTGTTTTAAAAGGAAAGAAAGGGGGGCTGGGAGTTTGGTCTAGTGGTAGAGTGCTGGCCTAGCATGCACAAAGACAGAAGACCCAGGTTCAATTCCTGGGTACCACATACATAGAAAAAAAAGCAGGAAATAGTGCTGAGGCTCAAGTGGTAGAGCTCTAACCTTGACAGAGTTCAAGGACAGTGCTTAGGCCTTGAGTTCAAGCGCAGGACTGGCAAAAAAAAAAAAAAAGTAAAGAAAGGACAGGAAGGAATCATTTCACTCTTGCTTATGACTGGTGGAACATGAAGCGCCTGACTTTTACACTCAGGGGCAATTGTTGGCCAGCATTTTCCCCCCACTTCTCCTGCAAAATTGATATCGGGGATAAAAAGAGATAAACAGGAGTGACAAGGTTAAACGAGTGTAACTTCGAAGCACTGGACCGATCCAGACAAGATCACAAATCATTTTCGGGCCCGGACTGGGGCCTTGAGACTGTGGTGACTGGGCACTGCCCACTCACGTTCAGGGCGGCTTCTGCTTCTTCCAGGGCAGGTTTCGCCGCCTCCAGTTTCGTCTCCGCTTTGACTTTTTCGGAATCAATTTCGTCCACAATCTTCTGGGCCTTGTCTTTCACCTCCTGCACTTCATTTTTCACTTTGGCTGAAGCCTGAGCACTTATCGTCACTTCCGCCAGCACCTGCTCACCGGAGAAAACAGGAGAAAGCAAAGTGGGAAACATTCCCAGCCATGAGAGAATCTGTGTTCAACAGCCAGTCAGGCCATGGGCCCAGAGCAAAGGTATCCCTGTCCTCAGCCACCGGCTTGGCTGGGGCTGTGTCCCCCGCAGGCAGCAGCTGGCCCTAGGGCCAGATGCTTTTAACTGACTCTTGGTGGTGATAAAGCCTAAGGTGGTGCCTGCAACAACCATGCCAGCAGACACCCCTCCACCAGGGTACGATGGTCTTCTGTTGCTTTAATTTTATCCATTTTTCCTGTTTTCCTTCTCCCACCTCAACAAGAATTCAATGAGGCTTGGGCCATCCCAGAAAACTGGTCCATGAAGAACCTTAGAGAGAGGGGGTGGAGAGGGGAGAGAGAAAGAGGAGAGAAAGAGAGAGAGAAGGAGAAAGAGGGAGACAGGGAGGAGGGAGAGGGAGAGAAGGAGGGAGAGAACAAAAGAGGAAGAGTGGAAAGAGAATGTCTGAGACCAGACAAAGAACATGAGTTTGGAAATGTCTTGGTATAAATTAAACAAATATATTTTGAGGGTCTTTGAGAACATTGTCTTATCAGAGCTTTTTTTTTTTTGCTCAAGGCTAGCATTCTACCACTTTGAGCCATCACATCACTTCCAGTTTTCTGGTGGTTAAATAGAGATAAGTGTCTTACAGACTTTCTTGCCAGGCTGGTTTTGAACTTCAATTCTCAGTTTTCAGCTTCCTGAGTAGCTGAGCTACCAGCTCCTGGTTTTAGACTGCATTTTTTAATAGCACCTAAAAACAATATTTTAATATAAAAAAGTTCCTTATTGCTAGTGACAGAATCCACACAAATGCAAACTCACTTCGTCTGCTTTCACAGAGGCCACAGCTAACTCCTTCTCCTTCACAGCGAGGTCCTGGGAGAGTTTGGCCACTGATTCACTCGCTTCCATAAGCTTGTCGAGACCTTTACAACAGACACATACACACGCCTGCTGAGCAGATGTGCATTTCCCCCATCAAATATTTACTCAGTACTTACTATTTATACGGCACTGTGTATGTAATATAACAAGCGCTTGATAATTAATTATGGACAAAGGCTTTTTAAAAAATATACCTATCTTGGGAACAAGAACACTGGCCATGTCTCTGAGACTTTCAACAAGGGAAAAGAAAACAGCTCTGATTAAAGAATATCATTAAAGAATACCTTTTCCTGACACCACAAATAATAATAATAAGATCACTTAGTTACATTTAAGGGAAAGTCATCATGTTCTATCCAGTAAGATTAGTTTGGCCTGGGAAATTTGGTTGGCTGGCTTAGGTTCACTGTGGCTCTGTGAAGAGTTCATACTAATCATGTTTACCTCTATAGCAAACCACAGTTGAAGTGGTAAAAGAACTAGAATCCATGTTAACATTTCTGTGATAAATAAACATGAAGGCAATTGCTAAAAGTTACACAGCTGACCCTGTAACTTTCAGGACTGTGAAACAGAGTGACTTCCCACTGTAAGTGGGTTCTAGACAGTGGTGTAGGATGAATAAATGCCCAGTATCCTCGGTCTCCAGGGGCAGGGATACACTCATTCATTGTATCTTTTCCAATTTGCTGGTGCAAACACCCCGCCCCGACTGATTTCAAGTTTCTAAGAAACCCTCACAAGCATACCACTGCCTCTACAGTATAAGCAAAGTAGAAATTGATTTCCTCAAAATATTAAATAGTAAAATAGTCAAAAAAGTGATGAGTTTTGAGTATTTAATGACCTTAATTTTTTATGTGATTTACTGAAAGATAAGTATCTATGACTTGGTTGTAAATATTGGTTATGTTTAACTATCAGATCATAAAATTGTTGAAATTTGCCAGTCAGCTCTCACAGTCAGTGTGCGTTAACTCTAGCATATCCTGGATTCTAGAACATACTACAGAAAAACAGTGAGAAGTGCTATCACCAGAGAAGCCACCTACGTTTCTTCACAGCTTAGTTACCCTTTAGTGGTCAAGTTCTGTTTAGGACAACTGGAAAGAAAAGAACAAAGGTGCCTTGGGTTTTACCAGCCCCATGCTTTCTGTTCCACTGTAGGCTTTCCTCCTCTACTCCCAAGGCAGACACTCAGAAAGTCCACTCTTGGGTAAACTACCTTTCTTTTGTCTTTTTGTTTTAGTTTGCACTGATTTGCTGTCTTTTCCTTTGTGAGAGATTTGGGAAGCATCACTCTGGCAAATCACATCAAAACCAAGGACTGAAAGTGCAGTCAGCTCTCAAGCTCTGCCTTCTCCCAGCTGGCAAGATGCAGCTAACAGAACCCCGGCCTCAGGGAAGACCAGAGCCAAGAGAACTGGCAGCAGTGGACCTGGAGAGAAAACAGGCCACCTCTGTTTATATTGTCCCTGCCCAGTTTCTTGACAGCTCAAAAGATTTTTAAAGGTCATTCTTTAAACATCTCTACTATTTAGACTCAAGCTAGTATTTTACTTTCAAATACAGTAATAGCCACTCAACACAATTAGGATAGAGCTATCAAATGCACCCTAAAAGAAAAATAAAAAGACCCCAATTCCATTTCCTCTTACCAATATTCATGCGGTCAGCTTGTTCATTGATATATTTCACCTTCTCGCTGTAAATGTTTTTATAGCCATTTATAAATGAAAGGTAAGATTTGGGAGTCACATGCGCTCTCCGGCGGTATCTGAAGGAAAACACAGAAATGGCCACCTCTGTCATCCTGGGATTCTCCCAGCCAGTGTCCCTTCCCATCCTCATCCCCTGCAGAAGCAGGCATGGTCCCCTTGGAGGAGGAATGAGCTCCATATCTGATGATTTGACCCTCAGAGGTCTTGGACTTGACTTTGTCCTCTACTCTGAATGAATATTTCTATATATGGAAACCTTGAGAGAAGAATGTGAGTCCCAGTCCCTCCCAGAACTTGTCCAGATCCAACAAAATAGGCTATGTGGATAAACTTGGATAACATCATTCTGGATAAATATTAGATAAAAATTTGTTTTAATGAACTTGTATTATTGTCTACTTTCATTGAACAGATCCCATTTGCTGCTAGATACTGGGCAGGTGAACTAACAAAAGGAAATGGCCTTAAAATCCAGACAATGAGACACATTTGATTCCAGTGTTCAACTCATTATGGGCTTTATCACAGTAATTGTATTTAACAACAGAGATAAAGAAAAGGAAAGAATTTTAGACAGAAGAAATTCAAGTCACAAAAGCACTTTCTGCACATTATGTGTAATAACTGTTTATCCTTGGCATTCTGGTTTTTTCATATTCTTAAGGTTTGAAGGACTTGGGAATATATATATATATGTCTATCATAAAAGTACTATATAAAACAGACAAGCACTGTCAGCTCAGACCTGTAATCCTAGTTACGTAGGAGGCTGAGATCTGAGGATCCTGATTCGAAGCCATCCAAGACGGAAAAGTCTGTGAGACTCTCCTCTCCAATGGTCCACCAAAAATCCAGAAGCAGAGCTGCGACTGAAGTGGTAGAGTGCTAGCCTTGAGCTATAAAGCTCAGGTACAGCACCCAGTCCCTGAGTTCAAGCTCCAGGACTGGCACACTCACACATACATGCATACACATACATATAAAATGTTCAGAATCAACTCTAATGAAAATTTTTTAAATAGACTCAAAATTTTAGAACTAAAGAAATAGATTCTCATAGCTGAATGAAATCAAGAATTTAGCTTCACAGTTAACCAAAGCAGGAGGAAGTCAAAGTCAAGTAGGAAAAGAATCTTCCTAACAGTGAGAAGTAATATACACTGACTCACAGGGGAATAAGAGAGAGTAGAATTATTTTTAAAAGAATTATCTCAGTATGATTCTAAGAGAAAGGTCTAAGTTAAACTTAGATCTCACATAAACATTTTTGTGTGTACTCCAGTCCTGGGGCTTGAACTCAGGGCCTGAGATTTTTTGTTCAAGGCTAGCTCTTCTCTACCACTTGAGCCACAGTTTGACTTCCAGGATTTTGTTGTTGTTGTTGTTGTTGTTGCTGCTGATGATGAGGAGGAGGAAGACAACAACGACAACGGTGACTAATTGGAGCTTGGAATCTCACAGACTTTCCTACCTGGCTTTGAATAGGGATTCTCAGATCTCTCCTAAGCAGCTAGCATTACAGGCCTGAACGACCAGCTCCTGGCCTAAGTTATCTTTTTGAAGTAGGGCTATCCTTCGAAAATAAATTGAAGAATTATCTAGCCCCTAGGCAGAAGGGTACACATAGCTTTTCCAGGAGAGTCTGAGGCCCTCGTGGACCCATCTTCATTTACATCTATCTGTCTTACTCAGTGACTTAAGCTTTGGCAGTACTGAGGTTTGACTCAGGGCTCCATGGCCACTAGACAGGTGTGCCCGCTCTTCTTTGCACTGGTTATTTCTGAAGTAGGTTGTACTTCCCAGGTATGAGCCTAGACCCTGATTCACCTTTTTAAAGCTTCCCATCACAGCTCAGTTGATAAGAGTTCAAGACCATGCCCAGCTTTCGGTTAAGCAGGGGTCTTGCCTGAATGGCTGGACTGACCTCAAACTAGGATTCTCACCATCTTACCCTCCC
Organism: Megascapheus bottae; assembly: GCF_031878675.1. Taxonomy (NCBI): domain Eukaryota; kingdom Metazoa; phylum Chordata; class Mammalia; order Rodentia; family Geomyidae; genus Megascapheus; species Megascapheus bottae. The sequence goes on from NC_143530.1 coordinate 9,861,236, forward strand.
AAGTAGGCTTGGATTACAGGTGTGAGCCACAGCATCTTTGAAGTGGAAACCCTGTAATTTTCAAGTAGCAGCAGCAGCTTTCACAGAATGATCACACCAGGGCTGCTCTGAGTGAGCAGTTTGCCTACAGTCCATTAAGATTTCTGTTTCATAATTATTTGGCATAAAACTATTGATAAGACTAAGTTATGCAAATACAAAACCTAAATGTTCCCTGAACATAAGGCCATAAAGAAACTTAAAAACAGTGAGCTTCTTTAATCAAAATAAATAATGCATCTGAATAAGAAACTAATTTTGAACAGTTTATAATGCATTAGTTAAGTCATTTTCAAAACAAAATTAAGCGAGTGGAAGAAAGTGATCTATTAGGCATCTGTTACTTGAAGGCCTGGAGGGTGAAGAGGTATTTAAGTGTGGATACTATTTAATTTTTAAATCTCATTTATTTGCCATTCTTTCAATATAGCAAATCAATGCACGACAAGTGGAAATGCAGCTGGAACTAGCAGCTCAGCCAGTCAGAGCCTTTTACTAGATATTACATTTTCATTTCTCTTTGGAGGAAACTTGGTGGCTCTGGTGGCTCAGGGGCTTATTTATCATCACGTACCTTTGGAAATAATTTTCACAGCTCTCGGAAACCATATCATGAAAGAGGCCCATTGTTTCTACCACTTGTTTTTTAGTGTCAAGAGAGCAAACAATATTATACTCCAGCAAGAAGTAGGAGGCCACAGCGACCAGAGCCTCCTTTGGCCAGCGGCTGAACCAGTCCATTGTACAACCAGAGATCAAGCCAGGGAATTTTAGAGAACGAGCTCGAAACTTTTCACCAACCTATTAACAGCAAAGTCAAAAAGCATTAGAAATCAGGAAGACCAGTCAGCTGGAGAGGCTGGCTACACAATGATTTTGTGTGTGTGTGTGTGTGTGTGTGTGTGTGTGTGTGTGTGTGTGTGTGTGTGTGTGTGTGTGTGTGTGTGGTTAAAACTAGAAAACTGGAGATAAGATTTTCATGAGCTTTCCTGTCTGGGTTGGTTTCTGAGTAGTTGGGGTTATAGGTATGAGCAACTGGCACCCAGCCATGTAATCATTTCTAATTTATGTCCTAATAACATGAATATTTTGTTACCATACTGGTATCAAGATTTTGGCCAGTGGAGATGGATGGTAGAAAGTACTCATTAATTTTAATTTCATGAGACAAGGATTGATTCTCGGCAAATATCTTATCTAAGAAGGTAACCCAGATGAGCTTGTTTCAGCCAGTAATTCCTCCTTCACAGGTGCTCAAAACAGCAAGGACTCACTGGAGAGAAGCAGAGAACCACATGCAGGTTCCTCCTGGACCTTGAAATGAAGTACTCGTACAGGTTATCAAAGGTCGGAGGATGTCGAGGCAGCTCCTTCTTCATCACAGATATCAGACCCTGGGTGATCTCATCTAGCTCGTCTCGTGCAAACAAACTGGAGATCTTTAAGCAACAGACAAGGAATGTCCTAAGAGTTAGCAGTTTCCCACAGCCAGCTCACTGTCAGGGTTTAGTCTTCTCCTTTCCCCCTACATGTCCTCTTGTTTTCTGCTTTCCTTTTGTGTCTCCACAATCACTCTGTGTGTGTGTGTGTGTGTGTGTGTGTATGTGTGCGCGCACGCACCAGTACTAGGGCTTGAACTCAGGACCTCATTGTTGTCCCTTAGCTTATTTTTTTTCCCACAGCTCTGCATTTGGCTTTTTCTGTGGTGAATCGGGGACAGGAGCATCATGGAGTTTCCTGCTGGGGCTGGCTTCAAACTGTGATCCGCAGACCTTGGCCTCCTGAATAGCTGGGATTATAGGCATAAGCCACCAGCCCCCTACAAGAGTGCAATGTTTTACTGAGCAGCTTTTTCCTCATGTTTTTTTGTTTTGTTTTGTTTTGACCAATCTTTGTGCACACTAGGCAAGTACTCGACCACTAGGCCAAACTCCCAGCCCCTCTTGTTTTTAAGTGTCTGGTGACTGATGGTAAGTTTTGTCAACTCTGGTGCCCGGATGCATCTGTAACCAGTTGGTGCAACATTAAACATCTGTGACAACCCCTGGACAGGGTGGAGACGAGGGGCAGGCCTAATCTTGAGAAGGCTGAGTGTGGGAAAGTAGTGCCCAGCTGGCATCTGGGTATGGGGCTTCAGGAATTACCCCCACCATTACTAATCACAAAGGCTGTTCTGCTGCCTCCACAAGCGTTGTGGTCTCTCGGGGAGTCCTGCTTTTCTTCCCAGTCTGCAAGTATGGCGGATGCAGCCAGGCAGGGAGCCACATGCTGTAAATGACCTCACTAGACACTGGGTCCCACACAGACTTCCTTAACAGAAACCCAGGGTTGTATGTTTCCAAAAGAAACACAAGGCACAGGTTTCCCGCACTGGTAACCTACCTCCCCCGAGGACAGAAGGTTGTTCAGGTACTCTAGAAATGCCTCATCTTTGATCTCGTTGTCAGTGAAGATAAAGGTAATGCCCTTTCCCTCGCCACCCGCAACTTTGTACAGAGATTTCAAGTCATCGATGAGATTATTCACATTGTAAGACCTACAGGGAGACATGAGAAGATGTTTCAATGTGCCCATAAACTAAATTGGAATGTAATGTTAGAAAATTTAATTATGTATGTATAGCCATCACTTATTTCAAAACACAGTCATAACTCCTGTAATCAAAGCATGACTCATGCCAACTTTGATGAGCATTAAGTCACAGTAGCCATCAGAAACACAGGGATTAAAATTAGCGAGCTGAGCACTCTCCTCCAAAATGAGTGTTCTAGGGCCGGGAGTTTGGCCTAGTGGTTAAAGTGCTTGCCTAGCATGCATGAAGACCCGGGTTTGATTCCTCGGTACCACATACATAGAAAAAAGCCGGAAGTGGTGCTGAGGCTCAAGTGGTAGAGCTCTAGCCTTGAGAAAGTCCAAGGACAGTGCTCAGGCCCTGAGCTCAAGCCCAGGACTGGTAAAAAAAAAAAAAATGAGTGTTCTATATCTGTCTTGGAAATTGTGAGGTGTGGACTTGACTGAAAGTGACCTGGGAAGAGCTGTGGGGTCAGGAAATGAGTTTTCCACCCTGTCACCTGCCAGCAACAGATTTTGTTCAAGTGAATGTGTGTCAGATCCCTAAAACAAATCTCGTTTAGATACATAAACCTGGAAGACAAAAATCACAGTATATTAGGCATAATATCAGCTATAGATTATATAGAGTAGTCCCTTGTATGGCTAAGTACTTAGCACTAGAGAAAACCTATAGAATTCCTGGTATACAGAGAACAGAAATACTGACTTTAGGTACTTACTATCATGAAAAGACCTTGGTCTTTATTTTTCAGTTTACTCTGTGTCCTGCTGGGTGTTGGCTACCAGCCCTGACTAGAACTAATCAAAACAAAGCAGACTTTTTCTGAAGTGCTATGTGAAAGTCCTCACGGGTGAGTTGGTGGGAGGCCCACTGTGAGGGAGGCCCACCTGACGGAGCTGTACAAGGAATATTGAGTTTCCTGTAACCCACAGGTTCTAATGGAACCTAAAGGACTTGAGTTTAAATCACTCCTTGGCAGCTTTAGAAAAGTTCACTCATATTTTGCAACCATCACATCTTCATGAAGCTTGTTGGGGGCATTCAAAGGATTAGGGCATTTCAGTGGAAAAATAACTTGCTGTATACATGGTCTTCAATTACAACTATGATCTCCTACTTCTGGTCACACACAGTAAAACTCTTACTGTGCCCCTATGAGAACAGCATGGCTCACATCCAGATAGATAGATAGATAGATAGATAGATAGATAGATAGATAGATAGTAGATAGTAGATAGATAGATAGATAGATAGATAGATAGATAGATAGATAGATAGGGAGAAATTAACTGTAGAAAAAAATATATCATGTTTTTATTTTGTTCTACCTGGTTAATGTGATCTGGAATATCTGATATCCAGCAATAAAAGAAGCCAATCTTGAAAGGCTCTGTTTTCCTGAACCACCAACACCCACCAGCAATGCATTTCCACATGAGGTGCGAACGATTCGGGAAATCTGTTTTGAAATGAACACATGACTATTAGAAACAAGGATGCAAAGCATTCGTTTTTTTTTTAGTTTTTCACTACAGGCATCCAAGGCTTGACCATCTATCTCTAGACTACATTTGACTTTTTCCTTATCCCAGTTACTCTTTTTTTTTTTTTTAAAGAAAAGTATGTTCATTTACTACCCTCAAATTCTCCTTGTCCATGTACACTTGTATCATGAAAATCTGAACAAATGTCTTATTCTCTCTTTTGAGTGTTCTTTTTTGTGTGTATATGTGCCAGTGCAGGGGCTTGAACTCCCTTTGTTAATTTCCTTAGCTTATTCGATCACGGCTAGCACACTCAAGCACTTGAACTGCAGCTCCACTTCTGGATTTCCGGTGGTTAGTTAGAGATAAGAGTCTCACAGACTTTCCTGCCTAGGCTGGCTTCAAACCTGATCCTTAGATCTCCTGAGTTGTTAGGATTATAGGCATGAGCCACTGGTGCCCAGCTCCTGTGTGTATTCCTGCTCTGTGTGTGTGTGTGTGTGTGTGTGTGTGATTTAATTCTTGTTAGACTTGCTGATGAAGCCACCCTTCTCAAGCTATAGGAGAAGAAAGGAGGGTTGGAATTGTGTAGCTGACACACAGTCATGTAGGCACCTATCTACAACAAATACTGCCTCCGCAAATACTGCCTCCGTCACAGCTCTAAAAAAGTGCCAAAATTTGATTTACAGGCTGCCCTGGGTAAACACATGCACAAAAGACTCATAGAGAGGTGGTGTTCAGCCTTGTGTTGCTTTTCTGTGGTTGATTTGCTTGGTAAGCATAAGGCTCAAAGGGAGATTCAAATCTTATTCAGGACAACTGAAGGCAATGTTAAAAAGCTCTCTTTTACATATCATAGACTTTGCTACCCAGAATGGCTTCAAACCAAAATTCTCAGATCTCATCCTCCAGAGTAGCTAGGATTACAGGTGTGAGCCACTAGTGTCCAGTGTTAACTCTAGTTTTTTATTAAGTACATTCATCACTTGGTTTTGCGTCTAACTCCAGGGCTTCAGGCCCCTTGCAATGTAGCCATAGCAGGATTGGTTGAATTACTTGTTGAATGCTAGAGGTAGGAACAGCCTTAGCCACCTGGAATTTTGCCATCTTGGGCTAATTCCTCTATGAAACTTGCCTAGTCTCCAGTTCCAGGAAGAAATCCTTTTCAATCTACCAATTCCCTAAGTTAATAAGTGCTTTCTGTAACTCCTCAAGCTTCAATCAAAGCATAGACTCATTTGGTACCACCTCTAGCCAAGTGGACTCTGCTGGATGCCTGTCCCAGGCTTTCACCCACTGGCTTGCTTTTATATACAAGTTGCTCAATTGGGCTTTTGGAAAAGCATCACTTTTTCCCCCTCCTTAGCGAGCAAGATTCAAGGGACATCGACAGTTCAGCTCTGGGAGTGGATCTTCCCCAGGTCCTCCTGCTTCTTTCTGAGAAAGACAAAGCTCTGTGGCTTAGCATGGCCAAAAGTTCTGCACACAATGCAACCTGGAAAAGCACCTTCCACAGTGCGTGGATCCAGACACTGGGTTTCTAAGGAAGTCTTGGTTTTCTGAGTAAAACCTGACCTAGAGAGTTCATTCCTGTGTTATCTGGAGGGACATAACTATTCTTTCACCATAAGTTTGTCTGTGGAATTTACTAAGCTGGGGCACAGAAATTCATATTAGCAAATAGTCAAATCAGAACCTTGACAAGATGAGTCATTGCATCTTTAAAAAACACCAGGTCAAGAGAAGTTCCTCGAATGATTTCATTAAACTGCCTCTGGTAGAACTGCAGTTTTTCAGCCAGAAATTCATATGATGGTATCTGTGAGTAGAGAAAGAGAGAGAGAATGTCTAATATCCAAAAATTTGAAGCCACAATTGTAAAGACTCTCAAAAGGAAATGTATTTCAAAAAAAAGAAAGAAAGAAAACACAAAGTCTTTTAGTTGGACTCTGTGGTTCATGCCTGTAATCCCGGCTACTCAGGAGGTAGAGATTAGGGGGATCCGAACCATCTCAACAAAAAAAGTAGGTATAGTGGTACATATCTGTAATCGCCAATATGGAATATTAGAGGGAGGGGATTGAGGTCAAGGCCAGTCCTGGGAAAAAGCTCAGTGCTGTATCTAAAAAGAAAAAAGGCCTGAGCCACATGACTAACCAGAATGAAGCTCTGATTTTAACCCCAGTACTACAGAAAAAAACAGCTTTTGTTTGCAGATGTTACTCTACTTTTAGTTACTTCCATTTTACAGAGCCTGAAACTTAATAACATGAATGGATTTCCAGTGAGACAGTATGTCTGATCTTTCCCTTCCAGAGATTCGGTACCAATTCCTGTCATACTAATTCATGGTAGAATGTGACAGATAATTTTCTTAGTTTGGGTCTGCGTTTTAATCCACAACATCCACAAGTTTTCCACTGTGTATGTAGTCAAAGCTGCCCACTTTACTTTGCTATTTGTTACTTTTCATTATCTAGCTGTCCATGTACTTAAATTACTTTTTATGCCAGCCCATTGACATGCACGAACATTAACTCAGAATGGATCAAAGACCTTAATATCAGACCTGAAACTCTGAAACTGCTACATGACAGAGTAGTAGAGACATTGGCACTCATAGGCACAGGCAAAAACTTCTTGAACAAAGTCCAGTCACAACAGATTGGAGAGAAACTCAACAAATGGGACTACCTGAAAATAAAAAGTTTCTGCACAGACAAAGACATAGCTACTAAAGTAGAAAGATAGCCAACCAACTGAGAAAAGATAGTTACCAATAATACATCAGACAAATGCTTAATAGTCAGTATCTACAGGGAACTCTAATTCCTCCCCCAAAGTCAATCACTAAATAAACAAGGGAACTAAAGAGAGACTTATCAGAGGAAGAGGTGAAAATGGCAAAGAAACATATGAGAAAATGCTCATTATCCATGGTCATAAAGGAAATGCAAATACAAACAATCCTAAGATACCACTTTACCCCAATTAGAATGGCCAATATTCTGAACTCAGACAATGATACATGCTGGCAGAGATGTGGAGAAAGAGGAACCCTACCGCAATGCTGGTGGGAACATAAACGAGTTCAGCCACTCTGGAAAGCAGTTTGGAGGTTCCTGAAAAAAAAACAAACCTAAAAATAGACCTTCCCTACAACCCAGCCATCCCACTCCTAGGCATCTACCCTGAGCATCATAACCCAGGATATGATAAGGACACCTGCACAGCCATGTGCATCTCTGCACTATTCACAATAGCCAAGCGATAGGAACAACCCTGATGCCCTACTGCAGATGAATGGATTCAAAAAATGTGGTTCATATATACAATGGAATTCTACATAACCACCAGACAAGACAAAATAGCATTCACTGGGAAGTGGATGGAACTAGAGCAAATCATGTTGAGTGGGATAAGCAAAGACCAAAGGAACAAAAGGCGCATGGTTTCCTTGATATGTGGACATTAGATCCAAACAGTACAGAGCTATGACTCAAGGTCATTGACACGAGCTTAGAAATATAACTATATAGACATATGATAGGATATATAGTCTATGGACATATTGCTATACTATATAGATCAATATGTATTTATGACACTCAGCTTAATTTTAATTTTGTTCTTAGATTTGTGTGCCAGTGATTGCACAGAGAGATTCCATTCTTGAATACTTGTTTAATTTGACATTTGAAATATGATGTAAAAAAATCAGCGTTAATAAAATATTTTAATAAAAAATTACTTTTTATGTAACCTTGTGATTTTTTTAAAGAATCCTTTGGAATCTTGCTTCCAACCTGCATATTAATTCCATTAAGCCAATATATTCACTTAGGAAAAAGGATGTGCTCTTATTTACAAAAAAGTTTTATCTTAAACGGGTACCAAGACATGTGAAAGGGTATCAATGTATGTGAATTAATGCACCTTCTATCTGGCAAATATCATGTAACCCTTTTACTAATTACAATAAAAAAAATAAAAAAAACCAAAAAACAAAAAACAAACAAACAAAAAAAAAGTTTTATCTTATATATTGTTGCTGATGAGTAGAATATTACTGTGTTCTCGTTCCAATCTTTTGCTTCTTGGCCCGGGCTGGCAAACTTTCTGGAAAGAGAAGACAATGAATATTGTAGACTTTGTGGCTGGTAAAGTCTCTAATGCAAACACTTCACGCCTTGGCAATACGAAAGCTGCTAGCACCTGAATCCAACTGCATTCCAATCAAACTTCAGGAACACTGAAATTTGAATTCTGCATAGATGGCACACATCTCACAATATTATTCTCCTTTTGACTATTTCCTAGCCAACAAGTCTAACAGAACACAGGATGTTTGGCCTGTGGTCTAATTTGACAATTCCTGATAGGGAAGACTGTTACTGTGTTTCATATGCATAAAATGCTTATCTTATTGAAATCCTTACTGGTTAAAACAGATTTAAAGTTCTCTTGGATTATATATTTAGGTAATCATACCCTTTACCAAAACATTTGGGAGGGAATGGCTTCCTTCTCTGATAGTATTACCTATTTTTGTCATTATGGTACATTTGGCGTGGAACTTTCAAAGTAGTAATGCCATAAGAAAAGGAGTGACAGAGGGTAACACATCTGTTTTTGAATGACTTAATCTCCTCGAAAGGACTGTTTTACTTGATGGGTAATGGCTATAAAACACAGGCACAACAACTCAATGGCTAGACTCAAATACAGAGCAGAATGGCCAATGAGCTGGGTAAGCTGGCAACCTCTATTAAGAGATGAAGATGAGTACCAATTCGTAGATTTTGGGCACTTCAAATAAGGTGTCTTCAGGTTCGTCTCCAGTGGGTTCAGGCATGTCACGGAGAAAATCCACAAAATAAGGTTCTGGATGAATCTGTGACAGCGGCTCAGAGCCGATGGTCTCTTCAATTGCACGGAGAAGTTGTGTGTTAAACCAATGCTCATCTTCCGGAGTTATAAACCTCAAAAGGGACACACCAGTAAGAATGCACACTCGGAAAGGTCAGGAGCCCAGCCTCCCCTTCCTCCATGGCCCACTCAGCACCCTCCTAACCTCAGGGCAGGGAAACTATAAGCTCTCCACTCCATCCAAGGCAGTTACTGCCTATAGAAAATAGATGTGGATTTCTTAGGTGAGGTCTGTGATGCCTCAAATCGGCAATGAGAGTAAAACATGGGGGTCAAGAGCAGACAGGTGTCTGTCTTCTCTTGGGATTAGTGGGCACTGTGTATGAAGGTCCTTTGCATGCTTACAATGTCACAAAGGGAAGAGGGGAAGAGGGAGGAACTCATGTGAGGAGAGTCATTGGCGTATGATGTGGAGGGGCACATACCTTGCTATTTTACATAACTAGTGTTATCATACAAGTATGACAGATGAGGAGACGAGAGCTGAGAATGATTGGATTTAACTTAGTGATATAAAAACCAGCTTTCAACCCAACAAAATCTACACCTGGGAATCACAAGTTTCATAAAATATATACAACCAAAGTTTACTGCTAAGTTCTATCAGTTCTGATGATAGAGTGTGCTTGTCAAAGATGTATATTCTTATAGTATTGTTTGAGTAAATTGGCAGGGCATTTTGGGTCTTGTTGTTGTTGTTGTTGTTGTTTTGGCAAGACTGAGGATTGAACTCATGATTGCTTGGCTGGTGTTCTACTATTTGAACCATACATACCATTAATCCCTTTTTTCCTTGATTACTTCAAGGCCAGGGCTCCCTTTATACCTCAGCTGGCCTCTAACAGAGATACTTTCAACCCCAGGTCCCAAGGAAATGGGATTACAGATTTAAGCCACTGTGCTCAGGTGATAGAGGATTTCCTTAAGGTGACTAGCAGACAGGAAATATCATCCACGCTCATAAAAATCTGAGAGATGGACAGGAGCGTGGCCTAGTGGTAGAGCGCTTGCCTAGCACACAGCAAGCCCTGGATTCGATTCCTTGGTACCACATACACAGAAAAAGCTGGGAAGTGGTCTGTGGCTCATTTAGAAGAGCACTAACCTTTAGAAAGCTTAAGGACAGTGCCCAGGACCTGAGTTTAAGCCCCAGGACTGGTACTAAAAAAAAATCTGAGGGTATTTTTCCCCCAATAGTCTGGGTAGACCATGTCAGAACACAGTAGAAATGTTTAGATTGCACATGTAATACATACCTGTCTGCAATCACTCTGTTACACTCGTGTTTGAAAAGTGACAGGAGAATAGCCACCGAGTCACACTCCTCAGCTCTTATGGTTAGCATTCCTTGCCAAATTCTGGAAAGATCTCGAAGATTGAAGATGTAATGAAATTTTGAAGGCGTGGGCAACATCTTCACCTACAGATGAAAAAGAAATTAATACTCTCAATCACAGTTTCTGGATAAAATTACGAGTCAGGCTAGGGTTTTTTTTTTAAAGAACTATTTGTATTTTACAGATTCCATTTTCAATAAAACAGGTCAAGCAACTTAACTGTTATATTTTTGTCACAGAACTGACAAAAACAAAACCACATTGTAAATAAGCTGATTTTGCTCCCAAGAAGATCCCACTGACTGAAAATGCTTTGGGAAGTATTTGCAGGTGAGGTCACACAGACTTGCCGATAGAAATGTAAAGTGATAAAGCAGGGGAATTACAAAATGGTTCCAAGATAAAGCCAGTGGTACCCAATCAGTGGTGCCCAGTATTTTAGCCTAAATAATTGGTGTAGCTCTTAACCAAGATGTGAAATCCTCAAAGAACATCCTATTTAAGAACATTTGTGGTTGACTATAGAAACTAACAAAGTAGTCTCTAAATAATGAAGAAGTTAAAAAAAAGGCATTCTTTAGGAAATATCCAACTTTTCTACAGATAATTCTGTATCTAAAATTCCCCCAGGCCACATATACTCCAGGTTCTCCAGATGTGGGCAAATGGCTTAATAAACACATAGTGAAAGAAGACAGCTATTTCTTATATCTGTCACCACTTTTTGGCAAACTATGTCTGCCTAGTAATCCCAGATCTGCACTTATTTTTTTGCCAGTTCTGGAGCTTGAACTCAGGGCCTGAGCACTATCCTTGGGCTTTCTCAAGGCTAGCGCTCTACCACTTAAGCCACAGCACCATTTTCAGCTTTTTCTATGTATGTGGTGCCAAGGAATTGAACCGGGGTCTTTGTGCATGCTAGGCAAGCACTCTACCACTAGGCCAAACTCCTGGCCACCAGATCTACACTTTTGAGTACATCCTTCAGTTGCTAGCATCTATAAGCTTCCTGGGCTTCTTTTTTTCCCATGAGTCCTAGAGCTTGAACTCAGGACCCAGGCACTGTTCCTGAGCTACTTTTGCTCAAGGCTAGCACTCTTACCACTTGAGCCACAGTACCACTTCTAGTTTTCTTCTGTTTATGTGGTACTGAGGAATTGAACCCAGGGCTTCATGCATGCTAGACAAACAATCTACCACTAAGCCATATTCTCAGTCCTCTGAGCTTCTTTTTGGGGAACTGATTTGTATCCAGTCTATTTTGTTATGAACAGATAGTAACCTCCAAGAAACATGTACGTTAGATCAAGTCTTAGGCAGCCAAGATCTGGAAGCCATACGTTGGCTCAGCTAGTAGTATCTGTGTGCCTGATATGGTTTGGTAGGGGAAGACAGATGTACAAAGTTATAAATCCATATCTCTAGTGGAAGAACAATGTTCTCATTTCAGCAAAGCTGTGCCTTGTCTTAAATGTTATGTGTGCTTGATAGTAATATCTCATATATATGAGAAACATCATCCAGTTAGAATATTTGTCCCTTGGAAGGAAAAGGTGACAGAAATCGATCACAGTGCTTCATTTATCTCTTCCGACAAACACTACTTATGTGACGTTATCATAAGTGATTGAACCACAGGGTGAGAGCTGAGCTGAAGATAGGTGACTTTCGAGGAACCGTTCGGCCGCACCTTCGTCCACTGCCACAGCACTCTGCCCACTGACACCAAGTTCCCGATCATCTCACATACTTGCGGCTTGAACTTCCTACAAGGATCAAAGTAGCCACAGCCAATAATGCCTACAAAACAAACAAGAGTGAGGACACGAGCTTATGAGAAGAGAGGGGCAGATGAATGAAGGGAAGACGGGAGGGGGAGAATGCGGTCAAGAATTCAATGTAGATCCTGCAGAATTCTGAGCAGTGCGGAAGTGGTGGGGTTGGGAAGGATGGGTGAGAATGTCGGAAGTGTGATATTGATCAAAGCACCCTGTATTCATAAACTCCTTTGTTGAAGGACAACTCCTTTGTACAACTAAAGATATATATAATATATTTAGATTTTACATCTAGATTAGATAGATAGATTAAAAGGGACATATTTATCCCAGTGAATAAATCACTATCAAGCTCACAAACCACCAGATGTTAAAGATTCCTCTTCAGGGATTAGCTAAGAAAGGAAGTGACCCAGCCAAGTTTACTAATAAATGTGTCATTTATTAACTTACTTGATCCTCCTAACAGTCCATGAGAAAGGAGATGAGGTGATTAGCATTATCAACATCACCCCATTTTAACACAAGCTCAGTACCTTGTTTCATGGGCACAAAGTTCACCTTTGGGTGCACCTGAGCTCTGAACTCAGGAAGCCTAGCTCTGGAATCTAAGCCAGAACTATGATGAAGCTCTAAAAGTTGGGCTCATCATACAGAGAAAATGACCATGTTCAGACAGACAAGGTCAGAGGATTGCTGGTTGACAGACTCAGATTAATATCCACATCGCTTGGCTCACAGCAAGTCAGTACTTTGACCTGAGATGGGCAAGTAGCCTCCCTAGGAATGTTAGCACAGAGACAATATGATAGATACCATTTCTCTGGGCAAGGTTGGTAAGTAGCTATATAGACTACTCTGAAGACTCAGGTAAGACTGTCTATTGAGTTGTATTTTCAGCTACAAGCAGGGCAATTTCCCAGGACAATGAATATGATTATCTGCTCAGAGATGCAGAGCAGGCTTATGAAGGTAGGACATACTGAAGATGTACTATACAGGAGTTACCCTGGGGAAACATGGAACCACCCTCCAACGTCCTGGTTGGTTCTGCTAGCTGCCTATCAGGCCCTCTGGCTTGCTCCAGTCCCATACTTGTCCCTGTGGGAAAAGTGTGTGTTGGAACCATTGGACCTGGGATCAAGAAGCAGAGATTAGCACCATTGCCAGGCTCCAGTGAAATGGTCTTTACGGACCAATTACTTACATACAGATCATCAAACTGAGGGCATGACACAGCAGAGCCTACCACAAGGTCCTCTGTGCTCCTTCCTGTGCCTTCTCCCCCCTCCAGCCAGAGCCCCTACACCAACTTGGCAAGAAGCAGTAAGTGCTTTGCTTTCCTTCTAATTTCTTAATTATCTTTAGTTTTACAAAGATGCCAGTTTATGAATACAATGCATCTTGCTGAATGTCCGCCTTTTTCTTTAGAGCTCATTTGTGTTTCTGCACCTCAACTCGTCGTAACATTTGAAATGGAATTGCACTTTTCTCTGTGGTTTGGAGTTTCCAGTCAATGTATCTGCTGAGGTTATGTTTACTAATTTTCATGGCTTTGCCGTCGTTTAGTCAAACAGTTTTGCTGACAAGAAATAATTGAGGATGTTTTTGGTTTTGTTTTTTCAAGGTTTTGCTGTCAGGAACCATGACCCCCTCTATTTTAGACTTTCTAATTCTTAAAGAACAAGTCTGGCGTGGCTTCTGGCCAAGAACATCATACCAAAGATCTTGTCTATGGACGTATTGGAAGGCAGTGTACAATTGAAGACGGTGAACTGTCGCTTTAAGCGCTGTGGAATGTCATTGCGCCCCCCTCCGGGATGGATCATGGCAGCAATGATCTGGACGTCCACGATGGTGGTGAAGTCCCCCGGCTTGTCTAGACTGTACATCCCTTCCATCTCCATCATCTGCCGCACAATCTCATTCGTGATCTGCAACTCACACAACAACACCTTTAGAAACTGTCACTCTCACATCCTCCCACAGCTTCTGTCCGGTAACAGAGGAGAGGAGCAGAACGCGTTCACCTCCACACGGGATGAGGACCGCAGGGGAACCCGCCCTGAGCAGTGCCACCTGTGCTCTCTAAACCACCACGGTCAGCAGGGGGTGGGGATGGCCCAAGAAATGCCCTTCACTCCCCTGACAAAACCAGTCACCAAACGGATGAAGATGAGTGATTCGGAGGCATCTGGTACAATGACAGCCGCCCTCCCACATTAATTAGGGGAGGGAGTGGGGGGGGGAAGAGAATTCAAGGACAAAACTGGAGGAAAGCAGAGGTAAGGAAGAACCCCAAAAGATACTCAAGTCAAATAGTCAAATAGTCACGAGGGAATGATCAAAATACAGAGAGAAGTCAAGAAACACCAAGAACTAATTAGTGTGGTTAAATACATGCAGGAGGTTGACATAGGTAAGAACACTGATGAAGCGTTTTCTATATGATTGTTTAGTCATACCTGATCTCCCCACTCATTAATAATAGGCATATTAATGTCATCAATAAAGACGGTCATTTTTCTCCCTCCTGGGGGTCCATACGTGCTTCCCATTCGCTTATCCACATAGCTCTCAATTGTTCTCTAAATAAAAAGAAATGGTTTGTTGGATTAAATGGTTTGTATGCATTAAATTTTAGATGTTTCAGCCCATTGTGAATGGCATGCCTGTAATCCTAGCTACTCAGGAGCCAGAGAGCTGAGGATTGCCATTCAAAGCCAGCCTAGGCAGGAAAATCTGTGAGACTCTTATCCTCCAGTTAACCACAGAAAAAGCAGGAAGTAGAACTGTGGCTCAAGTGATAGAATGCTAGCCTTGAGAAAAAAAATGAAGCCCAGGGAAAGATAGCCCCCCCCCCAACAAAAGGATAGATAGATAGATAGACAGACAGACATTTGTATATATTGCCAGTCCTGGGGCTGGAACTTGGGGCCTGGGTATTGTCCTTGAGCTTTCTCAAGGTTACTGCTCTACCACTTGAGCCAGAGCACCACCTCTGGCTTCTTTTTCGGTGTATGTGATACTGAGAAATTGAACCCAGGGTTTCATGCATGTTAGCAAGCACTCTACCATAAGGCCACGTTCCCAGGCCTGAACACTTTCATATATTATAACTGGGTACTGGTGGCTCACATCTATAATCCTAGCTGAGATCTGAGATTCCTGGTTCAATGTTAGTCCCAGCAGACAAATCAGTGAGACTCTTATCTCCAATCCACCAGCAAAAAAAAAAAAAAACATTTCTTTGACAGTACAGAAGTTTGAACTCAGGGCTTGGCACTTGGTAAACAGGGAATCTACCACTTGATCCAGGCCTCTAACCCCACTTCAAAAAAATTTTTATGGGTCATAAGGCTTGAACTTGACCTGGTACTGTCCCTGAGCTCTTCAGCTCAAGGCTACACCTTACCCCTGGGTCTGGGCACTGTCCCTGAGCTCTTCAGCTCAAAGCTACTAACCTACCCTTGAGCCAAGCCCCACTTCCCGTTTTCTAGAGGTTAATTAGACATAAGAGTCTCAGGTCCTTTTGTGCCCAGGCTGGCTTTGAACCTTGATTCTCAGATCTCAGCCTCTTGAGTAGCTAGGATTATAGGCGGGAGCCACCACCGGTGGTCCCACTTAAAATCGTTAATGTTGATTACTAGAGAAAATGATGGCTCTTACCTGAAACATCATCGGTTCTGTGGCAGATGAAAAGTTCACAGATTTGGATAGCTGGACTTCAGGATCATATTTTTTTAAATAGGCCTTCACCATCACAGTCTTGGCAGTTCCCTGCTCTCCCGTCAGCAGAACAGCCTGCAGTCAAGAAGATTGTGCTGAGTGGAGCTCGAACTCAGGGCCTAAGCACTGTCCTTGGGCTTTATCCTCAAGGCTAGCATCTGCCACTTGAGCCACAGCACCACTTCTGGCTTTTTTTTCTATGTATGTGGTACCAAGGAATCAAACCCGGGTCTTCATGCATGCTGGGCAAGCACTCTACCACTGGGCCAAACTCCCAGCCCCACTATTCATTTTGACACATTATCAACTACCACAAGGATTTTTTTTTGTATTTCTAGTATTACAAGAATTTTTCATTGTGTTTTTTTTAATTATACCTACATCCAAATAACTCTGAGTGGAGGTGAACATTTAAATTTCATGCACATAATATTTTGGAGAGGCTGGAGTGAAATATGGATGGCCATATAGTCCCGTGACCTGGGAAGGAGGAAGAGATTTTCGAAAGCTAGAGCCTCACTTTCCTCCACAGATCAGAGGATAGTAGTTGGGATCTGGGGTCATGTGGCAAAGTGTTTCTGTCCAGTGACTCTACCTCCAGAACCCCTGGTGCTGGACTTTAACTTTTCTGTCACTGAGAGTGCAAACACATGTGTTCCTTCCATGACTTGTAATCATAGAAGAATCCACCTATGACACTTACTTTATATTGTTTTGCAATAGTGTCTATCAGAAAATTTGTTCTAATATTGTCAACATTCGGAACCAAGATTGATGAATATTCTGGAATACTGTCAGTTGGATAATAATATGGCTGAAGTTTCCTATTCCAGTGCTCCCAATCACCTAGGCAATAAGTGAAACTTCATCTCAATAAACATGAATTCAAAAAGTATGACAGCATACAAAATTATAAGTTGTATAAGCAACCAGCTGCATCAATATAAACATTGAAAGTACTTAGCTTCTAAAACATGCGTACAAATCTACTTACCTAATGGCTCCTCTTTCACTATTTTTTTCTTTTGCTGTCCTAGGGCTTGAACTGAGGGCTGGGAACTGTCCCTGAGCTTCTTTTGTTCAAGGATAGCACTTTACCACTTGAGCCACAGCACCATTTCTGGCTTTTTCTGGGTATGTGGTACTGAAGAATTGAACTCAGGGCTTCATGCATGCTAGGCAAGCACTCTACCACTAAGCCACACACCCATCCCGTTCATTCTCTTCTTAATTCACCCCTTCTCCTCATTCCATATGTGCTCTCCCACTGCTTTCATTCTTGATAATAGTAATTTATATCTTTAAATTGAAATCTCTAGTAAGACAGTTATTGATTGTATTGATCTGTTCAAAGAATAATCTTTTGGATTTCTTGATATTTTTCCCTATTTTCTCTTTTGTTGATTTATGTTTTAGTCATTATTTCTTTCTTCTGCTTACTTTGGGCTTAATTGAAAGCTTTATTATTTTTGTAATATACACAAGGAGTGCTATAGGTCTCACTATAGAGGTTTTCTGGTAAATTGTGTAGTTGGTTGGCAGGTTTGGGCTTTACTACAGGCTGAACTCAAGGCATCCTGCTTACCAGGCAAGCCATTTACCATGAGCAATGCCACAACTCCCTTCCCCGCCCCCTTTAAGGTGGAGTCTTGTTAATGTTGCCCTGGTTAGCCTAGAACTCAGCATCCTCCTTCTTCCACCTTAAGAGCAGATGGGATTATAGGCATGAAGCCCCATGCTCTGTTCTTCAGAAATGCCCAGATTTCCTTGGTAAATACCTTCTGTACTGTTGAAAACAATGTAGACTTTCTGTCTTGGAGTGCACTGTTCTAAAATGGCCAACTGGATAAAGGGATTGGCTGAGTGGTTCAATTCTTTCAATGCTAATAGTCATGACACCTTTTCGGTGGCTCTGTGTTGGTCTGTCCGTTTCTGTTGCTCTGACACTTCTCTGTGCAGATCCCTCCTTGCTGAGGCTCCTGCCCACTCCAGCCACCTGGTCTCCCTCATGTCTATCTCTGCTTTGTCTTTCTGGTGAAACTACCAGTTCTGTTTGGGTTTCCCTGAGTTGCTTCTGGAAACTTCCTTAAGTGATCTGACCCAGTCACCTGATTTCACTTCACTCCATTATTTTCAGTGCCTCTTATCCAAAGTCTGAAAAATGGTGCCATACATTTTTGCCCAGCTTCCTAGCTTTGGTGTGTGTGTGTTGGTTGGTTGTGGGGCTCTTAAACTCTGGGCCTGGGCACTGTCCCTGAGCTCCTCAACTCAAGGCTAGCACTCTACCACTTGAGCCACAGCACCACTTCCAGTTTTCTGGTGGTTAATTGGAGATAAGAGTCTCATCGACTTTAGTGCCCGGGCTGGCTTTGAACCACAATCCTCAGATCTCAGCCTCCCAAGTAGCTATGATTATAGACATGAGCCACTGACACCCAGCTCAGCTTCCTAGCTTTCTAATGTCAGTGACAAAACCCAGTTCCTATCACTTCCATCTTGCCTGGAAACAGATGTTCTATATTTCACTTGCAGTCTTCCTAAAAGTGTTCATATTCACACCAAAAAAAGATAACATATAAAACTGAATGAAGAGACAATGAACTCAGGCTTGCTATCCATCAGTTGTGCTGCTAATATCAGTTCAAAATGGATCAAAGACCTCAAAGGAGCTGGTAACCTTGACACAACTACAGGAAGGAGTAAGAGAAACATTCGAACTCACTGACATAGGCAGGAACTTCCTGAGTAGAATTGCAGGGACTCAGCAAAATGGAGAGAGTAGATAAATAGGATTGCATCAAGTTTGTGCATGTGGATATCCAGTGCTCTGAACACCATTTTTGTTGAAAAAACTGTCTTCTCCTCCCACCCCCACATCCCCAGCCCAACCTATACCTTTGGCTCCCTTGTCAAGGCTATAAATATATGCATTTATTTCTGAATCTTATACTCTTGTTTCATTGGTCTTCAGGCCTATTTTTGTGCCAGTACTAAGCTCTGCAGTAAAGTTTGAAGTCTGGAATTGTAATTACTTTTGGTGCTGCTTTTCTTTCTTTCTCCTTCCTTCTTTCCTTCCTTCCTTGCAGTTTTTTTGCACAAATTTGACAACGCTGAACATGTAGCTCAAGTGTGTGTATGGGGGGAGGGGTGCCTTAGCAAGCAAGAGACTTTGAGCCAAATCCCAGTTCCACCTTAACCTCCCCTCCTAAAAAAGGTATTACTTAATGTACAAATGTGAAAATAGAACCAGGTTACTTGATGTGGGTGGAGCTGGTAGAGAATGAAAGAAGGGTAACAAATCAAGAGGCATTATACTCTTAAGTTAACATGCTAAATTGAAAACACAAGGTATGCATGCTCATTTTCCTCACAACTATCTCCTCCCAGAAAAGAGATAAGAAAGTTTACCTTTTTCTCATTAAAAGAGTTGTTTAAGGTATAATCCATTGTACTTACCATAATCATTAACATAAAACTCATACATGGTCTGATTTGTGCCTTTAGGTATTTGGGGCAAATCTAAATGGCTTCCATGAGTTCGTAAATACATTTCAAGCTTTTCTCTGTTATCTATTTCCAAAAGGGCTCCTAAACTCCACATTAGACCAAAGACAAACAATTTATGGAGGTGATCAACAGACGAGATGCCCCCTTCTTCTTTGGAGGGAATTAAGCCTTCCAGGAGATTGAGAGACTGAAAAGTATGTTAAATAAGAGAAAATATTTAATACAAAATTTCCAGATAAAACATTTGAAACAATCAGATTAAAAGGGGAAAACAATTATAGTCTCAATTCAAGATATTTCTTGACTGGTGTCCCATAGTTCCCAGCATTTGGAAGAAAAGACCAGCCTGCCTCTGATAGGCTGGGAGGCCTGGCAGAAAGAAGACTGGGAAGGAAGCTGGAGGCGTGGCTTCCACTTGGCTTGTGAAATCACTAATTTCTGTGGGTGTTATTTTCCTAATCTCAAAAGAAAGCAAAAAAAAAAAAATATGGGCTGGGAGCATGGCCTAATGGTAGCATGCTTGCCTAACATGCATGAAGACCTGGGTTTGATTCCCCAAAACCACATATACAGAAAAAGCCAGAAGTGGCAGTGTTGCTCAAGTGATAGAGCACTAGCCGTAAGCAAAAAGTGTCCAACGACAGTGAGTTCATGCCCCATGACTAATCTAGATCTTTTCTAAGGCTGTTTGATTATGCAACTTTCTAGATAAAAACTTTTATTTCTAGCTGGGCTGTTGGCTCACACCTGTAATCCTAGCTACTCAAGATGCTGAGATCTGCTGAGGATCACAGTTCGAAGCCAGACTGTTATCTCTAATTAACCACCAGAAAAACCAGAAGTAGCACTCCGGCTCAAGTGGTAGAGTGATAGCCTTGAGCTGAAATGCTCAGGGACAGTGTCCAAGCCCAGAGTTCAAGCACCATGACCAAAACAAACTAACAAACAAAAACAAAAAAACTTGTATTTCTTTTTGATATTCTTCAGAAAACTGTGGTTTGGGCTCGAGGGAAGGCAAGATCAATGATATTTTAGGGGGCACTCACATTCAGATATGTCAGTTTCTATCTCCAGCAGCTTTCAAGCTATAACAGCATTGTTGGATGGATGAGGCAGAGTTTTGTAAAGACTGAAACAACATTATTTTGAGAATAAAAAATATCTCTTCTATGTCTAAAAATCATTACTAAAGAAGTCACAGATATGGACCTTCTGTACTACTTCCAACCTACCTAACCTCCCCGGGGGATATGCCATCCGTGACACCAAAAATCAGAGCACTGGAATACCAACAGAGCAGAACTAGGTGGGTCCTTAAAACCATGCCTAGGTGAGACCAAAGGAGGAGACTGTCGGGAGAGCACAAAGGCGTAGTGCCTCACAAAATAATATTTATTGAAATGAACTCAGGAAATGAAAATAAGAGGTATCTTCTTTGTTATATAAAATACCAGCTGTAACGAGGGCTGGGGCTGTGACACAGGTGGTACAACACTTGCCTAGCAGGCTCTTGGCACTGAGTTCAAAACCCCAGTAATGAGTCGGGAAGTGTGGCTCACCTAGCATGCACAGAGCCAAACACACACACACACACATACACACACACACACACGCACAGTGACTATGTCTGGAGTTTCCCAAAGAATAATACAAAAACTAGAGTAAAGAGGAAAACAACTACTCGGATAGATTTTGCTTAAAGTTTTTCTCTGTCTGATCTACACTGCTATGAGAGGCAGACAGCTTTTTCATGTTTAATTTTGTCTGTGTGTGTGTGTGTGTGTGTGTGTGTGTGTGTGTGCCATTCCCAGGGCTTGAACTTCTGGCTCTTTACCTATTCATTGGTGATAGAAGACTCACAGACTTTCTTGCCCAGAGCTAGCTTTGAGCCTCGATCCTCAAATCTCAGCCTTCTTAGCAGCCAGGGTGAAAGATGCATGCTACCAGCAGTGGGCCAAAGTTCTTTCAAATAGGAACCGAACCCCTCCAAGCTTAACAAACACATTCTAAGATTTATCTTCTATAAAGCGTGTAACAGAAACAAACCCCATAAACTCTTACTTGCACAATATAGTTGCACTCTAAGAGCTGCATCTTGGGGCTGAGGTTTAGTTTCATGTACGTGTATGCATCTTCAAACGCTCTGTCGTACAGACCCAGGAATGTGGTGGATTCCTGTACAGTACGCTTCTTCAGCCAGGCCTGCAGAGAAGGGATGCCGTCTGCGTTTACTGCACTGGTTGGAAAGGCACAAACTGGACGGGGCTGCTGTATTCTTCTCGTTCCTACCTGTAATATGGGCCTCCAGCTGAGAGCGGAGCTGCTGATATACACCATCCCCATTCGAGACACGGTGGCCGGAGACGCGTTCTCGATATTGTGGACCTCGAACAGAAGCTTACAACTGGGGGCCATAGGAATGCGATCCCCGTTAGCTAATGTGAGGGTCTTGTTGTCATCCAACACAGAGTTTAAATTCTCGATCCAAATGGCGTCCACGGGGCCATCTAAAATGAGGAAAATGTTTTCACCTGCAAAATATTCAAACAGGAAAATCACGCTCCATCCACAAGTAATTATTACTGATATGGATCGTGAGCGTGGTTGAGGGGAGGGAGGGGGTGATTGATAAGGCAAGCCTGTGTATACCTTTTTTAGCCTTTAATGTTTTTCTCCACAGAGTAGAAAAAATCCCATCGGTCCAGTCATTGGTGGCAGTATCGAGCCTGCCAAACATCTGGGGAGCAGTAATGGCTTTGGGGTTCATTCTCATTTCCCTGTGGGGCCTTCCACATTCTGTCAGTGCCTTCATCAGAATTGTTATAACCGCTGTCTTCCCAGAACCACTGGGCCCAAGAGTCATCAAGCCATGCCGTACCAGAGATGTCTCGTATAACTGCACAATTAAACAATAAATTGAAAAATGGAGCTGATGAGCCTCTGGCTGACATTCATAGTAGTTAGCTGAAATTTAAAGGGCTTGAAATATGCTCTTTATTAAAGCAACTTGTTCAGTATTTAAAGGATGTAAAAAAAGAATGTCCTTTGTTTTACTAGATGGGGAGAGCAAATGAGCACCACATTAGAAAGGACGTTAAGTGATAAAGTAATGGCAAAGAGAGGAGCCTGAATTACATTTTGGACATAATTAATTCATGATCTAGTTTCTTCTTCTCAAATGACTAATTGTGATTTTGGGTTTGCTGAAATAATAGCTTTCCACAGCAAACTTGGTCTGCAACCAGTGTGATGATAACACCCCCTAGTGGTGGAAAGCAGCAATGCCAGGCATAGCAGGGAGGCCTAACACTCACTCAGGCGGCCCCTCTGGCTCCTGGGAGGCACACAGTGGAGATTCATGTGCAGGTGCTTGATTTATGGAATGCTCCCAGGACAAATGAAGGAAGGAATAAGAGAAAAGTACCAGGATGGGAACTTCTGCAGTGGGAGTTAACGCTGAGGGATTTGCCCTCCAGGAAGGAGAGTTTGACCTCCTATTCTATCACCCATCCGTCTTTGTTTAAGGTAAGGATGTCTTGGAAGCAGAGGCAGAGGCTCTGTGGCACGGTCTGCTCTTTATGCCCACACACAAAGTAGCTCCAGTCCTTGTTTAGTTACTAGGAACAGAAACACACAGAAGCTGGGTAGAGACCAAGATCCAAGGAACTATCATATTTGTTACAACCTTCTGTCCATCACAAGGATGAACCAGAGAAAACAAAGAACACACACACACACACACACACACACACACACACACACACACACACACACAGCAGGCAAACAGCATGCTCAGAACTCCCAGGCTCTGGGTCTACGAAAGCTCCAGTTGTAGGCAATAATGCCATATTGGAATAAGAGGCCAGCTGGGTTATTACATTTCACATCACAGCTGACCCTGAGGTTTATTCTGGTTTCCACCTTAGTTATGATCTTGTGTACTGTGAGTCAGGGTCAACACACTTTCCCTCAAACACCTGTCCCGAGTACTCTTCTTGCAATCAGGTCTTGCAATCGTCACTGCTACCATCAAGTAACATTAAGATCGTGCAGTCACATGGAGAACTCAAATGACACACACTTACTGCTGTTCTGCCCATAGATTTCAAAGAGACTGAGTGCTGAGAGCCAAGGTTCAAAGCCAGCTTGGGCAGCAAAGTCTGTGAGACTACATCTCCAATCAGCCAGTGAAATACCAGAAGTAGAGCTGTAGCTAAAATGATAGAGCACCAGCCTTGGGTAAAAAAGCCAAGCAGGGGTACAAGGCCCTGAGTTCAAGCCCTAGGACTATCACACACATCACATACCACACACACACCTGCACAAGTTTGAGGTTCCAGGGTGGGTGGTTAATCAGTCCTTCTAGCTGCACTTGGTTTTCTACAGCAGCTTGCAGTTCTGCATACGTACTACTGTCCAGCTGTAATCCTGGAAACAGGTCGTTGATTAAGCTGAGGAACAAGGGCTCATCTTCATCAACCTTGGCAGACACGGGTTAAAATGCATGTAGTCAGTCAACACACACCCCATGTACTCACCACTTCACACCCTAAGAGTCATTTGTTGCTCTCCTATTCATGCCTGTGGACTCTAGCACTTGGTCCTGAACACCACCCCAAGTCCACACGACACCCAAATTCCCTTGGCAGTCTACAGTCCAACCTCTACCTATTCCTCCAGAGTGTACGCTCATTGTCCCAGCACATAAAGGCTCTGCTTCTCCCAGACTGGTGGTCACATTAGCCTGAAAACGATGCAAGGTAAGCTGCACGTTGGTGACTCACGCCTAAAATCCTAACCACTCAGAGGCCTGAAATCTGAGTATTGTGGTTCAAAGCCAGCCCAAGCAGACAAATTCAAGAGTCTCTTATTTCCAGTTAGCCACCAAAAAGCTAGAAGTGGAACTATGGCTCAAGTGGTGTTCACCTTGAGAAAAAATGAAAATGAGGAGCAGGTGCCCAGGCCCTGAACTCAAATCCTAGGACTAAACATCTGGTCATCACTGTGATAAGCAGGAAAGCAATGAAACACCCCCCGTAATTCCCACTGAGACTAATAATGGGTTTCTTTCAAGCTGGTGCCAGTGGCTCACGCCTGTAATCCTAGCTACTCAGGAGGCTGAGATCTGAGGATCACAGTTCAAAGCCAGCCTGGGCACTAAAGTCCGTGAGGCTCTTATCTCCAGTTAACCACCAGAAAACAGGAAGTGGAGCTGTGGCTCAAGTGGTAGGGTGCTAGTTGAGCTGAAGCGCTCAGGGACAGCACACCTATGCCCAGAGTCCAAGCCCCACAGCCGTCAAAAATAAATACTAGGTTTCTTTCCAAGTAGGAATGGTATTGATGGCAAAGACACATTTGAAATGAAGCTATTCACAATACAAAGCAAAAAGTTCTCCTGGTTCCTTGGTAATCTAGATGTTCAGTGTAATGCTATGAATAATGGAGGAGGACTGGGCTGAAAATCTGAAGCTGCATCCCCACCCCCGCCCCACCACACACACAGACACTTGGCCGTAGAGGTAGCAGGAGGCAGCTGCCTTGTCCTAGAAGCTCCACCGTTCCTGTAATTTCTGGGCTCACAGGACTGAGTCAGCCAGCCCTTTTGCTCATCAGATGAACAGAAAGAAACCAGGTCAACATCTTAGCAGAGAAGTGAGTCGAGGAAGGAAACATACCAATTTAGAAAGGTTCATATCTCGCAGTCCTCTCATGACAGTACTTAATTCACTATCTTCTGGTCTGGCTCTCTTTTGTGATCCAAGTGTCCTCAATACAGACAGAATATTTCTCAATCCGAAATCATAATGGACCTAAGATGAGGAAAGGTTGTTTCATTGAGAAAATTAAAAAAGAAAAAAACCACTGGATGGCAGATTCATTCATACACAGACAGCTGTTCTGCAGCCACCTACCAGATGCTTAAAATCTTCTCCTTTAAGTGTTCACACACACCTTAAATCTTTTGAAAAATAACAGTCTGATACCATTTGAAGGAAAGAAAATAGGTTTTAAATGCACACCAACAAATTACATATTACATGATTCCATTTACATAATATGCTTGAAATAATTAGCAAGATTAGAAAGATTCGTGGCTACAATGTATTTGGGACTTGGGAGAAGGGAGGTGTGACCACAAAGGGAGACAAGGGACCCCACATGGATGGAGCTGCTTCATATAATTTGATTGAGTAGTGGTGGATTACACGAATTTTTTACACACACACACACACACACACACACACACACACGTGTAACTGGTGAACCCGTAATGCACTCTGTAAATAATACACTATCAATTTCCATACTACAAGATGTCAGTATTAGAAAAGGTCCTGGAAGTGGTGCTGTGGCTCAAGGGGTAGGGCAATAGCCTTGAGCTGAAGAGCTCAGAGATAGTGCCCAGGCCCAGAGTTCAAGTTCCACAACCAACAAAAACAAAACAAAATAAACAAATGAAAACTAGTTAAACCGCTATGGAAATCAGTCTGGAGCTTCCAGAAAAAAAGCCAGGGGAGGAACAGGAGTGTGGCCTAGAGGTAGAGTGCTTGTGTAGCATGCATGAAGCCCTGGGTTCAATTCCTCTGTCCCACAGACATAAAAAAAAGCCAGAAGTGGTGCTGTGACTTAAGTGGTAGAGTGCTAGCCTTGAGGAAAGCCCAGGACATTGCTCGGGCCCTGAGCTCAAGTCCTACAACTGGCAAAAAAGAAAAGAAAAGAAAAGAGAAGAGAAGAAAAGAAAAGAAAGAAGGAAGGAAGGAAAGACAGAAAAAAGAAAGAGAGAGAGAGAGAGAAAGGAAGGAAGAAGAGAAAAGGTCCTATTTGTTGCTTACCATTTCCTGTGATTCTACAGTTATTTCTAAATAAAAAGATTTTAAATATACATACATAATCAATAGGTCTGATTAACTATGAGCACATTTTAAGGAGGAATCAGTGAGATTTATTATAAACTAGCATTTATCAAGGTAAAATCCCAAAATGAATGTCAGATACAGTGGCACCCACTTGTAACCTCAGCAGCCTTAGGAGGCCAAGGAAAGGAAGATTGCACCGTTAAGGCCAATCTGGGCCAGAAGTGAGTTGAGGCCAACCTGGGGTATATAACAAGACACTCACTGAAAGCAAACAAACAAATAAGGAAGCAAACAAATAAATTACAAAGTGAAACACTTAAGTTCATGGAAAAAATAAGATACACAGGTACCTGTTTAGTAAGTTGCTCTTCACAGAGTTTATAAAGCACATAAAACTTTTGAGCCAGGATCACATTTTCAAGAAAGCCACAGCTTGCAAGTTTAACCCGCATAATGATCTGAAAATGGATGCAGTGAGATAGTTTTCCTCCCAGCAATTTAGTGAAAACAGATAAAACTCACAACTGATGCTTGAAACTCAGGTGAGTACCTGTCTATCGGGAACCATCATAGCAACCGTTCTGAACTGGATTTTCAAGTTTTCTGGCAGCTCCTGGCGCCCAGCATATCCAGGGTTCTAAGAGTTAAAAACATATATACTTAATTTTCCATTACTGATGCAGTTTTCATGTTCTGAATACAAATACACTTCAGATCCTCTCGTTCAGGCTCTGAGATGGTATTAGAAAAAAATATTAGATTCATAAAAGACCTTTGCTTTCTCAAAAATGTGCACTGGACCATTCACATTTAATTATGTTCTAGTCATTCCTATATCTATGCATATATCCATTTCCTTCACATTATTAAAGTCACACACACAAGTTCGTATGGCAAAAAAAAAAAAAAAAGAAAAAGAAATCTGTGTCTCTACTGGTTTAAAAGGCAGAAAAGGGGAGAGAAGATTAGAAAACTGAAAAGAAAATCACAATAATTATGGCCTAAAATATGTGGTTGAAAGTGAAGAAAAATCCAATAAACTTAAGAAATCTTAGTTCATCTCTTCAATTATTTGCAGGCATTGTTCCAAAGCATTTTGAGGGCCAGAGGTGTGGCTTTCCTAGAAAACTGCATGGTTGTGACCCTCAAAGTCCCAAAGGAAAGGTTGAAGAAAGGCAGATTATGGTTAGTTATTTGAGGACAGTTCATTAACAAACCTTCAGCCCCTGAACACAGACCAGGTGTTAACAACAGATGCTTTTGCTAGGTGCTGGGAAGGCAAGGATTGATGACTGCCTCTTAGAACTCCTTCTTCCTTAATCACAGAACCCCAGTTGCAGGCTGGATAGAGCAACATCCGGGATAAAAAAACAAACAAACAAAAAAAAAACCCTACATTTCCTGGCCTGCCTTCCAACTGGCACACTTAGTTCTACACAGTAGGATGGAAAGTGACACACAATGAGATGGAATTGAGTCAGTCAATTATCTTAACAAAATAGACATGCTTTCTGTACTTTTGGGTCATAAAGTGACCTTCAAGAGGGAAACTGTGATTGAATAGAATAAATCCTTACATGTTAAGCCACTGGGCGTTTTTGTCTTAGTTTTTCATTGCTTAATGTAATATCTGATTGATATTTCTATTATAATTAATTCAGGGAAGATGTTAAGCTTCTTATAAATTCTTCCACACTGAGTTAATTTCTTCATCCCATGAGTTAAATCCCATAAGTTCAGGATAACTACTATTTCCCCCCGAATTACTATATGCTTGCTGACAGCCTCATCACAATTTTTTCTTGCTATCTATAATTTATCTTTATCTGCTGGGACATTTCAAACAAGGACTTTCATGTTATCTTAGAGACTTTATTAACTTAAGCTTTATGTTAACTTAGAGACTCTAACTTTAAAGATAATATATACAAAAATTAAAAGTAGTTCAACATTAACTTCATTTCCTGAACACACAGGCACTCCTGTTTATTCACTTCTCACTTTCAATATTTAAAATAATACATCTCGGTGTTCTCTCCATAATCACATGCTAACCAAATATTGCATTAAAATTCTTTGGATTTGGAACTTGTCGAATTACTTCAAACTTAAGTTAGGGAAAAACTAAGGGTAGAGAGTATGCAGTCAAATTTGGATGTTAGGAACACAATAGCTCATTTCTCCTGCTCATGGAACAACAGCAGGACTTTCTGTTAATAACTACCTCGGAGAACTGTGACAGCTACAAAGCAACAAAATGATGCTTATTAGGGTCACTGACTGAATCTTCCGGGTCCTCTCTCCTTCTAGTTATGTAATAGGACAGTCCTTCCCCACTCGCTTTGCTGTATCTATTGCTTTGACCAGTATCATTTCTAGAAAGAAACTGAGCTGGAGCACAATTCTCAGCAACTATTGAAATATTGGCTACGTTATTAGCCTAGTAACAGATGTACCCAGCAGACTCTGGCTTCCCTATTTCTCTCCTGGTCAATTATGACAGACAGATGGCACAAAGCAGAACAAATCTTTCTGACTTTATGTGACTGAGCTTTGTTTGTTAATTGCCTGAGTCATGATGATTCAGTAATGTGAGATGTTTAGACCAGAGTCTCACCTATAATAAGTACTCAACAAATATTTGTAGCTAGTATTAACATATTATTATTTCACCTTCCAGATAGGCTACTTTTACTGCTCAAAAAAAGTATGGTATCACTTATTTACCCATTAATATACCATAATATTACTCACTAATACACCATAAGAGTATGGTTACCAGTTAATTTATCCATTAATATATAGGGTTTTTTTTAACTCTGTAACTATTAAACTCACCAAATTGCAATTAAAGCCCAAGTTCTCACCATTGTTAAGAAGATTCCAAATTCTGGGTTTAAATCAACACAATCACCATCAGAAAAAATGAACTGTTTTTTCCTCTCTTTTCTCGCTGTCAAAACAATATAAATCTGTTGGGCCGCCACTGATAACACAGGCAATTCAATTCTGTTAAACTCATCAAAACAGCCCCAGGAACCAGACTGTGCAAGACCTGGCATGAAAAAGAGCTCATTTGTGAAGTTTTCCTCAATAAGCTATGTCTTGATAACAATCACTTCTCCAAAGTGCTTCCCAACGATTATATTTTTAAATGCCATTTATGCAAAGTTTCCTAGCGGTTATTTATAAAGACATTTAGTCCCTGTGAGATGGGAGTAATTTGATTATTAATAGAATAACAGACTATCATAATTACAGCACAAACTCCTCATTCTGTCGAGGCATGCTGACAGGTGATGAATGGCCAGTCTCGCCTTCAGTGGGGAGGAGGGCAGGAGACACACAAGTATCTAGGGATATCCACAAAATGAGGGTTGTCTCTTCAGGTTCCGATCTCTCTGTTCTTTTTCTTTTTTTATTGCAGTGTGATAGAAATGTCAGGATGCAGGTTAAGAAAGGGAATGGCCAAAGGGATTTTTATTTATTTCTTATAAAACCTAGAGCAAAGAAAGACCTGGGCTCTCATGACCACAGCTCCTGTGGATTCTCCAAGGAAGAAAACCTTCATTACCTGCAGCTATAGGAAATGCTCTTATTTCTTTTATTATTACCCACCTCATTTTTCCTCTCTCTACCTCTCCCTCTCCCTCTCCTTCTCCCCACGCCTCTTTTGTTTCTCTCTCATTTCCGTTCTATGGATGTCAGCCTGTGTATATCTGTGTATCTGTGTGTCTGGGTCTGGGTCTTTGAGTTTTAAGTTTTCCTTTTAAAACCTTTAAGTTTTCCTGTCAAACTGTTGTTTTTTTTTTTTTTTTGCAATATCTTCTCTTGATGTTCTAATTCAAAAGCTTAAAAAAAAAGAAAAAGAAATTTGCAATTTCAATTTCTATGAAACCCAATTGTTACTTTCGCACATCAAGTTGTTTTTCCTTCGTATTGAACATGATTAATTCTTAAATCTCACTGATTCTATTATTGGTACTTACTTTTGAGCTTCCTTCTGTTTCCTCTATAATTCAGTTTAGCAATCAGTAGGTCTCTACTGTTTGGGGGTGCCTTCTAAATTTTTCCAATATTTTCTAAGACCCTGTTATCTCCACATAATGCTTTTAAGCATGATTTA
Source organism: Megascapheus bottae (assembly GCF_031878675.1). Classification (NCBI taxonomy): domain Eukaryota; kingdom Metazoa; phylum Chordata; class Mammalia; order Rodentia; family Geomyidae; genus Megascapheus; species Megascapheus bottae. The sequence goes on from NC_143530.1 coordinate 9,891,600, forward strand.
CCCTCACTCCAAATCCTGTTTTCAGGATTATGCCTGCCTCTTCTGTATTGGAGGAATAGATAGCAAAGGCATACGAGCTTCTTCTCTGGTCTTGGGACTTGCCATCTGTCCCAGTTCCTTAGCTATGCCTCCCTGGCATGGTCCCATCTAGGGTTGACCTTTGACAGAGCACCCACTTCAGAAAGCTTCACTGCTACTTTTTTGCCAGTCCCAGGGCTTGAATTCAGGGCCTGAGCACTGTCCTTGGACTTTCTCAAGGCTAGAGCTCTGCCACTTGAGCCACAGCACCACTTCCGGCTTTTTCTATGTATGCAGTACTGAGGAATCAAACCCAGGTCTTCACGCATCCTAGGCAAGCACCCTACCACTAGGCCAAATTCCCAGCTCTATTGATACTTTGATAGCAACGAAAAATACTTCTATTATATGATTTGGGTATCCTATGTTGCTTTCTCTCTGTTTTTTCTTTCAACCATCCCCAGTTCTCAGGTTAAGAGGGATCCACAGAAGAGCCCATCTCTTTCTTTAGAACATGGCTCTGGGGAACTGGAGACATTGCAACAACCAGTAAATGACAAGCAGCAGTATAATGGAAGTGAAGACGTATACAGCAAATGTGAGGGCTCTAAGGCATGCGTCGGCTTCAGAGGTTTAAGAGACATCAGGAGAGTCCATATGGCCATAATAGAAAGTGAAGGAATCAGGATAAAGAATTGGGAGATGGGCATGGAGGGTCAGAGGATGTAGGGAGGTGAGGCATTCTCCTATGAAGAGAACACAGGACCAGTGTAATAATTTTGGCTTCAAGTGAAGACTCTAAGATGGATTCCAGAGGGGCTGCTGAGATCTGACCACCATGTACACAGATTGTGATGCTGTGACTTTGAGATGAGCCATGGAAGGGAAGGTTAGACAACAAAAGACAGGATAGAGGCTGAGTGAAATGGTTCAGGTAAGAGATGATGGTTGCGTGCAAGCCAGGATGACAATGGGGTGGATATGGGGGTAAATTTTTAAGGTAAAACTAATTTGCTGAATGTGCTATTAAAGGATAGGTCCGTTGCAGGGGGGGGGGGGAGAAGGGGGTGTTGTCTGAGAAACTGGGAGGGTGGAGAAATGGAAATGGAAGATGGAGATGGCTGAGGCAGACGTAGGTCTGCAGAGAAAGACAGGATTTGGTTTGAAGTTACTTCTAGGGAACACTTAAGTAGAGGTGTCTAGTTAGCATTCATGTATACACCAAGCCAGTTTCACAGAGAAAACTGATATAAATTTGGGGGACCAGGAGTTTGGCCTAGTGATAGAGTGCTTGCCTAGCATGCATGAAGACCCGGGTTCAATTCCTTGGTATCACGTACATAGAAAAAAGCTGGAAGTGGTGCTGAGGCTCAAGTGGTAAAGCTCTGGCTTTGAGAAAGTCCAAGGACAGTGCTCAGGCCCTGAGCTCAAGCCCAGGACTGGCAAAAAAAAAAAGAGAGATAAATTTGGGAGTCATCATATAAATGGAATTTGATGTTTGGATTTTTTGTGAGTTACCAAAAGAATATATATGGAGAAGAGGGAGGAGGAAGAGGAAGAGGAAGAGGAGGAGGAGGAGGAGGAGGAGGAGGAGGAGGAGGAGGAGGAGGAGGAGGAGGAGGAAGAAAGCCAAGGACTGAGCTCTAAGACAGAAGGGCCCTTGAGTACTTACTTTTCCCTTGTAGGTCCATCTAGCTGAAATCATCTCCTGCCAACCTTCCAAGACATTCTCAAAATTTTGCCGATGGACAACCCTTCTTGTTTTTCAGGGTTGCTATGCTTTTTAAAAAATCTTTCATTTCAGTAGGATTTAATAAAGAAAGGAAAGCCATGTGTGTCAGTGACCTATCACTTTGACCTCACCTATCCCAGTGCTGTTTCAGACTACTATAAATTGATTGTGTTTTATAATCCAATACACATTCAGTAGTATGTGGAATGTAGCATCAAAAATAGTATTGAGCCATCTGAAATTGATGATAACTTGTCACCTTTTTTGATCCAGAAAGAGACATTGTCATATAGATCAACCTACATGAATATACTGGTTATATGGAATAATTTCACACTAGATTTATATCTAAAAGTAATGTTCATGGGCAATTTTTTAAACCTAAACTCGGCTAAAAAATCTTTGTAAAAAAACATTATTTTGACACTTGCCTTTGAAAATCCTTCCTAGGCCTCTGAAGTCCATTTGATCTGAGCAGTTGAATACCACCACATACTTTCCAAGACACCTGCCCATGTCTTTTGTGGTTTCTGTTTTGCCAGTGCCTGCAGGGCCAGCCGGGGCACCTCCCATGTTCATGCCTAGCGCCTGCGCTAGCGTGATATAGCATCTGCAAGAGTTCATCAGGTTAAGTTTTGTGAACAGGGGATAATAAGTATCACAGGAAATGCAATACTCAAATGTCTCAGCGATAGCAAGAAGCCTGTTTTAATGTCTGTGCAGCCCATGCAAAAGCAGCCACAGGCAAGCTGGGGTGTTTGACATTCATTCATTACAGGTAGTATGCTAGACCTAGATGTTCCTTGGGACAAACTTCTAAGCCTAACAACCTTGACCTAAGAGCTTCAGCCCTCCTCCCACTGCTCACTAGAAGTACTGAATCAACAGCGATATGCTGGCAGGTGCTTAACAACTGGCTGGGGTGGGGCCTGGAGGAAGTGCACCTGCTTTGTGCTGTCTGTCACTTACTATGGCAGAAACACTCTATTAGGGTCTATGGCAAGCTACCACTGTGGAGACCACAAAAGTGGGAAGAGGTGAGTAGAGTTGGCTCTCACTGGTTAACACAAGTCAGCTCAGCACATTGTGAATAAGTTGTTCCATCATGACTTCAACAAGTATAAATCAATAATGTAATAAATCTTCCTGTATCTATGATCCAGCTTGCGTTATATTTGTTCCATATAGCTAAGTAAAATTTAGCAAAGATCTTAGTAAAGCATGAAGCTCAATATGTAAAATCAGTGACAAGAGAAATCACACTGACAAATTCCTGATGCCACAGCCCTGGACATGAGGATAGAAGAGGCAAGCTAGGGAATGTGAGGAGGGGCTGAAGATGTAATTTGATTGGGTCATAATTTTACCCAGAAGCAGACCTAAAGTCACAGCCAAACTAAATGTTGTAAAATCCAAGTTAAGTCAATTCTACAGACATTTATTCAGTACCTTCCTTGTGCAGCATATTGAACTGGTGTTGTGGGAGATATAAAAATTAAAAAAAAAACAACAACACCAGTAACAACCAGTTCTTGCCAGTGTCATATGCTGGACAGAACTGTGAGGGGATCTGTCATTGACTGATTATTTAGACTGGGGCCAAGAACATTTACTTTAGGTATCCATTTTCATATCTGAAAAACCAAGAGAATAAAATTCAACGATATCCAGTGTAGCTTCCTTCTTTGTAGTTCTAAAAACTATTTTTATGATCCTAGGGGTATTTCTTTACATCTTATAATCTAAAATTCATTATTAAATTACTCAAAGTCAATATTCAAGCTTGCTTTCATCCTTTATCTTTCTCAGCTTCATAAAAATTGTATGTACATATTCATTTAAGTCACAGCCCAAGGTTATTTCATTGTTACATTGACTGATGAACTAGTAAAGATCCAACGTGACAGCAATATGGTTCTGTGAATATTTCTAATGTAATCTGAAAGCAATTTTAAGTTCATTATTTACCTACAAAGTAGAATCACAAATACTTGGTTTCCTACCTATCTGTTAATGGAGTGATAACGAGGCGATCCGTGCACCCCAGAAATTCATTTTGGTAAACAAAATCAACATCAGTAATAGATACTACAGTCTGATCCAAATCTTCCTTAAAATAAAAGCGACTCTGTTTTAGCCATTCAAAATCAGTAACAGACTTGATATGCATTTTTACCTGAAAGATATGAAATACAAGAGTTACATACTGAATTGCAATGACATAGTCTTCAATGAATGATTCTGTCACTCATTCGTGAACTAGTTTTCCTTCATTTAACAAATAGTTATTGATTCCCTTCTTCGGAAGAGGACACTATTCAGTCAGACATGGCTGCTCCTTCTGGAACTAACCCAACCAAGAGGTGTGGGGAGGGGAGGACAAACTATGAAACTAAGGCATTTCAACAAAGGATAAAAAAATACCACCAAAAAAATTTCAAGATTTGTGAATTTTCCTTATCTAGTCTAGGGGGTCAGAGACAAGGACTCAGAGAAAAATACATCAAGATACATAGGAGAAGAAAAGCCAGGGACGTAAAGGCCAAAGGCCAAAGATCTAGCATGTTTGGTACAGTCAAGGCCCTGGGACTCTAAAGAAAGAATGTGAGTGTAGGAAACTTTATAGGACCACAGGAAAATTATCCTCCCTGGGGAATCATTATCGTGGCAATTGGAAGCCAGTGAAAGTATTAAGCAAAGCAATGTATTGTTATATATGCACAGATATCTTCCTGCACCAACACTAGGGCCAGACCAGCCAACCCGCTCAGTCATCAACAAATATCTGAGAGCAAGAAAGACTAGGATCCACCATCAAGGATGCATGCTCTATTTGAAGAAATCCAAGCCAGGGAAGCATTCTTAGGAGTGCCATCCCACCACAATCACATCTGAGATGCTTGCTATTATCCTGAAAAGTCCTTAGTCTTGCTCACTCTGGGAAATCAAGAGAGAAAAGTGGCAAGCAAATAGCCCACTTCACTGCCCAGTTACCCTCTTCCAAGTCCTTCAGCTGATGCTAAAAATGGACTTCTGAGTGGCTGGGAATGTAGCCTAGTGGTAGAGTGCTGGCCTAGCATGCACAAAGCCCTGGGTTCAATATACTAGCCCTAGTACCATATACTCAGAAAATGCCATAAGTGGGGCTGTGGCTAAAGTGGCAGAGCGCTAGTCTTGAGCAAAAAGTATCCAAGGACAGTGCCCAGGCCCTGAGTTCAAGTCCCAGGACTGGCAAAAAAAAATGGACGTCTGAGAACTCTACAGTGTTCAGATCTCGTCTCCCAACGCCTCATTATTTACACTCTGGCTTTTTATTATATTGTTGTTTGTAGCATTGTTATGACTATAGTGGCCCTCCAGGTTAAAAAATAATAAGGTATTTAGCTTCCTCCCTAAAGCAGTTTTTACTCCACACATTTAAAAAGCTACTTTCAGATAAAAAGAGACTGACCTCAAGGCCGGCTCCCCTATATAACGCTCTTAACCATGGAGAATCAGCCAGCTAGGTACTTGCAAAAATTCACTAACATGTAAGGAGAAGGTGGATGAGAAATAACATAACAATACCAAATATATTTATTAAGTCTGGTTGTACATGTATTATACATGTAAGCATTATACAGAGGAAAAAATACAAGGCATAATCTGACCATGAGGCATTATTGTAGTTGGGATAAGGTCAGTAGGATTAAGGCAAGAAGTTTTATAATTATCACTGAATACAGATGGTTGTTGTTTTGTAATCCATTCTGCAGAGGGCTTTGCACAGTTAGCTTTGCTTAATGCTCAGTTTTACAAGAAATGTTTTCTATGGAAACTCAGTTTTAAACGTCAGTGTACAGACACCACTGTCAACAGCGTGCTATGGCAGGTGTGCTAATGGATTCCCAGTGGTGGCTGTTGAGGTAGACTAAAATGGAAATCCAAGCAGAATAGGAATTACGATTCAATGAAGGCCAAAGCAGTATGTCTAAGAATGTAGCTGTCTACGGATTACTTTGATCCAGAGAGAACCTTGCAGAGGTTTTCTTCTAACTTTCCCTTGCATAGGAGTCATCTGGGAATCACGTTAAATGGCAGCTTCTGATCCGGTAGGTCAGGAGTCAGGGGAGAAACCTAAAGACTCTACCTGTCTAACAAGCTCTCCGGTGACATCAGTACCACTCCGTTTGGAAACGTGCAAGGGAAAACAGATGGATGAGCTGCATGTCCTCCACATGTAGTAAACACAACTTGCCTGGTCAGAACTTTGGGTAAAAGTTTAAAGTGGGTAGTCTGCGATGATAATGTCGGAAAAGGGCCTGAGTTGTATGGATTATGTGTGTAACGAAGGACAGTGCTACTTTGAAGAGGATTAATTAAATCAAACAGATGGAGACCGAGACTTTGTATATAAAAACCGCATGGAGCCCTCCTGTCACAGAGCACGTGGCTCTCAGTTCTAGGAGCCGTTAACCTGGCCCAGTCCCACTGGCTAGAGCTCCATATCCAAGAGCAAGTCCAATACCATCCTCTTCTCAAACGAACCGGCCAGGAGAGTTCTCTGAACCTCAGTTTTCTTCAGCTTGACTTTCTCCTTCCCCAGCTGTCCACCAAAACCCCATGACCCATTCTACTTCAAGGATGTCATGTTCCTGGGCATCTAGTTCATGGAATAATTACTTGGCTCATATTGTATCAATTGAATCCAAACTGTCAAAGAGCACCTGATGAAGACACCCCTAATACAGACAGGTATCTATTGGCATGGTATCCACAGAGACAGTGAAGAAAAAAAAAGGACTGAGTGGATAGAAAGTCCATAAAAATTATACCTATATATATATGTATATATATATATATATCTTTACTTCTCATTATTATAGTAAATTACTTTGGCATAGGAAAAAAAATGATACTTTACCAAGTCATCAAAAATATCCCTTTGATGCACATGGATGGTAATTAGAGTTTCAAATTTCACTCTATCAAACTTGGTCAGGTCATGTGTTGTCTGACTAATGAGAGTATTTAAGATGTCCAAAAATTTCTGATTAGTCAATTGCATGATTTTCCTATCATCTTTTGCATTATTTAAGGCCTCTTCTGAATCATGTGTCCATAGCATCTGAATTCCTAAAAGCCCGACCTACAACAGACAGATATTTATGAATTTTTTTCAAATATTAAAAGCATGGTGGTTACTTATTCATACTTATTTTAAACTGAAAGAAACATGCATTTCTCATCTCCAAAAGGGGGAAATCATCTAACGTTCTATTTATTTCAGCATACACAGATAATGAAAAATACGCTTCTTAGTCCATTTGGTGGTGCTATAACAGTACACCATAGCCCAGACACTTTATCAAGAAAAGATATTTCTTGCCATTTTCAAGGCTAGGAAACCCAAAGTCCAGAAGCCAGCCAAGGACCTCTTGTTGTGACATTGCATGATGGAAGAAGAATAAGACTCAGTGTGTGCGAGATAGTGCCAGAGAGGACAGAACTTGCTTTCATAACAAAACTAATCGCAGGAGAGATGGATAGGTTACTCCCAGGGCAATGGCATTCATCCATTCACAAGACCAGAATCCCAGACTCTTCATAGTGTGTGTTTTATCTGGAGCAGGATTTTCAAAAGCTTTCTTCCCAGCTTTTAAACACTAAGCTGCCCAACCCCATCCTTAATCTCTCCATGTAATTCCCATATCCTTGCATTAACTTCTCTAGTTATGGATTTACCTAGAGAAGAGAGAGTGAGCACAGAAAAAGCCTTCTTTGGTATCCCACTACAGACATCAGTGGCTTAAGCCTGAATGATGAGGCTAGTCCTTGTCTGGGGAACAGGCTACACTGGCCTACGATGGTGTTAGAGGACAGGTGGCTGGAAACGGTGGTCAACTGAAGGTCAATGGACACTCGAAGTTCAAAGCTGCGACAGGCTCCCCATCATCAGAGCCACCTCTTCTAAGCAACCTGCCCACCCTCCCTGCATTTCTCGTTGAGAACGGTCTTCTCACCTGTGCTGGAAAGTGCTGAAGGAAAGGTAAGAGCTGAAATCCTGAATCGCTGATTTGATAGAATGCAGATCGAATTATATTATGGAGTGAGGACATCTGTACTTTTAACAAGTCCAGAAGCCAAATCTCCACCGGGCCTTTGGCCATGACAGGAGTGTCCAACTAAAATACGTAACACACACATTACAAACACAGTCATTTGTTTTTGCTTTTTAAAAAAAAACAAATGTTCCACTCTTTAATCATTACAATACCTCAACGCAAGGCAAATTATTTTATGTTCAATAACGTATTTAAAACATGGGTCAGATTGCTTAACTAGAATTAGAAGGAGCCACAGAACTCATCCAGTATATAATCTCATTTCATAGGAAATAAAATGAGCCTCAGAGAAGGGAAGTGATTTAGCCAACTGTTCATAACAAAACCAGAGCTATAGAATTAGAACCTGGGGCTACTACCACCCCAACCATCATTTTTCTTTTTGTAAGAAAAGAAATATTGTAACAAAATGTAAGGAAAGTAAATTACAAGTATCTTTTCTCCTTCTCTTGATATGACAGCCGTCATCCGATCGTAGTCTTTTGCATGAAATGTTACCTCGTTTATGTTGTCTGACACTGCTGGGAGGTGAGGCTGCAAGAAACACAAGCCAGAGACAATATGTTACATACAGCCACTGAGCTGCCTTGAAAAACCTTAGCAAAGTGAAGCTGTGGCTAGAGTGGTAGCCATGAACACAAAAGTGGTAGAGTGCTAGCCATAAACACAAAAGCTAAGGGACAGTGCCCAGGCCCGAAGTTCAAGCCCCAGGATTGACTGACCAAAAACAAGTACTCTTTAAAATGGCTGGGAATGCAGCTTAGTGGTAGAGTACTTGCCTAGCATGTATGAGGTCCTGAGGTCGATTCCTCAGTAACACATGAACAAACAAACACAAAAATTGGGTTAAAGAAAACACAAACCAAACCCTAAAAAAGGAAATTAAAGCAGAACTAAGGAAATGGAAAAACCTCCCATGCTCCTGGATTGGAAGAATCAACATTGTGAAAATGACAATCTTGCTAAGGGCTCTCTACAAATTCAATGCAATACCCATCAATATCCCAATGGCATTCTTTAAAGAAATAGAAGAGGCAATTCAAAATTTCATATGGAACAATAAAAGACCCCATATAGCAAAAACACTTCTTAGCAGAAAGAACAGCGCTGGAGGAATTTCAATTCCAAACTTTAGACTCTATTACAGAGCTATAATTATCAAAACAGCTTGGTACTGGCACAAGAACAGGCCTGAAGACCAATGGAATAGAACTGAGGACCCAGATATTAAACCACAGACCTATAGCCACCTAACCTTTTGACAAGGGAGCCAAAAAAATAGAATGGAAGAAAGACAGCCTCTTCAACAAGTTGTGCTGGCAGAACTGGTTAAGCACCTGCAAAAAACTAAAGTTGGATCCTTCTTTGTCACCCTGCACTAGAATTAACTCCAAATGGATCAAAGACCTGGAGGTAAAAGCTGACACACTGAAAACTTTACAAGAAGGAATAGGAGATACACTAGGCCTCCTTGGCACAGGTCGAAACTTTCTTAATAAGGACCAAGAATCACAGCAAATAAGAGAAAGGCTGGATAAGTGGGACTGCATTAAACTGCAGAGCTTTTGTATGGCAAAGGACATAGCTAGTAAATTAATTAGGAAGCCTACAGAGTGGGAGAAGATCTTCACCAACCAAACAACGGACAAAGGCCTCATATCTAAAATATATCAACAGCTCAAAAAATTGAATCACTCCAAAACTAATCTCCAAAGTAACAACCATCCCATTAAAAAATGGGCCAAAGACTTAAAGAGAGTCTTCTCTGAAGAAGAAACAAAAATGGCCTATAGACACATGAAGAAATGCTCAACATCTCTGGTCATAAAAGAAATGCAAATCAAAACAACTCTAAGATTCTACCTCACTCCAGTTAGAATGGCCAGGATCAGGAAAACTAATAACAACAGATGCTGGAGGGGATGTGGCCAGGAAGAATCACTACTACACTGTTGGTGGGAGTGCAAACTTGTTCAACCACTATGGAAAGCAGAATGGCAGTGCCTCAAAGGGCTAAACATAGAACTCCCCTATAACCCAGCAATTCCACTACTTGGCATTTACCCAACCATCCAGAAACAAAGACATACTAAATCCACTAGCACAACAATGTTCATTGCAGAATTATTCACCATAGCAAAAATATGGAACCAACCTAGATGTCCCTCAGTTGATGAGTGGATCAACAAGTTGTGGTATTTGTACACAATGGAATTCTATGCTGCTGTCAGAAAAAACGACATCTCCCCATTTGTTAGGAAATGGAAAGTCTTAGAAAAAATCATATTAAGTGAAGTAAGCCAGACTCAAAGGAACTTAGGCTCAATGGTTTCCCTCATTTGTCAGTAGAAACCTTGGGCTCTACTAGCAGAGATCTGCAATAGAGCAAAACCTTGATACATAAGGCCATATAGTATGAAGCTAATTGAAAAGACCTCCAGGATATAGAAACAAGCCATATAATGAATGATTGTTGTCCTTAATATACTATGTTATCTCTCATCTCTTTTGCTGTCCCTTGGTTATCTCATATTGTTACAGTATCTCACTTTGTCATCTGATATATTGGATTTCTTTGTATTTGGTTATTTGAAATTGGATAGGGAAGGGGGGAAAACCAAGATGGGGGGAGTGGATGGGAGAGTAATGGGGACCAAGACATGTGAAAGGATATCAATATATGTGAATTAATGCACCTTCTATCTGGCAAATATCGCGTAACCCTTTTATTAATTACAATAAAAAAAAGAAAAAAAGAAAAGAATTGTTAATGAAAAATAAAAATAAAGTGTGCTTCTCAGTCATTAAAAAAAAAGAAAACACAAACCTTAGCATCTTGTATCTTCATAAAATAGAAAAGGATTGACTCTCTTAAAACAACCACAAAATGAAACACAAACCAACTCTGCCTTGACTGACTTAAGGGTACTAGGATTTGAACTCCATTCTTGTTAAGCAGACATTCTTACCACTGAACCACACCATAAGCTCTGAATTGTGCCCCTTATTTTTGAGATAAGGTCTCACTTGTTGGGCATGCACCTACACAACAGATTTCCAACAGCTAGGATGACAGGCATTCAACACCATGTCCAGCTCTTCATTGGGAAGGAATTCTGAAACATTTGTTTCTGCTTGGGCTGGCTTCACACAGTGTTCCCAACTATCTCTGCCTCCCACTGCTTCTGGAATTACAGGCAGCCAGTGCAAAAGCCATCTAAATCATTGTTAGTTCTAGTATACCTGTATAGTATGTGAATCGCTGGCTTGTCCAAGGATTTCCAGGAGAACTGGATCAGACACAAAGAAGAATCTCGGAAACAATAATCGCTTCTTCTCCAAATACCTTCGAGTCAAGAGACAGCTCATTACCAGGTGATTTTTACTGCATCCTTCATTTTTTAATCACTAACATCACCAACAAATGCCTATGGAATTTTCCCTGCTTTCTTCGGGCATGCTTGGTTAGAACGAAGTCCACACTCCGCTTGGAGGACACTGGAAAAATGGTTCAGAACAAAGCCTCCTCTCATCCAGCATCACCTCCTACCTTATCATTAACACTCGGTACATCTCCCTCTTCTTCCCCCTCTTCCCCTTCTGCATCTTGGGGCTTAAACTCAGGGCCTGCTGTACCTGAGCAGTTTTGCTCAAGGCTAGTGCTCTACCACTTTGAGCCATAGATAGCATCACTTCCAGTCTCTCAAGGACTTTTTTGTCCTTGGCTGGCTTTGACCCATGATCTTCAGATCTCAGCTAAGATTGTAGCAGTGAGCCACCAGTGCCCTGTGATGCCTGGGGCTTTTGTGCAAGTTTTGGGAACCTTGTGTTCTTTAACCCAAGTTGAGTCTATCATTTTCTCTCCAAACCATGACATCTTGAGAATGAAATGGGGAACAAGTTGCCATGAAGCTAGGACGCAGGCATAAATGTGGACAAACCAGGCTATATCACCACCTTATTTCAAATACAAATTGAGAACAAACTCAATTTTAAGGGAAAAAAAAACCTTTTAGAATTTTCTTTAATTATCCCCGAATCTGCCTGGTAAATTATCCTCCAGGATGTCTAGTTTCATCAGTGGGCTACACGCCAAGTCCTGGGCAAAAAGTAGGTCTGTATTCTATTTCCTAGAATCTGTACATGTGACCTTACTGGAGAGGTCTGCACAGATGTAAGGGAATTAGGAATGTGTATCACCCGTATAAGGTAAGCTCTAAACCCACTGGCAAGAGTACTGTTGAGGAAGCAGAGGAAACTGGGGTCATGGAAAGACAGACAGAGTTATGGCTGCCACCCAAGCCATTTCTAGAGCCCCCACAAACTGAGAAGCAGGGAAGAATTCTCCCTTGCAAGCTTCAGAGGGAATCAATGCCATGGCGCTGGCCTTCTGGAAGTCTCTGTGACAGAATACTACTCCTGTGCCAGAACATGAAACACCCAAGAGCGCTGGTGATTTGTCACCACTGCCTTCATTCATGCACACCAGGAGAATGATATCTTTTCTTAGAGAAAACTTAACTTTATGTGAATTTGAAATTCCTAGTCATATTTTAACCCTCCCTAAACAAACAAGCAAACATCAAGCTTCACAGACGCAGTCTGTATTAGTAACTGGATGGAGACAGAACCACCATTCCCTGCCCCGCACTGGTAGCCCACATCTGTAGTCCACACTACGCATAAGGCTGAGATCTGAGGATCGTTGTTCAAAGCCAGCCAGAGCAGGCAGTCTGTGAAATTCTTATCTCAAATTAACTTCTAGAAAACCAGAAGTAGCACTGTGATTCAAAAAGGTAGAGAGCTAAGACGAGGTGTGAGGGTGGAGGGAGAGAAATGGGGTCCAAAACATGAGAAAGGGTATCAATGTTTGTGAAGTAATGCACCTTCTATCTGGTGGATATAATGTAACCCTTCTATTAATTACAATTTAAAAAAAAAAAAACAAGGTAGAGAGCTGGCCTGGAGCAAAAAAAAAAAAAAAAAGCTTGGGGACAGTGCCCAGGCCCGGAGATAGGGCCCCACAACTGCCAAAAACAAACAACAAAAAGAAATCCAAATCACCACTGCATATTATTTGATCTGTAATTTTAAAATGCAGTTCCTACCCTGAAAGTGACTTCTGGCATACTTCCAGCTGTTCGTGTAAATGAGGTAAAAGCTGCCCCATGGTCTCATCTCCAACACAACAGCTTATCACATTGGGGTTCTCATGAGCTCGTTGCATGATTTTTACCCAGGACTTGTCAATATTCTGAAAACGTTTTGCTTCCTATAAAACAAATACATAGCCACTAAAGATTAGCATCTGGATAATTAAGAAAGCAAAGGCTTCACTTTTGAATGTCTTACAGTTTTTCAAAGCAGCCTCCATACATCTAGGGCTACAGAATTGAGACAATTATTTTCATCTGAATTAATTCTGAAGCTCTAAGCCTCAGACTTAATAAAGCTGCTTAATGCAATACTGCTCCATCACAATAGGATTTATCACTTATTTGTTTCTTCACATTGAATACAGTTTTGAAGTGCCACATGATGAATTCACGGAGCTAGTTCAAATCTAGTCTTCCCACACCCCAGGTGTTTTAATTTGATGAGCAAACCAAAGAAGCAAAAAAATAATTTTATCTGAGGGTCCTTGGAATAATTACAGTTCAAGAATCCTGGGGGGGGGGGTGGGGGAAGGGAAGAGAAAAGGCAACACAAAACAAAGCTTCATTTACAATTTTGCAAATGAAAAATTCCTCTTTACTATGGATGATACTAAGCTTTGCATTCCATTGCAAAAATGCCTCTAGGAATTGGCATAAACAGGCCTCTTTTGAAAATGCAACTTTCTAATTAAAATAAAAATGACATATCTTAGTTTTATGCTCCAAAAATAGGTTACAAAGGGGAATGGGTCATTTTTCAACACCTTTTATCCTTGACTTATAATCTTTATAGATCCTGTTTGTAGATAGAGAAATTTAGGAAGCGCTAATTTAATTTTATGAGGAAAGTTACCTTCCTAGTATAAAAGTATGTTATTTATTGACATTTTTAAAAAATACTTCAACAGTGTTTATTAGTCTTTTGTTTTCTTTGCTGACCTTGAGGCTTGAACTCGGGGCCTGGGCACTGTCCCTGAGCTTTTGTGCTCAAGGTTAATACTCTATCACTTGAGCCATAGCTCCATTTCTCACTTTCTGGGTGATTGACAATGAAAGTCTCACAGACTTCCTGCCCAAGTTAACTCTGAACTGAGATCTTCAGATGTCGGCTAAGATTATAGGAGTGAACCACTGCTGCTTAAAGCCATTTTTTTTAGTTTCATTACAGTTAAGGCTGCCTTTTTGGCCAGTGAGTCTTGCTAGTAATAGATTAATAATTTGTGTTTACAGAATACAGATCAATTCCAGGCAGGCACCCTATCACTTTGAGCCATGCTTCCTGCATCCTCTAGATTAACTTTAATAATATCCTCTAAGGGTTATTGGAAGGTGAAGGTGAAATTCTTGGAAAAAGATGACCTACTATAATTTCATGGCACTAAATTAGAAAGCGCACTGCATCTCAGGATTTCTCACTGTTGGAAAATATGTGAGTTTCTTCTTTCTACTAATATAGACCAAAGTAGCCACCATGTATGTGTATGTGGGTCCTGTGTGTGTGTGTGTGTGACCCAGATGAGTGGGCCAACCTCTGATATCATCAGGAAGACGTTGTCAGAAGAGAGGTAATCCACCAAGTTTGGCCTGCTCAGGAATTACAAAGGCTGTACTTACCTGAGGCAACTGTTTGGCGATATCTCCCCCTACAAAGACAGCTTCAAGATAGACCCAAAGATTCTGTACCACCAGCCATTCTTCAATGATATCCGAGGACGTGGATAGTTTATACACCCAATTCTGGATATTTTTTTTAAAGGGAGCATTATATCTAAAGAGTAAGAACAAGAAATATGATTATGTTTCCAGGAAAATTAGAAAACAGTAGAGCCTAACAAAGCAAATTACCAGAAACCTACTGGTTATGAGTCAAAAAGATGAGCAAAAAAGATCTAAGAGCTAAGGAAATTGTGAAGAAAGTGCCTAGATCACAGGTATTTTACATATTGGCTCATGTGCCAGTCATAAGCTAGGAAGTTAGAACTAGTTTCAGGGCAGAGATCCTGAAAAGGAATTGTGCTCTGGTTGCTCCTGAGAGGAACAGAATAATTAGGAATAAATAAGATGCTTTTTCCAGACGTCTGTGTCTGCTGTGAGAGTAGCATCAAAGATGCAGTTTGCCATATGCCTGCGGAATGACTGAATCTTGGTTGGTCCACCAGACTGTCTGTCAAGGAGCAGAAAGAATCTGATCTCTAAGATCAGAAGAGGATAGGCACCACCAGGTCATTTGGAGAGAGGACTGCTCTACTACTAGAGTCAAGCTTGAAACCCCATGTCCACAGACAAGCTTCCCTTCCCACCCATACTCTGAGAACTCCACCAAAGGATGCAACCAGATTCCGCAGTGGTAGAGATTCAGGAGAGGACTGGGGGCATGGCTCGGCCTCCAGGGCTGCAGCCTTGAGCAAAATGCTAAGGAAAGAAGGCAAGGCCATGAGTTCAAGCCCCAATACCAGCACAAAGTTCAGAGGATAAGTTCTCAACCTGCAGGGGGGCGGGTAGTTATGAGGGTACACTCTGGAAAAGGGAAGGTGAGATGAGTACCATTAAAGAAGAGACGGAAGACACGATTTTTAGGGAAAACAGGCACTTGGTATAACAATGTAGGGTAGACTCTTAATGAAACCCCACAACTGCAAAGCTGGGCTTTTGCCTAGTATTTTCCACAATAAATATTCATCAAAACCTTTTCCCCCAGTTAAAAAAAAAATTACCTGTTGCTTAACAAGGAACCTAACATCATTAAGCTATCTTCCATCAAAGTGATAATTTCTCCCGATTCAGTTCCTTTGAGAAGGAGCTCTCCTTTCCCTTTAAATGCTGCAAAACTCAGGTTCTGATTGGTCCAGTTATCAATCACTAGCATCAGCTTGGCTTCAATATCCTTTTCCTTACTGGCAGATATGCAAATATCCTTCAGAGGAAGATCAAAGGACATGTCAGGATGTTTCTAATTAAGTGTATCATAAAACCAATTAAGTATATCATAAAATCACAGGCTGTGTAGTTGGAAGGGATTCAGAAGTCACCTGGTTGAGAGCCATTCTGTAACTGGAAGAATCCCCCGTGTTGTAGGTTCACTCTAGACCCGTGGGACTGACTATTCATTTTCTTGTAGCAGTTAACAGGAGACAAGGGAACTTGAATTTTTTTGGATTTTGTTTCTGATTGGAGTGTTTTGAAAACAGATTGAAAGGAGTGATGTTGGTCAAGATACACAGTACTCATCAACCTGTATGTTGAGTTGAATCCCCTTTGTATGGCTACTTAGAGATAAGCTTCCAACCACAAAAACTAGAATAGAAAATAATACCAATAAAATGGGCATAATCCTAGCTGCCCATATATCCCAGAAGTCAAAAGATAATGTGCACAGAATCTTCTGAATGCTTGCAAGTGACATATAGCTATTACCATATTCTTGCCTGTTCTGGTCCTAATGTGAGATCTCATTTGCTCACAAGTTAACTCTACTTTTTCTCATGAATTCTCCTCCCCCCCCCACCCCCGCCCATACACACACACACTTTTTTGACATTCCTTGATGCAAAAGTGTCACAAAGGAAAATAAAGGTAATGTATTTTCCCTACCATACTTCAACTTATTCATATACAAGAGTCACAGACTCACAGAGAAGGAAAGGGATTTACAAGTACAGGAATTTCCACAATTAAGTATAGTACAAATTACTGTGTGGTGGTATTGTAAGATCTCTGGGAACTGTGTGAGTGGGGAGGTAGTTGATTCGCTGCAGATCTGTGTAGGTCTTACCGAATAGCAGGTAGGAGTCCAGCAGAAGGTGGCCGGGAAAGTGAAAGGCATGTCCGTGTAAGGAAACAGCTTCCTGCAGTGATAAGGAGCCAGTACTGGCTGGAATCCAACGAGCTAAAGGTAGGACTTGTGTGTGGACCGACACAGTGCTTTACAGGGTATCACTTTGGATTTGGGGGAGGGGGAGGGAGAGTTTGTACTAGCACTGGAACTTGAACTCAGGGCCTTGCTTGGCTTTTTCTTTTGTTTATGTTATGCTGGTCCTAGAGCTTGAATTCAGGGCCTGCGTGCTATCCCTGAGCGTTCTTGCTCAAGGCTGGCACTTTATCACTTGAGCCACAGCTCCACTTCTGGCTTTTTGGTGGTTAATTGGAGATAATCTCACGGACTTTTTGCCTGGGCTGGCTTTGAACCACAATCCTTAGATCTCAGTCTCCTAAGTAGCTAGGATTACAGGCATGAGCCACCAGTGCCTGGTCTATGCTCTTTTGACTTTTTCTTGCTGGGGTTGAGGGGAGATAATTGGAGACAATCTCAATGCTCCAAATATACGCACACATACACACACACACACACAAATAAAGCCATGAGTAAGAAGAAAGAAGGATGCAAACCACAGGGTAGCACTGAAGCTCAGATCTAAGGGCCATGGTGAGTGGGGACCAGGTCTCTGAGTTTAAGCAATTCAACTGGCCTTCAAGAATCTGTGAGGCCAAGGCCTCCGGTGCCATCTAGCCACATAATGAGAGGGTGCTGTACGCCTAGAGGATGTGATGGGAGCATCTGGACCATACCGTCCAGAGTCAAGATACACTGCCACCATACTTGACTCTTGGCCTGGGCCTGAGGGAGAGCTGTGCAATGAAGATAAAGCCACTAGATAAGGAGAGCTAAGACATGAGGGAAAAATAAAATAAAAACTGTTGATTTATACAATGCTCAAAGACAATAATGATGGTCCCGATGAATCATTGGGAAGACCTCAGCTGTCTTCATACCTCGATATCATCCTTGTTTTTAAGGAGAGGAGCTTCCATGATATTTCTGAGACAAAAGGAATCCGACTCCACATCGAATGGGGTTCCTGTTAACTCAGAGATTCGATCCCAGTGCCGCGGTTTCATCGCTTTATTGGTCATCATTTCCAGTAGTGGGCAAGACTCACTGAAGTCATCGATTCTTTTCTTCAGGTCCAAAAAAGCTTGCCAGTCTTTAAGCCCCTTGGGAAGTTTACGACATCTATCAGTGAGAAGGAGGGGGGAAATTCATCACCTATGCATGTGGCTGAAGATGGCAGAACATATCAAGGAATCTGCTGCTGTATAATATGTAGA
Organism: Megascapheus bottae; assembly: GCF_031878675.1. Classification (NCBI taxonomy): domain Eukaryota; kingdom Metazoa; phylum Chordata; class Mammalia; order Rodentia; family Geomyidae; genus Megascapheus; species Megascapheus bottae. Next base: position 9,909,716 of record NC_143530.1, read on the forward strand.
ATGTTGTAGTTAGTACCCCGATAGGATACTAAAAAGGATAAGCAGTATTCAGAGACAAGCTAACTCAGTGGAAACTCACCTGTTCTGAAATTCTTGTAACTCTGCATTGATTTTTTCAATATCCACATCACCCCAAAGAATTTCATAGTATCCACTAATACTGCCCATGACCGTGTCATAAAGGCCATATAGCTTCTGCAGCAAATTCAGTTCTTTTCTAGAGAACAAAACAAGTAAAGGATCACACAGTCTGTCTTAAAAAATGCATTCTGCTATTAGACAGGACATGTTCATTCAATCGGTATCTCATAACTATGTATATTCTGTCTCATAAGACCAGTGGCTTCTAATATGAAGACTCAACACTCTGAATGATACTATAAACTCAATATTGGTCATACTTGTGAAAAGGAAAGAATTAGATCTTCTTATAAATCTAAGACAAGTATACTACTCTCTGAATTATTGAATTTTTCTGATTCCATTATCCTAAGAACGATTTCATTATCTCTGCTGGTTATTCCCATCTGAGCCAAGTATGACTAGAATAATAAAGAAGGAAAACAGTCTCCTAAAGGTTAATCTACAGTACAAAAATCCTCTTTCCAGTGTCTTCCTGTGTTTCTGGAAGCACTATATCATCTCTCAAGAAAAGTACCAGAAAAGGAATCTGGAGACAGCATATCTATAATGTTCTACTTGCAACAGCTTAGAACCCAGAAACTTCCTGAACTCAGAAAACTGATAAAGGACTCTCTTTCCCCAGTATCAGATAGCAAAGAGGGAAAAAACAGCACTCTACACTAAAGACTCTAGATGAGTTTGTATTAAACTTTACAAGTGTACACTTGAATACATACAGTTCAAGAGAGCCAACGGCCCCATTGGACAAAATTGTGCAATGAGAACTTTCTGAGATAGACAAGTGACCTTGTGTTTCTATTATTTACAATTGTTTGAGCAAGTTTTGTTTGGTACATTTCATACGTGGATAAGGATCTGAAGTAGGTAATACAGTAGCATAAATGAAAAAAAAATGCAGCTATCTGAGACATATGCAAAACTAGTGAAAGAAACCATAAGGTGCAAGCTATTTTCTTTTGTCAGTTGTGGGGCTTAAACTCTGGGATTGGGCATTATCCCTGAGTTCTTCATCTCAAGGCTGGCGCTCTACCACTTCAGCCACAGCACCACTTCCAGTTAATTGGAGATAAGAGTCTCACGGACTTTCGTGCCCAAGTTAACTTTGAACCGCAATCCTCAGATTTTAGCCTCCTGAGTAGCTAGGATTACGGGCATGAACCAGAGGTACCTGGCCAAGTTAACTTGTGTGTGTGTGTGTGTAAGAGAGAGAGAGAGAGAGAGAGAGAGAGAGAGAGAGAGAGAGAGAGAGAGAGAGAGAGAGAGAGAGAGAGAGAGATTCTGCTGCTTGAACTCAAAGCTAACTTTCTACAACTTGAACAACACCTCCCTTTCCAGTTTGGGGATGGTTATTTGGAAATAAGTCGTTTGGACTTTTCCTACCTGGGCTGACTGTGAATCATAATCCTTAGATCTCAGCTTGCTGAGTAGCTAAGGTTATAGGTTTGGGCCCCTAGTACCTGGCTACAAGCTAGCTTTTGGTCATAAATACCCAGAGCTTTTTGTAGTATATTTTCTACTTCTCTAGAATCTTCTTTTTGTATATAACGTATGTGTATTAGGTCAGGAGTGGCAGGAATATAGACAATAGTTAGAAGTGTCTATACTTTATGTGAGAGAGGGATTTGACAATGACTCGAATCTTCTAATGAACAGTATTTAATCAACTCCCTGTAACTCGTGGGTATTTTGTAAACTTGCCTGGTTTTGTGTAGAACCTCATAGTCAGTCACAGGCAATCCAAAGAGCTGTTCACCAGATGAATAGGTAACAAATTTCCTCCACAGATCATCAAAATTGGCCTGCAACAAAGATTTTTAAATTGTGCCAAAAGATCATTAAGTCAGATCCTATTAAAGTAGAATTCATCATAACTAAAATAAAAGCTGCAGTTTATTTCATAGTATCTATGAACTATGAAACAAGGATTTGTGCGGCAAATTTATGTATATACCTAGCTATCAGAGGAAAGTTAAGTACTTAGGAAAGTTACCTGCCAAGCATTCTAAAAATATTGGTTTTATATAAAATAATTTTTTTTTGCCAGTTGTGGGGCCTGATCTCAGTGCTCAGGGCCTGAGTACTATCCTTGGGCCTTCTTCAGGCTAGAGTCTACACTTGAGCCACAGTACCACTTCTGGCTTTTTAATTTGTATGAGGTCCCAAGGATTCGAACCCATCAAATGATTTCTGTTTGTTTCCTTTTTATTCTTTTGTAGTACTGGAAATTGAACCCAGGGCCTCTTTTATGCTACATGAATAGCTCTACCATTTAAGAGACAACTTAGACCTTTTTGTTTGGTTTTTGGATTTGAGATAGGGTCTTGTAAACTTTGCCCACACTAGCCTCAAACTCATAATCTTCCCTCTCTCTCTGCTTCTGTTATCTGGGGTTCATGATAGAAGTACACTACCATACCCAACCAAATTACTTCTATATTAAGTAGACTTAAGAAGGCCTGTATTTCGAATACCTATATGTACATCAATGTAACAAAAAAGTGGGTTATTTTACCTGAAATATCTGTAGCCTGTTGCTCGCTTCTTGGGGTGGTATGTTTGGAACCATAGGTCCTTCCTGTAAGGAAATTATAATCACTATTTTCATTTTTTTTTGGCCAGTTATAGGGCTTGAATGAAGAGTCTGGTCTCTATCCCTGATCCTTTCTGTGCTCAAGGCTAGAACTCTACCACTTGAACCACAACACCACTTCTGGCTTTTTCTGTGTATGTGGTACTAAGGAATCGAACCCAGGGGTTCATGTATGCTAGGCAAGCACTCTACCCCAAGCCATATTCCCAGCCCCTCTATTTTCATTTTTAATCAGACTTATTTTCAATATATCTAGTATTTCCTTTTAAATAAATACACATTTTTATTTAAATGGTAGCATTTTGTCCTCTTATTTATGCCCTGTAACAGCTTTGCTGAGATCTAATTTACCCACTCTACAGTGCACAATTCAGTGGCTTTTACTGTATGCGGAGCTGTGCAACTGTGACCACAATCACCTTGAAACATTTTCATCATTCCAGCCTCCATTCATTTTTAAAGGACCTTGACACAGCTAATAAAGACTGTGCCCAAACTACATCCCATATGAAGTGTGTCTCGCAAGAGCTCAGCTGAATTTCGTTCAGGATTATAAACGCTGGTGCCGCGGCTATGATTAAAATAACCAATGAAGAATTCTGAGAATGTTCAGCACGGATGAAAACAGAGACACATGTTAAGTTGGATTTTTGGAATCAGTGGTCAGCCTCTCATGGTTGTAAGCCAGTATACATTTGCATGGAATCCCCTCAAAATAACTCTCCCAAAAGCAAAGGGATGAAAGGACATCCTGCAAGGTCACAGATCCAAAGAACAAAGACTGTGCCTAGTAGAAAACGATGAGTACTAGAGATTTTAGCATGGACTGTACACTCATAGATATGATTGCATCATGTTTAAAAGGTAAACTGAGGTGTTATAACTTATGAAAGAGTTTGAGCACACAGTGATTCAAGCATTAGACTGTTTCAAACCAGAAGTGGCTCAGGGCTCCATCCACTGCTGTAAGGAGTGGGTTTTACGGGATACACAGAGAAACCCCATGACTGGTCACATTTATTAGTTTTCTACTCTGTCCTGCCAAAAAGCCCCTGGTTTTCTAATTGCCAGGTTGTCTGCTGTTTCTCAGTTGTGTCGATCAAGTTCAGCTTTTCCTAATAAAGAGAAAATGTCTGACCATAGCTTGGGTTAAGCTATGCTTTTTTTTTTGCTGGGGGGGGGGTTGTGGGGCTTGAATTCTGATCCTGAGCCCTGTCCCTGAGCTTTTCAACTCAAGGCTAGTGCTCAAGCCACAGCATCACTTCCAGTTTTCTGGTGGTTAATTATGCCCAGGCTGGCTTTAAATCACAATTCTCAGATATCAGCCTCCTGAGCAGCTAGGATTACAGGTGTGAACCACTGGCACCAGCCATGTTTTGCTTTTGTTTGCAAATCAAGCAAGTTTAAAATCATTTTCTGATGCCTAAACCACTCAAGGTTTAAACCTCAGATTCCTTTCAACTCACTTCAACAATAAACGAAAATAGCAAATCAATACTACTTAATTCAACCAAAGGAGATAAGCTTAATATCAGTTCTTTAAAAGTTAAAAAATAAAGTGTTAGTCAAAAGGTTAAAAAATAAAGTGCCTGTAATTCTGTCTATTTGGGAGGCTAGAGCAGAAAATTGTGAGTTCAAGACAGTGTGGATGTCTCAAAAATGTATATATACACAGGTATACCCGTATATATCTGTGCATATATACTTATATATAGGAAATTTGTGGTACTAACCCAGCCTGATATGTGTTACTCATTTTCAATGATCCTTCTGGTTAATAACAGTGGAAAATGAGTTGCATACTAGCCTAAGTATGGGTATATATTGTGTACCTTTTGAACAAATGTATTTACATTCTCCACGAGAAACTCTGGGTGTTTCTCAGGGTTTACCATTTTCATTTGAACCTACCACAAGACATTTTACCACCCAGCATGCTAACATGTCAATTACCGTCTCGTAGGCTTCAGCAAAGTTCATGACATCATCGCGAAAGACTTCTACAGCCTCAAGGAGATTGCTCTTAAACTTTGGTTGCACTTGAACTAGTTCATCTTGTACAGAAACCTGGAATATACATGGACTATATGTAGATTGTATCTCAATAAAATTGTCATCAGTGACAAGTTGTCAAAAAGTATGGAATAAATCTTTCTAGAAATAATGACATAAAAAATTAAGGCATTTGCTTTATACTTACAGCTTTGCTCTGCAATTTGTTGAATGAGTATCTCAAGGTATCAACCGCTTCAGATTCTTCTTTGGTTACTTCAACTTCAAATCTGTTTAAAATACCATAAGCTTCCTGTAGAGAGGAGACAGAGTTCAGAAATATCTCAAGAAGCAATCGCCAAAGGATTCATATGCCTTCTAGACATGTTCTGTCTTCAAGTTCGGCAAATTCTACAAGGATGTCTTCCAAAATTAAAGCTATAGAGAAAGCATCTTCGGCATTTTACTGACTACCACATATTGTCTATAGATGTTAGGCTCAAAAGTCTGCATTGGACAAGCACCTAGGTGATTCTGGTGGAGGTATAAGTAGATTGCATGAAGAAATATTACTCTAGAAAATAGAACTCCTAGAGTTATTTTCTCTCTCCCTCCCCCCTCTCTCTGTTTTGTGCCAATGCCATGCAGAATAATTTCTCATGCTGTATTAAACTAGAGTTGGCATATAAGGAATGGTATGGAATGATGATGAGCAAGATAGTCTGAAGCAAAGAATCTTGAATGGTTCAAGGAATGGGCAGGCGACTGAATTTACCAAACTAATGTACACTAATGTACACCAAAGAAGCCTCTTCTGTACTCAGGGGAAAGATCAAATAATTTATTACATCTTTAGGAAGGAATGATTAGCATCCAAAATTCCAAAAACTTTGAAGTAGTAAAAGTATGAAATCCCTCATCTACTACAGGGTAGACTCTAAATGTGTTCAAGAAAGCATAAAATAGCTCTTAGCACTGGGTATCAAGGAGAAGAGGGGGAAGTGTCCACTCTTCTAACACTTAAGTAAAACTTAAGAAATAATAATAAAACAAGGAGTCTGGCTTTTATTTTCACCATCAATCAGAAAAGACTTGTGACAGACAAAATAATGGTATCTCCAATGCTGTTCACGGACTGAGTCACCCAAAGCCTATGAGTATGTTACATGACAATGGGGACACTGACGCTCTAACTCAATGAAGAAGATATCAATGGGAAATTATCCCAGAGGAAATAAAAATGGGTGGATTTAATCTAATTACCAAGTTCTTTAGAAAGGAAAAGGGAGATAGAAGAGTCAGAGTCAGAGAAGATCTAATGACAGAGGCAGAGATAGGAATGATGCCGTTGCTGAGAGAAGCCACGAGCCATGGAATGTGGGCAGCCTAGACAAGATGGAAAAGGGCAAGGGATGGCTTCTCCCCTAGAGCTCCAGAAATAACATGGTCCTGCTGAAATCTTGATTTTAGCCCTGTAAGACTCATTATTCCCTTCTGATTGCTATGACTATCAAATAAGCTTGTGTTGTTTTAAACCATTAAATGTGTATTAAGCCATTTCAAATTTACATTCTGGTTAATTTGTTATCACTGCAATAGATAACCAATACCCTACTTTCCACTAACATGGTCTTTTGCTGATTTTAATTCTAGCAAATTACTATTGAGCTTAGCCAGCTAGGCTCTTGCCAGAGGAATGCCCATGGCTTGTCTGTGGTTATGAGTGAGACCCAGACTGGTTTCTAAAGAAAACCAAAGAACTTGCCTAACATATCAGGAATTCCAAGAGACGGTACAACCAATCTTTTCTCTGAAATAATAGTGTTAGTATCAAAAACTCAACACTGTCTAAGCCTATACAAGATCACTAATATGCTCTGTACGTTGATAACTCATGATAACTGGTAAAATTCTCCCAACATCAGAAAGTAGATTTACCATATACTAGATTTAACAATGTGTTAACTGTATCACTTTTCAGTATGCTTTATTTTAATCTCAGGAAAAAGAAATGCCATCAATTCTTACTTCAATTGGTCCCAAAGTCATGTCCATCTGGATTTCATTATCACGAATACAAGACAAGGCTTCCATCGCAAATCTGACATCATCTAAGTCACGAATAGGTCTAGACAACTTTTTCAAGTATTCATTGATAAATGCTATCATGTCTAACATTTTCTTTTTGTATTCTTCATTCAAATATCGACAGAGCAACATTTTCCAGGCTTTCGCCTCAATTGATAAAGCCAATTTCATGGGCTCTGATGAAAGACAAGAAAGATTAAAATAGCACAGTCAACACTCTGTAGAGAAATTCACTGGATGTATAATCTGAGCATCAGATACAAACAGGTTGTCCAATTCGGTGCTTACGAATCAATTATGGCTACTGCGCACCTGAAATGTGGCTATTCTGACTAGATGTGCTTGCTCTATGGTTGCTAAATTTTGAAAACTCACATCGTCTCCCCATGGTATGTTCATCCCTACTTGAGAAAGATACTATAGCATGTAGGCGAGATGTGTGAGATGAAGTTACTGCTCCGTGTAAACTTTCCTGTTTCTGGTCATCTCATTAGCAGCCCTCTATTATCCCCAAAGAAACCCATTTCAACAGAGTGAAATATATGGCTTCCTCTGTCAAACCTCAGCCCTAATTTTGTTATTCTACTTAGGAGCTCAGATTCAGATTCTTCTTGGCGCAACATCAGCCTAGAAGAAAATAAGAGACAGAAATGATGGGCCTCCATCTCCAATTTATCAGCAAAATGCCAAACTGGAGGTATGGCTCAAATGGTAGAGCAAGATCATAAGCAAGAAAGAAAAATGAGAGTGCAAGACCGTGAGATAAAGCCCCTGAGTTTAGTCTCCAGTTGTCACAGAAAAATGAAACCAATAAAATAAAATGGCACTTCGGGTGAAAATATAGATATATAATAAATATTTTAGTTACCTGTATGCAATTCAAGAGCCCCTACAAAAATGATGGGCTTCAACTCATCAATCTCCTGTTCAAAAGTAGCATAGTGGAAAATCTCGGATCTGATTTCAGTCAAGGAGGGGTTGTTGGCCAAAAACTCCTATAGAAAGGCAACAGTATTTTTCTTATTCATTATTAATACGCTTAAGTATTAACCCTTTCAAGCATTGTACAGTTGTAATAGTGAAATGAAGAAACTTGCACCTTCTTACATACTTGATGTGCTATGGGCTAATGGCTTGGAAAAGAATGGCTATCCCAAATAATCTTGAGAAAAGATGAGGCTGGATGAGAGATCTTCCACTTCTGAGATGGGTTATTCAGAGCTCTAAAGTTTTTCAACTAACCAAAAATACAGCTGGGTCTGTAGAAGTATGGTAGGTCCTGGCCTCTAAATAGGACTGGTCACTCAGTCTGTGCCTGACTGTTTCAGGGAATTACATGAGAACTGACAGAACCCATAATCATTGACAATGTCCATACATGCATCTAGGATTTGGCATCCATATGTTTGTAGCCTCTATTTATTAATTCCCGACATTCTCCCCCAATTCTTCAAGATTCCCCCCAACCCAAGAGTTAGACACAAACAGCTAAAAGCTAAAGGAAATGACAGAAGAATACCTTCACTTTTACATCTCGGTCCTCTGTCCAGAGACTCTTGTACTTTTGAAAGTCCTGCAGGGCTTCATTGGCCGCCTTTCTTAGAGAGTTCACGGAGGAGGAAAGGAGAAGGACCAACTTGGAAATATCCTTGTGCTCTGCCACCCCAGGGTAAAAGTTCTTCAGCTTTCTTGCTGGAACAACTTCCTCAAAAGCTCCTGAAGACAGATAGTTGCCACACTATACTTAATGTCTATACTCAGCTTTAAATGTCAGCAATATTCATAGCCACACTGTTCTTATTTAATGGGATTTCTTAATGGCACTCCCGCCAAATAATAAAGAGGTAGAAGCTGCTAGCTTACTGCCTTCCAAGAGAAAATACTGAGTTAAATTTTGAGGTTTAGCTTTCTCTCATCAGGAGAAAACGTGTGGTAAGGAAAGAAAAACTATGAGACATGGGTTAAAGCCCCTTCGTTCTATAATGTTCCTTAATGAGAGGTTAAAGGAATTGAAATGGGGCTCTATACAACAGTATAGCAGTCGATGGAAAAAGATAACATCTATCGCCTAAATGACCTCCAATTGTCGTGGCTGAACTCCATAGGACGTGAGACGTCTGTGGCTGTCTTCAGTTCAGGATCTAGTATGTAGAGATTGGGCAAAAATTCTACAACTACTCCATTACCACATCTTTGGCCAGTACACAAATCTGATCATGTCACTGTGTTGACTGAAAACTCTCAACTATTCTCATTAAACAGAAACCACACAGATACTTTCGTCTGGCCCATATTAGACCATTCACAGTGGAATAAAGAGTGAACAAACATTAAGTACTGGGACTAGAACTCAGCATTTGGGGCTTGCTAAGCAGGTGCTTTTCCTACTGAGCTATTACCGCTTCCCTGAATTGGTTTTTTGCTAGCTAAATTTGATTTTGTTTTTTTTGTTTTGTTTTGTTTTGTTTATGGCCAGTCCTGGACTTGGGCTCAGGGACTGAGCACTGTCCTTGGGATTTCTCAAAGCTAGAGCTCTACCACTTGAGCCACAGCACCATTTCTGGCTTTTTCCTATGTATGTGGTACCGAGGAATCGAACCCAGGTCTTTGTACATGCTAGATAAGCACTCTACCCACTAGGCCAAACTCCCGGCCCCAGCAGCTAAATTTGAGAGAATATTTTGCTTCCTATCACCATCTGTCTATGTCAGACTTCCTATCCTGGCTGGGATAATCAGGTTGTATCACTAAGCCCAGCAATCGTTTGAGGAGTCATATGAACTTTCCTGCCACAGAAAAGGTTCTGGACTTGAATTTCCATCGTCCCAATCTCAGCCTCTGTGTTACTAGAATTATATGCATGAGCCACTGGCACTCAGCTATACCGTTACTTTTTGTTAAGTTGGTAACAATTAAAAATCATGAAATTTCACATGAAATTCAGACTCCTAGCTTCTCCTTTTATAGTGGTATAATCTGGTAGTTAAGGAAGAGTTAATTGACTGAAGCTGGCTTGTTCTTTTGAATTTATTACAGTCTGCTTTAAGCTTTTCTCCATTACTTTATCTTACATCTAATCAAAATTAGAGCAAAAGAAAATACAAGATATTGAAGTGATTTAATTAATATACTTTATACTTAAACTCTGGGCCTGGTCCTTTAATTTAATTAAGTAATAACATAGCATGCTGTAGCAGTTGAATTCTCAGTTCAATCCCTAAGAATTCCACTGTACAGATATACCACATTTGTTTATCTACTATTCATTACTTTTAATCATTTGTTTGGTTAGCAATTTGGGAATGCTACTAATAATCCAGCTTCAAATATTGAAAGAAAGTTTTCTAGACTGAAAATTATGCTGAAAAATCAGAACCAAAGTTTAAATTTTATCTTTCAAGGTTACTATAGGAAAGTGATTTTTTTAAGTGCCAGGCACTGGTGGTTCATGTCTATCATCCTAGCTATTTAGGAGGCTAAGATCTGAAGATGACGGTTCAAAGCCAGCCAGGATAAGAAAGTCCATGAGACTCTTCTCCCCAATTAACTAGCAGAAAACTGAAAGTGGAACTATGGCTTAAAATGGTACAGTACTAGCCTTCAACAGAAAAGCTCAGGAACAGCTCCCATCTGAGTTCAAGCCCCACCACAGGGGGGGAAAAGCCTCGCTCCTGCCTATAATCCTACCTATTCAGAAGTCTGAAATTTGAGAATCATGGTTCCAAGCCAGACCAGACAGGAAAAGTCTGTACGACCCTAATCTCCAATTAACCACCAAAATGCCAGAAATGCAGGTGAGGCTAAAGTGGTAGAGCACTAGCCTTGAGCACAAAAGCTATGAGACAGCACCCAAACTCTGAGTTCAAGCCCTCATACTGGCACACATACACAAAAATCTTCATGTATCCATGACCAAAAACTAAAAAGAACTATTTACTTTCTTCGGAAGGGGGGTTACCAGTCCTGGGGCTTGAACTCAGGGCCTGGGCACTGTCCTTGCACTTTCTTAAGACTAGTGCTCTACCACTTGAGACACAGCACCACTTCTAGCTTTTTCTGTGTATGTGGTACACAAAAGGAATCGAACCCAGGGTTTCATGCATGCTAGGCAAGTACTCTACTACTAGGCCACAGTCCTGGCCCCTACATGTTTTTAAATGAAAAGAATGGACCACTGGGATTTTCTTAATTGAAACAACAAATTAGCATATAAAATATGAATTATATATATGATAATATATAGAAAAATCTATGTGCTATCAAACCCAAGGAATTCTCCAAAGACCATTGACTATTATGATTCTCAGGTTGTGTTCTCTGAGACTTGTTTTAACTCCCCGCCCCACACCCCGTCGGGGTGCTGCGTGTTTCAGAGCTCTTACTGTCATCCTTCTTCTGTTTTCCTGTGCTGGGGTGGTTCTGGTCAGTGCGGGAGGAATTGGCAATAACTGGTTTGATTTGGTGGGCCTGCTGCTGTCCCCAGTGGGCCACTCCTCTGCTGACCTCCAGGGTTAACTGGATCATGCGGTTAATGGCTTGTTGAATGTCATCTAGACTAGGAACCATCACCTGTAGAAACAAACAGCCAGGGCATAATCCTTCCAGCATAACCCTGTGCCTCCAATTCTCTCCCTCCTTTCTCCCACTGGTCCAGAAGAAGGCTGAGTTAAGAGAGAGATGGCCGAGGGGAGAGTGCTGTGGTCTGAACTAAGAAAACAACAAGGCGATCTTTACTGTACTTGCAGGATAAATACTTAACTCATCTCCAGGTTTCATAAGCTATGCATGAGTCTTTGTTTTTATTTTCTTATCTGTGGTGCTAGGGATGGAACCGAGGTTCGTGCAAGGCCAGGGCTCTACATAATGTTATATTCTTAAAATACATTACCCAACTAGGCACTCTATTTAATTGTACTCACCACATTAGGGATCGCAAGATGCACTTCCGATTTTATAAAGGAGATAATGTCCTCTGACCGTTTTCGTCCATACGGGCTGTAACAAGGACATTTAGCTAAGGATGAACCATAGCCTAAAATTTCATAGCTTACAAGCACCCTTCCCAACAATACAAACTGTACCAAAAGAGTATTGTTTATGCTGAGCGCTGTGGCTCACACCTGTAATCTTAGCTACCCAGGAAGCTGAGATCTGAGGATCGTAGTTCAAAGCCAGCCTGGATACTAAAAAGTCCGTGAGACTCTTATCTCCAATTAACCACTAGAAAACAGGAAGCGGAGCTGTGGCACAAAGGGGAGAGCAAAAGCCTTGAGCGGAAGAGCTCAGGGACATTGTCCAGCTCCAGAATTCAAGTCCCACAACCAACCCCCACCAAAAAAAAAATTAGGAGTGTTAATTATAATAGAACCATAAATTGCACACAACTAAGAAACTATTAAGCCTTAATAGTCCTAGAAGTAAAGCATCAATCTCATAGTATTTGAATATTGCTCTCTCATTAGTGACTTTCTAACATTCTTTTCTCTCAACCTTGTAATAAAATGGAGGATACTGACAGCAAAAAGCATAGTTCATGCTTATAATCCTAGTCACTCAGAAAACTGAGGAGTATGGTGTGAAGCCAGCCTGAATAAACAAGACAGAGAGACTCTTACCTCCAATTAACCAGCAAAACCTGAAACTGAAGCTGTGGCTCAAGTGGTAGAAAACAAGCCTTAAATTAAGGAACATCACCAGACTCTGAGTTCAAACCCCAAGACTAGACCCCACTCTACCTCCTCACCACCCCTCCCAAAAAAAGAATCAAGCAAAAATTCTGTAAGCATCAAAATAATCATTCAAATAGCTACTCAAAAAGGCAAGGTCCATCTGAGACAGAACTCTCAGCTGAGAATGGAAACAAAGGAAGGAAACCCTTGCATTCGTGCGTGGGAGAGGCAGGGATTATGTTGCAAGAAGACCAATCTGGTATTTGTACATGTGTACAGAAACACATTTTAGACAAGTGAGATCTTGAGTATCAGCCCCTCTCCAGAAACCATTTTACGTCCTGTAGAACTTGCAAATCAACATGAATCCATTCTTCCAAATACATCACAGCCACGGATAGACTATGATGTATGCAGGAATTTTATGGGGGTGGAGTCACCTGCCACACAAGGCCCTCGAAATATGGTGTATGATGAGACAGATAGGTATGCTTCTCACTGGCTGCCATGACTGTCTGCCTGTATCGGCAATTTTGTTTGACCTGAGAATGTTCTCAACATCCAAATGGCTCTTGACATTCAAGTAAGCAGGAATCCACTCAGAGGTCTTCATCTTGGCCTGGATGCTAGGAATGGGGCTATTCATTTCATTCCTGTTAATTTTGGCTTGGCTCTTGGACTTTCTCTTTTCTTGACAGTATTAGGATTTAAACTCAGGGCAACATGCCAGCCCTTTTTGGTTTCCATTGTTTTTCTTTTCTTTTCTTTTTGTCAGTAGTGGGGTTTAAACTCTGGGCCCGGCTGCTATCCCTGAGCTCTTCAGCTCAAGGCTAGTTTTCTACCATTCCAGCCACACTGCCACTTCCGGTTTTCTGGGGGTTAACTAGAGATAAGAGTCTCACGAACCAGGCTGGTTTTGAACTACAATTCTCAGATCTCCTGAGTAACTAGGATTATAGGCATGAGCCATCAGGGCCCAGATTTCCATTATTTTTCTAGAAGAGTCTTGTATTTTCACCCAGGCCAGACTTGGACTGCAATTCTATCTATTCCTTCCACATAGCTGTGATCGTGAGATGCATGCTAACGCATCTGCTTGCTGATTGAGATGGGGTCTCACCAACTTTATCTCCCCTCACCCCAAACCAGTCTCAAACTGAAACCATCCCATCTCTACCTCCCAAGTGGCTAGGTTTACATGTATGAACCACTGCACCCAGCTGACCTCTGCTCTTGTAGTATTAAAGAAGGTTTTCCCACACAGCCTTTCAATGAGCATTTTAAGTCTTCTCTTTTAAAACTCAATAACTTAAAGTAAGACATTATTATAATTACATTATTACAGGTAGTATTACTACATAGACTTAGCATATTTTCAACTTGCCTTGAAACAAATATTCTCTTTTTCATTGTATCCAAAGACAAACGTGTCGCTTTTTGAAGACTGTCCAATAATTGATGAGAGAAAAAAGCAAAGACCTCTTTGCATTCCTGTAATGAGAAATCATATTAAATTTGTTTCCCAGAAATAAATCTATCTTCTCCAAAGCAGTAACATAGCATTCAAAGTGACATGGGAAATATAAGAAATAATAAACTACACAATCTCAGTGTCACTGTAGAAAGAAATTTAATCCTAAACTACTCATGTGGATTTCTTTAGACAAACAGCAACATGTGAAACGTGTGCTTGCCTGAGCACCCCAGCAAAACAAGAGGAATTAAGGGCAAAAATTCAAAAATAGCGTGTTCAAAATAAATCCTGGTTTGCTCAACACTCAATAATTCACACACAGGTACCCCCAAACTGAGGCATTTCCAATGTGGGGGTGTGACAAGAGGCTGATAAGTCCCAAGCCCCAATAAGGTAGGGAGACAGACCCTTCTCAACCCTCAGGCTCAAGTTTCTCCAAGTCAATGCTAAGGTCTGCCTGTTCAGGGTCTCTCTCTGGCCATACGTCACTCACAATGCTAGCTAAAACTGCAGGCCCTGGGCCCCAAGAAACTCAGAACTAGGACTGTGGTAAAGAAAACTCCATTACATGCGGTAACTAAAGCGGCGTGAAAGCGGCGTGTTGATGGTTCACTTCTGTAAACCTGGCTACTCCAGAGACTCAGGAGGATCAGGGTTCAAAGGCAGGAAAGTCTGTGAGACTCTTATCTCCAATTACCAAAAAGCTGGTAATGGAGCTGTGTTTTAAGAGGTCAAGCACTAGCCAGCAAACAAACAAATGTGATCAAGTCAAGGTCTAGCGCTATAGGGTGAAGAAAAAATTGGCAGCAACACATGCTGAGTCACAGTGAATACTGTCAGGAAACCTGCCAAGACTGCTGGATTCTGCCTGATCCTGCAGGGTACAGTGGAAACGTACTGCTCAGACTTCTGCTCTAGATGAGACAGGGACTGGATACATGCCTGTCTACACTTAGCCTCCATGAGGAAACAAAGCTGCAGTGCCTCTGGTCATGTAAAATACTATTTATCAAAAGGAATTCCAGGAAATGGAAACCAGTTTTTTTTTTTCTTTTTGTCTTGTTTGTTTATCAGTCTTTGGGGAGGTGGGGGTGGAGAGAGGACAAAGGGTAAACAAATACAGCAGTGATACTCACCCGATACCATGTGGAAAACAAACTATACAACTTGTGGGTAGGAATGGCTGGGAAAAACTGGGAGAAAGCGAGGGAAGGGGTGACACTGTCCAAAAAGAAATTACGCACTGCCTGACTGACATTACTAACCCCTCGGTACATCACCTTTATAAAAACAATTTTTAAACTTTAAAAAAAGCCCTCTTTGAATCACAGTTCTGCAAAACTGCATGTGGCTGTCCCGTTTTCAAAATGACCTTTTTAAATTCATCTTCTTGGTCATTGCTATCCACCTCCTTCACCACCTCATCATCATAGTCATTGTTTTCCGCCTCTTCTGGTTCATTTCCAAAAACAACATGTTTCCGTTGTTCTACAAATAGAAGATTGAAAAGGTGACGCTTGATTAGTTTTTAGGATTAGATTTGTTTTATATGGCTAATTCTTATTAGGAAGCTCACTTCTTAAAGAAAGGTTCTCATTTTAAAACTAAATAATTTACATTTACTGAAGATTTTCTTGGAATTAGTTCTTTAGGAGTCACCCTTTGATTAAGTACTATGTTCTGAGACAGATGCTGTTGGCCATGCTTGTAATACTAGCTACTCAGGAGGCTGAGATATGAGGATTGAGGTTCAAAGCCAACTTTGAGTGAAAAAATCAAATGTGAGTATGAAACCCTGAGTTCAACCTCCAGTACTGGTACATGTACACACACACACACACACACACACACACACACACACACACACACACGAAACAGATACATTCTGTCAGTATATCCTCTCTTACTATCAAGAATTTTTTTTAAAAAATTAAGGTTTCAATATTATCTCTCTAATATCTATCTGTTGAGGTTTATAGCTGTATGAGCTGTGGTTTTGACATTAATGGAGAAACTCCAAGAGGAAAAGAAGACTTGCTCTGAACAGTTGTTACCAGAGCCTGGCTCAGCACTGCTGATATCCTGGGTTGGAAAATTCTGCTCTCCTAGTAGAGCAACTCCCAACACTGAATGACAACCACAATGTCCCTAAACGTCACCAAGTATCCTTCCCACTGCACCAAGAACCACTTTCCAAAGCATAGTTACTCCCCCTATTTCCCTGTCTGTCTGTCTGTCCATCTCTTTGACCCTATCTTTCTCTTCTTGCAATGTCACTTTCTGCTTAACTAAAATGTTCTCATCTCACTACAAAAGCTAGCTCCCAGCAGGTACCCTAGCGCATGTTTGTTTGCCACTCCCTCTCTCATGTCCTTGGACTTGGCCCTTTAGTACTAAGTCTCGTTGGTGGCAGCCTCGCATGTTCCCTAGACAGAACGAGTAGGAAAAGCCCATATTTGGACAAGCAGGGCTCCTGACTAACAGACACACCCCTTTATAATAACCAGTAAAACCTCAGCTCTAAATGTTTACTTAAATTGATCTGCTCCAGAGCTTGAAAGCTAATTTCAAAAACGTGCTTTCAAATGACAGGGTAAATTCCAAACAATGGGATCAATTCAAAATTTACACCCCAAATTCTAAGAGCAGGACAATCTGAACAAAATGAAAAAGTCTCACGTTCAAAACCCTAATCTAGGACACAGGGAAACAAAACAATTGTCCTGCTAGAGAATCTTGCCTTCAAATTCCCCACTCCTGATACAGTTTAAATTCAGCAGCTTCTCTCTTGGGCACATTAACATGAATTTACTGAAGGATAGGAAATGAGGACTTTCCTTAGGTCAAAAGTAAGATTCTGAAGTAGGGAGAACAGGAAATGCAGCAAAGTAGAATTGGCCCCTTATCTTTTTTTTTTTTTTTTTTGCCAGTCCTGGGCTTGAGCACTGTCCTTGGACTTTCTCAAGGCTAGAGTTCTACCACTTGAGCCTCAGCACCACTTCCGGCTTTTTTCTATGTATGTGGTACCGAGGAATCGAACCCGGGTCTTCATGCATGCTAGGCAAGCACTTTAACCACTAGGCCAAACTCCCGGCCCCTTGGCCCCTTATCTTTAAACAATCCGAGCATGCTGTGATAGAGATTTGCTTCGAAGGATGATGTGATGTGAGCCTTTCTTCCCGTAAAACTGAAGTAGTCAAAAGCTACGGTTAAGACATAAAGCTTTTTTCGGATACCTTCATTCTCCCTACAAAGCTCCCACACAGAGAGCCGCCTGTGCTGCAGCCTCTGCTCCCTCAAGAGCACACGCTTCATCATCTAGACCCCACTGACCTATACCCCGAACCCCAAAACTGTTCTAAGTAGGAATACACAGTTCATTTCATCCCAAGAATGATCTGAACTGGGTGGAAAGTGTTTGTAAAAGACACTCAGATTTGTGAAAATAGATTTTACGCATGCCTGGCTAATTTAGGGGGGAAAGTAAAAATTGGAGGTGCAGGTTCCGTGGGAAAGCACTTGCAGAGCAAGCACAAGGTCCTGAGTTCAAACCCCAGTACCATGGAAAAAGAGGGGGGGGTGAAATTCATCTCATGTTCAAAGGGATGAGATAGGCTAAGGGGACGAGAGAAGAAAAGAAGGGAAGGATGGAAAGGAAAGGAAAGAAGAAAAGGAGAAGACTGAGAGCACTGTGGGTAGAAGTGGGGTTGCCCCCTGTTGGCTTTCAGAAACAGTCCCCACTCTGTGTCCGCTAATGAAGAGCACTGAGCCTGAGCTGTTTTATACCAACAGCATAGTTTATGCTCACCAGCTCTTGCCCTCCTGAATCTATAATTTTGTTATCTACTACAGCTAAGGGCATTGCTCTTATGACTCACACATCAGTTAGTGAAATTACCTGGTAACTTTTTTCTTCCTTTCCCAGTGTACTTAACTGCATAAATTTGCTCAAAGATTAATATAAGTTCTTTGACAGCCTCTTCCACATTCCGGCTCTTGTGGTTTAGAATATCAGCCCATTCTTTTGTATATGTCTATTAAACAAAGAAAGATGACTGTTAACTTTCAGATCCCTAAAAACAAAATTATGAAAAGGACTTTAATTTATAAAACTCTAATTAATTTCACTTGAAAACTGGGGCTGAGCTAGAGAGATGGGCGGCAGTGGCGCACTTACCACACTGCCCCAGGCCCTGCACTCCGTCCCCAGCCCAGCAGTACCCGAATTAATGAGCAAATTAATGAAAATCATTGCCAGTGGCATAATGTTTCAGATACAAAATTGGATACTTCCATCCATGGAAGCAAAAGGAAGAAAAATGGAGGCAGGAGCTGTGAACAACATCCCTGTGAAAAGCATTTCTATTACTTGATTAACCTAGGGACAATCCCTTGCCTCTCCCCTCTCCCTTCAGTCCACTTCACCAGACACTCTAGGTGTCATTCTCCAAATCAGGCCACCTTGTTTTTTTCTCCTCCGCCTTCCTCTGCATCATGGGAAGCTGGCCCCTAGAACTCCTTGCTCTCACCACAATGGACCATCTGATGATGGTGTCTAACTCCTAGGACTCTAGAACAATGAATGCAACAAAGGTGCTCTTCTAAATGGCGCCACCGGAGGCGCTAGTGGCTCACATCCATAATCCTAGCTAATCAGGAGACCCTGAGGATTGCTGTTCAAAGCCTGGGTGAGTCTATAAGACTCTTCAATTAATCAGGAAAAAGCTGGAAGTGGAGCTTGACTCAAGTAATAGAGCACCAGTCTTAAGTAAAATAGTCAAGCAAGAACAAAAGGCCCTGATTTTAAGGATCTGGTTCTGGTAGAAAAAAAAGAAAAAACAAACAACACACACACACACACACACATACACACCTGACATAATAATAACCATGTCTTTATTTCTTGTGCCATTGATAAAAATGCCACAATCTTATTCAGTCTGTTTTTCTTTCTATGCATGTAATTATTTTTGTTCATTTGTACTCAATACAAATTCTCTCCTATGGTATAGACTTCCTCTCTTAGCAATTCGTAGTGTCCATAGAATTATAAGTATATACACCACAAGAAGATGGTTTCATTATGAATGGGCCAAAAGAAAAGAAACGGATGTAGCCAGACTGTACCCTTGGGAAAGGAGTCCTTGTCAGATCTACCAAACCAGCAGAGGCACAAGATAGGCAAGGGAAAAGAAAAACAACAATTCAGTTCAAGGTACAAATGGAGTACTTTGGGGCCAGGAGTTTGGCTTAGTGGTAGAGTGCTTGCCTAGCATGCACGAAGACCCAGGTTTGATTCCTCAGTACCACATACATAGAAAAAAGCCAGAAGTGGTGCTGAGGCTCAGGTGGTAGAGCTCTAGCCTTGAGAAAGTCCAAGGACAGTGCTCAGGCCCTGAGCTCAAGCCCAGGACTGGCAAAAAAAACAAAAAACAAACAAACAAACAAATGGAGTACTGTGGAGAGATATTGTTATGTGTCAGGCCCTCAAAAATGAATAAGCTCCTGTGTTTGTGCTTTTGAGTTAATGCAGGGTGAGCAGAGTGGAATAATGTCAGGATGAGGTGATGCTAGGGAGGTAAGGTTTTGTGCTGTAAGGGTTACGTGGCACTGCCACAGAAGGATTTCAGCTGGAGAGTTGCACTAACGGATTCAGTGGCAATGTGGATGAACATGAAAAGGACTAAGTATGAAAGGAAAGAGAGCTGGAAGAGCACAACATAAAGTGCTAACCTCAAAATGAGTTTTAGGGCCTGACCTAAGAAATGAGTGCTAAGTAAGGAAGAGACAATTCAAGGATAAGAAGCAAAATCTAGTCAAGGGGAAGGGGAGGAGATGGTGACTGGCTGAGTGACTGGAAAGGAATAATTAAAAAGCACGAGGAAGGGCTGGGAGCATGGCCTGGTGGTAGAGTGCTTGCCAAGCACGCATGAAGCCCTGGGTTCGATTCCTTAGTACCACATATACAGAAAAAGCCAGAAGTGGTGCTGTGGCTCAAGTGATAGAGCACTAACCTTGAGGAAAGCCCAAGGACAATGCTCAGGCCCTGAGTCCAAACCCAAGGAATGGCCAAAAAATAAAGAAAAAAAAAAAGCATGAGGAAAACGGCCATGCTCAGAGAAGAAGAGTCACAAACTCCTGACAGTACCCCAGGGAACTCCAGCATTAGTTTAAGATTAGTAATGTAATGTCCAGGTTGTAGTCATGGACTCGAGCCATTGCCAGTCAAATAAATCTTTGTTGCTGTTAATTTTTTTAATATGCTACTTTTAAAGATTGTGGGGTGTGTGTGTGTGTGTGTGTGTGTGTGTGTGTGTGTGTGTGTGTGTGTGTGTGTGTGTGTGTGTGTGTGTGTGTGTGTGTGTGTGTATACGCATGCACTCTAGAACTTGGGGCCTCAAGCTCTTGCTTAGCTTTTTAGTTTAAGGCTGGTGCTTTACCACTTGAGACACAGCTCCATTTCCAGGTTTTTGTTGGCTAAGTGGAGATAAGAATCTCATGGATATCCCTGCCAAGGCTGGCTTCAAACCACAATCCTCAGAACTCAGCATCCTGAGTAGTAGTTAGGATTCTAGGCTTTAGCCACTGGTGTTTGGCTTTTAGATGCTTTTAGATTATTAATTCACATTTACAGCCAGGCACTAGTGGCTCATGCCTGTAATCCTAGCTATTCAGGAGGATGAGATCAGAGGATCATGGTTCAAGGTTGAACTCTTCTCTCCACCAGAAAACTGAAAGTGGTACTGTGGTTCAAAGTAGTAGAGCAATAGCACTGAGCAAAAAAGAGCTCAGGGACAGCTCCCAGGCCCAGAGTTCAAGCCCCATGACCGATAAAAAATAAATTTACACATTTTCATTTTGTAACTCTTTATTTCTTTATTATATAACAAATAAATGCATACCTCATTGAAAGTCAACATATCTTCTACTCTGGTAGCACCAGTTTCAGGCAAAGATATTAACACGGTTTTGGCTATCTCCTTGAGAACTGTATCGATATGCATTTCACACAAGTCACTGACCTACCAACAACAAAAAAGATTTCAAATCAATAATCCCTTTATTTTATTTTTTTTTTGACCAGTCCTGGGCTTGAGCTCAGGGCCTGAGCACTGTCCTTGGACTTTCTCATGGCTAGAGCTCTACCACTTGAATCTCAGCACCAGTTCCAGCTTTTTTTCTATGTATGTGGTACCAAGGAATCAAACTGGGGTCTTCATGCATGCTAGGCAAGCACTCTACCACTAGGCCAAACTCCCGGCCCCAGTCTTTTTATCTTTTTTAAAACATAGGCAATATATTGATTTAGGAAATGGGAAGTTGCATCCTGAGTCAAGTATTATTTGATTGAGTTTTAGGAATACATGTGCCAAGAACGTTTGGCCTGCAACTTATGTTTTCTTGAGCAGTTATGTGTCTATCACATCATACTGCATTTCTGCATGTGACACTCTGATCCTCATTCCAGCAAAGGAAGCATCAACACTCCTGCTTATAAAGACATCAAGGCTCAGAAAAGTCAGGAAACCTAGAGAGAAATACACAGCTAGGAAAGGCAGATCCTCTGTGGTTTTATCTGATTCTAAATTTGGCTATTACATGTTGATACCATGACAGACGGATGAGTGCATTAAAAAACATGAATGAGCCAGGTGCAGTGGCTCTCGCCTGTAATCCTAGCTACTCAGGAGGCTGAGATCTGAGGATCGAGATTGAAAGCCAGCCCAGGCACAAAAGTCCATAAGATTCTTATTTCCAACTAACTACCAGAAAACTGGAAGTAGTGCTTTGGATTAAAAGTGGTAGAGCACTAGCTTTGTGCTGAAAAGCTCAAGGACAGTGCCCAGGCCCCGAGTTCAAGCCCTAGGACCAACAAAAAAATAATAATATATATGTGTATATATATATTTATATGCATGGTCTATGCAACAAACATGTCAGAAAATAATAGACAGTATCTCCCATTACACTAACACTCAACTACTTAATATTAGATACCGTCATAATATTTAAGCACTCCACTCTTCTGGCTGAACAGCCTACAATCAGTCCATTTTATAAATTGCAGGTTGGAACATTTTAGCATATTGAAGGCAGAGGTAGTAACTCAGGAGTAAACCCAAGGCAACTTAGATGAAAAAGACCCAAATTAGTATCTGTACACTGGTGGCCCACATGTAATTCCTAGCTACTCAGGAGGGTGAGATCTGAAGCTCATAGTTCAAAACAAACCAGTGCAGAAAAGCCTCTGAGATTCTTATCTATAATTAACCAACTAAAAGCCGGAGGAGGGGAGAAATCTGCACATGAGGCTGTAGTTCAAGGGGTAGAGCCTTAGACTTGAGTGGAAAAAAAATCAAGCAAGAGCACAAGGCCCTGAGTTTAACCCCCAGTATACTCTCCCTCCCTTTCTCCCTCCCTCCCTCCCTCCCCTCAGCGAGAAAGAGACCAAAATCAGCAAAAGAAAAAAAGTTTACTTTTTAATGAATACTTGTTTTAAAAAATCATAGTCATTAAAAGGCTTCAGTCCTTAATCAATTCAGTACTTACATTCTGAATATGACTATATTCACATTTTTTTCCAGCACTCTACCAGTAGACCATGTTCTCAGCCCCCAGATTTTAAAAATATATCAATTTTACCTTCTTTAAAAGTTGATTGAACATATCCAAAACAGACTCTACTTCATGAAAGAAGCGTTCCAGAGTTAAAGATGACCACGTTAGTATAGTGAGACCCTGTCTCAACACAAATTCCACCTTGGGGGGGAAAAAAGCCAAAATGTAATAGCTTCACTGTTAATGAGAGCATCTGTGTTTATAAAAAAAAAGGATTTCTCTTATCAGTTACAGATATGATGTTATTTTTCCTTAACTATGTTTTCCCACACTTGTGCCTAGTGTCATCTTTATGGTGACTTTTTGTTTGAAATCATCATTGGCTATCCAAGAAGCAACTGTGAATTTTTAGAAACAGCTTGCAACCTTTTAGATTAACTTATTTTTCAAAGACATAGACAAGAAATTGTTCCATATGGTAAAAAAAAAATGAGAGCTATGATGCTGAACTAGAAAAGACAGATAAGCAAAACTTCATGATCCTAAAATCCATATAATCTATAGAACTTCAGTCTAATTTTACATAACAGGGAAATTTTTAAAAATCTTTAGCATTGCCAACCTGTTTTGTTTTAGGAGCCATCAGATTGACAAACACAGAAGGTACTTCCTGACATAACTCATCATAATACTGCAGAAGACCCTGTTTTTTTAAAAGAAAAGAGAGTGGAATAGTATATATTAATTCATTTAAAAGCAGTAGGCACATTTTTATTCATACCAGAAAGGTTTTACTATACCTGTTGCCTCAAGTTTTGCTATTATGAAAAGAGAAACATTCATTTAAATGTATACTGATTGACCATATTTTTGCATCACCTCTAAATTACCTGAACATTCTTTCTTCTTTTTCCATGCCAAGACTGGGGATTGACTCATGGTCTCCCATGTTTGCTTGGCTTTTTCTGTCAAAGGTGGAGCTCTACCACTTGACCCACACCTTTATTTCTCGCTTTTTGCTGGTTCACTGGAGATAAGAATCCCACAGACTTTCTTGCCCAGACTGGCTTTGAACCGCAGTCTTCAGATCTCAGTCCGTGTCTGACTCTCTGAGCACTCTCTCTTTAAGCAACAAGTTAATAGCACTACTTGGATTTTCATTTTTCATACTGATTATTTCTCTTGGCGGATGTCATATTTATTTTAAATTGTGAAGATAATTACCTATTTGTGAATCTGTTATAGACTTTCCCTTTCTGTTCATTATCTCCTAACACATGAGAACATACTCATCACTGAGGCCATAATTGCTTCTTGAAATTAAATAAATTTAGCTACGCCTTTACAGCCACAATAAAATAAGCAACTCTGAAAAGATTATCCAAGAAAAAGACTACATATGACATAATTCCATGTATATGAAATGTCCAGAACAGCCAAATCCACAGAGACCAAGAGACTGGGTGGTTTCCAGGGTTGAGTTTGGGGAGATTTAAGGGGAAATGGCAAACAAATTCTAATGGGAATTTTTTTTTGGGGGGAGGAGATGAAAATGTTCTAAAATTGAATGTGCAGTTTTGTGGATATACTAAAGCCATTTAATTATGCATTTGGTGAATAAATTGCATGGTTTGTAAATTATATTTCAGTTAAGCTGTTACTTTGAAAGAACTGTTGGGGGGGCTAAATCTCTGGTCTACTATCCTTATCTTTACTGATCTCCTCAGTTTCACATATTAGTATAACTCTAATTTTAAATTGGAATTCCCTCAGTCCTTGATATTTGTTTGTTTCCAAAAGGACTCCCTTATTACCAGTTTGTCCTTATGCAGATATGGATATTAATTAAACCAAGAGTCTTAAATAGAGTGACATATTGAAAATGACAGACTCATATTATTCCTTCCAGCCAGAAACAGGGATAGTCTGTATTTACTTAGTTATAAAAGTAGTTAACCCACGTTGCATTGAGTAATCAGCAATTCCATTAACTGTTCTGTATTCATTCCATGACCCATAGGTAATCAATTCTCTATTGTTAGATTAAGATGCATCTTTTGCTGCTGCCAAAAAAATGGGACAGAACATCTTTGCACCTACCTGCTTCCCACATTTCCCAAATATACGTCTATCGCCTTCCTGAAGAGCACAAGAACTCTGAGGTTAGCAGTCTGCTGCTTTTGCTTTTGTGCTGGTCCTGGGGCTGAAACTCAGGGTTTAACTTTCATTTGGCTTTTCTATTCCAAGCTAGTGTCCTACCACTCGAGCCACACCTCCACTTCTGGCTTTTTGCTGGTTAATTGGAGAGAAGAGGATTTGTCCCAGATGGATTTGAATCATAATCCTTAGAGCTCTGTCTCCTGGTAGGATTACAGGTCTGAGCCACCAGTGACCCATACATCTTGCTGTTTGATACTGCTATTCTAGAGAATCCCAGTAGTACTTATACTTCTTCACAGAAACTGTGCATTAGGATTTGAATATATTATAATTCGCCTTCTACAATGCCACTTTGGACTGTCACCTTTACTTTACCATTTTTTCTCTCTCTCTCTTTTTAAATATTAGTCTCCCCACTACTGAACTGGCATGGGAATAAAGCCCTATTTCACAATGTTTACTCATGTCATTTTATAGATAACCCTCTTAATTTTTATCTTGTTAGTACTCTAGTAGTAAATGTCATTAAATTTAATGCACTTAGTCCTTAAAATTATAAAGAACAACTTCTTCAGAACCACTATCTCTATCTTTATTGCCTAGAAGTCTAAGAGTGAGTCTAATGTTCTTCTGCCTTCCTACCATCCACCTCTTAATCTCTCCTTTTGTTTGAAAATCAGTGTTTTACTTCTGTCAAGAATCAGCTTCATGATAAACTCCCTCTTCATGTCAGCATACCTTTAGGGATATATTTTTTACACACACACACACCCTTTCAAAAAATAATTTTTAAAAAAAATCTATCTTACCTGCAAATACAGTTTGTCTGCTTTCAATTTACTTTCCAATTTTAACAATCTCTTTGCCTGTTCTGGAACATCCAACTTCATCTTAATCATACACTTGGTTTCCCGAACAACTTCTAAAATTTTGGGATCAAAATTCACCAGCAACTTTCCTGTTTCTGGATGTCGCACAAAAAGCGTGGCTTGTAAAGCTGCAGAAAATGAGTAGAAGGGACACTGTTTACTTCCTTCCTGCTTCAGGGTGCGGACAAGATGGCTTCTCCCACTGAATGGTTTGCTTCTTACTTAAAGGCGATACAATAGTCTGGAGACTTGGGTGCTAAGGCACTGTAGCTGAGCACAGAGTTAGCCCTTAAGACTCAGAAATGTAAGTACAGTATCTGAAAGCCATGAGATCAGACACAGATAAATCATATTTGACCAAGAACTAAAAATATCATCCTGTGGCCTGTGACACTTTCCTGATTGGATCAAAGAGATCTTCAGTTTATTTTATTAGCCTATAATAATTGTTCAAAGAGTCCTCACTGTGCTATTTCCATATATGCACATAGTGTGTCTTGATCAACTGCTCCCCTTCTATTTCTTTTTCATTCCTATTCTATCACTTATTAGTTTATCTTCATTCATGTACTTGAATATTCATCCTCCTCTCCTTTTTCCCTCCACTCAGTTTCCTCGCCCAAAAAGTCCCTTTTTTTCACTCCTGTCATTTATTTTTAAGGTCTAGACCCCACATGCAGCTTATTTTACGAGTTATGACTTAACCCCAG
The DNA here is from genome assembly GCF_031878675.1 of Megascapheus bottae. Lineage (NCBI taxonomy): Eukaryota > Metazoa > Chordata > Mammalia > Rodentia > Geomyidae > Megascapheus > Megascapheus bottae. Next base: position 9,935,971 of record NC_143530.1, read on the forward strand.
AAAAAGCACTTAAGAGGGACAGAACTACAAAAGACGATACATGTCATAGACTTCAAACTTTTTTTCCACTTGGATCCCAAAGGAGCTAGAAGTTTCCCTAAACTAAACCTCCATGTTGGGCTGGGGGAAGGTGGATCATGCCTACAATACTAACTACTCAGGAGGCTGAGATCTGAGGATCACAGTTGGAAGCCAGCCCAGGCAGGAAAGGCCATGACATTTTTTTTATTAAAGAATTTATTAACATTAATTTTTACATCAAGTCCATGATATTCTTATCTCTAATTAATATCCCAAAGCCAGAAGTGGCACTTTGGCTTAAGTGGATGAATGCTAGCCTTGAGCATAAAAACTTAGTACAGCACCCAGGTCCTAAGTTCAAACCCCATGACTAGTACCAAAAAAAGAAAATTTTTAAAGTTAGCCCTGACTGTTATTTAAAGGATTTAAGATGGCAGACGCAGAACATACCCTTAGAATGTGCAGAGCAGATAAGAGATATATAAAGCAATAAGTATCATAAAATGTAATAAAGATTTTAGAGGAGCAAGGTAGTACTTGGTATCAGGGAAGATTAAGAAAGGGCTTTTATGGAACAATAGGTTGAGCTTGTTTTTGAATAGGTTCAAATAAAGGAAGAACTGTAGACATAAAAACTAGTAGGACAGGGGCCAAGAGTTTGGCCTAGTGGTAGAATGCTTGCCTAGCATGCACGAAGACCTGGGTTCGATTCCTCGGTACCACATACATAGAAAAAAAGCTGGAAATGATGCTGAGGCTCAAAGTGGTGGAGCTCTAGCCTTGAGAAAGTCCAAGGACAGTGCTCAGGCCCTAAGTTCAGTCCCTACGACTGGCAAAAAAATACAAACAAACAAACAAAAAACTCTCTTTGGATGGAGTAGCATTGATCAAGATGTGCTGTACTCATAGTCTCACTTGAAAACCAGTACTGGCACACACATGCGCGTGCACACACACACACACACACACACACACACACACACACACACACACGCATACACATACACACAGGGTCTAACACTTAAAACTATGGAAAAAGGGGGGCCGGGAGTTTGGCCTAGTGGTAGAGTGATTGCCTAGCATGCACGAAGACCCAGGTTCAATTCCTTGGTACCACATACATAGAAAAAAGCTGGAAGTGGTGTTGTGGCTCAAGTGCTAGGTGGCCCTTAGCAGTGAATCAATGGCCTGTGTACAGCTCCTGTGTCCCCAGAGCTATGGAACCAAGAAGCAGAAATAGGAAAAGCCCTACTCACCATCACTCCCAGTAACTCACTGGCAAAATTCGTGCAGCGTGTCCCTGAAGTGTCATCCCTGCTCAAAGGTGATTTGACTGAAGAACCAGAAAATATTGCAGGATACAGTACAGTTCCACCAAAGTCATGGACAGGGGCTTAAGGTTCAAGGGATGGTTAAGAGGTCAAGATTAAGGTAGGACAAAACAAGCAGATTATCTGACCAATAACTGAATCCACACAGGAACCACATCCTAGATGACGTCAGGAGGGTGGCAGTAAAGAGTTATTCCTTGCCCTGAACTCAACTCTATCCAAAGCGCAAACCCCAACACTTTTAAAGTGTTAGAGCTTAAAACTGAAACTGAATTTAGCAAGAGAAAAAGAAAGCAAGAGAACGCAAAATGGGTGGGGGGGAAGAGACAGAGAGAAGGCTACAAGCAGATCTCCTCTGAAATGGGACTAACCTTTCAATCTGTAACACAAAGAAAAACACAATGAACAGGAAACCCTACGTAAATCTAGATGATAATATGTCCAGAGATATTTTCACATTTAAATACTATTTTCCAAAGAAAGCCATAACTTATATCACTTTTAAAGGTCATGACAACTTTTACTTGAAAGCCAGAATATTAACCCATTATAAACAAGTAAACCATTAAACATCCTTAAATCTAAAGCTTGACTAGTCTTACATTAGATTAAAAAAAAAAAATCTCCAGCGTCATGAACTCATTCAGAAGCACCACGCCCCAGAATGCCACTCACCGTAGTGTAACTGTGAAATCTCTTTGACCCAGGCTGTGTGGTAGACCACCTCGAATTCCACTAGTACGTATGAGATTTTGTTGTACTGTCGGATCACAGCTTTCCCTTCGTTACTTGATAAAATGTCTGAATTTTTCTGTTTATTTTTTTAAGGGACAAAAGAGAAAAGGATGCATTTTATGAGGCTGCAGATTCTTTTTTCATAAACTGTTGATACTTTTCATGGCATCAAATAATTGTGCTATGAATTTAGATTTGGCCTCAGAAGACAGAGGTACCTAATTTCTCAGAAGGCTGAGATCTGAGGATCAGGTTTCAAAAGCCAGCCCAGGCAGGAAAATTCCTGAGACTCATCTCCAATTAACCCCCAGAAAACAGGAAGTGAGGCTATGGCTAAAAGTGGTAGAGTGCTAACCTTAAGCCAAAAAGCTCTGGGACAGCACCCAGGCCCTGAGTTCAAGCCCCACAACTGACCCAAAACAACAACAACAAAAAGTTTAAAATAAAAAATAAATGGAAGAAATAATATCTCAAAAAGAGGTCATGGTTGGGCTGGGAGTTGGCCTAGTAGTAGAGTGCTTGCTTGGATGCAGGAAGACCTGGGTTCAATCCCTTGGTATCACACACATAGAAAAAAAGCCAGAAATGGGGCCAGGAGTTTGGCCTAGGGGTAAGTGTGCTTGTCTAGCATGCATGAAGACCCGGTTAGATTCCTCAATACCATATACATAAAAAATAGCCGAGGGCCGGGAGTTTGGCCTAGTGGTTAAAGTGCTTGCCTAGCATGCACGAAGACCCGGGTTCGATTCCTCGGTACCACATACATAGAAAAAAGCCAGAAGTGGTGCTGAGGCTCAAGTGGTAGAGCTCTAACCTTGAGAAAGTCCAAGGACAGTGCTCAGGCCCTGAGCTCAAGCCCAGGACTGGCAAAAAAAAAAAAAATAGCTGAAAGTGCTACTGTGGCTCAAGTGGTAGAGTACCAGCCTTGAGAAAGCCCAAGGCCAGTGTTCAAGCCCTGAGCTCAAGCCCCAGGACTATCCTCCCCCCGCAAAAAAAAAAAAAAAAAAAAAAAGCCAGAAATGGTGCTGTGGCTTCTTGAGAAAATCCAAGGACAGCCCAGAACTGGCAAAAAAAAAAAAAAGAAAGAGGCCACAGTGGCCTCTTATCTAAGGTGAGAATTTTAGTGTTTTTTAAATATTTGCTATAAATGATGGCAGCTAAAGAGAAACAGCAGAAATATGTTTAGTAACATCCTCTAAATGAAGTTACTTGCAAGACTATCATTTGTAGCAATTCTGTTTTTGGTTTGTTTTGTTTTGTTAGTCCTGGGCTTGAACTCAGGACCTGAGCACTGTCCTTGGACTTTCTCAAAGCTAGAGCTGTACCACTTGAGCCTCAGCACCACTTCTGGCTTTTTTTTTTCTTTCTATGTATGTGGTACCAAGGAATTGAACCCAGATCTTCATGCATGCTAGGCAAGCACTCTACCACTAGGCCAAACTCCCAGCCCCAGTAATTCTGTTTTATATGTAGACATAAGCATCAAGAAAATCAACTCTATTCTGCTATGTTGTCCCTTAGATAAGCACAATACTAAAACCAATAAAACCAAAGGACAAAGTGGCAGTTCCACAAGTCAGTGAAACTAGCACTACCATGTTTTTCAGAAATATAATTATCTCAAGTGTGCAAGCTGTCAATGCGCTCTGCCATCTGCCATCTAGGGCTCTGAACCTCATACAAGAATACCCATAATATCTTACTCTCAGCCACATTACACACACACCAGTGACCTATCAGTCCTCATAGACCTAAGATCCAGTGGCAGATCTGCTCTTTATTCTGCTTGCAAAGCAGTTGCATTTAAAAGCTTTTACAAGTGCCTTGTGTAGTTCAAAGGCACAGCATTATAAGACTCTCCAATGTAGAGATAACTGTAATTGAACTGGCTTATCAGCTGAACGTAAATACCCTACTCTAGTCTCTTTATAAGCTAAATTTCCTTTGCACTGGCTCCAATTGCTATGTTGAGCACAAATAGGACAGGATACAATGCATTTGTAATGTAATCTTGCATTCCAACCACCAGAATTTGCAAATTATAAATTTAATTAATGGCTTAGCTTACAAAAAAATAGTTGATGGGCTCATTTATCCGCCGATAGAGCTGTCTCACCCAGAGAATTTTTCCTGCTATAGGGGGCATATTGCGAGCAAGAGGAGGGTCTTCTTTTTGAGAATGATAAAGCTGTAATTAAAAATATGTTAATGTTTAAACTCAGTGTAATAGAGAAAGCAAAAAAAAAATTCCAGCTACGTTCACACCATTTTTCCATGTCATGTATAAAGAGATACTTAATAAATATGTAAATGTATTTCAGAGATGATAACCCATGGATCAAAAACAGTGCTTATAATGCGCGATACTTAATCTTCTTTTAACCTTTGTTTTCTATTACATTTTTTCTGCCCTAATCACAAAGTTTAAAGAAGTATTCAAAAGAAGAGCTATGCAGTGCCCGCTGTAATTCCAGAACCTGTATGAAAAACATGCTACTAGAATACTGTTAAGTGGTGCTATGGCTTAAGGGGGAGGGTGGTAGCCTTGAGCTGAAGTGGTCAGGGACAGAGCCCAAGCCCAGAGTTCAAGGCCCATGACAAAAACAAAAAAATAGTAAAGCTCCAGCCTTGAGTGGAAAAAGCCAAGTGAGAACCCCAGGGCCTTGACTTCAAACTCCAACACACACACACACACACACAGTGGTATTGTATTACTCTACTTATAAATTAACAATTACCTTCTTAGTAGCTTCAAGTTCAGCCACATAATACTGAAGAATTCGCTCTATTGTACGATTGATTTCTAACTGCAGACAGGGAATATTTAGCTTCTGAAATCTGAAAGGAATTCATGAGTCATTAAAAAGGGAAATGAGGAATTGCTGGAGTACTAAAGACTCATTCACACAATTGACAAATAGCTGTGCCAGGCAGGCCTCAGCTTTATCCTGGGTTCCACAGTGATCAGCAAGGCATGCTCCTGGCTCTCCCAGACTCTTCGATCACCTCCTTGAAGAGACAGGTAGGTGTCAGCCAAGGTTAGGTGGCCTGAATTACTGCTGGTGGCCAAAGTCCTGAGTGCAAAGGAGCAGGGACTACGGGAGACAACCACTTGCTACACAATAAGAAGATGGAAGGATATTGGAAATGCATATAATGGGAAACTTAGCCAGTCTAAGGAGCTGAGTCATGAAGAAAGACTTTACTGGGAAGGCGATATTTAAATTAACACTAAAAGAATATATGGGAAGTTGACATAGCAGAGATGGTGGGAAATACATTGACTACCACAGCCAATATCCATGGTTCCATAGTTTCAAACATCTACAGTCACAATACTGCCAGCCAAATATGATTTCCATTGCAGAGTAACTCATGCACAGGAAGTGCCTTCATAATGTTTTGACAATGGAGATGAATTGACAATAGCATATTATTGGTAAAGAGAGGAGTGGGGGGGTGGGAAGGAGAAAATATGGGGCTTCTGTCGATTATCAAAATCATTTCATGTCTACTTTTAATCTTATGATGGTCTGTCAAGATAGAACATCTATATAATGTGGACAGTGGCCAAGCCAGGCCAAAAGACATATCTTCTTGGCTCTAAGAAAAGGGATAGAGCCGGGTGTGATGGCTCACGCCTATAATCCTACTCAGGAGGCTGAGATCTAGGATCAAGGTTCAAAGCCAGCCCTAGCACAAAAGGACAAGAGACCTCTCCAATTAACCTCTAGAAAACGGGGAGTGGGGCTTGGCTCAGGGGTAGGGTGGTAGCTTTGAGCTGAAGAGCTCAGGGACAGTGCCCAAGCCAAGTTCAAACCCCATGATACAAAAAAAAAAAAAAAAAAAAAAAAGATGGAACTCTGATAGCTCATACTTATAATCCTTGCTACTCAGGAGGTTAAGGTCTGAACATCATGGTTCAAAGCCAGCCTGGGCAGAAAAGTCCCTGTGAGACTCATCTCCAATTTCACACTCAAAACCTGGAAGTAGACTGTGGCTCCAAGTTCTGGAGTAGAGTGCTAGCTTTGAGCAAATGCGTTCAGGGGCTGTGCCCAGGCCCTAGTTCAAGTCATAGTCAACCAACAAAAGAGCAAGACAGAAACAGAGACAGACAGAGAAATCCAAAAGGGCCTCTGACACAGGTCTTCCCCATTTGCCAGTCTATGCAACAATCACTGGAAAAAAAAATTAGTATTTATAAACTTTTAGGATTCACACAAGAGAGATTTCCAAGAGTATCTTCTTCGAAATTTGTATTTTCCAATAGAAAGTTATCCTACCTAGACATAACTCCACTTAAAAGCATTATACATACCTTTGAAGCAGCTGAAGAGCCTGCTGAGACGATAAGATTTTTCCAAAAGTAGTATTCATAAATGCTTGTATTTGAACCTAAAACATTAATACTTGAGTCATATGCAATGTCACAGAAGAGATTAGCTTTGTTTAACAAGGTAATGAGTCCCTTACATTATCAAAATAGCCTCAAACACACTAGCATGACGGACACAGGCCATGTGTCACTACTGTGCACCTGACATGTCACTACTTAGAAATGAAAGGTCTGAATGTAAAATACATGATAGATCTCAAAGATTTAGTGTAATACAAAGGTAATGTGGGGCCAGGATTGTGGCCTAGTGATAGAATGCTTGCCTAGCTTGCAGGAAACCCAGGGCTCAATCCCTCGGTATCACATGCACAGAAAAAGCCAGAAGTGGTGCTATGGCTAGTAATGGAGCACTAGACTTGAGAAAGCCCAAGGACAGTGCCTAGGCCCTGAGTTCAAGCCTCAGGACTGTCAAAAAAAATGGTTCTGTAAAATATCTCAATAATGTTTTTGTTTGTGCCAATACTCAGGCTTGAACTCATGACCTGTCCCTGAGCTAACATGCTACCATTCAAGCCACAGCTCTACTTCCAGTTTTTTGTGGTTAATTAGAGATGAGTCTCTCAGATGTATCTGCCAGGGCTGGCTTTGAACCCTGGTCCTCAGGTCTGAGCCTCCTGTGTAGACAGGATTACAGGTGTGAGCCACCAGCACACAAGATGGAAAGTATTTTGTGGACTACTTCAAAAAATCATCCACACTAACAATGTTTTCAATCAGTTTGTGATAAAACTTTAAAATAAAAGGTATGAGCAGGTGCAGTGTCTCATGCCTGTAATCCTAGCTACTCAGAGAGGAGTACAAAAGGACCTGAGACTCTTATTGCCAATTAACCTCTAGAAAAAAACAGGAAATGGGGTTAGGCTCAAGGGTAGAGGATAGCCTTGAACTGAAGAGCTCAGGGACAACACCAAGGCCCAGGGATAGGGCTGTAACCTGGAGATAAAGAGTTCAGGGACAGCGCTCAGGCCAAGTTCAAGCCCCATGACCCACCAAAAAATTAATTAATTAAAATAAAAAAGTATGCAAACATTAATACATATGACCATTTGTAATTACAATACTGGAGAGTACTACTGGTCACTCATCAGTTTTCCTAAGTACAAGTTTATACAACTACTTACCTCTAAACCATTGATTTTTGTCATAAACTCTAAGAAATCTGTGTCAAATTCTGTCCTTCGTGGATCCAGAATATCATATTGCTTTTTCTTAACCCCTTGATAAATATTTTTGAATTTTATTGCCATAATATCTATGCCTTCTATTGTAGAATTGCTCAAAGCTGAATATGTTTGCACAATTGTTATCATTTCTTTAATCTTTAAAATAAAAAAGAGAAATGACATTTTTTTTAATATTAGGACCCTCCTTTAGAACTAGCTCTTAACAAGGTACTGAAGAATCATTGACTAAAAGAAACAAGCCAATAGACAGAGTCTAGAACTGTTCAGCTAAAATTAGAGAAGATAAAAATAGAAGACAAATCTCTATCACCCGTTACTACTCCACAATGATTTAATTCAAATTGATGCCTCTCTTCTCCAGAGAGAGTTTGTCATCTTTTTCAGAAGTTGACCATGTTGTCATTCAGACAATGTTGGAGGACAGAAAATTTGTCTCAACAGCTCCTGAGAATTTTCCGAAAGCCATTCCACGAGATCATTGTGTTCAAGAACTCTCCTGTTCTCACTGACTCTCCCTATCATTCCCATGAGTATCTTCAGCACGAATCAACCTGTGTTCTCCCTTGGACACCAGTGGTCAGGGAAAGAACTGGCCTCAGATGCCTGACTGGTGACAGCAATCACTTCTGGTCACCCCCTCCCCACAGCCCTGGGAAAAGCCCCACAACAGACTTTTTCTCCACAATGGCTGCTTCTGTTCCATGCAGACAACACTTGCTCGGCCAAGATAAATTGCTTCCATCCACAGGCTGCTCAGCTCCTTGATCTTCCTCAGTGATTCCCCCATTTTGATTCCTGCCTTAAAAACAGCACACCTCAAAGCTTTCCAGACAGACTTTTTTTCTCCAATAGCCAGAATGGGAATGAACCTGTTTCCAAGAAATCTCTCCTCCCTGCCTCCATCCCCACAAAGACCACACACCATGAGGACAATGGGGCTATCCTGTCCCCGCACACAGCAGAATTTGCACAAAGTCCATGCTCACATCTTACCCAAAAGAACCATTTTCAGAGAGATTATTGTTTTTGTTCTCTTTTCTTACAATTCCAAAATCCATTTTACCCAAACCTGGAACAATATGTGCAGCCTAGGATTTACAGCATTTATATAAACACCCTCTACATAAATTATACAGGGTATGTGTATATATACATACATGTTTATACACACACACACACACATTCTGTATAAAAATGGGACATTCCTGGTGTTCCTTATACACTCCACTTACCTACTTGGAAAAGCAAAAACAAATGCAAAACCTCAAAGACATCAGCTTGCTCTATTGTTCTAACCTTCTAGGGCCTCATCTTTTATCCCTCATTCTACTGCCTGGTTCTAAGAGCCAGAGCCTAATCCTGTCATTAGCACATCCTCTATTTTGTCCCTGCCAGCTGTGGTGACTCACCACCACCACCACACCGACGACCACACTCCTGCTGCTCCATCCTGATTTGGCTTCTTTCTTTTCACCAGCTTTTGATCCCTCTGGTCTGATGGGCAATGTACAATCCCTTCTCTAGCTCGCTGCCCAAGACTCAATGCACTGTGATCCCATCAGAGTCTTCGTGAGCAAGGCCTACCTCATCTACTAGCTCCAACTCTCTTCAGCAGTACCAGCTCCCCACCCCTTGTCATTACCCATAGATGTTCCTAGGTCAGGAAGAAGAAGATACAAAGACTATTGTATATACTTGGTTATGGCTCTGCACCACCAAGTTTCTACCTCTGGAAAAGAGGGAAAAGGAGGGCCGGGAGTTTGGCCTAGTGGTTAAAGTGCTTGCCTAGCATGCATGAAGACCCGGGTTTGATTCCTCGGTACCACATACATAGAAAAAAGCCGGAAGTGGTGCTGAGGCTCAAGTGGTAGAGCTCTACCCTTGAGAAAGTCCAAGGACAGTGCTCAGGCCCTGAGCTCAAGCCCATGACTGGCAAAAAAAAAAGAGGGAAAAGGATTTTAAGCACCCTCATGCTGACATGCGACAACCTTCTTCATTTGTTCCTACCCAACTCTGAGATCTCAGCTTTCCAACCCCAACTTCAGCCCCATCTGTCCTTTGACTTTGCCATTTGCTTATTGGCACTTAGAATCTCTGCTTTCCCTAATAGACTCTGACTTTGCCCTTCTGATTCTCTCCTTAACTACTGAAGAGTTCACAGAGTTAATCTAATAGGGGCCCATTCCGTGCCTTGCTCATTTGGGAAAGCCCATCCAGGCAGCTTAGTAACCATTTCTAGTGACATATGAGGAAATCCTGACAATAATTCAAGGTAAGGTTATTAGCCCCACCAAATACACCTGAGAGATGGGCCGTCACGGGGTTCACAGTCCAGGGGGGTAACCTAGCAGTCAGAATGTACCTCAGGTGAGGCCTCTGCCTCTGGGGATTGCTGCTTGTCTCTGCTTGATGAGCCCTTGTGACCTGATTTTGAACTCTCAAGAGACAGTGCCTCCCCAGAGATCAGGAGTGGGTACACATGCATCCGGGCATTACCACCCTTCCCTCAAGCATCAGAGGATTGTTGTTCCACAGATCATGTCCAGTGCCTAGAATTAGACATGCTACCCAAGAGCTTTACTGCCAACAGACAGTTAAGATCCAGCTCTAAAACTCTACCATGATCAAAGTACATCCAGTTATAAACTAGTAAGGTTTTTTAAATTCCTGAGGGGGGGGAAACAGGGGTAACCAGAGCCCCATTGTAAGGAATGCACCCATGATTTAGAAACATAAACATCTTTGTAGAATAGGTTCTGACCATTGAGTTTATTTATGACCTGGCACCATATCAGTATCTTTCTAATTAAACATCTATCCCTCCCTCAAATCCCTGTATATATGTCAGTTTCTTAGATAAGGCACCAAAAGCAAAAGTAACAGAGTATGGTGGTTTATTCCTCTAAAACCAGTATTCAGGAAGGTCAGGCAGAGGATCAGGAGTTCAAGACCACCATTAATTACATAGCAATTTCCAGGCCAGTAATTCACAGAGTGAGATCCTATTTCCTAAAAACAAAATAAAACAAAACCAAAGAGCACACTGTATATACTGGTCCAGAAAGCACAGACGCCTAGCTTCCACACATGCCTACAGCCCCTGGGTCTGTCCGTTACCATGGAGCTTCATTTCAGCCTAACGCAATGGTCAAGAGCAAAAGCTTATACATTCCAGACCCACAAACGGAAGCAAAACTGACATCCTGAGAGATGGGAAAGTTTGCCATAGCTGGCAGAAGGTAAAAACTGGGGATGAAAAGTCAATTCCAGTAAGTGCAGAGATCTATGAGTCATTTAATAATAAGAATGAATCAATCCCCAGCACAAATTCCCAAAGACACTACAAAAAGCCTGAAATAATCAAAATGGCATGATTTGGGGTGGGAGATGGACACTACTCACTTTCTCTAATCTTTTACAAAAAGCTTCAAATTTTCCAAAAATATACATTTCTGAAACCTCAAAAGATTTTTCCCCAGAAGATTCTAAAATCTGTTTCCTTGTTTTGTGGAAAGATGCCTGATATTCTTTGAATAGAAAAATGCAATCCTAGAAGAGAATGAAAAGAAGATAAGAGGGCGATTAGACATTTGCTCAGGAATCAAAATTGCAAAATCCCATCCTGCCACACAACTGGTCATGTCAGCCCCTCACACCAGAGCTGTTGCTGTCAATAAAATTCAAGTTGTCTGCATACATATTTAAGATCTATGCAAATCAACACATTTTATTTTTATTTTTGCCAGTCTTGGGGCTTGAACTCAGGATCTAGGCACTGCCCCTGAGCTTCTTTTGCTCAAGGCTAGTACTCTATCACTTGAGCCACAGCACCACTTCCCAAATTTTCTGTGTTTGTGGTCCTGAGGAATCGAACCCAGGGCTTCATGCATGTTAGGCAAGCACTCTACCACTAAGCCACATTGCTTTTATTGATTTTTTTCCTGAAGCACTTTTGCCCAGGCTTCCCCTTAAACTTGCAACCTGCCTCTTGAGTGGCAGATGCATGTTTAGAGACATGTATCATTAGGCAACTTCATCAAGAGCTCTGCATTTATGTTAAAATGCACACACAGGAGCCGGGAATTTGGCCTAGTGCTAAAGTGCTTGCCTGGCATGCACGAAGACCCAGGTTTAACTCTTTAATTCCACATACACAGGAAAGCCAAAAGTGCTGCTGCGGCTCAAGTGGTAGAGCTCTAGCCTTGACAAAACCCAAGGACAGTGCTCAGGCCCTGAGTTCAAGTCCCTGGACTGGCAATAAAATAAAATAAAATACACACACACAACAAAGCCTTCCAGTAAGTTATCCCTGGGCTTTGCTTGTACTCAGCGAGGTTGCCTTTCCCACCTCACACATTCCTTTTATTGTTTCTTGCAGCCCTTCTGTTGCTGGTGGTGGTGATTTGTCAGGCAGTGCTCTGTCATGTTCCCACCTTCTAGATATATTTTCTGTATACATTTTCAAAGCTTGTTCCTAAAACTTCTGTTGTGTTGTCAAAAAGGTGAAATCCATCTACCAACTTCCAAATCATCCTGAAGGAATTGTATTATCAACTTGAGGCCCTACTCCAGATTCTTTTTAAAATTATTGGCAGGCTTCCTGACAGCTTTCTGATGAGGACTCACAGCTCAAAGGTTCCTTTCTTTTGTCAGTAAATTCTCTTGACTCGGGAGGATAGATGTTCATATAATTGGCAATAACTTTCCATCCTGAATGTCTGCCAGGAAGAGGGGGCCCCAGTCCTAGTCAATTCATGCTGATCCTCTTCTGACCAATTCTCACCACCAGACCTACCATTGATTTCTCTATCCTCTTACAAGCTCCTCGATCGCAAACCCCAGGTTCTGCTTTCTCCCGGCTCATTCACTTCTGGGCTTTGTTTTCCCACTCCTAATGCTTCCTACGATGAGGGAAGTATGAGCTTCTCAAAATGCTCCCATTCTGTACATTGTGTTAACCTGCTCCCCTCATGGCCAGAGAGGTTTGGAAATAACATTCTTTTTTTTTTTTTAAAGATTTTATTAACATTGATTTCTACATCGTATTTCAAATGTCATGTTTAACAAACAAGTATTCAAGAAGGGATCCTCTATATACAATCACTGGCACATAGATTTTAGAACATAATTAAAATAAAGCTAACGGTTTGTATGTCATAGATACATATCTGGAAGTAACATTCTTTTATTCATATTCTCAATGCTAGTCTGTATGTGATTGTCACAGACTTAACATGTTTTCTGTATAAACACAGTAAATAACAGTGGGCTGGATGGAAGGATTTACTGTGAAAATAAGCGACTTCTACCAACCTGAATTTTCTTCAGTACTGCTGGGGTTTCCTGATCCCATACATGATTGGTTCCCCCATCCGTAATGTAGGCTTTACACGCCGTCACCATTTGATTTGTTACCTAGAATACATGTAGATACCAACTCACTATAGAGAAATGCTCAAATCTGTACACTTTTAAAAGTACAAACTCACATATATGATTAAGTACTAAACTACTAAACTTATGGAGTGAATAAATCATGAAATATTCAAAAAAAAGGAGAGGGAACACAAATTTACAAATTTCAATTCAAACAAAGAAAACCCAATTTCAATCAATAAGCCAGACATGGTGGGTCCTTGCTGTGAGGGAGACATAGACAGAAGGACTGTAGTCTGAGGAAAGCCACAGGGGGGGGGGAAAAATGATATGCCTTCCTTAGAAAAGATGGCCAGGTGGTGGCTCATGCCTATAATCCTAGCTACTCAGGGGGCTAAGATCTGAGAATCAAAGTTCAAAGCCAGCCCAGGCACAAAAGGACCTGAGACTCTTATCTCCAATTAACCTCTACAAAATGGAAGTGGGGCTTGGCTCAAGGGTAGGGTGATAGCCTTGAGCTGAAGAGCTCAGGGACAACACCCAGGCCCCCAGGGGTAGGATGGTAGCCTTGAGCTAAAGAGCTCTGGGACAGTGCCCAGTCCTCGTTCAAAAGAAAGCAAGAATAATGAAGGTTGAGTGTGTGTAGCTCACACCTGTAATCCCTGTTATTCTGGAGGCTGAGATCTGAAGATCACCGTTCTACCACAGTCAGGGCCAAAAAGTCCCCAGGAGACTGTTATCTCTAATGAACTACTCTGGAAAAGCCAGAAGTGGCACTATGGCTCAAGTGGTAAAGCACTAGCCTTGAATAACAGCAGCTCAGGGATAGTAGCCAGGCTCTGAGTTCAAGCCCCAGAAGCAGGGAAAATAATAAGACCAAAAAGACAGTGTCTTCTAGCAGGGTGATGGTGGCTCATGCCTGTAATCCTAGCTACCCCAGGACAGTAAGAACTGAGGATCACAGTTTAAAGTCAGCCTAGTCAGACAAATCTGAGACTCTTAAGAGGAGTCCAGAAGAAGAAAAAAAGCTCGAGAATTTTTTTTCAGAAAAACAAAAGACTCAAAGAAGAAAGGCATGCGGGGGAAAAACAATGGTGATCAAAGAAACTTACAATGCTTTAATTTTATTCAGAATTCTTCTGACACGTAATTGGAAAAAAATGTTAATATGAAACTAAGAATGATCTCAGCTGGGTGTGGTAGTGCATACCTTTAGTCCTGGAGGCTACATACTTGAGAGTTCTGGTCTACCTGGGCTACACAGTAACAGCCTGCATCCAAACATGGAGGGAGGTGGGAGGGAGGGGAAAATGAAAAAGAAGTAAGAGAAATGAAACTCACCTTGATAAATAATGAGGTCATTCTCTCTGAGGTGTTGTAATACCTTGACACGCTGTGAATCATTCTGATGGCATTGATCAGGTTTTGTATTCCATGGGCCATAGAAACCTAAAATTGAAATATATTAAATGAATGTATCCTAGGTGTAACCATTAACAGTTACAGCCTGCAATCCTCAGAATATACAACACAGAACCATGTTTCCATCATTAAACCAAAGCACATGATAGTCTAAACTGGCTCCCGAAATGAGCGGGGAGAGGAGGACATTAGTAAGAGCTGTGGCTCAAGAAGTAGAGCACCTGAAGCCTTGAGTTCAAATCCCAGTATCACCAAAAAAAAAAAAAAAAAGGATAAAAGAACATGAGTTACACCAACTGTGCTAAGCTAATGTAAGGTATTCACAGGAAAAGCTGGGGGAAGTAGTCGTCTTATTGTTGCAATCTTTCCGTAAATTTGAACTTAAAACTTTATTTAACCATAACATTCCCAGTTAGGGATGTAGCTCACTAGTAGAGTGTTTGCTCAGCACACATGAGGGCCTGGGTTTGACCCACAGCTCTACAATATATATACACACACACACACACACACACACACACACACACACACACACACACACAAATATAAAATATTAGCAGGGAGTGCAGCCGAGTGGCAGAGCACCAACCTAGTATGTACCATGGTTTGATCTTCAATACTGCAGGAAAAAAAAAAAGACATTTAGAGGTGAAAGTGGCTTTAAAGATGAGGAATGAAGTGACTTATTTATGGCTAAATCAGAGATAAGAGTAAAAGTCTGTTGTATGTGTCCTGGTACAAGGACAATTCAGAGTCACAGCACTGCCCTTTAGCTTTTTTGCTCAAGGCTAATACTCTACCACTTGAGCCACAGCTCCACTTTTAGCTTTTCACCAATGAATCAGAAAGAAGAACTAAACAAACATTCTTGCTCTGGCTGGCTTTGAACCACAATCCTCAGTTCTCAGCCTCCTGAGTGAGGTGTCATTATCAATTCAGTTAGACTTCAGCAAACCTATCCAGAGGTTCTAGAGATAGAGAAAGCAAATACGAGAAACCTCTTCTCTCAAGGTGCTCCTAGCAGAGGGGGAAAGCAGCCAGGAAATTGGTAAAATGAGTAGAACACAGCAGGAAGTACAAGAACAATCTTGCTATAATACCTCAGCCAACATGCAGCACAGGCTTGCTTGGTGCCAGACACAGCGTTAAGTATCATCTTAATTCAAGCTGACGACTAATCATGGAGGAAATCAAACCTAAAACATCATTGACTTTATATCTCCTTTTGAGAAAAGTTTTTTCACACCATCTATCTCTAATTGGATTATTTGGGGTTTATTTTTCTTTGTTTTTGTTTGTTCTTGGCATGTTATAGACATTAATGTATTGATGGGTGAATAGTCGGCAAATATTTTCTCCCCTACTAGAAGTTTTGTCACTTCATTTTAATTTTCTTTGCTATACAGAAGCTTTTTTAGTTTGAGAAAAACCTATTTATCTATTTTTGCTGCTGTTGCTTATGCTTTTGAGCACTTATTCAAAAAGCCTTTGCCTATGTCCTGGTCCTAAAGCATTTTCCTAAGTTTTCTTTTAGCCAAGTGAGGGTGTGAGGCCACACATTCATAACCCAGTAGCAGAACAACAACAAAAATCTTAACCTTGTTAAACAAAACCTACAAAGTACCCATAATACCAGTGAAGAGGTCTCTGTGATAGCATAAATCAGATCTCTCATCCAAATTTTAACCATCATTTATAACAACTCCTTGAGTTCACAGCTCTTACCTATTCATATAGAGTGCTCAGATGTTTTATATGTGAAATATACAACAGTAAATCTCTCTAAAGCACAATAAAGAAGAGCATATACAAAATTTATGAACCAAAAATCCAGGCATGAATCTTTTGTATTCTTCCACCCATGTGACAGTAATAAGCTAAGCAGTAATGAATGGTTACATTTAATGATAATGAAGTAAATAAGAAGAATTTCTGAACCGCAGAAGCAGGTGTGTGTGTGCGTAGGAGCAGTTATGTGGCTTTCTCCAATTGGTGCTTCTGTTGTTCAAAAGGTAGTGTAGAAAAGCTTCCTATATCACAAACTATGAAAAGCTTAACAGCAGCAAAATAAGGAGGAGGAGGTTTCCTGCCTAGCCAGCAACTGTTTGAAATTACTAGGCTGAAACCAAACATCAGACGTAAATGACTTTTATAAATGATATGAATTGAAGCAGGACTGGCAAAAAAAAAATACTAACATTTTCTTTTGTTCTTTTTTTGGAGGGGTGGGACTTGAACTAGGCCTGGGTGCTATCTCTGAGATCTTCAGCTCAAGGCTACTGCCCTACCCTTGAGCCAAGTCCCACTTCCCGTTTTCTAGAGGTTAATTGAAGATGAGTCTCAGGTCCCTTTGTGCTCGGGCTGGCTTTGAACCTTGATCCTCAGATCTCAGCCTCCTGAGTGGCTAGGATTACAGGCGTGAGCCACCATGCCTGGCCAATACTAACATTTTTCTAATTTTCACTATATCCATTTTTGGTTTTTTGCCACTCCTGGGGTTTGAACTCAGGGCTTGGGCACTGTCCCTGAGCCTCTCTGTGGTCAAGGCTAGCACTCTACTACTTGAGCCATAGTGCCACTTCCAGCTTTTTCTGTGTGTATGGTACTAAGGAATCAAACCCAGGGCTTCATTCATGCTAGGCAAGCACTCAACCACGAAGCCACATTCCCAACCCATCCTTTTTTGTTTGTTGTTTTTGTTTTTTTTGTTTTCAGTAAGAGTTAACCCAAATGCTTTGCAAATCTAATAAGTCAGAGGGGTAGAGCCTTTGAGTGAATTAAGAAATGGCCCCATTTCTTGAACACTACACAATTCAGTTTTCTTTACTCACGCTCATATATGCAGAAAGACTCAAGAAGTGACAGCACTATTTTTACATTAAACAAATTATAAAAAAGATCCTTACAGAACTTCAGTTGCTGGTGCTAGAGATAGAAATGAGTGGGAATGGAATGTGACAAAGTCATAATTCTTTGCAAACAACACACAAATGATCCACGCTTTAAATAAAGTCCACCATATCTCTACAGAATCTGCTTCTGACGGGTCTTTTGATGCCCTCTCATAGTGTTTCCTAATGGATGACAGATTATCATGAGAGTAGGAACTGCTCCTTCCTGCCCAGAGCACTCAAGCCACATTCTCTACTTCCTCCCCACCCGCCCTCCGCTTCCCATATCCACTTCCTTGGCAGTCAAAGCTCTCGTGACCCACTCCTGCAGCCCCTTCGCCTGTAGCCCTAAGTGACTAATGCCATAGCCTCTTCTCCTCTGCCTGCCTCTAGTATGAAGCCAGCATCGCCCAAACAATCCACATATATGCAGACATTTACATATATATTTGTATGCTTGTATATATTTAACTGCATTAATTATGTAATTTACTAGAATATTATAATTTCAAAATTACTTATACTAGTTCATTTTTAAATGATTTTTTTAAAAGCCTACTTACAAGCCAGCCTGGGCACAAAAGAACCTGAGACTCTTTATCTCCAATTAACCTACAGAAAATGGGAAGTGGGGCTTGGCTCAAGGGTAGGGTGGTAGCCTTGAATTGAAGAGCTCAGGGACAATGCCCAGGCCAAGTTCAAGCCCCATGACCCACCAAAAAAAAAAAACAAAAAAAAACCACTTATAAAGGAACACAAATAAAATTAAATAAAAGCATACTTACCAGATCATAGTTATAGAGAGGTTGACAGACTTTTTCCAAAGTGTACAAATATCTAACATTATCTTTGGATTCATTTGCTGTGTCTGTGATCCTTGCATCCAGATCACGCCAATTCTAAGGAAAAATGATATCAGAAACCCTAAAAATCCAATAAATCAGTGTGCTACAGTCTGTTGCCTTTCTCAATCAAATACATATTGAAATAGTAGATACTTAAGTGTTATTGATACATACATATATGTAATTTTTTTGTCAGTAGTGGGGCTTGAATTCTGGACCTGTGTACTGTCCCTGAGCTCTTCAGCTCAACACTAGTGCTGTATCAATCTGAGCCATAGCGCCACTTCCAGTTGTCTGGTAGGTAATTGGGATAAGAGTCTCACAGATTTTCCCACCCAGGCTGGTTTTGAACCACAGTCCTCAGATCTCAGCCTCTTGAGTAGCTAGGATTACAGGTTTGAGCCACCGGTGCCCAGGTACCCAGCTATCTTTTTATATTTAAAAGTGTTATTAGAAACATCTTCATTGTCACTCCTTTTCCAATTAATATCCTATCTGTAGCCTTGAACTAGACTTGCTTTAAACTAATGTGATTTTTTTTCCAAGGCCAAGGAATGGTGGCTCACACCTGTAATTCTAGCTACTCAGGAGATCTAAGGATCCTAGGTTCCAAACTAGGCCCAGCAAACACATCTGAGAGATTCTTATTCCCAATCAACCTCCAAAAAGCCAGAAGAGGAGGTTTGACCTTGAGAGAAAAAGCTAAGCAGCAGCACAGGGACCCATGCTCAAACCCCAACATTGGGACAAAAATTTTGTTAGGTTTTATTAACTTTAATTTTTTACATCATATTTCAAATGTCATGTTAAACAAGTATTCAGGAAGGGAATCTCTATATACAATCACTGGCACATAGATTTTAGAACAATTAAAATTAAGTTGAGGGTTTATATGTCATAGATACCTATTAATATATGTAATAAAACATTATGTCTATAGAGAATATAGCCCATCATAGATTTTATGTCTATGTAGGTATGTTTATATCTCCATGACCATGTCCATAACCCTGGGTACCCAAATGCTGAGTCATTGCTCTGGTACTATTTGGATCTAATATCCACATATTAAGGATACCATGCCCCTTTTGTTCCTTTGGTTTTGACTTATCTCACTCAACATGATTCGCTCTAATTTCATCCACTTCCCAGCGAATGCCATTTTATCTTGTCTGTTGGCTATGTAGAATTCTATTGTGTGTGTGTGTGTGTGTGTGTGTGTGTGTGTGTGTGTGTGTGTACATACATATATATATATATCACATTTTTTATATACATTCATCTGCAGTAGAGAATCAGGGTTGTTTCCATTGCTTGGCTATTGTGAATAGTGCAGAGATGAACATGGCTGAGCAGGTGTCTTTATCATATCCTGGGTTATGATGTTCAGGGTAGATACCCAGGAGTGGTATGGCAGGATCATAAGGATGGGACAAAAATGTTTTAAGTGAAGATAAAATGACTTTTCCAAATCAGTTCTATGGCTCTAGGCCATCAAGATTGGACCAAGATATCAACCCAGAACTTTACTGTAAGAAAATATGTTTAATATGAAGTGAATCCAATCTGAAATCAAAATGTTCTTGCAAGTGATCATCAAATATCCTCTGCTCCGATAAGTATAATTAGGAGAAAGTTCTTCATTTTGAGAAGAAATCCACTGTAATTTGAATGTGGTTTTGTCTCCATGCTAAGCTTCTATTCCTTAGTACAAGAGTATGGAGGAGTTGAGGTCTTTGAGAGTATGTCTCCAGCTCTTGTGGGATGACATTTGTATCCACAGAGCGGGGATATTGATAAATGTGTCTGGGCACCCCAAACTCTGAATCCCTTGTCCACATGCACTGCTCCCACTCTTGGCCATGGTCCTGTCATGATGTCAACTAGGACACCAAAAAATGAATAAGGCTGATCTTAGAGAGTCATATAAATCTCTTTTCTTTATAGGTCACCCAAAAACTGCTATTCTGTGAGAGCATTACAAAATGGACTAGACAAAGATTTTTATCTTCCTGTCATTTCCACTCACTAGTATAGTTCTGCCTAATGCAACATCAGAGAATATTCCCAGCATCCTTCAAACATTCAAAGGCATTTACCTTATCATCCATCAAGTATTAGACAAAAAATTTGATTCTGGTCTGATATTTGCTTCCTTACTTTACGAGCACTATGACCTTGAGTAAGAATACTCACCTCCGGGGGCCCATAAATGAGGATGGGGTGACAAACAGCACCATCAGGCAGAATTGATACCGGGATCAAATAAGCTGTTATAGGTATTTAGCATAGTGGTTTGCACACAGTCACAGATGTCAGCTGTTAGCTAATATTATCATTACTATTAAATCTTACATGAAAACAAAAATTAGCTGCAACTTACTGGAAAACTACTGATTTCAACCATCTATGGCTGTGTTTCAAAATGTACAAGTGAATCCTTGTAAAATACGTCAAGGTTTGGCCGGGAGTTTGGCCTAGTGGTAGAGTGCTTGTCTAGCATGCACGAAGACCCGGGTTCGATTCCTCGGTACCACATACATAGCAAAAAGCTGGAAGTGGTGCTGAGGCTCAAGTGGTAGAGCTCTAACCTTGAGAAAGTCCAAAGGCAGTGCTCAGGCCCTGGGTCCAAGCCCAGGACTGGCCAAAAAAAAAACAAGAAAATATGTCAAGGTTTGCCAGGCATGGTGGCTCACACCTGTCATCCTAGCTACTCAGGAGGCTGAGATCTGAGGATTAAGGCTCAAAGCCAACCCGAGCACAAAAGGACCTGGGACTCTTATCTCCAATTAGCCTCTGGAAAATGGGAAGTGGGGCTTGGCTCAAGCGTAGGGTGGTAGCCTTGAGCTGAAGAGCTCAGGGACAGGGGGACAACGCCTAGGCCAAGGTCAAGTCCTGTGACCCACAAAAAAAAAAAAAAAAGAAAGTAAAATATGTCCAGGTTTAAAATTAAGTAAGGCTTTTTACCTTTAACAGTTTGGAACGAGCAACGTTGAGAACATTGATAACAGCCTTACAGCTTGGTCCTTTGATCTGCTCGATGATGAAGTTGAACTTGGCTGACATCCGTTTCCAATGTTCTAGCTCAGTGAGGGGACCAGAATCATCAGCTTCTTTTCTCATCTGCTCACTCTCAATAAGTACCTGCAATTTAAAAACAAAAACCACACAGATCTCAATAAGTACTTACAATTTTTATGGAAATGGCACACTTTTTTTTTTTGCCACTCCTGGGGCTTGAACTCAGGGGCTAGGCACTGTCCCTGAGCTTATGTTGCTCAAGTCTAGCACTCTACCACTTAGGCCACAGCACCACTTCTAGCTTTTTCTGTTTACTGAGGAACTGAATCCAAGGCTTCCCACATGCTAGGCAAGCACTCTACCACTAAGCCACATTCCCAGCCCCTACACATTCTTGTTTGTTAAAATCTCACTGCATTTTTTTCAGAAAGGAGACTACGAGTGGGAGTATCGCACACTGAGTAATGTTTAAAAACTCTGAAAATGAAAACTAGAAAGGAGTGTTGGAGGTTTCTGAATGACATACCCATGAAACTCCCAACAAATATTATACTTAAAGTTGAAATATTAGAAAATATCAATGGAGGCAGAAGCAAGTACTCTACCACTGGAGCCACACCCCACACAGAAACCATTGCTTTTGTTGTTGTTTTGCTGGTACTAGATCTTGAACTCAAGGCTGCTTGAACTCAGGGCTTCATGCTCTCACTTTGGCTTTTTTACTCAAGCCTGATATTGTACCATTTGAGCCATACCTTCCTTCACCTCTGGCTTTTTGCTAGGTAATTAGAAATGAGAGTCTCACATTTTTTTTTTGCCATATCTGGCTTAAATCTAGATCATCAGAGTTTCTCAGCCTCCTGAGCAGCTTTAGTTACAAATATGGCCACCAGCACGTGGCTTTTTTCTATCCTTTTTACTAGCACATATGAATTGTACAAGTAGGGGTTCATTGTGATATTTCCATGCATACATATACATAATGTATTTGATCATATTCACACCCTCCTTCTTTCTCCCTTATAATGGATTTTTGTTTTTTTGCAAGTACTGAGGCTTGAACTCAGGGTCTAGACACTGCCCCTTAGCTTCTTCATTCACGGCTGGCACTCGATCACTTAAACCACAGATCCGCTTCTGGCTTGTGGTATTTAAATGCAGCTAAGAATGTCACACACCATTCAGCCTTGGGTGGCTTCCAACCACGATCCTAAGATCTCAGCCTCCTGAGTAGTGAGGATTAACAGGTGTGAGCCATTGACATCTGGCTTTTTATAATTGGTTATAAGTGATGCATAAAGAACAACAATCTGGGACTGAGAGTTTGGCCTAGTGGTAGAATGCTTGCCTAGCATGCACAAAGACCCAGGTTTGATTCCTTGGTACCACATACATGCAAAAAAGCTGGAAGTAGTGCTGAGGCTCAAGTGGTAGAGCTCTAGCCTTGAGAAAGTCCAAGGACAGTGCTCAGGCCCTGAGCTCAAGCCCAGGACTGGCCAAAAAAAGAAAAAAAATCTTACCCGAGAGCCAGGATTAAGGTGAGTTTTAAAATAGTATCTGGACGAGAACCAAAGATTCCCCTTCCTCTGACTTTTAGGGTCAAACGATGATGGCTAACACACAGGAGAACAAGGACTCAAGATGACAAGATGGGGAGGAGGGGCTGGCGGCACGCGTACCTGTTCAATCTGCTTGTACCATACCATCAGTACCTCCTCCAGCTGGTGAACCATTTCTGAGTTGCTTGCTGCACTTGTCACTTCTTTAAAGGTAAGCAGTTTAGAAAAATCAACATGGTCTATCTTCTTCAACATCACGGTACCCTCAATACTTATTCTAGCACCTTAGAGGAGAAAAAAATAATATGAAAAAGAGAAGTGTTTTGTGTTCATGTGTTAAATGTCAATACATGCTTCCAAGTTGTAATCACCAAAACATCCAATGTAGACATTGGTCATTAGACTATGGTTTGATTTACTAATGAAACTATATGTTTTTATAATGTTGGTTGATTAAACTAGACGTTTTAAATAATTTATATTTTTCATATGCACATTTTTTGCCAGTTTTTTGCTTTCTCAAGGCTTGTGCTCTATGCTTGAGCCACAGCACCACTTTTGGCTTTTTCTGTGTATGTGGTACCGAGGAATGGAACCCAGGGCTTCATGCATATAGGCAAGTACTCTACCACTAGGCCATGTTGCTGGCCCTGGCAAATTTTTTTTTGCCAGTCCTGGGGCTTGAGCTCAGGGCCTGAGCATTGTCCTTGGGCTTTCTCAAGGCTAGCATTCTATCACTTGAGCCACAGCACTACTTCTGGCTTTTTCTATGTATATGGGGTGCCAAGGAATCGAACCCAGGTCTTTGTGCGTGCTACACAAGCACTTTTACCATTAAGCCAAATTCCCAGCCCATGGCAAAAAAAAAAGTTAAGAATACAGGAAGTCTGGTGTGGTGGCTCATGCCTGTAATCCTAGCTACTCAGGAGGCTAAGATCTGAGGATGATGGTTCAAAGCCAGCCTGGGCACTAAAGAACGTGAGACTCATCTCCAATTAATCACCAGAAAACCAGAAGTGGGGCTGTGCCTCAAGAGGTAGGATGGTAGCCTTGAGCTGAAATGCTCAGGGACAGTGCCCAGGCCCAGAGTTCAAGCTCCATGACCCACAGGAAAAAAAAAAAAAGAATACAGAATGGTTCTTGGTTCAGTGATAGAATGCCTGCCTAGCAAGCATTAGGCCCCGAGTTCAAACTCTAATACACCAATACACACACACACACACACACACACACTCACACACACACAAGATCCATCCTCTCATAATGCAAAAGAAAATATATCTTGTCCCTGCAAAGATTCCTAGAGGAGTCCTCATGCTTTCAAATCTAGGTCTCATCTAAGATCATCATCTAAGATAGAAACTTTCTCCTTACTTTTTTTTTCTTGCCAGTACTTAAGTTTGAACTCAGAGCCACATGCTTGCTAGGCAGGTACTCCACTATTTGAACCACAACCCCCAGTCCTCCCTCTTTTGAGATGTTTTTTCAGGTAGGGCCTCATATTATCTATGTGGGGCAATTTGGGACCATTCTCCTCTACATATGTGCCCTTTGCGCTCTTTCTCACCGCTCTCAGTTTCCTGAGTAGCTAGGATTATAATGTGAGCCACTGGTGCCTAGTATACCTACACTTCTAGAATAGCTGTGATTGTATACCTCTGCCATCGTGTTCAGCCCAGCGAGATGAGAAACAGTCTTGATATTTTTTGGTAGGGGAGAGCTGGGCTGGCCTTGAACTAATATCCTGTTGATTTCCACCTCCCAAGTAGTTAAGATTACAGTTATGAGTCACTAAACCCAGCACACTAATGACTTTTACTACTACTTAATTTAATTAATATGTTCATTTTTAGTGGGGTTTAACACTGAATTCTATACTTACCATCTAAAAACGAAAGGTATCTGTTAATTGTTTCAATGAAAATATGCTTTTCAGATTCCCCCTGCTTGGACTGGTTTAAAGCACCCCAGTTGCTTGTGGCAAGAATAGCTGGGAGAAATATGTCTGATAGCATCTTCCTGATCCCTTCTAAGAGTCCTTTCGATGCATCCAAAACAGTAAAAAACACATCCTGAAAGGGTGGCAATTCAAACATTGTTTTATTAACTGATTCTATGAAAAGATGAAAAATAATAAGCTATTTTTCATTGCAAGAAATAGACAATTCATATGCTTTATAAGGTATCAGGAAAACTAAAGTCGTTACAAATGTCTAAAACTAATTAACTCTATTCTTCCCCATTTTGGCCATTTATCTGTCACCTCAGGGCTACTTTAATTTCTGTGTAGGGAAGGAGCTGTTGTAAGAAAGATGCAACCCAGCCACCACATACAGAAGTCCTAAAGTGAACCACTGTC
This sequence comes from Megascapheus bottae, assembly GCF_031878675.1. Lineage (NCBI taxonomy): Eukaryota > Metazoa > Chordata > Mammalia > Rodentia > Geomyidae > Megascapheus > Megascapheus bottae. Next base: position 9,961,111 of record NC_143530.1, read on the forward strand.
CCAACCATAAAACCACCAGTGAGCAAAAGAACAAAGAAATTAATCCTTAGGCCAAAATTGTAATAGAAAATGATGAGGCAAAAGGACTCTAAAGCCTAGAAACCAAAATTCCCCCATCCACAGTATGGACTTTCAATTAATACAATTTAGGTAGTATGGAACTACCAAACCAAACAAAAAGTTAATCATGGACGGCAGAGAACTTGCTGTTCAACTGTGCGTGTGTGGATGCTATGGTTTGAATATGGGTCATGTCCCTCAAAGGGTCCACATACGAGAGGCTGGATCTACCAGAATAGTACTACTGATAAGTGGTAAAACTGGGGAAAGTGAGACCTAATGGGAAGTTCTTAGGTTACAGACATGATGTGGAAAGGAATTGTGGGACGCCCCCCTATCTTTGTCTCTGTCTGTCTGTCTGTCTGTCTCTCTCTCTCTCTCTCTTCTTTTTGGTCAACATGTCAAGACATGATTGCTCAGCTTTTGCATAACAACTCTTAAAGAACGTCCTTCTCCTTTAACTATGTGCACATATAACTGAATTTAAAAAACAAACTTGAACTTAAGCCCAGTATGGTTACTTATGCCTGTAGTCCAACGCACTTAGGAGGCTGAGGTAGTATGATCACTTGAACCAATGAGTTTAGGGTCAACTTGGCCAAACAAACTAACAGCCTTTTTCAAAATATACTTCCTGGCATGTGTGAGGTTCTAGGTTCACTCCTCAGTACTGGGGGAAGGAGTGGATGGAATAAACACTTAAACTATGAAAAAGAATAGATTAAATAAAGCCAGGCCCAGTGGGTCATGCCTACAATCCTAGTTACTCAGGGGGCTGAGATCTGAAGATTATGGTTCAAAGCCATCTAGGCATGAAAGTCTGTGTGAGACTCTTATCTCCAATTAGCCACTAGAAAAACGGAAGTGGCACTGTGGCTCAAGGGGTAGGGTGGTAGCCTTGAGCTGAAGAGCTGAGGAACCACTCTCAGGCCCAGAGTTCAAGTCCCATGAACAACAACAACAACAAAAAAAAATAGGTTAATGGACCAAACTGAAGAGAAAATGACTAGAATTGAAGTTAAACAAACCATCTACATATATAGAAATCAAAGACAAATAAGAAAGAAACCAAGAGACAAATTTCCTATGAATAGGGCACTAACAGAGGAGGGGGTAAGATAGATTAGATTGGTATATTAGATTGGATAGATAGGTAAGTTAGATAGATAATATAGATAATAGATGGTAGATTGGATAGATAGATTACAGAAAATATATTTGATAAGATGGATAGAGATAGATGATGAAGGGAGAAAGAGAGAGGGGGGGGGGCAATCAACTGCTATAAGGAATCCTATTGCCAACCAGAACAATCAGGATCTTTTCTGTTATAAGCAGAAAAAAAAACAGGAAAATTAGATTGGGTTTCTGCTACCTTTCCTGATATTAAGAATAATAAAGAAAATTTGTTGAGTGACTCCAGGATATCAGCAATATAATAAGAATTGTTTATATTAGTGTGAATTACAATTTTTATAATATAGTAATATAATCTTTCTTCTAAAACTGTTCATGGGGTAATGAGTGAAGAGAAGATTAAGTAATATACCTAATACTTGAGATTTTATGTATATTTCCCCAGGTCCCAGTGGCTCAAACTATAATCCTGACTACTCAGGAGACTGAGTTCTGAAGATCATGGTTCAAAGCCAGCCTGGCAGGAAAGTCCATGAGATTCTAATCTCCAATTAACCACACAAATGCCAAAAGTGGTGCTATGGCTCAAGCGATAGAGCACCAGCCTTGAAGCAACAAAGCTCGGGGACAACACCCACGCCCTGAGTAAAAGCCACAGTACTGGCACATCAAGAATAGAAAAGAAAAATCCCATATGCAGAATTCAATGTATTCCTAGTGAATAGGAAAAAATGGAAATTATTTGTATACCATCTAGAAAAAAATGGAATTTTCATGAATTTTAAAAAGCAATATCTAAAGGATAAATGTAACTAAGCTTTATTATAGCCAATCTCTTTTTGCTTCTTTGAATATATGAATATATTATCTCCTTGGAACTCAATTCAGTCCTATATATAGAAAAGAAGAGCAGAGGAAAGCACAAATGTGACTATGAAAACATATTGATGTTTATATCTTTGCAAAGAAAAGTAAACATACCTCATTAACAGATTTAACATTCAAGGCAATGTCACAACGATAGCGAACGAAAAAGAGACACAGCCCTTTCAGTTTGTCGGGAGCTGTGGTGTCTATAAACAATTTCATCATTTTCACTCCTTTGCCTGCTCCAGCAAGAGTTCGACCACATTCTGAAAACAAAAGGCAGGAACTTAGCCTATGATCCCATACCTGATCAAATGTGATAAATTACTATTGTTCTCAGTTTACTCCTATTGTAAGAAATTTTCAAATATTCTCATGAAATAAATTTTGTTGTTGTTGGTCATGGGACTTGAACTCAGTCTGGCCGTTGTCCCTGAGCTATTCAGCTCAAAGCTACTACCCTATCCCTTTAGCCACAGTGCCACTTCTGGGGCTTAATTGGAGATAAGAGTCTCATGGACTTTAGTGCAGGGGCTGGCTTTGAACCTCGATCCTCAGATCTCAGCCTCCTGAGTAGCTAAGATTACAGGTGTGAGCCACTGCACCCAGCTACATTTTTTGTCTACCAAAAGATACCAATGATTGCAATTCTGAACCTTGTAGCTTCCTTTTTAATCCTCCTGCCTAACTGTTCAACTCAATTTTGTGATCCACTCCTTCCCAAACATTGCTTTTGCTTATCTAGCCTTTCTGTTTCTGGTGCTTATAACCAAAAAAAATCCTGATACATGGCCTGTTAACAACAGAAAAGCCCAAATAAAATACCCATTTATGGAAATGGCACCTATCCATATATCCTTCCCATTTTCCTTGCTAAGACATCCTATTTTTGTTCCAGTGGCAATGAGTGGGTCCCTAGGGAGAAAACAGCTTTCCCCACCTCCTTAGCCCCTAGAGTAGCCACATGACATAGTTCCTCCTGATAAAAGAGGAAGATGTAGCCAGCAATGGTACAATGCATACTATATGGAATAGTGTGTATATGCCTGTCCTGGGCTTTTTTGCTTGACCATTACACTCAAATCATGGCTCCACTTCCAGCTTTTTTTTTTTTTTTTTTGCCAGTCCTGGGTTAGGGCTCAGGGCCTGAGCACTGTCCTTGGACTTTCTCAAGGCTAGAGCTCTACCACTTGAGCCTCAGCACCACTTCCGGCTTTTATCTATGTATGTGGTGCCGAGGAATCGAACCTGGGTTTTCGTGCATGCTAGGCAGGCACTCTACCACTAGGCCAAACTCCTGGCCCCTCAGCTTTTTTTTTTTTTTTTTTTTTTTGCCAGTTCTAAGGACTGAATTCAGGGCCTGAGCACTGCCCTTGGGCTTTCCTCAAAGCTAGTGATCTACTACTTAAGCCACAGCACCACTTCCAGCTTTTTGATGTATGTGGTAGCGAGGAATCAAACCTGCGTCGTTGTGCATGCTAGGCAAGCACGCTACCACTAGGCCAAACTCCCAGGCCCCACTTTCAGCTTTTTGGTGGTTAACTGGAGATAAAACAGTCTCATGGACCTTCCTGACTAGGCTGGCTTTGAACTACAACCTTCACACTCAAGCCCCTGAGTACCTAAGGTTATAGACATGAGCCACCAGTGCCCAGCTGTAAAGAATTTTTTAAATGAAGGAAATATTTAATATCATAGGAAAAATGGCTGGGTTTTATGGGATATTATAGGCTCACGCCTGTAATCCTAACTACTCAGGAGGCTGGGATCTGAGGATAGTGGTTCAAAGCTAACCAGGGCACAAGTTCGTGATACTCTTATCTCCAATTAATCATTAGAAAAACAGAAGTGGAATTGTGACTCAAGTGGTAGAGTGCTATCCTTGAGCTGAAGAGCTCAGGAACAGTGCCCCAGTCCAGAGTTCAAACCTAACAATAAGTAAATAATAAGTAAAATACTGTGATCCATTTAAAAAATGATAATATGCATTTTTTTTTGCCAATCCTGGAGCTTAAACTCAGCAGCTGGGCACTGTCCTTGAGCTTTCTCAAGGCTAGTGCTTTACCACTTGAGCCACAGCACCACTACTGGCTTTTTCTGTGTATGTGGTACTGAGGAATTGAACTCAGGGTTTCATGCATGCTAGGCAAGCACTCTACCACTAGGCCATGCTCCTGACCTGATAATATGCATTAATATGTTAGCATATGCAAAGGCAAAGACATATAGAGAAATACTTAGCAAACTGATAACATCAATTACTTTTACAGGCTCAAACAAAATCTACCCTTTGGGCAAGTCCTGCTCTGAAAATTCTTCCTCAGATTTCTTTCTAATCCACAGGGAGGTGACTTTAATGATAATCACAATCATTGTTTCAAGAAGCTGTAAACAACCTAAATCATAATAGGAGATCCATTCTGAAAATTATAGTTTTATCAGCCTAATGAAATACAACACAGCTGTTAAAATTTTAATTGTGGAAAAAGTTTGTATTAGCACAGAGAAGACAATATTGTCAAACTTTAAAAGCCACTATGGAATAACACAACAGAGTTGGATCCAATTATTTTTCAGAATATATGTATCTATACCAAAGCAGTTATGAGGAGTATTTATCAAAGAACTAATACTTTTTCCAAGCAAGTAGGACTGTGCCTGGCTATTTTTCTCCTAATTGTAGATATTTTCATAATTTTTCTATAATTCCCAGCCAGACTTGTGATTTTTAACCAGTTATAAAAATATGAGCCACACGAGAATTCCCTCCAGGATAAGAGTTATGAGAATAGAAAATCCAGGGTAGACTCACTAGTTTTTAGTTTACATATTTTGTTGAAGAAATATCTCTGGGGCTGGGAGTGTGGCCTAGTGGTAGAGAGCTTTCCTAGCATGTACAAACCCCAGGTTCGATTCCTTGGTACCACATACACAGAAAAAGCTGGAAGTGGTGCTGTGACTCAAATGGTAGAGCTCCAGCCTTAGAAAAGCTCAAGGACAGTTTCCAGGCCTTGAGTTCAAGCACCAGGACTAGCGAAAAAAGAAGAAAAGAAGGGAGGAAGGAAGGAAGGAAGGAAGGGAGGGAGGAAGGAAGGGAGGGAGGGTGGGTTATGGATACACAAGGGAAATTGGTTCCAGGGTCCCCAGGAACCAAAGTCCATGCACCCTCAAGTCCTTTATATAAAATGACACTGTATTGCCCAAGCAGGTGGCTCATGCTTGTGATCCTTGATACTCAAGAGACAGATCTGAGGATTGGAGATCAAAGCTAATCTTGGCAGGAAACTCCATGAGTCTCTTTATCTCCATTAATCACCAAAAATCCCTCCAGAACTGGAGGTGTGGCTCAAATGGCAGAGCACTGACCTTGAGCAAACAGCACAGGGATAGCACCCTGGCCAAGTTCAAAGCCCCAAGACAGGCATAATGTAAATAATTATCAAGAGTATCATTTAAGGGGCCATGGAGTTTGGCCTAGTGGTAAGAGTGCTTGCCTAGCATGCATGAAGATGCAGGTTCGATTCCTTGGTGCCACACATGTAGAAAAAAATCAGAAGTGCTGCTGTGGCTCAAGTGGTAGAGCACTAGCTTTGATGTGATTCTTCCCTATGCTTTTCATTCACAGTTGGTGGAGTGAACCCTTGATGAAGAATCCAGGGATATAGTGGGCTGACTGTGTATATTAACGAATTCGGAGGAAATGAGAACAGAACTGAGTACTCCATTTTCCATGCAACCCTTCAGTGGAACAAAACTGGCACACTGAGAGGGCAAAGATAAAATTAATGTCCAAGGGCCAGGAGTTTGGCCTAGTGATAGAGTGCTTGCCCAGCCAGTATGAACAAAGACCCAGGTCTGATTCCTTGGTACCACATACATAGGAAAAGCCGGAAGTGGTGCTGTGGCTCAAGTGGTAGAGCTCTAGTCTTAAGAAAGCTCAAGGACAATGCTCAGGCCCTGAGTTCAAGCCCCAAGACAAGAAAAAGAAAGAAAGAGAGAGAGAGAGAGAAAGAGAGAGAGAGAAAGAGAGAGAGAGAAAGAGAGAGAGAGAGAGAGAGAGAGAGAGAGAGAGAGAGAGAGAGAGAGAGAGAGAGAGCAAGGGAGTGAGGGTGGGAGGGAGGAAGGAAGGAAAGAAAGAGAGATCCAAGGTCATCTAAAAGAGGACTAGAGAGAAGAAACACAACCAGAGAATACACAGAGACAAAACTGTGACTCTAGTTGTGAACAGAAACTGGTGAAGGGGGGACATGAAGGGGAATTGCAGATTCATATCCAGAAAAGAAGAGACCATGCAAGACCAGTAGAGTACACCTGACCATGGAGGCCTTTGGATAATGGGGGATTTGGAGCCAATCTAGAAAACAGCAGGGCAATAAAAGATTAACTTGGCAGGAATTGGTCATTTAAATGTCAGCAAGGGCCAGGCGCTGGTGGCTCACTCAGGAGACTGAGATCTGAGGACAGAGGTTGGAGGTTGGTGGTTCGAAGCCAGCCCAGGTAGTAAAGGCCATGAGATTTTTTTTTTTTTTGCCAGTCCTAGGCTTGAACTCAGGGCCTGAGCACTGTCCTTAAGCTTTCTTAAGGCTAGAGCTCTACCACTTGGGCCTTAGCACCACTTCCGGCTTTTTTCTATGTATGTGGTACTGAGGAATTGAACCTGGGCCTTCGTGCATGCTAGGCAAGCACTCTACCACTAGGCCAAACTCCCGGCCCTGGCCATGAGATTCTTATCTCCAACAAACTACTCAGAAAAAGCCAGAAGTGATGCTGAGGCTCAAGTGGTAGAGCTCAAGGACAGTACCTGGGCTGAGTTCAAGCCCCAAGACTGGAGCAAAAAAGAAAAAAAAAAAAGGCAGAGAGGTAATGTTGTAGCAATAGAGATGTCACACTTTTTCTATTGGGAATAGTGAGACAGACATGAGACACCCTCACCTAAGGCAGCAGAGGAGGAAAGTGACAAAGATTTAGCAGGAGACTAGCCAGGCATGGTGGCTCACGCCTATAATCCTAGCTACTCAGGAGGCTGAGATCTGAGGATCCCAATTCAAAGCTACCCTGGGCATGAAAGTTTGTGTGAGACTTTTATTTCTAATTAACCACTAGAAAACCCGAAGTGGCACTGAGGCTCAAAAAGGTAAGGTGTAGTCTTGAGCTGAAGAGCTCAGGGACAGTGCCTAGACCCAGAGTCTAGGCCCCATGATCAACAAAAAATAATAAATAAATAAATAAATAAAAGGAATTAGCAGGAGGGACATACTGAAGGTAAATCCACAGGACTCAGAAGATGACAAAGTCTAACACCAAAAGGCTGGTACCTGCTATCTAGTCCCTAAAACAAAGGTTTCACAGCCTGGTGGCCTGATTAATTATTTTTGGCATAATAAATACAACTGGGAGAGCCATATATTGCAAGTGACAGTTGGACCAGTCGTAAGATGCTGATCCGGGGCCACAAGGGGCAGCTGCGGGGCTCTGGAGTGGCCTCAGGGCCAATTCTAGTCATTGGAAAACATATGGACCAAACAGCTCCACCTGTCCCAGAGAATTGCAAATAAGTTGTAATGGAAGTGTGTATTCCCCAGCAGAGCTCAGTGATTTCTGTAAGCACATTTCTCCTTCCATCATTAAAGCACTGTTTGAGATAACATATTTGGGTTAAAAGAAAAAAGTGTGTTGTTCTTAAGACACTATTTTTTTCTACCTAAGCTTCTGGTAAATTTACTTAATGTAAAATAGGAGATTGATTATATATAAGAGAAAAAGTTTAAAACTCATTAACTATTTACTAGTCTGGTGTCCTCATAAAAACATCCTTACCAAGACCAGGAACATCTCCTTCCTGATACAAAATTTTCAACGTCTTACAGCCATCTTTCTCAAAAAAGTTAACGAATGGATCCAGCTATAAAATAAGAGAGCAAATGGTGATCAGTAACTAGGGAAAGACAGTAAACCCTCCTGGGAGCATTCGCACATGTTATTTAATCATCCTTGTTGTGTAGATGATGAATACAAGGCAGTACAAACACTTTATAGACGGTGCACAGAGACAGGCACACCTGAGGCCAGGTTAGACTCTAAAATAATTCTGCAACATTTCCAGGAAGGGTAACATTAATTGTGTTTCTTTACCATTTTGTGGTTGTTGTATGTGGGCTTTAGTTTTATTTTGCTTCAGTTCTGTATTTTAAGAGACAGGGTCTCTTAGCTGGGTGTGGTGGTACATAGCTTGGGGAGAAAGATCCTGAGGCAGGAAGATCATGAGTTCAAAACCAGCCAGCTGCTACACATAGAAACTGTCTTTAAAAAATAAAAGGGGAGGGGCTTGTAGAGTGCTTGCCTAGCATGCATGAAGAGGCGGATTTGATTCCTTGGTCCCACATATATAGAAAAGGCTGGAAGCAGTCTGTGGTTCAAGTGGTAGAGTGCTACCCTTGAGGAAAGCCCAAGGACAGTGCTCGGGCCCTGAGTTCAAGCCCCAGACCTGGGTAAAAATTTTTAAAAATAAATAAAAGGGTGGGGGAGGGGCACTGAGTTTGGCCTAGTGGTAGAGTGCTTACCTAGTGAAAAGCTGAAAGTGGTATTGTTGCACAAGTGGTAGAGCTCTAGCCTTGAGAAAGCCCAAGGACAGTGCTCAGGCTGTGACTTCAAGCACCAGGAATGAAAAAAAAAAAAAAAGTGAGGGAGGAGTGAGAAGAGGAAAAATGAAAACAGAGCGAGAAAAAGAGAGAGATCTTTCTATGATGACCAGACTGACCTCAAATTCTTAGGAAGAAGTAATTCTCCTGCTCAGCCTCTTGAGTAACTGGGACTATAATAAACCACAATGAATTCTATATCCAAACCTACATTAATGCACCCACTTACCTGACCTTGACCTTGCCTCACAAAATGTCACAGGAATGGGAAGGTGAACCCAACTAGAGATACATGAAAGGAATCATTATTAAAAGAAACGGGGACTGCAAGAGGAGAAAAGTGGCCTTCCCATGACCAGTTTGTTTGATTAATTAGTTAAGCAAGGATGCTTTCAGCAATTGTTATTTGACCCACATTGTAGCCTAATACAAAAGCATTATTATAATGAGATTCTTCCATATTTATGAGCACAAAGTTTATATTCAATTACTGAGGAGTCAGTGTAATATCTTAGTGAGCAGAAAACTAAAGAGCTCCTGTAAGCAAAAGTCCTCCAAAGTCCCCAGTGAAATACGAAGAACCCACCCCCTTTCCCTAGCCTAGCTGACTCCATTCAGGAATCTCTCTAGGGCAATGAGTTTCTCTCCACTTACCACTACTTGGGGGAAATAGTCCAGGCGTGCTAATGCCACTTAGGACAAAAACCTTTGTGTACATTAGACGGTCACACCATGGGCTTTTAAAGACCTAATAAGTTGGGCCTAAGAATTTGCTTCTCTAACAAGTTCCAGGGGTACTGCTGCTGGTTCTGGGGCCACACTTGAGAAACAACTTCCAAGGAGATGAAGCAGAACCCAGCATGGGCCTAAGCCTGTCCTTTCACTTGCTACTCTTCCACCTCCCACATGGATGACTGTCTCATATACTTGTAATTTAAAAGACCCAACTTTTATTAGCATTTCCTTGCTTAGATGCGTAGACTTCATTGAAGTCTAAGGAACGAATGTGATGAAAGGAAAGGAATGACAAGGAAAGAAAGGAAAGGAAAAGAATGGAAGAGAAGGGAAGGACAGCGGAAGGACAAGACAGGGGAAGGACAAGGACAGGGCAAGGACAAGGACAGGGCAGGGCAGGAAAGGGAAGGGCAGGGCAGGGCAGGGCAGGTCAGGGCAGGGCAGGGCAGGGAAGGGAAGGGAAGGGAAGGGAAGGGAAGGGTAGGGAAGGGTAGGGAAGGGAAGGGAAGGAGAGCTGGGCAAGGGTGGCTCAGGTCTGTAATCCTAGCTAATCTAATCCTAAAATGCTTAGATCTGAGGTTCAAAGTTCAAAGCTAGCCAAGTCAGGAAAGTCTGTGAGTCTTTTACCTCCAATTAACCACCAAAAAGAAAGAAGCAGAGCTGTGGCTCAAGTGATCACCAACCCCTCTGTAAAAAGTCAAGAGAGGGTGAAAGGCACTGAACTCAATTCCCAGTTCTAGCACCAAAAGTGTGTGTGGGGGGGGGTCGGTACACAAATCTTAAATGTATAGCTACACACACACACACACACACACACCATGAATTTCTGGATAGTGGCATGAGACCGATCGTTAAACAATCCATGAGCTCCTAAAGGCAGCCCTGACCACAGCAGTGGTATCTTTGCTTGCTGTGGTATGTGTTTATGGCACACATCTCCCACATCTCCACATGATCTCGTGCTTGGTTATTAAAATAGAGCTTCTTGTCTTTGCTCCCTGACAATCACCCTCCCATCGGATGGTTACAACCACACTCTAATGGAGCAGGAAATGCAACAGTCCCACTCATGACAGCAGGGGTCTCTAGAAAGCATTTTTTGCAAAGATCCTAAAAGCAAGGGGCAGACTATATGCAGCACTAGGCAACATTGCATCCAGCAAGGGAGATGCTCTTTTCATCCAGGCTCCTCAAACTATATTTGTCTTCCCCAAGCGAGCTTGCTCTTAGGGGTGGAAGGAGGTACATTATTAAAAGCATGCATTATTTACTGCAGAGCTGTGGATCAAACCCAGGCCACAAGGCATGTGTCTTTGGCACACAGATCTCATCTTTTTTTCTACTATCATATTCATAGGTGAGTCACTGAGCCTGATCATATGTTCCTGCTGTCATGTTTACTGTACACAGTTTATATAACCTTACTCGTAAATAAAGTCTTAACCTCCCTCTGTCTGACAATCCCTCTGACTCCTCAAGTCACCTATGAGAATTGTAGCCCAATCCAGTTGCTTCTCATGGTTCCCTCTACACTTCAGGCCTGATCAGAAATGTCACTCAGCTGCTTCTATCAAGTTGTTTCTCTGTTCCACAAGATTTCAGCCTTCTCTTTCTTATGCGATTTTCAAAACAGGCAGAAAGTTTCTCAGAGAACAATTTAAAAAAAAAAATACAGAAGGGGCTGTGGAAGTTGTAGATGTGTTCAGTCCCAGCACCAAACACTACTACTACTACTAATAATAATAGTGGTAGGACTTCAACTTACAGAAGGGCAATCCAAAATTAATTCTTCAACGGTTATTAGGTCCAGACCAAGCTTTTCCGCTACGATTTCAAAGATATACTTATAAGCTGCGTCGATCTTCATCCTTCGGTTTTCCCTTGCATCTCTAAACCGCGCCTAAAGAATGACACCATGTGGGCAAATTGTGATTACCAAAGAGACCACCCCCAACCAGGCCACTGAAATATACAAGTATTTCTGCCAGGTGCTAGTGACTGACTCCTGTAATCTACCTACTCGGGAGGCTGAGATCTGGGGATCTCGTTTTGAAGCCAGCCTGGGTAGGGGAGTCCTCGAGAATCTCCAGTTGATCACCCAAAAGCCAGAAGTGGAGCTGTGGGCCTTCAACACCAAAAACTCCGGGACAGCACCCAGGCCCTGCGCTCGAGCCCCACGGGAAGGGACGGGCAAGCGGGCTCCGAGGGGACGCACACCTGCCTCTCCTTCAGGGTCTCTTGCAGGTTTGGGATGCCGCTCATGCTCCGGCGGAACTTGGATGAACGCCGAGAGGTCTGGGACCCCATCACGTCGGACATCGTGGACTGCGCCGGGCGCGGGGCCAGGCGAGGCCGGACTCTTTGAGAGGCCTCATCGTCCTCATCCTCCGACGGGATGAGACTCCGGTAGTCAGCCACGGAAGAAGCGTCTCCCGAAGGCGGGGCGGACTCATCCAGCGTGATCGCCTCGGTGGCCTCCCCTTCGGAGAAGGCGTCCAGGGAGGTGCTGGGCGGGGCCTCCTCTCCGGTGGTGGGCGGGGCCTCCTCTCCAGTGGTGGGCGGGGCCTCCTCGGCGGAGGTGGGCGGGGCCTCCTCTGCCGGAGGGGGCGGGGCCGGCTCTTCCGCAGGGGGCGGAGCGTTTTCTTCTGCGGAATCTCCTGTATTCATGCTTTCTGCCTTTTCCTCCTGCAGACTATCTCAAAGGCCAAAACCTAGGATTACAAAATGTTTTCTTCTATATTATGCAATATATTAACTATTAGGAGTGTTAGTCCTTACTTCAAACTAAACAGCTAACAAAAGCATCCCTTTTTCTCCTAACGATATAAAGAATTATACAGGCCTAGAGATAAGATTTTTTTTTAAATCATATTTTCTTTTGTCTCTCCTTTTTTGGTACTGGGTATCGAACTGAGGACGTTGCATTTGCGAGGCAAGCGCTTTGCCAGTGAGCTACAACCCAGCCCAAGTTTTTGTGTTTTTTTTTTCCTTAAGCTAGTCAGTACACATATCTGGAGAAGAAAAAGAGGGGGAGAGGGAGAGGAATAGGAAATGGGAGAGGGAGAGAGGGAAGAGGAGAGAGAGAAGAGACACAGGGGGGGGGGAGAGAGAGATGGAATTACAAAAGGGAAAACCCACAAGGTTCATTTGCTGTCCTTGGCCTACATATGGAGTATGCACTTAGACAAGATTATCTAAAAGAGAGAATAAGGAACAAAAGCAAAGTGTGGGTACAGCCACACTTAAAGGGTAGTTTGGGGAGAGGCAGCAGAATTAGCCAGGAAAAGGAGAAAGAAATTGGTGAAATTGGTCTTCTAGCGATTTGGAGAAGTCCAGCCCCAAAGGCTCAAATTTATAACCCTATAGTCTCAGTCTGGAGGCTAAGACTCCAGTTAACCAGCAAAAAAGTAAAAAGCTGGAATTAGCAGGCAAAGTTCAGATGGCAGAGAGCCAGTCATGAGCAAACAACTATCTGAAGCCCTGAGTTCAAGCCATGAATACAACAAATGAGAGAAAATTTGAATAGAACTATTCCATATTGTATTCATTCTTCCAAAAGACTCCAAATGAGTATTTAGAATTACTTAAAATATATTAAAAGTAAGAGTAGTTTACATACAAGTAGAGACTCTTAAATATTAATATGGTAACAGATTCAATTGTATTTTTTCAGCTTGGGCTCCAAGGTGATTTTTTTTTAATGTTTCAGTGAAGACCTGGTCAAAATTTGTCAAGTCCACTGAAACAGTTCACTATGAGCTGTTCTGCTCCTACTGTCTAAGCAATGTAAACTAAAGCCTCAGTGTGTCTAAACATGCTTACATATAACACACAACATCTTTTACATTCTGTGCCTTCTTACCTCACATTCCGCAATTTAAGGAAAAAGGACAAGAAAAGAGAATTTAATTTCTGAAACTTGAGGAAAGTATGTCTCACAGAGTACATGTCCTAGGTAAAGAGTTCAATATGTACCCTGGTAATTGAATGCTGAATTTCATGTATTTCAGGGTGAGGATAGGAGGAGCCCTTATCTGGTGAATCTGAAAAATCTGTGACCATTGACAACTGCGAAGCAGATATGAATCACAACTGTGATGAAGAAACTAAGGCAGGGGGAAAAAAGGCTAATTCTTACAGATTGAATTTAAGCTGCAGGCGGTGGTTCACACCTGTAATCCTAGCTACTCAAGAGGCTGAGATCTGAGGACCAAGGTTCAAAGCCAGCCTTGGCACAAAAGGACCTGAGACTCTTACCTCTAACCTCTAGAAAATGGGAAGTGGGGCTTGGCTCAAGGGAAGGGTGGTAGCCTTGAGCTGAAGAGCTCAGGGACAGCACCCAGGCTGAGTTCAAGCCCCATGACCCCCCCCACACACACACACAAAATTAAAATAAAATGAGTTATGTATCTAGGACTCTCCAATACTACCATTTTGTGCCTGAGATGAGCCCAGTTCATGCTAGCTAGCTAAGCAAACGATCTGCCCGCTGACCTACATCTCCAACCCTTCCTTTGTATTGTTTTGTTTTTAAGGAGTTGGGTGTGGAAGAGCCTGGGATTGAGGAGGGGGACAATGACTTCGTTGTTTCTGTTGTTGTTTTTCCCATCCTGGAGCTGGGTCAGTGATTTAGACAAAGCAGGGGACAGAATTTCCCCCCTGGATGAATGCTGGAGGGGGGGGGGGGGCTCCAGGCTGGCTGAAGCTCACCCCACACCCATGGCTCACTCACCCTCCTGCTAACCAGTGGGTTCCTGACGGCGACCTCACAACCACCGAAGTTTTGCTCCTCGGCCGTTGGAATCCGAAACTGCTGCGCCCCTCTGGGGTTGCCGCGCGGCTCCTCGGGGCGCTGCCCCCACAGGGGAGTGGGGGGTCGCCGTGGGGCGCGGGCCCAGGCGCGCGGGCATCCCCGGAGCTACCCAAGAAATGAGCCGGCCAGCCAGCCGGGGGCCCTGGGCACGGGGGGTGTCTACCCACAGGTGGGCGTTGCAGGGGAGACGTGAGACGTCCCCGAATCCTGGAGGCCTTCGGAGGATTCCAGGATCCCTTTTGAGGACCTTGGCACCGGACGGTGTAAAATACAGACCCGTGTTTTCTAGGATCTTTGTATTTTCCGACGTTAGGATTGCATGTGGAAACTTGAGTGAGACAGAAAAATGAGAAACAGGGGCTCCTCAAAGCCCCCCTCCTCCCCACTCCAGGGTATTGCTGCTTTTAAGATAACTAACTCCCTGATGTGACCTCAGTTCCCAGGACAAAGGAAGCCGCTTGTTGATTGTTCCTTACAAAAGAACCTTGACCAAGCTCTGGGTTCCTTGCTGCTGTTTCACAATCAATACCTGCCTCTGACCAAAGGTTCTGTCCACTGGGGTTGGGGGTTAGGAGCAAGCAAGCCTGTTTTGCACGCAATACTCTTGCCATTCATGAGCAATAAGTGTTACACTTCCGTTCACTGGGTCTGCTTGTCCACTTTTGGCATTTATAAATCTGTGGTTGATCCTTTGCCATCTTTCCTTGGCAGAGGTACCGCTGTATATTCTGATATAATAAGAAACAAATTCCAGAATGTTGTATCCCTTGAAGAGTCTTAAATATACTCATATGTATTAACTGATAAATTCTTCATTTGAAAATATAGTCTAGAGCCGCGAGTTTGGCCTAGTGGTAGAGTGCTTGCCTAGCATGCACAAAGACCTGAGTTTGATGGTACCACATAGTAGTTCTGTGGCTCAAGTGATAGAGCTCTATCCTTGAGAAAGCCCAAGGACACTGCTCAGGCCCTGAGTTCAAGCCAGGACTGAAGGAAAGAAGGAATAAAATATATTCTAAAGAAACAATACTAAACAGAAACAGAGCTTTTGGTTCTAAAGGTGTGTATTGCCATATTTGATTTTTAACACTATCCTCCAGGTGATAGTTTCAACTCTGGCAGGAAACTAGATGCTTGGAATATGCCCCTTGAGAATGTCTGTTATATAGGAAGGCTATACTTTCCACAGAGTTTTTGGATCTTAATGGAAAACAAATACCATGTCACACATATATAAAACATGAAATGCCTCTGAAAATATAATGAGATTTAAAAAAAAAAAAACATGGCATAGTGGCACATGGAAATGGCTTAATCAATGTTGGCTATTAGCAGTAGTAGTTTAGTACTAATGTACCAATGTCCTGGAAAAAATACTGGATTGGTAATCAGGATCCTGAAGTTCAGTGCAGATTGTGCTACCCCCAAAATAAATCAACTAATTAGCTGAATACCCTTGACTTTAAAACTGCTGTTGTCCTGTGTGTCTTCATTTGGAAAGTGAAATGAAGACACTGAGATCTCTTCTAAGTTACCATACTGTTCCGAAAATCTGTAACTCCACGAGTATTTTGTTTCAAGTTTCACCAACAGAGGAAGATACAGTACTATTGACTGTTAGGAAAACAGAAGAGAAACAAAAAGGAAAAAGCTGGACTCCATTCTTAACAGACTAGGACTGTTTACAGAGGCACAGAAGCAAGGAACTCAGCGTTCCCACATGGTTTGAGTCAAGGGTTTTATGGAGTCTGAGAGAGGAGACAGGGGTTACCTGAGTTTAGTATAAGGGAGATGACTGCAGATTGGGGCAGAGAATAGGTAAGTATTCCCTTATTCAAGTTCTCAAGGTCTTGTTAATTTACAAACAACTCTACATCTGTCTTACTTAGACAGTTAGACTTTGACAGGTTCCAATTCTGCTTCCAACCTCTTTAACCCTTTTTTTGACCTCACATCGCAGCTTCCGAGCCTTTCAGCTAGGCCCACAATGAAATGCTTACAGCCAGGTCAGATTGTCCTGCCTATGTCAAAGCACATTCATGTATACCTGGGGTAATAGGGTGGGAGTCAATCCTTCATTACAGAAATAAAAATGCCAAAACAACAAACTAGAAAATGTCTACATTTGTAGGGAATGGTTCAGTAAAGCACACAAATTATTAATATTCATTATGTTGAAATTATCCTAGCATAGCCACATGATCTTACTACATATAAGACTTTAAGTAGTCATTTATCCAATATTGAATAAATATTAAATAAACATTAACTATACACTGCCCATTTCCTTCTGGCTTTTACCTCCAAGCTTATGGCCTGTGGCTAGTAGCACATTCATATTTAGTTGTTGATCTGATTATTGAAGGATCTGCCTCTTCCCTCTAGGCCCAATCTTTTTTTTTTTTTTTTTTTTTGCAAGTCCTGGGCTTGAGCTCAGGGCCTGAGCACTGTCCTTGGACTTTCTCAAGGCTAGAGCTCTACCACTTGAGCCTCAGCACCACTTCCGGCTTTTTTCTATATATGGTACCGAGGAATCGAACCCGGGTCTTCATGCATGCTAGGCAAGCACTTTAACCACTAGGCCAAACTCCCGGCCCTAGGCCCAATCTTTTTATGTATCTAAAGATGGAATATGAAGGATTGAGTCCTGCCTTATTCCCCAGGGTCAAGCAATTCACCAGGTGCACACGGACAAGCTTGACTACATACCTGTCCATAGGGCGGCAATTCCTATCTGGGCGGAAAACACCCTCGGTCCCCAGGTGATAATAGCCCCTCAGAACAGGTGGAATATTCCACTGTGGGCCTGACCAAGAACATCCCCTAGGCCCACAAGAGACCAGAACCTATTTTCTAGTTTTGACTTCCTTGTTAGGCCCTAAATAAACCTACCCCAAATCTAGTCTGCAGCACAACCTCCGATCCCGTGGGAAGGTTTGTGCCCCTTGCTGTTCCTCAATAAACAGTCCTCACCTGTTGACGACCAAGTCCGGCCTTTTCCTTTTCCATTCTCCTTACAATTGTAAGGTTTTGGAAGGGGATGTAGTTCAAGCTGTAGTACACCTGCTTAGAAAGCACAAGACCCCATATTTTGGGAGAACCCAAACCTACCAATTGACTCCTAGGACTCAATAATGTTAGGGAAATAGAGGAGAAAAGAAAAGGTAAAAGCCGGACATGTTCTCAACAGGCTAGGACTGTTTATTGAGGTACAGCAGTGAGGGGCAATAAACCTTCCCATGGGAATGGAGGTGTGTGCAAGGAGGTGGAGCCAGAATGGGACTTTCAGGGGTTTGGGTAAAGAGATAGAGGTTACTTAAGTATAGTATAAGGAGGGGTGACTGTAGAGTGGGTAAAATATTTCCTTATCCAAGGTCTCAGGCCTTTTTAATGTTTAAACAGCACTACATCTGTTTTGCTTAGATAGTTGACCTTCACAGGATCCAGTTCTGTCTTCTTTGATCCTTTCCTGGCCTCAGCTCAGTCTCAGAGCCTTACAGGCTAGGTCCTCAATAGAATGTTTACCCCTAGGCTCAGGTTGGATTTTCCGCCTTGTGTCTAAACACATCCATGCATAGGGTAATAGGGTGGGAGTCAATTCTTCAAATAATGTGTATGAATTTCAGTTGCTTTACATGAACACTTAACCCTTGATCTTGACAAATACTTAACTTTTTAACGTCTTTCAATCTCAAGGATATCAAAGAGGATTCTCTGTATACTAAAAAAAAAATGTATTCCTCCTCTTATAAGCTGCCCATTTTTCTCTTTTGTCATTTTTAGTGTTGTTCATCTGTTATGTTTTTGTTTGTTTTTCCATCCATCTGTAAGTCTGAGGTACCTTCTGAGCTGCTCTTCAGGGGAAATCATGTATCTGTTTGGAATTGTTTGCTCTTGAGCATTTCCTGATAACATTATTAGATATGTGTTCTCCTATATGCAATACATTGCCTTGTTTTACGTATTTCCAAACTTTCCAAAAATGACATTGTATTACATGTATTGCTCTAAAACTTGTTGAGATAAGGTCTCATTTTGTCCCTGCCCGAGCTCAGGGCAACCTCTGCCACCATGCCTTGCTTATTCTTTACATTTTCAAGTTTTTCCCTTCTGCTTTGCTTTATGGTATACAGCAAATGCTGTACTACTGAGTCACATCTCCAGCCTTTGAACTTTAATAATTAAATATAAACAAAATTAGGTTATGAGTCACACTAAAAACTCGCTTCTCAGACTGCAGACTTTTTCCCTCCCCTCTTTTAAGTATTACGCCACTTTTTGCGCAAGGTACCCTGGGAGTTGTAGTTTTCTGTCACGTAGCCCTGCGGCAAGGCATCCAATCAGCAGAGAGCCAACACCTTTCCGCGCAGCGATTGGCTACACGTAGCTGACGCCCGCCGCCGCGGCGCCGTCGCGTAGGTTGACGTGAGGGCCAGCGCTTTAGGCCGGGTGGAGGCTGACGGTGTTCGCTCTGCTCCTGAGTGCTGCGGTTCCTGACTCCGCAGTGCAGCCATGGCAGAACCACAGCCCGCGTCCGGCCTCACTGATGAGGTCGCCCTCAGTTGCTGCTCCGACGCGGACCCCAGCACCAAGGTGGGCGCTAGATCTCCCTTCTCTCCCGTGACGCCCTCGGAGGGCGCGGGCCCGGGCGGCATCCGAGCCTGGTGCGGGCCCTGGCTTCAGGTCGTCCGGCCGCGGGCGGACGGGAGTGGGGCGGGAAGCGAGGTGATGTGGTCGGTCTGGTGAGGGGGCGGCCTGTGAGAAGTGGACGGGATCCTGTCTTCAGGCTGTCTCAGAGGCGCGGGACCTGCTTGTTACTGACTCGTCTAGTTGGGGACGTGGCCAGCCCCGGGTCGGGTTCCCGGGCTGTGGTGTCCCTGCTCCCAGGTCAGAGGCCCCGAACCGCCGGGCTCAGCGGCAGATCTCCCCGGCACAGTCCCGCACGTCTCTTCACCCGGACTCCGGCTTCACCCCTACCAACTCCTGCGATCGCCCCGCGCTTAACCGCTTTGGCTTTTTTCTTTTTCTTTCTTTCTTTCTGTTTGCTCACGGCAACCCTCTCGACCTCCTCGTGGCCCCAGGGGAGAACGAGAGGGATCTTAGGGCTTCCATCAAGAGGGGAATCGTAGAAATTCCTCCTCAGACCCTCTGGTTTTACGATTGCGAGCCAGTAAAAGAAGGACCTGTTGCCATTGGAGGGAGGTTTTCACTACTTTCCAGGAAGGTACTGAGTCATTCAGTCAGATGTGGTACCTCCCAGCAGTGTCCAGGCTAGACCACCGCCGTCGCCTCCAGACTTTGTACCTGAATTCTCATCTGTGTCAGTAAGCACCTGTTGTAATTATTTAGTATTCGCACAATAGCATTGTTTGTACGTTCTTTGAAGATCCACTAAGTTACCCAGACCTGTGAAGAAGGCAGAGGGGATTTGCCTTCAGAGCAGAGTCAGAAACTTCCAGCTTTGACCAGCACCTGGTATGTACTTAGGAAAAATATTAATCGCTGCAGAACTAAAAGGAGATTTATTTAAATTATAAATGAATATGAATTATTCATCTATTTAAATTGTATATCCTTTAATCCTACATATTATATATAGCATAAATTACATCATTTAGTATAAGTTAATTTCCCAGATAACAGAGGATTTTATGTATTAGTCTACTTCAAACAAGCAAAAAGATTTTAGGACTGTTTACTGTGAGTTAATTTTCCAGATAACTGGGTTTTATGTCCTGGACTGTTTCAAACAAAAAAAGATTCCTGGAGCTGTGGTTCAGTGGTAGAGAGCATGCTTAGCATGTATGAGTCCTTAGCTTCAGTCCCCAGAACTTGCACACACATACACACGATTCCAGGAAGATACTTAGAAATACATTAAATACTCTGAATTTTCTTTGATGTGGAGTTGAAATCTCGTCGGAGCACTGTCCTTGGGCTTTCTCAAGGCTAGAGCTCTACCACTTGAGCCATAGCACCACTTCCAGCTTTTTCTATGGATGTGGTACCAAGTTATTAAACCTTGGCCTTCAAGCATGCTAGGCAAGCACTCTACCACTAGGCCAAACTCTCAGCTCCAGGAGACCAGTGGTTCTGGATTCTAAATGTCCTGAGTAAAGACCTAACATGGAATTATAATAGCTGGTATATATTCATTGTGCCAGGCTAGGTGTGGTATTTTAAGTCAATTAATCCTCACAAGTCTAATAGGCATATAAGGAGATTTAGACACAGGTGTTGACTCACCCAGAGAGGGTGAGCCTGGCTTCCACCTTGTCTGCTTCTAGGGTACTGACTCAAACAGTAATTTTGGAATTTGCCATGAAAGGAATGAATTAAATTCAACTTGATTACTGATTGTCTGCATTTATAAAGACTAAGGTGGGCACTTTGGGTAATACTAAGATAAACACGATGGATCCCCCTGACTTCTAACATTAAGTGGACTAATTAGCTATTGACATTATAAAGCACTTTAGAAAACATAGAAAAGAGAAGTTTTCCAATATTGCATGGTCTGGATAGAGTCAAAATACCTCCATTTCAAATACCCTCCATTCATTGGGTACAGTAACCTTGGCAAGACTCTTGTGTTGAGTTTGCACAGTGAAAGTAAAGACAGCTCAGAGATCTACTATGAGGATAAAATAAAATGACGAGATGTATTATGTTCTCTAAATTATGAGAGCGATACAACATAAGGAAGTATTTCAAGGTAGTAGTTGTGGAGGCTCAACAAAAGTAATGATTTACTCAAAATCACATATTTAGAGCCAGAATTTGAACCATTATTGTCTCTCAAAAATAATACATCTGTGTATTTTCCTCTCTGTGCTTGAGAAATGAAAGGCCTCATGATTACTGAGGGAAAAACCAGTACTGTGGGATGTACATTGGGTAGTGGTACACAAGCTCATCCATCAAAAGGTTATAAGATTGACGTGCATCCCACTGTTTTAAAATCAGTTTAAAGTCAGGGCTATTTTGAGCTGGATGCCAGTGACTGACACCTGTAACCCTAGTTACTCAGAAGACTTGAGAGCTCGGTTCAAAGCCAAACTGGGCAGAAAAGCATGTAAGACTTGTAATCTCTAGTTAACCACCCACAAGTTGAAAATGGGAGCTATAGGTAAGTGCCAGTCCCTGAGTTCAAGCCCCAGTACTGGCACACACACACACACACACCCCACACACACACACACCCCCAAAGTAGTTTGCTTCTAAACTCAGGATGTGTGAATGTAATTCATTTTTTTCTTCCTTCCTCCCTTCCTTTCTTCCTTTCTTCCTTCCCTCTCCCTCTCCTTCCCTCTTTCTTTCCTTCCTTCCCTTTCTTTTCCTTCTCCCTTTCCCTTTCCTTTCCTTCTCTTTCTTGTGCTAGTTATAGGACTTGAACTGGGCATGGGCACTTGCCCCTAAGCTTCCTTTGCTCAAGGCTAGCACTCTACCACTGGAGTCATGGCTCCACTTCAGGCTTTTTCTCTTTTCTTTAATACTTTATGGAGATAAAGTGAACTTTCTTGCCCAAGCTGGCTTCAAATTGCAATATTCAGATCTCAGACTCCCGAGTAGCTGGAATTACTGGTGTAAGCCATTGGCACAATTCATTTTTGCTGTTTCCTGGCTGTCTCTTGGTTGTAGGGGTATGCCCCAGCCCGCGGGGGTTTGTTCAACTAGGACCTGGAAAGAGAAGGGCAGACGAATGGAGAGGCAGGAGACACGAAGAAGGAGAGCTAGTCAGAAGGTTTGATCAAGCTCTCATTTATTGAAGGTTTCAATACAGTTTTTATACTAGTTTAGCAGGTGGGGACTTTTCAGGCTAGGGGGGAGATCAAAAACAAAAATGAGGAAGTCGTGGCAATGAAGTCATTGCAATGATTGTTCACTTGTGGCAATGAAGTCAACGATTATTCAGTTGTAGTAATGTCAAACCACAGGAGGTATTGCCTGATTTCTGAGAACCTGTTGACAAACAAACTATATGAATGACTGAATTGAGTAACTAGAAAACAGAAACTATATGGGTGGCTGAGAAGGTATTTCCTTTCCTGCCGGCTCCCATCAGAGGTAGTGGTGTTGGAGGTCTGTCTCATCTCCTTATCTTGTCCTCCTACATCTCATGGCTAGTCCTAGGAGACTGCTTTTCCTTAGGGTGTCCTGCTTCCCCTACTGCCACACCTCTCTTCTGCTTTTAAGGTCCTTGCGTGATTACATTGAACTCCGAGAATTTACACTAATTTCTGTATTTTAAGTCTGATTACTAACCTTAATAAATCTGTAAAGTCCCTCAAAGTGGTACCAAAATCAGTGTTTGACCCAATGATCTGGGACATTTTAGCCTTTAGCAATGCATTGGTGGAGCTCCAAGTCTAGCAAGGAAGGACAGCTTTCCCCATGAAGCTGCCAGGTGCTGCCATGGAAATTGCTTGAAAGACCACAAATAAGATTTCCTGGCCCTGGCCTCCCCAAGCCAACATGATAATTGACAAGGAAGTAGGGCTCACTCACTACAAGAGAGGGAGATGTCTGCTATTTTTATCAGATTTTCAGTATCTTATTTTTATCTGTACTTAGACAAGCATGTGACATAAACAGTCTTGCTGCTACATATATATGTATATATACATATATATTTATATAAAAATATAAAAGTATATATATTTATATAAATATAAAATATATATTATATGCTTATATAATTATATACTTATACATAATACATATTAATATACAATGTATTATATATAAATATGTAACACATTCATATATAATGTTTTATATAAAATAAATGTAGAAAATATATTTATATAAATATATATTATACATATAATATAAAAATATATATTTAAATTGCCAGTCCTGGAGCTTGAACTCAGGGCCTGGGCACTGTCCTTGGGCTTTCTCAAGCCTAGCTCTCTACCACTTGAGCCACAGTGCCACTTTGGGCTATTTCTGTGTATGTGGTACTGAGAAATCAAACCAAGGGCTTCCTGCATACTAAGCAGGCACTCTACCACGAGGCCATACTCCAGGCCAATTTTCCTTTAAAATTTAATAAGTATTTTGGGTTTCTTTCAAAGCAGTCACAGTGACTATAGGTGTTTTTGTGGGGGAGCCATGGCTTAGCTGTGTGTGCTAGGCTAGTGCCTGGATATCAGGAGCTATTTTTCTCTTTCTCACCTGCTTGCCCAAAGGGACACCTTTGGCCTCATTTCTCAGTCCCAAGACTGAGAGTACATCTGCAGTCTTCTAGAAACCTAGAACCTCAGAGCCCAAGTGCCTTACATGTTACTGTAAGCCATAAGAATTAGCCAGGTGTTGGTGGGGAGTTTGGCCTAGTGATACAGTGATTGCCTAAAATGCAGGAAGACCCAGGTTCAATTCCTTGGTACCACATACATAGAAAAAAGCTGGAAGTGGTGCTGAGGCTCAAGTGGTAGAGCTCTAGCCTTGAGAAAGTCCAAGGACAAAGCTCAGACCCTGAGCTCAAACCCAGTACTGGCGCAAAAAAAAAAAAAAAAAAAAAAAGAGCCAAGTGTCAGTTGCTCATGCTTGTAATTCCAGCTTCTCAGGAGGATGAGATCTAAGGATTGCCTTCTAAAGCCAGCTGAGATGAGAAAGTCTGAGACTCCAGTTGACCACCAGAAAACCAGAAGCAGAGCTGTGGCTCAAAGTGGTAGAGTGCTATCCTTGAGTGAAAAGAAACTCAGGGACAGGGCCCAGACCCTGAATTCAAGCCCCAGAACTAGCACACACAAAAAAATTAACAATGGTGGCCAATATATTTGTATCTTATAAGAAGTACAAGTGAAAGTTAAAGATGTTTTTAATGTATCTATTTCTTTTTTAGGATTTTCTGTTACAGCAGACTATGCTACGAATTAAGGATCCTAAGAAGTCACTGGATTTTTATACTAGAGTTCTTGGAATGACGTAAGTAAAGCATTAGCACCTTGATGTTTATTCCATAGTATGAACACAGGGAAGGTTTTCATCAAGGGCCAAGAGCATGGCCTCATGGTAGAGTGCCTGCCTACCATGCACAAAGCCCTGGATTTGATTCCCCGGTACTATATACACAGAAAAAGCTGGAAGTGGTGCTGTGGCTCAAGTGGCAGAGTGTTAGCCTTGAGCAAAAAGTGTTCAAGGACACAGGTCCAAGGACCTAACTTGTCTTAGTATGATGTTTTCCAAATGTTTCCATTTCCTTACAAATGAGGAACTGTCATTCTGATGGCAGCATAGAATTCCATTGTGTATATATGCCACATCTTTTTGATCGATTCATCTACTGAGGGGCATCTGGGTTGGTTCCATATTCACCTATGGTGAATAATGCTGCAATGAACCTGGTTGTGCTGGTAGGTTTAATATAGCCTTGTTTCTGGATACTTGGGTAAATACCCAGGAGTGGGATTGCTGGGTCATGGGGGATCTCGATATTTAGTTTTTTGAGGAACTGCCACACTGCTTTCCAGAGTGGTTGAATGAGTTTACACTCATACTGTGTAGTAAGTAGCGTTACCTTCTTGCTGCATCCCCACCAGAATCTGTTCTTACTAGATTTCTTGATAATGGCCATTCTAACTGGAGTGAGGTGAAATCTCAAAGTTGTTTTGATTTGCATTTCTTTTATGGCCAGAGATGTTGAGCATTTCTTCTTGTGTCTATTGGCCATTCTTTTTTTTTTTTTTTTTTTTTGCCAGTCCTGGGCTTGAGCTCAGGGTCTGAGCACTGTCCTTGGATTTTCTCAAGGCTAGAGCTCTACCACTTGAGCCTCAGCACCACTTCCAGCTTTTTTTTCTATGTATGTGGTACCAAGGAATCGAACCCGGGTCTTCATGCATGCTAGGCAAGCACTTTAACCACTAGGCCAAACTCCCGGCCCCTATTGGCCATTCTTATTTCCTCTTCAGAGAAGTCTCTCTTTAAGTCTTCAGCCCACCTTTTAATGGGATGGTTGTTTCTTTGCAGATTAGTTTTTGAGGGATTTAACTTCTCGAGCTGTAGGTATATTTTAGATATACCTTATCTGTTGTACAGCAAGTGAAGATCTCCTACTCTGTGGGCTTTCTATTTATCTTTCAGCCTTTCTTACTAATGATTTGTGCTTGTTTATTTTTAATTTCAGGCTACTCCAAAAATTGGATTTTCCTTCTATGAAATTTTCACTCTACTTCTTGGCTTATGAGGATAAAAATGACATCCCCAAAGAGAGAAAGGAAAGAGTAGCATGGACATTCTCCAGAAAAGCTACACTTGAGTTGACGCAGTAAGTTTTTTTTTTTTAGATATGCTAAACTTTCTTTTATTTCTTGGTGGGTCATAAGGCTTGAACTCATCCTGGGTGCTATCCATGAGCTCTTTAGCTCAAGGCTACTGCCCTACCCTTGAGCCAATCCCCATTTCCGATTTCTAGAGATTAATTGGAGATAAGAGTCTCGGGTCCTTTTGTGCCCGGGCTGGCTTTGAACTTTGATTCTCAGATCTCAGCCTCCTGAGTAGCCAGGATTACAGGCATGAGCCACCGCACCCAATTTAAATTTAAACTGTAAGAATTAGCTGAAACTTATTGGAAAACTACTGATTTCAACCATCTATGGCTGTGTTTCAAACTGTACAGGTGAATCCTTGTAAAATATGTCAAGGTTTGCTGGGCAGGTGGCTCACACCCAGCCAGGGCACAAAAGGACCTGAGATTCTTATCTCCAATTAACCACTAAATTGGGAAGTTGGGCTTGGCTCAAGGGTAAGGCAGTAACCTTGTGCTAAAGAGCTTAGGGACAGCGCCCAGGCCGAGTTCCAGCCCCATGACCCACAAAATAATAATAATAATTCCTTTTCCCTTTTTGTTCTGTTATGTTTTATTATCTTTACAATGTTTGTTTGTATTCCCTACTAATTACCAAAAGAGCATTTGTTGCAAAATGTGTCTTGACTGAGAAGAAAACCTTGGAATGAAATAGTTCTAGACATGAACCTTAGCTCTGATGTTAGTTCTGTGACCCTGACAAATTGTATCTCTTCCCTATATAATCTTTTCTATAAAATGGAAATATTCAACTCTAGAGTTCGGTCCAATATGATGTATTTCACACAATAAAAGGTGTTGTTGGTGTCTTGCTGTGATTGCAATGCCTGTTTTTACTGTCTCCTTGACCTGGTTAAAACCATAGTTTACCCTCTTTTCTTGTCTACAGTTGACAATTAGTGTAGCAGCAGGCTTAGATCAGCTTTGTAAATAGGTACACAGGAGAAGACTTTAAGATGGACATTTCTTTTTGGGATATTTGTTCTACAGGACAGAGGTGTGAGTTCTGGTTTCTCTTCTTTTATAGCAATTGGGGCACAGAAGATGATGAGACCCAGAGTTACCATAATGGCAATTCAGACCCTCGAGGATTTGGTATGTTTTACTATTTGTATGGAACATGTATGAATTGATGTTATGTGGTATGTCTATTAGGATTATAATAAACCTAAGGCAGTATTGATTACCAAGAATAATTTAGTAGAGAGATAGTCATCTTTATTTTCCATAAATACTCTTTTTTAGGAGTATACAATTTTTGAGTCTTGGTCTAAATATAGAATTTATTCATGATGATTTTACTTTAAACCTCAGTATTATATTTGAAGTAGACATTGTCTTTCTTTTTGTTTGTTTTTTGCCAGTGTTGGGGCTTGAACTCAGGGCCTGAGCACTATCCTTGGGCTTTCCTCTAGGCTAGTGCTCTACCACTTAAGCCATAGCACCACTTCCGGCTTTTCTATGTATGTGGTACTGAGCAATAGAACCTGGGTATCGTGCATGATAGGCAAGCGCACTACCACTAGGCCAGATTCCCAGCCCTTATCTCTGTCTTTCTTACTCTCTGCATTGGTGGGGTTTGAACTTATTCAAGTCCTCCAACTCCTTCCAGTATACTTTTTAAGTAAAATAACAAAACAAAACCAAAAAACCTATTGCTAATAGCAATCTCAATTTTCTGGCAGTATACACTTCTGTCTTAATGTAAAGATCACACAAGTCCAGACCGTAAAGTCTGATGTATAGTCACTGGTAACAGTAAAGTTATTCAGTGTGAGTAACCAATAACTTCTCTTACTGTTTCTTTGATCCTATTTTGGTATAGATTACTCTTAACAGATTGAGCTGTTTGAGACTGTATTGGTTTTTCTTAGCAGATTGAGCTGTATGAGCCTGTATTGGCTTATTTTAAATAACTTATCTTTCAGAGCAACTATTTATGCCATTATACCCAGTTTAATTAGAACTACTCATTGTTAAATATGGATTTGGAGCCTGCTTGTGTTTTCAAGTGCCTTTTTATTTATTTATTTTTATTTTTGCTTGGGCTCAGCGCCTGGGCACTGTCCTTGGGTTTTCTCAAGGCTAAAGCTCTACCACTTGAGCCACAGCACCACTTCTGGCTTTTCTTCTATGTATGTGGTACCAAGGAATCGAACCCTGGTCTTTGTGCATGCTAGGCAAGCACTCTACCACTAGGCCAAACTCCTGGTCTCAAGTGCCCTGTGTTTTGAAATAAGTTTTGGAAGCTACTTGTGGCACTTGGATACACTGTTGTGATTACTTATTTCCTTTTTCTGTGTGTATGTGTGTTGGGGGCATGTCACCTAAGGTCATATTGGAATTGCTGTTCCTGATGTTCATGGTGCTTGTAAAAGATTTGAAGAATTAGGAGTCAAATTTGTGAAGAAACCTGATGATGGTGAGTCTACTACTTACTATCTTCATGCCTTTCTGTTATTAAATAATGGTATAAGCACCTGTATAGAGTGCTCTGTCAAAGTAAAACCCTTCTCACAAGAGAGTCATCAAAACCTAAGATCCTCCCACTCTCTAGACCCCCTCTGTAAGTGACTTGCCTGGGTAGGTGAGGTATACTACTTGCTCCCTTGAGCACCTCTTTGTCTTTGTCTTTGTTTTGTCAGTAGTGGGGCTTGAACTCTGGGCTTGGGCGCTGTTCCTGAGCTCCTTAGCTCAAGGTTACACCCTACCCCTTGAGCCACAGTGCCACTTCTGGTTTTCTAGTGTTTAATTAAAGATTAACAGTCTCACAGACTTTAGTGTCCTTGCTGGCTTCAAAGTGAGAGCCTCAGATCTCAGCCTCCTGATTAGCCATGATTACAGGCATGAGCCATCTCGCCCAGCTGTTTTTTCTCATAGAATAATTTCTTTGATTCCCAAACTGGTAGAAATGGTAACAGGAAAATTAGGCATTAGGGGGCCCGTTTTCCAGCTTTGTGTGGAAGGTAACATTTGGGACATTTTGAAATATATGCATTTGAGCAACACTAACAACGTGGAATTGGAAACATTAAAGCCAAATCCAAGCAGGGGTGTGGTGGCTCATGCCTGTAATCTTAGCTACTCAGGAGACTGAGATCAAAGCCAGCCTGGGCACTAAAGAACATGAGACTCTTATCTCCAATTAATCACTAGAAAATGGGAAGTGGGGCTATGGCTTAAGGAATAGGGGAGTAGCCTTGAGCTGAAGAGCCCTCGGACAGAGCCCAGACCCAGAGTCCATACCCCATGATGGACAAAAGAAAAAGAAAAAAGATACATAAAATAATTTGGTTCCTGAAAGTGCTAATTAAAAATTGAGTTGAGAAAGGTGTTTTCATGTGTTGGACTTCCTTGTCAGTAATGACCATTTTCACTTTCCAGGTAAAATGAAAGGTCTGGCCTTTATTCAAGATCCTGATGGCTACTGGATTGAAATTTTGAATCCTAACTGTGTAACAGCTATTGTGTAGTTGTGTGAGAACACTTCTGTGAGGAGCAGTGGAGACCGAAAGAGAAAGGAAACAGTGTAATTGGAGATATTCAGATACCTGGAGCATCTTGGACCAATGGATTGATGGATTGTGTCCTAATTCAAATTATTTTTAAGTACATTTTCCTTTCCTGTTTCAGCATTTCCCTGCCCACCCACACATAATTATTCTAGTTTTAAAGTAGTACTTTATCATTGACCTTGAATGTAGTTGTATAACTATACTTTTTAGGTAATAATTAGGACAAGTCCCTTTAAAGGCTGAATTTGCTACCTTCTGCCTCCCAAATTACCTCTCTTCATATTCTTCAAATCTGCCTTTGAAACTTTTTTTTTTAAACTTTCTTTGTGTATGTGTCTGGTCGTTATCTTCTGGGGTTTTTCTATTCCCAGAAATACTTTTCACAATACAAAGCAAAGAACACCGACCAAAAATGAAACTTCATATGTACTTCAAACAATACAAAGTGTTTATTTTACAAAAGAGAAGGAATTCCTGAGGGCAATTCAGAATCATGCTGACAAGGATACTAATAGAATAATGAATATCATTTCTTTTATGAAATAATTTCAGAATTCAAAGACTGACTACATTTACCTGAGAGTGGGGAGGAAGAAGGATACAATCTCCAGCTATTGGGCGAGGCAGTAATATACTCTTTATTACTAACTAATCATCCTGTGAGAAAGAAAGCAGGGTGTGTAGAATAATGTGAATGAATTGAGCATTCAAGGTCTCACCATCACTTTAATAATTTAGATTATGCTTCATTATTATGCCTTACAATACCTATTGCATTAGTCTTTTATATAAACCTTCCATGAGTTTGTGCACTGTGCTCTCGGCTCTTAGGCCTGATTATCATGGTGAGACACCTGGGTGTTCCCATCTTTGTGATGCTTGAACGACTCATAAGGAGTCTTCTTACCCCAAGGTCTGCATGATGCCAGTTCAATTATATTGAATGGTAACAGAGATACTAGAAGTAGGCTCAGCAGTCTTCCCTCCAGTGTTCACTGGGTTTCAGAAATTCAAAGTGATTCTGAAAATCTCTTACAGTCTGAAGGATAAAAACATCCAGCCTGTGGTTGAACTACATTTAGATTTTCTGTAGACACTAATGGAAGACTTGGATAGGCCATGACAGCTGTTCTTTCATTGGTAGTACTTCACATTTTTCACATTTCCTTTTCGGATCAAACAGGTTCATGTGAGCAATTTAAAGAAATTGTACATGTAGGCCAAAATAAATTTTAAGAATTACTTTAATTTGTAAACATCTCTCCATCAGTTTATTTATTTATTAACTGAAGGAAACCCTTAGCAGAAAAAGACTGAATGGAATTGCACACTAAACCAGGAATAGTGATTGTGTACAACCTGGAGGGTGGTCATTTCTTTGGGTAAAGATGTGTATGAAAGGGCTGGCCTAGTAGTTGAGTGCTTGCCTAGCTTGCACCAAGACCTGGGTTCAATTCCTTGGTACCACCCATATAGAAAAAGCTGGAAGTGGTGTTGTGGCTTGGCATGAAAGAGCTCAGGGACAACGCCCAGGCCCAGAGTTCAAGTCTCAGGACTGACAATGGAAAAAAAAATGTGTGAGAAAGGAAATGAAATAAGGAATAAAGGATTGTGGTTTAAGAGAAAACCAAACTGGGCTCTGGTTGCTCACTTCTGTAATCCTAGTTACTCAGGAGGCTGAGATCTGAGGATTGAGGTTCAAAGCTAGCTTGGGTATGAAAGTCTGTGTGAGACTCTTATCTTCAGTTAACCATCAGAAAACTGGCACTGTGGCTCATGGGTGGGGAAGTAGCATTGAGCTGAAGAGCTCAGGAACAGCGTCCAGAGTTTAAGCCTCATGACTGACAGTGAGAGAGAGAGGACCAAATACCAAAATTTGGTTACAGCAATTTAGGAAGACCAACTTCACATTCTGAGTACTGGAATTAACATACAAAGGGTCTATTCAGCCCATAAGTAATTCAAACTTCATTTCTACTTGCTAAGTAAATCTTGCTAACAGATGGTCCTTGTTCCTTAAATCCATTCCTATGTGCATTGAAAAATGTATCATTTTTTTAGGTCTTGCTAAGGATTAGAGCAATCACTTCTAAATAAACTTGCCTGGAAGTGCTTGCTGATAGGAAGGGACGAGCTAGAGCACAAGATGCTCTGATTTTGGCAATAAGGAAAAAAAAAATCTACCATCTGACATAGCAAGCCCTTTAGGATTTAGAATCAGAAGCTAGATGGTTCTGAGATGCCAAGAGCTCCAGGTTCCTCCAGTGTTTCTAGCCTGTACTTTGTTTTCTCTTAGGGCCAACAATATTTTGGATTAAAGATAATCTATCATCTCAAGTGTCACTTGTATCCTTAGCAATATCCAATGAAAGAAAAACTTAACCCTGACTTAAGGTTTGAAAATCTTTGGGGTTCTTCAGCAGAATTCTCATCTTGTCTCAGACTTTGATAGACTGGGATAGGTTTTTTTTTTTTTTTCAGACTTTGCTTTAGATTACTGGCAGCTTTAAGGAGTACTGGTTTGTAGAGTATTTCTCAGTTGGGATTTTCTGAGTGCATATGATTGGTGGTGATGATGAAATGGAGGAGGAAGAGAAGAACGGGAATTAGGAGGAGAAGAAGATAAAGATGATGATGACACTGAGATCATGGGTTTTTAAGAGACCATAGAGGTAAATGGCACATCATATGAAGGGTACATACTATGAATAAGGCATTATCCTCTCATGGGAAGTTCTCTGCCCATGCCCTTTCCACACTATACTCTTTGGGAGGAGATCACTCTGAAATCCACATGTATTGGGGAACTACATTTCTATTTAAGAGAAAAACAGGTGCTGCACCTATCTGACTGCTCAGTGGGATTTGCAAAGGTTGCAGGTGTCCAATGTGCTGGCTTCCCATCCACTCAATGCTAGGTTAACCCAAGTGAAAATATGTCCAATGAATTTCCCAACTAACCCCTAGGGGTCAGCACTGCCTCGTTGAGAGCCACTGCCTCGTTGAATGCCACTTCTAGTTTCTTTAAAGGGCATGTTAACTTACAGCATTTACAAAGCAATGCAAGTAGAATACAGATTCATGCTTTCCTCCTTGTTTACATCTTAACCTGATTCAGCACTCATTCAGGAGAGCTTTCAAGAGCTCTTCAAAGCATTCCTTTTTTTTATATTAAACTCTTTACATAATAGTGTCTTAAGTTCTATACTTATAATTATAAGGTAACTGGATTGAGCATGCTTGTATTGGACACAATTGAGAAGTACATAACCTTTCCAGGAATCAGAAATGCCCATACATAGAAAAAGCCAGAAGTGCTGTGGCTTAAGTGGTAGAGCACTAACATTGAGAAAGCCCAAGGGCAGTACACAGGCCCTATGTTCAAGCCCCAGGATCGAAAAAAAAAAAAATAAAAGCATCAGATTTAAATGTCCAAACTGCATATAATTTGATGCTTGTGATATATATATATTAGTGAATATATATATATATATATATTAGTGAAAGAAACAAAAACCTCAAATGGGGAAAGAGTTAACTCTTGTAATGCAACAATGGAATATGATCTATTTTAACATCGTTTAAACAATTCAAAACTCTAAGCCTTTTGTGCTTTCAAAAAACAGGAAAATGCTCATGAGACCCCTTAAGTAGAAAGGCAGGATGCAAACTCATGTACATAATGGCAATGCTGCAGGTTTTTACCTGCTCCAAATAGGGTGAAATAGGATTTGGGCAGACCAAAAAAAAATGTAAGGCCTAATACGAATGGCAGTTATCTTTTATTCATGAGCTGTCTGCCCACAGATGCAGTGGTTGTACCACCAGCACAACTGTGCAGTAATGGTGCCTGTTTCTGCTCCCACTAGACAAAAGTGACAGCCAGCTAGATATGGCCTTAAGGTTACTGAAGGTAGCACACAAATATGTGACTCAAGGTTACATGGATGTGCTAACCACAGTGATGTGTAGGTTCAGAGCCTTCCAGGAGATGCAGTGGGAAAAATCTTACTCCATTTCCCTTCATTTATGCTCTCGAATTTGTTGAAAAAGGAAAGAAAAAAAAAAACCCACATACAGGGCTGGGAATGTGGCTCAGTGGTGGAGTGCTTGCCTCGCATGCATGAACCCCTGGGTTTGGTTCCTCAATACTACATAAACAGAAAAAGCTGGAAGTGGTGCTGTGGGCTCAAGTGGTAGAGTGCTAGCCTTGAGCTAAAGAGGCTCAGGGACAGAGCCCAGACTCTGAGATCAAGCCCCAGGAGTGGCTCCCCCCAAAAAGCCCCACATGCAGTTAGAAATGCTTTGAAGGAAAATCACTAATTTGTGATTATTCCTGACTACTGGGATTAGTAATGATTTTATTCCTTACATATTCTGTGTTTTCCAAATTCTCTGAAATGATTAAGGATTTGTTCACATTTGCATTTTTTGCCTTCTCTGTGAAAAATAGACCTTTCTAAAAAATTTTTTTACACTTGTTATAACAAAGGTAATATACAGAGAGATTACAGATATGTAAGTCAGATAATATTATTTTGGGGCCGTATCATCCCTTTCTTTCTGTCTCCAGTTTTTCCCTTCCATTCTCACCCACAGGTTGTAGAGTTCACTTCAACATAGTGTCCAGGGTGTGCCTTGGTGTGTGCCACTGCTGCATTTGTTCAGCCTTTCTCCCTTCATTTCTTTGCCTCCCCTTACACTCCCAAAGACAGAGAAGTGAACAAACAGAACCAAAGGAAAATAAAAGTAGAAAAAAAAAAAAGCTTTATTGTTTCCATTTCCTGGAGTTCATGTCACTAAATATTATTTTGATGATCAGATGCACCTAAGCACTGTAAAAGGAGTTATTTCAATACATGTTTTTGTCTGATACCCAAACTTCTATTCATGATGATAACATTACTATCAGAATAAGTGGCTCACACTTGTAATCTCAACCACAGGGGAGACTGAGATTTACAAGATTATAGTGCCAAGGCAGTTGGGGCAGAAAAGTCCTTGTTACCATTGAGAGAAACTTTACACAGTGCTGCATACATGACCCCAGCAAAGACAGGAAATAAGAACTTATCCTAAAAAATAACTAGTGAAAAACAACTGCAGTCAGGGCTTAAGTGGTAAAGCATGAGCACTGTGAATTCATAATCCACTAAAGCCATTCATTTTACCAGTATTTTAAATGGCATCACTACTCCAAGGTGGACCCTGTATCAACATCAGGACTAAGTGGAAATTGATGAAAAATCAAGAATTTCAGGCTTTATCTCACATTTACTGAACCAGAATCCATCCATCCATCCATCCATCCATCCATCCATCCATCCATTCATTCAAAATGCTGGAGATTGAACCAGGGCTTTCCATATTGCTAGTAACACATCCACTACTTGAGCTATGCTAATAGCTCTTTTACTGTTATAAGGCTCCTTAAAAGTCAAGAACCCCTTTTTCTTTCATAGCATCCTTGTGCCCATGGCCTCAGTGCCTGAAATGAAGTAGGCTGTGAGTTATAAGGAGATGCAGGAAGGCCTGTTAACACTTTAAAATGCCTTTCTGTAATAGGACACTAAAGACTTAATGGAAGGTATAGCACATGATTAGAAACACACAAACATATTAAATGTCCTTGAAGAACAAGAAGGCTGAAAATAGATGGATAATACACTGGGAAAAGTAATAATCTATGGAGGCAAACTGCATGAAACAGCAATAATGAGCAAAAGCTCAACATGAGTAAAGAAGGTTGAAAAGCACTGTGACCTACCCTTTTGGAGATGCTATTTGTGTTAAGTGATAGCATCTGATAGACCAGTTTCAAGTGCTCACTCCTGTGTCTGTGGCTCTCAACATTAATTCACCTGGAGGGTTTGTCAAAGCCCAGGAGCCTGGGTCCCACTGTGGTCTGGCAGATCTCTACAATGTCTATCACATTCCCAGGTACTGCTGGTACTGGCCATATTGGGCCCCACTTTGAGAACCACCGCACCAACATTCTCCATGGACTGGCGGATAAGCAGAGCCTGAAGTTGGGAGAATGCCAAAGGCCCTTGTGGCTCACTGGAGCATGTATGGCTGCTCTAGTAAATGACTGTCATCCCTCTGGGGATGAATGGAAGAATCCTTACTGACATGCTTGCTGTGGTGTAGTGGGCTCATTCTCCTTAGCAACCCAGGCTGCTGCAGGCTGAATGCAGCCAGTGGGTTCTGAGGCTGAATGTAAGTGTAGGAAATTTAAAAAAAAATGTGATTCTTTTTCTATTAAATGGCCTTCAGCCTTTCCATTCCTCCCCCCGCCTTTTTTTTTTTTTTTTTTGTATAATTTGAGCAATACCTGTGTGTTGGCTGCCCCTTGACTTTCCCTCGGAGAGACCATATTCTATTAACCTTCTCCATGGCTCTCTCTCCATAGGAGACTCTTCCCTTGCTGACTGCCACCTGACCTTACTGCTCATTGGAATAATTGCAGTCACTTTGTTTCTGAAGGTTAAGTGCATGACCTCTATTACTGTGAGACCTTTCATTCTCATTACCATTGGGCAGCTTAGTTCTGTAGCACAATCTCCAACTACTGTATATGGAGCCACTACTGAGTTCTCGTTGACAGTGGTGTCATTCATTTGCAGTCTTTATTTTCTTGCAGACATTCCCATGAAACATCATCAACTGGTAGGTTTTCTGGCTATAACTAAGTTATCCATCTAGCCACTCTGCCACAAATACTTTCAATTAACTAATTGTATTATAAGTCAAGTCCTCCCATTGGGGGAGGAGGAAAGACAGTAACTGGGGAGGAAGCATAGGACTTTTTAGAGATGATGTGAAAACCCCAACAAACTGCACGATTTGTGTACCTTACTGTACATGTGAGGCTTGACTTATAAGCCAAAGTTCTGGTTTCTAAGCAAACTATCAAGAATGAGGAAACTGTGACAAGAGGAACCCCTTGAATGTTCTGGCAAAAGACAAAGGATGTCTTCCCTGTTGATAATGCTCCCTGGAGCGTGAGTACAGATCATACAGATCACACTCTGCTCACTGAATCTTTTTAAGGGAAGAGCACATAAATAGCCTTTCCTTTGTTTCCAAGAAACTGTAATCATCTCGTCTTTTTTATTTTATTTTTTGGCCAGATCTAGGGTCTGAAGTCAGGGCCTGGGCACTGTCCCTGAGCTTCTTTTGCTGAAGGCTAGCACTCTATTACTTGAGTCACAGTGCCACTTCTAGCTTTTTCTATATACTTTCTTGGAGATAAGAGTCTCTCTAGGGCCGGGAGTTTGGCCTAGTGGTTAAAGTGCTTGCCTAGCATGCATGAAGACCCGGGTTCGATTCCTCGGTACCACATACATAGAAAAAAGCCGGAAGTGGTGCTGAGGCTCAAGTGGTAGAGCTCTAGCCTTGAGAAAGTCCAAGGACAGTGCTCAGGCCCTGAGCTCAAGCCCAGGACTGGCAAAAAAAAAAAAAAAGAGTCTCTCTACCTTTCTGCTGGAGCTGGCTTTCAACAGTGATCCTCAGATCTCAGCCTACACAGTAGCTAGGATTATAGGCTTGAGCCATGGGTGCCTGGCTCCTTCTTTGATATCATGACCTACTTTGAAAGCTTTAAGTATCATCTAGATGATAAAACTATTTAAGCAGATAAAAAGATGAAATGATGGCTCACTCCAGTAATGATAGTTACTCCGGAGGCCTAGATCTTGGAGGTTTGAAGCCCTTTGGGGAGCAAAGTAAGAAAACTCTTATCTCTAACCATCTCAACTAAGCAGCAAAAAGCTGAAAATGGAGTTGCGGCTCAAGTGGTAAAAGTGCTTGTCTTGAGCAGAAAAAGCTAAGAGCACAAGGCCCTGAGTTCAAGACACAACTGCCACACAAAAAAACCCCCAAACCTTTAGATCTATATCATAAACAGAGCAAATGAAGCAATGTAATTACTGTATAAATATCTTTGGCTTCAGTATCAACCTTCTCAGACTTGTAAACAAGACTGGTAGCTTATTTCCCCACAGGAAAACTGCCTTTCACCTGTTGGTATTTATGTCCTAATCTCATTTCCTTTCCCAGCTCATGATCAGAGAATTCTTTTTCTCCCCTTTTTTGTCACATACCCTGTGACTGGCTGCTTCCTTTCCATTTCTATTCTAAAGCAGCAGTTTTCAGCCTTTTGCGGATCAGATTCCAGAGGGAAACTCTGTACTTTGTCAAAGAAGCTGGTTGTACAGGACCACATCGTGAACAATTCTATTTCTATGAAATGTCTAGAATAGGCAGACAGAAAACAAATTAGTTGTCGCCTGGGAATGATGGTTTGGGAATGAGGAGTGATTGATCATGGGATTAAGTTTCTGTGGTGTCGAAGAGGTGGATCATGAAAATATTTGCAGGAGGCTGTTGACATACTGAGAAACACTAAAGGGAACACTTTAAATAACAGAATTATATTACAATAAAGCTGTTAGGAAAAGAAAAAAGAAAAAAAAACAAACAGCAGATGGAGGGCTGGTGTGCAGGACAAAATACTTGAAATAATAAACTTCAAAGGAAGGTGTATTTCAGATTACAGTTTTTGGAGGAGGCAGAACCTAAAACTTTGCCAGACCCCAAAGACAATCACAGGGCCACTGAGTTCTTGACTTCTCCGTGTGGCTGCATTTGACCAGGTCTTATTTCTCTGCCATTCACTAGAGATGTTTAATTGGAATGGATGGATAGAGCTGTCTGGGGGTTGGGTATGTATGTATGGAACTGACTGGGGTTGGGCATTTTTACCCAAAACTTTGGTTTCATGGTGACAGTAACTAACATTCCATACCCCATCAGATGGTTGAGGATATAAGATGAATTGATACATGTAACAATGCTTAGTCTTTTCAGTCAGGCAATATCTATTTCCCTATAAGTAGCTATCACGTGCAAGAAATGGATAGATGATTCTGTGAATTCTGAGCTACCACTGAAATGTCACGTGTTTCAAGTCCTAGATTTCTGTCGCATAGAATACTTTTAGCTGGAAGAAACAGAAAATCAAATTCAAGCAGATTATTTAAATCAGGAATGAAAGGCTCACCCAGCTGATGTTCTGAGGGAAAGTACAGCCCAGCCTCTGTTAATCTGATTCAAATGCCAGATAAAGGTCAGTGAAATCGTCTGCATAAGGCCAGCGTGGGGTCAGTGAAGGCACGTTCTCTCTTCTCTCTGAACTTCAGTAGTGCTTTCATCCTACAGCTGGCATTCCTGCTAGTTTAACTAACAAGGAGCTAAATGCTCCTTGATTTATAGCTGGGGGAGAAGAGGCAGGGACTCTTCCACAGAACTAAGACTTTTTCCTTCACGACAGTGGAGGTTGTCGGAGGATACTGGTAATGTTCAATTTCTCTTCTGTTTTGCTGGAAATAGGGCTTGAATTTGGGGCCTCATACTCTTAGTTTTTTTTTTTTTTTTGCATGAGGCTGGCACTTGACCACTTGAACCACATCTCCACTTTTATTTTGATTTTTTTCTCCCCCAACACCTTCTCTTTTAATTGGAGGGGAGCCTCTAGGATTTATCTGTGAGCGATGGCTTTCAGCACCCACCCTCAGGAGCTCAGACTCTACGTGTAGCTAGGATTACAAAGCATGAGGCACTGGAATCCAGCTGATGCTCTATTTTTTGATCTGAATTTTCTTTCTACGGGGCTAGGGATCAAACCCAGGGCCTTCCACACGCTAGGCATGAGCTCTAACACTGAGAATATCCTTGTCTTTGGCCCCACAGCTTGCTTTCTTGTTATATTGAGTTAATCCATGTTAATGTATACTCTCAATGGTTCATATTCTCTTTTAAAAAGTGTAAGTGAAGTGCTATTTATTTTTAGCTTTCCTATTTTTTCCTCATTAGGAGACATTACTGTGTGTGTCCGTGAATACACAGGGTTGCATCTTAGCGTTCCACCTCGGGGTGGAATTTCTGGGTCTTGGCACGTGACAGCCTCAGCACCAGTAGGTAATGCCAAAGAGAGTTATCTACGAGGATCAGGTTAAGCTGAAAGTGGTACTAGGACAAAAATATCAGTGGGTAAGAGGTGGCATCACATTTCTCTCACCTAAAATGTATGGCAGGCAGGCAGGCAGGCAAGCAAGGGAGCAAGGGTGGCTATTAGACTTCTAGCTTGCAGTCCCACTATGCTCAGCATGTTATTTTTTTTTAACCTATGATATACTATAGATATTGAAATTCTGACCAGTGTTTGAAGCAGAGGAAAAGAAAGACTTTCAAATGCAAGTACATGCCAGGGACCAGCCTATCTAGTCATTGGAGATAGCAGTCTCATAGGCTTTCCTGCCTGGCCTGCCTTCAAACTGCAATCCCCGGATCTCAGCCTCCTGAGTAGCTAGGATTATAGGCATGAGCCACCAGTGCACAGCTTTCTTTTTCACATGAGTTCTTGCATTTATGCTTGGCCTGACCTGGATATAATAGTGATTTTCCTGCTTATGAGCCTTGCATAGCTGGATGGTAGGCATGTGCAGCTGCGTCAGCTTTTTGGTTGCCATGCAATCTTGTGAACTTTTTGCTCAATCTGACCTTGAACTGTGATCTTTCTTATCTTTACCTCTTGAGGATACAGGATTATCAGTGAGTCAGTGTACTAAGCTCCTTGAAACTTTTTAGAGTATTCTAGTTTTATTGCATTGTGGATGGAGAACTGTGTGCTTCTCTCTGTGCCAGTCCTGGGCTTGAACTCAGGGCCTGAGCGCAGTTCCTGAGATTGTTTTTTTCTCAAGACTAGTGCTCTATTATTTAAGTCATTGCTCTACTTCCAGCTTCTTGGTGATTAATTGGATATGAGTTTCGTGGATTTTTCCTGCCCAGGCTAGCTTTGAGCCTCAGATCTCAGCCTCCTGAGTAGACATTACCGCTGTGAGCTACTCATGCCCAACTTGACCCTAATGTAGTTTGTTTTTTGTTTGTTTTGCCAGTCCCAGGGCTTGAGCTCAGGGCCTGAGCACTGTCCTTGGGCTTTTTCAAGGCTAGAGCTCTACCACTTGAATCACAACACCACTTCTGGTTTTTTCTATGTATTTGGTACCAAGGAATCGAACCATTAGGCTAAACTCCTGGTCCAATCCTAACATATTTTTATAAATATATCTTCGGATTTTAAAAGGCTTTTACCTTATGAATCTTGCTACTAAACATACATAAAAGTTTATACGTATACATAAGGTTTTATAACAGTTCTATCTTCTTCCCTTATTATCCTTTTAAAAATTATAAAATATCCTTTTTTTCAGTGTAATGGTGTTGGCTCTGGATGACTACATCTGAAAATAACAGGGCCACATACATTTTTTGTTTCTATTTACCTGAAATCCTTGCCATTTTTATTCTTTTAAAAAATTTCCTTAGCTGGATGTGGTGGCTCACATCTGTAATCCTAGCTACTCAGGAGGCTGAGATCTGAGGATCTCGGTTCAAAGACAGCCCAGGCACTAAAGACCCTAAAGACTATGAGACTCTTATTTCCAATTAACCAGTGGAAAACCAGAAGTGGCCCTGAGGCTCAAGGGGTAGGGTGGTATCCTTGAGCTGAAGAGCTCAGGGACAGCGCCCAGGCTGAGTCCAAGCCCTACAACCAAATAAAAAAAATCCCCCCCCCCCACTATATCATTTTAAACAATCAACATAGGCTGGGAGTTTGGCCTACTGGTAGAGTGCTTGCCTAGCATGCATGAAGACCCAGGTTCGATTCTTGGTACCACATAATAGGAAAAAAAAAGTGGTGCTGAGGCTCAAGTGGTAGAGCTCAAGCCTTGAGAAACTCCAAGGACAGTGCTCAGGCCCTGAGTTCAAGCCCAGGACTGGCAACAAAACAAAACAAAAATAACCGGGCTGGGAGTTTGGCCTAGTGGTAGAGTGCTTGCTTAGCATGCACGAAGACCCAGGTTCAATTCCTCGGTACCACATACATAGAAAAAAGCCAGAAGTGGTGCTGAGGCTCAAGTGGTAGAGCTCGAGCCTTGAGAAAGTTCAAGGATAGTGCTCAGGCCCTGGGCTCAAGCCCAGGACTGGCAAAAAAAAAATTCCTCTCCAAGGGATTTGAGGAAGCCTGGGTCCTTTCCTGCCTCACTATCACTCAGAAATACTAACACCTCCTTATTGTCTGGTTTGGGAAGTAGGAATGCAAGGATGAGTTTAAGAACAACAAAAAAAACCCCTAAAACAATCAACATGTACAGAAAAAAACTAGTGGTTTTCCTCTCCTTCAATCACTTGACCTTAAAGAAACAATAATTTGGTATCCTTTGACATCACTCTCTAAGTATACAGATGTGTTAGATTAGATAATAGTCCACCCAACATAGAGAGGTCTCAATCGGAGTATGACAATGTTATATGGAAAAAGCACCATTCCTAATGTGATTAATGATCATGAGCCAAGAAGACTGTTCTTGGGGGTATGTGCTAAATTTGATTATGAAAGATCAAACTGTATAGAAGAAACAAAGAGCTACATCTGTAATCCTAGCAACTAGGGAGGCAGAGATAAGGAGGATTGTGGTTTGAGGCTACCCTAGATAAAGTTTGTGAGACCCTCCTACCTCACCAACAAAAAGCTTGGTCTAAAGTGGTTCCTACCTGTCATCTTAGCTGCATTACAAATAGGAAGACCATGGTCCATGCTGGCCCTGGCACAAAGCAATACTGAGTAGCTAGGATTGCAAGTATGAGCCAATGATCCCCTCTTGGATACCATTCTTTTAAATATGACTAACAATCTATATAGAATGG
Organism: Megascapheus bottae; assembly: GCF_031878675.1. Lineage (NCBI taxonomy): Eukaryota > Metazoa > Chordata > Mammalia > Rodentia > Geomyidae > Megascapheus > Megascapheus bottae. The sequence goes on from NC_143530.1 coordinate 10,002,958, forward strand.
ATGTTTCACAATTCATTTATCCAATCCCTATTGATGGTTCTTCTAGCTGCTTACGATTTTTACAAAATTGCAGATAGTACCACAATCGACATCTTTAACTTGTACATGTATTTTCCATGTTAGGATATTTTTGGTGGTGAGTAAAGAATTGACTCTGAGGAATATCAATAAGCCAGTGTGCATTTTCAGTTTTATTACAGACTCATAGATTACTTTCCAAGAAAGCTGTTAAAATGTGGACTTCTATTTGACAAGTGGAAGTGAAGTTGAGTACTTTTTTTTAAATATCATTTTGTGATTTGCATTCTCTATGCAATGCTTGTTCCTCTGCCCATTTTCAGTTAGCATTCGGTTTTGCTCTCTGTCTACCAGGTTAGGGCTGAATTCCTCCTTCCTATTCACATTCACACAAATCCAAGAATGTGATACCTCCTATATGACTTTTATCAGGGTAGCCTCAGAATTACATGGAAGTATTTAAAACACAGTCTCCCACAGTAGCTCTCAAATACTGCCTTTGACAGTTATACCCAAGTCCCTGTCAGGCACACTCAATGACTTGTCTCAGTCTGAAACTGATTTATCCTTTTGCTGATTCTCACATGATTTTGGGGCCAGCACAATCCAACTGGACTTTCTGTACTGACAGAAACATCCTATACATATGTGGTTTAATACAGTCACTATATGACTTGTGACTTCCTAAAAGTATGGCAGAGGAACAGGATTTTAATTTACACGGAAGTAACCTGGTGGTAGGCTAGAAGACTACCACAATGAACAAAGCAGCTTTAGACTATTAGTTCTTTGAAAGCAAAATCTTAACTTCCTTGTCTGTATCTCCTTGTGCCTCGCTCAGTGAGACCCAGCAAAGTGAATTAAGTGAGCATAGGGCCGGGAGTTTGGCCTAGTGGTTAAAGTGCTTGCCTAGCATGCATGAAGACCTGGGTTCGATTCCTCGGTACCACATACATAGAAAAAAGCCGGAAGTGGTGCTGAGGCTCAAGTGGTAGAGCTCTAGCCTTGAGAAAGTCCAAGGACAGTGCTCAGGCCCTGAGCTCAAGCCCAGGACTGGCAAAAAAAAAAAAAAAAAAAAAAGAAGTGAGCATAGGCTATTTCTACTTTCTAGGTTCTTCGGTATATTAAGAAATGAAGAAATGCCAAAAGAGGATCACAAAAATTGTAGTATATTTTAATGTTTACCTTACATTTGCAAATTCGCTTGACTAGTCTCAAGATAATTACAGGATGAAGATACTAAAACATAGACATTGGCATTTCATGACACTCAGCTGCTGCATGACACTCAGGTATATTTCATGTACCTTCGGTTAAAGTATCTCTGCAAGACGCTAAGTGTGGTAATGCATGTCAGAAATTCCAGCCTCTAGGGAGGTGAACACAAGAGGCTGGTGATATTGGGTCGAGTCACAGCAAGGTTAGTGAGGTTCCATCTCAAATTAAAAATATAAACAAAAAGAGCCAAGGGAACAGCTCAAATAGATTAGAATGTTTGCTTGGAATGTATAAAGGTCCTGGATTCTGGTCCCAGTACCACCAATAATGTATGTGAAAATATAGAGGAAATATAATTCATTTATTAATGTGTGGGGTAGAAAGCAGTTTAAAACAAACTATATATACAGAGAACTAGTCTGTCAAATTCAGATAAACTAGAAGAGAATACTGAGAGACAGTGAGAAATTACTTGACTGGAAAATGTGGGGCTTGAAGTTTTTATTTCAGCTTGACAACCACCATCTCACCTATCCATCTCCCTCAGAATGAAGAAAAATCAAAGTTAAGAGAATGACATTCTGCAGAGTTGCAATAACATTAAAACTGCTTTGAAGGTGATTCATTGTTCAAGGGTTTATTATCTCTTATGAAACCCTGGAAAGCTCATAAGACACGTTCTTATCAGCATGGATAGTGGATAAGTTTTAATTCTGGTCTGAAGTGAGGGCAAAGGATAGGCGTTGCTCATCGTAAGCAGAGCTGATATTCTTTTCCCCACAAACGACTTGACATGGCTAGTGGAATTATACCCAAAATGTTAAGCCAGGTCCCAGTGGCTCATGTCCATCATCCTAGCTACCCAGGAGGCTGCGATTTGATCATTACAGTTTGAGGCCATCCCAGGCAGGAAAGTCTGTGACTCTTATCTTCAATTAACCACTCCCCAAAAGCAGGAAGTGGAACTGTGGCTCCAATGGTAGAGTGCTTGGTCTTGAGCAAAAAAGCTCAAGGACAGCACCTAAGCCCAAAGTTCAAGCCCCAGAATGGCACCACAAAATATATAGATATAGATAGATAAATCAGAGCAAGAAAAACTCACATTTAAACTAGAAGTTAAGACCAGGGAATAAATTATAACACAAATATGTAAACTACAAGTTCATACCCAGATAAAGCTGCCATTGTGTGTGTGTGTGTGTGTGTGTGTGCGTGCATTGGTGGTGGTGCAGGTGCTGATTGAACCCAGAGCCATGCACTTGCTAGGCAAGGGTTCTACCACTGAACCACACCTTTAGCCCCAAGTCACAGATTTGATCAGACCTTTGTGGCAGCCACGGTAAAAAAAAAAAAAGAAACAAATGCAATTACACAATTCACTTGCCCACAGAAAGGACACATGTGTTACTGAGGGGTAGTCAAGCATTTCGTACTTGTCCCTGGAAAAAAATTTGTTTTACCATGTGAGATTTCCTATATGAATATAAAGAAAGAGCACATGACAGTGTCATCGTAAAGGCATGGTATGTTCTATAAAGCTGCTCTTCTAGGACCCTTTAAAACATGCACAAAACATGGTTCTGAAAATAGGAACTGAAACACAAGCAGAGGGGCAGTTTTTGAGCTCAGGACAATATGGTCCAGTATGTAGCTTTCTGTTGAGCCAGCTAGGATTGAAACAGGTTATCAGCAAATATACATTGTTCAGACTGGCAGCTGGCAGAGGGTGGACAGCCTTTTGTGAAGAGTGTATTTCCCCATTATGATTGTTGTCTGAAGAATATTCTCTTCTCTACCGCAGTAAAGAGAAGCAGGTGATCTAGGAACCCCCTTGAATCAACTCTTCAAAAATACCAAATATGTAAGACTTTCAAGCTCTATACCATAGAGCAGAATGTCTGCAGACTCCCAAGTTATGTTTTTTCCCCTTTTATTTATTTATTTTTTTTATTTTTTTGCCAGTCCTGGGCTTGAGCTCAGGGCCTGAGCACTGTCCTTGGATTTTCTCAAGGCTAGAGCTCTACCACTTGAGCCTCAGCACCACTTCTGGCTTTTTTCTATGTATGTGGTCCCAAGGAATCGAACCCGGGTCTTCATGCATGCTAGGCAAGCACTTTAACCACTAGGCCAAACTCCCAGCCCGCTTTTTCCCCTTTTAAAAGCTCACATTATTGGGGATGGGAGCGTGGCCTAGTGGTAGAGTGCTTGCCTAGCATGCATGAAGCCCCAGGTTTTATTCCTTGGTACCACATACACAGAAAAAGCTGGAAGTGGTACTGTGTCTCAAGTGGTAGAGTGCTAGCCTTGAGAAAGCCTAAGGACAGTGCCGAGGCCCTGAGTTCAAGCCCTAGGATTGGCAAAAACACATATTAAGCTCTAATATTGAGCTCTAATATTAGAGCTCAGTAGATTTCACCTCTGGCAACCATGGATGCTTCCTTCACAGCACATGGCAGCAATTTGCTCAGCAGACCAGTGAGCACTTGCCACAGCCGGGGCTGTTAACACACTGGTATGCTCTATCCAACACTGCTATTTACATTGGAAAACCTCACAGAAGACATTATCCTAACTTTATGGAAAAGTTAGAATAATGTTTATGAAATGTATGGCTTTTAGCAAAAAGAATCTGGAAGCATTACTTCTAAAACATTCCCTTTAGACTATAAAAAGAATTCAGCCTAGTAGTGAATCTAAGCCAATTAAATTTGTGCAAACATCTTAATTTTACTTTTGGAGCAGATGATTTACTTATTTTTTGTCATTTGTGGGGCTTGGACTCTGGGTCTAGGTGCTGTCCCTGAGCTCTTCAGCTCAAGGCTATCACCCTATCCCTTGAGCCACTGCCCCACTTCCTCTTTTCTAGTAGTTAGAGATCAGAGTCTCATGGTTTTTAGTGTCCGGGCTGGCTTTGAACCTTGATCCTCAGATCTCAGCCTCCTGAGTAGCTAGGAACACAGACATGAGCCACTGCACCAGGCTTAAATCTATTTTTGTTCTGATAAATGATAAGTAATGGGACTAATTAAATATTAAAGTTCATTATTAAAAATATTATCATCATACAGGAAGATAATGGATTTTCTTGTATCTAAATAAGGAAACGTGTCAAAATAGCCACAAATGTTTCTAAATGATTAAGAAATAAATGAAAAACAGAAAAGGGCCATAACTAGGTTATTTTATGTTACTTGCAGTATATTCTGAAGGCCATACGGTAGTCTAACTTTTCTAAGATCTAAAATGCTATATTTAACCCATGTATCTTAACCTTAACATCTTAAACATCCAAAATCAAAATGTGAGAAATCAAAGTTGCACTTTGTTTTGGAAAAGGATTTCTTCCAATTATAAAATGTATATTGCCAATAATTTAGAGAAATAAGGAAATTAAAATACGTTTTTTAACTCAATTTTGAAAAATCTCAAACCAACTGCTTTAGTTGGGATCTTATATGTTCCTTAAATGCCCACATATTACCAGTTGGGCCCCCAGGGTGGCATTATTGGGTAATGGAACCCTTATGAGGTCGGGCCTAAAGGGAAGTCCTCCAGTCATTTAAGGGCATGCCTGGGAGAGACTATGGAACCCTGGCCACTTTCTAGTTCCTTTTGCATCTTAGCCACAAGGTGAGCAGTCTTACTGCAACACACACTCCTGTTATGATGTACTGACTTGCCTAAGGCCCCCAAACAATGGGCCAATTGATCCTGTACTGAAACCTCCCCAACAGTGAGCCAGAATACCATTTCTCTTTATGAAGTAGTTAGTTCAGATAGTTATATAATTTAGATTGTATTATCAAGAGTACCAAATGAATTATTCAAGAGTAGTCACGTGTTAAATCTTTTGGCTCAGAACCATCTTGAGTGTTCATACAGAGAACATAGAGATTATCACATACAACAATCCTGTATTAAAGGTATTCTTGTATCTTTAAATTTTTTTTCTGTCTTGGGACTTGAATTCGGGGCCTGGGAGCTGTCCCTGAGCTCTTCAGCTCAAGGCTACCGCCCTAACCTTGAGCCATAGTGCCACTTCGGTTTTCTGGTTGTTAACTGGAGATAAGTCTCACAGACTTTAGTGCCTGGGCTGGCTTTGAACTGTGAGCCTCAGATCTCAGCCTCCGGAGAAGCTAGGATTGCAGTCATGAACCACAGCACCCAACTTAAAAAATTTTTTTATTGTCAAGGTGATGTACAGAGGAGTTAGTTACATATGTAAAGTAGTGAGTGCATTTCTTGTCAAACATTGTTACCCTCTCCCACATTTTTTGCCCACTTTGCCTCCCCCACAATTCTGTCTTTTTGCATCTTGTAAGCTATATTTTGTAGAACCCTCAATGTATGCACACTATCAATGATACAAAAATGGTGGTCCAGAGGTGGAGCTTAGATTCGAGCATCCAGTTGCTTTGATGTGAAACATGCCTCCAGTGACAATAATTACTTAATCTGTGACTTGGATTCCTAATGTAAAAATTTGTGGCTAATAATCTCACTAAAGGGTGTTATGAGATGTAAATGAGCTAATGCCAATAACAAATAGATAACATAGACATAGAACTGTTTTTAGCATATAGTAAGAATATTACTACAGTAAATGCTACAATGTGTGTATATTATGCTAACAGTGTAAATAATAAACCAACTAAGAATTTTTTTTTTTGCCAGTCCTGGGCTTTGAGCTCAGGGCCTGAGCACTGTCTTTGGACTTTCTCAAGGCTAGATCTCTACCACTTGAGCCTCAGCACCATTTCCGGCTTTTTTCTATGTATGTGGTACCGAGGAATCGAACCCAGGTCTTCACGCATGCTAGGCAAGCACTTTAACCACTAGGCCAAACTCCCGGCCCCCAACTAAGAATTTGAGGGAAGATTTCTTGGAGGTAAGATGCCTAAGCTGGGTTTAAGTCTTAACTGCTTTGACCTTGGCCAAATTACTTAAACTGCACCCCATCTGCTGAAATTGATATATAATGTCAGGGACTAGCACACAAGCTGTTTCTACAACTGAATGTGATATTTATGAGAATTACGCAGGCAAGTGTGTTAGAACATGGCAATTATAACAATGTGTTCTAGATCTGACAGAAAAATAAATTACTCTTGCATTCAATTTTTTTTTTTTTTTGCCAGTCCTGTTGAGGCTTGAAGTCAGGGTCTGGGCACCATCCTTGAGCACTTTTTGCTCAAGGCTAACACTCTGCCACCTGAGCCACAGCACCACTACAGGCCTTTCAGGTACGTGCTGCCAAAGAACTGAACCCAGGGTTTTGTGCATGCTAGGCAAGCACTCTACCACTGACTATGCTTCCAGTCAACTTTTATTTGTGGTCCTAGTTTGTTTTTGTTTCCTTTCGAACAACTGTAGTTTTGACACAGTTGTACATAAATATTCAGATTGAAAGATTTCTCCAAGGAAATCACTCAGACACACGGTCACCTACAAAGAAGTTTCACATCTGTAACCTTGTCTGGTTACCTTGTTGGGCTGAGTGCAACAGCTGAGTGTAGCCTGCTTATATGAGATCGGGTGAGATGTGATGTGAAAGTGGGGGATTCTGTTGTGGCAGGGCCAAGATTTATGGTTATAATTGCCTATTACCCGATAAGGCCTGAGTCAACAAATTTTGGGGAAGGGCTTGTGTCACCAGATTTCGGGGAAAGGCCATGCATTTATAGCAGGGCCTAGATAAGTGGAGTGGCTCCTAAGGTAGAGGAGGTTAGGCTAATGCAGATCACAACATTAACACCCCTGAAATTAATGGGTATCATCTGATATCACTTGCTTAGCACAGCTCTACTGCATAGGAGGTACAATACCTTGACTCTTGTTATGCAAGACCAATTGCTCTCTTCTGTGTCATGTTATATACCCTTCGCTTTATAGATTCTGACACTATGTTCTGTATTATAGTGTATAGCATTACCCTTTCTTGGTTGAAGAATTGACAACTCACTATATATCCTGTATTCCTTTGATTCCTCTTCAAGGCTACCAGTATAGTTTTTTTTTTTTAAATTAGTGTCAAGATGATGTACAGAGGGGTTATAGTTATGTCAGGTAATAAGCACTTTTTTTTTGTCAGTCCTGGGGCTTGAACTCAGGACCTGAGTATTGTCCTTGGGCTTTCTCAAGGCTAGAGCTCTACCACTTGAGCCACAGCATCACTTCTGGCTTTTCTATATATGTGGTACTGAGGAATCGAACCCGGGTCTTCATGCATGCTAGGCAAGCACTCTACCACTAGGCCAAACTCCCAGCCTACCATGAGTACATTTCTTTTAGACAATGTCACCTATAGTAGAGTTTCTTCAAACCCATGATCCCCTACTTCCCCTTCATCTTCTTTCCCCTTCAAGTTGATGGATAACTCAGGACAACATCCCCCAGATTTTTTTTTCTTGGTGCCAAAACTGGCATTTGAACTTAAGGGTCTCCAGCTTGCTTAACCTGTTTGCTCCCACATCTCCAGTGTGACTTTTTGCCAGTTATTTTGGAGACAGACTTTCCACTAACACCCTACTTCTCCCAGATCAAAGTCACATGTGGAAGCTTTCGCCATCTTACCCTTTAGCATTCTTCAGAGATTAGGTTATTATTTTTTGAATATGACATGCTGCCTGTAGATTGATATACTGGGGATGTGGTGGCCACTGGTGATGGGCTTTTGGGGAATAATGGAATCTTGAGGGGCCTGATCTCATCAATGGCTTAATCCCCTGATGTATTCATAGTATACTGACAATGCTGGGAGGCGGTAAAAGACAGTGAGGACTACTTGGAAGAAGTGGTCACTGGGGATGCGACCTTGGGATATTTTGCCTTAGTCCCTTCCTGTATTCCTCTCTGTTTCCTGTTTGTCACAAGGTTAGAGGATTCCTCCTCCACATGCTCATGTTGCCATGATATGTGTAAGTCACAGGCGAAGAAGGGACCAGTGATCTGAACTTTTGAAGCCATGTAGTTGGTACTGGTTATTTCCTGTGGACACTTTCCTAGTGTTAAATCCAGTAATTCTGCAGGTTTACTAGCTTGGTAGTGCTGGATTAGGCACTCTCACCCCACATCTCTGTTGGAGCAGCAGAGTACAATGTATTAGCTTCTTTTTTCTTTTTGCCTGTCCTGTGCTTGAACGCAGAGCGTGAGCACTGTCCTTGGGCTTTCTCAAGGAGAGAGCTCGATCATTTGAGCCACAGTTTCACTTCCAGCCTTTTTTTGTATGTGGTACCAAGAAATTGAACCCAGGTCTTTGTGCATTCTAGGGAAGCACCCTAACACTAGGCCAAACTTCTGGCCTTGTAATAGTTTCTTGAAGTTATCTGTGTGTGTGTGTGGGTCATGGGGCTTGAACTCTACTATCCCTGAGCTCTTCAGCTCAAGGATACCACCCTACCCCTGGGCCTGGGTGTTGTCCCTGAGCTCTTCAGATCAAAGCTACTGCCCTATTCCTGGAGCCACAGCTATGCTTCCTGTTATCTGGCAATTAATTGGAGATAAAGAGTCTCATTTTTTTTGTGCCGGCTGGCTTTGAACAGTGTGAACAGTGATCCCCAGATCTCAGCCTCCTGAGTAGCTAGGATTACAGGCGTGAGCCACTGCGCCCAGCTAGTAATTTTTTTTTTCCTGAGAAATAAAAGACAGACTTCACATGTCCAGTTTGTCTTTTCATGTTAACTAACCAAGATATCAACCCTCTAGAGAGAAGGAAACAGGTGCAGCAAGAAGCCAGAAGTATTATTGTTTTTTTTTTTTTTTTTGCCAGTCCTGGGCTTGAGCTCAGGGCCTGAGCACTGACTGTCCTTGGACTTTCTCAAGGCTAGAACTCTACCACTTGAGCCTCAGCACCACTTCCGGCTTTTTCTATATATGTGGTACCAAGGAATCGAACCCGGGTCTTCGTGCATGCTAGGCAAGCACTTTAAGCACTAGGCCAAACTCCCGGCCCCCAGAAGTATTATTGTAAGAAAAGAAAAAGCACAAAGGGAAAATTCAACAGATCACTAGGTTTATTTGGGAGGAAAGCCTGGGAAAGATAACCGAGAAATGGTGCACACACCCCCCTTCCCCTTTACAATTAGCATCCCTTTAAATACTATGCGGAAAAATCAAAGTCAGATGGGACAGACTAAAGCAGTGGTGAGATGGATGCAGGGTGGGAGAGCAATCTTATTTCGCGTAGATACTACTGTCTGGAGGAAAGGTGAGTGCTTTCAGCTAAGTCATTTTCCATCAATTATACTAATAGATGCCATTCCATATGGAGGGGAACATTGTGAGGAGGAGTAACTATTTCCTCAGCAAATATTATCCACTTTGGGCAGTCATGGGTTGTGAACTCAGGGACTTGTGCTTGTTAGGCAAGTGCTCTACAGACAGAACCGGGCCTCCAACCCTTCACTTATCTACTACCCCTGCTAGTCATCCTCATAAGGTCACCGCCACTATTTAGCAAGAAGCATTTTCCAATGTTACTGATCACTGATTCCACCATCCACACTAGAAGCTACTCATCTTACACTCACAGCTGTCAGTTATGCCATATGCATGGCGCTGACATCCTCTACGTTTTCAATGCCTTGAGGGAGGGAGGGGGTTCTTCTTTTCCTTCACCTCCTCTCTTCCTTTCATGCCTTGTTTCTTGTCTTGGAGGATTGCAATCACTTCAGAATGTCTCGTTCATCTTCACTTCCGACCTTTACTCATGAAGCTTGGCTTGGAATTAAGTCTTTCCTAGTCCCCCCGACCCCCAATCCTCAGACCTGGGTTCCCCAGTTTGCCCAAGGGGAAGTCACTTTCCAATACCAACCAGGTTCAGACTCCCAACTCCTTACTTCTCCCCAAAGCGTTTTCAAGTCATAATGGGCTATTTGTGTCCCTTGAAGGTGTTGTGGAGGTCCATGGTGACATTACCAGGATCCCGAACGAGTTCAAAGGAGGAGGCCAGGGGCCCCAGCGGCCTCAAACTATGAGATTTCCTTTTAACATCAAAACCCTCCAACGGAGCCCGGCACCGGTGACTCACGGCTGTAACCCCGGCTCTGCAGGAGGCTGAGATCGGAGGCCGGCTCGGGCAGGAGATTCCCTGGGCCTCTTACCACCGAACAAATCAGCACAAAAAGCTGGTGGCGGGAGGCGTAGCTGGGTGGTCGAGCGCCAGCCTTGTGCGCAACAGCTCAGGGACCGAACTCTGTGCCGGACCGGCACAAAACCAAACCGGCAAATCCTAACCGAGGGGGCGGACGGGGTGGGGGTGAAGTTCCTTCCACTTGGGGATTCGAGGCTCGGCTCGTCAAGGCCCCGGCGGCTCGGAGGATCCCCACCCCGCCCCTCCTCCCGGCCCCAGGCGCCTCTCAGCGAGCACCGGTCCGGAGCCCTCTCCGTGGGCACCGGGGACACCTGGCCGGGCGCAGTGACGCACGCGTGACGCCATACAGTGACGTGAGATGACGCGACTTACCCGCAGCCAGGTGCCCGCTGGGCAGCCACACCCTGCGGCCCCTGCACAGGAGGGGCAGCAGGTCGGACTAGTGGGGAAGAAACCGCAGATCCCACCCCAGGAGACCCTGGAACCTCAGATCCGGGAGCCCGCCGGTCCGCGCTGGACCGGTTGGTAGGTGACGCCAGCGCGCAGGGCGCGTGCGCGGCCACGGCGGTGTGCGTGAAAGCGGACGCGCGCCGCGGCGGCGGCGGCGGCGGTGGCGAGGACGGCGGCGACGGCAGCGGCCGAGGGGGCGGCGGCTGCGAGGGGGGAGCGCAGGCAGCGGAGGAGGCTTCGGTGCCGGAGGCCCGGTCGCAGAGAAACATTGTTGGGGTGAGTCGCAGAGGGGCCTCGCTTCACCTGCTGCGCGGGCGCGGGGCGCGGGGGCGCGCGCCGCTCCACGCCCCTCCGCCGCCCTTTTCCGGGGGGGCGGGGAAGGAGCCGCGGACGGGGGCTGAGGAGGGTCAGTTCCGGGGCCCGGCGTTCGGGGGAAGCGGTCGCGTGGGGGCCCGCTGGGGAGTGGCTCGTTCGTCGGGAAGGTGCAGTGGGTTTGGGGGGTGACTCTGCCAGGCTTCCTCCCCCCTCCCCAAACACACACACAACCCACACCCCGAGCAATTCGGCTGAGGAGAAGCCCTGGGTTCCCCGGCTGAGACGCGAGCGACAGGAGGCGGAAATGGGGACCCCCTAACCCCCTTTCCTCACCGTCATCCCCACCGCGGTATTGGGGTCTGGGCTTGCCCCGGATCCTTCCCCTTCGTCGCCCCGGTGTCTCGGGTTGCTGTGGAGATGGCTGTGGACCGGCGGGAGCGCCTGACACACCCACGACCTCGGGGGAGGCCGCCTGTCAGGGTAGACGGGGGGGGGGGGGGGGGGACGCCCACCTGTTGCCTGGATTTTTCCAGGCCTCACGCGTGTGTCCACGTGCTTCCTTGGCACTGCGGCCAGCGTGGCTGTTCAGTGGGGAGGCCCAGGGGACTGGTCACCTAGCTTCTGATGTGTCTTCCCCGTCTGTTTCCAGAGACCTGGTTTTTTTTTTTTTTTTTGTCTTTGTCTTACCAGAGACAAGAAAGTATGAAAGCGCTCTTCTAAAATCCAAGTTTAAGTAGGACCGACTTGACTGTTTACTACGTGGAATATACTTATTCTGTTCAACCTGTGGATTGGATGGTGCCCTAAATCACAACCCAGTGCCCTGGGCTCCCTCAGCAGTACAAATGTGGTAGCCTTAGTTATTCTTGGAAAAGGGAATGTTGGAGACAGGGAATAATTCCATCTTTAAATACATTTTTTTTTTTTGAATTCCTATCGATTAAGGCAATCCCAATAGGTTGTATTGACTGGGGACCATTACAGGCTCATGCCTGTAATCCTGGCTGAGATTAGAAGCCAACCCCAGGGCAGGAAAGATCAGCAGGAAAGTCTGTGAGATGCTCATCTCCATTTAACTGCCCCAAAGCCTGAAAGTGTAGCTGAGGTTGAAGTGGTAGTGTTAGCCTTGAGTGAAAAAGCTCAGGGACAGTGCCCAAGCTCTGAGTTCAAGCGCCGGGGCGCCGGGACAAATGCATGCGCATCCTCCTGCCTCCCCCCTCCCCCAGCACACTCATAAATAGATTGTATTGAAATGTAATCATGATTTGTGTAAGAAAATAGAGGGAAATAGCTTCCAAGTTTCTTTTCCATCTAAGAAAATAGAGGGAAATAGCTTCCAAGTTTCTTTTCCATCTACACCAAAATTCTGCAGTTCTTTTTTCTCATCGAGGCTATAGAATATGCTACCTGAGATTCTTAACATCTTGGAGCCAGTAAATTTGGCTCTGCGTTATTCAGAATTCAGACTCTTCCTGTAACAGCATTTAGGACAAGGGTCATATCTCTACCAAGAAGAGTTTTTTTTTTTTTTGTGACAGAGTAAGCACACAATACATGTTTGTATTTACTCTGTGACTGAGTGTGTATCTGTGAGTAGAAAGTAGTTTACACCTTCACTTTATACAGCCCCTTCCTCCAGTGTTACATAAGATGTGGTAGAAGAATTGCAGGTTAGAAATGACAAAAAGGGACCTAGAGTCTGGCCTAGTGGTAGAGTGCTTGCCTAGCATGCTTGAAGACCTGGGTTCGATTCCTTGGTACCGCATATATAGAAAAAAAGCCAAACTCAGTGCTTGCCCAATCCCAAGACTGGCAAAAAAAAAAAAAAAAATGCCGGGCCACCAGTAACTCTGGCCACTCAAGGAGGCCGAGATTTGAGGATTGCTGTTTGAAGCTATCAGGAGCAGTCTGGGTGAGACCCATCTCCAGTTAAACACTGAAAAACTGGAAGTGGCATTGTGGTAATGCACTAACCTTAAGCAAAAGAGCACAGGGACAGTGCCAGGCCCTGAGTTCAGGTTCCATCCCCACGTCGCCCCCTCCCCCCTAAATGATATAGAAAACTTAGCTTTTCCCTGTTAAGAGAGAGGGGGCAGGCCTGTGTAAAAGAATTATGAGCTGGGTGCCAGTGGCTCGTGTCTGTATTCCTAGCTATCTTCTCAGGAGGCTGAAATCTTAGGATCATGGTTCAAAGCCAGCCCAGGCACTAAAGTCTGTGAGACTTTTTTTTTTTTGTCAGTCCTGGGGCTTTAACTCAGGGACTGAGCATTTCCTTGGGCTTTCTCAAAGCTAGAGCTCAGTCACTTGAGCAACACCACCATTTCTGGCTTTTTTTCTATATATGGAAGGAATTGAACCCGGGTCTTCATGCATGCTAGCAAGCACTTTACCACCAGGTCAAACTCCTGGTCCTGTGGGACTCTTTTTTTTTTTGCCAGTCCTGGGCTTAAGCTCAGGGCCTGAGCACTGTCCTTGGATTTTTCTCAAGGCTAGAACTCTACCACTTGAGCCTCAGCACCACTTCTGGCTTTTTCTAAGTATGTGGTACCAAGGAATCAAACCCGGGTCTTTGTGCATACTAGGCAAGCACGCTACCACTAGGCCAAACTCCCGGCCCTCCTGTGAGACTCTTTATCTCCATTTAACCACCCGAAAACTGGAAGTGACACTGTGGCTTAAAGTGGTTGAGTGCTGCAAGACTTGAGCTGAAGAGCTCAAGGACAGCGCCCAGGCCTAGAATTCAAGCCCCAGACCACCCTGCCCCCCCCCCCAAAAAAAGAATTATGAAAGCAACTAAGGTAGTGTGTAAGCAAGAGTTATATGAGGACTCTTAAGTACAGTGGAAACTTAACAAAATATGGTCACAGGAACTCTTTGGAAGAAGTAAGACTGGAGCTGGTGAAAGAAGGGTGACATTTGAATTGGAAAGAGATAAGGAATCATATGCAGAGAAGTTAATAATTCGGTCATTGGGGACATATTGAGACTAGTATATGACTGGACTAGAAGGGAAGTAGGTCCCTGGGAAGAAAATGTTGGAGAGAGTTGTTGAGAAGATGGGAAGGGAAAGTGTTGCAACCTGTCAGCATCTCATAGTCCCTGATTTCAGGGTGGGATGGGGGTTGTGTTAAAGTCTTTTAGAAGAATAAATGGTATTTTTATTTAATATTATTGAATATTCTTGTTGAGACAGCAGCAAAATTACAAATTTCAATTATTAACTGTCATAAACACTTCACTAATGTCTATGTATTTTATGTATCAGTAGTGCATACCTCAGTTTCTAAAGTCAACCTGAGGTACTCGGGCCTTTCTATTGGAAATTGACTGAAATGATGTAATCAAAGTAGTTATTCAGCCTTTTCAGTGGCATGGTTGTTGCATGTGATTATCTCTTAGTGGTCTATGAGACTTGGAGTTATTGTTGATCCTTTAAAAAATAAAAATAGAAAAGGAGTCTTATTTGCAGAAGGATTAAAAAACATTGACAGAAATATTTGACAGTACAGACTCTGTTGCTGAATGTTGACCGTTGGCCTTTATATATAACAGCTTTTGTTGTATGAAAATATCTTGAGTAGTGTGTGAACCTGAAATTGGATTCCTAGCCATGATGAGTAAGGTTACAGAAGATATGTTGCATAATTAACTACTGAACAAATATTTATTGAGTCCTGGCTCCCCTAGCCATTCTGCTCTCTGTGTGTGTGTGTGTTTTATTGGAGGTAAGAATCTCATGGACTTTCTTGCCCTGGCTGGCTTCGAACCATGATCCTGAGCAGTTAGTTAGGATTACAAGCATGAGCCACTGGTGCCTGGCTTATAAAGTGTTTTTATTTGGAATTAATATAACAATAACATGAGGGGACTTCTGTGTAATGCCTCCAAACATGTGTACAGTGTAATTTTACCCTCTCCTTTATATTTCCTTCCCCTTCCTTTCTGTAACTTGGTTTTTTTTTTTTTCTTTCTTCAAGCCTAGTGCTCTACTACAGTACCGCTTTCAGCCTTTTTCTGTCTATGTGTTACCTAGGAATTGAACCCAGGGCTTTGTGCATGCTAGGTAAGCACTCTGCCAGTAGGCCATATTCCTGGCTTTCATCTATCTATCATCTATTCTCTCTATCAATCAATTTACCTATCATTCTATCTATATGTCTTGCCCATTTCAGTCCTTTCCACCCTCAGGATCCTTTCAATTTTATGAACATCAGAGGTAAGGGAGATTGAGAAGTCAAAGATGACATGTCTACAGTGAACAATTGGAAGATTATGATGACATTAGGAAATACTTGAGGAGGAACAGGTTTGCACTGGGGAGAACAAATGATGTTACGCTAATTTTAAAGTGTCCTTAGGGAGTTTAAATGGGGAGATCTGCTAGGTAATTGGAAATTCTATTTCAGAGTGTGGAAGAGGATCAGTGGCAGTGTGATATAAATGACACCTGGGAGGGGCAGCATTCTTGTAATTAGAAGACCTGATGTTAAATCCCTCTTTACCATTTATGTTGTAGAGGCCGAGTGAAGTGACCACCTTTAGTTCCAGGTACTTGGAAGGTGAGATTGGAAGGATTATAGTTGCAAACAGGCAGGTTTTCTTTCTTTCTTTCTTTTTTTGGTAAGTTGTGACGCTTTAATTCAGGGCCTCAGCACTGTTCCTGAGTTCTTTTAAAGCTAGGGCTTTACCACTTAGAGCCACAGTGCCACTTCTGGTTTTCTGGTGGTTAACTGGAGATAGGAGTCTCAAAGACTTTCCTGCCTGGGCCAGCATTGAATCTTGACCTTTGGATCTCAGCCTCCTGAGTAACTAGGATTATAGGCATGAGCCACCAGCACCTGGTGAAGAAGGTGCATTTTGAACACCACTTAGTGATACTAAAGCTTCTAATGCTGATACCTGATTTTGAGAACCACTGATTTAGACTAGGATCAATGAAAGACAAGGAATCAGCATGGTCACTAATAAAGATGTTGAGGTTTATGGAGAACTAGGAGAGAAAGAGGAGTGAGGAATTTAATAACCTTCAAAATCTCTGGGTCCACTAATCTGGTTTCCAATTTTGTCTACATCATTTTTGTCTCCTCCAGAATCTGCCAAAATATCTGGTACATCAGTGTTTGAATGACCCTTTGATGCTGCTTAATGTTGTCCTTGTGCATGATTTCCTGTACTTAAAGCAAATTTTGTTATTCTTTATCTCTTGCTGAGTTTATGACAAGGATGCTGTTTGTAACTCTATGTATACATAAAATTCTACTAGCTAATGTATTGCTGTATACATTTGATTTGTTAGATGTCCTCCTCCCCCCCCCCCCCCCCCCCCCCCGCTTCTTTTCTTTTTTTGTTGTCATGGGACTCTGGGCCTGGGCTCTGTCCCTGAGCTCTTCAGCTCAACTACTATCCCTGAAGCCATAGCGCCACTTCTGGTTTTCTAGTGGTTAATTGGAGATAAGAGTCTCCAGGTCTTTAGTGCTGGGGCTGGCTTTGAACCGCCATCCTCAGATCTCAGCCTCCTGAATAGCTAGGATTATAGGTGTGAGACACCAAGCCTGGCACCTCCCTCCTTTCTTTATTATTATTATTATTATTATTATTTTTTTTTTTTTTTTTTGCCAGTCCTGGGCTTGGGCTCAAAGCCTGAGCACTGTCCCTGGATTTTCTCAAGGCTAGGGCTCTACCACTTGAGCCACAGCACCACTTCTGGCTTTTTTCTATGTATGTGGTACCGAGGAATCGAACCCGAGTCTTCGTGCATGCTAGGCAAGCACTCTACCACTAGGCCAAACTCCTGGCCCTCCTCCCTCCTTTCTTTAAATGACTATTTTGTAAAAATAATTGTCAGCACATGTTAAGACTCAAGCGTGTGTCATGTATTGTTAATTCCTTGGAGTTTTTTTTTTTTTTTTTTTTTTTTTTGGTCAGTCCTGGGGCTTGAACTCAGAGCCTGGGCACTGTCCCTGAGCTTCTTTTGTTGAAGGCTAGCACTCTGCCACATGAGTTACAGCACTACTTCTGGCTTTTTCTGTTTATGTGGTACTGAGGAATCGGACCCAGGACTTCATGCATGCTAGGCACTAAGCCACATTCCCAGCCCAAGCCCTTGGAGTTTACAATTAGAAGGATGGAATGGGAAACCCTCAAAACAAAGAAGTAGGGGCAGGTATAACCACAGAAACATGGATGTAAAGAGTGTTTTTTGATAGTACTGGGGTTTGAGCTCAGGGTCTTGTGCTTGCTAGGGTGACACTATATCACTGAGCCCCACAGATTCAGATTCACAATCTGAATCTAAGGATTGTTTGCTGATATCTATCTTGGTCTTCTGTGTCATATATATGAGGACTTCTGACAGTACAAGCATTAGTTTTAATCGTGGATAGGAAGTTGTAAGAGAGTTTTGCTGTAGAAAGAAAGCAAACATTACTTGTGTACAGTTATAGACACATTTGTAAAGGGGTTTCAGGAATTTAACTGATGCTTCCTAACTGACAAGTTGCCAAATGAAATTATGTGACTGGCTTTACATAGGGGCAATGAGTATAAACCTATGTGTACTGCCAGGGACGGTACAGCAGGTTGATGCCTACAGAGTTTTATCTAAAGTTCCAGATCAGCACATTGATGCCTATGCTTTTCTTAATACAGGTTCATCCTAAAAGAAGGTCATTTGATGACAGGGTATCAATGTATGTGAATTAATGCACCTTCTATCTGGCAAATATCATGTAACCCTTTTACTAATTACAATAAAAAAAAAGACAAAAAAAAAAGAGAAGGTCATTTGGGTTAGGAGAATTTCACTTTACTAGTGAATCCCTGATTTGCTTCATCAGCTGTAGGACTCCATGAGCATCACTGGTGCTGACATTTTCCCGTGGGTGGGCACCCAGCGCACAATTGTCAAGCTGTCTTGGCATTTACATAATTGTTGGCTTGGTGAAGTTCTTTCAGATACTTGGCTTGCTCTTTTGTCATTGTAATAATCTTGTTTGCCTTTGTTTTGTTTCCAGTGATTTCCTTCTGTACTGTTCTGTCACCCTCCATTAGATGTTTAATTACTTAAATATTATAATATGTGTAGTTGGTTGACTATTGAGGCAATAGTATGTCATTTCTTTCAATGTTAATTAAAGTCTTCTGATGTTAATAAATTGCCCATTTGTCCATTCTCCTAAAGCTGGGAAACTTGCTCTCTATTGTCAATGTTTCTCTACAGCTTTCAGTTAATTCTATGCTGCCTGCACTTATTTATCAGTGATTGAGAAATTTCTGGTCATTCATACCTTCTATTTTAGGCTATATTAGGACAGGTAATTAGGTCGAGTAGTGTAGCTCCCACTGTTTCTAAGTTCTTTGTATATGTAAGTTATATATTTAGATGGTGATGTGACTCCTTTATGGTAAGAATTTGTCTGACTCAGAGGAAAATAGGGAAAAGATGCAGCTTTCCCCCTTTTATCCACAACACTGTGATGCCCACCTGCCAGGTTCTAATAGGTGCTCTACATGCAAAGGATAATGATGCATGATCCATTACAACAAGGAATTTGTAATCTGGTGGAAGAACAGATTCAGAAGTAAATGTTTGTAATAAAAAACAATAAAAGCTGTGGTAGAAATATATTTAGAAGACTGTTAGCTTAGAATTTATATGCCAAGAATAGTTATCTAATACTTGAAGGAGACAATTTAATAAATTCTGGTACTTAGGGAAGTCTTCCTGTTGAAGGTATTTTAGGGTAAGTTAGCATAATTAGCTTAGTACTATTTTAGCAGAAAGTGAGAGGTGGTGGAAATCTGGAGGCTAGTTAATAAACTCATGTGAAAGATGTAACTCTTATCTGCAAGGCATTATTTGCTCTAAGTTCCATCTCTGGGAGAAGATCCCGAAGAAGCGTAGTGAAAGGAGACACCCAAGGGCTAAAAGGAAGTGAGGAGAGGAGAGTGGCCAGAGGGTAGAGTGTCAAGGAGGGCACGTTCTACAATGTCAGACAGTGTGGAGAGGCTAGGAAACTAAGGATGGAAAATGACTTGTGCATTCTAGTTAGGAAGTCACTGGCAGCTTTGGTGACAGTGGAGTGGTGGGCTAATTGTAAGATTTCATTCAGTGGCTTTAGGGAAGAATCAGAGGTTAGAAAGAAAAGTCAAAGTCCGTCCATCCTTCCTTCCATCTTTCCTTCCTTCCATCTTTCCTTCCTTCCATCTTTCCTTCCTTCCTTCTTTCCTTCCTTCCATCTTTCCTTCCTTCCTTCTTTCCTTCCTTCCTTCTTTCTTTCCTTCCTTCCTGTTGCCAGTCTTGGGGCTTGAACTTGGGGCCTAGGCACTCTCCTTGAACTTTCTCAAGGCTAGCACTCTACCATTTGAGCCACAGCACCATTTCCAGCTTTTTCTATCTATGTAGTACTGAGAAGTTGAATCCAGGTCTTTGTGCTTGCTAGGCAAGCAAACTACCACTAGGCCAAACTCCTGGCCCCTTTTTAAAATTTATCTTTATTATTTTTTTTTAGCTTTTATTTAGAAGTTTTCATCTTTCTGACCATCCATCATTGTTTGAACTCAAAAATATGTAATGCTTCATGAATTTGCATATCATCCTTTCGCAGGGGCCATGCTAATCTTGTCTGTATCATTCCAATTTTAGTGTATGTGCTGCAGAAGTGAGCACTGATCATCTTTAAATTTGAGTGAAAAGTAGCAGAGGAATTAAAAGTTATATGTGGAAAAGCTGGTTGTAAAGCCTGAATACTCTCTAACCTAAGGAAGCTAGATTGGGCTCAGTCCAGTAAATTCAAAGTTCTCATTACTATATAGACAGTTCACAGGAGTCACGTGCTTCCTCAGTAGCCTCTAGAGATGAATCTTATCTATTTCTGAGTGGAGTATAATTTGGATTAATCTGTGGCCAGTGCATACACATGCCAGAAGATTATCACAGGAGTGATTTTGGCTGTTAACAAGAGCAACAACAACAATAAGCTGGGTGGTAGTGGTAGAGGAAGCCCTGAGGAGAAAATGGTAGTATGAAATGACCAATGTCAGGCTCTGTGATCTGTCCCTCAAGTATTTTATTTTATTTTTTAGATAGTCACCCTATGGGTGCAGCCCACCCTAGAGCCCTATTTCTCCTGTTCTTATCCTAGGTTCTGCCATGTAGTGGCTCATCTGTAAAAAGCCCTGTTTTGGTTTTTGGGTTCTTTCCAGGTCTATGTGCTAAGTATCTGTGAATACTTCCTAATAGATTTAGTTGGGCAGGAAAAAAGGCTAATAAAGGAATCCTGCCAGTGAATTAATAACTTAATAGTAACACTATCAGGTTGTTCACACTAAAATATTTATTTTCCCATTGCAGAATGAGTACTTATTATGTATGTGGCCTTAGAAGGCTGGTGTAAAATGAATCATGTAAATAGGCTTTGTGACAGGCCCTTCATCAATTGTTACTGGCCCTGGGCACATGGGCAGATAGTTCTACCTGCAAGATGGTGTGATAATTTTAAAGTGTGTTATAGGTTAAGTACTAAGTATTTTTATTAATTTAAGAAGCACTTTGGCATGTGGCCTTTAAAATATATTATTTTGATTAAGGAAACAAAACATAAGGCCAACTTCATAGCTGGAGTGAAATATTTTATAGCTTGTATAATGAGCCACTACATTATGACGATTCTCTGTTTATGTCTGAAAAATGGAGACCTGGGAAAGGAATTAACAGTCTTAAAGGTCTATTTCATTGTGAAGGTTAGTTTTGAGGAATAGTGTTGTGTGTGCCTACTGGAAGTACTTAATAATTGAAACCTTAAATTGATTCTGGAAAAAAGGCTAAAATAAAAATATGCTAATTTGATTATCAAAACACTTTACAACATGATGTAGAAAAAAATTAGTAAATGCTATGCGTTTTGAGTTTTAATCAATTTATTTATTTATTTATTTATTTTTGTGGGTCATGGGGCTTGTACTCGTCTGGGCACTGTCCCTAAGCTCTTTAGCTCAAGGCTACTGCCCTATCCCTGGGCCTGGGTGTTGTCCCTGAGATCTTCAACTCTAGGCTACTGCCCTACCCTTGAGCCAAGCCCCACTTGGTATTTTCTAGAGGTTAATTGGAGATGAGTCTCAGGTCCTTTTTGTGCCTCGGCTGGCTTTGAACCTTGATCCTCAGATCTCAACCTCTTGAGTAGCTAGGATTATATGCACGAGCCCCGTGCTGGCTTAATATTCATTTTATATTGCAGAGTTGTCCAATATTTGTTTCCTTTTCTTCTCTGTTACTCAGACTTCCTTTTCAGTCTCACATTTTTAGTGTCATTGAGTCCTTTGCCCTTGCTGTGGTGTCTGCAGAACACATTTTTTTTCTTTTTTACTTTTGTTGGTCCTGAGGCTTGAACTCAGGACCTGGGTACTGTCCTTGAACTTTCTCAAGGTTAGTACTCTTACTGCTTGAGCCACAGTACCACTTCTGGCTTTTTCTGTGTATATGGTACCAAGGAATTGAACCCAGGACTTCATACTCCCTAGCAAAGCACTCTTTAATATCTTTTTTTTTTTTTTTTTTTTTTTTTTTTTGCCAGTCCTGGGCTTGAGCTCAGGGACTGAGCTCTGTCCTTGGGATTTCTCAAGGCTAGAGCTCTACCACTTGAGCCTCAGCACCATTTCTGGCTTTTTCCTATGTATGTGGTACTGAAGAATCAAACCTGGGTCTTCGTGCATGCTAGGCAGGCACTCTACCATTAGGCCAAACTCCCGGCCCCCTCTTTAATATCTTAAACAACCATTTTTGTCCATTATTTAGACCTTATCTTTTTTTCATATATTTTTTATTGTAATTAATAGAAGGGTTACATTATATTCACCAGATAGAAGGTGCATTACTTCACATACATTGATACCCTTTCTCATGTCTTGGTCCCCATTTCCCTCCCCCTTTAGACCTCATCTTACATACAAGGTATGTAGGTTACTTTAGATTTATTCATGATCATAGATGTATTCATGATCATAGTATTCAGTGAATGGATGGGAGGGCTGTTCTGGGGCTTGAACTTTGGGCTTGGGCAGTAGGTATCCCGAGCTGTTTTGCTGTAGATCATGCTCTACCCACTTGAAGCTCCACTTTCAGCCTTTGGGTGTTTAATTGGAGATAAGAATCTCACAGACTTTCCTGCCTGGGCTCGCTTAGAATCACGATACTCAGATCTCAGCTTCCTGAGTAGGTAGGATTACATGTGTGAGCTACCAGTGCCCAGCAAGCGATTTTATCTTTAGCAGCTGATTCTACCATTGGCCAGGGAATGGCACTACTGTTTTCTTTTTCTTTTCTTTCTTTCTTTCCTTTTTTTGGCAGTACTAGTACAGCATCTTTCACTTGCTATGCAATTACTCTACCACTTGAACCATGCCTCCAACCCCCATTTGTGTCTTCATTTATAAACTGAAGGAAAAGACTACAAGAATTGATATTTTACAGTTATCTGCTATATGTGATTGATTATTTTATGTTTATGAAATACTGTGTTGATGGTTCAATGAAATGAAGGTAAATGTAAAAGTGTATTAACCACAGTTTATGTTTTCTCTTAGGAATAACCTTCAATTGATATTCTCCTTATACAGAATACATATTTTCTCTTCTGTGTCTATGTCTTTTTTGTATGGTTCCTGCATTAAAGGCTAGTTCTAGTACCCTTATTTGACAGGCCATGAGAATTTGTATCAGTGACATCCCAAGTTGGTGTTATAGCTGAATTGGCTACATATCTTGATTAGATATTTGGTAAAGAGTCAACTAATGAAAATCTTAAGAAATAGAGATCAGCCTTGATCCACATTTTGATCATTATAAAGAATTCACTATTAAATGTGAACAAGTTTGGTCCATGAGTGTTGTTCAAAACTTAGGAGTCTAATCATAAGCTCATCAATTTTTCAGTATCATCTTGGGGATATTAGTGCACAGAATACAGAAGATTCATCCACAATACTTTACAATTTTTAATGAGTTTTATTTTCCCACAGTGAAAGTGAAGTACATACAGGCAGGCCACATATCTCCTAATTCCATTCATAGGCACTTGTGATTTGGGGTAAGACCAAATTTAAAACATGAAAAGAAAACACTTTAATAGGGGAAAAAATCAGTTTTCCTAATGTGCTTATTAGACTAAAACTCTTTTTGCCCAAGATTTTCTGTTTGTAAAATGCAAGTTAAGTGTGTGGCTTAACTTGTATCTGTTGTCTTTATTCTTACATATACCGGCTAGATTTATACCGGCTAGATTTAGACTGGGGAAGAATTCTTGGTTAATTCATTGGCACTCTAGCTGAGTCAATCAGTAGCTCTACTTTTGGTAGTAACTTCCAGACTACATAGGGATAATTATCCCTGAGTTCTATGGTTTTTTTCCCCATCATGGTACAGAATGATATGCTGGAGTTAGATGAAGACATGGCTCATAAAACTTAGGGGAAAAAGATCACATGGGAGGAAAAGGAATAAAAAGATATAAGGTTAGACTGATTTCTCAGAATTGACTTTTTGTGTATATATGTGCCAGTACTAGGGCTTGAGCTCAGGGCCTAGGTGCTAAACCAATCCTTTTGCTCAGGACTAGTGCTCTACCACTGAGCCAAGCTTTATGGCAGTTAATTGGAGATAACTGTCTCAAGGATTTTCCTGCCTGGGCTGGCTTTGAATTGTGATCCTCAGCTCTCAGCCTCTTGAGTAGTTAGGACTATAGGCATGAACCACTGGGGCCAACTTGACTTCTTTTTATTTCACAATTTCACAGAAAATAGCCAAGATATTGTGTTTTAACAAACTACAGTTAGAGTATGCACAGTAGATACTTTTAGAACATTCTACAAATGAAAAGCCAATTTCCTTTATACAGATAGTAATACTGCAAATGTTCACCGTAGGTTTGCTACAAAGAAATTGCTACAATTGGTGATTCCAATACTTTAATGAGAGTTCATACTGTAATAACCTTTATTAATTAGTGAAATATATAATTTAAATCTGGGTAAGAATATTACAAACCTCTAGTGCCCATCATGATCCTTTTTTTCCTTTAGATGTATATGTTTTTCTTTTTTTCTTTTTTTTTTTGCCAATCCTGGGCTTGAGCTCAGGGCCTGAGCACTGTCCTTGGACTTTCTCAAGGCTAGAGCTCTACCACTTGAGCCTCAGCACCACTTCTATGTATGTGGTACCAAGGAATCGAACCCGGGTCTTCATGCATGCTAAGCAAGCACTTTAACCACTAGGCCAAACTCCCGGCCCGATGTATATGTTTTTCTATTGTCAGCATTTAGTTCATACAATAGCTTGAGATTGATAAGCTGAGAGTGCCCAAAAGGCATATTTGTGTAAACTCAGATAGTGATAGCTACTTCTCAGAGATGTAATTTGTGACTTGTCTTTCCAAAAGGCATTCCTCTTATGGAAAACTGCCTTATGGAAAGTCTCCTGTGGAGCCAGCATTAGCTTGAGAGCCAGAGGAAATGTTGATGGAGGATGGTCTAGGTCTTCTGTCAACATCAAGAACTTAGGTTAATAATAGTACAGCAGTGAACATAGTTATGCATGTGTGTCTGGTCTTTAACTTACATTTCGAGCAATTGGTGAATATTGTGTGAATTATTTGACAACTTTTGGTCTCTGAGTGTATTATCTTTATAAATGAATATCAGATTTCATTATTCACCATAGCCAACATATACAAATAGCCTAGATGAGCCTCAATGGAAAAATGGATCAAGAAAATGTAGTACATATATACAATGAAATTTTATTCATTCATTAGAAAGAATATAAAATCATCTGGAAAGAGATAGATGGAGCTATAAAAATTATGTTAAGAAAATCAGGGCCAGAGAAACAACATGCATGTTTTCTCTCACATATGGAAGCTAAAACTAATTTGTATGTGCACAAGCAAATAAATATGGGGCTGCATACAAGTGTACAATGTATTAACACAAATGTATTAACTTAAGCATGGTATTTTGGGGGGCAAATTCAAATGGTATAATGCCTTAGAAAAACGAATTCACAGTTCAACAAAATGAATTCCAGGAAACTGGCATTGAAAGCTTGAGATGGAGGACAAGGGAAGAAGTATAGAAGAGAGGAGAATGCATTCATAATACATAGCTTATGGAATTTAAGCAGTTGAGGGAAGGAGTGGGACTGGGAAGGATGGAGGAGAATGATTCGTTGATAATTAGTTCATGAGATGAATGGTTAACTCCTTTATACAACTACTTAATGAAAATAAAAATATGCTTCAAAAAAAGAAGGGTAGGCAAGTTAGGATACTCAAACTAGAATTGACATGCTCAGTTAATTTAAAAATATAAGTTTCTCTTAGTGCTTATTAAATATGACTGCCAAAAGGATGACAATGATCAAGACACATTGTATTCATAAACTGCTTTGTTGAATGGAAAGGAAAAAAGAAAACCTAGGTTGAGAAAATCTGGTACACTCCTGCATGTCACTGCTTTCTGAAGCAGCTGAAGAAGATAGTTTATAGGGAAGGAAGAAAGCAACAATAAACTTTTGTATTTGGGGGGAGGGGGGATTTAAAACAGAATGAAACTCCTTTGATCAGTTGATAATTCATTTTGTTCAGGATCCCCTATTTAAATGCTTCAGTTTGTCTTCTGGTATTTGAGAAGGCTATTTTAATCAGAGATTAGGCCTCAAGAGACTAAAGAAGACTTGAATAGAAAGTGAATGTGATATTGAAAACTACTGGTTTTTTTTTTTTTTTTTTTTGGCCTTTGGAGTCTTAAATATTTTGTGACTGAAAAATAAAGCAGCAGCTTCTTCCAGCTATCACAGGATTCATTAATGCTGCTAAAATGAACCTTCAGCATTGCCTAGTTCAGAACATTTTAAAAAAGATGGTCCAGATTTTTTTTTTAATTGACAAATAACATTGAAGTTGAAGTGCACATGACTTTGAGACTTTCCCAGTGAAAAGAGCATGCCAACAAGCATCCTGTTATGTGGACCTCAGTTATGTTACACATTTCACTGCCCAGGTGAAATACTCTTTTGTACTGGTACTGGAGCTTGATCTCAGCACCTAGAGCTGCCCTTTAGCTTTTTTGTTCAAAACTAGCACTCTACCACTTGAGCCACACCTCCACTTGTAGATTTTTGGTGATTAATTGTAGATGAGTATTACAGACTTTCCTGCCTGGGCTGGCATAGAACCATAGTACTCAGATCTCCACTTCCTAAGTAGCTAGGATTATAGGTGTGAGGCACATGTGCCTAGAATTTGGTTTACAGACTAGCAGGGATCAAGGTTACACTTCCCAATATATTGTCTTCACCTCTTCTCATCAGACTTTGTGGTGACAGAGTGTATATCAAAAGAAGCAGTGTATCCTTGCCATGAAAAGGTGGTGTGGTGACAGAATGTATATCAAAGAAGCAGAGTATCCTTGCCATGAAAAAGTGGCATGTGGTGTCTTTGTGAGACTGTTTAAGATGCACACAGGACATCATTTATCTCCCCAAGCGGTATCAGTTGAAAGTTTAAGGAATAGTACTTCAAATTACACACCACATGGGTACTAAGAGCAGAGAGAAATTGCTAAACCATATGCTTGTAAATGCCATCTCTTTCCTCAAGAGAAAGATCATTTATATTTTGCAATTAAAGAGCAGAAGGTCTTTTTCCCCATAAAGGCTCTTCAGTCAGGAAATACGTGGGGCAGAGAAGGCTTCCCAATGTTCAAGGACTTACTGGCATCTCTGCCTTGTGAAACTTGTTCTTCCACTATTTCCTGAATAAGCTGAGAGAATAAACTTTAATACTAAAAGGTGTAGTTAGACCTTGTTAAATTAAATTTTGTAAACAGTTTTGTTGAAAGCGAGCTTTAGCTAAGGAAATAGATATTTAGGTCAACAACTTGTTTTTTCTCTCCATAAGAGACTAATGTTGTAATATATCATTATGTTGTGAGGTACATATGGTACTCTCATTTTTATTGATGGGTGTTGTTTATTATTTTGGTTAGAGCAATAGGTATGGGCTTCTATCTGCATATTAAACAGGCAGTAACACTCAGTATTTTAGTATTGATGATAATGGCTTTTTTGATGTTTAATTTTTAAATTTTTGATGTATTTGAGTCAATGAAAGTCAACCAACCAAGAACAGCTGTGTAGTTTCCTTACTGTCCCTAGAATAAATCTGTATGGGAGCCTAGTACTCTCTACAAATCATGGTATTATGATACCATGAGAGATACCATGACATAAAATTTTCTGGTTGAAACATGGCTGTTCTCTCTTAGACTGAGCCCTTCTACTCCCCCATCCCCCACCCAGGGGAGGAGTTTAAGCAAACAGATGACCCTTGTCTTCTCTTGCAGGCATCGGCAAATTTATTTTTTATTTATTTATATTTAATTATCTTTAGTGTAAAGGGGTTTAATTAGGTATGTCCTTTTGTGAGCACTATGCATTTATTTTCCTTTTTCTTTTTCTTTTTTTTTTTTTTTTTGGCCAGTTGTGGGGCTTTAACTCAGGGCCTGGGCACTGTCCTTGAGCTTTCTCAAGGCTAGTGCTCTACCACTTGAGCTACAGCACCACTGCTAGCTTTTTCTGTGTATGTGCTATGAGGAATCAAACCCAGGGTTTTATACATGTTAGGCAAGTATGTTACTACTAAGCCACATTCCAAGCCCTAGTTGGCTGTTTTTATAGTAGCATTCTGGAGAGAACTACCAAAGGATTCCATGAGAATCTTAGTCATTTGACTAGGGCAATGTTCTTTTAGACCCAAGGACTATCCAACTGGGACTCCACCTTTTAATGGTTATCACTCCTGGTGACCAAGACTGTAATACACAAACCCTTGTGGGACAGAGCTCTTCTAAACCATAGCATGTACCTGAAACAACTGTTTAAGTCAGTGACACTTTTCCAGGCTACCTATTAAAATCACTTCACAGTGGTGATTCTGATGCCTTGGCCCCATTTCAGATCAGTTCAGTACAAATCTGGTGAGTGGGACTCAAGCATCCTCTTTTCCTTTTTTTCAGAAGCTCTCCATGTAGATCCAGTTATAAGGCAGGCTTGTTGAAAATTACTGGTTTAATTTAAATTATTTTGATATACCAATAAAATTGTGTTTATTCCACACTAAGTGGCTATTTTCTGTATTCAGTAATATTCTCTTTATGACTCTACTTGGAAAACTATAATTAAAATGTAAATTTAGCAAAAATGAAATTGTATTGAAAAGAGAAGATCTGGGAATCTGTTAAGATAGATATTTACATATGTGGTATTAATGTTTATGAGACATGAATTGAAGAATTGTTAGTTCTTCTGAGCTTGTAACTGAAAATCAGTCATTGTTTATCAGGATTATTTAGTCAGTGGTTTGAGACTTGGCTAGGATTTAGAAAAATCATTAAGACAATATATTCATGAGTTATACACATGGTATCCCTTCACCTACGAAAACGGAGTCTGTTTAGAGATATGTGTTATTGAAATAGTGGGTGGTAATGTGAGCATTACTGTTGAGAAGAATGGAATTTTGAAGTTAGGTGTTAGTAGCTTTCAGAATTTTATGGTCAATGATAGGAAATAGTCGAGTTGTTTTGAGCATCAGTTGGATAACCCAGGAAAAACAAAATGACAACAACTCTGTTTGATCCTTTGTCAAGAGTTCAGTTAGTTCTTATATAACTGAGCACTGTCTTAAATTAGAGTAGGCAGGATTGGCAAACTGGCCTGTGGGCCAAGTTCAACTATTTTCCCAGAAATACTTTTATTGGAACACAGTCATGCTCATACATTTACTTATAGCCTGTGGCTGCTTTTCAATTTCAAGGCAGAGATGAATAGTTGTGGCAAAGGTTGCATAGTGGACAAAATCTAAACTATTCTCTAACCATTTGCAAAAAGTTGGACAACCTCTGTTAGTCTATTGCAACATGTGTCCTTTTAAGCTGCATTTGATCTTTTATATATAAATGACCAGATACGAATGATACCATTTTTGAGGATTTTCAAATTGAGCCTGCAGTTGAGGGAGAAATGAGTAAGCTCCCTGTCCTCTTGAGGACTCTACTGTAGGGGACCAGCAACTTTACTCACTTGCCTGGGGTGTGTATCTCCTTGTCCAGCTTATCCACTATGTCCTCCCACCCGTCTTGAGGAGTGGGCATGTGATAGCAGGCACCTATGGGAAAAATCTTCACTGAAGTTGCAGCACAGAACTTTTTTACACACCTTGACTAAGAATGGATCTGGATATAGAAGTTTAAAGACTAGAGCTGTTTATTAATTCTGGTCCAAATAGGAAGTTAAAGAAGGTAATGGGCTGTTGGTTGGAGAGAGCTTATCTAGCTCAGATCTGCTAAGTTCTTTGCCACAGAGAGCTGCCTAGGAGCTAGCTGCCAGCTACTTCTGTCTACCTGGGGTACTTAAATGCTAGTGAAGACTGCCTTCTACTTGCTGGGTTCCTTATACCTGGAAAAGCAGTACCTGAAAATAAATGAGAGTTGAAGCTAAACCAACCAGCCAGCCTTGCTTCCCTCCTTCCCTCCTTCCTCCTTCTCTCTTTCCCTCCTTTTTCCTTCCCTTCCCTTCGTTTCCCTTTCCCCCTCCCTCCCTCGCTTCCTCCCTCGCTTCCTCCCTCCCTCCCTCCCTTCCTTCCTTTTTTTTTTTTGTCAATCATGGTCTGGAACTCTGGGCTTTGGTATTGTCCCTGAGCTCTTTAGCTCAAGGGTAGCACCCTACCACTTGAGCCACAGCACCACTTCTGATTTTCTGATTGGAGATAAGAGTCTCATGGACTTTTATGACTTTGCTGGCTTTGAACCGCCATCCTCAGATCTCATCCTCCTGAGTAGCTAGGATTACAAGTCTGAGCCACCAGTGCCCAGCCGCATTTTTAGCTAAGATCACAATTCCTCTTTTTTTCTTTTTTCCTTCCTCCCTCCCTCCCTCCCTCCCTCCCTCCCTCCCTCCCTCCCTCCCTCCCTCCCTCCCTCCCTCCCTCCCTCCCTTCCTTCCTTCCTTCCTTCCTTCCTTCCTTCCTTCCTTCCGTCCTTCCTTCTTTTTTGTGTCCTGGGGCTTAAACTCAAGGCCTGGGCACTGTCCCTGGGCCTCTTTGTGCTTATAAGGCTAGCACTCTACCACTTGAGACACAGCACCACTCCTAGCCTTTTCTGTTTATGTTATATTGAGGAATCAACCCAGGGCTTCCTGCATGCTAGGCAAGTATTCTTCTTCTAAGCCACATTCCTAGCCCCACAATTCCCCTTTCTAACACATAGAGCTGTTAACTTTTGATCCCTTGACTTTGCTACTTTTGTAGAAAGATACTGCATATAAAGTAAGAAATTGCCAATCAGTGAAAGAAGTCATAATGATGTTCTGGTAAACAGTAGTGTCAGAGATACACATTTAGACTAATCATCTTTCTGTTTTTTTGTTTGCTTGTTTTTTGCCAGTCCTGGGGCTTGAACTCGGGGCCTGGGCACAGCCCTTGGACTTTCTCAAGCCTAGAGCTCTACCACTTGAGCCGCAGTACACTTCTGGCTTTTTCTGTGGATGTGGTACTGAGGAGTTGAATCCAGGGCTTTGTTCATGCTAGGCATGCACTTTATCACTAGGCCACACTCCACCTCCCCCACTTTTTTTTTTTTTTTGTCGGTGTGGGGTTTGTGCTCTGGGCCTGGGCCCTAACCCTGAGCTCTTCAGCTAGGGCTAGCATACTACCACTTGAGCCACAGTACCATTTCTGGCTTTCTGGTGGTTAATTGGACATTAGAGTCTCACTGACTTTTGTGCCTGGGCTGGCTTTGAACTGCTATCCTCAGATCTCAGCCTCCTGAACAGCTAGGATTATAGATGTGAGCCACCAGGACCCAGCTTGTTTTTATTTTTGAGATAGAACCTTACTGTGTTGCCCAGGCTATCTTCAAACTTAAGATCCTCTTGCTTTAATCACCAAGTGTTGGGATTAGATTTTTATACTACTATGCCTAGCTGTGAAATTTTCTTGATAAAAATGTCAGGGTAGTTTTTCATTTGAAATAATTAGGGTGCTCCTATAAACTTTCATTAATAAATGCTAAGTAATTTTTAGGACTGCAGAATTTTTTTTTTTTCTGGTCCGGGGGCTTGAATTTTGGGCCTAGGTACTGTTTCTGAGCTCCTTTTGCTCAAGGCTAGCACTCTACCACTTGAGCCACAGTATCACTTCTGGCATTTTTCTATGATTAATTGGAGATGAGTGTCATGGGACTTTCTTGCCTGGGCTTGCTATAAACTGTGATCCTTAGATGTCAGCCTCCTTAGTCACTAGAATGAGTGACATGGTGACATGAGCCACCAGCACCTGGCTGACTGCAGAAAAAAAAAAAGCACCTGGCTTTTTCCTATGTGATACCAAGGAATTGAACCTGGGTCTTCATGCATGACAGACAAGCATTCTACCATTAAGCCAAACTCCTGGCCACTTTAGAGTATTTTAAATAAAATATTTAAAATTATTTCGGACCCAAGTTTCTTATGTAATATATGATTATTTCATTTGTTGTGATTTAGGCTTAGATCTGTGCCTGATAAGACTTTACCTCGGTATAATTGTACTTAACCTTACTAAATTGCTCTATGCTAAAAGAATATTTTGCTTGTTGAATTTTGTTTTTCTGATCTACTTAAGGAATATGAGACCTGTGTTTGGTCCAGCTTTCTAAACCATGATGGTTCCAAGGGTTCATAGTATGATAAGGCAGTAAAAGGAATGGCATTAATGAAAGCAGTTCAGTTACTTAGAATAAGGTTAATCAAGGCCAGGAGTTTGGCCTAGTGGTAAAGTGCTTGCCTAGCATTCACAAAGCCATGGGCTTGACTCCTGGGTACTACATCCACAGAAAAAGTTGGAAGTGGTACATTGGCTCAAGTGGCAGAGCAACTAGCCTTGAGAAAGCTCAAGGACAGTGCCCAGGCCCTGAGATCAAGCCCTAGGACTGCTCCCCCCCCCCCCAAAAAAAGAATAAGGTCAACAAAGAGACTGCTCATTTTGGAGGTTGAGAGAGGAAGATTGTTAGTTCAAGGCCACACAGTGAGATTCTGTTTTAAAAAAGAAAAGAAAAGAAAAAACAAACCAAAACATTAACGCTAAACTTTCTCTTCTGTAAAATTTCAAGTATATTAAATGTTTACTTGGCTTTGCTTATGTTCTGTGTTTTTTTTTTTGGTGGGTCATGGGGTTTGAACTGGGCCTGGGTCTTGTCCCTGAGCTCTTCAGCTGAAGGCTATCACCCTACCCTTGAGCCAAGCCCACTTCTTGTTTCCTAGAGGTTAATTGGAGATAAGAATCTCACTGACTTTAGTGCCCTGGTTTTGAACCTTGATCCTCAGATCTCAGCCTCCTGAGTAGCTAGGATTACAGGCGTGAGTTACCAGGCCCAACCCCAGCTTTTTTTTTTTTTTAATGCTCTCCCTGTTCTCTACTAACTCTCATCCTTTCCTTTTTAAATAGGTCAGTGACTATCGCCTGTTCCACAAGATGAGTAACAGCCATCCACTCCGCCCCTTCACTGCAGTGGGGGAGATTGATCATGTACACATTTTGTCTGAACATATTGGTGCCTTGTTGATTGGCGAAGAGTATGGAGATGTCACATTTGTTGTGGAAAAGAAACGGTTCCCTGCCCACAGGGTAATATTAGCTGCCAGGTGCCAATATTTTCGGTAAGTACAGTATTTTTTTCTGAAGATTCAAGTTGAAAACACTGGTATTTTCTATGAAGAATGTATAAACAAGCATAAGAGCAGTTCTTCGATTTCGCATCTGTAAAAATTCCGTCTTTGTTGACTTCTTTTTTTTTTGAGACTTACCTTAGAATTGAGAACTTAGTGTAAATGGTCAACCATTTTTCAAGGTTTGAGGAATATTTCTTAGGCTCTTACCTTTACCTTCTACTCATAGTAGATGACTAATGTGATTTATACTGATCTTCTAGCAGATAGACTTCTGGTTATTTAGGTAAGCTGCTCTTCCAAGTAGCTAATGGACATGTATGCCTGAGGTTTGGTACCTGTAAGTAAACTAAGACATGCAATTTGACATTTCCAATTATTGACTGAAACTGAGTTTCATAGCTCTTTTAGAACTAAGACAAAACAAAATATTTTTATTCTTAATAAAAAAATACCACTTATACACAGCTATTTGTCACTCAGACTTAATTTCCAGAGTTATAAATAAACTGGTCTCTTAAGTAAAAGTTTTATGTAATATTGGCTAAAAGAGAATTGTCAGTAAATTACTGCGTGATAATGTAACTTTTATAATAACCCTTTTTCTGTTTAGTAGAATAAAGATGGTTTGTAGAATCATAGATTTGTCTGGAAAAGTTGATATCTAAAAGTAGAGATGGCTATGGCTTAGAGAAAATTTAATTTGTGTTTAGTGAAAACTACAGTTTGGCCTTTTAGAATCAGATCTAATTAAGACCGCAAAACAATAGTGCCTACCTGAAGTCAAATGTATCGTTTGGAAATGTGTTTTATAGCTAGAACTTCTGTAGTATTTTGTGAGAATTTCTAAAACTCTTTTGAATACATAAAATGCTATAGTAAGTAAAAGAACTTGTTTTCTTGTTACTTTTCTACCAGCTTTTTTTTTTGGGGGGGTGGGCAGAAGGGGAACATGGGGCTTGGATTCTGGGCCTGAGCATTGTCCCTGAGCTCTTCAGCTCAAGGCTACTGCCCTACCCTTGAGGCACAGCTCTACTTCCCCTTTCTAGTCAGATCTTAACCTCCTGAGTTGCTAGGATTAGAGGCATATGCTCTTCAGCTCAAGGTTACCAGCCTACCCTTGAGCCAAGCCCCACTTCCTGTTTTCTAGAGGTTAATTGGAGATAAGAATCTCACAGACTTTAGTGCCCAGGCTAGCTTTGAACCTTTATCCTCAGATCTCAGCCTCCTGAGTTGCTAGGATTGCAGGCATGAGCCACTAGGCCTGGCTTTCTTTTCTTTTTTTTTTTTTTTTTGGATATTGGGGATCAAATCCAGAATGTTTCACTTGTTAGGCAAGCACTTTGCTACTGAGCTCATCCCAGCCCTTTAGCCAGCTTTTTAATTTCTGACAATCTTAGGGAGAAATGGCATCTAATCGCTTGTTTTGATCTTATTACATCATCATTCATTTAGAGTTGTGCTTGAAACTGCATACAAACCTTTGACATCTTTATATTGGTTTCTGTTGTTTCTCTCAAAATATTATTTCTATCTTTCTATTAAATCTTGGAGGCTCAAGATATCTCATTAATCTAATTGATTATGAAATAATAGTAATTATTATAACTAGTTATTATTATTACTATTATTATTGGTCCTGGGGCTTGAACTCTAGGCCTGGGCACTGCCCCTGAGCTCTTCAGCTCAAGTACTCTATAACTTTGAGCCACCATGGCACTTCCAGTTTTCGGGTGGTTACTTGCAGGTAAGAGTTTTATGCCTGGGCTGGTACTGAGATTTGAACTCAGGA
Source organism: Megascapheus bottae (assembly GCF_031878675.1). Taxonomy (NCBI): domain Eukaryota; kingdom Metazoa; phylum Chordata; class Mammalia; order Rodentia; family Geomyidae; genus Megascapheus; species Megascapheus bottae. The sequence goes on from NC_143530.1 coordinate 10,037,596, forward strand.
CTTCATGCTTGCTCGGTAGGCACTTTGCCATATGATTTGTGCCCTAGGTGGCTTCTTGATTTCTCTACAGAAAGTAGTCTACAGACTACTTTTTGTTTCTCTATTTGGATCTTTGTGTCATTAAGCAGATTTATGTTTAAATATTACTAATAACAATGATTTCATGTATTTTGTAGCCAACGCTGTTTGAAATTTCCCACCTGTATTTCTTCTCTTCTGATGTGCAGAGCATTACTGTATGGTGGAATGCGAGAGTCTCAGCCTGAAGCAGAAATCCCTCTGCAAGACACTACTGCAGAAGCATTCACAATGCTACTTAAATACATCTACACTGGGCGGGCAACACTGACAGATGAGAAGGAGGAGGTGCTGCTGGATTTTTTGAGCTTGGCTCATAAATATGGATTTCCAGAGCTGGAAGATTCTACCTCTGAGTATCTCTGCACCATACTCAACATTCAGAATGTCTGTATGACTTTTGACGTTGCCAGTCTGTACTCACTTCCCAAGTTAACATGTATGTGCTGCTTATTCATGGACAGAAATGCTCAGGAGGTCCTCTCAAGTGAAGGTTTTCTCTCCCTTTCCAAGGTATATCATGGTCTGAAAGTAATTACTTTGTCTTTTCAGTGACAATACAGCACTGAGATTACCTGAGATTAAGAAAATAAAGATTTTTGGTATTAAAGAGGTTATCTGCTACTTTTGCATGCAGGAGTTCTAGATTGTTTTCTCCTCTCACTGTCCCCTGCCCCAAGTACTGAGTTTGAACTCAGGACTTTGAGCAAGCTCAGTGGTGCTACCCAGTCTGGCTTTGAACTGTGATCCTTTGGAGTTCATGAACAACTAGGGCCTGACTTGTTTTTCTTTACTTTTTGTTGTTTTTTCTTCTTCTGAAGTGGCAACCAGCCAGAAAAATTGTCTGAATGTAAATAATATCCATGGTTGTGTAAAGTTTTACTGATTGATCATGCATGTGTTGGGTTCCATCATAACTGTTTTTTTTATCCTTTTCAGGCGGCACTTTTAAACATCGTGTTACGAGATTCATTTGCAGCCCCTGAAAAAGATATTTTCTTAGCCTTGTTAAACTGGTGTAAGCACAATTCAAAGGAAGATCATGCTGAAATCATGCAGGCTGTTCGTTTACCTCTGATGAGCCTCACTGAACTTCTGAATGTTGTGAGACCTTCGGGACTGTTGTCTCCTGATGCTATTCTGGATGCTATTAAAGTACGATCTGAGAGCCGGGATATGGACCTCAATTATAGAGGCATGCTCAGTAAGTTCCTATTTTCCTTCATTTACTAAGAACTTTTTTTGTTTGCATTTTATGCCATTCTCAACTACAGAACTTGCTGGAGAACCATAGTGCTTGTATACATGGCATACAGAAAGCTCTGAACATATAGCCCTTCTATAGTCTTCTATTGCATGTCTTTCTCTGACATCAAGTTCATTTTTCCTGAGCTTGAGTAGCTATTACAGACCTCAGTAGGTATTTCTTGCCACCCCAGAATGGATTTCTCCAATTGCTTTGCAGAATGTTAGAAAAAGACACTTTCTTGAAAACTTTATTTTTGTGTTAATGCTTTACCTCCCTTCTTTCATCAAGCAAGTACTAAGGCCATGCTACATACTTATTAGGTAATATAAACCTTGAAATTCCAAATAACAGACACAATAGAAAATATTAACATAGCATTCTAGCACGTTATGAGTTTTTTTAATCAGTGAAAATAAAGTAATTACCACAAAATGTTTACTGTGTATTGAGAATAAGTCCTGTATGACCATGTAATTTTCAGTCCTTTGAGGTAGTACTGTTTATAATTACATTTTATAAATGAGGAAAGTGAAACACAGAGAAATTAGATAGCTTTCCCAGTGTCACACAGAAATGAGATGTTCAGAGTTGAACCTGTAGTTTGTCACCAGAGACTGTATAATTTACTATGAAACTATGCTGTATGTGTATAAAACATACTGTACATCTTTGAAGTTTTAAATTTTATCCTGGATGTAAAATATAGCTCCTGTGGTAATTTAAATGTAACAACATTCAAGAGGGGTACATGTTATGGAAATTCAGAAGGGAATGCCTTAGAATGCCTGAGGGTGATTTCATGTAGGTTATGAAACTTGAGTTTGGTTTGAAAGAATCCAAAGCTTGGTGAGTTTCAGCTGTAAAGACTGATGAAATTAATGGACAGAGGTTTCAGTATCTGAGAAACCATGACCAGAGTATCTTGATTACAACAGCATCAGTTCCAGCTCGCTGTATATGTGGTACCCAGGAATTGAACCCAGAGCTTCATGCATGCTAGGCAAGCACTCTACCACTAGACTGTGCTCTCAGCACGTCTGATGGGAATTGCTATATGATCACATTGTTTTAAGCTTTTTGCTTGTCTTTGATCCTTGAAGGCAGAGATGATCTTTGTAGGTCTTATTGATCTTTGTATTGTGGCCATTTAACACACAGACTAGCATATAGCAGATACTGATTGAATGCTTGGCAACATCCCCCCCCCCCCAAAAAAAAAGCCCCGAAACAAGACTGTAGAGAAAGGTTTAATAGAAAGGGGATACACATTGCTATTGCTTCAGTCAGATCAAAGCTGGAGATAAGGAGTTGAAACCTGATTGGGTTAGCTCAGGGTTTGAGAGAGATTATATCAACCAATGGTTTGAGTGAGTTTGCCTGTTATCCCAGTGACAGAGGGAAGCACAAGTAGGAGGATTGTCCAGTCCAGTTTAGGCATAAACCAAGACACTACCTTGAAAATAACCAATGTGAAAAGGAGCTAGCAGCGTGGGTCAAGTGATAAAATGCCTGCTTAGCATGGCTCTTAGGTTCCAAACCACAGTACCACCAAAAAGACAAAAAAAAAAAAGAAGGATGAGTTGAAACCTGGACCATAATGTAGAGAAGAAAGACAAAACAAAGTATGTGAGTTGGAGAAGACTTATACCAGTTTCCTTAAGGTAGAGAAGGAAGTGTTGGAGAAGCAGGAAGATAGCTTCCAAGTAAGACAGATCATTCCAAAGGCTAATCAGAAGAGATCATTCTTATGTGGAGGAGTGGTTAATGGGGTCATGCTGCTGGGAGGACTTTTGGATACACATTGTGGTGAGTTACTGAGTACTTTGGTAGGCAGAATCATATCCTGATGATAGGATTTGTTAACTGGGATGAGAAGCAGTAGGAAAGTAGTATGAGATTTACAGAGAACAGATTGTAAGAGGTCAGAATTGAGATGTTGCTTGTAGGTCAGCTTTGGATAGAGTGGGAGACCAGAGGCTATAGAAATAATAAGATGAGTTGTTAATTTTAGACTTTACAAATCCTTTTATGTAACTCTCTTTCCCTTTCCTAATCTTACCCTGTGTCTGATTTGACCTGCCGAAATGGTCCTAGAAGGGCATTGATTGAAGGGATGGGCTTGGGATATGGCTGTAGGAGTGAGATATTTTGGACACCTTACATAATTACTGTGAGTTCAGAATTGATCAGCTAGTTAGTATAGGTATAAGCCTTGGGTTATAATTAACCCATGAGATTATTTATGAAAGGAATAATCAACTAGTTAAGGTAATTGGCTCTGGAACATTAAATTTACTGTGATAAATTTTTATTTATTTTGGAGTAAGTCATAGAGCCAGGGAATAGATTTTGAAAATATTCAGAAATCTTTTATTGAACCTCTAAACCTAAGTAATGACTAAAAAGCAGGACTTTTTAAATATTGACTTTTAAAGTAATTGACTAGTGCAATCAGTAGTTCAATACTAAGGAAGCCTAATTATTTCCTAATGGTTATGATTTTTCTTTTTCTTTTTTTTTTGGTTGGTTGTGGGGCTTGAACTCTGGGCCTGGGTGTTGTCCCTGAGCTCTTCAACTCAAGGCTACCACCCTATGCCTGGGCCTGGGCATTGTTCCTAAGTTCTTCAGCTCAAGGCTCTTGAGCCACAGTGCCACTTCTGGTTTTCCAGTGTTTAATTGGAGATAAGAGTCTCAAGGTCTTCAGTACCGGGCTGGCTTTGAACCGTGATCCTCAGATCTCAGCTTCCTGAGTAGCTAGGATTACAGGCATGAGCCATGGTGCCTGGCTATGATTTTTCTTTAAAGACAAGTTGTTTTAAAATAAGGTTGTATAAAATATTCATACATTCAGATGGTTCCTTTTTTTCTTTATAAAGGTTGGGGTCAGGGAGGACTAACATTTCAAACCTTGTTCCTGGGATGATGATTTGGAAAGATAGATCTATTTATTTTGGATATTTTTTTTTTTACCAGTCCTGGGGCTTGAACTCAGAGCCTGGGTACTAAGGCTAGAGCTCTGCCACTTGAGCCATAGCACCACTTCTGGCTTTTTCTATATATGTAGTACTGAGAAATCGAACTCTGGTCTTTGGAATGTAGGCAAGCACTCTACCACTAGGCTATGCTCTCAGCCCTTATTTTGGAATAGTTGACAAGTTATTTGTTCATTTTTTTCCCCCTCTTAACCTGGGAGTATGTTTAGTATGTTGAGAACCATTTATGGAATGCAAAGTATTCCTCTCTTGAACTATGGGCAGAGATACTAATGCTTTTACAGCTACATATCCTGAAGTTTTACTAAACTACAAAGATTTTCTTCCCCCTTGCAAAAAAAAAAAAAAAAGGATCCAGAGAATGTTTTTAACTTGAGTGATAGTTGATCCTTTATATGTATGTGTAGATAGATGGTTCTTTGTGTGTGTTTAGATAGATAGAAAAAAAAAAGATAGATAGATAGACATTTATCTATACAGCTGGGGAAAGGAATTAGCTTAGCTTTTAGTGAAATTATTTTTTCCTACATTATTTGAAATACCTACATTATTTGAAATACCTATATTGTTTCTTTCTTTTCCTTTTTTTTTTTCTTTCCGATCTGTCATGGGGCTTGAACTCTGGGCCTGGGCGCTGTCCCTGAGCTCTTTATTTGAAGGCTAGTGCTCTACCACTTGAGCCTTAGCGCCATTTCTAGTTTTCTGGTGGTTAATTGGAGATAAGACTTTCTCCAAGTTTCTTGTCTGTGCTTTCTTTGAACCACAGTCCTCAGATCTCAGCTTCTTGAGTAGCTAGGATTACAGGCGTGAACCACCAGTGCCTGTCCCTGCATCATTTTCTTTAGCATTTGGTTTTATTTTAGCTATGGTGGTAGTTACGTCTTGAATATTAATGCTTTTTCTGTGAAGGCTGAGTTGTACTTTGTTTTGCGTAATTCATACTTTACACTTTGAGAAAGACAATAGTAGTTTCTGGTTTCAGCCTGTGTATAGTAGAGAACTTATCACAGTTTCTGTCTTCAGAATTTTTTTGTTGAGTACATGCCAATGTACTGCTAAGGAGAATTATTGGTTAACTGTGAGTGTGTGAGTGTGAGAGTGTGTGTGTGTGTGTGTGTGTGTGTGTGTGTATCTATCCTTTTTTATTTATGGTCTCTTTCCATAGTTTCTCGTACTCAGGCGTGATGCTGTATCATAGTTGGTTTCCTTGCGTTGGCTTCTGCTACACTGAGAGTCTTAAAGACTATACCTGTCTTTTTGCCTATGATTTCCAGTACCTAGCATAGTGCCCAGATCTAGAATTTGACTAGATAAATTCATTTTTTTCTCCTCCAACAAGACAGTAATAACAACAATGAACCTTTTAAAATTCGGACTTCTTTTGTTACTCTACCTCCCCAACTATTGTTTGTTGTGATGGGGAAATGTCATCTGTTAACTAGATGGTTTATAATTTGTTTATTAGGGGGTTTATAAATCATCTCTAAGTGTTTTTCTGTGAAGACTTTCATTGTCTATAGATGTTCTCATTGCATTAAAAAGCAAACTACTAAGGGAGAGTCCTGTGATGAACCACACACAGAAGGTAGCTTAAGACTTTTCCCCTCCCCTTAAATACTTAGGATAAAAGTCCATCTAGCTCTCTTTTTTTCTTGCTAAACTAAACTGTCTACAGTTACTGAGGACTGGACTTTGCCTTATGAAGGCAGAACTTATTCATAGATTTTCCTATCTGGATTCTTTTTTGTTGCTGTTGTGCATGTTTGAGTACCAGTATTGTCTAAGGGGTAAAAAGGTCTCCAGAGAGTGAGGATATTGGGGAAAGGTAGGACAGGACAGGGGCTGTTGAGGAAGTCATTTGTAGTGGGGAGTTTTTGGAAAAGAGAAAGTTGGGAATAGATATGATTTGGGTTACAGAACTGGGTAAGGAGATTCTGGTGGGCAGCCATGGTGTGCACCCAAATAATGCATCAGCTGAATGATCATGTCCATATATATATATAATAGTCTGAATAAGGACAATTAAGAACATGAAACAATAAGAAAAATGTAAGATGATTAGCTCAACACTACTTAGGGTTTCATACCAGATAGCTAGGGGTAGGTACTTTGATTTTTCTTATCTGCCTAATGATTAACTTGTTTCTGCTTATCTGTAGAGCTTCAAAACTCTTTTCCCCCTAATAGTTGTAAAATGCATTACAAATTTTAAGTGCAAAGAAAATTACAACTGCTATCTATTATCTTGTTTAATCCATACCACCTTGTATTTTTTTGTTTTCTTACTGATAGATAATATGGGAATACTTATAGTTTGTACTTTCTCCTCCTCCTCCTCCTCCTCCTCCTCCTCCTCCCCCCCTTCCCCTCCCCCTCCTCTTCCTCCTCTTCCTCTTTTCTTTTTGGTCAGTTGTGGGGCTTGGACTCTGGGCCTAGGCACTGTCTCTGAGCTCTTTAGCTCAAAGCTACTGCCCTACCCCTGGGCCTGGGCATTGTTCCTAAGTTCTTTTGCTTAAGGCTACTGCCCTACCCTTTGAACCACAGTGCCACTTCCGTTTTTCTAGTAGTTAATTGGAGATAAGAATCTTAGGGTCTTTAATGCTGGGCTGGCTTTGAACCTCGATCCTTAGATCTCAGCTTTCTGAATAGCTAGGATTACAGATTTGAGCCACTGTGCTTGGATGGATGTTTTATCTTTTTTAAATTCTTAAAAATTGTGATTATGAACCAGGTGCCAGTCACAAATGCCTATAATCCTAGAGACTCAGGAGGCACAAAAGTCCACGAGATTTTTATCTCCAATTAACGATCAGAAAACTAGAAGTAGTGCTGTGGCTCAAGTGGTAGAGCACTAGCCTTGAGCTGAAAAGCAGTGCCCAGGCCCAGAGTTCAAGCCCCAAGCCCCCAAAAAAATGTTATTATAAAAGTGGTACTTTCCTTCCCTTGTTCTCTCACAGTTTTTCTTTCCTGCCTTAGAGTTTTTTATGATTTGATTTTTTTTCAGGATCACTTTTCTTTCAAAATTCATAACTTAACTGTAGATTTAAAAACTTAGAGTTATATTTTTATCCAGTAACATAGTCACATTCTAGTTACCATGAGAGCATTTCCACTTATAATGTTCTTCATTTTGAAGTGAAAGATACTCTCAGGGAATGCATCTCAGGGAATGCATCTATCAAGAATGACTAGAAAAGTTCTTAAGTATTCTTGAAATGAACTTCAGGAGAAAAGAGACTTGTGGTAGAAATTCCATTTCTATTTTAGACTTAGTTATAATCGTTTGAAACTCTTGTGCCTAGTATATTATTCCTAGCTTGATAAGTTTTGATGCTGAAAAAGTTTATGTTGAGAAAAATCAAAAGGTATCATCAGTTTCTAAATCTGGAATGTGATGCTCCTCTCTGAGCAAAATATATAGAGAAGAGGGTTTCAGTAGCCAGCATTGACAGACTATGTTTCCACATCTTATACCAACAATGAAGGAAAAATTTTATCTCTTCTTTTTTTAACCAAGTAGCTATACATCATTGGTACCTGAAAAGCACAGCTTTGAATCTGTTTCTTGGGTGTCAGGAGGGCAGAGCCTGTCTTGTATTTCACCAAGTTATTCCCAATACCTTGCATAGTATGGAATGAGTGTTATAGAAAGGGTACAGTATGTAGTACTTCAATATACATTACCTATAGTGTAATTTTTATGAGGTAGTTGGGTAATTTTTTGTTTCTTTCAGATGAGAAAGCAGATACAGAGAGACTAAGAGACTGTACACAAGGATAGTGAGTAATAGAGCCTGAGTTTCAAATCTAGATTTTATCCAGCTGTTTCATATGTTCATTGCTTTTAGAGGAAGGTAGAGTTTCTGAAGAGGGAAAAGGTCTGTTCATTCTACCAGAAACTTCGTGAGGGTGAGTAACAGAGATAATTAAAAATAGGATCCATAGGGTAGAGTACTGGGTCCTGATCTTAGCTCTGCTGTTTGTGTGTTGCCTGATCTTGGGCAGGTAAGTCCATGGGGTTTTCCTCTACTCTCACTCCACTTCTGTGAAATGAATGCATGAAATAGTGGTACTGCACTCAAAGGATTAAGTCAAAGGATTTAATGTTGTGAGGTGCTCAGGGCAGTGGCTGTGTAGCACAATAGTACTTATTATGGAAGGTTGGTTAAGCTGGAGGAATATGGGTGATTATCATGAGCTAATCGACCTTAGAAAGTTAGAAATCTGTATCACTTAAGCTTCTGATGGATGGTAATAAGTTGAACATGACTGAAGTTGTTTTTGTTTACTTGTTTTAATCTTTTGCTAATTACTAAAACCCCATCAACTCCACTTTTTCAGCTACATTTATTGTCTTCTTCTGGAGCCACTCTGTCTGTCCTCATTAAAACTTTTTTTTTTTTTTTTTTTTTTTTTTTGCCAGTCCTGGGCTTGAGCCTTGGACTTTCTCAAGGCTAGAGCTCTACCACTTGAGCCTCAGCACCACTTACGGCTTTTTTCTATGTATGTGGTACCGAGGAATCGAACCCGGGTCTTCATGCATGCTAGGCAAGCACTTTAACCACTAGGCTAAACTCCTGGCCCCAGAAAACAAGGAGCGCAGTCTCCCCGTCGGGGAATCGAACCCCGGTCTCCCGCGTGACAGGCGGGGATACTCACCACTGTACTAACGAGGACGACGCCTCCTCATTAAAACTTATTTTTCAGCCTGGTGTGGTGGCTCACGCCTGTAATCCTATGCCTGTAATCTGAGGTTCACGGTTCAAAGCCATCCTGGGCACTAAAAAGTCTATGAGACTCTTATCTCCAATTAATCATCAGAAAACTGGAAGTGGTACTGTGACTCAAAGGGTAGGGTGGTAGCCTTGAGCTGAAGAGCTCAGGGACAATGTCCAGGCCCACAACCAGGGAAAAAAAACCAAAAACCAAAACAAAAAATCCCTACACATTTTTTCCCCTTAAAATCTAGTTTCCCCCAAAATATATAATGATAAATTACTTACAGTCTTTTTCCTAATAGCCTGCTATAACTTATACTTTGTCCCCTGCAAGGCACATAGCCAAAGTGTATGAACCCTGAGAATTCAAAATATATTTACAGTTTATAAATTTTCATAGTTCTTACTATACACACATATATACACACAAATACATTTATATATTTAAATATACACACACATGATGAATCTTACCTACTGAGGAGCCTGAGATCTGAGGATTGTGGTTCAGAGCTAGCTCAGGCAGGAAACTCCCTGAAATTCTTGTCTCCAATTGACTGCCAAAAAATCTGGAAATGGAGCTATGACTCAAAGTGGTATAGTGCTAGCCTTGGGCACAAAAGCTCTAGGGACAGTGCCCAGGCCCTGAGCTTAAAGACCTAGGACTAGCACAAAAATAAACTGTCCTCATCAAACTTCTGTCACTCCCCCTTTACCTCTCTTCCCCCTTCTTAGCACAATTTCAGCAGGTTTCATTGTTCTATTTTCATATTTGTTTTTTTCCAATTTATTTTTTTATTGTATAGAGGGGCCACAGTTACATTCGCCAGACAGAGGGTACATCACTTCTCACACATTGGCACCCCCTCTCATGTTTTTGTTCCCATTTCCTTCCCCTACTCCCTTCCAATCATCTTGTTTTTCCCCTTCCCTTTCCTATTTCAAATAAACAAATGTATATACAGTATATCAGGTAACAAAGTCAGATACTGTAACAATATGAGATTAAAGGGCAATAAAAGTAAAGAGAAATAACATACTACATTAAGAACAACAATCACATAAAGCTCTTATTTCCACATCCGGGAGACCCTTTCATTTAGCCTCATCCTATATGGCCTTTATGTATCTAGATTTTGAGCTATTGCAGTCCTCTGCCAGGAGAGTCCTAGGTTTGTACTAATTATTACAAATATGGAAAACCATTGAGCCTATGATCCTTTGAGTCTCACTTACTTCACTTAATATGATTTTTTTTCCAAATCTTTCCATTTCCTTACAAATGGGGTGATGTCATTCTTTCTGATGGCAGCATAGAATTCCATTGTGTATAAATATCACATATTCATGATCCAATCATCTACTGAGGGGCATCTGGGTTGGTTCCATATCTTTGCTATGGTAAATAGTGCTGAAATGAACATTGTTGTGCTAATGGGTTTAGTATGTCCTTGTTTCTGGACAATTAGGTAAATGCTAAGTAGTGTAATTGCTGTGTGTTTTAGTCTTTTGAGGAACTGGAACCGCCATACTGCTTTCCATAGTGGTTGAACGAGTGAGTTTACAGTCCTATCAACAGTGTAGTAGTGATCCTTCACTCTTGGCCACATCCCCACCCCCAGCATCTGTTGTTATTAGATTTTTGATCATGGCCATTCTAACTGGAGTGAGGTGGAATCTCAAAGTTGTTTTGATTTGCATTTCTTTTATGGCCAGAGATGTCGAGCATTTCTTCATGTATCTATAAGCCATTCTTATTTCTTCTTCAGAGAAGACTCTCTTTTAAGTCTTTGGCCCATCTTTTAATGGGATGGTTGTTTCTTTGAAGATTTGTTTTGGAGAGATTCAAATTTTTTTTTAGCTATAGATACATTTTAGATATGAGACATTTGTCTGTTGTATGGTTAGTAAAGATCTTTTCCCACTCTGTGGGCTTTCTATTTACCTTGCTAGCTATGTCCTTTGCCATACAAATGCAGTCCCATTTGTCCAAATCTTCTTTAATTTATTGTGTTTCTGGGTCTTTATTAAGAAAGTTTCAGCTTGTGCCAAGGAGACCTAGTGTATCTCCTATTTCTTCTTGTAAAGTTTTCAGGGTATCTGCTTTTACCTTGAGGTCTTTAATTCATTTGGAATTAATCCTGGTGCAAGGTGACATAGAAGGATCTAACTTTAGTTTTCTGCAGGTGCTTAACCAATTCTGCCAATACCACTTGTTGAAGAGGTTGTCTTTTTTCCTTTCTTTCTTTCTTTTTTTTTTTTTTAGCTCCCTTATCAAAGATTAGATGGCCATAGGTCTGTGGATTGATTTCTGGGTTTTCAGTTCTATTCCATTGGTCCTCAGGCCTGTTCTTGTGCCAGTATCAAGCTGTTTTGGTTACTGCAACTCTGTAATAGGGTCTAAAGTTTGGTATTGAAATTCCTCCTAGGCTGTTCTTTCTGCTAAAAATTGTTTTTGCTATATGGGGTCTTTTATTATTCCATATGAAATTTTGGATTGCTTCTTCTATTTCCTTAAAGAATGACATTGGGATATTGATGGATATTACATTGAATTTGTAGATAGCCCTTGGCAAGATTGCCATTTTCATAATATTAATTCTTCCAATCCAGGAGCATGGGAGGTTTTCCCATTTCCTCAGTTCTGCTTTTAATATTTGTTAATAAATACTTTGACCATATATATCCTCATTTACTCTTTCCTATAGCTTTCCTCCTTCCTATTGATACCATTTAACCACTTCCTGAATAGAGCCTGTTTTACTTGTCATTTTTTTTAATAGTATGTGTTAATAGTAGCAAGATGTTTCATTATGGCATCACAGCCATGCATGTATTATAATTTGAATAACCCTCTATAATGCTTTCTCTTCCCTTATATCCCCCTAACCCTATGTTGATTCATGGCTTTTACTGAAGTTCCTTATGTCATGTCATCTTCATACATAGTGGCAATATATTTTGACATTATTCACCCATTCACCCTCTATATTTCTTTTTCCTTACCCTTCTCCTTCATCCACAGGGTTGAAAAACCTTTCTTCTGATAAGGGTCTTTTTTTTGCTAACATTATTATGAGCTGCCTGCCAAAGTTGTCAACACAGGCTGCAAGCAGACAATGGCATACATTATATGTCTGTCTCATCAAGCACCAAATAATTCTCCCAACTTTATATAGTCCATGGGCTGGAGGTTCCTCTACCTCTGTCATAGTCCCATAGTTAAAATCATGTTCTATGCATGTGTGTAACTTTATACATGTACCTGCATATCTATGAATATTTATGTCTTTGAGGTCTACTTTCCACAAATGAGCAAAATCATATCATAAGTGGCTTTTTGAACTTGGCTTATCTGTCTCATGTCTCAGTGTGCTGTTCTACAGTTCACCCATTTTTCCTGTAAATGACATGATTTCATTTTTCTTTATGGTTGTATATTTCATGGTGTACATGCATGTGTGTGTGTGTGCGCGCGCGCGCACACACACACACACACACACACACACACTGTTTATCTACTCTGTTGTTGGATACCTTGGCTGATTTGGAGTTTGGCTCTTGTGAGTGGTGCTGCAATAAGCTTGTATCCAAATATACTTGTATACAAGTATCTTCTTTGGATGTTGATTTATACTCCTTCACATTTATGTTCAATAGTGCTATGGCCTATTTTTTTTTAAGTGCATACTATGTACTTTACAAGAATTACCTCAAGTCCATAGGGCATCTTATTTCCTCCAGGGTCATTTGAATATTATACTTGTGGGTTATACAAAATGATCAGTATAAGCAGATGGCTGCAGGGCAGCTGAGGAGAAGTATATGTGTCTGTCTTGCCATGTACTGAATGGTTTTGTGCTTCTTATATGGCCTGCAGGCTGGATATTCTCCATTCCTGGTGAGGGGACAGGCATTGTCCTATTAAGAAATTAATTAGAGAGAAACTTCCCCATGGGACCTGACTGATTAAAGGTGGAGTCACAGTTAAACTGCGATTGCTTAGCATTCAGCATCTTGACTGTCAGTTTTAGAATGAAATACCTGGGGGATACACCTTCTAGAGCTGTTAAGTGTGAAGACTTCAAAGCCCCAGGCACAGTTTGTACTTAACAGATTTCATGTTGGAGAGGGAAAGGTTTAATGCACTGATTTTGACTTTTCATTAAAAAAATCTGAAGTGAATTAAAATACATTTTCTTTTAAATATCTTTTTTTTTAAAGGTAGGTGAATTGATTCAGCGTATGTACGCAACTATTATGCATTGAAACCCTCTTTCCCTGTTGTTTTCTCAGCTACCTGACCTGTTTGTTTTGCTTTTTTATATCTACGCAGTCTAGATGGCATACACAGGTCATCCTACAGGCTATTTTTGTCCTGTAGATATTATATTCAAGCTTCTAGTAATATGATCTCAGCAGAGCTCATTTGTGTTTCCTGGTACATGCTTTTCTTAACATTATTAGCTTTTTTCTTAATAACATTTAGTCCCTGGCACATTATGATGTGACAGTGACATTAAATTCAGACTCTGCATGGTATGTTAAATCCCATCAGCAGTTTCAAATCTTCTATTTCCATAGACATGCCCACACCCTTTAAAATTAAATGCAGATACAGAATCAATTAGGATGCTAGAATTGTATCTTTTTCCTCCAGTGGAGAATAATTTAGTAAGTAACCATTAATTTTCTTTTTCTATTTTTAACTCAAGTACCAGAAGAAAACATTGCAACTATGAAGTATGGAGCCCAGGTTGTAAAAGGGGAGCTGAAGTCTGCCTTGCTAGATGGTGACACTCAAAATTATGATTTGGATCATGGGTTTTCTAGGCACCCAATTGATGATGATTGCCGTTCGGGCATTGAGATTAAGCTAGGTCAGCCATCTATCATCAACCACATACGGATACTTCTATGGGACCGAGACAGCCGGTGAGTCATTTGTGTGATAGAAAGAGAAGCTTACCTGACTTCATAATCAGTTATTTTGGTTTTACAGATTTCAGTTTATTTCTTTATGATCAAAATTGATATCAGAATTGGTTTTTTCTCCTGAAGTTCTTTGGGAAGAGTTAAAGGTTTTATTATTTTAAAATCATTTTTGAACTGTTTGTTAAAATGAATATTTGTTTGTTGCAGAAAATATAGAAAAGCACATCAAAATTATTGTAATCTCACAATCATTATTGTTAAAATTTGGATCTACCTAGCATATATGTGTATATATGTGTGTGTATACATATATATGTATACTTATATGTATGTATACACACATATTGTTTAAGTGCATTTCATCCTGTAATTAAAGAAATTGCCTAGGTGTGTGAATAGATATTCTCGAAAGAACTTTTTGAAAATGGGCTGTTGGGTGAGAACCCATCCAGTTGCTTCAGGAGTCACTGCAGAGCTTTTGCCTACTGTGGTTTGCTGAGTCCATCTGTGATGGCAGAAGCATCAGAGTAGTGGATGAGCACAGCTGACCATCTTGTGGTTGCTTGTCATTGTTGAACTCTGCACACTTGGAAACCAGGCCCCACTCAGATTTTTTTGGATCTGGGCTGAAGTTTTATAGTGGTAGTAAATGTGCTGTGTGGCACTGCATACCACACTGTCTTTTATGGCATTTGAACCAAGTAGGAGGGAAGTTTTATGAGGTGAGATTCAACATTTCCTTTGTGACTGGGTGTTTGGGGTTCTCAATGGATTAGTCTTGCTTTTCTTTTTCCCAAGACTATATTTCCTGATGTGTATCTTGGTGAATATAATTTGATGTTTAACTGCCAAAGTGGAGGTAACTCATGTACCTCATTTCCAAGAGTATCTAATTAGTAATGATCATGTAATAATATTTGTATAGTATTTTTCATTACTTTTATGTGGTAGATACTGTTTTAACAGCTTTCATATTTCATTCATTTAATTAATGATGAAATAGGCATAAAATAATAAAAGAAAAAGTATGTTTGAAACTGAAAATAATTATCATTGTTTCCATAATACTAAACACTTCTGTGTCATTTTGTTTTAATACCTTAAGTTTACTGTGAAACTTTTCTTTCTTTCTTTTTTTGTCCAGTCCTGAGCCTTGAACTCACGGTCTGGGCACTGTCCTTGGGCTTTCTCAAGGCTAGAACTCTACCACATGAGCTTAGCACCATTTCTGGCTTTTTTCTATGTATGTGGTACTGAGGAATTGAACCCAGATCTTCGTGCAAGCTAGGCAAGCACTCTACCTCTAGGCTAAACTTCCGGCCTGAAATTTTTCCTTTCTTAAAGATGATGTTAACATTCTTAGCAAAGGTGAAAAATTCAAAATCTTAAGCCTAAAAGATTCTGACATGTTTTAAAATTATATCCCGCATTACTGATAACCCAGAGAGGTTCAATAAAAGGTTATAAGCAGTATGAGACTGAGCGATAAAATGAATGGAGGTTGAGAGGACAGAAGAAAATGAGGGGCTGATGCAAAATAAGCTGACCTTTTCTGGTCACAACTGTGGGCTGCAGCCTGACATTTATGGTCACCTAAATCTTCCAAGATTGTTCCTGTTGATATTATAGTACAAGTAATAACTGCATCTCAAATTTAAATTTGCCTTACGACAAAGCAATATAGATTTTTTCAGGGTGGGACCAGATATAATGGTCCAGGGTGGCTGATTAGAGGAGGATGATAGGCTATTTTTATTACTGCCAGGTTATTAGCCAGCACGTTTTTAAGTTGTATCCCAAAGAAGCATATACTCATTGTCATTTATTTTTCTTAAGGTTGCTTTTATGTGGGATGTTGGGGGACTGAGAGGTAGCAGAGATGAGCTGACCTCTGTGGGGTACCATTTCAAGGCAGCTTTCCTCCTGAGAAAGGAGCGGCAGCACCCAGACCAAGGACCCTGGAGGAAGAAGGCACACCTCCTGCTTCTGTTTTTTGTTTTTTTTTTTTCTTCCCCTCCATCTCTCCTTTCTCCCCTTTTATCTGTCTGTATTCCCTCCCACTCCCAGCTTCACTAATTGCTAATGTGGTATATATCTAGGGCATCCTGGCTGTGCTGGAAAACCACAATGTCTTGAAGGCCTAACATGTGCCAAGCATGTAGTCCTTGTTCTTAGCAGTTTATGATTGGATGAAGCAGGCAAGCAAGCTGGGAGCTAATTTTAATACACTGTGATGAACGTTACACTAGAGGCTTATATATAGTTTTCATTATTATCTGAATTTTATTGTTTGGCAGAAAATTTAATCAGTGCATTCTGCATTTTTGGTAATTTTAATCTTTTATATAAGCATAGCTGTGTATTGTTATTTTAATATGATAATTTCTCTACGTTTTACTTCATAGATCTTATTCCTACTTTATTGAAGTATCAATGGATGAGCTTGATTGGATCAGAGTGATAGATCATTCACAGTATCTGTGCCGGTCCTGGCAAAAGCTGTATTTTCCAGCCCGAGTATGCAGGTTAGTTCTCATGGTTAATAAGTGGCTTTAATATTTATTTAAGGAGATTTCAACTTTCAGATGGGACCAGCATTTAAAAAAAATCTAATGGAAGAAGAGCTTTTCCAAGTATCAGCTATTGAATAAAAAGAAAACTTTGGAAAAATAATGTGCCTTAGTACTTAGGATGTACTGTGAAGCCATGTAACGTGCGTCTCTATATAGAAACATGATGAAAAAAGACAGGGGATTCCTGAGAAGTAGAAATATCTTTTAAACTTCATGCTACATATTGAAAACTGAAATAATGTTAGGGGCGTGTTCTTCCCACAGAAACTAAGGGAGTTATTTTTGGCGGCTTTGAAGCTTTCCTGCCAGTGCCTATGTTAGGAGAACTTTGGCTGCTGTGTGCATTTCTAGGAACCTGTATTCTGACTCTAGACAGTAGCCATTAAAGGGAGTTTGTCAGAACTGGTGTTTCTTATGGTTTTGATCTAGGGCAAAGGAGGCTTAATGGGTGGGCTTTTTATTCAAACCCTTCCCTCAAGCTTTCCCACTCTTCCCCCTCATTCTCATTGTACCCTCCCCGTATCCTCTCCTACTCCTCATCCACAGTACATCCTGTCCTCATCCTTCTCTACTCCATTCTTCATTCACAGTGCACCCTCCCCTCATCCTCATACTTCCCCTTCCCCCCCATCCTCATTATATTCTCACTCCCCTCACCCACAATATACCCTCCCTTCCTCCTTCCAGATTCCTCTCCTCATTCATAGTGTACTCTCCCTTCCTCCTCTCCTTCCTTCCCTCCTCCTCCTATCTTCCCCTCTTCATCCTCAGTGCATCCTCCTGTCTTCCCTACTTCTCATCCTCAGTATACTGTCCCCTAATCCTCCCCTATTTCTTTCTTTATCCTTCCTTCCTCCTCCCATATTCATAGCATGCCCTCTCCTCATCCTCACCAGCCTCTCTGGTGTTATATTGCAGCTTCAGGTAAGATAACTTTTTAAAAAGTATCCAAAAGCTACTATTCTAATATTTCCTATTCTCCCTTTAGGAATAAGCCATCTTTTAAATTTCCTGAAATTCTGCATAACCTATACAATTTAATAAGCTTGGGAGTTGGGAAAGGTTACTAACGCACCCTCAAATTCTGCAGTTTTGTTCTTCTGTATTTTTCCCACTGGGATTTACTTTTACCTTCTTTACCTTCAAATCCAGAGGTCAAATGCATAGAGTAGCCGACCTCATTTAGTCCAGGTGGGGCAGGAGAAGAAGAGAAGGGATTCAGTGGGTATAGAGCTGGCCCTTTCCCTGTGTGACCTTACCTAGCCTCCTGCTGCAGCTGATGAAGTGCAGATGATGCCCTGCTGCCCCCAGTCTTCTGGTTGCAGGTCACCTTTACACCTGCTGACCTCATGGTCTAACAGCATGCAGCCCAAGAACTCCACAAAACATTTCAGCCTGTAGTGAAGTGAAAAAACATGCCCTATATATTTTTTTTATTGTGAGCATGACTGGGAACAGAATTGTTACCCAGGGATTCTCTTGTGTGAAAATGAAGAAAATCCATTTCATTTCCCCAAAGAAAGACAAGTATTTCAGGTCTAGCAGTTCCTCTTTTATCAGAAGAGTTTTGAATAGATTGTGACAAGAAATTGAGTGAAGATTCCAACTCTGAGAGCTGCCTAGGGATACTTGAGAGCAGTGGAGGGCCCACGTGTAGAGGAGGTCAGGTCAGCACTGAGTCAGGCTAAGGTAGTATAGGATTAAAACCTAAGCAGCATATCAGCCAGAGTGTCAGATAGGGACTAAAGTAAAGTACATTTAATTTGGAACAGTAAGCATATGACTCCCAGAACAAACCATCCTAGTCCAAACACTCTAGGTACGTTATTCCCCTGACAGCTCCATTTGGAAGGCAGGAGCATGTGCTTTCTAGTGTTTAGAAAACATACTTGCTTTTTGTTTATTAATGGGTATTGTTTATGTTCGTTCCTTACTTTTTAGGTAGCCCTTGGTAGTCAGTGCTTAGGCAGCTTTGATGTGTTTAGAGCTTGGCTACATTCATGATGCCAGCTTTTATTTTTGTATGTCAGTACCAGACTCTAAGGAAAAAAGGAGAGGTAGTGTTCAAGCTAGTAATGATTAAGAAAAGGGAATCTTTTTCTTTTAATAGTCCTGGGGTTTGCTGTGCAGGCACCCCATTATGCCTCCAGCAAGGAAGAACTCTCTTTATTCACATAAATAAGTGAGGATTATATCCACTTTATTTATTTCGCTAATCCTGGGGCTTGAACTCAGGGCCTGGGCACTGTCCTTGGGTTTTCTCAAGGCTGGAGCTCTACCACTTGAGACACAGCACTATTTCTGGCTTTTTCTGTGTATGTGGCACTGAGGAATTGAACCCAGGGCTTTGTGCGTGCTAGGCAAGCACTTTGCCACTAGGTCAGGGTTCCAGCCCCCATATCTACTTTTTTTTTTTTTTTTGCCAGTCTTGGGTTTGAGCTCAGGGCCTGAGCACTGTCCTTGGACTTTCTCAAGGCTAGAGCTCTACCACTTGAGCCTCAGCACCACTTCTGGCTTTTTTCTATGTATGTGGTACCGAGGAATTGAACCCGGGTCTTCATGCATGCTAGGCAAGCACTTTAACCACTAGGCCAAACTCCCGGCCCCCCATATCTACTTTTTTTTTCCAAATATTAAAACATTTATTCATGAACTGTCTTAAATGTATAGTCGAGGATGCTGGCTAGGCATTTACTCAGATTCCTGGAAATTTTCCATGTTCCGTGCAACTTTTGAAGATCAAACACTCAAAATCCTCATCAAGGACACCCAGAAGTCACCTTTGCTGTCCCATGTGGTTTTCAACCAGGACAATCATCCTCAAGTACTCATCTTTCACCTGCCAAATTGGTGGTGTGCACGCACTCACTCTCCCTTCATGTCCAGGCCCAGGAAGCAGGAGTAACACACTACATCTTCAGCCTTGCCTGGTCAGGCGAGGTGTCCCCCTTCCCCCAGTGGGGTGTGGGCCCAGTGGGTGCAGATGCAGCAGGAGGGAAGTGTCCACACTGGTCCTCCCGGCCATCCGCCATCAAGCAAAGTGCATGCCAGGGAGCATAGGCTGCAGGCTGCCTCCAGCCCTCCTTGGACTTTCCCAGGAGAAAGCCTGACTTAGGCTCCAGGGTGTGGGGTCTAAAGCCAGGCTCTGGGTAGGGAGGTTATTCCAGCCAGCACCCCAGTTGTGGAAGGCCCTAGGATGCACACCGCCACTGAAGAAAGGAAAAAGCTCCATATCTACTTTTATAAGGCTTTTGAAGCCTTATATCCATTTAAACATTTTGACATTATCAACTACATCTGCCTTTTGCAATAGGTTAGAATTTTGATAATATTTTAATGTAATTTTATTATTATTTGTTGTTGTTGTTGGTCCTGGGGCTGGAACTCTGTGCCTGGGTGCTGTCCCTGAGCTCCTCAGCTCAAGGCTACTTCCCTACAATAGGGCCTGGGTGTATTGTCCCTGAGCTCTTCAGCTCAAGACTATTGCCCTATCCCTTGAGCCTCAGAGCCACTTCTAGTTTTCTAGAGGTGAATTGGAGATAAGAGTTTCATGGACTTTTGTGTATAGGATGGCTTTGAACCAAAGTCCTCAGATCTCAGCCTCCTGAGTAGCTAGAATTAAAGGTGTGAGCCACAGCGCCTGGCAATATTTTTAAATGAATCTAAGAATGGCATGTTGTCTAGGAATTTCAATGAACAAAAATGCTTTATTTCCTTAGCATGTAATTATTCATGATCATGTACTTAACATACTTATATGTCACCTTTGTTCTTAAGTGTCCTTGCATGTTTGTCTTGCCTCTGATACTAGAATTATAGTTCTTAGAGGCAAAGAATAAGATTCTTAGTATTTTTTTAACAGTACTTAGACTGTGACCTTATATGCAGTAATTGTTAGTATGAGTTGCATAGTGTCAAGGCACTGACTGTGAAATGATATTAATGTTAATGTGTACCTATGTTTATTAGCTTGTTTTTTTTAAACAATACATTCATTAGGACAAGTATGAGTGGTGGATGACTTTATGAATTGAAGTGTTCTGTACTGTGAAAAGGTTGCATTTTATGCTTTTCTTCAGGAACCTGAACTTTGAGATTAATCTTGAAAATGTGTGTCACATATTGATGAATTTTTTTTTATTGTATTGAAAAAAGATATTTTAATGCTCTCTGAGTCTAGGTAAAACTACATACAAATTAGCATTATGTGGGGCTGGGAGTTTGGCCTAGTGGTACAGTGCTTGCCTAGGATGCATGAAGACTCAGGTTCGATTCCTCAGTACCACATGCATAGAAAAAGCTGGAAGTGGTTCTGTGGCTCAAGTATTAGAGTTCTAGCCTTGAGGAAGCTCAAGGACAGTGCTCAGGCCCTGAGTTTAAGCCCAAGAATGGCAAAAAGTTAACATTATAGGCCTGGAGGCATGGCACAAGTGGTTGAGTGCCAGCCAAAAAATAAAAAAAATCAGCATTGTGTTGTAGAAAAACTATGGGCTGTGGAGTTAGTTCCCATACCCATAAAGAACAGGAGCAAGCTCTTCTTCATGAACTTGCTGTGGCATTGAATAATAGTGTTTGTAAGTGCTGAGCAGTGCCTGATTGAAAGTGGAGGCTTTGTAATTATCAGTTGCTTTTATTATTTTGCCTAATTTCTGAAATTCTTAACTGAAATTGGACCTTCAATTGGAGATTGACCTTCAGAGAAAGAGAGCCACCCTATTGGTCTTTGGCTGTGGTGGCTCTCACTGTGAGAACACAGCTTCTTTTCTCAGAAGCCGAGTCTTTTTGGTTCTTTCTGTATTGTCATTGTGTACATAGTGATCTTAAGCCTGCTTGACATAATAATTCTTTATCTTAATAACCTCATTACTTTTCATGTTTCCAGGAGTTTGTTCATGGTTATACTGAGATTTGACCTCAGTATGTTTTCCTTGCTAGGCAATTGGTTTAGCCCTGAACCACCACTGGCCAGCTCTCAGGGCCTCAAAATGAATCATGATCTTCTTATTTTATGCTTTAATCATCAGGGCCTCAAATGAATCATGATCTTCTTATTTTATGCTTTAATCATGATCTTCTTATTTTATGCTTCCTGCCATTGTTGGGATGATGGGTATGTATCTACCGTGCTCAGCTTCTACTGTCAAGATGGAATCTCTCGTCTGCCTCTCTTTCTCTCCTTCCTTCTCCTCCCCTTTTTTCCCTTCTCCCTTTCCTCCTTCTCTTCTCTCATTCCCTTCTTTCTTTGGATGGCAGGGACATACTACCATACTCAGCTTCTTCTGTTAAAATTGAATCTCTAGTTTATTTGCTTGCCTCCGTGCCTGTCTGCCTACCCGCCTGCCTTCCTCCCTCCCTTCCTATTTTATTTAAGTTTATTTATATTTTGCTGGTCCTGGGGCTTGAACTCAAGACCTGAGCTCTGTCCCTGAGCCTATCTGTGCTCAAGGCTAGCACTTTACCATTTGAGCCACAGCACCATTTCTGGCTTTTACTAAGTTAGTTTATTGGAGATAAGAGTCTCACGGACTTTTCTTTTTTCTTTTTTCTTTTTTTGCCAGTCCTGGGCTTGAGCTCAGGGCTTGAGCACTGTCCTTGGACTTTCTCAAGGCTAGAGCTCTACCACTTGAGCCTCAGCACCACTTCCAGCTTTTTTTTTCTATGTATTTGGTACCAAGGAATCGAACCCAGGTCTTCCTGCATGCTAGGCAAGCACTTTAACCACTAGGCCAAACTCCCGGCCCCTCTCACGGACATTTCTACCTGGGCTGGCTTTCAATTGCAGTCCTCAAATTTCAGCTTCCTGACTAGCTGGGATTTATAGGGGTGAGTCACCAGCACCCAGCTCCTTTTTAATCTAAGCTGTCCTGGAATTTCAGGTCTCCCAGTCTCGGCCTCCTGCTAGCTGGAATGACAAATATGTATTACCATGACTGGTTGAGAAAGAAGTCTTGTGAACTTTTGGTTCAGGCTGGATCTCATTGGAGGTGGAATTTCCTACTGTTCTCAGCTCCATAGCTTTATATATTTTATTTTTGATAAAACATTTTTTAGCTTATTAAGATACATAGTATAATACAAATTTTGCCATTCTACTTTGTGCAATGTATTTTAAGTAGTAGGCAGCATTCGATTTAGTAAGGATAATGTCACAGGCTTCAAACCAGAGCAGTTGTTACAGCCATGATTGTGAGTTGATGGGAGAGATTAATTCTTTAGGAATGTTGGGTAAGTGGGGACTGATCTGTGTAGCCAAAAGCCACAGTCCCTAGCTGAAGAGGCAGAAAAAACTGATTTGTCAACTTATGAACAACCTTTTTCTGTGCCCTTAGAACAGTTCTATGTCTAGTCATCCTTTTCTTTCTCAATAAAGACAATTTTTACAACCTTGGAAATTGTCTTAGATATCTAATAAACTCTCTCCTACTTTTTCATCATTTTCTTAGATTAGTAGGGAATAGCAATTTTGTATACCCTGGCCTTATTCATTATGATTTCCAGCTGTTTCTCAACATAGTACCATTAATTTGGCAGCTATATAATACTGCTGGACTATGAGAAGTCTTGGTAATATGACTTCATTTTTGGTCTGTTCCATATTGCTATAATGAAATACTAGAGGCTGGATTCATTATAAAGAATAGTTGGTTTTTGAGCTTATAATTCCACTCACTGGGAGATTCACACAACAAAGTGCTGGCTCCTCTGGCTATGAGATAATTTGAGAGAGAAGTGGCAAGAGAGGTGGCCATGTCGTATAGGGACAGGCCTATACTCGTGCGGTAGCCCAATACAACAATCTGTTCTGAGCAAACAGCCTGCCTGATGAGAATTGTCATTCTTGCAGGTTTTAAATCATAAATACTTATCTCTTCATACTGTTGTACTGGGGACCAACCTTCCAGCACACCTGTGATCAAGAGACACCTGAAAACTATAGCAGCTCCAGTGAATGGCAGCTGATGTTACAAATGTGACATTGGTGTCAAATCTGGGAGCTCAAGTTGAGGAATATACAGAGTTCTCAAGACATGCCTGCTGAGAGAGGAAGGAAAGAATAGATGACAGAGGTACTCCTTGCTGGGACTGACCAGTGAGACTTGAGAATTGAAGGAATGGTGGTTTAGTGGAAATGGAGCGTTGAAGAAAGTAAAGTGTGACAGTTTAAAACTAGCCGGGCATGGTGGCTCACACCTGTAATCCTAGCTACTCAGGAGGCTGAGATCTGAGGATCATGGTTCAAAGCCAGCCTTAGCACTAAAGAATGTGAGACTCATCTCCATTTAACCACTAGAAAATGGGAAGTGGGCCTGAAGCTAAAGGGGTAGGGCGGTACCCTGGAGCTAAAGAGCTCAAGGACAATGCCCAGGCCCTGGGATAAGGCCATAGCCTTGAGCTGAAGAGCTCAGGGACAGGGTTCAGGCCCAGAGTTCCAAGTCCCATGACCCACCAAAAAAAAAAAAAAAAAAAAAGGGAGGCCAAGAGTTTGGCCTAGAGGTAGAGTGCTTGCCTAGCTTGCACGAAGACTGGGGTTTGAGTCCTTGGTACCATATACATAGGAAAGGCTGGAGGTGGTGCTGTGGCTCAAATGGTAGAATTCTAGCCTTCAGAAAGCCTAAGCACAGCACTCAGGCCCTGAGTTCAAACACTGGGACTGGCCCAAAAAAAAAAAAAGTTTATGCATTGGTAACACGAGCTTGGTTAACACAGAACTAAGTGTATTCTGGTTTTTATTTTTTTATTGTTTTTTTTAACTTTTTTTGGCCGTACAGGGATTTGAACTCTGGACCTCAGTCTTTTCAAGCAGTCAATCTACCATTTGAGCCATACCCACAACCCATTTTACTTTATTTTTCGGGTAGAGTCTCACACTGTTTTGTCCATGTGATGCTTCTTCCTAAAACATAGTATCTGGGATTAGAGCATGAATTACCATGCTGAACTTGTTTGTTGAGATGGATATCACTAAGTTTTTTTCCAGGGCTGACCTCAAACTTCTACCTTCTTAATCTCTGACTTGAAAGTACCTGGGACTTTTTAATTATTAAATTGTAACTTTTGTATATATTTGAACTATATGTGTGTACACACACACACACACACACACACACACACACACATATTTGATAAAAGTTGTCCTGTTCAAAGGCTCTACTCAGTATCTATGTAAAGATACCCTTTCTCTAAATAGCTCCAAATGCAGGCATTCTGAACATCCTGCCACTGTAATTTATGCCTTGTAATAGTATTTACTGTGAATTTCTTTACTAATGACTTAATATATCTTTGAATACTTTGAATATTTGCCACTCAACTTTTATTTATGAAAATCCTATAGCATCCTACGTTCCTTATATTGGGATGATTATCCTTATTCTTTGTGAAAACTTTATACTGATAATCACTATGTAATGCCTTTTGTTTATAATGTATTCTATGTTAGTTTTTAGTGACTTGTACTTTTTTGCAACATACATTTTTAGAGTTGTACTTTTTTAAAAAAGGTCAAATCTGTTTTATTTATGATTTTTTTCCAGTATTGGGACTTTAATGTTAAGGCTGATCTATTGCAGATATATGCCCTCAGCCTGTTTTTTACATTGGTTATTATTGAGATAGGGTCTTTCCTCGTACCTGAACCATGATCCTGCCTATTGTAGACTTCCTGTTATATATAGGACAGCAGATGTGTCCTCCTGTGCCAGTTCTTGGTTGAGAAGGGGTCTTACAAACTCTTCTGCTGGCCTGGTCTCAGGTTGTGATCCTCCCAAGTAGCTTGGATTAAGTTGATCCACTGGGGCCTGGCTTGATGTCTGGTTTTATATCATCTTTAGAAATGTTTGCTATTGGAATATTTAATAAAGAATGCTATATTTTCATGAAGTCTTTAAAAATACCTTCATTATAGTCAGAACATTGTTTTACATATATATGATTCATTTACTATATATAAATATTTGTGATGCCCTAGTCTGTTTTTAGAAAAAATATATTCTAGATAGGATCTTAGGTTTTGGTCTGGGGCAGGCCTAGAACCATAATCTTCCCATGCAGCTGGTACATGATAGCATGCCTAACTTATTTGAGATGGGATCACACCAACTTTTATTCTGTCCTGGCTGGCCTCAAACGGCTGTCGTCTATATCTCTGTCTCTTAAGTGGCTTTGAACATCATGCTTGACTCTTGTTTTTATATTGTTGTTGTGATGGGGTCTCATACTTCTCTTTGCTCTGCTGGCATGGACTCACAATCTCTCTGCCTTTACCTCAGGTAGGGATTGGAAACACATATCACCTTAGCCAGTTCATTTAAGGATTTCTTGTCAGGCCATTGGGTGTGGCCATATTTATCAAGTGCTGAATTCTACTGTATATCTCACTGTGCGATTTCTTTTTGTCTTACCGAATGTTTTAATTATTGTAGTTAACCTTTTCCCAAAAGTATTTCAGAAGAGTGTTATAGAGTCCGTATCCACCTGTCTTTTGCTTTCAGGTGGCATTAGGGGCTAACAGACGTCATTAATTGGCTGTTCCCATGTACAGCAAAAAGTTAAGCATGCCTCACCAGCAGAGATAGTAGATTTGTCTTTATTCGCTATCACTTGTCCACTTGCCACTTTCTTTAATGGATAAGTAGGCATCTAGTCTGTCCATTGTTGTTGATGTTGGGGTCTTATGTCTCCCTTGGGAGAGACCTGTTCAGAGCACACATTTCTAAAGAGTGCATGGTTGTTGTGTGATAGTGCCTGGGCAAAGGATGGAGGGGGTTGTTGCTTTTACCTAGGGAGGTGGCTGCATTTTTTTTTTAAATTAGCATTTGCTAGTTATACAGAGGGGTTTCTCTGACATTTTCTTGTTATTGCCTTAGCTATTTAGGCTTTCTTTGGAGCATGTTATTCATAGTAGCTGGTCTACTGCAGGAGGCCTCATTAGGTGAATACTAAAACTGTACAGTTTTGTGGTATAAGGTCCTTTCATCTCTTTTACTGCCTTCATACATTCCTGGTCCCCTCCTCCCTCCTGTCATTAGACACAGCATCATTTTCTCACTGCTCTCATTAGATTACAGTACCTATACAGTGTTATAGATCTGGAGACATAAACATGAAAAACAAGTATTGCTGCTTCTCCTTGCCATATTAATGTACAAGACAGCATGTGTGTTTTCACTTATCTCTCTCCTCCTCCTTTGCCTCTGACCAGGCATTGATAGATTTATTTATTTTTAAGGACAGGCATATTTGCTTTGTTCAGTGGTTCATGGAGGGTGAGGTGGTGTTAAGAATCCCTAGCCAGAGTCATACTAAGCCTCTGTGTAGCCTCAGGGCTTCTCCATTCAAGAAATGTTTTATTCAGCTGTGAAAGAAGCAGGAGTAATTTCACCTTAAAAAGTAATTATTTTAATTCATACTTTAAAAATTTCTTCTACCTAAACTTTTTAAACAATTGTTATTATAAAGGTATTGTACAGAGGGGTTACAGTTACAGAAATCTGTAAACCGTACATTTCTTTTTTAATAATGTCACCCCTTCCCTGGCACTTCCTGATTTTCCCTCCTATCCCCACCCACAAATTGTATAGTTCATTTCTAACATAGTGTCCAGTGAGTACTACTGTTGCATTTGTTCACCTTTGTCCCTCCATTTCTACCTACAACTTTGACGTCAAAATTGAACTAGCCTAGAGCAACCCTGCCTACAGTCACATTTTCTTTTAAGAATGCAAAGCAAAATGTAACCACATGGTGTCACTAACTTATAGCAGTTCTACTTAGAGCCAAAGAGAATTTGAAATTACTTTTTTTTTTATGAAGCCATATTTAAATATAAATTGTTCTGGGGTCTGTGATTTGTGAAATAACATGTGAAACTATTTGTACTATTTAAGTTTTCCTGCTGATGTGGAGCATTAATTATGCCCAGAGTCCATAGGTGTACCTCAGAGCTGCCGGCTCCTGTTGTCATCTGCTTAGCGCAGGAGAGATACGTGGGCCTCTCTAGTATAGTTATTCAGTTTCACACAAGTAAGATTTTTTTAACCTTCCTTTGGAATTTTTAAATAAATAGAAGAGTAACTTAAAGGAGACAGAGTCAGTAAATATTTATGAGACCCAACAAACAGAAGAAAGGAGGAAGGTAGAGACTTGGTGGTTGCAGAACCTTAGGGGAGGACAGAGAAGTGGCAACCTAATGTTTAACAGGCCTTTGTCTTTGGTCATTGCCTTATATGATTCTCATAGTAGGATTATGCGGGAAAGACCACTACCTTCATTTTGTGAATGAAGAGACTCTGAACCTTAGAGAAGTTGAGTTTGTGACCAAATCTGCTTGACTCTTGTCTTATGTTTTGTTTGACTGGCAGTATAGTTCACTGATAGAGCTGTTTAAGTTCTTGGTTCAAGCCCCAGCACCAAAAACTCAGCCCAAACATGTTTACACACACACACACACACACACACACACACACACACACACACACACACACACACACAGATAGACAACTCTGCAGAGGAGACTTGGAACCCTGAAGAAGGTCTTACTGGCTGTTTGTGAGGAGCAGTTTCTAAGAATGCCATAAGAGGCCTGATGTGACCAAATGCTAGTATTGGTCACAGTCACCCTGATAACAAGCACATGCTTACTAATGATGATGATGAGCAATTGTTGAAGTTTTCTTTTGAAAAATGCACCAAAGAGTGTGGCACTTCTTCATCTAGGTGTGTTTTGTCAGGTTGTCAATAGAGCTTTGGATTGCCTGCCCCTTAGTTCTCCATAAAATTGTTTTAGACTTAACTCTTAGTTCTTAAGTCATGGTTTGTTTTGTTTCAGCTGTGTTTAGAAGCACTTGTTTCTGCCAGGTACTGGTGTGCCTCGCCTATAATCCTAGCTGTTTGGGAGGCTGACATTTGAGGATCTCGGTTCAAAGCCAGCCTGGGCACAAAAAGTCCATGAAACTCTTATGTCCAATCAGCTACCAGAAAATTGAAAGTGGCACTGTAGCTCAGTGGTAGAGCTCTAGCCTTGAGGTGAAGAGCTCAGTGACAGCTCTCGGGCCCAGAGTTTACAACCAACAACAAAACAAAACAAACAAGCAGAAAACCCACTTGTTTCTAAATTTCTTTTCACAAGATTGCCTCACATGTTTTTTTGCTTAGTTGAAAAATTACTTATTTTTATCTAGATTCCTCTTCTTCAGGAAGAAAGCACTCAACAAAACAAAATACCCAAACATTGTTTTATACTCAGTTAGACCTTTGAGAAGTGGCTGTTTGTGCCTGTTATTTGGTTGGATCCAGGATTTGTTTTATTTCGTTTTGTTTAAAGTATAATAACATGTTGAGCGCCTTTTGTGTGTAGAAGGGGGACTGGAACATGAGAGACTAGAATAGGGTTGTCCTTTTCCTTTGCATTTTATTTTGCAAGTTCAGAATATAAATTAGTGTTTTAATAAGCCCATTGCAAGAGATGATGCTAATGACACTAATAACCTATTATTATTACCCCAAACAGCCATTGTCAAATTTTCATTCTGAAGGGCAGAAACTATATTTGGTTCTGCTAACAGTTGCTTCCCAAGTTGGGTCCATATTGAAGTTCAGATGGCACCTCCCTAGTGGATCCTCAAACATTCCTTTCCCCATGATTTCTATCTTCCCAACACAGCTTTATTTTTAATAGGATTTATTCAGATATATACCCAACAGACATTTACTAAATGCCTGCTGTTTTTGCAGTCACCTTTCAGGTGCCAGGACACAGTTGCTGCTCGCAAGAATGTCATGAGAATGACAGTCTTCTAAAAATTGGTAAAGTAAATGTGGTAGTGCAGTAATGAAGCACATAAAATGTCCAGGACCATATTACTCAGGACTTGGACCAAAGAATTATATGGGAAAAAGAAGAGAAAGGGTGTTCTATATTCTGGACAGTTGCCAAAACAGCCTTTGCATTGGATTTTGCCAAATCTAAACCCTCTTCATTGGGTATTTTCACAGCTCTAGTTCATCCTTAGTTCTAAAGTGTGTGTGTGTGTGTGTGTGTGTGTGTGTGTGTGTGTGTGTGTGTGTGTATGTGTGTGTGTGTGTGTATGTGTGTGTCTAATCAAAATAATCTGTCATCTATTCCTCCTTTCTACCTATGTCCCTAAACTCACAGAATGCACATGAATGAAAGTCTTCTCTTTCTGTGCTACTCTGTAAATGATGCTAGTCCTCTGAGATTTACTTGGTTTTAAAGTTAGGTTTTAAAATCTTCTTTTGACGAGATTAAAAGGCTTCCTATGAAGAACTGTAAGTTGAGTTAATTGTCACAAAGAATAGTTAAAATTTCTGAATAGTGAAGAAAATCATCTCTTTTGGAATAAAATGAACTATTATGCCCTTTGCTTAGGAAAATAGTACATTTTTTAAAGTTCTTCCTTGTGACATTCTTCAAGGTTATCTGTTTGGAATCTGTGTAATGAAACTTAGAAAATCTGAAACTAGGAAGCCAGGTATTGAATTATTAGGCATGGACAGTGGGTTTATTGAGTAAAAAGCAAGGACAAAAGTGGAATGCAAACTGGGGGCTCCAAGCAAATGGCACAGAGACAAAAGTGAGCCCTGGGACTGGGACCCCAGAAATTATGGTACTAATAGAAAAGAACTTCTGGGACCCCCCAACTCAACTTGTAGACTGGATGAGAAATGCTATCAGAGGATAGAAGCATCAGTTACTTTCATTTTGGGGAGATAAAAAAGCTGAAGAACAGATAGAAAATAAATTTGGACACACATTTATTGCGAATCACATAGTCATTTTCCTGTCAGGCTTACTTTAGAAACGATATTCTATAGAGATGTTGGATACATGGTTTATCATTTTCACTGTGGAAAATTAGGCCTGTATACACTCAGATCTCACCTCTTCTTGACTAGCATTGACTACTCTGACTTTTCATAGCATTCATAGCTCGAGTCACCGAGTTTAGCCATTGATGATATATCTTGTGTACTAATTATTTGTGGATCCTGGGATTTGGTTTATGTTCCTTTGGTTGGGTGGTTGCTGTTGCTCACCAGATATTTCACGGATTCTGTTCAGCCTTCCATCATCCGTGAATGCAATTGCCTGGATAATAATCAATTTTTTCTGGGAAAAAAATCCTCTTAACATGGATAGTTTTTTCCCCCTAGCCTTGGAAGGAGATCCTAGGAAACAAGATTTTTAATATTTCTTTGCACAGAAATATGTTTACAGAGAACTCTGTGTATAAGGTCTATGGTTAATAAAATCTTCAGAGCTTTCTTAGTGATCATTATACATGGTACAAGTTCCTAGATCAGGGTGCTCTCTGTGGATACAAGGTTAGCTCAAGGGAAAGTGGACCAGAAGTAAAACCAGATTGCTTGTCGGCTGCCAGAAATTCTGGGCAGAGGGCCAGGCTTGGTTCACCTTCTAAAAATTCATCTCCCAAGGTAAAAATAGAGGGCTCGATCCTTGCTTGGAATGGCAGTAGCGTGAACACTTGGACTTCTTCAGCCCAACATGCTTTCTTGATGTGCAGGAAAGTGGGGGAGCTGATTGTTGTGGACTGGTGTCTTTGACCCCATTAAGAGCTGTAATATTGTCCTTATCAGCATGACTTCATTATGTTTCAAATTATAATTTCATAAGTTAATAATTGTTCTTCCAAATAATGTGGGTCATATATACACATGAATATGTTCTGCCTGATAGGAAGCTATAGATTTGATTTCTAATACTCATAGAAATTCTGTGCACATTATAAAGTGATTAGGATATGGCAGCTGTTTTAGTTCATTTCACTCTGCAAAAGAAATGTGATGCAAACCAGAATGATCAGTAATTATGTATTTTGAAAGCTAAACCTCCAGTTATAGAAAGAGCTAATTTACACATTAGATACTGATAAAACTACAGTATGTTGTGAGTTTCAAAGTTAGCATTATCTCCTGCCTAAGACTATGAAAGCAAATCGGTGCCAAAAGACATTTTTCTTTCTTTGAAATTCTCTTTTGCATTACTCATTGTAATTTTGGAGTTACAAATCAACAGTAACGAAAAACTGTTTGGTATTTTTCTAAAAAAAAATTAGAAGGACTGTTGGAGGAAGTAGAACTTAGAATGGTTTTATTTTATGTCTGTTGATCAAAGACTACCATCTGCCTTCCATTTAATGTTGTAGAAGCATGCATGCGCTTCCCAGTTCTGAACAGATGATGCACATGGTTTGTTGAGATATATGTGGATTCTAGATGTGTGTGTGTGTATACCTACAGTGCTTAAAAGCACACTTGAAGTGTAAAACAGATAATGAGTCTCCATTTTATGCTAATTTGCATATTCAGCTCTTGTATCTCCAACAAAAGAGTACAATGACACTGATTTTCTTTTCTACTTTAGAGTGAGCACTAACCAGCTGTCAATAAATATTTTGATTAAACACTTTATTGGGGAAACTGTGGAGCAATTCTTTGTATAAACCTATTGTTTTCTTTGATTTGAAGGGATATATTTTCAGTATGATTCATAAATACCTCATACTAGTAAACTGCCAAATACATAAAAATATTTTCTCTTAAACTTCCTCCTTATCATTGATTTCTTGAGGGCAAAAATATAGTTAAGATAATACTCCAAGGTATTTACTTGGAATAAAGATGGTGAATGTGTTTTTAGGCAAACTAAAAATTTATAAACTTGACTTTTCCATGAGATTTTTTTAAGTTTTTTTTTTTAATTACCTAGGGAAGTGTTTCATTTGTAAGACTTTCCTACATTGTACCCTAATCAAACTCAACTTCTTCCATCTCTCTCCATCTTCCTCCCATTTAAAGATTTGAAACATTGGATTAGAAACTCTGAAGCTACTAAGGGAAAACTCTGAAAGTATTGGCACAGGTAATTATTTCCTGAGTAAGACTTCACTTGCCCAGAGAATAAGAGCAAGAATTGACAAATGGGACTGCCTCAAATTAAGAAGTTCCTGCTCAGCAACCAAGAGATGAGAATTTTAAAGATGTAGCACTTCCTCTACTACATTGTAAATGATTTGATTACAGAAATTTTGTTAATATTTTGACATATTTACCAGGGTATATTATATGTATATTATAGTCTTTTTAGTATATGGTATTCATGATAGTTTGAAGCCTTGCACATGTTAGTGTATATATAATGTTTATATATGTATACTACAT